>NC_084646.1:12216288-14616288 GCF_019802595.1 Syngnathoides biaculeatus | reverse complement strand
TGTTGATATGGCAAGCTGTTGACTATTCTGACTAAAAATTATTCAATTCTATTTGGCACCTATGCCAACTACACTCGATAGGCATCTTGCATCCTGCAGCTGGTGAAATATATCCAGAAATTGCAGCAGAAGGATGTAGAAGTAGCTGAGGAGGTGATTGCTCTATTTGCCGGAGAACTCAACCCTGTAGCCCCCAAGGCACAGAAGAAAGTACCTGTCCCTGAGGGGTGAGTGGTAGGCTGTACATTGTAAGCACTGACTAGCTTTAGTGCTCAGAAGCAAGTTCACGATTGGTACACTTCTCCATTTTTGGAAAAATGCAGATGGAAAAAAAATTACTGTGAAAATGAACTTCCAGCAAGTGTTTTGTCCAACTCTTCATTCCTAGGTAGATATGTGTGCCTTTAAAAGAAAAAAAAATGCATCGTCAATTTTGTTACATGAGTTTGTGAACGAGTTCTGTCAGTTGCAACTGTCTGCAAGGCAGTGAATGTCTTTGGATGAGAGTGTCGTCGGGTGGAGCGACTGCTGCACTGAGGGCAGCGGCAAGCGTGCACTAATGTATGGAGGCAGAAGGCAAACTTTGGTGTGGACTGGAATTTGACAAAAGATATCAATGATGTTATGGATCAGTTAACGCAGACTTGTCATTTCCTCAATCAATCTGTCTCAATCATGATAGCCTCCACCTTCCACAAAAAAATAAGAAATCAACAACATCCAAAAAGTGCCCTGAATGATGGGTCCCTCACGCATACTTACACTCTGTATGTGATATACACAATGCAATGGTTTTCCTGATGACTTTTTTCATTTTAGCCGCCACCTTGTAGAATGAAAATACACAATGAATAAAAATATCAGAGCAAATACCTTTGCTTTGCTTTATCAGCATAGCATTAAAATCTGTATGAGTCTTTGACTATTTTTATCACAATGTGTTTTTAGTCTGGACCTGGATGCCTGGATCAACGAGCCTCCATCTGAGAGCGAGTCTGAAGATGAGCAACCCAAGGCTATTTTTACTAAGGAGGAGCCCAAACATTCCCGGCCTAGACACACTGAGGTGGATGAGAAGGAGCTGGCGAGGGTACAACCTCAGTTTTATAGACATTTTAGCAGCCTTGTGTGTGCATCTGTGTTTGCCACTCGAGTGGGTTTCCCGTATTGCTTATAAAGATAACCAAAGTACATTTGAATGTTTTTAACCTACACAGAGAAGAGAAGCCAGGAAACAAGAGCAAGCCAACAACCCATTTTACATCAAGGCCTCACCATCCTCTCAGAAGGTTTTTTTTTTTTTTGTTTAAATTGTTGCTTAAACTTATCCTTGTACCAATTGATTTATTTGTAATATTTGTGTCTCCAAGTACAAGTAAGATAGATTGGTAGATGTCATGAATTTGTTTTTTCTCCTTCCAGGTATACCAGGACACCCCTGGAGTGGAGCACATCCCAGTCGTTCAGATTGATCTAAGTGTGCCTCTTAAAGTGCCAGGTAGGGTGTCCTGTTCTTCATCAAAATGTAAATTCTTCTAATAATAACAATAAACAGCATAATTGAGAGTAGGGCAATATGGCTTTAAAATTAAAAAAAAAAAAAAAACCCAAAAGCATACTGGTCAAAATGTTCTGACGTTCCGATGTTCTGACTCCTTGCATCATATAAATGGGCACCATGTCTTTGCACAATTGGCGCATTGTTAACAGAATGTGTATCTTGTGCAAAACAATGTAAAAAATGGGGTTCAGCACGTTGTTGGTTTTTTCTTTTTCTTTCTTAACAATAAATCAAACTCGCTCGTTGCTTTTTCCAAAAAAGAGTTAAGTGTTCTGAAATGTTGCTGTATATAGTGATCGAACACTGGTTTTGTAAACTACTTTCTGTTCTCAAGGTCTGAAACAATCAAAATAATCACTTGAATCATTTGATTACACATAACAATCGTCAAAGGAAAATCTGTCTCAAAGCTTCTCATGATCCTTTTTTCACGCTATCTAGTGTGACTGGCTAATTGTTAGCTAAGCTAGTTAACAACTGGTCGCTAATCTGACCTTAGAGCAGCCAACACTACATTATTGCTGACTCTCAGGTCACACACCAGGGCAGCCCCAAGCTTTTAGACCGAGACACGCTAGAGGTTACAGATATTATTGTCCAGAACATGATGATGGTGACCCCAAATAGGCAAAAATAATACCTGCATCTCACATGAACGTTTTATCGTTGAATAATGAAACCTAATTTTTATCCAAATGCACAATTAATCAATAGAATAATTGGTATATTGATTCTAAATATATTTTATACCGGCTGCCCTATGTCGCAGACAATATAAATTCAAATGAATTGATTTAAATCCCAGCCCTATCTTATTCCAATCATCAAAAGTTTGATATAAATGACAGACTCATTTTTTCACTTGTATTTATTTGCATTTTTAAATCCTCCTCCTCTCCCTCAGGCCTGCCTATGTCCGACCAGTACGTGAAGCTGGAGGAAGAGCGTCGGCAGAAGGAGAGAGCCGACAAGAAGAAGAAGGAGAAGAAAAAAAAGAAAGAAAAGCGCAGTGGACGAGGGAAGAAACATGATTCGGGTCCAGAGAGTGAGGAAGACATCACACCGGCGCACATGGTCGACATCGTCACAGAGGAGATGCCAGAGGTGACAATGTTGCCATGAGATCTAGTAAAGAGCGTCCTACGTTTTATTCCGACGGTGGTGACATAACCTGAATTTGTACGTAGGTCGGGATGTGACATGTATCTATCGCCCACCCAGGGTGTTTGGACAAAAATCTGATATTCCGATTTAATGGTTCTTTTTGTTTTCCTCTCCTCCTTCACTCATTGAAAAAGAAAATAGCAATTGAAAAAGGATAAAAAAAAAAAAATGAGTAAAATGGGGAAAATCTTTTATCCTTCTGGCATTGCATTGTTTCTCCTGATACCAAACCATCTTGGGCATTTTTTTCCCCCTTCATTATTCTGCAAAATCAGATTCAGCTTTATTAATGTATTGATTGTATGTTAATAGACACAAGGAATTAATACATGAAGCATTTGTAGTACTACAACAAAAATCCACTAACAAAATATTAATTTGGGACGTATAAAATACAGGATTATTTAGTATGGTAATATAAAGTGTTTAGTAGTACATTAACACTGATGGACAAATCTTTGGCAGCATATCATAGTTGCCCAAGTCAAATTTGAATGTTTTTAGAAAACACGAACAATTTTTGGCGAGCCCTTTGGTATTTTTTATTTTATTTTACTGATATTATAACAAGTTAAAATTACTTATGTGAAACTAACAAAACATAGATCAGTAATATTAGAAATATGTACATTTTTAAAGATAGTAAGAAAAGTGTTTCCTCGGAAAATTTTCAGTTTTGTCAAAAAATGTTAACATGATCTTTGATCAAATTTAAATGTTCAAGAATTCAGCATAAGATAAACAGTCAAACTTTGTCTTTTCCCAGCTCTTGGATGTTCTTTTCTCACCTCGAAGTTATACAGTTGATTCAAAGTGACTTCACCAAAATAACTAGTTTGGAAGCGCATAAGTTTCTAAAATGTTGCTAAATCATTGCTGTAATATGTATATTCCTAGTATTGATAATGTTTGTCTGCCTCCAGAATGCCCTTCCCAGTGATGAGGATGACAAAGATCCTAATGACCCTCACAAAGCCCTGGACATCGACCTGGACAAGTGAGTCAATACAGTCTCGAGCTTTGCTCAGGCCACAGATAACTTAATCAATCCATTTAGTTGAATATGTTGAATGTGTTATAATAAATCAGTTGTGTGCCTTGGGCTTCCTTGCTACTGTGTCACAACCGATGTGTAGTGGCCTTTCTCACCTTCCCTCCTCTCACTGACTGTGATGGCTTTTTGCTTCCTCTCTTCTATGCGTACACACACCCCATTACTGCTCATTTTGTGTGGGCAGCTTGGTGGAAATGGCAGGGCGCAGGTGAGTAGCACCTCCGCCATGTGACCTGGTGCTCCGAATGCATCTTTTCTCCCTTAGTCTTTCCAATTAGCTGCTTTGGTAACATAGCTTTTCCTCACTGCATTGTTTTTTCCTGAAGACTAAATGTAACATTCGACCTAATATGATATTTCGGGTGCTCTTAAGCCCAGTGAAGTCAGCAAGATTAATTAAATGACTTCTTTAACCTCTGTCATAAGTTTTTTTTTTTTTTTTTTTTTTTTTTTTTTTTTTTTTTGGTGGAAAAGTTCCCTTTCAAAGAGGAATACTGAATATCTAATTTCTTTAACTGGATGCTGCTGGTGTTCTTGGGCTTTAGTTTGCTCTTAATTGCATTTAAAATAATCCGCCTAAATGTGCCTGTAAAAAGCTGCCCTAGTTTTCAGATACCCCTCAATGGATGACCTTATGTACTCCACCAAACTCTAATTAGCCTGTCTGTGTGGATTCTTCCAGCTTTTGCCTTGATGGAGATAAATGCATGCGTATTTGCTTTGGGGATAGCTCGAGCTTTAGCTGAAATGAAAGCCAAAAGTACCTGGGGTTCTCTATTTACAATGGTCCCAACGTTTTTCATTTCAAAGATACAAATGCATGTTTTTGATTTGGTTTATGTTCATGGCCTTGAAGTGTATTTAATTGGAACAGCGACTTAAAGCTTGACACAAGTGTACTAAATACCTGTTAGACAAAGCTTTGTTGCTAACTTTTCATCTTGGGTCATTTTCGAAAGAGGACAACATTTCATTATTTCAGCAAGTATCTGTGAATAAGTTCAACAGAAGAAAAGCAAATTAATGAATGGAATGAATTTATGACAGTGTTAGCAATACAGTACAGTATGTTCTGATTTACATACACATTCGTTGCTTGAATCCCGTAAACTGAGGAACCCTTGTAATGCTTTTGTATTTATTTATTTATTTATTTATTTATTTTTTTAGAAACTGGCCACTAAGGATCTGAATAAAATCAATTCCCTTTTTGGCCAGGCCAGAGCACATGATAGCATTTTGTCTACAGAATATCACCTTAACTCTAAAGGGTTGTATTTTAGTAGTTGCACAACACTAACAGAAGATTGTAATGTATTATATTGCTATATCCAGGCCTCTTGCTGACAGCGAGAAGTTACCAGTCAGGTCCCACCGCCTAACAGAAGGTCCGAAAAGCCCAGACAGAGATCTGGAAACCACCTCGCAGGAAGCCAAGAAGAGGAGCAGCAAAGAGAAGAAGGAGAAGAAGAAAGATAAAGAGAGGGATAGGAAGGTGAGGTCTTTACATTTTTCTAAGGTAATTAAAGCACACTTCTCCCTCGAGCATGATTATGACTGTTTAACTTCTATTTCTGATTGGCAGAAGGGCAAAGAAGAGAAAAAGAAGAAAAAACACAAGCATGAAGATAAGAGCGTGGATCTTCTTGGCAATCAGTCAGATGGGCTTGTTGTCCAATCGGAGGGACCCAGTGAGGTGGTGGCTCCTCCCACTTCTACCACTGCTGAAGTATGACTTTGAAACCCTGCAAAGCGAGTTTATTCCTACAGAGCAACAATGTTTATTCTAGATTTTGTGGAATCGTTTGGTAAGCGTTGTTAGGTCCTTTGAAGGCGCTACGCGATAATCCACTGTAGGTGGAACGTCACATTACCAAACCCTAAAAACAGATTCACTAACTTCCTGTGTAGGCTGCGTGAATGAGCATGACTAAATGGGTTAATTACATTTTTTTCTTTATTAATTCCATGAATACGATTTGGTTCATAGGGATTTACTACCATTTCAAATTTCAGTCAGCTCTGGAAATCAATGTGGTTTTCTTGGGTTTTTTTTTTTCTTTTAAATAATTTTATGAATTATTTAATTCAAGAAAAGTGTATATTGTACATATCCTTTTGTTGATCAATCATAATAAGCTACATAGTGTGTTTGGCCTTCCCCCTCTCACCTCCTCGCCCTCCTCTCCCTCCTCTCCCTCCCTTGCTCTTCTAGGTTTCGGATTTGGATTTTTGGCTCTCAAATGCTCCAGTGCCCGCTAATGCCCAGGTTGAGTCACACCCCTGTCTTCCCCTACATAGCTTCATTTACTTCACCCACCTTCTCATAACACCTCCACCTTCTATTTTCATCTTTCTGTTACTTCTTTTTATGAGTCCTCTCATCATCCGCATCAAGTTGCTCTCTTTCACAGGTCGCACAACACATTCTCCTCTCATTCACCAGCCTTCCTCTTTGTGAGCATGAGTGACTATACTTTCTTTTCCTGTATTTTACTTTTGCTCTGTGAAAGTGGTTCTTGACATGTATCTGGATGTTGTCATTGTTCCTCCGTCATGGAGATAAGAGCTCAGATGTCTTTGAGAGGTTCAACAGAAATATGGCCCCGAGTCAGTTCCTCTACTTCCTGATGCCACTGCATTGTTTTCAACGCTTTTTGTTTGGCATATAAGCGGTATTAGCATCATTCTAATTCCTACAGATGCCTGCATGTATGAGCCCAAAAAAATATACCCGCCGTCTTTACGACTCCACAAAAACAAGGCACTGAAAGCACTCAAACAACCATGCCAGTTTGAAGCTCAGGTCCAAATGTTGGCTGTAACGTTGGATGGTTGTTTTTTTTTTTTTTTGCCCTGTGGCACATGCACTCACAAGCAACAGCAAGTTGCTCTAAAGCAGCCATGCCACACTGATGACCAAGTCACCATTCCCTCATAAATGGATGCCTTCAAGTATTCTCTTGAGCATTTTACTTGGTCAATGTCTTATGAGAATAGCGTAACTAAACCTGAGCCTGTTGATTGGGTTTTTCTTATGAAGAAGACCAGTGAACATGATCAGACAACTTGACACTTGACTGTTTCTTGTTGGTTCTTTATGGCTTCATCGTAATAGTTTTTGTCTTAAAACGCGTCCCAGCTAACTTGACTTTCGGTTGACACAGAGTTGATGAACAATGCAGTGCATTGTGTCTCTTGCTAGTTGTTTTTGTGTTTACAGGAAGCAATAACGGTAGCAGCAGAACCAGCAACGGTAAGCGAGGTAGCTTCTGGCACGACGCCGAACTCTGATCTCGACGAGGCCAGAGACGTGGAGGCGGAGGAGTCTGTGAGTCATCACCAATGATGTCTTTGTTTCCAAATATAGAACAGATGGTGTTTGCTCTAGTGGCCATTAAATGCTCGCTCTCTCTCCCTCACCACCTAATGTTAGAAGTCATCCAAACACAAGAAGAAGAAGCAGAGAAAGGAGAAGGAAGAGAAGGACAAGAAAAAGAAAAAGAAGCACCATCACCACAACAGTGATGCAGGCGTAGAGGGTTCTGTGCAGAACGGCACAGTAGAGGATGAAGAACCTCTACCGGTTAGTCAGATCCTTATCTGCCCTCCGTATGAGTGGATAGACACTACATAATGGACCTTTCCGATGGTGATCTTAAGTTCCGCCCCCTTAGCCATGTCCCAGAAGCTTTCAAAATGGCAATTGAACAGAACATATTTAAAGTCAATTCTCTTGTCGCGTATTCCAGATTATGTTGGGGTATGTTTTTTGCCAAATGCGTCACCCTTATCCAAGAGAGTTCTACAGAGAGGTCTGAACTATTTCATGCAAGGATATGTACACGGAATTAAGATTTTGGACAGAGCAGGACGCATTGTCAGTGTTAGTGAAATGTTGGCGATCGATGCAAAAGTGATTGACGCCTCACAAACTTCATATTGAAATCCAACTGGGTAAAATAGTGGAATTGTATTACGCATGTAAAGCAGGGTGAGTACTTTTTACTTGGAAAGATCACAAGTAATATTTTAGTCTTTATAAGTGAGTGGGTGTATTCATTTGACTTGGCTCATAATCAAACCGAGTGCTCTGTCTTTAAACAGAAAAAGGACCCCATGAGGCAAGACCAGGGCCACGGTCTTTTATACCTTCCAGTGCGGGGGCCCCTCTGAGGAAATACTGAAATATCAAAAGCTTATATATAACACATCACTAAAATATTGACTTTCTGATCTCAAATATCCTGTACAGTGGAAGTGCCAAAACTTGCTTGTTATGCATCAGCTGTGCAATACCATTTACCTTCATGTAGTGATTGCCTGAACCTGAGCTCCCCTCTTTTTTCATTTCAGCCCATGTCCAATTACTGCGTCCTAGCAGAGAACTCCTACATCAAGATGGTGAGTAATCAGGAACTGGGATGCTTCTGAATAGGGACGGGATTTTTAATAGTTGTGCAAAGTGCATTTAAATAGTTATCATTGTCGACATCCGAACTCAACTACGCTTGTCTAAATAAGTGTCATTCTCAAATCTCCCTTTCTTTAAGATGATGGAAGATTCCGATCAGGTACTCGTCAAAGTTCTGTGATGGGCAGAACATTACAACTACTGTTCTCTCTGTGTTTGTGGTTTTTTTTTTTCTGCATCAATTGGCCTCCCCCCACCACAGAGCTTCTTCTTATTCTCAGATTCTTTCTCTCCTTGCTACCTTGTTCTCGTTTTGCTTCCGCAGACAGAGCCATGTGTGGCTGATGCTGTGTGCAACAACTTGTACAGTGGAACCTCCAAGGTTGATCACAGTCTGTTACGGTTAATCAATTTCAAATTATTGTTCACCCCATGACATAGTGAATTACTGCAATACTTTGAGATGTGAATTTTAAAGTGACTGACCTTGGTGTCTTGAGATGTGAATTTCAATTTCACCATCACCACATTCAGAACATATATCGAAACTTATCTTTCCTCATCAAATTGAATGAAAATGCTATCAACCCGTTTGATCCTCTTCGATAAACACTACAAAAAAAAAGTTAGTTTTATGAGTAAGAAAAATATAACTAATCATGTATATCAAAGTTGAAGAAATGAAAAGCATTTTGACACATTTGCTATGATGAAATGGATGTTGTGCAGCTCCTTCTGGTTTGTGTGCAGTTTAGTACAGGACAGATATACAGTGTTATGTTGATTGTGCCAATGTTCCGGGGGGGGCTGTGTTGTTTCAGGAAACTCACCTGCTTCACAGATGGCTGGGGTTGTAGTAGCAGCGCCAGTATCCAGGCACAAAATTGCTGGCAGGCTAGTGGGTGGGCAGAAGCCAACTTGCTGCTCTCTAACACCAAGCGGAGCATAGATAATTTGAACAACGATGAGCTGCTGTTAGGGATTCAGCTGCTTTTAATGCAATGTTTAGTCCTAGTTGGGTGAAACTTTGTGAGCCAAAGCAAACATGGGCATCGTTATCAATCTGTTGAGCCAAAGCCAACATTGGTATCGCTATCTGTCAATCACAAATGGAACACGGCTGCCGTTAGATTTGTGATTGAATAAGTGAGTCAGGGCCTGGGAGCGAAGCATCTGTGTAGGCTGAATTTGTGTCAATCCACAAAACCATTTTCTATCTTTCGTGGTAGAAGTTCAGTTTAGCTGAACACTTTTTTTTTTTTTTTTTTTTTTTTTTTTAACATGGTTGCGGCCAACAGTAACCGTTTTTGTATTATATGTTTGAATAAGGTAGGATATGATTTTGAGACACATCTCGAATTTGACTTTGGAGGTTAAACTGTGTAAGATTCATTTTCCCCCAAAATAAGTTCAACAGTAATTTTACTTCTCCCCCCGCCCTCTTCCACAGGTGTATGATATCCAGGGAAACCTACAAGATGGAAGCCAGGTGGTGGTGTCGGTCATCTTTGAGAACAAGTGTGACAGCTTCCTAAAATCCATGGAGTTCAATGTGCTAGACTCTCTCAACTCCAAGCTGCAGAGGCCGGAGGGATCAAGTGCGCACGACGGCCTAACCGTTCCCTTCCAGCTCCCA
The DNA here is from genome assembly GCF_019802595.1 of Syngnathoides biaculeatus. Classification (NCBI taxonomy): domain Eukaryota; kingdom Metazoa; phylum Chordata; class Actinopteri; order Syngnathiformes; family Syngnathidae; genus Syngnathoides; species Syngnathoides biaculeatus. The sequence continues at coordinate 14,606,459 of NC_084646.1, read as the reverse complement.
CCGGGTGAGTGGCTCTGCAAAATGCATGCTGGGAATTGACTGTTTGTAATGCGATCCTTGAGCCTTTATTGTTGACAAATTGGAACAAATTTGGGGCTGTTTCTTGAAGCTGAATTTTTTTTTTTCCTCTTACAAACCTGAGTGTTGGCAATGAATTAATGCTCACCAAGCATTAACATTATCAAGAGCCTTGTAATATGCATTAAGTCTTGGTGCTGGCCCCAAAGAACAAATGTCCATTCCTGTTCTAACCACTCTGAGGTCTGAATTCATTTAAATTTGAGATGTTTACTTAAAGTAACAAAACTGCTGTACTGTCTCACAGGGGTGTCCAATGAAGCGCGTTTTGTGTTCACCGTGCAAAGCATTGTGATGCCACAAAAACTGAAGGGAACACTCACTTTCATTGTCAAGGTTAGAAAACAACCGCATTATTCATTTGAAGACCTTGAATGGGAACACATTCTCAAAACAGACTAATGTAATGGAAACTGTCTTATTTTCTTGGATCAGAATGAAGACTCCTCAACTCATGAGAAACTGGACTTCAAACTGCACTTTACTTGTACCTCTTACCTAATTACCACTCCATGCTACAGGTAAGGAAGCTTTACTGTCGTTCTACGGCAGAGGTGTCAAACTCGTTTTCTTCGCACGCCACATTGGAGTTCTGGTTTCCCTCAACGGGTCGTTATGACCGTGAAACCATAAAAATTTTGACTCCCTCATCATATTTCCACATGGACTTTATGAACTGGGTTTGGAATCAGAAATCAAGGGGAATGTGTTTTTCCAACTATTGTTGTTTGGGAACACAAAAAAATGCTCACACTACCTCACTGTTATCTTTAATGAGATGGCAATTTGATATTTTGGTCCAGGTTTGAACAAGAATCATAGAGGTTAACTCGTGATTTCCCTTTGCGGGCCACATAAAATCCTCCGACAGGCCGTGTCTGGCCCCCGGGCCTTGAGTTTGATACCTGTTCTAGGGGATTCGGATTTTGACAATACCGTAAATGACGAAATGCCCCCCTCAGCGATTTAAAAAAAAAAAAAAAATAAATAAATAAAATAAATTAAAAAAAAAAAAAAAAAATTGCAGTGCCCCCCTTATTGGGAGATAAAATTTTCAGATCACCATCACCCGCTTGCAAACATTATTCCTTGGGAATCAACATGAATAAGAGCTGGGTGTAACTTGATAATGAAAAGTGTTCATGGTAACGCCCCCACACACCTGTCAAAACGCTGCCCAGGGTGCACCCCCCCAATTTTGAAAACCACTGGTTTGATTCATTCCTTGACTATGCTCGTAACTCAAAGCACTTTTACCTCAAATCATCTTTCCGTGATGAAAATTAGTGGAAATCCCCCCCAAACACAGAAAAAGTATTTATTTTTTCAGAAGTGTACTTAGGACAAAAATATTTACAAAGTTGCAATGAGCTGCTAAGCATTTCAGAATCTGTTTTTTCATCATTAATTAACCCTCACCAAGAACATTTTGGAAGAATTAAAAATCACATTAGAGGTCACTTTTGATTGTAATGGTGTGTTTTAGACATGGCCATTTAAAACCCTGTGGCTACAAAAAAAAAAAATCAACTCTTTGCTGTTCAAGTGTTCAGCAAGAAATGAAAACGTTTTGCTGTTTTCGTTTTGGCTAGTGACGCATTTGCAAAGCTGTTGGAATCTGGGGACCTGAAGGGCAGCTCTGTCAAATTGGAAGGAGTCAACATGCCCTTCCACCACCTTCTGGCCAGAATTTGCTTCCACCACCATTTTTCTGGTACGCATGCACATACAACTGTTTTCTAGTATGAAAGCTGAGAGTGGCTATTAAAACAGAATAGCCACTTTCTCTATAGCACAAGAATCAATCGAAGGTGTTAATCGTTAATAATTGAAACGATGCTGTATGAAAATATAAATGTAAATAATAAAAATGTATAACGCTAAAAAAAATAATTAAATGTCCCAGTGTATATTTGCAGACAATTTTTGGTTTTAACTACCATTGTTTGAGTTGTAACCTTGCAAGGTGCACATGTTTAGAAATACCTCCAAGACTTTGCCAATAACTGTCCTTAGAATTTGCCTTTTCAGAGTATTGGTCGATACAATGAGTGATTTCCAGCAAGTCTTTTTTTTTTTTAATCCAGAAGAGACTACGAGTCATAGTCAATCACTAATGAAAAGTTAAAAAGATTTTACAATGTCAAGTTAAGAGCCTGTCAGTTTAGCTTGACCATGTGTGGATAAGACAAAATCAAACCAATAACAAAATACTTTTGGAAAAAGAAAATGTTTTGTTTTATTCAGTCAAATAAAAAAGTCTTAAATTACTACAGCATTGATGCCCACTAAGTGAATTTATATATGTTAGTGCAAATGGATATTATATGCTTAAATTGGATTAGATTATAGTGGTGATTTGTTGTTTTCAACTAGTTGTGGAGAGAGTCGACTCCTGCGCCTCCATGTACAGCAGGTCAATCCAGGGTCACCATGTTTGTCTGCTCGTCAAAACGGTGAGTGACTCAAACATTTTACTTTCACGTTGTTCCCTCTAAATACCCACATTTGATGACAAAAATTACCAGTCCCAAAAACTGCTGTGGAAATCTATCTTTTTTTTTTTTTTTTTGTCAAGTTTGGGAAACATTAAAAAACAAACAAACAGTAAAGCCAGTAAGTAGTCCAGAATCAAAACTTTTTTTTACAATTGTGTTTTTTTATGAGGTTTTGCTGTTTAAGATAATTTAAGGAACAAATGACAAAATAGTGACCTCTGGCGATTAGTAAAAGGTGTGAAATTTTGCTGTATGCATTGATTTGGGGACTATGGGATATTAACGATAAATACATTTTTGTATGTAGCTTTGTAATGTTTGGCCGGTTTAAAGGAACAGATGAATATCCTTTAAATCTGACTATTCCTTCAACAAGCAAAAACGGATTTAAAAAATGAATGTCAGAAAACATTTTTAAGAGTTAATTAAAAACAGGAGAGCGTTCACAAGTGAATACATTCCTTTCTTTCGTAGTCTGACCAGACTGTGTCCATCGACGCCAAATGCGACGAGCCCGGGCTGCTAGGGAACGTGCTGGATGAGATCAAGCTGACCTTCTCTCAGTGCTGATTGTGTCCAGGGTATCCCAACGTCCTCCTCCTTCCCTTCCTCACGCCTCACTTAAAACACCATGAAAACGTTATAAACACTGCGGCTGGCACCATCGCTCTATTTATTCATCCTCCCTCCTTCCTCTTCTGCGCCTTTTCCTCTTCTGTCGGGCTCCAGTCTTGAGAACACCTTTTTGTTTTCCAGACTCGCCGTGTACTTTCACCGTCTTCTACTGCAATGCACTTTTCCATTTCCTTCTCCACTGAGCTCCTGGATGTCCTCCTTCCTCCTCTTTCCCCTCCACTGTCAATCTCTGACAGTCATGTGACGTAATGTTGACAACTGGACTTTTGCTGTTGGTTAAATTGCGTTTTTACTGTTTTTGAACAATTTCGTCATTGGTGTTTTTTTTTTTTTTTTCTGTCTGAACGCCTGTTTGCGCCTTCTATTTGTGTCTGTGTGTGTCTAAACATCTGGCTGCTGTTTCGGCCTGGAACCATGTGACTGTCTCTTTCTGAAAATGAAAACAGAGGGACTTATACCCCCTGCCTGGTCTCCTCTGACCCTAGTACCTCCATTAGTTCAGACACAGAAGGGACTGACATAACTCATAGAAATTAGTGCGATTGGACTTTTGGAGGAAATTTCAGGATTAACCTGAAATGCAATATTTCCTTTTGAACTTAATTATGCCTTTTTTTTTTTTTTAACGTATTTGAATGTCCTACTAATCAATGTTCATATAAATGTACCTTTTGCAGAACGTTCTCTAACAAGGAGGTGAATGGCAAAATTCACAACTGAAATCTTGAGCAGTTGGACGTTTCAGGTTAGGTTGAATTCAGTTTACCTGTGAAGGTTATAATGCATTTTAGGTTCGTCTTGAAATTTCATCCAAAAGGCCAATATCCACCCTTTTTTTTTTTTTTAAGAGTAGCATATGAAGCACGGTTGTTCCAATCACAGAAAAACCTCAGGATGCAGGATCACTCTTGGCCTGCCTCCTTTTGCCTAATGCAAGAATCTGTGAACCTTTGTCAAAAAATAACAATGATAAGTGGAAAAATAGGACCAAAATGGAGAGACACTTCAACACATGAACAAGACGTCACAAAACAGACCCACAAATTTGTAATCACTGTTACACTCATTTCTGTGTTTCCTCAAATAGTGACTGTGTTGGACACTTTAAACAACACTTAAAACTGATTCCCAGTTTAGGAGTAATATTTTCATCTCATCTAATATTATTACTCTTAAAAATAAAAGATGGTCCAAAAAAATCCATCACAAATGCATGTGCACATGCAGGGATGACTCTCATAACCACGCATGCTAAACTCACCTCCTCACTAAAATTTGTCTCTCAGCTGGATCAATTCCACATAGTTCAGTCATACTAATGGGCCACTAGATGTGGCCAAAATCCCCTCTACTTTTTGACGGCCTTGGCCATCTTGGGCGTTTAGAGTTCAAAATTAAATCTGCGATGTGCATACTGCGTGTAGTCAAAGGAATAGTATAAATGCATTTGAGATTCCTACGGTGCCAATGGTGCCTGAAAGGCATTCGTGATTCATAATTACTACAGGCCACCTTATTTTCCAAATGTATCACTACAAATTTATGGTATTAGGCACCACAGCCTATGTCCTGTTCCGGGCCTGAGTTGGTTTTCCATTTACGTCACACCAGGCCAAACCGGTTTCAGCCTAACTCTCCGAAGTAGCAATCAAAAGACTAACCGTCTTATAATGGTTTTGTGTGTCTGTCCGCCATTCCGAAAACTTTTTCTCACACGTCTGACTTCATGTGTTGGTCGGCTATAAATTGCAAGAATGTCCATTGAAAATGTTTACCTGTTCCTGACAATGACTTATCAGTGGGGCATCTCCCTCAATTGATTGTCACCTATCTCTGATCATTATATTGTTGAATTACAATTTGTATATTGCATGATTTAGGAATGTACACTTTTTATTAACATTTGTTTTCTTCCATGGACATTTTCATCTGTCATTGTTTTGTCCTGTTATTTCTCTATGTAGTTTTTTTTTCAAGAAGTATACTTGGACCATGATGTTTTTGTCTTTTTTTTCCCCCTTTCTTTTTAAGTCTGGGGGAGTGGTCGAGGGTGTGAATTATTAAAACGAGGAGCGGAGGAAGCGTGAGTTTTAATAGAAATCAGGATGCTGAGGGGATTGGGGGCTCTCATTTATGAACAGGTCATGTGACGCAGCGTACCGGGGAACAACCCATCTCAATTCTTATTTAGTTCGGCCGGAGTGTTCTTTTTATAACGTATGATTTTGGCTCGTAACATTGGAAGTATACTCTCCACATCGCAGATTTCCAAAGGTACCGTCTTCTTGTTTCTCCATAGTGTACAATATCATGCGTTTCAAAAGGGGGACATGAATTATTTTCATTCCCTGTAAAGATTACCCTACTTAAAAGTGAAAATAAAAGCTATAAGATACTATTGTGTATGCCTTTTACTTATATAACTAATTGGAAGAATTCAAAACGAAATGTTTGATACTGAACGTAAATGTATTCAGTGGATTCCACCCTCCCCCCTCCCCCCCTGCTCCACACACTCAGATTGATCAGTTTGATGGAGGGTAGTGTTACTTTATTAATGGAGATTTGGAGTGATTTTTTTTTTTTTTTTTTTTTTTTTGTGTACAGCAACTTATAGGTTTTGATGGATAATTTGATTTTTTTTCTGTAGTTTGCAGCTAAATGGGGTTTCCTTATTTAAGTCTTAAAACTGTCAATTTTAATTAATTGTTATGCTAGTACATTTTACAATCTGTCAGAGATGTTCCTAGAAAAACAGCTAAGACAAGCCTGAGGACTGTAGAGGGTGAACTCAAACCAACCAAGATTGTCTTTTTGTGCACGGGACAGACTGAGGACACACTGTATGAGTGCGCTGCCTCAGACTGCCAAAGTGGTAGCGCCTGGCTGCTCTTTTTATTGCATTCTCAGGTCAAAGGGTTACATGGTTATACAGTGAAAATGCTGACACAAATGGCTCCACCAACAGCCCATAAACACTAAGGTACATGTTTCTTCAAGGCTGCAAGAGTGTCCTGATAAACCCACAAGAGAAAAAGCATGGCATTGTTTAAAGACATGTTTATGGCATTTGGGGGTATCCTCCTGCGGTAAAAGGGTGTTAGCTCCTCCCAGTGTTGAGGGGTATCTGCTTATAATCAGAAGGGAAACATGCTGAGGTCAGGATGGAGACATCGCTTCCCAGTGTTCGGGAGTATCAGCTTGAGGTCGGCAGGGGGGGGCATCGGCTTCCAGGTGTCACTGGGTCACACTTCAAGACACGCACGCAGCTCACAAAGAGAACAATTCAGACTAAGACTAACAGAAACAAACGCATGATAAAACAATCCTAACAGCAACTATAGTAGTAATGATGATATACTTTTATCATAACTAACAGTAATAACTTCTTTATCACAATCTCAAGTCAATGTTACAAATTCCAAAAAAAACATCTTTTTGTCATTTAGCTGCGGTTCCCATGCCTTTTTGTCAAATCCTTCACTTGGTTATAATCTCAATTTGTGAAGAATTGCATTAAAACTAACCTTTTAAAGAATATTTAAGACCATAACTCTCATTCCTATATATGGTACAGAAAATGTTTTCTTACTCCAGCTGTCATAACTTTTTTTTGGTTTGTAAGTTCTCGAGGTTACATAAATATAATCATACACATTTAAGACCGTTACTCGTATTCATATTTCCCCATTTTAAGCGAATGTTTTCCTCGTTTAAGTACGCAAATTCCAGTTCTCACGTTCCCTTTCCCGAGTTAATTACTCGACGGCAAGCAGAGTAAAATGAATATGAAAATGATAAAAGTATATATATATATATATATTTTTTTTTTTTTAAATATTTCACATTTAAATGAAACTTCTTAAAAGCAAGACATTGATATGTGCTGTCGCATTCCAATATGGGAAATCTTATCTTGCGACTTCCACAATAAAAGCTAGCCGTACCGGTACGTGGATTACAAAAAGCGTTCAAACTTCCGACGCTTCGTACTTGACTAAAAATAAATTCGAAAACGAATCGAACCAAATGTAGCACTCCACGCATTTTACAACGCGTTACGAGTCGCCCTTCGTTAGGAGTATTAAGGACGTGACGCTCATTTTTTAACAAAGGCGGCACGCCAAACGAGGGCTCTCTTGCTCGCTTGACAGCTCACGTGAACAGGTTCATAGTGAAGGGTTCCGACGCTATCCTGCACTGTAGCTTTTATTTCGAAAACTCCGTAGCGGAAGTGTGCGACTATTTTAAAAACAAAAACAAACAAAAAAAAAAAAGTAAAGCTTGTTTGGCGTGTGTAGGGCACCGGGTCTTGTAAAACAAAAACACGTTTTTTTGTTTTCTTCCTCCCCTCCCCGCCCCCTCCTGAGTAAATCCGATTTAGGTCCCTCTCTTCCCACACGAATACAGAGAGAAACTCTTGTCTTGACAGAGAGTTCCTTTAAAAAAAAAAAAAAAAAAAATCGGGGTTTTGTTGTGGCGCTGGGGGTGGCTTGACACGACTTATCCGAGTCGTTGCTTTGTTTGGAATATGGCTCAGTCAAATCCTGGAGCCAGTTCTCAGAAAGCACTCATGCTGGAGATGAAAAGTCTCCAGGACGAGCCGGTGGAGGGCTTCAAAATCACTCTGGTCACGGAGTCGGACATGTACAACTGGGAAGTGGCGATATTTGGACCGCCGAACACTCACTACGAGGGCGGATATTTTAAGGTGAGTGGCTAAATTGAACTAGCGCTCCAGCTGGTAGAGTTCTTTGATAATCACCTTTTTAAATGGTCTCCTTTCACACCGCCTCTTTTTGTTAGCTGACTTTAAATACTGCTAATATGTCTTTGTAACCTTTCTTTAAAGAGCGAGTATTATGCTTTAACGACCTAGGTACATGAATTAAACTTGGTAACGCGGTGGTCAAATTGTTGTTCTGCCACTAGGCTGGCTTGAGCTGGCTGACCCAAAAGTTGGTCAAGGAGCCATTTTAGGTGGGTCGCGAGCAGGTAGTAAAACATGCGCACGACAGTACTGTATTGCGTAATCCAGAAGGTTTTTGACCCGAAGTTAGCTGGGATACGTCCTCGCACTCCGGCGACCCTTGTGAGGATAGGCGGCTTGGAAAATGGTAGCGTCTTATACAGTACTTGGCAAAAAAAAAAAAAAAAAATCTATCAGTGTCAAGATAATACAAGTTTGCTACCCGCAGTCCTGTTTGTCTTCCCAACCTCCGTAAGAGTCTGATGCCATTTAGAAGGAATGGATGGGGTTGGGGGATCAGTTCATTAATTTGAGTTGAAAAAGTGATTTTGGAATAAACTAGGGCAAAATTAATTTTAATTATTCAATTGGTTGAAAATTTGATATCACCCCTAAAATCACTCCGGAAGACTGTACATTCTAAAATAATACTGTAAGAGGCATCACTACTGAGTCAGGAAGGTGCACTAATATTGGTTGTTTTCCACAGAAGATAGACTACGGCTGTGAGGAACGATGGGTCGCTATCAGATTCTGACACTTTGGTAACCTTGATCTTGAATGCTGTGATTTAACAGCATCACGGGATTGCATTTGCAGTTCTAAAATGTTCTGATAGCCATTTTCCATTGTGACTGGGTGTCAGAACAAATATAACAAACTGATTAACAAGTGCATTTTTCTAAAAATAAACAAATACAATAGACCAGCACAAGTACATATTTGCTAGAAAATGAGTGGTGGTTACCTGGTAATCTTACAAAATTCATGACACCAGCGCAGGTTATCTATACCAAGGATATTTGTCCCAGAAAACGCTGTTCAGTGTTATTTTAAACTAATACCGAGATAGTAGAAATCAGCCGAACTAAATCCAGTATTCATCCATCCAATTTCTTTGCTGTTTATCTTCACGAGGGTCGCGGGGAGTGTTGGACCCTATCCCAGCTGTCATCAAGCAGGAGGCGGGGTACCCCCTGAACTGTGTTCCAGCCAATCGCAGGGCACATTGAGACAAACAGCCACATGCACAATCACACCTAAGGGCAATTTAGAGTGACCAATTAATGTTGTATGTTTTGGGGATTTGTGAGGAAACCGGAGTGCCCGGAAAAAACCCACGCAGGCACGGGGAGAACATGGAAACTCCACACGGGGCCAGGATCGAACCGGGGACCTCAGAACTGTGAGGCCAACCCTTTACCAGCTGAGACACCGTGCTGCCATAAATCCGGTAATGGCACAATTATTAACGCAGTTGGACAAACTCTAAAATAAGTCAGTTGCTCACAAGAAGGGTGAGTACCACCTGCTTAAGGAGTTCTGAATGGCTCTATTGTTTGAGTGAGCGATGCTGGTTATGGAACGTTTTCATTGGTGTTTTTTGTGGCCAGTCTTGTTACCGCCAGCGACTGGAATTTCTGAACGCGCATGCACGGTGCAGGATTTCCCTGCTAACTCCAACATGGCTGCGAAATTCACAATCCGGCTGTGACTCATTTTGCACTGGGTTTCCATCAAACCTGTTTGCCTGGTTCTTCTCTTGAGGGGAAATGGAGCAGCATTTCTTGGTCCTTGGCAAAAAGGTTTCCCTAACCTCAAGAAGTTTGCGAACCTCTGTACTACCCAATACAATGTAACCCTCTGTTGCATATCATTGGATTGTTGTGGCTGGTGTGTGTAATAAATGCAAGCGTTCCCTTTTGTCAACCTCTCAAATGGCTGCGCTGTCTGGTCGAGGTGACCGTGACCCCCTCTCGCTCTCCCCTGCTGATTTTCTCTCTGCACGTACGTAGCGTTGGAGTCTCTGAAAAGCTTGAATAGACTCCACAATGAAAGCCAGTAAAGCGGCGATACACACAACGGATTTGGATTCGTACATAAAACGTATTGACGAGTGATTCTGGTGCAGGGCAGGAAAGGAAGTATAGCAGTGGTTTAATGGTGACCTGCTGTCAACTAGGGTCTGGGTTTTTCTTGGTATATTGAGGCAGCAGTGACACTATTCTGTTCATTGTCATGCATTTAATTTTTTTATCATAAATTGCACTCAAATGAAAAATGAAATTTCAGGAATCATGTTTAAAGTCCCACTTGACATCCCTATATATATATCGTAAAATAGATAGTTATGAAAATTCCATATATTCACTTCATACAAAGAAATAAACATGAGTGGAGAGCGTGTCTTCCATGCGCAAAGTTGCGTAAGTCTCACTCGACATCCAAGTCGTAGCCGTATTGCCTGCAACATCATCAGCGGATGTCACACTGGGACATTGGCCATTGAAAACACGTAGTAGCACCTGCTATGGGAGAGGAACAACGGAGATTTTTCAGGTTTTTCCGAGGCCCCTTCTGACACGGAAGCTCTTTTCGAAGAAGAGAACATCTCACAATCGAGTGAAGTGACCGGGGCAATATTACCCCATCGTTTCAAGTCATATTTAGATAATATGCGGATCACTTCTAATTAACAACAGATGCCCCGACAGTATGTAGTGTAGTCAGCTGCAAGCGATGACAATGCCATAAAGCGGCCCGGCGTGGCGATCGTTGTCATCGCTCGCTGAAAGAAGGATTACATCTTCCCCCCCAACCATCTTTTTTTAGGAGCTCTATACACGCCTCCCTCTCATTTGGAACCCCCGAAGCTCTCGTCCTTTGCACCTGTGCAATCCATTTTTCATGACGAACCGGGTTTTTTGAAAAAGTATGAAGAGCGAATCCATCCTCCCAAATGTTTGAGCAATATCCAGCAATACAACAAGCCTCCATTTTGGCCAACAGGAAGGAACAATGAGCTACCTTCCCACGGGTAAAACAAATGGAAACATACAAGTCCGCCTGTGTGGGCGTCTCCTGAAAACGTCACTTCCTGCTTCTTCTCCAAAACAAATCCCTCGAGGTGATTTTCATGGCGGGAGTTACAAAAAGCTGTGTACGTCAAAATCATGTTGTGTGGTGAAAAAGCTGATGGGTCCATTCTGGCTACCTTTTTTTTTTTTTTTTTTTAAATCAAAAACATACTAAAAATCATGTTTTTCGTGTCAGTGGCCCTTTAACTTAGCTATAGGCTAAGTGATCCTCTTAAATGCTAACTGCACATTGTCTTGAGCCATTTCATTCATAAATTTCCCAACTAGAGGCTCTTCGCCGTTATCTTCCTGTTACTCATAGGCTGTCTTCTTTGTCTAGTTGGTTGTCGTCCTCTTCAGGTCGCCACGACTTTGTATCAATTTTGCGCAAAGCTGCTTGCCGGGATCCTTTTGGGCTGCAGCTGCTTTTCCGTGAGGATTGTGTGTATCTTGTAACTTTGCATTCAGCTTTCTTTGATTGCTCTGAATGCAAGAAGTGTGGTATCATTGCGCCACCTTGCCCAAGCCACAAGTACAGGAAACTATTCCAATCATTCATGTTCTCTTAGCTTGTTTCCTATATTATTTAGATACACGGTTATTAAGGCACGGGGGATTGGGTATGATTGCAATTGTCTCAAATTTGTGCACGTGTGTGTGAAAGGAGTGATTTGTTCCCTTCAGTGTCTTTGCATTGGCCCGTTTACTTGTCATCCTTCTGCCAACTAGTATGTTCGAGGCACTTTTTTAATCAGGTCACCGCCACCATCAAAATTCTTTCAAATGTTCTTGTATTTCTTTCACTGTTAATAATATGACAGTATAACTTCTATATGGACGGTGGTACCTTGACTTATGTGGCACTAACTTGGCAAGTGTTGGTTGAGCAGAGGAAATTTATTTGTATAGTGCATTTCGTACACATTCTAAGACAATGTGCTTTACACGTTTAAAAGCATTTAAAAACAAAGAAAAAAAAACATTTAAAACAGGAAAAGTACACTTCAAGAAAAGCATGAGGAAAAAAACGAGATTTTAACCTGGATTTAAAAACATTCCAATCACTTCGAGTGGACGTCACTTCTGTCAGCAACTTTTTCCATTTGCGTGTATCTAAATGCCGTTTCACCAAGTTGGCTTTGGACCCCGCACCAAGATGAAACCCGAGTGTCAATCTCAGCCCGACTTGGTTTGTAATCAACTAGCATTTTTTTTCAAATGGCCATGGATGGTGAGTCACCCAGGTGATGCAATATGTACAGCGCTTCAGGTGGAAAACCGTGAGAGACCATCATTTTTTTATATGTAGTTTTACTCCTCCACACACTTGAAACTTTTTTTTTTTTAATCTATCACAGGCCTTGCTCAAGTTCCCAGTAGACTACCCATACTCTCCGCCTTCTTTCCGTTTCCTCACCAAAATGTGGCACCCTAACATTTACGAGGTAAACTCTGTTGATTGTGTTTCTGTCAGTCCATCTGAATTGAGAATCAGCTTTTGTTTTCTTCCCGTACCCGTCGGCTAGAACGGAGAAGTGTGCATTTCGATCTTGCACCCGCCAGTGGACGACCCCCATAGTGGTGAGCTGCCCTCAGAGCGGTGGAACCCTACGCAGAATGTCAGGTAAACCATATTACGACTGACATAATACATAAACAGGTGTGAGAATCTGAGAAACCAACTCTGTAATCCTCTGATTATTTTGAAATTTTCACACCCCTTGGTTATTCTTAGTTAACTTCCTCATGGCTTTTTATCCCTAAAAAATGGAACTATGTAAGTGGCCATTTTCAACGAACACCAAGGGGCCATTGCCAATCTAGATTATCTGTTTGTTTTTTTTTTCTTTTTTAATTGGTACCTTAATGATGAAAAGTAGGACCCTTCGCAATCAAACCGAAAAAATGTGCTTGTTGGGTAAACTTGAGATTCGAGAGCTTTATGGTGGCAAAAATATTTATTTTTCCAAAAAGAGGCTATTGCCACACTCTGCTAGAGGTTTTGCATCAAACTAAGCGCAAAACAGAATTAATGTACATGGAGTTTCTTAAAACAACCAGATAGCCTTTACTACTCGAACGCTAACAGAATGGAAGAACTCCAAACATACAAGGTACCATTAGCATTTACATGGCGGAAGTGGCTATTTGAACACAAACAATGCAGCAGCACATATAGACAGTACAGTGAGAACACAGTGCTTAAAAGAATACAATATATTTATCCTCTTTGAAGAACGACTATAATGACTGCCCCACTGGAGATTTCTGTACATGTATCCATTTTCTTAGCCGCTTAGCCCCATAAGGGTTGCGGTAGTGCGGGAGCCTAGCCGAGCCTTCAACGGGCAGGAAGCAGGGTACACCCTGAACTGGTTGCCAGCCAATCGCAGGGCACATGGAGACAAACATCCGCACTCACAATCACACCTTTGGGCAATTTAGAGTCTCCAATTAATGTTGCATGTTTTTGGGATGTGGGAGTAAAACCAGAGTGGACGGAGAAAACCCACGCAGGCACTGGGAGAACATGCAAACTCCACACAGGCGGGTCTGGGATTGAACCTGGGACTTCAGAACTGGGAGGCCAACGCTTTGCTAGCTGATCCACCGTGCCGCCATTTCTGCATATATTTCCTTTACAAGATAGAACAGTAATAGAGTGCTTTTTTTCCCCCATGACCAAATGTTTTTCGGTGGCTTGAACGGGTTCATTGCATTTTTCATTAATTTCAATGCGGAACGATGAGTCGCGACCGTGGTCAGAGATCTCCTTTAACTTGTATCTCGAGTCAATACTGTAGTTTCTGCAGATTCCCCTCCTTTGAGAATCCGTCATGATTTTTTTGGGGAGAGGCAGGTTTATGACCTTCGCCCCAACTTACCCCACTCATCCTTAGCTTCTGATCGCTCTCGTTGCTCAGGACCATCCTGCTCAGCGTCATCTCCCTGCTTAACGAGCCCAACACCTTCTCCCCGGCCAACGTGGATGCCTCCGTCATGTACCGCAGGTGGAGGGAGAGCAAGGGCGAGGACCAGGAATATATTGACATCATCAGGTACCACAGTAGAAAACAAGTTCACGGCGGATTTAGCAATTCAACAGTCGCCGTCATAAAACGTCTGTTCAACTTCTGGTGTTTTCCCACAGAGACAAAGAGTCCAAAAATGAACGAGTAGATGCATGCGAGTATTCTTCAAAGTTCTTTGATTTTCAGAGCATTGACTCGATCACAACTCGACTGTGTTTGTTGTCTTAGATGTTTTGCTTTTTGCAGTTTATGAAACTGGAGTTGGTTAGGACAGAACTAGCCTGAGCTGGTGTGGGAAAAAGTCAACCGTTTTGCTCCAAGTTTCTACCTATTGACTTATGTTGCCAGACAAGTCATCCTAAAGATTGCAGTTTTGCAGTCCAAATTAATGATACCATTCGCGGTTAGTGGCGTCCTGCTAGCATATATAGTTGAGAATTACCGTAATTTCCGGCCTACAGAGCGCACCTGGTTATAAGCCTCAAACAGTACATTTATAAAGGAAATACCATATGGTACATACACAAGCTGCACCTGTGTAAAAGCCGCAAGTGGCCATGTTGAAACACATTGAAACACGAGATATTTACAAAGAAAGATGTTTTCAAAGTTTGAATACCTTATCTTAGCTTAACGTAGCAACAACATGGTAGCACAAACAGGGCTGGTTAAAAAAAAAAATAGTCGCAGCAGCTACACAGTAGCAACACGGTAGCACGGCACTAACCGGGCCGGTTAAAAAAAGCATACCTAAATCACTAGTGCGACGCTAACAGGGCCAGTTTAAAAAAAAAAAAAGATACCAGTAAAAGCTACTTCCTCGACACACATTCCACGGTCTCACTCTTACCTTTTCCCCTTGAGAGCCCCCCCTTGCGGCCATTAGAAAAAATGCACAAATTCGCTGCATCACCGCATAAACCGCAGGGTTGAAAGCATGTGAAAAAAGTCGCGGCTTATAGGCCGGAAATTACGGTATGCATTAAACAGAAAAGGCTGTTGACATGCTAATGTTTAGTATTGATAGTCACAGCATGAAAAGTCAGTGTTGTAGAACCTTGAGTGTGACAGATACTGCAATTTATTCTTTTTCCCCTATGAAAAATGGCTGTGGATATTAAATTAGGGTTGGCATTTAATCGGGATTCTGAGAGGGGATCCTTGCAAAGAGGTCTTTGGACCCTTAAAGTTTGAGACCCATCATCTCTCGTCCCCTTTTCTACACAGGAAGCAGGTACTAGCCACCAAAAGCGAAGCGGACCTCGACGGCGTCAAGGTTCCCATCACTCTGGACGAGTACTGCATCCGTACCAAAGTGCCGCCCACGGATGACGGCTCCAACCTGCTGTACGATGATGACTTTGATGAAAACGGCATGGAGTTAAAAAGCGACTCCTCCAGGGACATTTGCCTCGACGACGACAACTCGGATGACAGCTCCAACCTGCTGGACGATGATTACTTTGATGAAAACGGCATGGAGTACAAGTGCGACTCGTACAGGGACATTCGAATGGACGACGACGACGACGACGACTCGGAATGAATTCTCCTACCACTTCTATCTCCGCTGATCATTTACCTTCCTGTCTCGTGAACTCACCAATGTTTGTCTTTTTTTTTTTTAAGCTCTTGTTGTTTTAGCCCCCTACCGCACCCTCACCTCTTCATTTTCTTCAACCTGCCCTCTCACCATCAGGGAACATGTGAGGTGTGATTAGATTGAGCCAGCTGTTTATTTGGGGGGGAAGCCCTGCCACCTTTTTGGGGCAAAATCCCTCTCGTGCCTACTGTGCCTCCCCAGCTCTTCGCTGGGTACACAACTCGCCAGGTGGATATGTTTGTGGCTCGTATTTGAAGCAAGTGTCCGTTCCAGTTTGTGCCCAATCTTACCTTTCCTACTTGGTGTTTCGATGCAATATTTCAAGGCCTTTCAGCCCGGACACCGACCAGAGATCCAAAACAAGATGTTTATTGCAATAACCAACCCAAACAAGCTGCAATTTTATTCAAAATGCAAGGGACCCCTCAGGGTGGAAAAAAAAAAAACATCCCTCTGGCTCACGTACAATTTATGCATGTGGATATTTTGAATGATGAGTGATTTTTTGTTTTTCTTAGTTTGTGAAAAGATAAAGAAAATAAAGATCTTTATAAAATTTAAATTATTGCTTGAAAGTAGGGCTGGAGCTGTGAATATTTTTACACTCATTTATTCTTGCAGCATTTTGCATTACTGTTTAATTCCGAATCTTTACAGATTGCTGTTTATCGGCTAATTAGTTTTGTAATAAATATCACGATGGAATTCTTGTGCTCAACTTTTACAATTGCACCACTAGAAAGACTTGCTCATTTCTTGAATAATAAGTATTATTTTTCTCTTCTGTGTAGGCCTGAGATTGACACTGTCCTGGGTGAATGCTGTCTTGAGCCCAGTGTCGGCTGCATGGGATGGCCGCTGCATTATGGCCACAGGAAGTGTTACACGTAAGTTAAAAAGTTGATTTTTCGACTTATCTGAAACTGTTGGTTGAACCTAAAATGAACTATGAACTTCATTTGACATCTGTCTTAAAGGAGGACTTTGTCGAGAAAAAAAATAGGAATGGGAGCACACGATAAAAGTGAGTAGATGAGGGTTCAGTGTTTCTTTTAATGCCAAAATTATCCACAGATTTCTGCTAGAAACATCTCTAAATTTGAACTATTATCGACATTCCAATGAGCCCGGCTGGAAAACTGACAGCCAATCAGCGTTTGCCACGTATGCAGTGCTTCCTGTTTTGACCCCCACCCGCCACTTCCCGTGCTCATGGGTACAATGTCTGGCATTTTGTGGTTGATTTTTGTGAAAAATAATTACAAACATAACAAAAATAATGACATTAAAAATTACATTACCCCCTGGGAGGTTAAAGAATAACAAATTTTGGTGCGTTTTCTCATTGATGTTACAGTTTGGGGCACAACATGCTAAGCACTGGTGACATCATGGGGCGGGGTCAAGGATGTTTCTTCTGGGTCTGGCTGTCAAAACTGGCACATATCCAGATATTGCGTGGATTTAAAACATGTTCTTTATTTTCAAAATATATGCAATAATAATGTTACTTTAGATTGGAGGGTTTATTGTACATAGAAATTTTAGACAAGATCCTCCTTTAAATTCATGTCCAATGATTAAATGTTTTGGCACGTTTGGGACAATTAGCTTTTGCGTAACTGAGCTGGATGGCAAAATTAAGTTTCATCACATTCACGTTATCAACGGTGCTCACATTTGGGCCACCTTTTGTAGGAAGCTGTAAAAGCTGAAATTTTCCTGCATGGTTTCCCTTGGGAAAATGTTCTGGTCTCTCCTGGGCCAACAGTCAAATGACTCAACTTTAACAAATCAATCGTTGCTAATAAGGGATTCACACTTTTCCACAGACAAATGCATCACTTTTTTTTCCCCCTCAAAAATCAAATCACAGCTACTGTTTATGACACCTCTTACATAGTCATAAAATCACCTGGCCTGGGCTGTAGTTTTTTTCCTCCCAACTATTTAATTTTACAGTAATAAAAGATGTACCACGTGTCCAGTCAAAGTAGTTGTACGTGTTGTGACGTTGAATGAGGAGTGCATATGATGAGATCAGTGGTCTGCAGTCATCCCGATGATGACGATCGGGATGGCGGAGACCTTAAAAGGATTTCCTGATGCTCTCCGCACATGAACACATACGCAAAGTGTTGATGACGTCACACTGTCTGAAGAGGGCAGTATTAGCTCAGCTTTCGGATCGTATGAATTTGAAAAAAAATTTCTGCGTTTTTTGTGTCTTTGTTTTGGAATTGCAGTTTTGAGTGTTCTGCAATCAACTGGATTGGCGGGTAAGTTGATCTTTTCTTTTTTGGGGGGATTTTTACATCTATTATTTCTTGTTAAAGAACACTGGAGAACGTGTGTAAAAAATTTAAAAAAAATTAAAATTGCTCACCCAATGAAGAAGCCATACATACACAATTTATAAGGTTGTGCGTACATGTTTTATTAAAATGATTGTGTAATTAATTTTTACTCAATTGTGTTGCGTGTACTGTACTGAGCAGAGCAGAGAGTTTCTCCTCAGGGGCGGGCAAAGTACGAGTTCTGTAATATTTGTTGCATTCATTTAGTTGTTACCTCGACAAATATTTCCTAAATTTATGGTTAAATTTAAAATAGGAAAACTTTCACAAATGTTTTATTTTCATTTCATTTTATTAAATAATTGGTTATTTATTGTCATTCTAATAAAAGTTGAACAAGTCGGTTATAAAACTACTTTATTAACTCATGAGTGAATTACTTGGAAAATAATGCGACGGAAAATGTAACTCTTGTTAGAGGCCACACGATGGTTAGACTGCCTTTTTTTTTTTTTTTAATTTTAGACAAGGCTATGGCATGACTGATTGAAGCTCCTCACCACAGCTCAACAGTTACTTGGCCACAAGATAGCCCCAACGTAATACTTTTATTAGACATGGCTTTGGCTTCTGTGCAAAGTCATCAGGTGAATTTTACAGTGAATAATGGAAGATAGGCTCCCCAAAATATGAAAATGGCTAACGGCCAGTATGTGAAGGTTCACTTGTACAACTTTGTGAAAACGCGACGCTGAATGCAAGAGGTGGCAGATTAAAGGCTGGACAGGAAGTGTACACGCAGTCGGCACTGTTTTTTCATCCGATGATTGGCACGTCACGTCGCAAGATCCATTTATAGCCAGGGCTACCTCGTTCATTTCCGCGTCGACCCCGGCGTGCGCCGGCGTTGCCGTGGAGACGTCTCCTTTCCTGACGTTCACGCCCGACCTCCTGTATTCTTTCTTGTTTTGCTCCGCTCTGACCCGGATGACCCGGTTGGCTCCTCTCGAACGGGAGCTTCCACTTGCCGAACATCTGGATTCATTGAGGCTCTCTTTATGACATCACGTGCACAAGTCACACTGTGTTATCATAAACACGCTGCGGTACCCACGTAAATTCATTCAATCCGTGACCGACGTCGTGACTCGATATACACGTATATAAAAATAAGAACACGGAGGAGTAAAAAGTACATTTGATGGAAATGTACCACAGCATGCGGCAACGTGCCACGAGATGTCTGTCTGTGATTAGCTGTGGTGCTGCAGCATGTGGCTCATTTCAAGTAACCCATGACAGTATGTACACAGAACCTGTTTATCCACCTGTCACCATCACATACAACAGAGGAATAAGCTTTGTGTTCCAACTAAACGGGCTCAAATTTCACTTGAGTTTGCCGAGCCAAAGGCCACGTTCTCATTTTCGATATCTGCGCGATTGTCATGGCTGAATCCTGTCCAATCAAAGCGGTTTTATTTTTTATTTCCTCACTTAAGACCGTTGCATATAATTCCCTCATGGAGACGTCCACGTATGCTGAAGACCACTCGGTAATTAGTGCACAACTTAGCAGGTACTCTTATTAAATGCACAATGAGCTGGTGAAAACTGCTGGCAACTTTCAATGAACATGGATCGCATTGATCAATTGCAGATTAGTTTAAAAATTGTTACATTTTTACTTTCATTGACAAAGCAGTGGAATCAATACATTTAGTAGTATGTTTAGTTTATTTTAAATGCATTATCTGTACTTCTACTCAAGTACAGTGTGAGGATTTTTACCACAGCTGATATTTCATACAATTAATTTTTTTACTTTTGTACTGTAGTGTATTTTAGTCTGTACTTTCATACTTAAGGAAAGTACTTAATCATTGCTTTTATCATTTAAAATATATGTACGAAAATAAGTATCAGCACTCCTTGAATAAATGAATGTGTGTCCTTTTGCCCCCTCTGGTATTCTATATATTCCATCCATCCCTTTTCTTTGCCGCTTATCCTCACAAGGGTCGCAGGGAATGCTGGAGCCTATCCGAGGAGTCATCGGGCAGGAGGTGGGGTACACCCTGAACTGGTTGCCAATTAATCGTAGGGCACGTAGACACAAAGAGCAGCACTCATAATCGCACCTTGGGGCAATTTAGAGTGTCCAATTCATGTTGCATGTTTTTGGGATGTGGGAGAAAACCCACGCAGGCACGGGGAGAACATGCAAACTCCACACAGGCAGGTCCAGGCTTGAACCCGGGACCTCAGAACTGTGAGGCCAATGCTTTACCAGCTGCTCCACCGTGCCGCCTGTTCTATATAATTAACAGACAAAAATACATTTTTACATTACAGTTGAATAAGTACTTTTTTTTTCTCTACACGAAACTGTACTTTTGCCACCACTGACATTATATGTACTATAATTGACAATAAAAAGTGCATTTTTACTTTTGTCCTGGAGTACATTTCAGAGTCTGGACTTTTATACTTGCGTGAAGGAGTTGATTAGTACTTTTACCTTTTTTTTTTCTTCTAATTTTACACTAGAATCTGTACTTTAAATACATAGTGTGCACACTCATGCTAACCCTTCATGTAATATAGACAGTAAAAGTGCACGTTTACTTTTGTACTTGAGTACATTTCAAAATCTGTACTTTTGTGCTTTTACCTTATTCAAAAAAGGAGTTGCAATCAAAACTTTTGAGTGTTTTTTTTTTTTATACACAATTATCTGTACTACTATCACACGGGAACTTAAGTACAGTATTCTTGCTGTTCTGGAAGGTTCTCAGGAGCAATGGCGTGAAATGATGACAATGTGCACATCCTCTCAAAAACCGGTTGTTCCTCTGCGAAGTTGCATCAAACTCTGTTTAAAATCACACCGTCGCTTTCTGTGTTTCAGTTGACTGCCGGTACGCCGACAACACGGCTCGTTCGTGGTGCCCAATGACCTTAGTCCAGAATTGACTAAATAGGCTTTTGGAATTGCACAGGCGACGCCGGGCAAAACGCTACCAGCCTGCCGGCCGGCCGGCGTGGTAGTGAAAGTCGGGAGGCCGCCTCTTATTTTAGCCAGCGCACATGTACGTGTTGCCATAGCCGAGTCGCCAGGGAAACTGAGCACCTTAAACCTGAGGACGGACACGCTTGAATCAGAGAAGCCAAATAGAAGACGGCGGGGTTGAGAGAGAGGAAGAGAAAAAAAAGAATAGTTGCTCCAGTTGGAATTCGACAGCAGGTGCATGTGCGCTTATTTCAATAAAACTCTCATTATGAGGCCTCTAATAAGATTCAACACAAGAGCTGCTGATGCTCTGTTGCACTGCGGACAACTAGTAAACATTTCTGCGTCACAGTTTTTGGCATTCGTGTTTGAATCCCTCGTGACGTCCTGTGTTGGGTTGGTATCTTCTGTTTTTCACCACATTTCTGAAACACTCTTAGATGACGCTACTGAAATGTTTCCACGGATGCTACTGAAATGCTCTCGCACGCCACTGCAATGCCTGCACACATCCTGAAATGTTGTTAGCACACAACTCCTTGCATTACTATAACGCAATCACCAGATAAATGGCGTACATACGCAACCGAAATACAAGAATGCTCTTTACCATGACTGAAATGTTCTATAGCTTGGGTGTCAAACTCATTTTTTGCCACGGGCCGCATTGTCGTTGCGGTTCCCCCTCTGAGGGTCGTTATGATTGTGAAACAAAATGTTTAATCGCCTCATTACACCGATTTGGAATCAGAAATCAGGCTAAATGGGTTTTTCAACGATAGGCTGTTTTTGACTGACGTCACACACCTTCCAAATTAGAACGCGGACATCATCTTGGTTTGGTGAATTCACATAAACAAACAGTAACTAAGCAGGTATTATTTCAGAAAGGCGTATGAATGGGGGCGGACTGCTACGTTATCGGTTGCTCAAACGAAAGTGGGCGTTGTAAAGCGTCTTTCTTTCGACTGCCAGCTGTGATCAAGGACCAGTGCGAGAAAACGGAGCAGTTAGCAACCAAACGGCGACAACTGTGGCTGTCTCGTGTTAGCAGAGCCGATCTAGCAGCCGAGCACAATACTCGTGTGTGAATGCAATGCATGTGTCTAAAATCTGTATTTTCTGTTTTATTATAATAAGTTTGCAAAAACGAGTTACCACACCGCTCGCAGTTTCGTGAGTTGAGTTAAAAATGTAGCCGTGGAAGTGGAGAAAGAGGTGCGGGCTCTACTTTGGACTCGTCCTGGTAGAACCTCTCTTTCTCCCTCTTGGTAACAAAAACAAAAATAATAATCAACATAATTTAACACAACGCTGACTGTAATCACGTGGTACATATTTAAATTGCATTGTGCGGTACACTAACCTTCGCAGGTTGCTTACAATGCATACCGCCGCATGACAAACCCATTGATGAATCGGTTGTCTTTATTTTAACAGTCGTACGAATATTTGTGAAACTCCAAAAGCATTTGAGTGAATGGCGCGTCAGTAGAGTGAACCCATCCAACAGGGCCAGGTGCCCCGGATGCAGTCACGTGGTCGAAAAAAAGTCCATTGTTCATGTTTGGTAACACAAAACTAGTTGAAATATCTCAAAGTTGTCATTTATGACATGGCACTTTGAAATTTTTTCATCAAGAATCCTGGAAGTTGACACACGATTTGCCTTCGTAGGCCACATAAAACCATAAGGCGACCCAGATCTGGCCCCCGGGCCTTTAGTTTGACACCTGTGTTCTATACTGATAAGATCTCGCACTTTTAAAACTCTCAAACTCCAGAAACCCCCTCAGACCCACCCATCCTACACTTATCCACAGGCTACTGAAATGGTTCTGCACGCTAATGCTCATATGCTCCCGACAGGCTCTTGTTTCACTACTGAAATACTCTCATATCTCATACTCTCAAATAATACTCTCATACATTACTTAATGTTCTCACGCATTACTGCAAAGCACTGCACACACTATCGAAAACATTTCCATCGACAGCTGAAACAAAGTCAACGACTGACATGCTATCGCACATCATAGCTTTTATACAGTCATCCACAAGTGTTCACACGCGCCTTAAACAGAAATGCTGTAGTATTTAATATCCCGAAGCATATTGCAATATTGTAATTACTGTATGTCCTTGATGGGCCCACATTTATTTTCATCACGGTCCCTGCGTGAGTCCCTTGGAAGGAGCCATTTAAATGATGGAACGAAAAGTCATTCGTGTTGTTTTGTGTGTGTTTGTGACACAAACAGACACGGCTCGAGCTGATTGGTCACTCCCGACTGTGCTGTTGCATATAAAAAGCGCGCACACGGACGCTCCGCGCAGCACCGCGAGAAGCGCGCTCCCGCACCCGCACGCGCCGAGGAAGCACCTGTGGCTGCGCGAACGGCACCGGAACCAAAATCCTCTCTCACTTTTTTCTTTTTTAAACAACACCGTGAGTATACAAACTCTCTTTTTGCTGCAGGAGCAAGTCCCCTTTCGGATTAGATACGTCGCTATACTTAGTCTCCGACTACTCTTGGACAAACTTAACTCGTTATCATAAATGACTTCACTTTTACTGGTTCCTGAACACAACACTGGAGCCGTTTTTAGCTCGCAAACATCTTGCATCTTAAGTCATTTGCACAAACTTGCATGGAGCAAACAAGCAGAGTGTCTTGTCTTCTCCTCTCTTACGACGACACCTGCATTGTTTATTGACGTCCAAGATTTATCCCATATTTTTGCCTTGCAAGATAGTTGATAATTTCACCAAAATATATATAATTTTCATTGTAGGTTCATGGGGGTGTTTTTTTTTTAATTAAAATAATATATTACCTAGTTAAATGAGATTAAAAAAAAGAACAGTAGGTATTTTATATAATGTATTTTAAAGTTCTAAATTTAATATAATGGAAGGATAATTTTGTTGGTTGCAGTTGTTAATAGTTGCGTTTGTTATATATATAAAATGTTTCAGAATATATGTGATTAATTATACATATGTAAGTTTGAATCAATTTTGGAATTTATGTAATTCTTTAAATGTTTTTATTTCGTTTTAAATCACAATTTAAAACATATTGGATGAAGTAGTATTCATTATTTTTGAATGATCATTAGGTGAAAGTACCCACAATATTAGAAACTGAATATAGAAATTTTTCAACATGTATTTTTGGATTTAATAACTAACTTTTTTTTTAGTTTTTTGTTTGAATGAAAGTGTATTTTAAAATATAATATATTTGGTATTTTTATCATTTTAAATTAGCATGTAGTGTGACGAATTTAAGTTGTTTTTAGTGGCTTGCTCACTTGATTCTAGAAGCTGAGCTTTTGGCACAACACTTGTATCATTTGCTCTCACTTGATAGTGCAATATTATTTACCTGTATTGAATAATGAATTATATTCAGTCCATATTCGACTTGATATGAGCATACATAATAACCTGATGTGTCCAGTGAAAGTCAACTCCCTGCTTGCAATTAAGTGATTGGTCTTCTACAGCATCAGTGATGATAATTAAAACACAATTAACCCTTTCCAGGCTGGGGTTGCACATTTGCAACAGGTTTAATATAATCGAAAATTTTAAATCCAGATTATAACCCAGATTATAATTTTCTGAAAGTATCAGATTTTTCTCTCTGCAAAATTTTATTTGGCCCAGAGAGGGTTAATGCACAAAGTGTGTGCGTTGGGGTGTGGCGGGGGCGACTCCATAGGCGTAAATTAACTGCATGGATCCATTGCGCCAGTAGAGAGCGCATTCCCCCCACCTCTCCCCCCCCCTTTTTTTTTTTTCAGGAACCAGATGATGTTTGCTCACGATTTGACTGGATGGAGTTGGGTTGTTTTTTTTTTTTTTTTTGTCATTTTGGGTTTTTTTTTTTTTTTTTTTGGGGGGGGGGGGGATCTCAGACTTATACCGCCATGCGACTCCTACGCACATTGACAAAAACTCTGAATTTTCCATCTGCCTAATCTCAAGTGTTTCCCAACATTTTTCGCAGCTAAAAATCTCTTGGCGTACCACCTCACAAAAAACACCCGCACTCGTACTCATAGATTTACTTAATTGCAGGTTAATCGTTCCTGCTGCCCCTGTAGTGGAAGAGCATTTGATTGTCGTGACTGTCGCTACGGGTCGACGATGGCTAGACAGATCATTTGTTATAAATATCTAATAATTGTCAGACCTATTAATTGACATGAGATAGGTGCAGCACATTTGGAACCATTCAGATATTTGTTTTTGAGGTACCCCTTAAAAAATAACCAAATAAACCCCCAAATAGTCGCTTTGAGCTAAATGCTCTTTTTGAGACTCTGCCTATGTCTCCTCTGGAATGTTGCTAAGTCAAACTAGTTTTCGGGCCCGATTTTTCCAAGAAAATTCTGGGTGGCGTTAGCAATTTCAAGTACCTTGAAATTTCGTGAAATCCACAGATGACTAAAGTACTCGTGCGGTGGGTGTACTTAAGTAGAAATACAGGTTCTTATGTCAAAAAGAAAACTTTGGTGGTTCAACTCCTTTCTGTAAATTCAAGTATAAACATGCAGATTCTGAAATGTACTTCATCACAAAAGTAGTTACCGTTAATTTCATACAATACCAAAGAACAGCGAACACACATTCTGTACAGCAATTAAAGTACAGATACTTGTGTAGGAAAAAAGAAGACCCGAACAAGTACTGACTCATCTCTTTTTGCTTAATTAAAAGTAAAACAGTTCAGACTCTTGAGTACACGAGTAAAAAGTACAAAATATTTTCCGTCATTATCCATGGAGTTTCAAAAGAACAAAGAGCCCATTTTGACATTGCAAGCAGCAGAAAGTAATTGATTTGAAATGAGTCAAAGCAAAATGTCATCAGACTTTATTTCGCTTCAGTGTTGAATTGAAATACCTCCGAAAATGATTTGTCTTTAAAATTCTCCAAGATGAAAGAAAAAGTGTTATTTGTGTCTCCGCTCCCAGTGGGCTCATGATTAATGCCCACCCCCGCCCCCGTCCCCCTTGTATGTTATTAGCTGCAGCTCCACCTGACCGCACCATCGCCTCACGCCCACACGGCCCACCGTCCAGGGGTCGGGAGGGGGCACCATGTGGGTTCTGGATAAGATCCGCGGCTCGGTGGAGACGGGCGTGCTGCGGCACGGGGAGAACGGCGACAAGAAAGGCACGGCGTCGCCCTACACCAACGTGCTGACGCCCGACAAGATCCCGGACTTCTTCATCCCGCCCAAGCTGGTCAGCTGCCCTCCCGAAGCCGAGGCGGCGAAGCCCAAGGAGGACTCGCAGCCTTCGTCGTCGGAACAAACCATCGGCGGCGGGAGGAAGATCAGCGTCCCCAAAAGCCCCCGTCTGGTGACCAAGCTGACGGGAGACACTAAGAGCCTGCTGAAGGCAGCCAACCGCCACATTATTCAGATCGAGAGCGCTGACGACGTCGTGGTCGGGGACACCAACGCGGACCCCCAGTCGCAGACCGCCATGTCGCTCCCCTACGTCCCCAAGACTCAAACATCTTACGGCTTCACCACGTTGAAGGAGAGCCCTCACACTCGCCGCAAAGAGTCACTCTTCCACTGCGACATCAGCAGTCCCGTGACCTCCCCAAACAGCCAGAGGAAGACCCCGGGCAAGGGTGACGGGGGCGGCAACCATCTGAATCCGGCTGACTTCAACGCCTCCCACATGAACCCGTACCGCTACTTCAGCGGCGGCGAGAGCGACACCTGCTCGTCGGCCGAGTCGTCGCCCTTCAGCTCGCCGCTGCTGTCCCGTTCCGCCTCGCTGCTCAAGATCTTCACGCACGAGACGCAGGCCAAGGTGGTGAAGGCCAAGCGCTCCTTCGCCCGCCACAGCTCGCTGTCCACAGACGAGTGCAGCTCAGCCGAGCCCAGCCCCAGCATCCAGCGCCGCTTGCGCATCCCGTCCTTCCACTGCGGTGGCGCGCCGGCTTCGGACCACGGCTCTCAGCGGGAGCACACGGTCAACTTGCACAAGGGCGGCAGCGTCCGCATCAGCGCCCACTACGACGCCGGCACCTCCCGTCTGCGCGTTCGCGTCCTGGCGGCCGAGAGTCTCTACGACAAACACTTTGACATCAAGAGCATCAACTGCTGCGTGTCGGTCTACTTGAACCCCGGCAAGATGCAAAAGCAACGCAGCAACATCATCAAGAACAGTCGCAACCCCGTCTTCAACGAGGACTTCTTCTTCGATGCCGTCGGCCCGCTTCAGGTCAAGAACCTGTCGCTCAAGCTCAAAGTGGTCAACAAAGGTACCAGCCTCAAAAGGAACACCCTGCTGGGGGAGCGGGAGGTCCTGCTAAGCAAGCTGCTCTCGGGGGTCTAGACTTCCAAGAGCAACCAGAAAGCGAGGACCTTTGAAGAGTTCTTTGCACTGCACTTTGGAATGGTTAAACCTCCCCTTTGGAGGGGTTCTCAAACTTCTTAGGTCCAGGGACGACACCATACAGTGGACAAATGTCAATAACCCTTAAGGAGAGGTCGCTAGAAACCTCAGATTTTGACACATTCCACAAAAAGGACACTGTCACGTGTGATTCCTTGACTTATGAGTTTAATCCGTCCCGTGACCAAGCTCGTAACGCCTTTTACTCAACTACCGAATCACCCATCCATCCGTTTTCTATCTTCGGGCGAGCGGCAAGGTACACCCTGAACTGTTCGCCAGACAATTGCAGGACTGACAACCATTTCCACTCAGATTCAGTCTTCAGTTCACCGTTTTCCTCATTGAAATGAATCAAAATGGCATCGATCTGTTCTAGTCCCCCCTCCAAAAATTGTTTTACTGAAGAAAAGTAGCACTGCACTGCAAGCGTCTTTTTTTTTGGGGGGGGGGGGGGGGGGGTCAAGACTTCAAAGAGCAACCAGAAACCAAGTCCTCTTCTGACCCTGTAGTGGAAACAAACATACAGGACATGACAGCGGTGGCACTGTGGACTTGACGTCGGCGCCCAGTTTGTACAGAAGATCTTTACAAGTGGACACGAACGGTTACCACCCTCGAGGCAGTGGGTAGCTCGTCCAACTGAGTTATTTCCTCGGTTCACTTGTTAGCAGGGGTTTGCATACTTTTTTTTTTTTTTTTTTAGTTCGAGCAAGCCCTTACGGAGACCTTTTCACAAGGACTTAAAAAAAAAACATTACTTTATTCATGCAGCGATGTCAGATTTATGTGATAAGTCACAATCGTTTTAGAACTTTAATTGGCCCACAGCTCAAGTAGTAAAATATAATTGGTTTATCATGTTTGAAGGTCACAGGGTAGTGCGTTTGTATCGAAATGATGCCGCATGATGTACTGCAACTCATTTTTTGCGGACCCTGACGCTATGGTCTGTGGGGATCGATTCCCTGGTTCTCAGTTTAAAAACCACTTTTGAAAGGCGCGTGACATCACGGCAGACGGTGTCGCCTCCACACAACCACCACGGAAACCGCACAGCGATTTTGTCTGAACAAAAAGACATTTCTCGTATCAAAGATACAAATACTTGTTTTAGGACCAATTAATTGAAAGCGGTGGGGTGGGAATCGGGCCAAATGAAGTGAAGGACGCGGATGAGGCCGTGACGGTGACTGTTTTTTCCAAGGCCCCACTAGCCAATGTCTCTGCAAGCCAATTACACGAGGTTGCCAGGTTCATACTTAACCCCCCCCCCTTGACCCTTTCACCCCCACCCCCTCCCCGTCCACAATGTACACTACATTGTGTCGCATGCTTTGATTATGTTTGTAATGCGACGCTTTGGCCACAAGCCGCCCGTGTCCGTGTACAAAGACGCTTTTGTGAGCACCCCCCTAACCCCCCCTCCCCCCGCTTTTATGCACCTCCGAGTCCTGATGTGCAAATGACGCTTTGATCCCGGGGGAGGGGAACAAACAAGCCAAAACAAACAAACAGAACTACGATGCAAGTGGAGATGTGTCGCATGGCATGAACGTATGCTTGAAAAAAATGCCCCGTGAAACCCCAAAGCCTTACTGACCGTGGAAACATAACGTTAGGTACACCTCATCCAACAACTAGCTAAAAAGATTTATTTAACAATTCTCCATTTTGAGATATTGATTTAACTATTTATGTTCTTTTGGTAGCATCAAACATCCATCCATCCCTTTTCAACATCGCTTATCCCAGTGGGTACGTTGAACCCTATCCCAGCGGACTTTGGGTCAAGTTTCACTCACTCTATCAGACAGACTCATAGATTGATTTTTTTCCGTAGGAAAAGGCTCTTTTATTTTATTATTTTGAATAATATAGAGGAGATAGTTGTCACATGTAGGACGTTGGCAAGCACTTGCCAGCAATTCCTGCAGATGTTTTAGCGTTACTTTGACCGTTCTCGCCGCCGTGATAATCTTTCTGTCCTTGACCGTACGTGACTTTTCATGCAATTGGTTTTGTGTTGCTCTTGCTAGGTTGTTGGTATATTTTATATCTAAACCTTATCCATCCATTTATCCAAATAGTGGGTCAACCGAAACATATCCCAGCTGACTTTGGGCAAGAGTTGGGCCTACTCCTTGGACTGCTTGCCGGTCAGATTCTGGCCATAATTGAACCGAGACCAGTTCAGGTCTGGGCGGCACAGTGGATCAGCTGGTAAAACGTTGACCTCACAGTTCTGAGGTCCCGGGTTCAATCCCGCCTGTGTTGCGTTTGCATGTTCTCCCCGTGCCTGCGTGGGTTTTCCTGGGCACTCCAGTTTCCTCCAGCATCCCAAAAACATGCAACATTAACACACGGACTCTCTAAATTGCCCCTCGGTGTGATTGTGAGTGCGGCTGTTTGTCTCGATGTGCCCTGCGATTGGTAGGCAACCGGTTCAGGGTGTAATCCACCTCCTGCCCGCTGACAGCTGGAACAGGCTCCAGCACTCCCGCAACCCTTGTGAGGATAAGCGGCTAGGAAAATGGATGGATGGACAGTTCACATCTTGTCTGCTTGGTAAGGCACAGCGGTTGCTTCTACAGGTGTACCTAATGTTATGGTCACTGAGTGTGTGTGTGTGTGTGTGTGTTAGCGAGATGACCCATGACAGTCAAAATTAGTTCATTTTTAAAAAATGTAATGCATGCATGTTTTTTTTTTTTTTTTTTAAATCAGTTCGTGCAAGTGCTACATCGGCATGGCAACAACCAGCGTTAAGTCTTCAGCCTGTGGATGTTGGGGCCTCACTCGCATGCGGTTGCATCCTTGTGTGCTTTGGACTGTAAAGATAAAACAGGAAAAATGGAAAAAAAAAAAAAAAAAAAAAGAGGTGCCCTGCTCTGTGTAGTTTGTAAACTGCTGATGTGATTCTGTCCTGCGCAGCAATGTTTCATGTTCAGATTTGTGGTGCAGACAGAATAATCGGTGGCGACGGACGGACGGACGGCGGTGGTGAAAATGTCGGTTGCCGTGTCCGTTTGCCAGGAATGTCGGGTTTACGCCGCTGGCGTGATTCCTAAGTGGACTTCTGTTTGACAAGATACTTGTTGTCTGTCGTTAAGTGAGCCGTTTCACAAATAATAAAAACACTTGACCAACCTGAAGTGGACATTTTGTCATCGATCAGTTGCTGTAGTTTTTTTCTCTTGCAGCTACCAGATGTCATTATAACAGCGAGCGGCAACAATTTTCATGGCGAGATATCGGGATAATCGGTTCGTTTTAATCTGACTCGCAAGATGTAGGCAAATGAGTTTCCCTTGCTTTTTGGTCTTCATTTTTGTAACATCTTTTTTTTTCTTCTTACAATAAGTGACACATTTTTTAGAACCAATGGCTTGTAATGTTACTATTCTCATATTCACTGTTTTCAAATACTGGTAATACAACATTTTAATTTTTTTCTTTACATTCTAGTAAATTTGGACTTCATTCAAAATAAAAACATCATTTTTGTATTATAATGTATTTCATGTTTTTTTTTACATTGTTGTAGTACTAAGGCTATTTTTATTTAAAAAATGCAACTAGAATTTATTTGAAAAAAAACTTTTGATTGAAAACTTCAGGAAAAGGAAAAAAAAATATTGAATTTTTAGTACTGTAATACTATTCCTTATAGTATTTCAGCAATATACAATATTTTTCTTCCTAACATATTCCAATCTATTTCTTGTAAAATCCCTTCCTTTATTACACAGTGTATAATTTTTTTTAAAAAAAGGTTATTCTGGTAAATGCTAATTTCTTAAATTTGGGGGAGTATTATTAATTTTTTAGAATACTTCATTATTACAGAAGCGTATTAATGCCACACCAATAAAAAGGTCACGTTTCACATAATTATGTGAATCATACATTACCACTGTTTTTCTTGAAAAATGCAACTTCCATCTTTATTCACGAAAATAAACTTTATTCTAGTAATACCCATCCATCCATTTTCCAAGCTGGTTATCCACACAAGGGATAAATACTGTACTACATATTGTAATACTTGTAATGTAAGAAACTTGGATTTAATTCTCCTTTCAGTAATTCTCCACATTTTAGGATTATTTTGTTCTTGTAATACAATTTTGTTTCTCAAAATGAATTTTTTTGTAGTACTACTTAAAATTATGACATTACCTACAATACTACATTGTAAAAAAAAAAAAAATCTTGCAACTTAATTATTGTAATACTTCGCATTAGTTTAATGATAATATATTTTCTTTTAAAAAAAATTTGAGATTTACTTCTCGTAACATTACCACTTAGCTTAATTCTAAGTTTTATGAGACATGGCGGATCACAAAAGTATTGCTCACCTGGGCCACGCGCACACAGTGAAAATGCACTTTTTTGTGTGCGTGTGTAACATGTAGGTATGAAAAACTTCCATTTTCCTTCGACTTACGAATGTCTCTAGTCGTGGAAAATGCACGCCTCCTCAGAAAAACATTGTCTTTAGTTACGAAGAAAATTTCACGGAACGAAACGGCAAATATAGGCTCTGCTATTCGCAGTCCCCAAAATTCCACCGAACGTAATAATCCGATATCTTGGTTTGAAAGTGGCGCGATAGAGCTGCTCTCCCATTGGCTATCATCATATCTTCCTGGCATCCCATTGGCTAGGAGAGACGTCAAACTTTACCCATGATGCCTTGCGTTACCCTTGTACACTCAAGTGTCACCAAATCAAGCTAGCTCACATTGGAAAAGTCGAACTTTTTTGTGATTTTTGTTTGTTTGTTTTTTACAAGTTTATTCATTTTTCTTCACCATGGGCCCCACGAATATATGGTGGAATTAAGTTGTGTACGTTCCTACGTAGCAAATGTTTGCCTCCTCCTGCGTCCCCCACGATGGCTTATGCCTGTCACTCATCCTCCTCTTTGCAATGTCGCCCAACGCCAAAGGTAAATGAACATCATTTTTAATATTCTTTACATTATGCACTTTAAATGTTTTTTTTGTTTTTTTTTTTTTTGTAGGTGGCTTGGAATGGATTAGGCTATTTGCAAGAGCGCTTTGACTTCCGGAATGAATTAATTTCGTGAGTAGACTTCCCAGTGTACGCGCAGTTGTTCATTTGCGTCCTCCGCTCACAGATGCTAAATTGATTTGTAATTGTGTCATGCGCCCGTTTGAGGTGCGGTGGTGACGGAACGAAAAGCTACACGCTGGAGGGCAAATTTGATTGGGGTAATTTGTATCCCCGGCTTTCTTGGCGACACGGACGAAAAGGTTCGTGATTGTTATTGGCTTTGGGATTGCTATGGCAACCCGGGAGCCGAGTGTCTTCTGGGTGTAGGAATGAAACGTGGTACGAGGTTTCAGTATTGCTGTTGAAATTGGCAGCCGCTATAATTGCTCTTAAGTGTTTTATTTTCTACTGCCAACATTTACCCCCGCAACATTGTACTGTGACTACTTCCAGCGGGAAAGCGACTGAACGTGACTTTGAAACCCGTTTGAAATTCCTGCTTTTGATAAAAGCCTGAAAAACAAAAGAAGCAGAGAGGAAGAACATGACAGCTTTGCACCATCAGTCTTCACAAAATCCTGAAAAAGAAGCACAGCATAAGAATGCGATGATTGTAAACACAAGTGTACCGCAGAAAAGCCTGAAAAAGAACAGAAAGCGTGACAGCATTTTAAAAACCCGACAAAGACGCACATGATAGTAGTTTATGCCATGAAAAAAAGAAGCACTGAATGCATGATGGGAACATATTTTACCAATGAATAACAAAAGAGGAGTCACTGATGGTGTAGTGGAACACACGCCTGCCTTTGGTGTGGGCAACATGAATCGATTCCCACTCAGTGATGATGTGATGATCTGCCCTGCGATTGACTGGCGACCAGTTCAGGGCGTAGTCTGCCTTTCGACCGAAGCTAGCTGGGATAGGCTCCAGCTTTCCCGCAGCCCAAGTGAGGATAAGCGGCTTGGATCATGACATGACATAAAAAAAATATATATATGTACATGAAGTAAATAAAAGCGTGAGAGTTTGACGAAGACTGACAAAAGTCTGAAAAAGAAGCACAGAGTGAGACCTCCAGGGAGGGTCCGCCACAGTACAGCTGGGTTTAACTACGTTGGTGCGGGTTGCTGTAACAACATGAGCGTGAACCTTGAACACAGGTGAGGGAGGGCGTCGTGCTGAAAAAAAGTGATTGATTGAAGTTGAAACTAATGAGACACAAATTGATACTAATCTTCATGCTGGGCTTCTCTGACAAACTCACCAGAGTGATGAAGATTAAACTGTGTGGCATTTGGGCAACGAAATCAATATTTGGTTGTTTACTTGTTTTTTTATTGGGCAAACTCTGCAATATCCCAAACATTGCTGAAAAATAAAACTGCTACAGGGAAATGAAAGCAGGTTGATCAATGTCACACCGGTTGTTTTTCTCTCGTATTTGGCCGCTTGTTGTTGGCAAAATAAAGCTCTCGACACGATGTCAACAAATGTATCAAAAATGTATTCTTTTAAGTCATAGGTGGCTTTTTTCTTTTTTGCCATCATTCAAAAAACAAAAATATCAGAAGCTGGGATGAACAAGTGGGCAATTACTATTCATGATGTCAAAACACATTCAGTGCCATTGACGTGTTTAGAAGTCAAATATCGACGTTAGCAGGGGAAAGGGAAACGTGGCACTGCCAATTAAAAAGCCACTGTTATCCTGAGCCGACACGGCCAACTCCACGCACTCATTCACCGACTCTGATTTCACTCAACACGCCTTTTAAACACATTCAAAGTCACAGATACTATAGTGTAGAACAAGAGCTTTCAGGGATTGACGCTTACTATACTGAGCACATTTGGAGTCAATTTTACGCCAGCTTAGAAATCTTTAAAGCCCTTTCTTGAATAAATGTTTAGAGTTTGAATTAGCCCCCCCCCCCTGTTGAAATAGACTCAGCGTCTCATAGCCCACCCCAAAGCGTGCAATGTTTGCTCGGATTAATCAGCCCCGATAAAATGGGTAAGGGGGAGTGTGTGTGTGTGTGTGTGTGTGTGTGTGTGTGTGTGTGCGCGCGTTATGGATTATGGAAACAGCATACCTCCAGGTTGCTATGGTGACTGTCTTGGGAGCTGGCACCTGTGAATTAACATTAGCACCCCGGCAACAGGATCTTAATTAGAAGAGGGTGGGAACGAGTGTCCGTTCAATACGTTATCGGCGGCGTGGAAATCAAAGAGTTGGCGTTCAAAAGGACAGTTGTCCGTCTGTCCTTCTGTCTGTCCGTCTGTCTCTCTGCCTGGTTGGCTGTCTGTCTGATACACTCGGAGTCGGAGATGTAGGGAGCAGTGTATTTCATTTTCATACATTTATGTAACCTGTGGACGCTTGACATAAGGCACTCCTGTTGCTCTTAATATTGTTTGTTTCCAGTTAATTTCGGGAGCATATTTACCGATGGAAGAATTGACTAAGATTTTAAATTTTTATCTATACACTATTATGTAGACATGGAGATCCTCTACCCTAGCTTCGCCGTGTGCTCACCGTGCATAGCACCACCCGTACTCGCCTTCCCAGCAGTTTGATTCATGTTTGTTCTCCAAGTCTTAGCAAATCAGCAGCACTTTCTTTCAGTTAATCTTCATTTCAATTTCCTGCCCCAGGTGACCAAAACACTGCAACGAATGATAAAACTCGCCTCATTCATCCGAACATCGTAGTTTCAAAAAGTTACTCATGGATACTGTACACGATCAATGTACCTGTTTTGAACCTTTTATTGAACATTGCATGAGCTTCTCCTCTAAACGAAGACCGATTTCGTTCGATTACCAACCAGTAGGCTGGATCTGAGGGCTTAAAATTGGAGTTTTATGTTCAGTGGAAGTTTTTCTAGTTACGTGCAGCCAATGGATCGATTTTTCATTTGCGTTACGAGCAAGTTTCAAGTAGTCGTTCATCGAACGGGACAAACGCCCCAAACACGCAAACAGAAAAGCACAACGTGTGCAAGGAGCAAGTTACTCACTACGCCACGCCCTTTAAAGGCATACATTCGCCATACGAATACATGAGTACGTACAGTAATTGCACTTCATGAGGTTATTTCTTTAAATTGTTTTTTTATGTATATATTTTTGTTTTCAAATAACTGACTGCTATATTTCTTGGGTTTTTATAGTGGCTGAGACAGAATAATGAACAACAGGGATGAGAATTTTCCGCGGATTCGCGGAATTCCGAGTTTTTTCAGCTGAAAATGTCATAGTTGTGAAACGTGTAGATTCGTTGAGAAAATGTTTTGAGGAGGGGGATACGGCTTGACGCGGGGCGAGGCTGTGACCGGCTGCCAGCATCTATCAGCAACGCCCGTCGTGAAATTAGTCACGGCTGTGATAGCAGAAAACGGCATTGCTATCTGTTTGCACTAAATTTGGTGTTTATAATAATGACAACATTCCGATTTCCACCAGCATTTTGGCAGTATTTCATCAGTATTTTCACTCTGATGTTAACAACGCATAGAGAAGCATTCTGTTTCGTACGGCATAGAAATAACTTATAGACATACGTACGCATATGTTATCGAGCGGTCTGCGCGTTTTCCAGTATGGCGAAAGTCTTGGAGCGAAAAGATGAAGATCGCAGCCCCCTTTGACCCCCCACCCCCACCCCAACCCCCCTCCCCGAAGGCAGACGTTTTCAGTGTTTTTCCAAATTGGGCATTCTCATCCCTGGAATAACAATAATTCACTCATTCAGTTGATAAAATTGATTTGAGATACAGTTTGGATAAATTGAGTAACAAGCTTGGTCACGTAAATGAATTCAACTCGTAAGTCAAGGCATCACTGTATTTAATAAATAATAATCTATGTATCACTCTGTAAAAAAGTCATTAAAATGGCTGGAAGGAAAGTAGGAATTGTTAATTTGACTGGTTATGTAGCAATGATAGTGTATATACCTGTAACCATATTATCTGTAAGTCGGATAATTTTTAAGGGTACTGTAATGATATTAAACTTTTGGGATCATGCTTTAGTTTGTGGTGCATTTCTAGTTCCAACTGTGAACATCGACAATTCCAACCATTTTTCAGGAATCGTCAATTACACGCAGATTTTTGCTCCCCCTCGAGCACCTGGCTGCAACGTTTCTTTGAGACGCAGGTACAGCGTCTTGACCCCGAAGACGCACAAAAAAAATTCTTTCCTCATTCCTCTCACCTTGTATTCGTCCATTCATGCGCGTCTCACCCGAGCTGCGCTTGCCTTGCTTGGTTGGAAATGATTTGACATCACAGACTTTTTTTTCTTTTTCCTTCTTCTTCTTCTTCTTCGCCCTTCAGTAAAAGCGCAAGAAAAAGCCTCATTTGGATCCTTTGCCCGGGGATGAAACAAGGCCGCGTTCCCTGCTGAGGAGCGTTTTTGACAGATGAAGTGCATTCCCCCCACCTTCCCCCCTCCCCCTTTCTGTTCTTGCATGGACCCCCGCTGATATTGTTGGCCGCCGTTTCTTTCAGCTCACAGTCGTGCTGATGCCGCTATTGATCTCGGCCACTCAAATGAATTTCTTTCATGGTCCGCTAAAAGGTTGTTTTGCAAAACTGCCACAATGCGGTTAGTGCGCGCTCGCTATGTGCAGGAAGTCGGCATCTCCAAAATGAACAGAGTACAAAAATAAACGTGTAAAAATAACTGAATATAAATAGCCCACAAACCCCCGTTCAAATGCCATTTTGGGGATGGGGGGAGGACGAAGTAAATCAATGAGACCGAGATAAAACATTTCAAGATGAAATCTTTCTTGAAGGGGAAGCAAGAATGATTGACTATGATATCGTGGTTGCACAACTGTGCACACCCTCTTGTAAGCGGGATGTAGCTATGTTCAGAATGAACCACGAATCGCAAATTAATCACTATCAATCAGTATTTAAAGTGCCTCTTATACGCAATTGACCCCTCCGTACAGGGGACTTAACCACGCCTCCTGGCGTGACGTCACGCCACGTGCGCTGACGTAAGACAAACAGTAAAAATGGCAAATACAATACAATACATTCTGAACTGAGACAGACTCCATGCTTCTGATTTCATTCAAATCAACGATATATTATAGATTCTAAATACAATACATTCTTAACTGAGAGAGACGCCATGCTTCTGATTTCATTCAATCGTTCACACGTAGCAATGTTATGCTAGCGGAGAACGTCTCATTCATTTATACGAGACGTGTATTAAAAATTTAATTTAGGGCATATCTTTGTGCAAACAGTCTGGTTAACTTTCGGCCGCAAGCCAGCAAGAAATCGATATGTTTGTGCAGTCCGATCATCGCTAAATATCGCTCAACAAAGAATAAGTGTGTCAATCATTCACACGTAGCGGTGTTATGCTAGCGGAGAACGTCTCATTCATTTATACGAGACGTGTATTAAAAATCAAATTTAGGGCATATCTTCGTGCAAACACAGTCTGGTTAAGCTTCGGTCGCGAGCCAGCAAGAAATCAATATGTTTGTGCAGTCCGATCATCGCTAAATATCGCTCAACAAAGAATAAGTGTCAATCGTTCACACGCAGCAGTGTTATGCTAGCGAAGAACTTCAAATTCATTTATACGAGACATGTATTGAAAATCAAATATAGGGGATACCTTCGTGCAAACATATGTGTTCCAGTTGATATTAGATGGATTTAGTTGACGATGCGGTCTTCCACAAAATTTGATCCATCGAAGGCATTTTTCGTACTGGGTCTTCGGTTTTGGAAAGGGTACGAATCGAACTCCACCAACTAGCCTTTCAGGATACCTGTCGTCACTATTACAAAGTCCGTGACTACACCTCTTAACCATATTTTTTGTTAAATAACCCAAATACGCGATAAAATGCTAACTAAACCTATACTGGACCATGCAATGTTGTCTGAGAAAATGGCGGGAGCAAAAACGGGCTTTGGTCTATGCAGATCTCTGGCCTCTGATTGGTCAGTGACGCCGATTGCGCAATATCCACGGAGGGGTCAATTCACTCTGAAGTGCCTCGCATTCCGTGATCCCACATAAAGTTCAGTTCTTCTCTGGTACATTTACGTGGCACTTTTTGGTCTGCCATGCCCGGACGGTAGGGTTAAGCCAGGGTCATGTTTCAAAGTTGGATTTTAAGACAGCCGTAGGATTTCATATTTAGGTTTCTAAATCTTATTTTAGGGTTTTGGATGAGAGTTTCAATACTGGTGAGGGTTTCAAGCCGGAAGGTTTTTTTTCAAGTTTGGGTTAGGGTTAGGTTTTCAAATGAGTGTTTCAAGACGGGATTAGAGTTTCAATTTAGAGTTTCAAGACAGGATTATTGTTTTAAATGAGGGTTACTGTTTGGAATCTGGGGTTTTCAAGCACAAGTGAGCCTTTCAAATGAGGTTTTGAGTCTGACTGGTGTCTCCAGTCAAGGCCTTGCTGTGCTTCATAAGAGCACAAATGGACACCTGTCTGCATTCAGAAAAAAGAATCCAAAAGAAGAGCAACAAGCAGAGGCAGCAGAGTCGGCTTAATAACTGTGACTTTTGATTTTGACCATGTCCTTCGTTGAACGTGTTGTTTGCGTTTTATGCGTTGTTCAAACCATTTTCCAGGCGAAGTTGGCAGTTTTGTCGAGAAAGTTCAAGGATGACCCGACTGACTTTGCTGTTGTGACTGCTATGTGGCTGGCGGTGGTAACAAATTCAAGTTTCAAGGCAGCAAAGAAGGCTGAGAGTCCCTGAAAATTAATTCCAAAAAAGATTTCTTTTTTAACACAATCCATTCAGTGGTGCTGGTTACAAGCAGTGGCGGCTAGAACTAAAACTATTTCTGTTAGTTTAACAGAATAGATGACATTACTGATGTTGTTTGGGGGTTAGCCTGAGCAAAAGAATAGATAGCATTTTCCAAGATTCTAGCAGTTTCCTCCCAAACCAAAGTTATATGTGCTAAAAAGGTAATGGATCGTAATTCAATACATCCTGCTGAATTTAGACCGAATGTTGTGAATATTCGATGTGGGACGCCTCTGGTGACGACTTCAGTTGACTAAAATCCTCATCCGTCCAATCTTAGCACCCAAATTAAAGTTGTATTGTTGGTGTTGAAGCTGCTCGGCCTAAGTTAGCGTAGCCCAGATCACAAACAACAAAACGCGTCTGTATTCAAATACTGTATTATCTGAGCTGAACTAATATTTAAGATCAAAACGTGAGTGTTTGCACGACTAGCAAAACCTACGTTTCGTTTACAGCGAGGACCGTGAGTACTTAGTAGGAAGTTGGGCAAGTAGAAACGTCAACTTAAACTTGCTTATAGGCCCAGACCACCTTAGCTTAGCTGGCTAACAACAAGACAAGAGAGTGAGGCTATTGGTAGAAGGGTGCTGAGGTTGGAGCTGCCAGGCAAAAGAGCGAGAGGAAGACCAAAAAAAAGGTTGATGAATGTTGTGAGGGAGGACGTGAGGACAGAGGGTGTTGGAGAAGAAGATGCACGAGATGGGCTTAGATGGAAAAAGATGACACGCTGTGGTGACCCCTAATAGGGACAAGCCAAAAGGAAAAGAAGAAGTTTAATCTCAACTCTTACGCATATCACTTTCAATGTAACGATTCAAGCACGACTTTGGGTTTCAAACTGGAGTTTTAAGTCAGATTTTCAAATGAAATAAGTGGATAGGATTCCGCTTTTATCAGAGTAACTGAGATTTTAAAAAAATGTATGAAGGAAGTCATCCCAATATCGCATTGTACGTAAAAGTGTATCAATGAGTAGCCTGGCCAGGCCATCCTGCTGGAGAATATAATTCACATTGGTGAGTTCTACGGATCCAGAAAGACCACCTCATTGTTGGGGCCACCTTGAAAAGAACAAAACCTGATGAAACGACCAAACGCTGATGATGATGATCATGATAATAGCAGGCCTGGACCTGAGTGGCGTGATTACCACAACAAAGACAGAGAAGGGAAACAGTGAATAAAGGAAACACATGCGCGTGCGTACATACACACAGTCATTAAGCTAGCACATTGTTTGGGTTTCTGATTGCCGCGATAAAGGCAACGCGGACAACAACAAGGCATCGAGCGGCCTAACTTCCTTGGCGCGGGTAACGAGGCGACCTAATCGTAAGCTACTGCGAGCTGCATACTTGCAGGCTGCTGCGCCAGAATACCCGCCCGCGATTTGAATCTCTTGGCTCCCTGAGGAACGTTTTTGACAAGGTGGAGCGGCTTTTGCGG
The DNA here is from genome assembly GCF_019802595.1 of Syngnathoides biaculeatus. Classification (NCBI taxonomy): domain Eukaryota; kingdom Metazoa; phylum Chordata; class Actinopteri; order Syngnathiformes; family Syngnathidae; genus Syngnathoides; species Syngnathoides biaculeatus. The sequence goes on along the minus strand of NC_084646.1, from coordinate 14,565,750 downwards.
TTGCACGACGGGCTGCTGTCAAAGGGTTTGAGAAGGCGTCCGTCTGCACGCTGCGCTTTCAACTTGTGGCGGCGGCGTCCGGCGAGAGCCAATTAGTTTAGTCGGAGCCAAGATCAGGGTGGACGGCTCCTTATTGATCCGTGGCTTCAAAGTAACTAAGCAAGCATCTCTCGCTCGCACTCGGGTTGTCGGTCAGCCCGCAATGGGACGCAGAGTAAACAACTTGCCGATATCGCGTCTTCTAATTCACTCGTGCACGTTGCACTGAATTATAAGATCTTTTTTTCTTTCGCCCGTCATGAAATTAATCACAGTTGGTGGGATTGCGATGCGTGTCTTGGAGGAACCGCCAGCTCCCGGTAATCGATTCCTGCGAGGTATGTTTGCAGCCAGCGCGGTGAACTCTTGGAAAAACGCTTATCTCGTCATTTGAAATCCCCAAAGCGCTCCCTCATTTTAAATTGCCATTCTGCAGCGAGAAATGAGAAATCAGGCTCAGACAAATATGAGAGTGACTTTCCATCTCTTATTGGGAACGTGGGCTTGCAATCTAAGTCATTGCAAAAATAAAATAGAAATCTTACAATTGAAGAGACTCGATCATAGTTCTTATTTGTGTCGATTGGGGGGGGGGGGGAAGCCTTCAAGCTTTTTATTACCACTCTCATCTAAAGGTTATGGTCAAATTAACCCTAAAATGAAGACAGTACACGTGTATTTGAAATAGGAACATATTCCGAGTTTTGGATGGAAGACCAATGGCTGTAGTTTATTTTTGTTTTTGTGAATTGTGGGTGTGTGAATTCCTTTACAGTGCCCTCCAAAAGAATTTGAAGTATTCCTTTGTTTTTGTTGCATTGCGGAGGACATTGGGGTATCAGATGAAAAGATGAATCGTAAGTTTCTTTCGGCTTGTCCCTTTCGGGGTCGCCACAGCGTGTCATCTCAGATGAACGCGCACATATATTTGGCACAATTTTTACGCCGGATGCCCTTCCTGACGCAACCCTTCTCAGGGAGTGGAGGCCCCAGTGGGGTTCGATATGAGACGAAAATCTAGAATTTAGCTTTTATTTCATGGTCTTTACATCTAAATGCACCTTTAATTTGAAGCCACCCAATTTTCAAGTGAGGAAAAGTATTTGAACAGAAATTACTAAATGATCTTCAATTTAACATTTGGTGGGATAACCCTTACTTGCAATAAATGCATCAAGCAGTGACTTCATGAGATTGTTGCATTCCTGAGTCAAAATGCTTTCCACGCCTTTACTGCAGCCTCTTTCATTTCTTGTTTGTTTCTTCTGCAGAAGCTAAAATGCATTCCTCTTTTGGATTGAGGTTCGGTGATTGACAAGGCTAATCTTAAAACCTTCCACTTCTCCTTCCTGATGAACTCCTTTGTTGTGTTGGGAGTGGCTTTTGGGTCATTGTCTGTCATGATGAAGCTTTGTCCCTGTAAGTAAATGTTTTACTTTTCACAAGGTTAATATACACAAAAACAAATTAAGATAATGTTGTTTAATTAACTTTATTCCAAAATATACCCAAATCAACTATGCAAATGTTTGGTCCACATTCCTGCAAACATTTTGTACCATCACCTTTTCCTACTTTCATTATCCCCTTGCACTAGCCGGGTGAGATCAGTTGTTGTCTGGCAGAAGATTTAGCAGCGTGACACCAGGATTAGTTTCAGATTTGCGTCAAGAGCTGTGCGACTCCATAAAACAGACAAACAAGCCAGTGCATATATTTCTTTTGCTCGAGGGCTTAGTAAATCTGCCAGTTTAGCTCTGCGTCAGTTACCGCCGGCTGGGCTTTACATGACAACTAAGATCCTCTTTCCCAATGGACAACAAAAGTACTACTTCCCAGATGACACCAAAGTTACAACACCCCAAGTGAATACAAAGCTACTTACTTTTGAAACGACAACAAGACTTTCGAAAGGACAACAAAGCTACCCTCTTCCGGTTAGTGAACCAAACTGTGACTTCACAAATGAAAACGTCACAACTTCCAAATGACAAAAAACTGCAAGTTCACAAATTACTGCAAAGCTGCCAATTTCCAAATGAAAATAAAACTACCAACTTCCTGACTGATAAGTGAAACATGAATTCCCAAAGGCCAAGATTTTTTTTACTACACCAGTGGTGCCCGACCACAGGGCCCTGGACCGATACGGGTCTGTAGACCATTTTGTACCGGGCCACAAAGAATAAATGATAAATGATTAAAATGTTTTTTTTTTTTTTCTTCTGGGTGTCTTATTTTGAAAGACAACCACTTCTGGCCTCGCCTCATTTCCGCTCTTGACTCTTTGGTGCATCTTTTTCTTGCATCAGCAATCCAAACTTGCCCTCGTAAAATGAACTAGAAAAAGTGCACTGGAGAGTCTCTTTGAAAACGATAATCGAGACAATGATGAGACAACAAACGGCCTGCAAATAGAAAGCTGCATTTAAAAGAAAATGCCAAAATTCATAACTGTCTTGTGGGTTCATCGCAGCAGGTAATTCAGAAGCCCCACAACCACTCTTCTTAATATGCGGTGACGGGCTCGCTAATGAAGCCATGAAACCATCAAAACTGCGTCGCCACGTGGAGAACAAACAAGCAGCATTGAAAGAAAAGCCCTTAGAATATTTTGAAAGAAGAAAACGGAAACATGAAGGACAGAAAGAGAGGTCACTACTTGCACAAATATGCCCGCGCTAAAAGCATCATTCCTGGTCCCGGATCGCATTGCTAAAGCTAAGTCCCCTACTTTTTGGGAAGAAGTGATTTGGCCTCCAACAAAGGACATTTGCAGTGAACTTCAGAAAGGCTGCACTAAAAAAAAGGTTGAAAACATCCCACTTTGGGCGACCACAATAAGAAGAATAAATGAAATATGAGGGGACATCGAAGCACAGTTACATGAGAGGATAACTTGAATTTTTAAGACAAATTTATTTTTGCTGTATGTATAGTGAAGAAAATAACTGTTTGAACACCTTGCTATATTGCAAGTTCTCCCACTAAGAAATCATGGAGGGGTCTGAAATTTTCATCGGAGGTGCACGTCCACTGTGAGAGAGATAATACAAAAAGAAAAATCCAAAAATCACAAGGTATGATTTTTTTAACGATTTATTTGTGCGATACAGCTGCAAACAAGTATTTGAACACCTGTCTATCAGCAAGAATTCTGATCCTCAAAGACCTGTTAGTCCGCCTTTTAAAAGTCCACCTCCACTCTATGTATCATCCTGAATCAGATGGACCTGTGTGAGGTCGTTCGCTGCATAAAGACACCTGTTCACCCCGTACAATCAGTAAGACTCAAACTTGTAACATGGCCAAGACCAAAGAGCTGTCCAAAAACACCAGCGACAAAAGTGTACAACTCCACTCGGCTGGAAAGGGCTACGGAGAAATTGCCAAGCAGCTTGGTGAAAAAAGGTCCACTGTTGGAGCAATTATTAGAAAACGGAAGACGCTACACATGACGGTCAATCGCAATCGGAGTTGAGCCCCATGCAAGATATCCCCTCGTGGGGTCTCAATGATCCCTAAAAAGGTGAAGAATCAGCCCAGGACTACACGACAGGACTTGGTCAATGACGTGAAAAGAACTGAGACCAACTGAGGTGGTTGTTGGTAATACACGAAGATGTCATGGTTTGAAATCATATATTGTGCGAAAGGTTCCCCTGCTTAAACCAGCACATGTCAAGGCCCGTTATAAGTTTGCCAATGACCATTTGGATGATACAGAGAAGTCATGTTTTGTGGTCAGATGAGACCAAAATGGAACTTTTTGGTCATAATTCCACTAACTGTGTTTGGAGGAAGACGAATGATGATTTCCATCCCAAGAACACCATCCCTACTGTGAAGCATGGGGGTGGTAGCATCATGCTTTGGGGGTGTTTTTCTGCACATGGGACAGGGCGACTGCACTGTATTAAGGAGAGGATGACCGCGGCCATGCATTGTGAGATTTTGGGGAACAACCTCTTTCCCTCAGTCAGAGCATTGAAGATGGGTCGCAGCTGGGTCTTTCAACATGACAATGACCCGAAGCACACAACCAAGAAAACCAAGGAGTGGCTCCGTAAGAGGCATATCAAGGTTCTGGCGTGGCCTCGCCAATCTCCAGACCTAAACCCAATAGAAAATCTTTTTTAGGGAGCTGAAACTCCGTATTTTTCAGCGACAGCCCAGAAACCTGTCTGATCTTGCAGAAATGCTCATTTTCTTCACTGTTTACATATATATATATATATATATATATATATATATATATATATATGCCACACATTGACAGCTGGTCCATGAAAAATAATACCTACTTGAAACCGGTCCGCGGTGCACATAAGGTTGGGGATCACTGTCTTACGCGACAAAAAAATGTCTATTAAAAACAAGTGATACAGATAATAAACTCTGCACTTTTTGGAGAGGGATTTTAATTCCCTACTCTGTAATGAACCTCATTACAGGTGTTCGGAATATCTTCCTATAAAGGTCACATTTTGTGACGCCCTCGGAAGCTAATTAAAGTCATCCGAAATGAAGAGTGGCAAAATGTCTCGGCGTTTGAGATCAACGCCCCCTAGAATAAACGAGCTTTTAGTGCATTCATTTAATTAACATTCATTTGGCGAGCGGCAGCACTTTAAATGAGAAATGGTGGGCAATTTGTGAACTCTTGAACTGGCTCGTGTCAGTCTTATGTGGTGTAGTAGTACCACAGGTTTCCTACAGAGGCTACAATGAGTCCATTACTTGCTCGTACGCAAGACCGCAGGTGTCAAACTCACGGCTCGGGGGCCAGATCCGGCCCGCCACATAATTTTATGTTGCCCGAGAAGGTGAAATCACGTTTCAACTTCTATGATTCTTGCTAAAATCTGTACAGAATATCAAATTCTTATATCAGAAATGATAACACTGAGATATTGCAAGCACTTTTGCACTACCAAACATCAACAGTTGTTGCGATTGCCCTTGATATCTGATTCCAAAACTAGTTCATAAATTTCACGTGTAAATATGACAAGGTGATTCAACAATTTTATGGTTTTACAGTCATAACGGCCCTCTGAGAGAAAACATAACTACAATCTGCCCCGTGACAAAAAATTAGACACCCCTGCATTAGACAGTGAAAACAAGAGGTAAAAATCTTCTATACTTAACAGCCAAAAAGTACAGACTCTCAAATGTGCATCCTTAAATAAATTTAATTTGATTTTTACTCTCAGTTGTATGCAATACAATTTTAACGTGGCACAACAACAACAGAAAAATGCTAGCTAGCATTAGCACAGGCTTTGTGTTCCCATAGCTTTCCAAACACATTTTACTGACCAACAATAACAATGCTAAAATAAATAATAGCAATTGAAAAAAATTTGCTTATGCCTTTTGTTTTTCAGATTAGATATTTTTTTTTTCCCCCTTCAAATTTTCAGCCTAAAATGTATTTTGAAATCAGATTCCCGTCATTGCAGTAGAAGGTGCAGTAATGTTTCTGCACGAAATCGTGAAGTAGCTTTAGTTTTGCCAACTATTGCCTCATGGCAGCCTCTCTGGAAACAAATTATTTTTTTTACAAAGTTAGTGGCAACTTTCCACTCTGTTAGATAATTGGATGACGCCCTTCTTTGACCTCCCGACCGCACGAGGAAAGCCACAAGCTCTGATGTTTGGTTCCTCTGTCGAGCCGCCTCATTTGGGCAAACGTGCCCCGACCTCACAGGAGGATCCCGCTCGTCCTTGTCGCCGCATTCAATGGTCGGCACGGGGCTACGATGCCCTCGATGACTGAGGAACCGAGGGAGGACCGAGGTGGGGGTGGTGGTGGGTTGGGGGGGTCAGGAAAAATGCGCCAACTCTCTTCAAGAGGCGTCTGACCCACTCACAAACACTCTTGGTGACAGAGAAATGCAATTTAGCGAGATTAGAGAGGTAATCAGGCACAAACACTTCTGTTACTCTGTAAAATAAAATCGAGCTAATCAACTCGCAGCGTTTGCTTTCAACCGCTGCCAACCATTTGAAGATAACTTTATCCTTGAACGTGCACATTTTCCTATCATCTAAAACATGGCGTTCAACTGGCCTTCTTTGTATAACTTCCACCAAAGACTGTTTTTGTCTGCTTGCAGCAAATTAACCAAGCAGATTTTTGGAAAAGTTCTTAAAAGCAACAGATGACCTCAATCCATTTACACTTTTTAAAAATGCACCCAGTGGCGGTTTTTGATATTGGCGACAAGGGCAGTCGTCCTGGGCGGCAATGTGGGGCGGTGGTGTTGTTGGGGGGGGTGGGGTGGGTTCACCAGAAGCAGTTTAAATCTGGTTAACTGGAGTTCGAATATCATTGGTTAAAACAGCCACAACACCAGTGATAAGAGGGTGTTGTGCAACCAAATGATCTCAGATGTTAGATGTTTATTTTTATCTGCCCTCCTGATTTTTTTCATTTGATCAATGGTTGAAAAAGTTTTGAAGTGATCGTTTTCTTATTTTTCAATGACTGCAATGGTCGTGGTGGCACGGTGGATCAGCTGGAAAAGCGTTGGCCTCACAGTTCTGAGGTCCCGGGTTCAATCCTGCCCCCGCCTGTGTGGAGTTTACGGATTCTCCCCGTGCACTCTGGTTTCCTGCCACATCCCAAAAACATGCAAAATTAATTGGACACTCTAAATTGCCCCTAGGTGTGATTGTGAGTGCGGCTGTTTGTCTCTATGTGCCCTGCGATTGGCTGGCGACCAGTTCAGGTTGTACCCCACCACCTGCCCGTTGACAGCTGGGATAGGCTCCAGTACTCCCCTCGAACCTCGTGAGGATAAGCGGCAAAGAAAATGGATAGATGGATGCAATGGTCGTCACAGTCGGGGATATCTGATGGCGTTATGCTGAAAATCTTTTATTTGCTCATTGTTGGCTGTTGCCATGCCAACAATGTGGTAAACCTAATAGTGAGCAAATGGTACGAAATGAACATTTGCAAGCGCCGACTCTGTTTTAATAAAATATGAAGATGGCACAACTGAAGTCGTGAGTTTTGCAGACCGAGCTGTGCATGCTCATGATTCTTTATGTTGCAATTGTTTGTTTGATTGTAGCAACTTCTGTTCCTCGTGGTATTACATTGTAAAATTAGTATTTTATCAGCTGTCAGGGTGGTATTTGTAGCGGATTCCATAATTCCGTTGACATACATTGTTTACTCTAAAAAACATGGTTATGAAGAGAACAGTTTAACAGTTTAAAATACACATTCAGTGCTTCCAACTTATACTCAACAAATCTTTGCAACAAGCCATTTTCTGGCCCCCACCCCCCTCCCCAAAAAAAAAAAAATAATTCTGGATATTTAGTATGAGAAATAAAGCAGGTTAAATAAGTGAAATGAAACAAAGTAAAACTTTTGAATAACGTCTGTCGTTTTTTTTTGTAAACAAAGACGGAGGAAATTGTTTTTCCTCAGGTATCAGAGTTTGTAATCCTAATAGTGCCATATTAGTCATATTTTAACTTTTTTTTTTAAACAATTGTGTCATTTGTGTCTTTTTATTGCTTTGGCAACTGAGTTTAAAAAAAAAAGATGCAGGCAAGGATATTATTATATTGTTATATATAGGCCACGTTGGCCTTCCCAACATGCAAAAAGAAGCGCAAAGGCACACGACCACTAGGGTTGCTCGACCGAAGCACCTCGCCAATTATTATTATTATTTTTGTAATATGTTGAAAAACAACATCACGTCTCCATTCAAGCTTGCACTCTCGCATTGTGAGAGTGATCATTAGCTTAGTTTTACCACCACTACTCCTGAACAGATGCTCGGCTTTGCGTGATATCAAGCCCAGGGCTGAAATCAATTTTTTTTTTTTTTAAACTATTATTGTTATTACAGCTTTAAATTCAGCCCCTCGGCGCCACTTCACTGCTCTCCCTGCATTTTGCAGCCTTTGCGGCCCTCCCGTTGTCTTCACCGCAGACATCTTCTTTATGCTCGGCCATCCATCTGATAAGCGCCAGGGAGATTGGTAGAGGCAGTTGGGGGTAGATGGAGACGGAGGACGGGCGGTGGGCGGCTGGTAGATTGGGGGGGGGCGAATGCTTGAGAGGAAGCATTCTGGCAGGCAAGAGAGATTTAAGCCTATCATTGGCTATTTTAGCACCTCTGGAAGGCGTTTCAGCATTTATTTGATATAGCTAGTATATGGATTCCTCTTGAGGCTATGTACTAGTATGCTCTTTGTCCTTAGTGACAGAGTGTAGAGCACTACTAGAGGGATTGTGTCTTACTAGTAATATTTTTGCACTGGTGACACTACTAGGGCCAACTACAGTACAAGGCATGTCACGCACTAGTAGAATCCTGCACTCTGCCGGTTGCACCAAATTGCCCACTAGTACTGTACTGTATGTACTTCCTGCCATCTAATAGAAGAGTTTTTTTTTTTTTTTTGTTCTGTCTGTCATTGTGCCTCACTGGCATAAATAGTTGAATAACGATACATTATTTCTTGGAAATAAATGTTGTTGTTTTTTAGCAATTACATAAAATTGGATAACTTCACACGGCACACCTGAAGAGTGCTCACGGCACACTCATGTACCCCGGCACACTGTTTGGGAATCAATGCCCGAGAGAACCCGAGACATCATCTTTTAAAATTGTATGTACTAACTACTGTATGTCTAAAATATAGAGTGCAATTTTCCTGACTAAAAAACATTTCTGGAACAAATTAATGGCATTTCCACTTATTTCAATGGGAAAAGATGTTTTGAGACGGGTCACCACCGTAAGCGCTTGAATGGCTTTCAGTAAGCCCCCACCTTTTTTTATAAAGTCCCCCTGTGATGCCGGAACCGCCTGCCCTCGTTGGGATCTGTGCACCCAGCGTGTCCCCGCTAATAGTGGTTCAGGTGTCCAAGTCAATTAAATGATCAAGATTTGCATCATTATGACTCTGATGGGCCTGGAGCTGATTGTCTAATCACTGCCAGGCTGATGACCGGGGAACTAAATACAGTCCCATCCGTCACGTTTTCTACCACGTGCCGCGCTTTTAGTTCTACTGATACTGAACAAGCTTTGAAACCGTCTTTTCCCCACCACTTTTTTTCCCCCATCTAGTTCATCAGAAACCATAGAAATTTTCGTGTATTTGTGTCATAGTATCAGAGCACTTTTCCCAGTCTGGGTCCGAGTGCAGACGTACAGTACCAATGATAGTATGGCTGTCGTTTCGTCCCTAAAATCTATTTTGAAGCCGTCTGGCTAATAGACAGGAAACAAGAAGGTGTTTGCAGCACATTGTTGTTAATATTTTATGCGATGAACTTATCATCCGTTTGAAAGTCTTTTTTTTTTAAACAACTAACCAAGTCACAAATCCTGTCTCACTGAGCAAGTCTGGTCTAACAGATTGAGTCAGAAAGCCCGATAAGCTGAGGTCAAAGTCGTTTTGATGAAAAGCAAAAAGCCTTACTTTTTTTTTTTTTTTAGTGCCGTCGTGAAGGCTCTTTCCATTATTAAAAAGGGCTTCCAAATCCTCACCATATTTGCAAAATAAGAGATCCTCGGGACAGAAAAGTGAGCACAAAACAAAAAAAAAAAAGCAAAATCAGTTTGAGTTACATTGCAACAGAGGGTCAAATATTATAGCGGCTATATACTGGTCATGTTTTATGGATTTGTGTATTATTATAATACACCCCAAGTTTGACTTTGACTTCCATGATACACCGACCATTAGATGAGGCATTACACGTGTCGTGATGCGTTATATCTGCCTTAATTGGCCCTTCAAGATTCGAGCGCCGGTTCCGGTGGTTAGACAGCACGCAGAGCAGAATATCTGCTGATCCCACAGCCAGAGCAGACCCACCGTGCCCCCTTGCCACCATTAATGTTGGAGGGCTGAGAATGGCACATTGATTTTTAATGTTAATACTCTAAACTCTCCCGAGGATTTCGTATTCTGCCTCCCTGGGTGGAATTTCCCATTTTGCTGTAGAGGGGATGTCACGGCAACAAGACCCAGAAAAGTCCAATACGGTGAACCCGCTCACCTATTCACATTTTCTTTTCACTTTTCAGATTTTGCGCTTTCTATAATGCAGTAAAATGCCGCAGGAGGGTGTCACACCCCTGGCTAATAGGAAAATATTAATCGGTGTCAAGGAAGTATGTTGAAGTGAAAAGTCTCGACTGAGAGACTAACAATTTGTATGATGGGAGCAGCTAAATTTAGCCTGGGTTGTAAGTGGAAGTTACGGGGATGCACATCACATATGTATTTCTTTTTTATTCTTAAGGATCGTGTTGTACGATGACTTTGAAATATTACACTGTTCATTTATTCATCACCACGCTCATGTCTCAAAATAACACTTGATATTGTCCTTTACAACCAAAAAAAATTTACAGTAGTAATAACATAATCCAATTGAGTGTAAGAAATGAAAGTTTAAAGTTTGCACAACATGTTTAATTGATTGCGGCTCTTACTGGTGAGCGCGACTTGGCCTTCAGGAGCAGCGTCATTTGCGTACACCAACCAAGAAGAATTTCACTCAACTATTGTAAGTGATTTGACTTCATAATCTCCAGCTAGTGTGGATTACTTGTTCTTTGTGGCGCTGCTCGCCCCCCAAATAGAAAAGTTGACTGCATTTTCAGCGGCATCCAAAACATGACCCCGGGTGTTCGTTATTTAGCATTCGCAAATCCAAATAGATCCCTTTGCGTCATTATTTATCACCTCAGGCCCCCGACCTACCGTCCCTCGTCAATTAAATTATGCAGTTGCTAGCTCGAGCCAGCGAGACCGAGGTGGTGTTAGTTTTGTTTTTTTTTTTCCATGAAATTGAAATCGGCATTCGGAAAAGTCTCCCAGCTCGCAGGTAAAAGCTTAACGTGGTTTATGGAAATTGTCTTATCGGCAGCACAGAACACTTACGCCAGTGTTTTTACTGCATATGCCATAATGTTATTATATGATCTAATTGAATATCGGCAATGCTTTTGCTGTAAGCTAACACGAAAACTCCAACCAGAGCCCGTGCAATGTTATTAGTGTGGTAGTTAAGTGCGCCTTAATGTTTTAAAAGGTCTCATTTTGACTTATCATTAACCTTTCCAGCTGATCCACCGTGCCGCCCATCATGTAAAATATGATAAATATTATATATTGGCTCATTGGGGGAAAAAAAAAAACAATTGTAAACTACAATCAATCTTACGGAAGTACGTGCTTTTTATTGCAAAGAAAGTGTTCATTCAAATGACATTTTATGATGTTCTCGTCATATTGTTTACATGCCTGAGGTCAGACGGTTTTCACTTTTGCCACAAAGAGAGAGCATAAATCTGTTTGACCTTACATACGTAAATCCTCGCATAAATAGAAAAAGGTCACACTCCTCCACCTCAGTGCAATCAAACGTCCATTATTTCATCACAATATGCAAATGGGCCACAGGCACCCATGCACTCGGGTTACAGACCCTCCGGCCCCGAGCTCGTAATCCCGCCGCACGCACATTTGCGTAAAAGTCGCAATTACATCCCGATATTCATCTATTTGTGTGATTATATCCTCAGTATCCGGCCTATGATGGACCAGCCAGCGGGAAAACCACTGATTAGCTAATCACATGTTGTCACTTTCCCCATGCACCAAGAATCTGCTAATTTATGGTTTGTGTTTTTTTTTTTGGAACTAATTACCACAAAACTTATGTTAAAGCATGTTGAAGAATCCTACATGCAGCAATTTGTAAGTGGTAACGGCCTCAAAAATCGGTCCATAGTATAAATTCCTTCTTTGCTTTATCAGTTAGAAATTTAAAAAATCCAATTATTTTTATGATAAGCACATTTGTAAATATTATTTTGTCATTTTACTTTTTCATCTAATGAGTCACTGATGATGTAGTGGTACACATGCCTGACTTTGGTGCGGGCCGCGTGGGATCGATTCCTGCTCAGTGACCGAGTTCAGGCTGTAGTCTGCCTTTTGCCCCAAGGTAGCTGGGATAGGCTTGAGCTTTCCCGTGACCCTTGTGAGGATGAGTGGCTTGGATAATGGATGGATAGACTTTTTCATCTAACATAAAAAAGGAAATAAAAATCCCAGATTTTTTTCCTTCCCTAAATTTTAGGCTCACATCAGAAATACAAAATGAGAAAACAGGCCAGAGGACTGAATTTGATTTCAATATTTTTGCGATTATGTTTTGATTTCCCTCCCCCCTACCCCCCGCTAAGGAGTGTGAGATTGAGACCGTGACCACAATCTATGAAACGATCCATGAGCTATATTATATCAAGGACAAGTTTTGTAAAGCGCGATCTTGCTCCGTGAAAGTTAAACTCGTGTATAAGGCGGGCCTCTGGATTGTTGTTGTCCCTGGAAAATGTTGAGGATGCCCTGATGAAAGACTCAGAAGAAGGAAAACGTCGAAGAAAAGAACTCCAGATAAAAGCGGAGAGCCAGCACGAGAAATAATTGCAGGGAAAATGCTGCAGCTGTACCGCCGAGGCCCAATTAGAGCGCCATTATAAAATCGCCATAATGGCTCATCATTTAACACGCCGTACCGCTGCTCACACCGGTGATTTCGCACACGTCCGCCGCGCCATTAATCCAGAACGCCTTTCCCGCTTCTCTCTGCCGTCAGACAAAAGGGAAAAGAACAAAGGCTGCGTGGGTGAATCTTATTTCCCGAGGAAGTGGCGGTGGAGGTGAGCAATACTGGAAAGACCCCCCCCCCCCCCAACACCAAAAAAAACCAGGCACTTCTAATTTATCTCATGAGATTCACTTAAGATGGCATGAGACATTCTAACTTCCCGATTGTGCACTCCATATATTGCAAAATCCAATCGAGAGCCTTTGTGAAAATTTGCCAGGCAACTGTCGCACCACTAGAAAAGTATAGAATTGCGTACAACAAGAGGTATGGGTAAAGCACGGTATGAAGCTCCACAAGTCACTTCAACCTAGTTCCTTATAGCCACAATGTCACGGCACTTTTATTACTTAAAAAGAAAATTCGCCCTTCTTGTCCTGAACATGTGCATGAACACAAAAAGTTCCATGTCCATTTAACCCCTCGAAGTTGTGAACACGGCAAAAACAAAATGTTAGCGGTCGATTGTCGTGTCCTACAAGACACACCGTCTAGACTTGATAAAGCTGGCGTTATTCTTTTTGTTGACCACAATCTTCTGCCGGTGTGATGGTCTGAGCGAAAAGTCTTCTTGTGATTAACACGCATGCGCGTATATTTTGTAAACTTCCGGCCAGTCCGAAACGTCGCCATCCATGCTTCAACGTGTGCCATTTGACAACTTGTCGCCGAGTGTTCATGTTCGCTATTGTTATGTGTGTGAAATATTTTGAAACTATGCTGCTTGGAACATTAACTACACGGATGCCTTCTGGCTTTCATTTTTAGACCGGCTGGAACTTTCGCGAACTTGGAATACCGGCTGTGGCGAACTTTTGCTTGTTTGGGAACACTCATTAAACATTGGTGACTATTCGCCGCTGTGGCTCAACTACTCTGCTCTTGGACGCCTATTTTGTGTTAGCTATTTTATCGTGTTAGTGTTGTGTTGATGTGTGTGAGATTAAATTGTCAGAAATGCAACACAACTGCCTTGTCAAATTTTGCTGGTTTGAACAAAGGGGACGTTTGTCTAAATTCACACGTAACACTTCGGACGTCTCAGAAAGACAAACACAGCGAACATACGTTTATGTGTAGATCTTTTTATCAACTCTTGCTTTAAAGTTAGATTAGGGTTAAGTTATAACGTATGTTAGCTACCTCTATGTAGAAGAAGGGGAACTATGAGATCGGGGGATTTCCCAGTAAGCGTCTGCTACGTACTCAGAGTTCCCCTGTTAGTAACGCATGCGCATTAATCACAAGGAGACCTTTCAGGGCGGGGGAGCACTCAGATCGTCACACCGGACCCCGATGCCAAAAGCTTCACGGCTTGGCCACACCCACCTGAAAAACAGCAAACAGCTGAGTTTTTCAACAACTCATCAAAAATGAGTTCCTAAAAAATATCTGCAAAAAGGTGAATTGCTGTAATCAACCCTCCCTTGAATTTTTTTTTTCAGACTTTCAGACCAGTTTAAGTGATAAATATATTGCGAGGAAATGGGCTAATTTACCAAAGCCGAACTGTGAATAAATGGCATTTCACTGTGTCGTAGTTTTCCACTGAACCCTCGTGTACTGCACTTGCAAATTTTTGGGGGGAACAGAAGTAAAACTCACCTAGACTGGCTAACAGCTGGGTGACTTGAGAACAAACAGCACCCTGTTGGAAGATTCCAGTAGAAGTCCCGGTGCTATCCGTGGGTTAGGGATGCTAAGGCTAAAAACAACGCTAACAAGATAGCAATGTGCGTCGCCGGCGTGAACGCTGCGATCTGTGCTCGCTGCCACATGTTATGCAAGAAGCTCAAATTGCCTTTCATTTGCCATCAGTTTCGGGGCTCACCACAGCACTCTAATAATCAGAATAATTAAGTTTGATCTTTGCTCCTTGCGGGTGGCGAAACGTTCTGTGCCGGAAAACATAAGTGAGCCCGTGGACGCCATCTGGGACGGCCGTCGCTGTCGAAATGTCCTTCTGGAAGGAAACGTTCATACCGAGTCACCCCCAGCAAACACGGAGGCTTGAATGAGCATTCACACACTGGGGCTGCCTTCAATAATAGACAAAATGAGAGATAGAGTCTTTCGCTATTGCCTCTCATTTATTTGTTCTTATCAAAAGCCTTTCACACACCTTGAGGGATTCTTTTTTGGATGACAAAATGTCAAAATATTAAGTTACATTGCCATCCATAAAATATCTGAAAAAACACTTACGACTTACCCCCCCCCCCACCCAAATGTGTGTGTGGCATTATTTTCTCAAAATGATTTTCAACATTATATTTTTTTGACCGGAGTAAAATTGTCTCATATCACCGTATTTGGCTAATTCGTTAAGAATTCTGTTTGCATACGCATCCTGTCACTGTTGTCTGCAGTGGTTTATGCAGGTTAAACAGCACATTGTTGAGAAAATTAATTCAAAGCTTGTTTGGTATCAGGAGACAGGAAATCCCAGAAGGAAGAAACAAGCAAAAAGCTCAACAGTGTGTGAATAATGTCACTGTCATTTGCATTTTATACCGGAGAATGATGGGTGGCGGTAGGGAGGGAGGGGGGGCCAAACATCGACTAATTAGTGTAAATAGAAACTAGCCTCTAATTTAATGTAAAATTTTGCTCAAATAACAACAATGGAAATGTGCAGAGGTAATTTCTCCTTAACAACAAGAGAAAAACCTACTAAATGGAGGTTAAGATATCATCCATCCTTCCATTTTCTTTGCCGCTTATCCTCACGAGGGTCACGGGGAGTGCTGGAGTCTATCCCAGCTGTCAACAGGGAGGAGGCAGGGTACACCATAAACTGGTCGCCAGCAAATCGCAGGTCACATAGAGACAAACAGTCACGCTCGCAATCACACCTAGGGGCAATTTAGAGTCTCCAATTATTGTTGCATGTTTTTGGGATATGGGAGGAAACCAACGTGCCCGGAGAAAACCCACGCCGGGACGGGGAAAACATGCAAACTCATCACAGGTGGGTCCGGGATTGAACCCAGGTCCTCAGATCTGAGATTAATTAATATTATAATACTGGCAGCGTTCAGCTCTTGCAAGGACTTTCGCAATATGGCAGATCCCTGCATATTCCTGGTTCCGCGTTCATGAAATTCGAGCACCAGGTCCGTGACGGCCGATCTCACCAGTGGAAAACAGCAGACGCTAATGTCGCTATTGTAACGACACAATTTGGGGGGACAAAGCGGTGCTCATCTGAGCCACCTGGTTTTTAATGGAACTTAAAATGAGATATTTGCAAATTTTTTTCTAGCAGTCAAGTTACTCAAGTTTTTCCCATCTGTTCATTTTGCTGATGTTGCGAACAGAGCAGAGATCTAATTTGCCAATCGCCGGTGAAATCGGAAGCACGTCACCAACCTGGGCCAAGTTGTTCGTTTACGGATTTTGGGAGGGAAACCTAGCCTTCTATGTTTGCCTTTTTTGTGCACTGATATAAAATTTCGTTAGTAACTTTTATGGACAGAATTTCTAGGCGCAGGCGAGGCGTAGAGGGTGTCTCTGCTATTTGCAGATGATGTGGTTCTGTTGGGTTCATCAAGCCGTGATCTCCAGCTCTCACTGGAGCGATTCGCAGCCGAGTGTGAAGCGACTGGGATGAGAATCAACACCTCAGTCGGAAAAGTGTGGCGTGCCCTGTCCAGGTCGGGGATGAGATCCTTCCCCAAGTTGAGGAGTTCAAGTATCTCGGGGTCTTGTTCACAAGTGAGGGAAGAATCGAGTGGGAAATCGACAGACAGATCGGTGCAGCGTCTGCAGTGATGTGGACTTTGTATCGGTCCGTTGTCGTAAAGAGGGAGCTAAGTCGAAAAACGAAGCTCTCAGTTTACCAGTCAATCTACGTTCCTACCCTCACCTATGGGCATGAGCTCTGGGTCATGATTGAAAGAACGAGATCCCGGATACAAGCTGCCGAAGTGAGTTTCCTCTACAGGGTGTAGATAGGGCGTGAAGCTTGGTCATCCGGGAGGGACTCAGTGTTGTGCCGCTACTCCTCCGTATTAAGAGGAGCCAGATGAGGTGGCCGGGGCATCTGATTCGGATGCCCCATGAACGCCTCCCTGGTGAGGTGTTCCGGGCATGTCCCACCGGAAAGAGACCCTGAGGACGACCCAGGACACGCTGGAGAGACTATGTCTCTCAGCTGGCTTGGGAATGCTTCGGGATCCCTTCGGAAGAGCTGCAATAAGTGGCTGGGGAAAGGGAAGTCTGGTTACCCCTACTGAAGCTACTTCCCCCGCAACCTGACCCGGAAAAGTGGTAGATAATGGATGGATGGATGATGTAAAAATCTGATTGGCATCTTTTGGATTGGCGCCTCAGGACTACCGATATGTCGAGGTTAAATCAAATCAATTGTAATGATACAGAAGTGATATCAAGCAGACGTTTTACACACTCAACAGGTCAAGAAATACACTCGAGAAAAGTCACTGAACTTTTTGTTCTTCCATTTGGCAAAAGAAGCAGGAAAAAAAGTTCCTCCAAGTATGAAAACTTTGAACAGGACCCAGGCTCTGCGGGGCAACAGACGACTGGGTTGACAAGGAGAGACAGAGTCCAAGGGACAGAAGGGAGATAGAGAGAGAAAACGGAGATCAGTGGGTAAACAAGACAGCCTCATCAAAAACCGTAATAGTCCCATTATGACGGCATCAATCAGATCATTTAGTCAGGCCAGGGCCTTGCCTAATCGAAAAATATCTATAGGCATTTACAAACTATTTGAAGTGGGGGGCAATGATTTTTTTTTTTTTTTTTCACGATTCACTGCAGTGGTGATAGTCCACGTCTTTCGCCACACGGGAAGCAGCAGCCTGCCTCTGAAGAGTTGAAGTGCTTCTGATGGTGAAAATCAAACAATTTTCAGCTTCATCAGCTAAAAGCAAAGTGACAGTGGTTTAATTGGGCTAATTACATCTAATGAATACAATGGTGTACGCTGTGTATGGAAAGTGCCGGAATGAAAAGGGTGAGTAATAGCTGATATTCGAGGCCACGCTGAACATTACCCGGCAATTTAACGAGCGGAAATAACACTCCCGGCCCGAATGTCTTTTGAGACAAAATGGCACCGCTATCCTACAGTGCCACAAGTGCTTATTTACATCGGAGCAGCTCACTTGGCGACGCGCTGACGTTCGTCGCCGGGTTGTAATTGTCAGCGACAGACGGGCAAAGTCGTTGCCGGAGGATAATTATGTCAGAGAGGCGACGCTATCTGCGTTTCCTTCATGCTTGGATGAATGCTGTAATTACTTTTATCACAAGCCTGTGCGCCACTCAGACGTGGAGAGCTTTCACTTCTCAACAGCTTTGGCTTTTCTGTCACACGCGCACTCAAAAGTCAAACAAAAAAACACTCTGGAGTCAAGCGCAATACGCTCTGCTGCTGTCGTTTCGAAACAATGTGAAGATAGATTAACCTCAACCGTAAACCGAATGCGGAAAAACTACGCGATCACCTCGCCGATATCGCCTGCGTCACACCCAATCAAAGCGGGCTGATTAAAAATCGCGCAGCAGCCATCACTGGGCCGACACGTGTCCAAATGTTCATTCGGGACATCGCGACGTGATTGTTTTGTCATATTCTGCGCCGTCGGCCTCCAAACAAGCACATAATTACGCCGCTATGGTGTGAGATGAAAAAAAAAGTAACATTCTAGTTTATCTTTTTCTCTTTTAAAGGTCAGGTGTCATCCCTATAAACATTTTAAAATAGATAGTGAAATTAAAGATACATGTAACATTATTCACGTCAATGTCTACACGAAAAAATAAATATGAGCGGAGAGCGTATCATCCATGTGCAAAGTTGCCGAAGTCTCATTCGACATCCGAGCGGTCGCCATATCGGCTGCATTTACTGTCCGTGAGGTCACCCCAGACATTCGCCATTGAAAACTAACTAAGGAACAACGAGCTACCTTCCCGGAGGTAAAACTAATGGAATCAAACGAGTTCACTTGGGGGCGCTGCTGTCCTTTATGTCACTTCCTGCTTCTTCTCGAAAACAAATCCCTCAAGAGGATTTCATGGCGGGAGTTACAAACAGCTGTGTGTGTCTTTCTTTCGGCTTGTCCCTTGCGGGGTCGCCACAGCGTATCATCACAGATGAACGCATATATATGTTTGGCACAATTTTTACACCGGATCCCCTTCCTGTCGCAACCCTTCTCAGGGAGTGGAGGCCCCAGTGGGACACAAACCCACAACCCCTGGTTTACCAAGCCAGTGCTCTAACCTCGGAGCTACGGGGCCCCTCTACAAAAAGCTGTATATGTCAAAATCATGTTTTGTGGTGGGGAAAAAAAAAAACATGGGTTCATGTCGGCTGCCGTTTTTTCCATTAATACCATACTAAAAATTATGCATTTCACGACAGTGGCACTTTACGTGAGCTGCAAAGATGGTAAAGAAAAAAAAATCCAAAGCTTTTAGTCCAATCTCAGGTTCATATCTCCCGACCCCTCCAGTGCACTGTTACTCTTTGTGTGTTTACTTGGATGTTTAATTTGGACTTCAGTGGTCAGGGGTCGTTAATTGCACAAACAACATGGAGCTCGTTGAGTGACTGGCCAGATATATAAAAATAATTTCTTTCAAATTTGTGCTGGAGAACTTAAATGGAGTGTGTGTGTGTGCGTGAGCATGTGTGTGTGCTTTAGTGTTTACTTTATTTCAAACACCTGGGGGCAATTAGAGTATACAAGCATATATGTCTGGGAAAAAAAAAATGTCACCGGCATTTTGAGCTCCTTTAAAGCTCAACTGACATCCATATATACATTTTAAAATAGATTATTATATTGTTATGAAAAATACATATATTATTCACTTTAATGTCCATATGAAAAAATAAATATGAGCAGAGAGCGTGTCATTCACACGCAAAGTTGTGGAAGTCTCCATCGACATCCCAGTGGCAGCCAAATTGCCTGCAACGTCATTTACAGTCGCCATTGAGAAGAAGCTGTGCCACCTGCTATAGGAGACAAATAACAGAGATTTTCGGATTTGCCCGACGCTCCTTCTGTCACGGAAGCTCTTTTCGAAAAGGAGAACATCTCACAATCGCGTGAAGCGACCGGGGCAATATTACACTGCCGTTTCGAGCCATATTTAGATGATATACGGATCACTTCTAACTAACAACAGACTCCGCGACAGTATGTATGAGAGTATCTAGCGTACTCAGGAAGACCAATGACAGGCGAAGTAACAATTTCAGGGGTGCCCAGACACCGGTGACCGGTGGTGTTGGTGGTGGTGGGAGCTCCTTTCTCCTCCCACACGCGGCCACACCACCTCCCCACCAAATCCACCTCCGCGGTGATGAACAACACCAGGCCCACGCACATCGACACAGTTAGCACCCCTGACTTACGTACTTTATTAAGTTATTATGACGCGGCTCTTTTCTTACGTTCTGAGAGAAGAATTCCGTCATCCCCTCAACTATTATTTTTTTTAATAGCTCTATACACACCTACCAGTCATTTAGAACCCACAAAGCTCTCGTCCTTTGCACCAGTGCAATCCATTTTCACGACATACCGGGTCTTTTGGAAAAGTGTGAAGAGTGAATTCATCCTCTTCAGTGTTTGTGAAAAAGCAAGTAATTTTTCACTGGTACAATACGTATAAACCAATATAAACACTCGACCTCACTACTGCAAAAAACAGCACTTCCTGGTTCTTCCAAACAAATGCCTCGAGAGGATTTTCATGGCAGGAGATGCAAAAATCAGTATATGACGACTTCCTGACGTGTGGTGAAAAACCGTATGGGTCCATTCCGGCTGCCTTTTTTTTTTTTAAATTAAAAATGCTAAAAATCATGCTTTACGTGTCAGTAGACCTTCAAGTGAGGGGTTCTCAAACTTTTGGGGGCAGAATCTTTTTTCATTGACCCCCTGCTTACAACGTTAGTATCCACGACCTTTTTAATATTCCCATCAAGTGAAAATACATA
Organism: Syngnathoides biaculeatus; assembly: GCF_019802595.1. Taxonomy (NCBI): domain Eukaryota; kingdom Metazoa; phylum Chordata; class Actinopteri; order Syngnathiformes; family Syngnathidae; genus Syngnathoides; species Syngnathoides biaculeatus. The sequence goes on along the minus strand of NC_084646.1, from coordinate 14,545,042 downwards.
AAAGTGAATTTGACTTGGAGAAGAGTATTGTTGACAACCCTGCCAAATTTGAATGATTTAAAAAATTGTGCATCTAATGAGGGCTCAAAATCAAGAAAAAAAACACAAAGTTTTTCACTGATTTTTATTGTAGATCTCCATGATGATAATCTCTGAAGTTAATGTCTAATTATCAAAGTCTATTTAGTGGCATTACTGTGTTCAGAATTGTATTAATTTTAATAATTAATTTATAAGTAATAAGTCATTTTTTGAGCGAGCGGTGAGGACAATTGTTCATGTATCCTTTTGACTCAGCCTGCTTTCTCTCTTTTCTCTGCTCGCGATACGGTATATCGGCGTGGACAGTAAACTAAGCTAATGCTGACCAGAGAAGCCAGTTTGGTCGCCTCGTGATGACGTCAAAGCGCCCAGTGAACATTGGGGGAAACCGAGTCCGAACCACACCCGAATTTCTTTTAGGATTAAAAATCAGCTAATGATTGCTGGTTCAATGACAATGAAATGGATTCCATTGTTCCTTTAAGAGAGGTAACACAACTTAAGGTGTCGCTCTAACGTACCCAAACTAAACCCGTATTTTTGCTAGCTCTCACATCAGACTTTTATTTATTTTTTTTAATACCTTGTTCTTCTACCTTCTCTCTTTTCCATGCAGGCACACAGTCTTAATCGATAACGAGGCACTCTAAAGGGGCCGAGCCAGTCCGAAGACCCGGCCCACACGCTGGTTCCCAAATCGGAAATTTCCGGATTGTTCTGCCTTCCTCCACAGGATGTGTGGGTACTTACTGTACCTCCTCCTTTCACATTTCTTTCCCGACACACACAATTCCAACTCCAAGTCTCACATTCCACATTTCAGCAATTTGCTTAATTCCACAGCATTTCAGTTAAAAATGAGCTTGTCGGCATTCGTCCACAATTTGTGCGGAAATTGCCCTCTTGAATTTGTTAAACACATTTGGATGGATCCCAGTTTGAGCAGCAACGCTTTAAAGATAATGCATAATGCAACACGAGGTGCATTATGGACCTCCAGCAGTAAGTGTACATTGTTGCAAATGTTCTCCTCCCTCCTGGCCGGCTTTGTGCTTGCGGTAAACACGTTTGCCGCCAAGCTGAGCTCTCACAAAAGAGGACACGCGGAGCCGGCGTCGTCGCTTAATGACCTGTCTGCGAGGCCCCAATTTTTTTAGAAACTGGAGAAAGCGACACCGCCGCGACGGGGGACGCCGGCTCCCGCAATTCATCTTCATTTTAATTGGGAACATTTTGTGTTGCTCGCTCCCTCCCACGTTAATAAACCAAAGGCCCTGGAGCCATTTTTCAAAAACTCATTAATGCACAAGACGCAGTGTGAGGCTCGCAGGTGTGAAGCCAGCAGGAAAAATACCACACCGTGGAGTTTGGATGAATGACTTCCGCGGTATCTTTTCATTCGTCACCTATCGGGTCTTGGTTTCTTGTACCTGTATTTTCTATTAGTATCACTCTTCTGTATTAATTACAAACTTAATTGGCAATCACACTTGGTGCACCTGCATAATCACAAAACATCTCAAAATCTCCTTCTTTTCCTTTCGGCTTGTCCTGTTAGTGGTCGCCACAGCGTGTCATCTTAGATGAATCCATATTTAAAATCCCTATTTAGTTGCATAAAACTGGATAATTTATAGATTCCCCCCCTCCCCAAACTGTAACATACAGTAAAGAAAATAAGTATTTGTACACCCTGCTATATTGCAAGTTCTCCCATTTCAAAATCCTGGAGGGATCTGAAATTTTCATCCAAGGTGTATGTCCACTGTGAGAGAGATCATCTAAAAAGAAAAATCCTATTTCTTAACGATATATTTATGTGCTACAGCTGCAAATCAGTATTTGAACACCTGAGAAAACCAATGTTGATATTTGGTACAGTAGCCTTTGTTTGCAATTACAGAGGTCAAACGTTTCCTGTAGTTGTTCACTAGGTTTGCACACACTGCAGGATGGATTTTGGCCCAGTCCTCCACACAGATCTTCTCGAGATCAGACAAGTTTCTGGGCTGTCGCTGACAAACATGGAGTTTATATTTTTTTATTTTCTCTTGGGTTTAGGTCTGGAGACTGGCTAGGCCACACCAGAACCTTGATATGCCTCTTACGGAGCCACTCCTTGGTTTTCTTGGTTGTGTGCTTCGGGTCATTGTCATGTTGAAAGACCCAGCCAAGACCGATCTTCAATGCTCTGACTGAGGGAAAGAGGTTGTTCCCCAAAATCTCACAATGCATGGCCGCGGTCATCCTCTCCTTAATACAGTGCAGTCGCCCTGTCCCATGTGCACAAAAACACCCCCAAAGCATGATGCTACTAGAGATTGACCGTCATGTTTAGCTTCTTCCATTTTCTAATGATTGATTTTTCACCAAGCTGCTTGGCAATTTCTCTGTAGCCCTTTACAGCCGTGTGGAGTTGTACAAATTTGACTCTGGTGTCTTTGGATAGTTCTTTGGTCTTGGCCATGTGACAAGTTTGAGTCTTACTGATTGGATGGGGTGGACAGGTGTCTTTATGCAGCTAACAACCTCAAACAGGTGCATCTGATTCAGGATGATACACGGAGTGGAGGTGCACTTTTAAAGGCGGACTAACAGGTCTTTGACGGTCAGAATTCTAGCTGATAGACAGGTGTTCAAATACTTATTTGCAGCTGTATCACACAAATAAATCATTAAAAAAAGCATACATTGTGATTTCTGGATTTTTCTTGCACCTGCACATGCGATGAAAATTTCAGACCCCTCCATGATTTCTGAGTGGGAGAACTTGCAATATAGCAGAGTGTTCAAATACTCATTTTCTTCACTGTATGTTTGGTAAATGTAATAAAACAAAGCAAAACTTTTGAATCGCATATTTGTCATTTGCTCTTGGTGTTTGCCAGTATTTATGACCATAAGTATAAAAGGAAATAATTGCCACAGCAAAGACATACTGGAATCTTGCTCGACTTGTCTTTCCGCTGTCCAAAACAGTCTCTATCCTCTCTGGACGAACATTGGAGGGATTGAAAAACTCTTATCAGCGACAGGCGACGCAATGAAACGGGCAGCCCAATCGTCTGTTTTTCAAAAGCCGCTCCGGCTAACCTTTTTCCCACACGTCAACTCGTCTTACTGCACGCGCCAGAGATCACGCAAGCTGGCCTTTAACAGAAGCACGGGGTTTATCAGAGGAGCCGCAGGACGCGCCTTTGACGGCCAAGCCACCAGAAATTCCCTCTGAGGAACCGCGGCGCGGCCAAGTCGTCAGAGAGTCCCTTAAACCAAGCACCTCGTTCATTATCAGCAAAGGGGCAGACTCCCACCCCCTGTCCGCCTTTATCATCTTTGGCCAGAGTACACCTTATTTGCTGTCATTTTACATCACATTGTGTGATGCCCAGGCCACCTTTCTCTTTCTGTACCTCACTGAACCGGTTAGGGATTACAATTTAGAAACTTGAAATGATGTGAAATGGAATTCATCTTCCCCAACCTCCTTTAAAAAAACAAAAACAAAAAGATTTTGCCACTTAAATTAGACTTTTTTTTTTAATAACCGGTGTCATTGGTGTGTCTGTCCCCGATGCGGTGCGCACCTGCTCCAATCAGGAGATGCGCCTCGGCTGAGTGAAAACAGCTCACGGATATAAATTGCCATACGTGTGGTCTGGTCCTTGCCAGATCGTTAGACTCATGTCGCGTTTCCGCAACCCCTTCGTCTCTTCAACCCTTCGTTCAATCCTGCCTAGCTCTTGACTTTCCTCTTACGCCAGCTGATTCTGTTACTGCTGTGTCGTTGGACTGCCTGCCCATGTACCGACTGTGGATTGAATACAGACATCTCCCGAACTGTACCTGATCTTGTGAGTCGTGCAATTTGGGTTCAGCCTCGTGTTCTGGTCATGACAACCGGTATTCCATCTGTCCATCCATTATCTTAGCCACTTGTCCTCACAAGGGTCGTGGGGTATTTTTTATTCTTAATTATTGTTAGGGGGAACAGTGGATCAGCTGGTAAAGCGTTGGCCTCACAGTTCTGAGTTCCCGGGTTCAATCACGGACCCGCCTGCATGGAGTTTGCATGTTCTCCCCGTGCCTGCGTGGGTTTCCTCTGGGCATTCCGGTTTCCTCCCACATCCCCAAAACATGCAACATTAATTGGACACTCTAAATTGCCCCTAGGTGGGATTGTGAGTGTGGCTGTTTGTCTCGATGTGCCCTGCGATTGTTGGGCAACCAGTACCCCGCATCCTGCCCATTGACTGCTGGGACAGGCTCCAGCACTCCCCGCTACCCCCGTGAGGATATCGAGCGAAGAAAATGGATGGATGGATATTGCTACTGGTGACGCAGCTGTAGAGCACTGGGCTCACAGTTCTGAAGACCAGGGTTCAAATCCCGGCCCCTAGACTCTAAAATTGCCAGTGAGTGCAAATGGTTGTTTTTTTCTATATGGCCTACAATTGGCTGGCAACCAGTTCAGGGTGTACCCCGCCTCCTGTCAGAGGACAGCTGGGGTTGCCTCCAGCACTCCCACGACCCTCGTTAGGATAAGTGTCTCAGAAAATAGCTGGATGGATTATTGTTATTATTATTATTATTAACAATATTCTCATTATTTACCTCTATGGTAACCTGTGAGTCTACTCATCACCTTTATAGCACAGTCTTAATTTATATTGTGGGTTTTCCCCTTTCTCAGGTGAGTCTGGAACATATTCTAAAAAGCGCTAAACAAGCAGGAATATTGTGTGCAACCACTTCTGACGATCGTATGATTTGTGGCATTGTTGAAGTGGTGAATTTGTGTGAACTGATGTGACAACACGTCACACTGGCTAAAGAGATTGCGGTCTAAGCGGAGTTTTGACTGCATCTTGATATTCAGGTTTGTTTTGAAAACATTCACAGCGTTAAAGGTGATGATGGCTTGCAGGTCATGCGCGGTGGTAGACACAATACATAGATACACAAGTATTTGCCACACTTGAGCATGTCACAGCCCACACAGGTGTCATATATATATATATATATATATATATATATATATATATATATATATATATATATATATATATACTCGCTTCCACTGACCGTTTCTATACTGTACTGGATGTATGATATGATCCCACCAGGGCCTAAAGTATACTAGATAGCAGGGAGTGATTAAACATTATTGTTTGGCCTTGGGAAATGTCCATGATCTTATTTTGCTTTTTTTTTTTTTTTTTTAATCGGATAATCACATACACACACACTAATGACTGGCAAAAGGTGGATACACAAGTTAATTATACCTTCTGCCATCTCATGGAAGATAATTTAATTTCTCTGCTTGTCACTACATGTCACTGGCATAGATGGATGTATTTCATTGTTCCTTTTCTGATTTTTCTTTTAATCCACTTAAAAATGTCTTTGCACCAAAACGCTACTAACTAAGCGCGACGTAATCAGAGAGGCTTCTGACATCGAGCTCCTGTTTTTATTTGTGGTTTGTCTATTTGTTTTTATTTTGTGGGGGGGAACAAGTCCAACAGGAAAAATAATGTGAAAGTAAAGATAACGCTGAGTGCAGATCCATTTTGTGCACTCAGCCAATCTGCAAATTAAAGTGAACAAAGTAAATCACGCTCCAAATATTCCTCTTATTTCTCTGTGAAATCTCATCTGTCATTTTGTAATTAGGTTTTATGTGTCTGTTTTGGCACCGCTGAAAGTACACCCAGTTAAGGGAAACGCGTTGCTTTGTCATTGTGATGGGAAAGTCTTCTTGATTTTGTTTTGACATTCCCTACCGAGGGAACAATCTTGTTAACTTTGCCCTTCATCCAAGCAGTCTCATCTGACACCTTCCTCCACCCGTTCCAACCTGCTTGGACCCGTTTCTGCTTTTCCTTGCAGCACTCGCCATTGCTTTGGACTGTTGACCCCAAATATTTAAAGTCATCCACACTCGCCATTTTTTCTCCCACCAGTCTCACTCTTCCCACCTCCAGCCCTCTCATTCACGCGATCCTCCTCGTCCTTACTTTGGCTAATTTTCATTCCTCTCCTTTCAAGTGCAGGCATCCACCTTTCTAAATGTTCCTCCACCTGTCATCTATGAATACACACTGGAATTCCGGTCTACCCTCATTGGTCAACCTAGCTATCATTACTGCAAATAGAAAGGGGCTCAGGGCTGATCCTTGATGCAGTCCCGCTTCCATCTTAAACTCCTCGGTCACACCTAAAGCACACCTCACCACTGTTCTGGTACCCAAATACATGTTCTGTACTATTGTAACATACTTCTCTGCCACTCCAGACATCTGCATGCTGTACCACTGTCCCTGTCTGAGTACTCTGTCATAAGCTTTCTCTCCATCAGGAACCTAAAGGTATACTGTTGCTCGCAAATACTCACTTCTGTCCTGAGTCTCGCCTCCACTCCTCTTTCCCATAACTTCAATGTGTGACTCTTCAATTTTTTTTCCCCCTCTACAGTTCCCACAGCTCTGCACATCACCTGCGTTCTTAAAAATGCAGATAAGAAGACTATTCCTCCGTTCTTCAATCATTCCTAGATTTGTCTTGAACAATCTGGTCAAAAACTGTACAGCCACCTCTCCAAGATGCTTCCATACCTCCATAAGTATGTTATCAGGACCAACTGCATTTCCATTTTTCATCCTCTTTAATGTCTTTCTAACTTCCCCCTTACTCATCATTGCAACTTCATGGTCTACCACACTTTCCTCTTCTGCTTTTCCTTTTATCTTATTCTCCTCATTCATCAGCTCCTTAGAGTGTTCTTTCCATCTATCCAGCACACTCCTGGCACCAGTCAACAGTTTTCGATCCATATCTTTAATCACCCTAACCTGCTGCACAGCCATTCCCTCTCAAGTCCTCTGTCTGGTCAATCTGAATAACCTCTTTTCTCTTTTAGTGCCCAACCTCTCACATCTCCTCTTATGCCTCTTCTTGAACTTTTGCCGCCTCTACCTTTTGCCCCTCGTATTCCTTTCCCCTCTGCTCTGTTCTCTCAGCGTCCCACTTCTCAGCTAACCTGTCATAACCAGAACTCCAGTGTGGACCCAAATGCACGACTCGTTACCTTCAGATTATATCATCTCCACATGATGCAATCCACCTAGGTGCTTCTACCTTACCTCTTATAGGTCACCCCATGTTCCTGGCTCTTCTGGAAATTCAAGTTTCAACTTCTTCCCATCTACACTATGGTCAAATAATTTGAACCCTTCTTCTGAACTTATACCCTTGGCTGTCTTTTCCCCTACTAGTCTTCTAGAATCATGATATATCTTAATCTATACATGCGCTCATCATCATCTCAACTAAATCCCAATCTTTTCTTGTCTTCGTCCCAACTTTAAGATCTAGGCTCCATGCTTTCTTCTGTTTCTGCCCAAGAACCTGCTTTCCACCTCTAATTTGTTTTTGACTCACAGCAGGGTTAGGATTTTTACTGGTGCTCAGTAGGGTAACAAAACTGGTGAAGGATGTTGTTAACCCGGGCCACGGCCAATCTGGTCTGGAGTTCTTCGCATGAATTTTCATATTTGTTGGGCAAAGTTTTAAGCCAGATGCCCTTCCTGACACAACCTCTGCTATTTTCCAGGCTTGGGGCCAGCCTAAAGTTTGTACTGGCTTGTGCCACCCATAGGGCTGCATTAAAAAAAATAGACAAACAAAACGTTCTTAAAATATTCCCACAAAAATGTTTTGTTTTACACAACATGTAAATAGGCAGGGAGGAAAAAGGAAATGAAGTTCTGGATGTAACAGACACCGGAAAGCATGTTTTCTTGTTTGGAACCCATTCATTTGTTCAAGTTTTCCCTTTAGATCACCAACCTTCTTTTGAGTTTTAATTGGCTGGTTTCCAGTTCTTAAAAACAAAACCCCCAAAAAGTATTGAGTCCGTGACTGTTTCCATCCCTGGGACCTATTCTTTATTTTCAAACATTTCCTATGGTACTGATTGTATTGTTTGAATTAGAGGAATTTGAATCTGCTGCTTAGTAAACCTTTTAACACTGAAAAACCCTGAATCCTACTTGTGAACTTTCACAGTAAATGTAGATGTACAGTAGAAAAGGACAATGTCACCACGTCTGGTAAAGCGGTTTTGATACTTAAACGCTACAGTATACCAAGATACAAGGAGTACAGAAGTTGTGCACCCTATTTAAAACAATGTGCAAAGAGTGAAGCCTCGAGTTAGTTTCATAGGACTTTGTACAAAAATTACAATTTGGGCTACCCGTAGGAACTTTCTGATGAAAGTGATGTGACCCAACCCCAACCAGGACACAGAAATGGTTGTCTATATGTACACTGTGATTGGCTGTTGAGCAGTCCAGCATGTACCATGCCCCTCAACCAAAGTCAACTGGAATAGTGAGGATATAAAGAAAATGCATGGAAACGTTTGTGTCCCAATTGCTTGATACCACATCTGCTCGAGCTTCAGTTCTGTCACTGCAAAGCCACAAGCACTTCATATTGCACAAAAAGACCTCAAGGGAACGGCGTGTTTTGGCGAGTAACTGAAAACAACGTCCCTCCTTCGGGTATTCGAAAAAAGCTGGCCTTCATTACCACCGTCCTTCTTCATCTTATAGACAATCGTCCGTACGGCTGTTTTCAATGTCAGAAGATGCCGTATTCCCGCAGAGACTTGAGCAGTACCATATCCTTGACGTCGTTGAACACCTTGCGGATGTTGTCCGTGTCCGTGGCGCAGGTGGGGTGCGGGTAGAAGCTCCTCCCCTCCTCCCTGTTTTCCGGGTTATTGGTCTGCTGCTGGTACAGCTTTTGGATGTATTTTTGGGCATCCAACGCATCCTGTCTCCTACCTAGATTCAAGAGGTCAGAGTGGGGAATGTGAGACAGAAACTTATGGAGATTGCTAAGAAACACGGGGGGGACAAATAACATAAACTGTATTTTCATGTAGCGGGAGGAAAAAAAGTTACATAAAATAATACGGGACTTTCAGGTGAAATTTCAAGATGATCAGAAAATGTGTTGCAGTGAACCAGAAAATTCAAAGCAAATCAAAAACCCGGAAGTACAGTGGTGCCTTCAGATACCAGTGACTTATGAGTCCTTTTTTTTTTCGTGGGGGGTGGATTTGAGTTGCCGTTTGCCCGATTCTGTGCTTTGATGAAATCAGTGACCGATTGTTCTTCTTCAAAAAAGATCCTTCAATCTGGTTACTGCCACTCCTAGTTGATGTTTACCGTCAAACCAAACAGAACAGTGAATAACACTGAGCGTGCCTAAAAACCACCACATAGCATCGGCTTTCAGTCAGCTAGTTTAATGCTAATGCTAAATCGCATCTATGTTAAATCCATTTAATCCTTTAAGCAACGTGTTTAACTCAACTGGTGCAGCTACACATGTAAACAGATAAACAGAAATCACTGTCATATATTATTTATCCTCTGCCAAGAATGTCTAATAATACAGTAATGCCTGCCTGATAAGCTGAGAGTGGAGTTGTGATGTTGCTATCAACAGTGAATCAAGCTCTTATATTGCCCCGAGGTCGCACACCGGAAAGAGCTGTGGAATGGTTATTCAATTGATGCAGTCTTTCAAAAACAGTTTAATTCATTAAAGCTATATAATTATGTCATTGCTATGTTTTAATAACAATTTTATGAAGTTAATTTTTTCCTCAAAGTCTTAATAATTGAAAAATACAGAAAAGCACATCAGCAATTTGTCTTCTTTTGACGAAATGAAGAATGAAGACAAGAGCAACAGTGACAGAACCAAGTGACTTATTATGCTGTAAAAATATTATTAATAGCATTTGTTTTAACTTTGGATCCATCTCGTGATCGCTTGGATAATTAGCCACATTCTGCATCACCGTCTCTGAAGACAAAGACGTTAACGTCAGAGATTTTCCATCCCATCTAAAATCATATTTACGCACAGATAACGAGAACTGGTCGTTTTGTGCGTTTATTGTAGGGCCACACCGCCGCATCCCCACCCTGCACACACAACACACGTTCCGAGATTTGAGGGGAAGGGGATCTATCTGTCTGTGGTTGCCATGGGTTACAGGAGGACAAGGGGCATGTTGCTGGAGGTGGAAGATGGGGAGTGTCAAGGAGTGCTCTGCATACAGCCTTTCACACCAATGTGAACAATATGTATGTATGTACAGTTATGACGGGGGACGGGGGTGAAATCAAAAGTACGTACCTGCAGCAAGTGAGTCATTTGAAGGAGCACTTTAGAATGGACAAAATAGCCCTTAATTATGGTTCACGTTGGTGATGAAGAAAAGGAATTTGGAGTGGGTTGGAGAGGCAGAAGTCACTTTCCAAATGATTTTCTGACTGTGCGCATGAGTCACGCAGAAAGGAGAAAGAAATAAAAAAAATATATACTGGATGGGAGGGAATCAACATGACAACCTTTAATAAGGTTGCATTTGTCAGTCATGAATCTAAAATCGCATAAAAGGACACAGGTTTGTGTCGATTAAAAGTGAAAATGTCCACAAAGTCGGATCCAGAACATTGAACTTTCCTCCGATTTTTTTTTTATGTGTGAAATGTCCCCCAACTTTGGACATTCTCTATCCCGCTACTCGTGTGAGGATAGGAGGCTCAGATAATGGATGGATGGGTTATTATTCTGATTATTATTGTTTAATACTATCATGCATTTTATTCTCATTTAGGACTGGACTTCTATCCTTAAACTGCATATGTTAGTACTACGTTTATGGAGAGTATAAACTCTGAACAATAAAATCAAGCTATGTTAAAATGGTTAGCATTCGTGATTAGCAATAGTGCATAAACGGTTACCATTTTAGGTTAAAAAAAAAAAACAATAACTATCATTTAGGTCACTTATACATCAACATATGTACACTACATATATAATAGTAGAGTCCTCACGTTATGCGGTCTCGACTTAAGACGTTTCGACTTTACAACGCCCGTCCCCCGTCCGCCATTTTGTCTAGTTAATGTTCATAGTGCTCGTCCGTGTTTGTGCACCGGGAGTATCTTTGCATTTTTTGCCCTCCTTTTTAGACATTATGGCCCTAAAGAAGAAATGTGTGTCTTTTAGGAGGGCTTCTGCCCCCAAAAGAAAATCCATTCCCATGGAAACAAAGCTCAAGATCATAAAAAGATCGGAGAAAGGACAAACATCGATTTAACGTCGGTAAAGAGCGAGGCTCCATTCGGTCGACCGTGGTGACAAAAATTATAGACAAAGCCCGTATTTTAGCGCATGTGAAGGGTTCGATTCCTTTGTCAGATACGATGATCACAAACCCAAGTTCTTTGATACTTGCTGAGATGGAGACTTTTTACGTTATGGATTGAGGACCAGATTTCTTCGCAATAGCTAAGCGCTATTTCTTCTCCATCCACCTCTCAGAAGTAATGGTAAGTACAGCATCTTATTTTGTTTTTATTTCAATGCATTTTGTTTATCTATACAAAGTATTTTGATGTAAATTCTGACTTTAATAGTAAAAAGCGACTTAAAACTCAATTTGAGTTACATTACCAGCACAGGAATGGAACTTGCTTATAAACTGAGGACTTCCTGTATTTTAAAAATCATTTGCAGATGATCCTCTCTCATTTTTGGCGTCCCTTTGTGATAAATATCCGTGCGGTGGACAACGGCCAAATTTTTCCAGGCCAATTTGTTTCCGAGCGGTGCAAATATGCTTCTCTGAACACTTTTTATCGACAATTTTGAATTGTCCATTTTTGGTGGTAGTCTATTAGTACATGTGGGAAAATAATCATCGTTAATTGCAGAAATTAGGGGAGAAAATCCCAAATATAGAATTTATGTGCAATTTCAAAATCTACGAGACTGCAAAAAAGTGAACTGCAATATGACAAAGGAAGAAAGTATATGTGACATTTTTGTTTGGTGGTGTACCGTGAGCCTTTTTTAATGGAAAATACAGTTTGTGTCTTGGCTCAAAAACAAAAAACCGTTAGGGAACACTGAAGAAGAAACATGCAGGGGAGGGATCTAAAGCTCATCGTCAACCTGGGAGAAAAACACCTACCCATGAAACCCGGGAAGTATTTCTTCAGGTCAGAGGATAGGATTTTGTCGGCCAGGATGTCAGTTTTGTTGAGGAAGAGTATGATGGAGGTGCTTTGGAACCACGGCGAGTGGATGGTGGTATAAAATAAAGCCAGGCTCTCCTGCATGCGGTTCTGAGACACACACAACAATAAAAAAAATACTGTAAATGTCATTATTTAACCCCCAAAAAATGACGCCTTTTTCCTGAAGAGACCCAAAACACCCACAATATATTTGGAAATCTAGCATTCTTCTAATAAGGTGACTCACTGTTTGTGTACATAGAGGCTGTACAAATTTGACCGATGTCTACCGCAACGTCGTTTTCATTTGCCAGTACGTGAATGTGCAGTACGTTTAAAACACAAATGAGAACCCGAACTAAACCAGAAGAACTAAATAAGTACCGGTAATGGAGCTAATGCCAGAAATTGTATTAATCCATTTTGAAACATTATCTAGTTAATAATTATATATAGGTGATTATTATAAGGATATTCTTGGCCAGGGTACGGTATGTGCATGGAAAATGAGCAACAGTATGTCAGGGTTAAAATGGTTCCTTGGTAGGAGCGATGGGGGGAGTTTTTCTTATGTGAGAGCGCCACCTTGTGGCAGATTGCCGAAGCGACACTGACAAGAAGACCTCGTGGGGGGCACGCTTACAATGGTGTCTCTCTCTTCCAGGACCTGGTCGTACTCGCTGAGGGAGGCCAGGAAGATAAGCGACGTGACGTTCTCGAAGCAGTGGATCCATTTCCGACGCTCTGACTTCTGACCGCCCACGTCCACGATCCTGTTTTGACAATCGCCGAGGAAAAAGAAGAAGCGGGCGGGGAAAAAAAGTGAGGACAACCCTTGCAGCGGTACATGATAAGTGACAATCCAAACTGAATTGAAGAGCAAAGCAAAACCTTCTTTAAAACCATATTGACGACTGGTGGATTGATTTTCATGTCTCAAACAAGCACAAAAATTGGAAAAAAAAATGTGAAGAAATTGGCACACTTTTAACGTTCATGTACTTTTAAATACAAGTACTTTTAAAGTACGAGTTCAAGAAAAGGATGAAGGAAGTATTGTAATGTCTCATGATTTCAATATCAATAACATATATAATTCATTAATCTGTATTTTTTATCGATCTTTATCCATCCATTTTACTCTAAAATAAAATTAAGCCCTCATAAAAAGCATACTAAACTAAAATATCCATCCATCCATTTTCTTTGCCACTTATCCTCACGAGGGTCACGGGGAGTGATAGAGCCTATCCCAGCTGTCAACGGCCAGGAGGCGGCGTACACCCTGAACTGGTTGCCAGCCAATCGCAGGGCACATGGAGACAGATAACATCCGCACTCACAATCACACCTACTGGCAATTTAGAGTGTCCAGTTAATGTTGCATGTTTTTTGGGATGTGGGAGGAAAACAGAGTGCCCGGAGAGACCCACGCAGGCACGGGGAGAACATGCAAACTCCACACAGATGGGTCTGGGATTGAACCCGAGACCTCAGAACTGTGAGGCCAACGCTTTCCAGCTGAACCACCGTTCCGCCCCCCTAAGTAAAATAATCTTTCAAAATAGCTGTCGGTAATAGTGCATTTGATGAGTGATGTGTATGCTGTCTTTCTTCTTAATTCTGCATTAATTATGCTGTGTTACAACCCTTGAAGGAACGAATATATCCACACAAAAGATGGAGCAACACATGTAGGCAGACAATAAACACAATTCACAAGCATATATTTGACACGCTGTGGCGACCCCAAATGGGACAAGCTGAAAGAAAAAGAGGAATATTCTTTATTCTTTTAAAGTTGATATATAACTGCAGCTTACTAGGTCGGTTGTGAAACTATTCTTTGTGTATGTGTGTGTGTGAGCGTGTGTGTGTGTGTGTTTGTGTCACCTGAGCATGATCTTATTGATGGTAAAAGAATAGTCGTGGATGCCCGTAGTGGGGAATCGGACTCTCAGCACGTCCTGTTCCGTGGGGATGTAGTCTGGCTCTGCGATGCGATCCAATTGGCTCATGTAGCTGAAACCACACGGACACATAAATTTAAAAAGAAGTCAAGAAAGCGCAAGTACGGCGTGGCCTCCCCCCTCAGTGGAAAACAAACACAAGCAAGGGAAGATATGTGATGAATTAGCCGTGATTAAAAAGACGAGACGAGAGCTGAGCTACTATGTACAGATGAAGCCTTTATGGCCGCTGTTGAGGTAAACATACACACACACACACACACACACTGCTCGGCAAACAAAGGAACACGGGAGGCAAACAGTGACTTTGTGTTTCATTCATGTTTCCATTAGGAAAACCCCACAGCCACTTTATGTTTCCCATTATATGATTCTATTTTCATTGAATGAAAAAAAAAAAAAGGGGGGGGGTCTGAAGGAACTACTTCCCTCGACTAGGTGGATTCCAAAATATTGACTAACAGGATATACGTAGGTGGTGACTCAAGAAAATATTTTGGTTTAAAAAAAAAAAAAAAAAAAACGAATCAAGATTTTCAGGAATTTCCCCTCATTTTTTTTTAATTTTCGTAGGTTAATTGAAATAGAAACTCATATATATCTATAGACTCTTTTTTTGGAAATATTTTTTAGAATGGCAGTTTAATTGAAACATTGCCTGTCCTGTATACAATACTCAGGTACGATTTTGGGATTCAAAATATTGCACTCACTACTCGGTGGAGTCCAGGAGCTGGTACTCGCAGCGTCGGCTGTAGCAGACCCGCACGCCGGAATCGGCCCAGAGGCGGCGGATGGCGTCCACGTGGTCTCGCTCCAACTTGGTGATCTGCACCGTGTTGACGTTCTCGATCTTACTGGCGTAGAACTGCGCGGTGGTGGGAAGTAACCGAGTACAAATGTGAGTACTTAGTTACATTGATTAGGATTCAGCTACTGGTTTGGTCGATAACGTGCCAGAAAAAAAAGTTGTAAAAATGTTGATCATTGCTTATTTTGATAAAACACAAGGATCAATCAATCTACTTTCATGGAGGACAACAAAAATCTGACAATATTTACAGCCGAGCGACTGAAATCCTGAAGCTATGGAGAATTTTAAGTTAATGTCAAACTATTAATTGCCCCTTTAAACTCAAAACCCTCAGCATTCAAATCAGCTTTCACCATTGAAATGAAATTGCAATAATTCGTTCCACCCCCCCAAAAAAATATTTGTAATGTGTTTTTTTTTTAATAGGATAAAGGTATTTATATAAAAAAAAAAAGTTACAGCAATGACATATTTGAATAGAAATCAAATATTTTGTGTTTTTGTTTTTGCCACATTTTTTGTTTTTGCTTCAATTCAATAACATTGCGCTTGTCCTTCTGGTCAGCATGCTTCACTCACAAAGGGGCAGGATAATACAATGTATGGAGACACCTCAGCAGCTCAGTAAGCCACAATAATGTTAGTCATTCTTCGCTGAGGATAAAGAATCTATGCCTGTGATGATTGTTATATAGCTGTCTGCATGTGTTGCGCCATTGTTTCTGTTTAAATATCCATTGCTTAAAGTTTTATAACACCACAACATCAATGCTATTTGTTAGCTCGTCTGTGGCGTTTCCCATTATACATTGGCATTAAGATAGAGGCAAAGTTACGTGGTTGTGTTAAACACACAATGTGTCATTCTCTTTGTTTTGTTTAACAGCACACATCAACTGGGAATGGCAAGACGGTTTGAAACGTCGATTTATACAATTGTTCACCATTTGCCAAACTGCTGCTTGTTGTGTCGTGTTTCAAATAGGACCTCAACTGGGCCTGTAAATGGTATGATGTAATAATTGATGACATGAGAAAAATGAGTAGGTTATCAAACCACACACGTTTGCGTTATTATTACAATTGACTCAGAATTTGCAGTTCCCAACGTTCATCAGTTGCCGAAAGCAAAGAAACAAAATTAAAATCAACGAGTAAGACACAGTCGTAACCATAGGATGGAGACAGAGAGAATATCAGTTATTACTTGCCTGATGCGTATTTGCAAATACATATAATCAGTGACAGCTCATTTGATCAGATGATTTGATTTTGGATAATCTTAGAAGAAAAACCCACAACTATTGGGCCCACACAATATCTTGTGTGAAAAAAATAATTAAAAAGTAGCCAAAGTGTGCCATGGAATGGGACTAAATTAGGATGAAATGTTTTGAATCAAATGAGAACAAAATGATTTTTTTATATCTGTTTTACTCGAGTCAGTTCTTCCACTTCTACCTGCCTAACTTCTTTTAACTTTTTTACACAAGTATCTGTACTTGGAGTCGGAATGCTTTTGCCACCGCTGCAGAAGAGCAACTGGTCGTGCTCACAACGGACCTTGTTTACGTCTTTTTCGAGACCAGATGGAGGTCGGGTGGGCGGACCTGCTTTCGAGCGGTCCGGCGAGCCCGCATGCAAGTGTTTGTGTATGTTTGCAAGCGCACCTCGTTGTCCGGGTTGGAGTAGGGAATTTTGAGCGCGGTCATGGCTCCCGTCATGGCCTTGATGGCCGTGAAGATGTTCTGGAAGATGCATTTAGTGAATTCCTTCCTGTCCTCCTCCGAGAAGCCCCGTCCGTGGATGATCCTCATCTGGCGGATGAAGGTGGTTTTTCCGCTCTCGCCAGTTCCTGAGGAAGCAAGTGACACAAATGAAACCGATATGTGGTCATTTGGATTGTAGGATAGTCCACAAGGTCGGAGGAACTGGTGTGAGTGTCTGCTTGATCTCATATTAGCTCTTGGATGAAAATAAGACAAAGAAGTCTTGGGGTAACAATTAAACGGAACAAAAATACATTATCAAACTGCAACAATGAAGGAGTAACTCTGAATGTTTTTTTTTTTATCTTTGAAAAAATTAATTGTAAATATTTTTTCCTCATTGACTGTACTTTTGGTTTCTATTTTGTCCAATTTACTTCTCTTGCATGCTATTTATACTACATGCATTGTATTTCCTCTATCCATAATTGCTGTTGAAACGATGCGGATTTCCTCATTGTGGGATTAAAAAAGTTACATTGTAAATATTTACTATTAACAATAAAAAATGACTTTTAAGTAGCCCACATCCTGAAGTGATGTGTGCAGCGACCTCCAAATTAATTTTTTGTTCTGACGCAGTTGTTACATCGTGAGAAATTTCCCCTCCATGGGGGGTCATCACAAAATAGTGCGCACCAAGTAAATGTTCAATGTGGACATCAACAATGTTAGACTGCTTTTTTTTTTTTTTTTAACCAATATCCGGAACAATCAGTGGTACGGCTGTAATGAGTCAACATTCAGTCATTTCTCTCACAAAATATGGATGTTCCCTAATATTTGATAGCTCTGGAAAAGAGGGCTAAAAAAAGCAAAACTTGTTTTGAGTGACGTCACTGCTATCTGATTTGAATATGGGCGGGGAAAAAATGAGATCTGATTTTTGTATTAGGTAAAAAAAAGGCCAGATATTGCAACTCTATTGAAAACATTGCTTGTCCAGTTAGCACAACTTTTATGATGGTGACAGTTGGACCCTTTAACACAAGGGTGTCAAACTCATTTTTGTCACGGGTCACCTCAGGGGACTCAGTTATGACTGTGAAACCATAAAAATTGTTTATCACCTCATCGTATTGACACGTGAAATTTATGAATTACTTCTGGAATCAGAAATCAAGGGTAATGGGTTTTTCAACTCTTGTTGTTTGGTAACGTAAAACAAACCCTTGCAATACCTCAACGTTATGATTTATGGCATGACAATTTGAAATTTTGCTACAGATTTGAACAAGAATCACGGAAGTTGACATACATGAAATGCCTTCGCGGGCCACATAAAATCGTGTGGCGGGCCAGATCTGGCCCCTGGGCCTTGAGTTTGACACCTGTAATTTAACAGAATAATGAAGTAATCTGAAGGTTTCCATCTTCTGTGGTGATGCCAACTGGTTTTGTGTGATTACGACGCTAAAGCTCAGTGCAACATAAACCGAATAAAGGGAGACATTTATAGCCAGGCAGAGATGCGGCTGGTAACTTGAACCTTATCTGCAGCCTCATCGCATTACTCTGAAGCCATTAAAGGAGGCCTGTCGGTTTGGGGGATTCTTCTCTGCAGTCCGGTGGGTTTTTTTTTTTTTTTTTTTTTTTGCACAAGGCATCTCAATCGAAATCATTCTTGACATACCTGCTCGTGGACGCATGCTTGGCATGCTTCCCTCCCTCTCCTGTTAGGCCACCAAACAGGCCAGGCTACACATCGTGACACACGGGTGTCAAACTTGTTTTTATCACAGCCCACCTGGTAGGTAGGTAGGGTTACCTTTATCGGGGGGAGTTAGAAAATGGCGACACCGCAAAAGTCTGGTTGCGGAGGGGCTCAAAAGGCCAACAAACACAGTTCAGTCCCAACCTCGGATTTAAGGTCACATATCAGTTGACAGTGGCTATTCCGAGGGCTAATATGCAAAACTGGTTTCATCTTGCGCAAACAGGAACCATGAATTAATTGAACCATTTAATTACATTTGAAATGTAATAGCATCAACCTTGCAACGGCGCTACTTTGTCTTCTTTTTAGGAAATAATCAATGCAGGCAAGTGCAAAATAAGCATGGCTACCGCAAAGCTATAAAAACACAAAAACGGCTATTTGCCGGGGACATGGATTTAAGACCCACCTGCCCTCGCAAAAAAATATGACTAATGGTTGGTCCCTCTAAGAATGTTCAAAATTGGAACCAATTCTGATAACAATTGTTTGCAATTCATCCTCACTTATTTAACAGTTTTTGTTTAAAAAAAAAAAAGTTTTTTTTTCCTCTCAATATACTTTTTTTTTTTTTTTGCCATTCATGAATAGCAGGGGCTTACTACACGTGAATTATCACCTCATATGATTACACGTACACAACATATTGATGGATAACTATTTTTGAAGCATTTAAAAACGTGTTTTTTTTTTTTAAACCATTATAACGTATCTTTGTAAAATTGGTATTGGTAAGAAAAAAGAAGCTACCTCTAAAAGTGTAGAAAATTTGCAATTTTTCTATTTTCAAGGCAGCACGTTGGAACATCTGCTGAGATCGTTGGGTTCAAATCCCGGCTGCGCCTATGTGGAAGTTTGCATGTTCTCCCCCGTGCCTGCGTGGGGTTTTCTCCGGGCACTCCGGTTTCCTCATGTGACAATTGTGAGGATAAGCAGCTAAGAAAATGGATGGATGATTGCAAGTTCAGTACGAGCACCGACACTGATACTGGTATCGGTCCATCCCTTCCAAGTAATGAAAATGAAAGCAAATTATTTAAAAATCATTGGACAAAAATGTAAGAAATAGAATACATACTTCCAATATTAAATATTAGCTAAAATAATGTAAAAATAATTAATACTATAATATTATTTAACTATATAACTATAACTCCGGTTTCCTCTCACATCCCAAAAAGATGCAACATTCATCGGAGACCCTAAATTGCCCCAAGGTGTGATTGTGAGTGCGAATGTTGTTTGTCTCTATGTGGCTTCTGATTGGCTGGCAACTAGTTCACCGTGTACCCCGCCTCCTGCCTGATGACAGCTGGGATTTGCTCTGGCACTCCCACGACCCTTGTGAGGATAGGTAGCTCAGATAACCACTGGATGGATGGATATATACAGTAGATTGCTATCCATGACTTCTGCTAACCAGAAGCCGAGGTGAACTGTATTTGTTTACTTACTAGACAATTCTCCTTCTTTTCCCTTACCCAATATTTTCCATGTGAGAACCATAATAATAAACTCATTCCCTATATTAAGAGGTTAAACTAAAAATAGGACAAACTATGATCCCACAACACTTTAATATCATTTGAAACTCATCTTAAGCCTATTAATCTGAAAAGTGACAGGCTGATAGATGTTTTGATTTTGAGAAGAAAAAAAAAAGTGCACCGGAAGTGGATGAAGACTGTAACTTACACTAACAACCCAGGCTAAACGTATCTGCTACCGGACACAATATGCCTCTTTTCTCTGTCAAGATGTATTTTGAAAAGCACAACAAATGTGAAGAAGTGGCTTTTACAGTTAATAGCTTGGAATAGATTCCAAACACACGATAACATGAATAGGTGAATTTATGAATAGTGAAGCGCAACATAATCAACCTTGTATTCGATTCTTATCATTTCCGTGCCTACTTTTGATCAGACGTCAAGGACCTATAAAGAGATGTGGAGCGCCATAGTTCCCCAGCTGTGATGTGACAGAAAAGGTGCTCGGCGTCCATCACTCACCCAACAGGAGGATTTTGATCTGCCGCTGCTCCTTGCGCTTCTGGTTCTTGAGTTGGCGCCTGATCTCCTTGTCCACGGCGATGGACCTCTGCTCGTCCTCTGAGAGGCAGCACACGCAGGTGCGCCGGCAAAAGTTCCAAATGCCCGCCATGGCCCTGACACCCCCGACGTCAAAGCAACCAACAACTCAGCGTAAGCGACAAAATTGACTTCTCATTTGTAAACACTTTTCCGCATGGGAATGATTGTAAATTATATAAAACCTTTATCAACTGTCCCGTTGGAATCCCATGAAAGCCATTGGTGTCAAGGAAGTACGTTGAAGTAATACAGCTCGAATGAAGATATTTATGGATTCAACGCTTAACCAGAGATTATAAAACCTGCCAGGGTGGCGTCAATTACAGGTGCGTGGGATTTTTGTCATCTCTTTGCAATTACTCTACAGGCAATATTTTAAGTCACATTCTTAACTGTAAGATAAGGTAAAAGAGGCCTTGACCATTGGATAATAAGACTCAAAATCAAACATGAATTTGGTCATTTTTACATTATACTTTAAACGACATTTACATGAGCACCTAGACAAAAATCCAACTCCGATGAAACATTGTTATCGTACTCTTTTTACTCTTTGCCCTGACCATGCGTTATGAAGTATTAAGTAAGTACTGTATGTGACTGGCGGCACAGTGGATCAGCTGGTAAAACGTTGACCTCACAGTTCTGAGGTCTCGGGTTCAATCGCGGACCCGCCTGCGTGGCGTTTGCATGTTCTCCCCGTGCCTGCGTGGGTTTCCTCCGGGCACTGCGGTTTCCTCCCATGTCCCAAAAAACATGCAACATTAATTGGACACTCTAAAATTGCCCCGAGGTGTGATTGTGAGTGCGGCCATTTGTCTCCATGTGCCCTGCGATTGGCTGGCAACTAGTTCAGGGTGTACCCCGCTTCCTGCCCATTGACAGCTGAGATAGGCTCCAGCACTCCCCGTGACCCTTGTGAGGATAAGCGGCTAAGAAAATGGATGGATTGATGTATGTAACTACAGTGAAGAAAATAAGTATTTGAACACCTGAGAAAACCAATGTTAATGTTGGGTACAGTAGCCTTTGTTTGCAATTACAGAGGTCAAACGTTTCCTGTAGTTGTTCACCAGGTTTGCAATATAGCAGGGTGTTCAAATACTTATTTTCTTCACTGTATGTCACCCTGTTCATTTTTGTTCTTTGTGTACTTGCATTTTCTACTATTCTGCTTTGTTTTAGTCTCCTCTGTGCTGCCAGGTAAGCATTGCATATAGGAATCAGTTCTGACACGACACTTGCGCCCCAAGACAGAATGCGTGTGATAAGAGTGACTTGGTATGTGACACACTACTACACTATCACTGTGAACTTTGAATGAATGTTAATGGGACTGCATCAAGACTACTCAGCACCCCAAAGTGCTTTACAGCATTGTGAGAGGAGCACACATGTAAATATTGTACATTACTGTACATTCAATACAAACAAGAACATTGTACCTAATTAACAATAGAGACATCATTTTTACTTTTGTGCTTGAGCACATTTCTACTTATTCTTAATAATTGTGTAAATGCGTTGAAGCGTTTTTTGTTTTGTTTTGTTTTTGTTTTTAATTTTCCCATTGGTTTCGTTCCAACCCAAGTGTTTGAGTTGAAGTTCGAGCTGAGATTGAACGAAATGGAAACACAGCAGTTACCTTGAAGTGAGCTCAGTCCGTCACAGTCCCGGTTCCAGCGTCTCCCTGACGCGGTCCATGTCCCGTCAGATGCCCGGTTCCGGTGCACCTGAGGCCGAAGTGCGGCTGGAGCGGGCCCAACCGTCCGACCTTTATTTCGTCACGAAGCAACCTGCTGCTCGGGTAAGTCCGCGTCGCAACCTCGCCTTCGCAGGAATGTTCCGCGTCCACGGCTCCGCGCCGCGGTTGGAATGCGCTCTGGGCGACGGCGCGGCAGGAACGCCGGCGCAGTAGCGGCGCCGGAAGAAGCGAGGTGACGGGCCTTCAAAATAACACTCATTGAAAGTCCACAGAGAAAGCAAAAAAGTACAGTCAGACTTTGGAGGAAAAAAGGGGGATCCTGGAAAGGTAGAAGTACTGACACAGCGATTGAAATTTTTTTAAAAAAAAGTTTTTAAAGTAAACTTATTACACATTTCACACGTCTTGCGTTTCTCATTTAAAGATTTACGTTTGTGAGTAAATTCTAACGATATCATCATTCTCTCAGTATACTGTACGTACATTCTTTTCGGAGTGGTGTGACCTTAGATTTTTATCGTGTAAAAATATTACGACAACGTCGCAAGGCCAAAGGTGGTAAGTACTCGCATTATGTACCGAAACACCGATAATTGTGTACACTGTACAACATCAATAAAAATACTAAGAAACGCCGCCGATAAAATAGTTCTTTTCATTTATTAACTTGCATCAAAATGTGTTCTTATGCTCACTGAGTAGCAGAAAAAAAGACTGAATTAGCTATAGTGATAACAACAGACAAGCAAGTCATTTGTAAAGTTTGACTTATTTTGGTTATGAGGAGCCGCAACCCCTGTGAGGATAAGCGGCAAAGAAAACGGATCGATAGAGGTTATGAGGAAACTTTTTTTTTTCAAGGGAAGAAGATGGTGGATTTTAGGATGGCACAATGTATTTGTAACAAATCCTTGGAGCCATCCACGGAATTTCATTTTTAAAAGCCCGTTTAGACAGAGTAAAGGAAAGACAGTAAAATTAAAAAGTTGCCAGAAAAAAATTAAATCAAGTAAAGTTACCTGAAAATATTTAAAAAAAGAAATACTGTAGTGTATTTGTACTGTTTTTTTTTTTTTTTTTTTTTTTTTTTACGCTCCATCACCAGTTGACAGTATATAAACAAAGATGATTTAAAGGGTCCCTTTTTGTTACCGCGTCAATGTTTTCGTGTTGACGTATGACATGGTTGAAAGTAATTAATTTTTGATAGTTTCCATGGATGGCCAAGAGTTCCTCAAATACTACTCTGCCAAGACATATGCGTGGCACCAATCTAAAATGTCACAGAAAGTGTATATACTGAGAAAATGCTGACCCGAATGAGGAGAAGGGCCCGAGAAAACTAATAGTAGATTGACACATTTCACAAAAACGAGGGGATCCTCTTGCACCGTCGGGTCGTTTGATGAAAACGTTTATGATTTTGCTCAGGTAGTTTTTTTTTTTTTTTTTTGAGGACATGCACTGTGGGAAATGGATGAATGATGGGCTGCATAGTCATTAGCCAGTGGCGCCGACAGTAACTCAATAGAACCGTCTCCAAGACAAAATGTTCTTTTATAAATTGACATTGAACCCAATGAAGGAATAAAGATAACATGCAAGATTGTTCTGTTCAATTTGAGCAACTATTACATAATCCTATCCTTATTATCTTATCCTCATTAGGGTTGCAGGGGAGCTGACTTTCAACAGCCAATACTGTATAGACCAGGGGTGTCAAACTCATTATGGTCATGAGCCACATCACATTTATGACTTCCCGCGGAGGGCTGTCACGACATTGAATCCATATGAAGAAATGAAGCCTATAAAACCCATTTTTAATTACATTTCAAATCAGGATTGGTGAGACAATTTTTTTTGCAATATCACATTGGTACACTTTAGCAATTTTGATATGCTTTCATGGGCCATATAAAATGATGCAGTGGGCCCGATCTGGCCCACGAGCCACCAGCTTGCCACCTGTGGAAAAGCCAAACAAGCATTCATTGTAGTTTTCAGTTTGACTAATACTCTATGCATGTTCTTAGAATATGAGAGGAAGTACACGTGTGTTTGTGTTTAAGAACATCCATCCATCCATTTTCTGAGCCACTTATCCTCACAAGGGTCGCGGGAGTGCTGTAGCCTATCCCAGCTCTCAATGGGCAGGAGGCGGGTTACACCCTGAACTGGTTGCTAGCCAACCACAGGGCACATGGAGACAAACAACAGTCGCACACACAATCACAATTACGGGCAATTTAGAGTCTCCAATGAATGCATGTTGTTGGGATGTGGGAGGAAACCCACGCAGGCAGGGCCGGGATTCAAACCCCGGTTCTCAGAACTGTGATTTTGAAAGTTATTTCCCCGACATGCATCAATGTGTCTTTCTGTCATCATTACATAAGATGCCTTTTGGATATAGTTTCAGCTGGCAGGAACGCTAGAATCTTCTCATCTCCATTTACAAACTAAAGTATGAGGAACAACTAAACGGGAAGAGTTAACGTGCTTTGTTTTTCGAGGTTTTTTTTTTTTGTGTGTGGCCAAATACATTTACAACGTCTATTTGGAGGGGGGAAAAAAAGTTTTCAAAGGAATTACAGAGTGCGGGACGTTGGCGCTTTTAAGGTTACAGTATGGAAAGTAAAAGAATACTTTGAAATGTGATTGAAAATGACACACTCACCCTCGTGTGATGGTTTGGTCATATAATATTGTAACATAGAGGATATCGCAATGTTTTAGTAGTACATGATGTATTTTTAGCAAGTTATCGCAAATGTGTAATTTGGTTCCATAGTAAACCCTCTCATCGAAAATCCCGATGAAATCTGCGACTGCCTACATTCTGAGTCATCTGCTACAATGTTTTGAGAGCAGGCATTTTGTCACTCCTCCCTCCTTGCAATGCTGGTCTCCTCATTTAGGTGTCGAGCTTTTGTCTTCTTTGTGCCTGCAGGACCGGTCTATCCGGGCCTCTGTAGCCTCACTTATACGGAGATCACCTGAGCTCCCGGTTGCCATGGAAATCAAGGAAAATGTGTCAGCAAGTAAGTGAACGGGGGTCACACGTCGACTACTCGCACGCAATGAATTGAATTTCAACATTGAAACAGTGACAGAATCATCAAGCTCTAAGGGATCCATTCTTCCAGACAACCCTTCTTTGCAATCATAAAACAAATATCCCGTAATATAAAGACCGTTGATGTTTAATACAAAGTATATGTTACTGAATACGGGGGTGCGGCTCCCCGTGCGACAGAGAAAAGAAAGTAGTGAGCGAAAAAGAAAGCAAAATGCAGTGGGGAATCGAACCACAGTGAGAGGGTGTGGGCGCCACCACAACGGGGAACGATCTGCCTCATTCTCCCAG
The DNA here is from genome assembly GCF_019802595.1 of Syngnathoides biaculeatus. Classification (NCBI taxonomy): domain Eukaryota; kingdom Metazoa; phylum Chordata; class Actinopteri; order Syngnathiformes; family Syngnathidae; genus Syngnathoides; species Syngnathoides biaculeatus. Next base: position 14,519,443 of record NC_084646.1, on the reverse strand, counting down.
CATGCAACGGGCCGCAAGGTGTCTCGTGTTCCACCTGCAATGTGATTGATTCCACCGGGATTCAGGAGGCTTTCCTCCCTTATCGTTTTCTAATGAATCTTTACAGCCGCCCCGGCAGCGGCCGGCCGGGAGTACGAGTGTTGAAGAGGAGAGACTTTGGCCCCTTACGGCCTGGCTGCTGTGGGAAACAGGCCGTGATCAATGATTAAACGGAATGAGCTCATAAAATAAAACATCAGAATCTCTGCTCAGACTGGTTTATTTCAAGATCGCCACCGTTTCAAGCTGACACAGCTGAAGTTCAGTTTAGGTGGAAATATTTGGGGAGTCAGAATAGACTTTGACGGATTTTGCCTTCATATGTCTCCGCATCGGATTTGTCATGTCATTATACAAGCCGCTTATCCTCACAAGGTTTTGCAGGAAAGCCGGAGCCTATCCCAGCTAACTTCGGGCAAAAGGCGGACTACGCCATGAACTGGTCGCCAGTCAGTCGCAGGGCATCGCTGAGCGGGAATCGACCCCACGCTGCCTGCACTAAAGGCAGGCGTGTGTACCACTACACCGTCAGTGATTTGCTTTGGATTTAAAGGAAAAGATATTACACATCGTTAATCATATTCTGTACTACCCACCTATCAAGTATAAAATTAGGCACCCATGTAAATCATTTGTTACCTCCTTCTTTCTGAAAATCTGACCCTAAAACCGGCAGACATCTCATGTTTTCCCCGTTTGCTTTGGGCACTCCGGTTTCCTCCCACATCCCCAAAACATTAATTGGGGACACTAAATTATGCGTAGGTGTGATTGGGAGTGCGGCTGTTTGTCTCCATGTGCCCTGCGATTGGCTGGCAACCAGTTCAGGGTGTACCCCGCCTCCTGCCCATTGACGTCTGGGATAGGCTCCAGCATTCCCCGCGACCCTTGTGAGGATAAGCGGCTAAGAAAATGGACGGATGGATGTTTCTGTGTGAATGGTTGTTTTTCTTTGTGCCCTGTGATTGGCTGGCGACCAGTTCAGGGTGTACCCTGCCTCCTCCCCGTTGACAACTGGGAGAGGCTCCAGCACTCCCGCGACCCTTGTGAGGATAGGTGGCTCAGAAAATGGATTAATGGATATATATGTATTTTTTTCTTTTTTTCATGGTTTTGTTATTCTTTTCCTCCTCTCTATGCAACTAACAAATAGTTACAGGCAGAAACAATTACATACTTTTCCAGTAGATGGCAGAACATCCAGTTAAGCCGTAAACAGTATACTGTATACCGCCGGTTAGCATAGAATGATATCGTTGTGTTCAATTAAGCAGGGCCAAGAGTAAGTACATTTTTTAAGTTAAATAAAGGGAAAGGAAATCTTCATTATTTCCTTCTATAGACTTATTGTGCCATTTTATTTGGTGGTATACCGTGACATGTTTTCAATGTGAAATACGTGCCTTGGCTAAGTAAAGCTTGGGAAACACGAGTACACAATATGTAATTCTCCCTCTATATCATATTCAATACTGCATTTTTGAAGTTAGGTGGCGTTTGGTTGATATTATGACGTATTTAGTAGTAGTCGTGTATTTAGGATTCCCTGGGGAAAAAAATCCTTGAAGGAGAAACCAGTGTGTATAACGAAGGGGCGCGTCTGAGCGTCCAAATTGCAATCACACCTAATGTCCGCTAGGTGTCACTTGACTCAACGGTAGAATTTCTGCCTTCCATGTTATGTAATCAGGATATTGTAAGAGAGCAATGTGAAAATTTCTGCATCCTGAACAACTGACTTTTACTCACTCTCTTTACATTGTTTTTTTCCCCCACAAATTGCATATATTTTGACAGGTCAACTTTTTTTTTTTGTTTGGTCGTTAAAGCTTAACCCAAAACCTGTTCCACTGTACTGAAGTTGCATGACTGTCAGTTTATTCAGTATTGTGTCATCTGTTCTCTCGCTTTCTACATTAGAATAGCAAACATGCCACCCTTTTGTATTTATTTATTGTAATGTCACATTGACTGGAAAGGTGAGACACTCCTCTGCGGTTTTGTCGTTTGTCACTAAACTCAAGAAAAGTTTCTTCAAATATTGACACTGGCTGTCATGTTACCTGCGCGGCCAAGTGTTCATTTTGGGTTACAGAAGTTGGAGTCACTGTCACACATCCGAAATTTGAATATCACCAAAACTGGCTTTCGCGTGTCAATTGATGTTTTTCTCTCCCGCGGAGGGGGATAAAAATACATTTAATTCATTTTATTTTCACCTTTTAATTCACAGACTGAAGGTAAATTTAGATCACATGTGTCAAATTCAAGGCCCGGGGGCCAAATCTGACCTGCCGCATGATTTTATGTGGCCCGTGAAGGCAAATTATGTCTATCAACTTCCTTGATTTAAAAAAAAAATTGTGCTCAACTTTCAAATGGTCATATCATAAATTATAACATTGCGATATTGCAAGCAATATTCTGTGCCCAAACAACAGGAATAGTTGAAAAAAAAAAACCCAAAACATTACTATTGGTGTGTCATTACAAAACTCGCTCATAAACTTCATCTGTAAATATGATGAGGTGAAAGATTTTCATGGTTTCACATTAATAGCGGGACACTGAGGGGAAACTGTAACTGCATTGTGGCCTGCGACAAAAAATGAGTTTGACACCCCTGATTTCGATTCTTCAACTAACCTTGCATGCATAACTGCACGACCGCGAGGCGAGTCTGCAATCCAGGAGTTTTCCCGTGCCATTTTCCCACTTGAAAACAGTCCTGCCTGCGTGGGTTTCCTCCCACATCCCAACAACATGCATTCATTGGAGACTCTAAATTGCCCGTAATTGTGATTGTGAGTACGACTGTTTGTCTCTATGTGCCCTGCGATTAGCTGGCAACCAGTTCAGGCTGTACCCCGCCTCCTGCCCATTGACAGCTGGGATAGGCTCCAGCACTCCCACGACCCTCGTGAGGATAAGCGGCTAAGAAAATGGATGGGTGAAATTGGAATGTTGGAGGAATTCAGAAAACCAGGGGAAACGGCAAACTCCACAGCCAAACCCTGAACCTCAGAACTGTGAGGCAGATGTGCTAAGTATGCGTAATTGTAGTTTCAATTAATACAATAATGTCGTCAGGCTCAAGTGTAATCATCCAGAAGATGTGACCAAATGGGAGCCAGGGGGGCTGACACGCCTCCAACGAGGAAGGAAGTCAGGAAAGGCAGGAAGGAAGGGAGGAAGGCGTCCTCTCACACAACCTTGCAACGTCGCGAATCTCTAAGCCCCGCCTTCCAAACCCGCACACGCTCGTCTCCATTCGCGCGGAGGCCTGTCAATCAATTAAATGACTCGTGACATCACGCCCAGCGGAGTGGATGACGAGGAGGGGCGCTATTCCAAGCAGGAAAAAAAAAAAAAAAAAAAAACAGCACCAGGAACGATCAATTGCCCAATTTTGACTGTCAGTATTCAACACTTTGCGGGCTTTTTGCCCCCACTCGGAGAGGACGCTTCGACAAAGTGCGCTTCCTAGTGATGAAGTTCCTCCCGTCACTTGGTGCTTTTTTTTCCCGCTGCAATTCCAGGGATGGCTAGTCAAGCTAACGTAGCTCGCTAACGGGTTAGCTCGTCCATTTAGCCATTCCCACTCCCCCATAACTTAACCCGTTGTATTATATTTGTTTTTTGAACAAAAAAAGAGGCGAATTATTTTTTTTCAGTGTGCGAGTCGAATGATAGTCGTTGGGAGCTCGACGACGTGTGCTCGCGGTAGATGGACGGGCTGACGGGCGGCGTTTGCAACCACTGCGCGGGCGTAAAGTGTCGGCGTCGGGGCGGCTAGGCTTGCGGGTGGTCTCCGACAAATGTGGCAGGGTCGGCCAGCAGTGCCCCGCTGTCTCCGGGACACGAGTGTTTAATAAAAAACGGCTTTGTGTGCGTGTAGTTAAGCTTTCACGACTGAGCAACGGCGCGGGGAATGATTAAAAAGGTGTTGACATACTGGGAATCTGATTTTTTTTTTTCAACCCCTCCAACGTTAGCTAGCCTGTTGTAGTTTTTTATGTCCACCAAGAAAATGCTACCTTCTAAAACGTCGCCTTTTAACACTCATCTTCAGGCAAGTCTTTTTTTCGTGTAAACTGCTCATTTGCATACGAGTCTTAAGCTGTCAAATATTTGTCACCGGCAAAGAAAGTAGCGTGATCCCATTCGGCTGCACGGGATTCCATTGACTTGAGCTCGGAAAACCTTTTATTTATTTATTTTTTTCCTCGAGTACCCCTTTCGTCCGTCACACGGGGCTTTTCTGGCTCATGCGGTGATGACTCTTGACTCCATGATGGCTTGTTGCCTGAGTGAAGAGGCGAAGGAGTCGAAACGGATTAACTCGGAGATCGAGAAGCAACTGCGGCGGGACAAACGGGACGCCAGGCGGGAGCTGAAGCTGCTTCTGCTGGGTAAGCATATTAATCATCTCACACCAAGTAGAACGATGTTACTAAATGGTCTTTTTTTTCATGCAGTGTTATTCCCGTGCAACTTGTGGTATGCAAAACATTGCACCCACTTATCATATTGACATGCTTTTGACTGACTTGTTAATATGCAAATTGTGTGCTACGTTGTGGTGATACTCCTAACAGGAACTCGAACAGCTGCTTGACCTCACATAAGAGTCACCTTGTTGATACAGTTTCAGCAGAAGACATTTTATGTTCTGTCCCTGGTTTTCTAGTCACGCCAATTTGAGTGAACTGTTTAGAGAGTGCTCCGTGTACCGTAACGTGTCCTCTTTGTTCGCGGCTTCACAATTTCTGCAACCATTAGTCTTGTTGGGAGTTTCTGCCAGAATTTGTTCGAGATAGTTAAATTTTCATCCATCCATTTTCTTTGCCACTTATCTTCCCGAGGGTCGCGGGGAGTGCTGGAGCCTATCGCAGCTGTCAACGCGCAGGAGGCGGGGTACACCCTGAACTGGTTGCCAGCCAATCGCAGGGCACATAGAGACAAACGACCGCAGTCACAATAACACCATGGGGCAATTTAGAGTGTCCAATTAAAAAACCCACGCAGGTACGGGGAGGACATACAAACTCCAAACAGGCGGAGCCGGGATTGAACACGGGTCCTCAGAACTGTGAGGCCAACGCTCTACCAGCTGATGCTATTGGATGAAAGTGGTCAAACATGTAGAGAGCTTCTTTGCCACTGAAGGTGTGAAAATGACCTCTGAAAAATATGTGAAATGACTGACTGGTCACTTTTTGGAAAATGTTTTGACTGTGTGTTTCTGCTCCTAATTAAATTTTTAAAGCTTTTATGCTGCATTACTGCATATAGAGTAACAGGCTTCCTGTAGTCTCCATGGTATTTAAACATTAGAACATCTTTTTATTGTATTTGGGATGTAATATTGTCTCTGGTGCCTCAGTAAACACGTGACATATTGAATTGAAATTGTCCACGCACTGCTGAGTTCCAGATGTTTTTCTGCCAAGAGGCCTGAAATCAGGTCATTGGAATTTCTCGATCTTACCCATGTCACTAGCAAAGATCTCTGCCTTGCTTTTGTGGTCTTGACCCAGCGCTGTCAACATAAACACGTGCTCTCACGAGTGGTTCTTCTACACGGGGCAACCAATCAGAGGAAAGGGACAGTCTTAGCCAAATACAGATGGAGGGGATGTAAATATGGGTCAAACAGAAGTAGCTGACAGAGGGGGCTTTTCTGGACACTCCTATGACAAAATCAAGGTATTTTTTTAAATGAAATCCCTTTTAATTTGGTCTCATCTTGGTGGGATTTTCTCATTGGCTGCAATAGAAAAGTCCTCTGAGGTGATTTTACCCCCCCCCCCAGTAAACATGATATGCACACAATGTGGGGGGGGGGTACAAAACTATCCATCAAGTGTTATCCTGTTCTCTTTGAAATGTAAACACATCAGTATGTGCGGGATGTAATGAAACGAGGCCCATTTCATAGCCTTCAATTATTGGTCGTGTCTCGTTAAAGTTGCAGGAACAAAGAGAGGCTTACAAGTTGCAAACATGTGGTCACGCAGGATCCAACAAGTCTCGTACACAGAGATCCTGCAAAATTATCGCATCAGAGATTAGAAGATTTAAATTTTTTTCTTTTACGCAGAAAAATGGGATATTAACACAATTAAATAATTTGGTTGGCGGCAGTGTCTGGTGTGATGTAAATTATTTTCGTATGACAACAACTGCTTCCAACACAAACACGATGAGACAAGTGAGTCTCTGGCGTTGAACTTCACACTTCAGTTTCAGCATTGCATACATACCCTTACATACTGCCACCGTCCTGCCTGTATTGCAACTCCATTGCAGGGTATCCTCAGTTTACGGCAGTCCCGACATCTGATGTATTGAGGTTACAAGCATGTAGTTAACCAGTTTGCGCAAGAAGTTGCGCTCAGCTAACAGTATTATTTTGGGAGTTTTTTCACATTTATTGGCCATTTTAATGTAAATATTTATTGTAATTGATTTAGCCTTTGATCGTTATAGACTAAGGTGGCTTCTGACTTGCTTGCAAATTTGAGTTACTGTAATTCCCGGCCTACAGAGGGCACCTGGTTACAAGCTTCACTGAATACATTTGCCAAGGAAATACCATTTGATACATACATACGCCACAGCTTTGTAAAAGCCGTAATTGCCTACATTGAAACACGATATTTACAAAGAAAGACAGTACACAGAGAGATTAATGCTAGCGCGACGCTAGCGCTAAGAGGGCCGGTTAAAATAAAACTTACCGGTAAATATAACTGAGAAACGCCAGTAGCACAGCAGCAACATGTTAGCACAGGGCCGGTAAAACTCACTTCCTCGGCATATATATTCTACCGGTCTCACACTTACCTTTTCCGCTCTAGTGCCCCCTTGCGGCTATTAGAAAACAAATTAGCCGCATCACCGCATAAACCGCAGAGTTGAACGCGTGTTAAAAAAGTCGGGGCTTGTAGGCCGGAAATTACGGTACATCTCCAAAGGAACAGAATTCCGAGTACCAAAAGTACCAGTTAAAAGGTGTAAGCAAAGATTTTGTTCTCCCTATTTTGCGTTCACTGCTGTTGACACAGAACAGAGGCCTTGCAAAAGGGGGCTGAACAACTGCTTGTGGCTATTTGCAACTATTTACGCTAGTTCTTATGAGATGGAGAATCTTGCTCCGATGTTTGTTACGAAATTAATTTGCAAACATTACTGCCTCTTACTGGTAAAAGACGGATTTATACTCATGTTTCTGTTCTGTATAAATTTCACAGACAGAATATGAGGGATGAAGACAACCTGACAACTTTCCACCTAATATTCGAGGCAAATGTCCAGAAATTACAGGTTTAGTAGGACCCTCAGTTGTCACTTGATGATCATCAAAGTTGTCTTTCTTTGTTCAACAATGGTTTCCTTCTTTTTACATTTGGATGACATGTAAGAATGTTGGGGAGAAAAAAATCAAAACACAACCCATTATGTTGCAAACTTCATCATTCGTCATGTATTTAGTATTGTTTTTTTTGTCACTAATTGAAGTGGTGAACGTGTATGAAAATTAATATTTGAGAGAAACTTCCTCTGCAGTTTACTCATTCACTTTCGTGGACATTTGTCAACTAGAATCCAGGAGTTTACTAGCTCCAACGTTGATATTCAAATACATACCCCCAACGTAGATATTCAAATACATTTTTCAAAGGGTAAGTGTGGAAGAGGGTCTCGTCCATCTTGTCTCTGAAATTCAGTCTTGTAAATCACTGGTTTTAATAATTGTAACTCATGCGAGGACCTTTGGCGGATATTTGACTAGTTCTCTATTTTTTTGCGCAAGAAAATGAAACCGGCAGTAATTTTCCAATAATATTTTGGAGCATTTGGTAAATAATTTCCCTGGGATCGCCACGTCACCAAGCTCGGTACGGCGCCATGTGTTAACATGACTTCAGCAAGAGAACTGAAGTCCCAATTCACTGCATAGCCGGTATCGACAAAGGAATGTACATTACAAATGGCACGCATTTCAAACTCAAGGCCAAATTTAATATTTTTATTATCCAAGAAGAAGAACCATAATAAATTGGTTATAATTTTATCATGTTAAATCATTGATTGAACAAAAATTTGGGGTCGGCAAGATCTGGCCTTTGACAACATTTTGTGTCCTGGGTAAGCAAATCATGTGCAACAACTTCAAAATTTTCTCAAATCTGTACCAAAATAAAATAAGATATTCACACACAGACTTTGTAAAGTTTTTTTTTTACACACCTTGTTTCCAAACAATGTCTGTAACGTGACAGTTAAATGGCTCAGCAAAGTCATTGTTTTATTCCCCCTCCTCCCGTTCACTCAAACCACTAAAGTCGTCATCTTCAGTATCAACAGTTTTGAAGAGCCTCACCAAGGCTCCATCACACATCATTTCAGTTTCCCAGTTGTAATTGGCAGTAGTTTATCAAATTCTTCTGTATTATGTTTAATTGTAATCTTTATTCAACTCATTTTAAATCAGTTTTTCCTCACAGCTACGTTTATATCTGATTGGTATCATCTGATACTCAAGGCTGAAATATCTGTATCATAGCAGAACTGAAAAAATTGTATTGAGCTATCTACCGAAAACATTTGTGGGGGGTTGGTTTCATGTTTGGGTTAGTCTGTGGCGGTGCCACCTGCTCTATTTGCAGTCCCTACGGTTTGAGCCTAGTTGGTGGAAAATTTCGCAGCATGGTAATAAGGAATGTGTTTGTAGTTGTGCACTATTTGTCTGGCAGTTCCGTTGGTTGAGCAAACTCATACTGACACACCCTAACTTTCAGCAGATATGTGCCAGACTGAGACCGCGAGCCTCTCTGGATATTGCTTTTTATGTGTATATGGAGTGGATATAAAAAGTATGAAAAGTCCTGTGCAAATGGAGTTACACAAGTATGTACATCCTTTTTTAGCTAGGATGTGGCTGTGTTCAGAATTCACCAGTCACAATAACCTCATGTTATGTGGTAGTAAACCCAGACCTGCCAATTTTTAAAAAGCCTCTAATCAAATCCAAATACGTTCCAGCTCTTCAAGTGGGCATTTCCAGACCTTATTTTTTTGTTGTTGTGTTTTTTGTCTGAAGGTTTTATGCTAAGACCGACTGCTATTTTGAACTGTTCGTAATTCCTTCCATAATATTTTAGGCCCCACTGCCATCTGATGGGTAAAACAGCCCCAAATTATAATGCTTCCACCACCATGTTGCAATCTAGGTATAGTGATCTTTAGCACATTAGCTAAACCAGGGGTGTACTAACTATGGCCCCTTGACCGTTTCAATGCAGCCTGCCCAAGATTGGTACAGAATTGTCCAAATCATACCCTATTCATTACAACATTCATTGGACCTTGTCTGAAATGCCAGATGGTTCGACCAGGTTGTGCTTTAATACCCACTGGTTCCACTAAGTGGTTGGTCCAGTGATAAATTGAATTGACTTTAGCTGTTCTGTTTCTTTTCTGATTGACCGCTGAAAACTTCAATCATTAGGAGTGGACCAAAGATAAGAAATGCCAAAATTGAATGCTGAGCAGTGATTCTGCTACTTTAGGAAAGAGAAGAAATGGATTGACTACCCCAACAAAATAACCAGACTAAAGTTACATGTGGATTTTTAGGATTTGTTGGCAAAGCACGATTGTATGTTGATGATTCAGAAGTTGGCTATTAAACCATTTGCAAGAATTTTGCAGATCACAAAATTTGTTGAAATGTGAATAGTAGGAAAAAAGGAGATTGGGAGACGATTGGAATCTGCAATGCGCAGTGACGATGGTGCAATGGCATAAATAGATGAACAAAGTTACATTGGTTATTGTAAATATATGTTGTAGCAATAAAGTACACATACATATACAGTAAATGAACATGTCATTTAAATATTCATTGCTCCATCTTGTGACCGGTTGTTTTTTTTTTTTTTTTTTTTTTTTAAACTCGGTAGTCGGTGATCGGCACTAAAAATCCTGATCGTGTAGAGGTTATTTTTTTATATGCACTGTATGTGTCATTCATCTGAACCTCACGTTCTTCTTCTTATTCTTTCAGCTTGTCCCGTTCGGGGTCGCCACAGCGTGTCATCTTTTTCCATTTAACCATTCGTGCATCTTCCTCTCTAACATCAACCGTCCTCATGTTCTCCCTCACAACATCCATCAACCTTTTCTTTGGTCTTCCTCTCTGTGTTAAAAATATAAACCTAAACCTCACATTATAGCTTGGAATAAGGCTAATAACATTGGAATTCTCAAGGTACTACTCTACTTTGTACTTCTGTCCATCCATCTTCTATCAATTTTCCCGGTCTAGTCGCAAGGGCAGTAGGGTTATCAGGGATGGCCAGACTTCTCTTTCCTCAGCCACTTCTTCCAGCTTTTCTGGTGGGATCCCGAGGCATTCCCAGGCCAGCCGAGAGATGTAGCCTCTCCAGTGTGTCCTGGGTTGTCCCCGGGGTCTCTTTCGGTCCTGACCCGCAGCTCGTGACCATAGGTGAAGGCAGAAATGTAGATTGACAGGTATGTTGAAGGTTTTCCCTTATGCATTTACACAACGCAGCGACACAAACGCTGCATTACTTCAGATGATGCATCGATCCGCCTGTCAATCTCTCACTCCATTCTTCGATCACTCATTAACAAGACCCCAAGATAATTGGACTTCTCGACTTGCGGCAGGATCTCATCAACCTGGAGAGGACACACCACCCTTTTTCATGGTCTGAGATTTGGAGGTGCTGATTCTCATTCCACCCGCTTCTCAAGTACCTTGTACTTGTTACAATTAGTGACACATCATTGAACACATGTTAGGGAGATGCAAAAACAGTCCATTTAAAAATATGACTGGCTTTTTTGATTTAACTGCAGCCAAAGGGGGATAATTTAATTGTAAGTTTTTTAAAAAGCCAAAGTTTTCAGGGAATTTTTGTGAAAACTGCATCCTGTGCTCTTGCAATTCTCATGCGCTGTAGCCTCTTTACGCAGCGATCTGCCAGAATTGCCCCATCAGAGCCGTAAAGGAGGGACTTTGACTGACATTGCCTTTTACACAGAAACCGGCAAAGTTAAATATTTCAACGCCTGCATGAGCTTTCTCTCTGACATTCAGCATCCCGCCATCCGATAATTATATTAAAAACATCGTCTGGTGTGACATCTGACTGCATTCAATCAACGGGATGGGAGAAGTGAATGTAGGGTGTTAAATCAAACACCCCAGTCTCGGAATTCACTTACACATAGGCAATGTCCCAGCTCTTTTACACGAAGCTTTTACAAACAGTGTAAAAGGGACTTATCTAGGTACAAACCCCAGGTCTATTTCTTCTTTTCCATGCTCAGTCACTTGATCAGTACCAAGTCGGACTGGCTGCTTTTTACTCCCGAAATGACAATTGTGGACCTCAAATCCATGTATGAGTGAGCCAGCATGACATCACATCGATGGACAAAAAAATAACGAGGGGTGTGCCACATGGATATCCCCAAAGACACCATATCCATCTTATGAAATGTCTGGTTATACAAAGTTTGCCGTCTAGTCGTTGCGCTTTTTTTTTTTTGGTGCCATTTTCACAGCATTAATCTTTCTTTCTGGGTCCACTCTTAATTCATAATGGCCACTGTTGTGTAGTTCCTCTTCATTTCCTCCTATTCTATTTGTCTTTCTCTGGTGTCTTAACTGACTTGGATGGTGGGAAGAGATTTGGGAGTGAAAAAGGTTCTCAATTGTTGTTGGTAACAGTAATATGGGAAATTAGTTTGCTGACACCCTCTTACCAAGCAAGGGTGAAGCCACATTTTAATAGTTTGAATTTTTTTTTTCCATAGTGAGAAGTTACATTTAATGATTGCTCTGAGAAGTAAAACTTTTTTTTACATATGTACCTGAAAAAAATCAGAGTAATCCATTTAATGAAATTTAAGCTTGAAGCACTTGATGAGACCTTGATCATACACACTAGTGTAAAAGTTCACAATGCTGCCACCGTATTTAAAATGTGTAGAATTATGCGTGGTTAACATTTGGACAATGCTGCCACCGTATTTAAAATGTGTAGAATTATGCGTGGTTAACATTTGGCAGCAAGTGGGCAAAATCTCCAAGTTGAACTAGTTAGCATTTTAAAGAAGTATTGAAAATGGTGCTACAATGAGAGCTGTCAGAGTTTCGTCCACATTGCCGGCAGTTTATAAGACCCGTTTCCAGTTAGAGTTGGACTCCACCAAGGCTGACTTTTGTCACCGATTCTGTTCATAACTTTTATGGACAGAATTTATAGGTGCAACCGAGGCGTAGAGGGGGTCTGGTTTGGTGGCCTCAGTATTGCATCTCTGCTTTATGCAGATTATGTGGTTCTGTTGGCTTCATCAAGTCCTGATCTCCAACCATCAATAGAGCGGTTCGCAGCTGGGTGTGAAGCGGCTGGGATGAGAATGAGGACCTCCAAATCTCAGACCATGATCCTCAGTCGGAAAAGTGTGGCATGTCCTCCCCAGGTTGAGGATGATATCCTGCCCCAAGTGGAGAAGTTCAAGTATCTTGGAGTCTTGATCACGATCTGATTCGGACTCCTCCCGGGCGCCTCCCTGGAGTGGTGTCCCAGGCACGTCCTGCCAGAAAGAGACCCTGTAGATGACCCAGATCACGCTGGAGAGACTACATCTCTTGGCTGGCCTGATAATGCCTTGGTATCCCTCCAGAATAGGTAGATGAAGTGGCTGAGGAAAGCAAAGTCTGGGCGCCCCTGCTAAACCTACTGCCCCCGCGATGCGAGCCAGATACGTGGTAGAAGATGGTTCAACAGAAACAACTCTGCTTCTCTCTTTACATACGATTCCCTGTTAAGCATGACTTGCCCTGTATTGAAACAGCTCCAGACAACCAATGTTGATCCCTTTCAAGGCACAAGCTCCTCACCACAATGCCTCTCATATTCAATTTTTGCTCTATTTTTTTCTCTTGATATGACATATTATCGTAAATCCAAATGACTTTGGGCTCCCACTGCAGGGTATGCATCTTATTTATTATTTTAAAGAAGCTTAATCAAGCCTTAACCATCTGTTCGACCCCTGGTGGTTGGGTGGGTGCTGATTGAGAACGTGTTTCAATTTGTAACAGAGCTTGGATTTTAAATGTTAAAATTTGGCGGCAATCTGTTTAATTTTATTGTGGTGGACAAAATTGTGATCACGATTACAGTTCGATCTAATTGTGCATTTCTAGGAAATATGCATCCATTATGGAAACATTTGAATGAAGAGACAACTTTTGTTGCAGCGAAGTTAATGAGTTACTGGATGATCTTTGATTACATCGAACTGGTTTAGAGGCTGTTGGCAAAAATGCCTAAAGTAATTTTTAGTCTAAAATGTTACTACTCTAGGGTGGCCAAGCTTGGATTCCTTCAAGCATAAAGTAGGTTCACTTCCGAGAAGTATAATTGGAAAAGTTCCTGCGGGCAAAAAGGGCCACTTGACAGCCATTTGGTTCTTGTGCAGTGAGAAAAGCCCCCAGCCAGCCTTGCTCGTGCAGAGTTTGAGTGGATATTGCTTCCTGTTAGATGTACTTGGAGGGGGGATTATTAGGGAATCATTAACTTGGGGCACCATTTTTGTCACACTTTGCACCTCCTCCAATGCCACTCTTTACTTTTCAACATCGATCTCTTATGCTGTGGTTCTGGTTATTAATTTTCATGTAAATCATAACTAAAATGTCAGTTTTGCCCTTAGCTATCCCTGCCCAATGAATGGGGTCTGTTTCAAGGTTTTCTTGGTTATTTCACTGACTGAATGAATAATACGAACCCAATTCTCATGAAGTTGGAACACTGTGTTATAGAAATTAACAGAATACAATGATTTGCAAATCATGTTCAACCTATATTTAATTTAATGCACTTCAAACACAAAGGAAATGCTACTCGATACTATGGAAATGTATTTAAACTTTTGCTCCGAAGTAGTATAAAAGAAGAAATGCGCCCTTTCTTGTAGCATTTAACAAAATTAAATAATTTTTGTAATTCTGACTGAAATATTTTAGTCTTATTTGACTTTAGACTGTGACAAAAAATATATTTTTGCATGTGTTTGTAAACTTCTGGCCTCACCGCTAAAAGTCAAATATTGCGTAGTTGATAAGTTATTTGGGACTATTTCATCATGTCAAATGATTTGTACGTGCAGGTTTTAACTTGACTTCCTTTTTTAAAAATATATATTTTTAAAGCTTGTAGCCTTGTAGAACTCAGCATTCTTGCTTGAAAAGTAACCTCACACGGGACTGGTGCATTTAATTAAGTTTTTAATTGGTGGAACCAATTGCTATAAAAAAACTCAATCCTTTGCCTACCCACTGGTGAGGCACGAGTTTAGTGTTTGTGATTGTAATGTAAAGTTGCTTCGATTAAATTTTTTTTTTTTAGCTCTTTTTTTTTTTTTGGTCATCAGCACTTACATTGGTTTGAAGACTAAAATAAATGCTTAAAAACCATCATTGCAAAAAGTGCAAGAAGCTGTTTATCTTGTTAGCTGTCTCTACGTTGCCATATTTTATTGACTGAGAGTTGACTTCACTGAAGCTCTGTGTAGTGGATTCTGAGGCTCGGAGCGTTTCAGACGCTACACATCGTGAAAGCCTCCTTTGCACAATATAATCTTATTCCAAGTGTTGCACTGAGGTGACTGGTCATTAATTTTAACTGTTACGACAAACTTTAGGTCGTCGGCACCATTTGGTAAAAGCACGTCTTTGCCTGCGTTTTTCTTCGTTGGTTTTTGCCACTTCGTAATGGAAGGACTGTAGGCTTCAAAACGGAAACAATTTTTTTCATTTTAACGGTTACGGGTGAACCGGGACGTTAGTCCTGGTTCCAATTAATTCTCGATTTTGTCCAACCCCAGGACTCTTCTCTGTGCTCCTTCCTTTCCTGCACGGCGAATGCCCATTTCCCATGATTCCCTGGGCACTGCAGACATGATTCCATGTACTTGGATAAACACCCTTTTGAATGGGATCCCACAAATAGCATTTATTCAAGAGGGGAATAGTCTCCCCCCCCCCCCCCCCGACAATTTCTCAGGATGTTGTCATTTATGCTGAATACTGTACAAATGTACAGATTGCTTACAGTTAAAAAAAATTGTATATGTATTGACATAATGCTCTTTATGAATATCACGTTTGTTACACGTTTCGACCTCTGTGAAAAGTATAGCAAGGGGGGCAGGGGGGACCTTGCGTGTTATCTTGGCTCCATAGAGACATGACTGAGCCTATCATCTAGTGTTGTCTGCCATGTATTTATGAATCCAGAGCTGGGGTTGCCATGGCAACTAACATGAACCCTAAGGAGTAGCTCCAGTGAATGTACAGTAGCTTGACTGTGAGAAAAGCCTCTGCTGGCTTTTCCACTCATGCACAGGAACAATGAGATCTGTTGAATGGAGCTTGTCATGCCTGCAGGAGATTCCACTTTTATGTGTTTGGGAAAAGTCAAACGCACATGACCGTGCAATCGCGCACACTCCGGGAAAGATGTCAAGA
Organism: Syngnathoides biaculeatus; assembly: GCF_019802595.1. Classification (NCBI taxonomy): domain Eukaryota; kingdom Metazoa; phylum Chordata; class Actinopteri; order Syngnathiformes; family Syngnathidae; genus Syngnathoides; species Syngnathoides biaculeatus. The sequence continues at coordinate 14,503,824 of NC_084646.1, read as the reverse complement.
TACAAGGTTCCTCGATTTACGGAGGAGGACTCTCGTTATACTGGGAGTGTAACCCATATTTGTCGCCGGCATTTTCCCACCTTTTTTCAGTATGCAGACACAGAATCGGGGGCGAAGTCGTCCATTACGGTGATGGTCCATAAGCTGATCATTAAATGCTAACATTAACCAAAAATGCCCACCCTGTCAGCAAGCTTGCATATTTTGATGTTTTGATGTATATTGGTTGCAGTCAATTAAAATAAAAAAAGTGTGTGAGTTTGACCAATGAGCTTTTCGAACAGTTTAACTTCTACTTTACCAGGATTAGAACTTGGTCATGAAACTAATCAGACAATTTGGCTTCACGGTCTTAAAATCTGAGAGCCACACTTTGTTAGCCATAAGAATGTTTGTTTATGTGACTAAACCTTAAGCTGCACTTAGCCAGTCTTCGATACCGCGAAGTCAATAAGGTGTTAACAAAACGGGCCATTTCAAACTACCTAATCTTCACTCAAGACTGGGACTGGACGATTTAATAAAATTCTGTCATTGTTTTTGGGAAGCAAAGTTTCACGCGTTATTCACTGAATGGAACAAATGTGGAATATTTCCCCAATACCTTTTGTCCAATATGACCATGTAGTTCATTACTTGTTGATAAAGCCTTGATTAGTATATGATGTTTTTATGAGACAGCAATGTTGCTTTTCATTTACATCATGGGACAAATTAACATTTGACTCTTTACGTTCCAGTATACTACTACGCATTTTTCATGTCATATGCACTCCAAAATTAATAATCCAAAAAACGGTAACTATTACTAAATTTCATCAATCATATTCAGTGCTGGATTAATCAAAAAATAAATCAATGACGTATGCAAAACAATCCAGAGATTGTACAGTTACTTTGGTGTGCACTCATCTATGCTCTCCATTCAACGAAAGCTACACTTGACTTTTTGATGGATATTTTCTGCAAGTTTATGCATCCTAGTGGACTCTTGTACCACAACAACTGCAGATTGTCAGTGAATACCTGAGCGCTTTACTGTAGTGTGTAGATACTAGATGGTGTATGCTTTACTCTTCTCCCGCCTACCTGTTTGGGTCAACGGGGTCAAAAGTAGTCTTAAAATAGTAGTACATATGTACACAGAGCTGCAAACAGGTGATATCACTTTTAAGACGTGAGAGCCCAAATAAATGTCATTACTGTCATCCATATTATTTACACATATGCTCTTCAAGGCAAACACACTGTGGCTGGGCTATTTATCTGAACGTTTAAGTAGTAAATTTGACTTAAAGCTTTTATAAACTGCGTGGCGCCTCGGTTGATTGCCATTTTCACGCACACACTTATGCATATAGAAGATATAACGGTAACTTTATTTTCAATTTCAACAAATTGTTAAATATGAATCTCTTTTACAGTTTGTAAAACCAGAAATTATTCTGTCTTTTCTGTTCTGCTGTTATGCACAAATGGCACATATTGGGAATTAGGTCAAGAAGACCATAGTGGAGTTTGCGATGTTCGCAGGTCTTACCAGAGGCTGGTTGATGTGTGGGAGGAAAGGCCAGGAACACTGGGCAGAAGTGCTAATGTCACACTCACTTTCCTTGTTGTGTTGAAAGCAGTTGTGGCTGTCAACGTTTTGACAACTCTTATGTCACACAGTTTTATCAAAATATTACCTGATTGTGGGATACTATAGTATGTCTACCCCATATATTTGCATTAGTAGATTAGTTAGTAGTAGTAGTCAATGGTTAGACTATCCCATCGTTGCCTGTTTCTCTGTAAAAAAGACACCAGAAAAGTGGAGGTTCCTATGTAGCGCCTCTGCTAATTTACCAGGTTCATTGTTTGACAGAAGCTTTTGTTGCAGCTTTTTGTTGTTATTCATTGATTTGGGTTTATGTCCAATTCCTACAAACCATGAGCGAATCAACCTTTCTCTTCCCATTTCTACCTCGAAAACATTTTTTTTTAATTCCTGACAATTATTTTCACCACTTACTAAACATCTTAAGAAAACATGTTTTTGGTTTGTTGTGTTTGACGTCATTGTAGAAAATCCTGCTTAACAAAAACATTTGACGTTTGACATTTTCAGCAATCTCAAGATATTCCGCTATTTTTATCCAGAAAATAACTCCCATGTGTAAAAGCAGCATATCACATGAGGTAATCCGTTTGACATGCCTAGAAAAACCGGTGTCTGCACCTGAATTTCAAAATAAAAATTCTTTGTCTTTGTAATATATGGCCACACTTGCTGGATTTTTTTTTTTTTTTTACATTTTTTTTTTTCCCTGCAGTCCCATGGTTTGAGAGCAATGCAGTAGATCATACCTCCCCCATTCAATATGTACCATACTAATAATAATTGCCGTTCTTTTCTTCTAATTTAGGGCTGAACTGATCCATTGAATAATTCGACTAATAGCAAAATCTCTGCCACAATTCTTCGTTGCATTATTTTTCCACATGGACTGTGATTGAAGACCCGCACTCTTTTCCATGAAGGAATAAAATGGCAAGATGGCAGCAAGTCATCAGGAAATAGTCCAAAATTTGGGATTATTTCAGACTTAATAAGGAAGATGAGATGCCACGAGTACTAGTACAACAGCACTTCGATAATCGCCAGCTCGAGATAACATACTGACTGATGTTGGCTAATATTATAACTCACAGTTACTAGTTAGAATAGGATTCAACACAACTGAGGGTGCACTTTCACTTCATTGAATAATTGGGGAGGAAACAAACGGAATAATGAGCACATTTATCCACAAGATGCCAATGTTCACCATTGTTTAGCCTCCAATTATGCAGACTTAAGCAACAGTCAACTCTACACATTAATTTTGTTTGCCTATGTCACTCACCTGGCTAGGTGCTGCTTTTTAAAGCCATACTTAGTCACAAATACTACAGTATTGTAGGACATAAGAATGGAGACCCCTAATAGACAAACATAATTCCTGCACACCACGTGAACTTCATTTTTAATCATGCAAAATACTTGTATGCGTTAATCAGTAAAATACGTAATTCTAATAATATCCAATAGTCGTATCCCATGTTTTAATAAACCAACCTCGATGTTTTGAGTTGATTTCTCACAAATGCTAAATTCACCATTTCAGTGTATTTCTCACCATCAACGTAAAAACATTGCTTTTACGGATGTTTCTTTTTAACTTGCTACATACTGTCACAAAGAAGTTGTAAAACAGCTTTGTTGTATTATGGATACCTGGATTCTGTAGCTCTCCACCCACAAACTCAGTGTGTAAACCTCCCCACCCACCCCCCACCCCAAGACTGTTACACAAAGTTTGGCAAAGAAGGGGGGACTTGGACCACTGCCAGAAGGTGTGATGGTGCAATTTCCTTCACTGTTGTTTGCACCAGCACCAAGATGGTGGTGGGCCCCCGAGATTGGCCTGTCGCTAAGTATGGCGTCGTTCTACCACAGAAATTCACATGGCATCAAAAGAAAAGTAGCTGGGTGATTCGCCGGGTCAGCTTACTTATTTGAGCTCTCTGGCTCGTTTTATACTTGGGTTTGCTTACTGTTGTACACGCACGTATCATAGATTATCCTGTGTCTGTGTACTTTTTTTCCTCCAAACTTCATTACAAGAACAGTATTGTCAAACAGTTTCACATAGCCCCCCTTATGAGCTTTTTTTCAGTAGTTGTCATCTTCCTCCTCAGGTACTGGCGAAAGTGGCAAAAGCACTTTTATCAAGCAGATGCGAATCATCCACGGGTCAGGCTACACCGATGAGGACAAGAAGGGCTTCACTAAACTGGTCTATCAGAACATCTTCACTTCCATGCAGTCCATGATCCGTGCCACAGAGACCCTCAAGATCCCATACAAGTTCGAACAGAACAAAGTAAGTCAATTTTGAAAGTAATAATTCCTCTGAAATTACTGCTGTTGATTAACAACTTTGAAAAATGGGTATTAGTGCCACCCTGAAAACAAGAAAAACATACCTGGATTCGAGAGTCAGAATCTTCCTTTTTTTTTTCCCCAAATGTATATTTTCAAGAATTTTTTTTTTTCTTCAGCTTGTATTGTCTTGAGAAAACAAACGTGTAACGAGAATAATAAAGTTGCATTTTTTTCTTAGAGGTAATAGAGAACTAATATTACAAAATTAATCAAAATGTTACCAGATTATTATTCGGTACAAAATATAGCAAATGAAAAAGGGTGTACAAGAATAGTCTTTTTTCTTGTTGTTGTAAGTTTATGAGTCTGTTCATTTTTCAAGAAAGGTGTAACGTTTACAGGAGCAACAATTAATTGACAACTGATTATCAATTGGCTATTTTGACAAACCATCTTTTTGAGACATTTTTCAGTTAAAATTGCCCACATCTTCTGATTTCAGGATCTCAAAAGTAACTCTTCTGGTTTTTGTTGTCCTGTATGGGAGTAGATTTGTATTTGTTTAATTAAAGTAAGATATTTGCAAACATCTACCTTTTACTTTGTAAAGCAATGATAAACATTTTACTCTATTTTCTGTCATGCTACGGATCAAACGGGAACCTAATCGTAATATGTTTTTGTGCTTTTTCTGCACTGACAGTTTGAAATAACGTCCCGTTTCTGAAAAAAAGGATGGTAATTTAAAAAAGGTTTTAAAATCTGCTTCAATTAATTGAAAAATAAATTAGATGAATCAATTTTTAAAAGAATCTCGAGTTGCACCACTAGTAATATTACAAGCATAAAGTTGAGGATTTTTTCAAGTCACGTCTCATGATAAAAAGTGACCGTATGAGAATTAAGTCATATTTTTTTTGAGAAATACAATGTTTACATCCCTCAAAAAAGTATTTTAAAGAGTCAAGCGAAGGAAAGATTTTAGAGAAGCTTTTGTCAACTTATGTTCTTGAGTCGGGAAAAAGTTTTCGACTTAATACGATTAAGGTTACTTTGATTTGATGAACTTAAGTGCCTACAACCTTAGGTATTTAATGAAATATTGATAACCAAAACCCAAGGTCCTGTAGTCTAGTCGAGTGTTGTATTAGAATTACCCGCATGAATAGGTTTTGGATTTTGCCCTTTCAGAACAACGCACAGCTCGTGCGAGAGGTGGATGTGGAGATGGTGACATCGTTCGATCAGCCGTACATCGGCGCCATCAAGATGCTGTGGGCTGACCCTGGCATCCAGGAGGCCTACGACCGCAGAAGAGAGTACCAGCTCTCGGACTCCACCAAATAGTAAGTCTGATTTTTATAAAAACAGTCTACTTGAGGTACATGTGCACGTGGAGGTTAAGATATAAATGATTAGTCATTTTGTCTCTGTTTGTATTAGATAATATTGAGTTGCTTTCATTGGGGTTCTGGATCAGGTGTGGGCAAAGAGTATTGCATAGTGAAAATTATGTGCACCCCTTTTTTCCACACCACACATTTACATTATCAACTGGGCCTTAATATTTGTTGTAAACTGTATTTTCCCAAACGTATTCATTTTCATCAAAATATTTCATTAATTTGTAACCTAATGTGTTCATTTATTTATTGGAAATAAAAAAATAAACGATATATAAATTTAGACTGGTTCTAATTAATAATTGGTTGTGAGTTTTTTTTTTTAATTAGATGGCTTTTATGTTTTTATTTACCTCAGCAACTACAAATCTGTCTCTATAGTTTAAAAATCAAAGGGGCCTTTAGTATTTATGTTTGCCCACTCCTGTTCTGAATCGTTGCATGACACTCACCATGAGGTACACCTGTACAGTGGATTAATTATGTAATATTTGTAATAATTGTGAAGGACATTGGATATTGGAAACATCTCTGTAGAATGCAGTACAAAGTGCGACCACAATAATGAGCATACGGTCTGTCTTTAAAGTCCCCAAGTATCATTCGGACAGATGTGAAGGCATCAGCATTGGACATGATAGGCTTTGTAGTTTTTGTATGCATATTATGCCTGCAAAATTGCCACCTTGCTCGTGATTCACCAATTTGACAATGGAGCAGTGTGGCAAAATTACTGCTTCGCAAAAAGTTTTTCTGTCCCTGACTGTAGTGTAACACCGAATTTGGCATGCTCATTAGCCGTCTCTGTCATCCAAATTAATCCTGGAAAATTTCTCAAATCATGATCTGTCCTTTGGAAACCACGCAGAAGAAGGCCTGTGACTACCACCATTTTTTTTTTCTTTTTTTAAATAAAATTTTTTTTCAGTGCTGCTCCAATGGCAGTTGAAGCTATGCGCAAGGGAATGATTTGCTTCCAAAAATTAAAAATCTGGTGCTGTAAAAAGTTCTGATTACCTCACATCTGTCTGAACGATACTTGAAAAAAAAAAAAAATATATATATATATATATATATATATAAAGTGTCACTGTAGGTGTACCTAATGACGTGTGATGAGTCCATATCCATGTGTGCTTCCCTGTCATACAGTATGTTCCTCCCAATCCACAGTTACCTTAGCGATTTAGAACGAATAGCGACGTCGGGGTACGTGCCCACTCAGCAGGATGTGCTGCGGGTTCGTGTGCCCACCACTGGCATCATTGAGTACCCGTTTGACCTGGAGAATATAATTTTCAGGTACTGGTGGGCTGAGCACTGCCCGTGACGTCTCCGGTTGGCCTGGTCGTGAACCGTCTACGCCGCTGTTGCCATGAGCTAGCTTTGGGCTGCACGTGAAACCATCCCTGATGGTGGCCTCCCAAAAGACTGTAGTCCAGATCGACAATACATGTTAGAAAGTTAGCATTTTTGTGATGCAAATGGCTCGTTAGAGTCAGACGATAGCTTTGTTGAATCCGTAAGAGGGAAATTCTGTCTTTGGGAGGCGCCATCTTGGATGAAGCTGAAATTCCTTTGGGGGTTCTGGCACGACATTTCATCTAATACCCTCGTGGTGCTCAGGAATGTTTCCTTTGGTTACATCTGAACTGAACCACTTGCTTTTTGGAGGGTTTATGTGCTGTATCTGCTCTTATGCTACACTTTCTCCTACCTCTTTCTCTTGTCTTTTACTCTCCATCCTTTCTCCAGCTATCTTAGCGATCTGGATCGTATCGCTGAATCTTCCTATCTACCCACACAACAGGATGTGCTTAGGGTTCGGATCCCAACCACTGGGATCATAGAATACCCTTTCGACTTGCAAAGCATCATTTTCAGGTAGACAAAAAGAATTGCACCGCTTTGACTAACTTCAGCCCGCCCATGTTTCCATTTAATGTTAAAAAAGCACGTCAGTTACATGTACAGCATGCTTAATGTATCTCCTATTGACCCATAAAATCTCAATGTGCAGCGCTATCTTGAATTTGTTCCGTGACCAAGCTCACAACTGGTGTATTTCAAATGAATATTGCCCAGTGGCATGGGATAAGGGGCATGGCCTATTGAGTGACATTGGGAAAATGGCTGGTTTGTGGGCTTCTGGATGGGAGTTTCAACTCACTGTAGCTATTTGCTTGTGTGCTGATTTTGTATTTGTCAGTTAAAAAAAAAAAAGTCACACCTCATAACTGAGTCAAGGCACCACAGTATTTATTGTAAACTTAATGTGCAATTTCACACGAGATTCTCCAAGAGTCACAACTGCTTTATTACCCTTCCTTGTTTAGTTAAACCTCATTGTTTAAAAAAAAAAATAAATACTGTAAGTTCTGTTATTTTTGACATTCAGGGCATTGCACAGACTTTGTGTATCTCGTTAGACTCCAGCACGGTGAGAATTTACTGGATTAACTCTACAACCATAGAACAAAGAATGAAACTCATTGTGATGTAGGTAAGTGTGTGTCTGTCCCAGGTGCTTGGCACACATTGGTATTTTATTTCAACATATCCTGTCCAGAAAAAAATACTAGTATAATATTCATTCATTAAAGACACCACAAGCCAGTGGACAGCAAGCAATGTATCAGAATGCTGCTGAACTGTCGGGCAGTGTGTGTCGCTCTCCAACTAACTTTCAACGGTGACATCGTTAAAAAGTTGTCTGCCTCACATTCCATATGAAAGTGATACATTTTTGTCTTCTTTACTGCAGCATCCATACTCATGTTTAAGATTTCTTAAGTGAGAGATTAAAATAGTGGGGAACTCACTGACAGCGTATTTTCCTCTACTGTCGTTGTTTGCACATGCGGGGTGAGCTAAAAAAAAATACAACTGTCCTTTTTTTTTTTTTCCCCCTTGGGACGCCATCGCGATGGACCAAAACTGCCTTGCAATCGACTGTCGATCGCAATCGACGCATTGAGCACCCCAGTTCTAAATTATTGAGATTCACCTGTATTTGCATCCTATTCCTAAACATTCCCAAGATTTGGCCCATAAACATCGTTGGGACCAAGCCAGCGAGCAACTTCCTTTCCCTCCCGTCCAAAAAAAGAGAGCAACTCAAAATGAACATAGTGAACAAGCGAGAGTGATTACAGTAGAGTGCAGATCGATCGGAAGCCATCATGTCAGCCTCCTCCTACGCTTGGCAAGCCTGGAAATAACTGCAATGTGGTTGTACTCAAGAGCTTTCTGGCCGCTCTGCTGCAGCAAATCTGAGAGGCTCCACTCGGCCCGGCTGCTGATGATGGTGACTCACATGCTCTCAATGGCTTTTCTTTTTATGGGGAGGAACTGCTAAGGTGTCCGGCTACATTCACTGAAGCGCATGATTGTTTAGTTGCCTTAACGCGGAGCGTGTTAACCACAGTGCTAGATTGTAACAAACAAACTTTGTATATTCCGACGACAACCCCCAACGCTAACAAGTCAGCCTTTCATGAACACTCGTAGTTCCTGTTCTTTTAATTGGCGTCGAAGATGTCATTTCTCTTGGCTCATCTTGCATGGGAGGACAGTCTTATTGTTTAAGTGGGTCACATGAAAGACTTTTAGTTAAAGCTGCCAGCACTTGTTTGTGGGTTTTGTGACATCATCAAGGTTTTTACCTTTTCATCAAAAAATGACTGCCATCAGGTGAAATTCCCATCCATTTTCTAAAGCGAGTGTGCGGATTAGAGTAACAGTGAGCTGGAGTCTATCCAAGCTGGCTTTTCGTGACTTTGGCACAGCCTATACTGGTCACCGGCCATAGCTCGGCACATTTAGACAACCAACCATTCTCTCTCACATAGACTGGTACTTGTGGATAGCTTGTATTGCTTGCTAGATGGAAAAAAGTTGGCACCCTCCCCCTGTAGCCTCAACTAGACGCAGTCAGTATTTAGACTTTGGGCAAGAAGTAGTACACACCCGGAACTGGTTGCCAGTGACAACTCTGGCACATATAGACAAATGACCATTCACACTGACTTAGACAGACACATTTTGATAGCTTTACCGAAGTACTTTCTTAAAGTTGAACCAAAATCAGTATTGTTCTAATATTAACTCAATTAAATATTTGACAATAAGTGATGAAAATGGGCAAAGACCTAGAACACAGTACTGAATTATTGAGGTATATCTTGAAAATCTTTAATTAGTTCAGTTCCTTATTTTATATACATGGTGGTTTTAATTTATTTGTCAGGCTTTTGGACCTCTTTGTTCCATCCTTAATAGTACATAGTCTGCTTTGCACTCTACCTCATAGCCCAGACGTAAAGTAATATAAATAGGTTTTTTGTTCCTCTTCTTGTCATTGTGACATTAACATGTTAATCATCTCCCACTTGATGCAAATCTTTGTTGAAAGATGTACTTATCTTTGCACCCATTAAATTCCTGCATGAAAATTCCATTTCTGTCTTGACTCGACGCATCTTTTCTGGTAGCTCTTTTCCTCAACATTTTCAGTCAATGACATGTTTAAATTAAATGTAATACAATTGATTCACTTAATGTCAGATCTAGCTTCGCTAGAGTGACCCTCCCCCATCCCAAAAAATAGTTTAATCAATGCATGCAGCTCTTGAAATGTTACCTTTAAGGATGCTTTCTTAATGTTCTTTTCTGCATTGTTTGTTCGGTGCGTCCCATTCAGGATGGTGGATGTCGGTGGCCAGCGGTCGGAGAGAAGGAAGTGGATCCACTGTTTCGAGAACGTCACCTCTATCATGTTCCTGGTGGCACTCAGCGAGTACGACCAGGTGCTGGTGGAGTCGGACAATGAGGTGAGGGATGCCATAGACATTATAAATGTGTGCGTGTGTGCCATGCAGCTGAACAAGACAGTTTTTTTGTGGGGGGAAAACAATGCTTGTAATGTCCAGTGCCCCAAATATTATGATTTGGAGTTTGAGGAAAAATGTTCTGGATGATCACTTCTATGGCAAATCCAGTCAGACTTGTGCCCAGTTAGCGCCTCAAGCAGTGATATCCAACTGAAACGGTCTACTGTGAGAGATCATTCTTCTGCACAAAATGAATCAATTACACTTTATTGGGCCAAAAATTATTTTCCCCCAAAAATACTCTTTGTTCATTTTGTTTTTTTAAAGTCACTGACATATTGATAGGCAGAACAATTTAATGCCCTTCAACTACAGCTAAGTACAATTAACTGACGTCCTGTTTCCATTCATACAAGAGAATAAATGGCTTTGTGTCCAAATAAACAGGCACAGATTTCACAGCTTTTTTTTTTTTTTGACTATTTGGTGGTGCTCTGTTAGGGTTTTGTTTTTTTTTTTTTTGGAAGTAACTAATCCATTGTTTATCGCGGACATAGAACATGGTAATGCATTATGCAGTCTTATGTAATTGGCATTGTAGCTTTGTATGAATTAAAGATTATCAGCACATTTTTTTTTTACTGTGAAGATAAATTTTGTTTGCAACAAGCAGTGGCTGACAACACAGGTCGGTTCTTTTATACAATTTAAAAATACAATGAAAAAAATTTTGAATAAACGAAACATAACAGGCATGCATGTTTACTCTTTTTTTTTTTTTTTTTTACTTTTTCTAAATGCTCTACTTAAATTAACAGAAGCATACTTTTAACTTAATAGGATGTATAAAGGGTGATGTTGGTTTAAAGAAAGTGTAATTTGAATATAAAACGTTTGTTAACAAAACAGCAGAATATGATTTTTACAAAGAATCCAACAACTAGTGATATTAAGGTATTTCAAAATGGCTGGGCAGTGTTTAGTCATCAAAATGTGCAGAGATGAGCTGGCTGTGTTGACAGGCCCAAGACAAAAGCCTCAACCTTGGAGACACTAAAACCCGGACCTGATGTTTTGTTTAATCACTCTGATTTCACCATCTTTTTTTTTTTTTTTAATTTGATATTAGATTTAGCCACAAGTATATGTGTACATTTCCTAAATATTCTGTTCAAAATCGAAATGTTCTGCATGGGCATTATAAAGTGGGATTGTACACTTACACAGCACCCCAGATGCATAATATTTGTGGCCTGACCGATATGGATTATTTATCTTTTTATTTAGTCCAGTGCCAAATCCCATATTTACCAGAGTTAAGATTCTAATAAGTGATTAATCGGCGTATCAATTCAGAAATATACAGTTGGGCATCACGAGGGGTGCAGCTGTAGAGCGTTGGCCTCACAGTTCTGAGGACTTCAGGTTCAAATCCTGGCCCCACCTATGTAGAGTTTGCATGTTCTCCATGTGCCTGCGTGGGGTTTCTCCGGGCACTCTGGTTTCCTCCCACATCACAAAAACATGCAACATTACAGTAATTTGCTTGAGCACTCCCGCTACCCTCGTGAGGATAAGCAGCTCAGAAAATGGATGTAATCGCAAAAATGCAGTAGACTGCTGCATATTTGCGATTCATCACTCATGGATTCACCTACTAGCAATGTAATTATCATGGGTGTCAATTATTCGCAGATTTTGTCTATTCATGGTTGAGCGTTGTTCCTACACCCCTTGAAAAGTGTGTGCGTGTCGCATTCACGTTACAACACATTTAAGGATTTGCTATTGTAAATACTGAGCTTATTTCACAATTCCGATGATCACCTTGGAGTCCCTCTTAGCCCTCCTCACAACACAGGATAATAACTCAGGATAATCTTTTAGAGAAGTCTGATAATCAGGCCTTTGAAGACTAATTGAAAATACACAAATTTTAAGGATTTTGTTGTTATGCGGTGCCTCCCACTTTAGTTTTTGTCAAAGTAAACCAAGCGTACTTTTGTAAAGTATGTGATGCTGTTTTGGGTTCCAGTTAAATGTTTTCTTGTTTTCCTCTCACTCTCCTAACCTTCTGTGGATGTTCAGAACCGCATGGAGGAGAGTAAAGCGCTGTTCAGGACCATCATCACATATCCTTGGTTTCAAAACTCCTCTGTCATCCTTTTCCTCAACAAGAGGGACCTGTTGGAGGAGAAGATTATGTACTCTCACTTGGTGGACTACTTCCCGGAGTTTGACGGTAGGTACTGCTTGCTTCATATTGATGATTGGTTTGACTGTGGAATCAAAGGGCATGCTGTTTGTCAATTTCTTGATTATTTGCGATTTTGGCACCTGTGTGCATTATAAAAGTTTTTTTTTTTTTATTTATTCTAAAAGAATACTTTTCTAGTGACGCGTGCAAAGATTAATTCATTTTATTTTTATCATAAAGAGACTCAGGCATGAGGATTTCGGCAAGTATGGTAACCAATCTTTCGGTTCCGTTGATTTTTGTCCTGGGAAACGGTGGTAAACAATTTTTCGGTTCCCATTGATAATGCTCATGGAAACCGGTTTTTACATGTACTTCAGAATAAAGCCTTAGCAGGCATGAGCATTTTGTCTTTTACGCTTAGCAACCGACATGTTTGACTAGCGTTTGAGTGACCCGGATATGAATAACTCGACCTTGTGCATGCGTAGCGCAGAAGCAGAAACCGGTGCTGTTTGTAAACCACACTGACAAAGCTGGGCGTTTTAATCATTAAAAATAAAGGGGTTCATGTAGGTTCGTTTTATACAGATTGTTGTATTTCGTTGAGAACTTGTTTTACATTCCACACATGGGCGAATTGTATTAAAAGTAAGCCCTGAGATCTGGGAAACGGACTTTTGGTTCCGTGTTTTCTCAGGCTGGGTAACAACACGGTAACGGAACGATCATTTCCGTGAAATGCTCATGCCTATGACTGTCTGGATAAACGACGACAAATTGTCCCAATCCCCATTACCTTTACTTGGAGAATAGCAAAGTAGAAGTAATATTATGGTTACAGTGAAATGACTTTTTAATTTTCAGATTATTTTACTCAAGTAACTTAACTTCATCCTCTTCATATTATGACATTCTTGTAACATGACTTTTAAGACTTTGTCATGATACTTAGACTTCATCCAAGTATTAGCGCCTTGTTTTTGTTTACAACTTTTGACTCTATGCATCAATAACAAATGTATCAACATTTTAATGACTTCATTTTATTCTGGAATGTAAACAAATCTAACAACCAATCTTTATAATATTACAATTTATTTCTTGTAATACTGTTTTAATTCCTGAACATTACAAACTTTCTTATAAAAACAAAGTTTTCATCGCACCACTACCACTTTATTCAATTTTGTGGCTTTTGTTTTATTGAAAAAAAAAGAAGCTCCATCTCCGTAATATTATTGTGATATTCTCTTAAAACTACTGCTTTATTCTTCTTACACTACACTTTATTCTTGAGATTAACTCTAAATTTTGCAACAGTTTTATCAGCCTGATCAGAATTAGATGATGATTTCCATTTGATCCTGATCGTCTTATCAGTTTGAATCTCATTTGGCGATCCAATCAATGACGTCATTTATCGGCTCCGCAAAAGACAATTACTCTGTCCTTCACAGTTATTTTTATTTAGTAGCCTAGCAAGCTAGTTTTACCACTCGTGGTGTGTGTAAACCTGCTGCCGTTCTTCTGAACATGTGATCTGACCAGATCAGTGAATTCTAACCTTTTTGTAGCCAAGGCACATACTTTACAATTGAAAAACTCTCACGAATACCAACAAATGACAATGTCACAAAAAGTACATACATTAATTGCTATATGTATGTACTGCCATCTAATAGAAGACGATTTGTTCTATCTGTCATTAGGCATCACTGGCATAAATAGATAAACACTGATACATCATAGCAAATATATATTTATTGGGCAGTTCAGTACACAATTACTGTAAATTCTGGCCTACATCGCGGACCGGATTATAAGCCTCACCGAGTACATTTGTAAAGGAAACATCTTTTGGTACATACATAAGCCGCACCTGTGTAAAAACCGCAGGGGCCCACATTGAAACACGAGATATTTACAAAGAAAGACAGTACACAGGAAGTTTTCAGTTATAATATGTTAACTTAATTCAGCAACAACACGGTAGCATGAACAGGGCTGGTTAAAAAAAAAAAAAAAAAAAAAACTTCCACGGTAGCTATACAGTAGCGACATGGTAGCACAGCGCTATCAGAGCCCATTTAAAAAAAAAAACATACCTAAATCACTGAGATGCGGCAGTAACAGCAGAAACATGCTAGCGCGGTGCTAACAAGGCCGGTTAAAACAAAAAAAATCTGTAAAAATCACCGAGACGTGGCAGTAACACAGCAGCCACATGCTAGCACAGCGCTAACAGGGCTGGTTTGGGGGGAAAAAAAAACCACCGGTAAAAATCACGGAGACACGGCAGTGACACTGCAGCAACACATGAGCACAGTGCTAACAGGGCCGGTTTAAAAAAAAAAAAAAAAGCATACCAGTAAAAGTCACTTCCTCAGCACATATAATCCACTGGTCTCACTCTTTCCTTTTCCACTCGAGTGCCTCCTTGCGGCTGTTAGAAAAATTTTTTACAAATTAGCCGCATCACCGCATAAGTCAGTCAGGGTTGAAAGCGTACGGGGGAAAAAGTCGCGGCTTATCGGCCGGAAATTACGGTATATACAGTAAATGAACAGGTCATATAATTAGACAAATTGCGCCATCTTGTGATCAGATCGGTGATCAGTTTTTAAACCCGCTGATTGTTTAGCGGCCCCAAAAATTCTGAACGTATCAAGCCTGATTGCAACTTTGTGACATTAGCTGCGCTACAGCTCTTGGTAGTAAGTTTTGCAAATAAAGTAGCAAAATGAACAGAAAGGACTACGAGTTAACATGATCTCCCTTGTTTTTTTTTTTGCCAGGCCCTCAGCGTGACCCGCTGGCAGGCCGCGAGTTCATCTTGAAGATGTTTGTGGACTTGAACCCAGACAGCGACAAGATCATCTACTCGCACTTCACGTGCGCCACCGACACGGAGAACATCCGCTTCGTCTTTGCCGCTGTCAAGGACACCATCCTGCAGCTCAACCTCAAAGAGTACAACCTGGTGTGAAGCGCTACGTGACACAAAGCGAAAGAGAGGGAGAGAGCAAGCCACACACACACACACACTCACACACATTGTATTATTTACTTTTAGACAAATACACATTTTGCATGGAACACAGTCATCAGCTTCGCTCCACGCTTTGCTATCTTTTTTCGGGGCTCTTGTTGCTCACCACAGTGTACACTCTTCACCTGAGCCGCTTTTTGGGGGGAATTCGTGGTTGAACCTACTATTTTATCAACAGCGCTTGCGTGTCGGAGGTTGGCCCGTGTTGAAGACTTTACCGTTTAAAGGGCTCTCTCCCTTCCTTTGTACGCCATACATGCTGTACACAGCAACAGTATGCTCACCTTAAGGAATAGAATATCTTTCGGTGTTAAAAGAGAACTCTCCCAATTCAGAGTACACTTGTTGAATGTAAATAGTTTTGCTTACACACAGTCAGATGACTTATCTACTTTTTGCCTACTTTGGAGTAACAGTGACTACATTCAGAGGATCGTGACCCTCCTACAGACCCCCCCCCCCGCGTTTTAAAGTGAACTCCGATTGAAATGACAAATACTTTTAAATTTACGACAAACATTTAAATTTGCACCTACTGAAATGCAGTGGTATAAATGTATAATTTACTCCTATAAATTCAGATTTTTTTCGACCATAATCTCTCTTTCTGCCATGTTTTAGTGTGCGCAAAGCATTCTGGGAAGGATGACGTGGATTGGCTGTTGCTCTCTGCGGAGCTACGCTAGCCACCTTCGAAAAACTTACATTATCAGTGAAAAGAGTTAAAGATGCCATACTGTGCTGCTTTTGGATGCAATTTCTATTCAGAACAGAATGCAAAAAGGAGATATGAATTTGTTGCTTTCTTCCGTTGGGCTGTGCTTGGAAGATTTGAGCTGCCCAAGGACAGCTGTCTTCTTGTCATTTCAGCCGAGATCGTTTTTTTTTTATTCTTTCCTCACAAGGAGCCTCAACGGCCGCATGACAAATAAAAGCTGAGCAAAAAGATGCGAAAGACAGCCGGTCTTGTTCATCCCCCTTTAGCAGTAGTTACAAAATACACCACTGAATATGACCAGCTCAGGTTTGTTCACAGCCATCATCTTCATTCTCATTTCTTGTCTTCCTCGCTGTCCTCATTTTCCTTTTCACGCTCTGGCTCGAAAAATGACTGTACGGCGTTCGTCGCTGCCAAGAGATGCTATGGTGGCTTCTGCTAAAAACACCGGGCGACGGTGACATCCCCCTTTTGACCTCACTACCGAATGCAGTGCGAAACAAAAACAATGGCGGCCTATGATGAAATTTGATTTCTTTTAAAAATATAAATCGGGAATTGATTATCGAAAGTTCTTATTCTTATGTAACTCAAGTCGAAAGGGATCATGTATGCCAAACGTCATTGGAATCGGAGTTCACTTTACTAAAATTTACCCTTTAAGAAGACAGACAGCACTACCACTACTTTTACTGCAAATCAATCCACTCTTGCCAATTAGACACCACGTTTCTTTTTTTTTTTTTTTTTTTTTTTTTTTTTGTAAATAGAAATATATTGCCAGTATTCCTTTGGTGCATGAGTGGATCTTGTCTGCCATGCAATTCTCTGGCCCTCAAGGCATATGGAATTATTGATTGTATACTTTTCTGTAAATAGGGGTTTCCTATTCCTCAAGTGATAGGGGTTTCAGAGGTTTGGTTAAATTCTGACCTTGTGAAGTTGAATTATTAATGCTTTTCCTTTTATGCCAAGTCCTCCACCCGCACACAAATGCAAATTCAATTTAGCGTCATCCATCCATCTGATGCTCACAGCGAATCAAATAGCACGGAAAAATTACCAAACAAAAATGTCACAAAGCGCATGTGCCGAAAAGATCTTGTCTGGATTTACTTACAAGGTCCTTGATGCAATTATATACCCGTTGAGTTAAAAACACAAAAGACAATATTCAGATGTAAAAGAGGAAATTGCTCCAGTAAACAAGTTAATTCTATCTTCTGCCATCTAGTGGTAAATCAAATCATCCTGCCTGTCACTGTAGTTAGTGGCATAAATACAATGATCCGTTATTTGTAGAATATAAATACTGTAGTTATTTTTATACACTTGGATAATTTTCCAGTGGCTCAGTGGTTGGAATATGAGCAATCTGATAAACTCAAAAAGGAGTTTGTTGATTTATCCCATGGAAAATTGCAAAGTAACTTTCAGTGGCCGCTTTAAAGCAAACTGGCCGATTTTATTTTTTATTTTTTTTAAGGTTCACAACCACTATTCAAATGTGCAGGTGTTAGGTTGCCTACTGAATATGGATTTTCACCAGAGCAGAAATTAAACTTTTGAGATTGATAAGCCCTAATATGGTGATTTATTTGAACTGTTGGTGAGGAAACCAAGAAATTTCAATTTGACCTTTTTCCCACCCTCACCCTCAAAACCTCAGTGCAGCTTAAATGAAATTAGTTTTTATTTAATAATTTATTACAGAGTTTAAAAGCTTAAAAACATGAAATCCTCTTGAGGACTTTGTAACAACTGACAGGGAAAAGGTTCCCCTCAAGGCCCAAATGTACAGTCAACCCCTTATATTCACTCATCTAGTCGCTGTCACCTATTCCTTCTTTTCGTGCTCTGACCATAGCCATGTCTAATCTACCAGTATTTCGGTAGATGATATCTTGGGTCCACAGAACTCTGAGGTTAGTACAAGTACAATTACTGTTCTAATTGGAAAACAGCACTTTTCCGCCATGTTCTGGCATCTGTATGCAGTTACAAACCTTTTTGGGTGGATGTCACCGACTCGTTTCATCCACCAGGGGTTCACTGTACTGCTGAATCGTTTATGACGTGACAGTCCATTCTAACTTGTGATTGGTTTCCTTTTTCTTCTGACGCTAGAAGCTACAGTACATTCAACCCCCATGTGCACACCATTTCATGACCGTCATTATTAGTAATACTAGTAGAAGGAGCAGTAATGGTAGTTGTGCTGCCGGTTTGCTTTTCATTGAACTGGATTGCTTCAGTTATTATTTTTTTTCTATTCCTGTGATTGACTGGCACATTTGATTACTCAGAAGTAGTTCATTGACTTAGCTGTTTTTCCTCTGTAAGATCAGCGGGACCTCCTTGAGCTCGAGCGAGACTGGCTTTTATACTGCTGTAAAATACAGGAGCTATTTTAACGGAGACGGCGTTTTATCTTTCTACGTTCAGCCGTCTGTTTTTGAAAACGCTCGATGGTCGAAATGGCGGCGTTCGTCTCCATTTTCGGGTTCACGCTTTATGCAAAAATCAGAAAATGAAACAAAAAAAATAAAATTAAAAAAAAACACTTTTAGTGGTTTAATATTTACTGTCAGAGCATTCTTGAATTTTTGTAATTTTAAAGCAGAATATGTTGACAGTTGGTACCAATCCCATATCGTGTGTCTCTTGACGTTCTCCCCTTTTTCTCTAGAGCGGGGTTCCCCTAAACCGACCCTTGGGTCAGATATTTTTCTCTCATTAAGCAGGCACATTATTTCTCTGTAAAGGGCTTTTTGATTCTTTGTAGTGTGTTTCTGATCTGGTTCTGTGTACAGTGCAGTATGGCAGTGATGTATTTTAGTGGGAGGGGGTCGGGAGGCAGCAACCTTTTCAATTTTGACTCGATCCAATTGGGGAGGCCCTTCTCTATAGCGCTTCATTTCGCAATGTAATTTAAGTTGGTCGCCATTACAAGGGCTACGACAAGCAGCTTTGGGTGGTAATAGTGCTATATGATTGATGTGGGGGCCGGGGCGGGTGTTGGGGGCGCGTCTAAACCACAGAAGCCTAGATATGACATTCCTGGTGGCTTTTTCTTTTTTTCACATTTTGCCTTTTTACAAGACAAAAAAAAAGCATCTCACGTGTTTTTCCCTCTGAATTTTGTCCCCTTTTCTAACATTTCCACACAGTCACGGTCATTGCTGCTTAAAACTTCTCTCAGTTTTGAAGGTTCCAGTTTGTCTGAAAAATGCAAGCAAGCGTCCTCATTAAAGTCAGAAGAAGGTCGAGGTGTCCCTCCTTTTGTATAACAGTGTTTCGACCACCTTCGTTGAGCCGAGACACACAGTTACATATTTTACATAAGTAAATCTCACAACATTCCATCCGACCGAATTTCACAAAATGTATAAAGTGGAGTAATGATTGTGTTATTACAGAAGAGCATTTAATTATTCTACCTATCACTGTACATTGCTGGCATTGATACATAACCTGTTTTTCAGTGAATAAATTTTTGACCGTTCAAGTAAAATTGGATAATTTCCTGGGATACGTGTTCCATGCTTTCATGCAACACTTATGTGCAAAGGTATTGAGAATCATAATTCTATAGAGGATGTCAAAATCACCCCAAAATGAAAATGATATATACTGTATTTCCTCAATTTTACTAGACAAATACCTGTCAAATGGGAAAAGAGTAACAGTCATTTATTAAAAGGTGTAATGGTATGCTGCAAAATCTGGTTTTGTTACTATTCATGAAAAAAAAGCCCAAAGAATAATAATTGTAACCGATTTAATATGAAACCAAAAAATCAGACTAATAGCAGAAAGGTCTCATTAAATATTACAAATAAAATGTCCATTCCATCCATGCATCCACTTTCTTCACCGCTTAGCTTCACTAGAGTGTTCACATCAATAGAAAGATCTATCCATTCATTACCTGAGCCGCCTATCCTCACAAGGCTCGCAGGAGTGCTGGAGCCTCCCCCAGCTGTCTTCGGGCAGGAGGCGGGGTACACCCTGAACTGGTTGCCAGCCAATTGCATGGCACAAATCACACGATCACATCCAGGGGCTAATTTAGAGTCTCGAATCAATGCATGTTTTGGGGATGTAGGAGGAAACAGGAGTGCCCGGAGGAAAACCACGCAGGGGAGAACATGTAAACTCCACACAGGTGGGGCTGGGATTTGAACACCGGTCCCCAGAACTGTGAGGCATACGCTCTTCAATAGGAACATATATTGGTAATTGCTAGTAGTAAATCTTCCACTAAAAGGTTCTTACAATAATACACAGAATTTTTTTTTTTTTTTTTTTTTTTTAAAATACACAATTCCAAAAAAGTGCCACAGTAGCAATTATTACATTTCTTTTTGCTTTGGTTCCATTACAAGAGCTCGTGTGAGACAGTTTAAATGTATATGAAAGTCGTTTGTACCACGTTCAGGTTTCTGTTTCACGCTAATATTTATGCTCCTGTGATGCTGTTTCAAATAAGTTAACGAATTGGACTCATTGCCAAAAGCATCTTGCGAGCCAAAGGCTCCGCTTCGCTGTTTGTTTACAGAGGAGATTATACACTTCCTGTCCCTTAGCACTTCTATACCATACACAGTATCTGGAAATGGGAATACACTGTACAGTTACACCCGTAGTACTTTTTTCTGTTCACACAAAGAATCGAGCTGTTGCTAACCAAAACGGCAACACCTGCTGAGTCACACAGCCTCATAGAGGAATACAAAGAGAGATTTCAGGGACAGTGCCAAGCAAAAATACTATCACTAGTATTTTCAAGTCAACTTTTTGTTCCATTGAAGTATGTTTGTAATGGCTTTGTAAGAAAATAAAAAAATGCTAATAATAAATGAATTGAGATGTGAAGCTACTGAAATGGCTGTCAAATTCTTGAAATGAATGAGACTTCTACCCCTCCACCGTCTCGCCCCCCTCTTTATCGGACTGAGTCGTCTCCAAGGATCAGAGAGTACTGAAAGGACTTGATACTGCGCCCCCCCCTCCCCCCAAAAAAAAGGCTTTTGCTTTCATTTGCTCCTGATTATTAACAGTTACGTCCAGGTCCGATCATTTTTGTAAGGAGGACAAGCTTTTCAATGTGTAAATTTTACGATGACTTATGATTATTTTTTTGTTTTTTTCAACAACTTTGTGTAGTGGTGTACAAATTGAAAGTAATGTATTTTCTTTTTTTTTTTTTTAAAGTACAGTATGCCAAATGTAAATTTTGTACAATGTGTGCCAATCCCCTTTCTTTGTAAAGCCAGACTCTTGATTTAATACTTAAGTGCCAATGTTGTGAGAAAAGGGGAGTGGGGTGGAGGTTGGGGGGATTCAGGCCCTGTGAATTTTCATGGTCCACTTTTTGAAAAGAAATATTCTAAATATGTGATAATTAACAAATGTATTCTTTATTTAAGCTTGATCTGCTGTTTTTAACTGCATGTGTTTGTCGGGAGGGGAGGGTGACGTCATGCCAGCCATGACCTCACCGTTGGGGTTGTACTTATTATGGACTTGTTGAGTTACAGTATTTTAGCCATATTTCTCTCATTTTTTTTTTTTTAGTTTCATTTCAACCACTGTTGCCTGAACCTCATTTTAACATAAAAACAACTTTCATAGCCTTCTCCTTTTCAATGTTTTCAATTGGAATAAAAATTATTCCTATATTCACCTACATTGATTTCTTCTGTGCTTTTTCATTTCCGTTACACACACTTTAATTACATTGATCCGACGTTTTAATACTTACACCAGTTTACGTTGCAATTTTTTTTATTAATTAACCATTTAACTTTGTACGATGTCTGGGTAAACACCAGATAAATGCCATAAACTGTTTGCCAGCAAATAGAGCTCGTGCACCTATGTCATAAAATCACGTGACTTTTGTTTAGCTCGCCAAATTGCCGGTCAAGCTAAGCATTGCTCGACGCTAAGTCGGTTGGGGACGACACGGAAATGTCTTGTAGCACGACGCCCAGAGTCTTGTCCAACAACGTCAGACATTTAGAAGGTGAAAATAAATGACAGTACATGGAAATATTGGCTAAACTCTGCATAGAGGACCCATATTTAAAGCCGAAATCAATGTTTTCGCGGATAATAAATTGGACTGTTAATTCGCTTCCGCTTGTCTTGGACAACTGGATATACACATGGATCCGCTGTGTAAGTCGTCAAGATTTACACGGAAAAGTTTGAAAGCGTATAAAAGTCTGGACGCAAACAAATATTTGTTGCTGGATCTGTTCTCATCATAAATAAATGAATCCCACAGGTTTTGATGGCTTGTGAACGCGGAAGAGTGTTCGGCGACACGTTAACCTTTGCTGGAATCCATTGATCTTTTAAGCTAGTATTCAATACAAATATTTAAATAAATGACCCCTGGTTTTACACAAACTCGCATTCATTAACTGTGATTGGGGGGAAAAAAAGACAGTCGTCTCCATGGAATGTACATGGAAGCGATTGGGGTCACGCTTAACCTCCGTAAACTTCTGTGACAGGTTTTTTTTTTTTTTTTAACAACACACATTATTCTGAAATGTTCCAATTTGGCATTATAAATACTTTTTTTGCCATTTTATATTGAGAAGAATAATTCCTACCTGAAATTAAGCGATCGCTACACAGGCGTGTTTGCATTTTGGTTGGGCACCATCCATCATGTTTAATTGCCGAAATCCATCAATATTTTCTGGTCTTTTCACCTGGTATTCCATAGAATTATCTTTTTGAAAATCTGTCTCGTCTACTGTGACAACCAACAGTACAACAGGTCTCGGGTATTGTAAATATTCTCCGGTTCAATGTCTCCCACAATGTCGAGCAGCTCTGTTTGACCGGCAAGATGGCGCCGTGAAAATTGTGACGTCACATGCACGAGCTCTATTGCAGGGCACATGGGGACAGACAACAGTCGCACTCACAATCACACTTCAGGGCAATTTAGAATCTCCAATTAATGCACATTTTGGGCATGTGGGAGGAAACTCACACCATATTGGCTGCATCTCCTGTCCGTGACATCACACTGGGACATTCGCCATTAAAAACATGCTTTGCCACCTACTATGGGAGACGAACACGCCCCTTCTGACACGGAAGCTCTTTTCGAAAAAGAGAACATCTCACAACCGAGTGAAGTTACCGGGGCAATATAACCCGATTGTTTCGAGCCATATTTAGATGATATCCACATTACTTCTAACAACAGACTCCCAGACAGTATGTATGAGCCGGACGAAGGTGTGCTCGCCCACAAGGCACGGCTTGGCCGGCAGCTCGTCCGCCCATCTACTATGAGACATGGAATCTCTTTTCAAAGAAGAGAACATCTCACAATCGAGTGAAGTGTCCTGGGCACTATTACCCTCTTGTTTCGAGCCATGTTTAGATGATATGCGGATCACTTCTCACTAACAACAGACTCCCAGACAGTATGTATGAGCCAGCCCGGCCAAAGCCGTGCTCGTCCGAGAGGCGCGATGCGGACGTCTTCGCCGGCGAGCCCGACACGGAAGCCTTCAATGGCGAGTTCGACGCGGAAACTGTCCGATGCGCACATCGACACATTTCGCACCCCTGTCATACGTCCGCAGATCTTTTGTTACATTATGAGAGACGGGTTACGTGGTCCCCCCCCAAACTGTTATTTTTTTTAGTAGCTGTATACACACCTACCTGTCATTTGGAACCCACAAAGCTCACATCCTTTGCACCCCTAACCGGGTCTTTTGGAAAAGTATGAAGAGCGAATCCATCCTCCCGAGTGTTCAAGCCATATCCAGCAATGCAACAAGTTGGCATTTTGGCTAACACCAAGGAACAACGAGGTACCTTACAGCAGGTAAAACTAATAGAAAGAAACGAGTCCGCTTGAGCACGCTACCGCCTCCATCGTCACTTCTTGCTTCTTGTCAAAAACAAATCCCTCGAGAGGATTTTCATGGCGGGAGTTCCAAAAAGCTGTATACGTCAAAATCATGTTTTGTGCTGAAAAAACGGAAGGGTCCCTACCAGCTGCCGTTTTTTCATTAATAACATCCTAAAAATCATGCATTTCATGACACTTGACCTTTAAATGCAGTAAAAATGAGGACTGGTCTTGATCCTTTTTTTTTTTATTATTATTATCAATGATTGTAATTTTTCTTAAAAACGGGCTTCCATAGGCAGCAAAGAGAGACAATGTTTTGTTTTTCTTACTATTATTTTTTAATCGTCATCATTTAATTTTGTCATATTGCACTTTTATTACATGTACTGTCCACGTGATGACGCCATCTGCTCATACATGTCCAAAAGCGGCTGGCTGCTGGAGAGCCTCATCACATAGATCTGTCCTTAGCGTAGCTGTGTGCTCGTCTTCCGGACCGATCTAGCCAGTGTATTTCTATGTGGGGCGTGCAAGTAGGCAGGCATCGACGGACTTGTGGTCTTTCAGAGAAGACAGACGCACAAGACTTGAATTCACGTCCACGGCACGGAGAGACGATTCGACTTTTTAAAACGTCCCCCCCCCCCACACCTTCTGTCTTTTATCCAGAAATTGCCGGCTATTTTTTTTTTTTACGAAACGTATACGAATCGCTGTGTGTGTGTGTGTGTGTGTGTGTGTGTGTGTATTTTTATTTTTTGGCTTGTTTTCCTCTCGCGAGTTGGGACGTAAAAAACGGGAATGAACTAATGAGCAGACATTTTGTCGTTTTTTTTCCCCCTACATTTTTTTCTTCACTCAGAAAACTTATTCGACTTGGGTTTTTTATATATATATAGCTGTTGTTTTTAAGCACGCGCCGAGTGAGTGTAAAGCGGTAATTCCAAATGTCCTTCCGAGCGATGAATAATTTTTGAGTGACAGCTTTTGGGGGGGAAGAATTACGGCTAGCTTAGCTTAGATGCTCTCTGCCTAGCTCCAACCACGACGTCAAGACCAAAACCAAAGTCTTTTTTTTTTTAATTTTTACCGAGGTTAAGGTGTTTGTTTCTGTTATTTGGGGGGTGTCTCTCGCGAGCTAGCCGTGAGCTAGACGCTGGACAGCTCCACTTGAAAGCTTTTTTTGGGGGGGTGGGACAAAGAAAAATATCAACACAAGGCTTTTTGGTTTTAGGGGGGGGGGGAAGACAGCAACAAGGGACTGACATGATGTTTCCACAATCAAGACACTCAGTAAGTATTTTTTTACATGTGTATTTCTCCTATTTTTTACTATGGTGGGCTCTGCGACTTTGCTTTCTAAACAATGTTTATTTTTGTTTTGATGCTTGTCACAAAATAGCCAAATACTGTGTTCAGCAAGTCTGCCTGTTGTATATGTTACATTACACGTGCATGTAATTTTTTTTTAACGAATGTTGCTATTGGAAGCTGAAACTCTTGCATTGCCATGGTAACAGTGATTGAGTCCTTATCACGCACTCTACTAGTGGCCAAACACAAGTGGGCTAGTACTGTACTCCACTATTAGAGTTGAAAATGTTCAACATATTGAGTACTGTAAATTGCCTATAGATGGGAGATTGTATGTGAAATGTTTGGCCATATGTGCCCTGCAATTGAAATGGCTCGTGACCCGTCCAAGGTCCCGCATCTCATCCCATACAAAGCCGTTAAAGGTTCCAGCTGACTTGCGACCCAGATGCTGACAAGCGACAGAAAAACTGGATGGACAACAAAGTGTCCTGGTGCTTATCTTATGTGCCTTACATAAGAAAAAGTACAAAAGTCATAAGGGCCCAAATGCTAAAATCTCAGCTGAGGCTTCCTGTGTGGAGTTTGCTGTTGTGATCGCTTTGAGGTGAAGTGCTATCGAACATGGCTGAATATTTGCACAAGCATGTGCCTTGATAGCCAGGGAGCTTGCTACCAGTCTCGATCGTTATCCAACATGAATATGCACTTGACACTTCGTTGTCACTCTCTGAGGCATGTCTTTTTCTAAGGTTTGCGTCTTTGTGTTCATAGTTAACTTTGGTTTGCCTGGTAGAGATGCTACATATGATAGTAATAATGACTTTTGCGCTGTTGCCCTCGTCTATTTTTGTGGATGAATACATTTTACTGTCACAGCACTGAAATGCTAAATCTGGTAGTCTTCTTCTTTTTCTTTCGGTTTGTCCCGTTAGGGTTTGCCACAGCCATCTTTTCATCATCATCTTTTTCCATCTGAGTCTATCTCGTGCGTCTTCTTCTTTAACAACCACTGTCCTCATGTCCTCCTTCACCACATCCATAAACCTTCTCTTTGGTCTTCCTCTCGCCCTTTTGCCTGGGAGCTCCATCCTCAGCATCCTTCTACCAATATACTCACTCTCTCGCCTCTGAACATGTCCAAACCATCGAAGTCTGCTCTCTCGAATCTTGTCTCCAAAACCTCCAACTTTGGCTGTCCCTCGAATGAACTCATTTCTAATCCTATCCAACCTGTTCACACGAAGCGAGAACCTCAACATCTTCATTTCTGCTACCGCCAGTTCTGCTTCCTGTTATTTCTTCAGAGCCATGTCTCTAATCCCTACATCATGGCCGGCCTCACTGCTGCTTTATAAACTTTGCCCTTCATCCTAGTGGACACTCTTTTGTCACATAGAACACCAGACACCTTCCACCAACTGTTCCATCCCACTTGGACCCGTTTCTTTACTTCCTTACCACACTCCATTGCTCTGTATTGTTGACCCCAAGTATTTGAAGTGCTAAATCCTATTAGTGAATATAAAATTCTCTCTTTTGTCCAAGTCATCATTGTGGATAAGAAATGTAACATATATAGGGTACTAAGATCTACGTAAATCTAGGTCTTAGTCGCACCCTAACATATGTGCCAAGATGCTAACGTGGAAATTGTGGTTGGAGATGTTTTTTTTTCTCATTAGTATTAGTGGTGTGAATCACAATCACCACCGATTCGTTCGTTAATAGCTCTAGCATTTATAATCATAAAAACATTAACTTCTGCCTCATTCTTCTTACCAACTTCGCTGTGGCTACCATGTTTAGAGGCACAATAACGTGCACTCAGGTGTTACATGAGGTACTAAATGAAAATCAAAATCCCCATTTGTGAGTGAATAACTACAGTAACAATGTCACAGTGGGTGCCTAATTTATTAGCACTGTAACGTATGCACGCTAATGAAAATTTGACATTGTAATACTAAGAATCTAAAGTTGTGTCATGGTTTACTGCTAAACCATTTAATCTCTACATTAGCGGGGAAGGAAAAATTAAGTATTCATAAAGAGTCAATCTAAAACTCTCTCACTTGAGTGTGTAATATTTGAGTCACAGGATTAAAAATGAGCATATATGGAAAGATGGTTTTATTTATGCCAATCTGTCATTGGAACTCAAAGCACCTGTTAGCGTCACTGTCAACCTGTGTACGTTGTGCTGCCACCTCTTCTGTCGCAGGCTTGTGAATGAGCTGCATCTGTGACATTCACATAGATACGTGCGTCAAGATAAGTTAGCCTTTCTCATGCGAGCATGCTCACTTGCTCAACTATTGTCACATCACCTGTTTATGAAAGTCTGGCATTTGGATCAACATTTTTGCGTGAGGAAATGCCTCCAAAGTCACTCAGGGGTCAAATGGGGTGAAAACTCGCTTATGCCTTGAGCAGATTGCAGGATTTTAGAGCCGTTACGCGACGAGAACCCCCTGCCGTCAACCGAGAGGATTGGTGGCATAATGTTTATGAACAAACGTTAGTGCTAGCACTGGCTAAATTCATAACATTATGTTGCCAGCATGTTAGTGGTATTAAAAGTACTTGAACAT
Organism: Syngnathoides biaculeatus; assembly: GCF_019802595.1. Taxonomy (NCBI): domain Eukaryota; kingdom Metazoa; phylum Chordata; class Actinopteri; order Syngnathiformes; family Syngnathidae; genus Syngnathoides; species Syngnathoides biaculeatus. The sequence goes on along the minus strand of NC_084646.1, from coordinate 14,475,904 downwards.
TACCTGAAGACAGCACTTCATGAAAAACGAACAGCCCAAAAATGTCCTCTCTGGAGCACCTCGGTACAGCACTACACACCTTTTGGGGGTAAAAAAATGAAAATGTTCATGGTAACGGCTGTATCCCGTTGTGTTGTCACGTTTTCCGGTCCCTGCCACCAAAACAGGTCTTGATTTGACAAGATTAGCTCAATGATCGTTAAACATAAGATATGGTGATATCATAATGTATTGTATGTCTTATAGTCTAGCCAGTGTCTGACCACGACACAGCAAGATTTTACGGCAGTAGTCTTGACAAAGTGCCATCGTCATAGAGACCAAATTTGTCTTGTATTCCAAGCATTAAGTGAAGGAAGATGAAAGAGTGAATTGATTCACTTCCATCCATCCATTTTCTTAGCTGCTTATCCTCACATGGGTCACGGGGAGTGCTGGGACGTATCCCAGCTGTCAACGGGCAGGAGGCGGGGTACACCCTAAACTGGTTGCTAGCCAAGCGTAGGGCACGTAGAGTCACACCTAGGGGCAATTTAGAGTGTCCAATTAATGTTGCATTTTTTTGGGATGTGGGAGGAAACCGGAGTGCCTGGAGAAAACCCTAACGCAGCCACAGGGAGAACATGCAAACTCCACACAGGGAGGGCTGGGATTGAACCCAGGTCCTCAGAACTGTGAGGCCGACGCTTTCCATCTGACTCACCGTGCTGCCAATTCATTCACTTTTTTTGTTTTTAAATTACAAGTTCCTCAGTTAAGCGTTGCGTTAGACAATTAAATTGTAGACGTTTTTTTTTCTTTTTCTTTATGTTTTTGGACATTTTTAGACCTCAAGACGGCAATCCTCTTTTGCCCCCCCCCCCCCCACCACCACCACCACCACCAATGAATTTAGTTTAGTAATCCGCTCTAGTTGCAGGTTATGGGCACAGTTCATTGGATTAATAGTGGTGGGGATGGAAAAAGCCTCTTTTGATGCTTGACCCACTTGATAGCATTTGGCATATTGTTGCCTTTTTTTTTCTTGACTTGATTAATTCTAATGCAGCTTCAACAAAGCCGCTTGTGGGTTGTGAGTGGGTGGGGCGGGGGGAGAAGTGGCAAAGTTAAAAGATAGCGAGGCAGAATCCCCCGATAATACGGGTTGAACGACTAAAGACTATTGTGATGAAAGTCGATCATTCGATGTTTCTTTTTTTTCAGCTCAGTACAGTGGCCCTTAATATTTTTTGGCGCCATTGACTGGTTTCACATTAAGACTTATTTCGACGAACCAGCAAAGAAGCAAATCAAAACAACTGAGGATGCAAAGACGACTCAATAAAATCATCAAAAAGCGATCATTAAAAGTGTTTGCAATGAATTTCACTCTCGGTTTATTGTGTTGTGAAATGATTATGTCAGTCACTTGGTGCTTTGTGTTATTACTCCATCAGACACTCTCCCTGTTGGTGCATTGCACATAGGTCAGTGGACCCATGGCTGCTCTCATGGGCATTACATATTTGCATCTAAACCAATAAATAAGATGTATTTGGATGATGTCAGCACTGCTGACTACTGATTGGAAGTCCTGATGATTTCAAGCGCGCAATGACGCATGAGGCACTGATAGACTGAACAAAAAACATGATGGCAATAGGCAAAATGTAAGCGCTAATTTTTGATCAGTCCCTTGTAAGGATAAGCATCTTGGATAATGGAATCGGGGGACAAAAATAGATTTTTGCTTATGCGAGCCAAATAAACTCACTTTAAATATAATTTTGCGTCTTACAGGTGTCCGTGGTTTATTGTAAAGTTATTAGACCTCAACAATGTAAAAAATGTATTTTACCTTTAAGTTTTCCATAATATCATATAATCTTTGTCCGTTTATCAGGATTACAAGACAATTTGGGTTGAAGATGCCCAGAAAGTTCATTTTTCAAACTATTGTACTTGGTCTTTTTCACCTGGCACTTGAGATGGGCACATTTCTTATTAATATATGCTTTGCTCAGATTGTATGGCTCATTTTCTCATTGTAACTATCTACGGAAGACAGCTTTACTGTGATCAGCCATTGGAGACTGGCAGTATTTTGGCAGCTGGATCGAGCATTCATAGTGACCTCACGTTCATTTATTTTTAAGTGGGTGTACAGGGGGGTCTTACTGAGAGCAAAATTCATCAAGTGTTGGATTGTTCACCCACTACATGGTACCCAAAAGAGGACCGTATGTGTCGTGCAGGTGAAGAAAAACTGTGGTTATTTTGAAAGCAGGTCCCATTCATTCACGATAATGTACAGTGAAGAAAATAAGCATTTGAACACCCTGCTACATTGCTAGTTCTCCCACTTAAAAATCACAGAGGGGTCTGACATTTTCATTGTAGGTGCATGTCCACTGTGAAAGAGATAATCTAAAAAGAAATCATAATGTATGATTTTTTTTTTTAAATGATTTGTGTGATACAGCTGCAAATAAGTATTTGAACAGCTAGAATTCTGACCCTCGAAGACCTGTTAGTCCGCCTTTAAAAGTCCACCTCCACTCCATGTATTATCCTGAATCAGATGCACCTCGTTAGCTGCATAAAGACACCTCTCCACCCCATACAATCAGTAACACTCAAACTTGTAATAATTCCACTTACTGTGTTTGGAGGAAGACGACTGATGAGTTTCATCTCAAGAACACCATCCCTTCTGTGAAGCATGGGGGCGGTAGCATCATGCTTTGGGGGTGTTTTTCTGCACATTGGACAGGACGACTGCACTGTATTAAGGCGAGGATGACCAGGGCCATGTATCGTGAGATTTTGAGGAACAACCTCTTTCCCTCAGTCAGAGCATTGAAGACGGGTTGTGGCTGGGTCTTTAAACCTGACAACGACCCGAAGCACACAGCCAGGAAAACCAAGGAGGGGCTCCGTAAGAAGCATATCAAGGTTCTGGCGTGGCCTTGCCAGTCTCCAGACCTAAACCCAATAGAAAATATTTGGAGGGAGCTGAAACTCCGCGTTTCTCAGCAACAGCCCAGAAACCTATTTGATCTAGAGAAGATCTGTGTGCAGGAGCGGGCCAAAATCCCTCCTGCAGTTTGTGCAAACCTGGTGAACAACTACAGGAAACGTTTGACCTCTGTAATTGCAAACAAAGGCGTTTATCCCACATGTATTACGGCGACAGTAACCGCAATTACATTCAACATTAGAAATATAGTAAAGTTTTCTTGTAAAACACAACACTCATATCCTTTTGTATACTGTATTTGCATGGGTTGGTGGTAGCTACCAAACCACCTGGCTAGGTCGCTCCAAACCTGGAAATCCACTTCCAGCCATGAGTGAAAGCTTATTTTACAAAGCCACTCGCCACAAAATCGGTCCAAACAGCACAATCCCGGTCCCCCAAATGCTTAGGAATTTCCCGCAAAATAAATCGAAGCCATTTGTTGTCAACTCCTCTGAGTTTGGCAGGTGACTTAAATCGGTTTAACCCTGACCACGCAAATGCACGAACCCGTGCGCGCACACACACACGCACACACAAAAAGGTCTCCTGTAGTGGTGGGAGGGTCAGGGACATTATGAACCTCACTTGAATTAACAGAGCAGCCCCCAGCCTTTCCGCTAAAACCTCCGGCTGCGTGTGGAGGGGGTTTTTAATCCCGGTGGTCTCCTGTCTCGCCCATTAAATAACCTCCCCATATCCTCCCCTCTGCATTTGTGTGTGGTGTGTGAGTGAGTAACCCTCGCTGTGTTTGGTTGCAGCCAGTGGAAATAGACTCTTGTTGATAATTCTTGCAAAGACACACACACATACACAGATTCTTAGCAGCCTCAAGGGTCTTTTTTTTTTTTTTTGTCAGTGCGGGGGGGGGGGATTGAATGCAGGGTGGGGGTTTGACACGCGGGCCAGCAGATGTCTGGGTCATTAAGGTTAGGCCATCTGATTAGCATGACAAACGTGCACCTCCCCGCCCAACGAAGGGGGTTGCTGTTGACTAGCCAAGTTGACGACACGGGTCACAGGTGATGTTGATTTTTGTCAAGGATGGCTTGAATGGGAGGGGCGGAGCCGCCTCGGACTCAATTAGAGCAACAAGATACACATGACTGCTCTTGGAAAAACTGACTTGTGCTCTTTTCATACAGATAGCATCACAATGTCATAAAACACGATTTTCAAAGATAAAGCAGTGCGCATCGAGTGTTAGGAACAACAAACTGGTTGCATGTTTTTAGCTTGAAGAGGAAGAATGTGGTTTATGTGCCCCCTTAGTCGAAACAGAGTATTCTGATTCGTATTGCATTTGTGGAATAAGAATTGAACAAATAAATTCATCAGTTTTCACCGATCTCAGGGGGATGCCGTTGTGGGTAATGTTGCCCCCTGCTGGTGACTGAAATGATGTCCTTCCACTTGCATTGCAAGTGTATTGTGAGCAGTAATCTTGACAAGATGTTGCAATAACTAGCAAAACTATGGGTCATTACTTGAATTTTTTTTTCAAATCTGAACTTTACAGAATATCTTCAAACCATAGAATTATAATTTTAACTCGATCTACCACCGTACTTACTGCTCTTAGTGTCGAATGTTCGACAGATGACATACACACGACGTTATCTCCATCAACAGTCTGCTTCCACAAACCAGAATTCTATCGTAGTACCAAGACTGACCTATGCAGAGTGCCATGACATCTCAGAGCTATGGAAAATATAAAGACTGAAAAAAAGAACGCAAACGATTCAGTACATATGAACACAAAAGCAAAAATAACACTGAGCGGCTATGGCTGTTGAGTGTAGCACAATGCATTTTCATTGGTAGATGTAGCATTTCAACACCAAACTACCAAGTTCGTGTTTATGAGTGGAAACCCCCGTGTTGACAAATTAGGCAAACTTTTAGTACCGGTATGTACCACTTATCAGAAGCTAACATTAATCTGTGCTAACACTTATTATCTTATTACCTTTTCGCCTTGACGTTAGTGCTCGAGACTGTGGACAATGGGCGATCTAGGAGGCTAGCTGCTAAACGTGCAGAGAAACTCAGTGTGACGAAGGTCATTATGTAAATAAGTAGAATTCTGGAATAAATTCGGTAGAATTCAAAAGAGCTTATTCACAGGCTCATTTTCAGAAATAATCAGATAACTAAAGATTAACAGGAAACACTGTTCATTGCAAGTAATTGATGCTGTACATTATATTATTACTGTTTAACACTGTAAACATACCACAAAATATTATCCCAAAAAATCGTTTTGACAAAAATACAAGAGAAGTACAGTACTATGAATGCAGTGAAGATCATCCGTAACAGAACAGCCCAGGGTTACTGTAAACTTATTTGCTCTGACATGGCCGCGTTGTATATTATACATAATATTGACTGGTAACCTAAAAACACAAAATTGACCTGACCAAGCGATGGATCGGAACTTGGGAAATTTATAAGTTGGTACCGTAAGTGAAATTACCACTGTACTTGTTTGAATAATGTTTTACATAAAGGGTGGGAAGACATTCTAGAAACAGAAATACTTATGTCAAAGCAATTAAAAATCAATTGTCCCATATGTCTCTTTTAAATGTATTCATCTTTGTGATTGACGTCGTTTTCCATTAGGAAATTCACTGAAAGGACTGTGACTCATAAATAAAAGCAGACACTCTTGCTTGTGTCTAGCAGTAGGAATGTGTGTGTCGTGTGCGTCTCTTTTTTTTTTTTTTCACGTGGAAGAAGATTCAAAGTACAAATTCATCAGCAATTGGTCGACTTTATATTTGCAGAACGGCCTTTTGTTGTTCATTGCGTGGCCGGATGTTCTGAATTTAAACGATTCATCATTTTGCATTTTCATTCGAGTGCTCATGGAGTGTGTGTGTGTGTGTGTGTGTTTATGTGTACCTGCTGCATCAGTATTCAGCAGCTTGTTCCCTGTGGGGAATGTGGCTGTGGGGGGGAGGTAGATTGGCGTCGAGCTAACCCTTCACCGGTGCAGAACGGTGCGCTGGGCAGGAACAAAGCTCTCTACGGGGGTTGCTTGATTGGCCCAGCTGGCCTCAGCCCCGCTGGAGCCCCCCCCTTAGACCTCTGCCTTGACACAAAACACCAGACCGCGCTGCATCGGAGCAGAGAAGAGAATTAGCTGCTCTGTTTGTCCGCCTAAGAGCGCCAAGGCCCTGACTGGAACAATGTGTTGCTTCATCCCCGTGATCCCATTCAGACTCCGCCAGGATTCACAGCACTGCGACAACAGCCTCGCTTGTTTGTCTACTTCCTGTCTCTGTGTAATTCAGAGTACACAATGATGTGTGTAATTTAATGTAATGGAGGCTCCGGCATATGATCAGATAATGATGATAATGTCTTTGGTGGTGAAGCAGTATGTGGCTCATTATCCAAAGTTATTTTTGCATGCTGTTTTCCAAGTAACTCTAAATAATTAGACGCGTCCACAAGGCGGCAAAGTGTCAGCTGCCACATTAAAGCTGATCAGCGTGAAATACTTATCGGATGATACCGAGCAAGCCAATGAGATTGGTGTCAAGCCTGGGGAAAAAAGTAATAAAACTGACAAATAACGTTAAAAGTCATGGTTAGTCATTGACGGAGAATTGTCACGGCCGATAGAAACGTTAACCCATTCATGGGCAGGGTGGGAATTTTTCGCCTTATTGAGATAAAAGTCTCCTAACAGGCCACAATCAAGGAAATAACACTTCTTTTTCATTTAACGCATAAAACAAAGGGCAAAAAAGAAGGCAGAGTCTCAAAACCGGGACGGCTATCTTATCAGTTCTGTGAAGTGGTACATACTACAGATATGTTCATTAATTCATTTTTATTCTAGAACGGCACTTATGCATGAATAATACTGATGGATTAGCATGTTGAAGACAAACTTGGTTTCATACTGACCTTTCTCCCTTTCTTCTATTGGAAAACGCTCCATGTGTACTTGAGGCAGCCATGTTGGGTCAGGAAGGAAAGGGAAATAAATTTGACCGATGAGTTATCCTCTCCCGATACCAAATTATGGCTTCAGAATAAAACACTTCAATATTTTGATATACTGAAGGATATAATGCGTGAAAATCATGATGTCCCAAAAATGGGACGCTGGCCATGGATTGGTTTTTAAAGGAGCTTCATGAATTGTTGGAAAGTACTGGCTGTGTATCTATCTACAGTCCTCCATCCATCCATCCATCCATCCATCCATCCGTCGTCATCTCATTGGCCGTTTTACAGCAAACTTTGAGACCAATCTTTCGTTCAGCCTTTCCGCTTCTCTCCTGTGGGTTGTTGTGAGTAATAACCTTGCTTTTTACAAGCAGACATCAATCATCTGCACAACCATACGGGGTGTAATCTTAACCCCCAGCCCCCACCCCCCTCCACACGTCTGGCTTTAATCTCAGACATGCTCTCCAAACCGTCGGACGGTTCCTGCTTCACCATTACCCCCCGCCCCCTTCTTGACAAATTGCCCATTTCCCTCGGTTTTGCAATCTCTGCGCACTTTCCTCTGTGTGTGTGTGTGTGGGGGGGGGGGGTGAGTCTTGTACTATTAAACGCTTCCCTACAGCCACCTTGTCACATCTATGTATGTGTGTGTGCATATTTTTTGTGCATCTGTGTCTCCAGGGCAGGATGCCATGAGTGTCATGTTTGTGTGTGTTTTTAACGCATGCTTGGCTGGCCTTGCACGCGGGGTCAAGATAGTTGCGCCGAGCGGGGAGGCGAGCCGAGCCCTGCCAAGTCCTGTGTTTGCAAGGGCACCTCACTCCCAAGTGATAAAAGTAGAATAATCCTCTTTAGAGCATCTTAACGAGGTCAACTCTGGCGGGCTGCAAGGGGAGGTGTGTGTGTGGGGGGGGGATAAGCCTTGGTATGGTTCGTGAGAGATAATAATCAAAATCAAATTCCTGGCCCAAACAGGATTAGGCTCTCGCTCCACTGCAAAGCCTCTGTCCAGAGCAGCCGAAGACACAAACCTTTACCTCAACACACACACATTTACACACAAACACTTTATACACTTGAAGAAGCTGAGTTGATGTGGGTTCTTGGACATAGCCGTTGATATTTCTATCTAGTGATAAGGCGAGAGCTATTCTTCAGCTGAATTTACACTGGAGGGCTAAGTGGCCAATTTCGAATCGGTGCCATTTCGACCCATCAATTTGTCAATGTCTGACGTAGCACCGGAGGCATAACAGTGTGTCAGGAGGTACCGAACTCTTATTAACCATTAGGGCTGCAAAAACTGAATATTTTCAGAATCAATTGGTGGACCACTTATGCCATTGATTAATGGAGTAATCAAATGAAAATTTGTTTTTCCATTCTTAAACAAAATAATGTCCATGAAAATTTGTTTTTCCATTCTTAAACAAAATAATGTCCATGGTGAGGATTTTTTTTTTTCTACTTGTGGTGACCATCCGCAGGTTCTACTATAGTATCTGTGACTTTGAGTGTGTTTGGCTTTAAAAGTCGAGAGAGGCCTGGCCTGGTGAGTGACAAGGGTATCAGCTGTGAGTTATGAGTTGTCTCACTGTTAAGTGACTAACCTGTTAAATCTCAATCTATGAATTGTATGCTTTGCAGTGAGTTGCAGTAGCTGGTAGTTTACAGACTCGTTCCTCATGGCTAGCCACCATCACCCCAACTTAGTTCTACCGGAGGTAGACTTTTGTCTTATCAAATCAAACACTGTCGCAGAAGTGGAACCAGAAAACCTCTCACATTCCACGTGTCTGGATACACGTTAAAACCATGGTGATACAACAACAATGTGCCATGGAAATGTATTTTATTTTTTTTTTCTGCATGGGGCAGCACGGTAGATTAGCTGGAAAGCGTTGGCACCACATTTCTGAGGTCCCGGGTTCAATCCTGGACCCGCCTGTGTGGAGTTTGCATGTTCTCCCTGTGCCTACGTAGGTTTTCTCTGGGCACTCCGGTTTCCTCCCACATCCCAGAAACAGGCAACATTAATTGGACACTAAATTGCCCCTAGGTGTGATTGTGAGTACGGCTGTTTGTCTCGATGTGCCCTGCGATTGGCTGGCAGCCAGTTCAAGGTGTACCCTGCCTCCTGCCCCTTGACAGCTGGGATAGGCTCCAGCACTCCCACGACCTTCGTGAGGATGAGCGGCAAAGAAAATGGATGGATGGATGTTTCTGTGTGAATGGTTGTTTTTCTTTCTCCACTGTGGTTGGCTGGCGACTAGTTGAGGGTGTACCCTGCCTCCTGCCCGAAGATATCTGGAATAGGCTCCAGCACTCCTGCGACCTTTGTGAGGATAAGCGGCTCAGAAAATGGCTCGATGGATGTTTCTCTGTGTGTGAGTGTATAGGGACAAAATGGGGAAAAACTTGGTTTTCATCACTGGTGCTCAGGAGGCAACATTCCATCAACGATTGCCTGTGGTATGTCCATGCACTTTTAACACGGTACGGCTCACAAACAGGCAACAAAATATTCCGTAGCCTAGCAAGCTAGTGATAGCACGAACAGTTGTACATAAACCTGTTGGCGTTCTGTCGAATTATCTCATAGGCCGGAAATTACGGTATACTGGTGACTGGCCACAGTGGTCTAAGAAACTAAATATTTCATTCTCAAGACAAATAAAATTGTCTGACTAATACTAAGCTAAATAACAAGCTGTTTCGTGATTACAAACATCCAGTTGTTTCATTGGAACACATCGTTCAAACAAAGCACTTTGAACATGAAGCCACATGCCCTGTTAATATCCATTCCACTGCTAGTCTTACCACAAGTATTGATATTTCTATATATTCCGGCTTCATCACGCATTTGCATCCGTCGTCCACATCCAGGTTTTTTGCCGGGTGCAGAAAGCGGATGCTATCGCGCTGTGCTTGAATGGACTGTTGCTATGGCGCGCAACAAAACAGCCCTTGTAGCCCACAAACACAACACGGCCAACTATTAGTCATTCCGCATAAATCTTCTGCAGTCCTTTTTAAAGAGTGGGTGTGAGATAATATGCAGTCATTAGCCGGGGTGTACAATTCCAACGCTACGTCTCCCCACCACCCCCACCACTCACACACGCACACACTGACAAAGTGTGATGTAAACAGCCAGGCAGTGCTCCAGGAAATATGATCCCCACACCGCACAACCCTTAGGCGGGATTTATATGGATAAGGATGTTTTTCAATGTATCCTGCTGGTACTCTGTGTATGTGTGCGCGTGTGTGTGTATGCGTGCCCTAATCTTCTTCCATTTTCTTTGTTAACTGTTCAGTGGGGTAAAAACAATGTTTTGCAGTAGATTTCACACAGATGAGACAGGGTGAAGAGGCAAAGAGATGGTGTTTGTGCGTGCGTGTGTGTGTGTGCGTGTGTGTGTGTGTGTGTGTGTGTGTGTGTGTGCGTGTGCGCCTTGCATGGGGGTTCAGGTGGGACGGGAAGGAAGGCGGGGCAGTAATTTCCTGAAACGACGAATCCCATTTATACGCTGAAGACTGTCTCAATTGCCTCGCTGGCGCACAAAGCTTTTTAATGCTTTAATTACGTCTCAAAGGAGCGGGGCAGAATCAAATTAGAGGTTGTCCTACATTTAAAGTCCTATATATGTGTGTGTGCGCGTGTTTGTCTGTGTGTGTGTGTGTGTGTGTGTGTGTGTGCGTGTGTGTGTGTGTGTGTGCATGCATTATGCAAATTGTGAGGAAGAGGCTGTGTGGGCTGTGTGACTCACGGCAGTGAATATTTGTTCCTCATACACACAAGCTCATCACGCCTCCCCCTCACACACAGTACACAACATGTATCTTTGTCTTACATACACAAGAACACACACACACACACACTGCTGGATGTTGGCGTCCATGATGCCAACTATGCAGGCCAGCCACTCTTTCTTTCTCAAACATAATTTTGCCCCCCCCCCCCCTTCCGCACATCCACATGCAGCCACCTTTTTCGTCACAGCAGATGGCACATGTCAATGTATTGCAGCAGTATTTCATTCACATTATGGGCATCCATCTGTTGTTAGATGCTTCGAGAGCACCTTGTTTTAGCCAGTGGCGCAGTGTTACATAGACAGCTGCCAGTGTTTTCTCAGACTGGGAGGTTTTCTGTTTTCGTACAAATCGGTTTTCGGACAAAAATTTCGAGATTTTTTTGGTTTGGTTTTCAAACGAAAATTTGTATTCGATCACCCCGACCGGCTGACCCATGATGATTTGTTATTGTGCTTTCGAACGCACCCTCGAAAAAAACCAGAAACGACATAACAGCGTGCACTCCCAGCCTAGCATACTCGACTGCTAAAGCATATATTTTAAGCAAGAAATAAATATATTTCCTAAATGATTTCATTATATAACATATTTGAAGGTCAAGTGTCATCCCTATAAACATTCTAAAATAGATATTGCAATGAAAAATACATATATCATTATTCACTTCAATGTCTATACGAAAAAATAAATGTGAGCGGAGAGCGCGTCATCCATGCGCAATGTTGCGGAAGTCTCATTCGACATCCAAGTGGTCGCCATATTGGCTGCATCTCGTGCCCGGACATTCGCCATTGAAAACACGCTGTGGACCCTACTGTGGGAGACGAACACGCCCCTTCTGACACGGAAACTCTTTTCGAAGAAGAGAATGTCACACAACCGAGCTGTTACCGGGGCAATATTACCCTATAGATTCGAGCCATATTCAGATGATCTGAGATCATGGCCAAACCGGCTCCCCGTCCAATCCACTTCCGTGGCGGAGATGAGCCATCGCGTCCCCGGTGCCGCGACGGGCCACCCCGGCCAACAAGGCCGAGCGGCAGCCTTTGCCGGCGAGCCGTCACGGCACCCTTTGTTGGCAAGCTGACACAGCAGCCTTCGCGGGCAAACCCGACGCGAACCCATCCGATGGCATCGACACATTTAGCACCCCTGTCATACGTACACGGATCTTTTGTTACATTATGTGATACAGATTACGTGGTCCGCACCAAGCTAACACGAATGAACAACGAGCTACCTTCCCGGAGGTAAAACTAATAGAAACAAACGAGTCCACGTGAGGGCGGTCCTGCAATGTACGTCACTTCCTGCTTCTTGTCGAAAACAAATCCCTCAAGAGGATTTTCATAGCGGGTGTTACAAAATCATGTTTTGTGGTGAAAAAACGCATGGGTCCATGTCGGCTGCCGTTTTTCATTAATAACGTACTAAAAATCATGTATTTCATGACAGCGGCCCTTTAATGTATACAGTTGAAGCCAAAAGTTTGCGTGTACGCTGCAAAACACACATTTTGTTTTTTTGTCTCACTGTCTGAAGTCAAATGCCGCTAAACCCTCCTCTTTTATATTAGTCAGGATTACAAAAAAAAATGCATTTTGTTAAATGCCACAATAATGTGAGAGAGAATTTTTTTGGGAATTTTGTATTGTTTTCATCGAGGTCAGGTTTGGCCAAAGATTTTGGATAATCTTCCACAAGCTTCTGACAGTACTCTGCTGGAATCCTGGCCCATTCCTCCTGACAGAACTGGTGGAACTGTCAAATTTGTCAGTTGCCACAATCGCACACACCTTTTCATATCTGCCCGCAAATGTTCGATGGGATTCAGATCAGGGCTTTGTTATAGCTACTCCAAGACTTTGTTATCCTTAAGGTACTTTTGAGTCATTTTGGCACTATGCTTTGGGTCATTGTCCATTTGGAATTACGTACGTATGTACGTGAACATACCTCAAGCAAGCCTTAATCGAACGTCCTTCCCTGTCCTGAGCACCAATGACTCTCAACACGTTATTTTCCCCCATTTTTTTTTTTTTTTTTTTATGATAGAGTCGCCGCAATCCAGTCGTGTTTTTATCCTCACATTAATGAGTGTATCCAGTCACATTTGACTTGACCCACTGAGCGTAACAAATGGGATGCGGTGGTATCGGCATAAAGATTTGATTGCAGTAGTCTGACATAGTGCAGTCCTGAAAAAGCAAATGTGTTTTGTAGTCTGACCCGTGCATTATGTGTCGTTTCGTTCAGCCATGTTCTCTCTCCCATGGAGTGTTTTTTTTGTTTTTTTTTAAATGACCTTATTGGCCGTCAGATATTTAAAGTTCTATGACAAAAGACCTATATAAATACCAAGATATAAAAATAAACTTGCTTTTGGATTTGATGTACTGTGCATGACGGCGATGCGAAGTAAATGTCTTTGTCGGAGACGATCACTGAACGGATCGGAGAATTATGACATCCAAACCAATCAACCGATCCGCAAAAAAGTACCAATCTATGGCCGGTCTAATCAGGCCAATCCAATCGGTCTAAAGTCTAACTTGAACGTGTACTCGGCAGATGGCTCTTAATTGCGAGAAAGCGCGTTCTTATTAAGTGGGTGGACCATGACGATGAAGTTCTAAGACTTAAAACACGATACTATAAACTCAATTCTACGTTGTCTTTGTTTGAGTAAGGGAGAGTGAGAAAGAGAACGAGATATGAAGGTCCTGAAATGTCTGTCCTTTCCTGATGCTCTGATTTTCTTCAAACTGTGCATACACTCCATCTCAGTCCCAACATTTGCGTGCAACTACAAGGTCTACCAGGGGCTGTTGACTGCAAACACACACTGAAAAGGAAATGCGGTATTTAAAATGGTTGCACACTGTGTTACACTGGGAGGAAACAAGATCTGGGGCAGCAACTCTAGCCTTGGGCTCCGGCAGCCAACCTGTATGCAAACACTTCCATACACACGCACACAAACACACACGGTATGCAAAGCCAAACGGTGCAGGGAGCAGTTATCACAGCGTGATGTGCGAGGCTGCCTGCAGCTAAGTGCCTTGTGTTGACACATGCTCAGCGTGGCACAGCACCAAATAGCCGCGGTGCTGTTTGATGAGTTTGTTCCTCGCCAGTACAGTCCAGAGAGATAATGGAAAAGCTTATTTGGATTTAAAGTTGGTCTCTCTAAGCAACAGCTTTATTTATATATTTTTTTTATTTTTGCTTGTGTGTGTGTGTGTGTGTGTGTGTGTGTGTGTGTGTGTGTGTGTGTGTGTGTGTGTGTGTGTGTGTGTGTGTGTGTAGACTTGTTTCTGAATAATGCCAGCCCCTCCTTTGACAGCGATATGGCTGATATTACAGTTGTGGCGTAGTAGTATTTTTTTATTTAATACATGTGATCAGATAGTTTCGTATAGTCAATTCCCGCATATTCGCGGTTGTACGATGGAGCTCGTGCACGTGACGTCACCATTTTCACGGCGCCATATTGCCGGTCAAACAGAGCCGCTCGACATTGTGGGAAACACTGAACCGGAGGAGAATATTCACAATACCCGAGACCTGTTGTGCTGTTGGTTGTCACAACATATGAGACCGATATTCAAAAAGATAATTCTTTGGAATACCAGCTGAAAAGACCAGAAAGTATCGATAGATTTTGGCAATTAAACATGATGGATGGTGCCCAACCAAAATACACACACACCCGTGTAGCGATCGCTTCATTTCAGGTAGGAATTATTCTTCTCAATCTCAAATTATCAAAAAGTATTTTTAATGCAAAGTTAGCTCATTTGAGTGTTAAAAAAAAATGTCGCTGAGGTTTACAGAGGTTCAATGTAACCACAAAAAAACAGTTAAAATGCAGCTTACCGTGCCAGAAATAATTTTATAGACAGTATCACATATGATATGAGAACGAGCACGATGGAGCGCAATCACTCAAGCAGCTGCCTTGCACATCGATAAAAGTTATGGTCCACATCTACAGCAGTAAGACTACGTTTATCCTCCTGCTGAAAACTGTAGGCCGCAGGTACATTTTACAAACATACTCACGACTACCTGCAATTTTTCTTGTCTCTTTTAGTTTAACAGCCAAAGATGCCGCCCAAACTCTAAATGGTGGAGTAGCTACACTCAACACAAGCTTAAGTATGTGCTACTTAGCCGCAAGTATTTTGCTGACGTTCGTTTACGCTATTTGTACAGTAGTACTTGTGAGGAAATCAGCAGAGAGCTGGAGGGGGTGTCCTTTTATTCTGCAACAACAGACGTGCTCCAGTCAAACCATGAAGCCATACACTAGTTTAAATGTATAAAATATACATAAATATACCCCTCAACCAAAATACTGTATCATGTTTATTTTGTTCAGTTATTCAGGAATACGATTGGCACGCTTTTAAAATTAAAGCTCAAAAAATTTGTGTTTGCACTTTACACATTATGGACTTGATTAAGTTTTGAATTTGAATTCCAGGAGGGATGTACGGGTTACATTTAAAGTTTTTCATAAAAACAAAACTTTTTTGTTCTCTGTCATTTGTATTGGTGTGCAAAACGTAACCAAAGCGGTAGAAGATGGATGGATGAATGGGTGGAAATGGTTAATTAATTTATTTGTGAAAAATTCCTGAGGTTATAATTTTAGGTCATATCACCCAACTGGACTGATAACACAGCTTTCATGTTGGACTATTAACATTTAAAGTTGCTAAGTGTCAGTCTAAGCAGTATTCTCACCACCTGTAAGTTGTTGTTTTTTTTTTATATATTTTATGCAGTGTTTTTGTCATTTTATTATTACAGGGCATAGGGGTGAGTCATCCGTGGGGGTGTAATTGGATGTGATCCACATTGAGCTAGAGATTTCTTTTTATGATCATTGGAATGAAACGTTCAATTGAAAAAGCAGTCTATCTTCCAATTTCATTGTTAATTATTTTTCCTTTCAATCCGTCACTCCGGGATGCTTTTTCACGTTGATCTTATTCCCCTGGCAGGCTTCATCACAGCAGCTGAAATTCACAACATCCGACTCCTGCGACAGGATCAAGGATGAGTTCCAGTTTCTCCAAGCACAATACCACAGGTGAGAACGCATGCAAACAAGATTTAAAAGCTGTTATAAATGACGTGGCCTTTCTTTTTTGGAATTTAATCCAGTGTGTGCGTGGGACCACAGTGGAAAAGTTATATCTTAATCCAAGACATAGCATCATTTAAATTGTTATGGTTAATTACTTTTCTTCTGTAAGAAATGGCAAAAAAATGTAGAATCTGCTGTGCTGTAATTGAAGATGTCCAATTAAAATAATTACAAATATTTTTTTTCTTTTTCCTGCTCAAAATAGCTCAGAAATGCCTTAAACCTGTTCATTTTCTCCGCCCTTTTAAAATCCATTCAAAACATTAGTTTTTTGAAAGTGAAGAAGTGATTTTTCTTTATTAAAAATCCATAGGTGGCTACTTTCCATATTTTCTCAGAAAGTGATTTGGGCCATAAGCCTTTTACTAAACCACAGAAAGGTAGTTGGCATTTATTTGAGAGAAGGCTTTCTGTGTGTGTGTGTGTGTGTGTGTGTGTGTGTGTGTGTGTGTGTGTGTGTGTGTGTGTGTGCGTGTGTGTGTGTGCGTGCGTGCGTGCGTGCGTGTGGGTGTGTGTAATGGTGGAGCTTGACCTGGTTCCATTCACTGATTGGTCCACAGAGAAAATTTACTTCTATATTCCAGTGGGAGTGGAATGCCAGTGATAATGTCCTGGCAACACCGCATATGTCTCATTATTAAAGGTTATTTGTGTAAGCTCTCTTCCACGCTGCTCTTTAAAATTGTATGTCCGTTGATTGAAGACTCTAATTTGCCCATAGGTGTGCAAATGTTTTTTTTTTTCAGTATATATGTGTGTATGTATATATATATATATATATATATATATATATATATAGATAGATGGATAGATATGTGTGTGTGTGCCCTATGATTGACTGGCAACCAGTACAAGGTGTACTTTGCCTCTTGCGATCCTTGTGAGGATAAGCGGCTCAGAAAATGGGCGGATACATGATCACAAACTATTAGACAGGTGAAGCGGCATGTGCCTTATTTGGCACTCTTGCACACTATGTTCTAGGTAACTAGTAGCAATTGTGTTTATGATCATGAGACCAGACACTTTGATCAAGCATGTGGCATGTTATGTAATGAATAACTGATTACAAAAAATTTTTTGATCATGAGGTGGCTCAAAGTTTAGTACGAGTGTTTTCACAGGTAGGTACTACTATTGACATTTGCTCTTGTTACACAGCTTTGGGACTGTGCTGTCATGTCATTACAGGCAAGCACCACCTATTTTGTGCCCAAAGAGGTGAAATCATTATTTGATGATTTGATGACCGTCGGCTAGGCGCTACCGATCAATGTAAATCAAAACTAGCCATTCAAACTGTTTTAACTTGTTACAATTAAGTCATTAAATTCTAGATCAGCGAAGCTACTATTTTCTGCCTTGGAGTGTTGTTGAGACACGGTTATTAGAATCAGTAATATATACTGTATTTGTATTTGTATTTCACGATTCGTCACTTTAAACTACACCCTTTGCACAATTGTCATTGCATTGGTCTATAACGGTGAACCGCGAACAGGTCAGGGCACTCTGTATAATCTTAACATAAAGTGGGGGGGTTGACACACACTAACTGCTCTAAATCATAGAAGACTGCGTCTTTGCACAACTGTGACTCTTATAAGGAAGGGTTCCCTATTAATTGAATGTCTGTCGTTCTTCATTTTTGTTAGTTTGTTCTTTTCCTTGCTCAACATGAATCTCGTACCAGGGTGGTACCAACTGCTGGACACAAATTCCATGTGTGTTGTTACAGTGGAGAAAATGAGTATTTGGACTGCTTTATTGAAAGTTCTCCCATTTAGAAATCATGGATCGGTCTTAAATTATCATCATAGGTGCATGTCCACTGAGAGAGAGATAATCTAAGAAGAAAAATCTAGAAATCACAATGTATGATTTTTTTTTTAAAATGATTTGTGTGATACAGCTGCAAATAAGTATTTGAACACATGGGAAAAAACAATGTTAATATTTGGTGCAGTAGCCTTTGTTTGCAATTACAGAGGTCAAACGTTCCCTGTAGTTGTTCACCAGGTTTGCACAAAGCAAGTCATTGACCAAGTCCTGTCGTGTAGTCCAGGGCTGAATTGTAGCTGATAGACAGGAGTTCAAATACTTATTTGCAGCTGTATCACACAAATATATCGTTAAAAAATCATACATTGTGATTTCTGGATTTTTCTTTTTAGATTATCGCTCTCACAGTGGACATGCACCTGCGATGAAAATTTCAAACCCCTCCATGATTTCTAAGTGGGAGAACTTGCGATATAGCAGGGTGTTCAAATACTTACTTTCTTCACTGTACATACTGATGATGATGATTCTGATGATTTAATGCAATTATTTCTTCGCTTTTATATTCACCTCTTTTTGAAGTCACGCTATCTTTAACGGTTATTAATCTTTCCGTTTTGGACTAAGAAGTCTCCCCCAGAGCAGCCGTTAGAACGTTAACTGATGTGTTTGAAAGGTGAGACATCCTAGGGCTTTCCTTTAGTGCAGGTAGTTCATGGTTTTAGTTCCTGTAAACGTTTGTGTCTACCATTGCATTCATTCAAAGACATGAAAGCCTGGTGTGTTTTGGCTGGGATTATGATCACTTTTCTTTGTTGTATTTGCAGAGAATTGAGTTGTAGCAAAAATAGTTGAGGGTTTTTTTTGTTACTCGGGTCTTTGTTTATTTTGTGATTCCCTCAATGGCGAGCAGCGTTTAACCCCCATTAAAGAGCCAACTCGCGGTTGAAAAAAGAGCTTTTTTTGTGCCTGCTGACTTGGGAGAGGGTTTTAAAATGTGGGAGTCACAGTGGAAGCTTTGTACTGATATGCTGTATGTTGTTGAAGCCTTTAAAAGGCAAATGTACAACAGGCATTCCCCTGGGGATAGTCGCAGCCATTATATCTGTCGCTGTCTTCCTCCCACCCCCCTCCTCCTCTTCTTCCTAATTCCCCTTTCCCTCAGTCCCATGCATAAA
The DNA here is from genome assembly GCF_019802595.1 of Syngnathoides biaculeatus. Taxonomy (NCBI): domain Eukaryota; kingdom Metazoa; phylum Chordata; class Actinopteri; order Syngnathiformes; family Syngnathidae; genus Syngnathoides; species Syngnathoides biaculeatus. Next base: position 14,456,985 of record NC_084646.1, on the reverse strand, counting down.
TAGATCAGGGAATACATCAATCAAAATAAAGATGACAGCGCAAGCGATTTAGAGACGGAAGAATCGGCAATAAAACTCCATCAAAGTGTCTTTGGAGAGAAGCGGTGCATGCCCGCTGGCTGATGAGCGCCAATTACAAGAATCGTACAGCCAATCCCAGGTGAACTGGGAGTGGGGAGACAAGGGGGGGGTAGGCTTGTTGTCATGACAACACACCACACAGCCAAAAAAAAAATGCACATATGCAGGAAGTCAATGCAGCGCTTTTCAGCAGGAACATGACATTGACATTTGTTTCAACGGTTTGTAATGCAAATTTACCAAAGCATGCTGTGTCTTTTAAGCAGAGTATTTAAGACTAAGCGAAGCAGTATGGGGTTCATTGCCGGAGGTCCTCAGACGCTTTGTTCCAAGTCGGCGTCAACAATTGTTTGTGAACACAAGGCAACTCCATGTTTAGTATAAGTGTGACAGCAACTACTGTGTCAGTCAAAAAAATGTTGTCTGCTCTATGCAGTTTCTCTCTTGCAAGAAATGAACTAGAAAGACAACAATTGTTTTGTATGATGTTTGAGGCACAGCAATCCATCCATATTCTTTAGTGCTTGTTCTTATCCATGTCCCAAGTAGGGTTGGGGATAGTTTGAATTTGAGCAGTTCTGTTCCCGATCTGATTCCACATTTAGATTTTGTATGCAAATGATTCTCGATTACAATGCTTTTAGAGGACTGGGCCAAAAAGTTTGCATGGTTTAAATAATAAGGGTCCAAATTATGAACATCCTGACTGCAGCATTGACGAAAATGAACATTTGACTCAAGAGTTCTTTATAACCAGTATCAATATTAAACCTATGAACTAAAAGTCAATGTGTTTAGAACTAACCCAATTGACTTAAAGGTCAAGTGTCATGCCTATAAACATTTTAAAATAGATATTGTAATGAAAAATACATATAACATTATTGACTTCAATGTCTATCCATGCGCAAAGTTCCGAAAGTACACATAGATGGCAAGAAAAAGTAATCAAGGACAGTCTTTGTGATACTTTGAGACGTTTGTCAATCTTGTGCCACTTCATTATGATGTAGAGTTGCTAGTTTGACCTTTTGTTTTAGTTCAGTTTTTTTTTTCCCCTGTCATGGGCTCTTACGTTGGTTTGAAGACTAAAATAATGCTACAAACCATCTGTTCAAATGTTCCACCCACTGTTTAATTTGTTAGCTGCCTCAATGCTGGCATCGACATATTTTATTATTTCACTTATCCAATTGACTAAAGTCGTGCACGACGTAGCCTCCTGAGGCTGGGAGCGGTACGGAGCACATCAGACTTCCAACACATCATGACAGACCCTTTTGCAGAATATAACCTTATTCCAAGTGTCGCACCGAGGTGCTTGGTCATGTATTTTTACCGAAGTCAAGACACAGTTACGTTCACTGCTGCCATACAGCACAAGCACATCTTTGTGCATGTTCTTCAGTGGTTTTCAACACTTTCTTTTTCAGTGTCAGGGGGAATGTAAGCATCAAAACGGGGAACTGAAATTTTTAAATTTTAATGATTCCAGGAGAACCAGAATGTTAGTCCTGATTCCAATCGATTCTCGATGTCACACCCGAGTTGCAGGTGAGCCGGAGGCAAGAGACTGGTTACAGCCTGGATTGGTCGAGTGCTAATCGCAGGGCACATATACAGTAGACAAATAACCACTCACTCTAATATTTGCAGTAATGGACATCTTTGAGTCTTCATCAAACCCAACATGCTTGTTTATAGAATGTGGGAGAAACATGGATGACCTAAAGAAAACCAATGCAAACGTGAGGAATGACAGAATCCAATTTATTTTCAAGCATGTTCTTTTCACAAGTTCAAAGAAAAGTTGTTGTTGCCCCAAACGTCTTCCATTTAAGAATTATGGTGGACCACTGTGGTTTTAACCTTAAGTGCATCAGAAATGTTTTTATTACCTTGGCTAGATCTGTGGTTTGCCAGAATTCTATCTCTGAGCTCTTCAGACATTTTCTCGTTCTCATTTGCTCTAACGTGTACTGTGAGCTGTAAGGTCTTATATAGACAGGTGTGTTGCTTTTTTAATTAAAAATCAGTCAGGTCAAATACAACTGGACTCTATTGAAGGTGTGGAACCATCTTAAGGATGATAAGAAATAGGCAGCACCAGTGTTAAATACTAGTGGTTGTGTGGGAATAAAATGCTTTTCGTAATCTTTTGGGTAATTCATAGATAGGTGGAAATGAGTGTTTTAATCAAGTTAGGTAATTTTTAAGGTTGAGTAGAGGATCAAAGTTAAGACGAGATTTGACTGTGAAACGAATCTTAGCTTACAGCTGGTGTTGTATTTGTAAAAAATGAACTTGTACACCTGAGTAATGTGACAACATTAGCAATGTGTGACATTGTGATACGCGCCGTGTTAACTGCCATCACAGCTTTCATTCCCGCAGATAGCATCGATGTACACAGGGCATCAAGCAGGTTTTAGATCTATGTGCCATGTGCCTGTGCATATCTTTACACCACCCCAGCCTTATCCATCCTCGCGTGGGATCACGCCTTGTCACACCGGCGTGTCGGCACCGGCTCCCTCAATCAAATGCGCACGGGGGTGATTTATCGCACCTCCCTCCCCCCTGGTCTTCCTGTCGTGTTCATTTTACCATCTGGCTGACTTGTTGACGTGTCCTCCTTTTTTTGTCCCGTCGCCTCACGTGTCATCAGCGCTGACGTGATTACAGCTAATGGCCTGAGCTATGTTTAGAATCGCCTGCTTTCTGGTTGAGAAAACAAGACATTTTACCAAGTGCTTATGATCAGTAAGGTCAGGACGAGGACAGTAATGATGTTTAAGATGGCCGACAAGGGACGAGGTGCTGATGGAAAAAGAAGGTGATGAGGGATGAAGTGACCACTGCTGACTCTTGCTTGTCTTGTTTCTTCCACAGCCTGAAGCTCGAGTGTGACAAGCTGGCCAGTGAGAAGTCGGAGATGCAGCGTCATTACATCATGGTGAGTGAAGCCAACATTAATTTCATTTTATTTTTTGTCTTGAGTTGCAGCACGTGGTTTATTATGCCCTGTTCAAAGGTAGCTGTAAACAACTGTATGTTTTTTGCTCCTGAGGGGGCTCAAGTTTTGCATAGGTTTGACAGACTTTACAGGCATTTTTTCAGCAACATTTTAAAATTCCTCTGTGTCAGAAGGAGACATAACCCATATTGTAATGAAACTAAACTAAAGCGAAGCGGTTTGCGGTTCACTATTAACAAATTATTCTATTTGAGCTTTCTGTACTCTAAAATGCCATAAGGTAACACCGTAGCTTTGTGTCAGTAGGAAAATGGTATCGTAATTGATGTCAAGAAAGTACAGTGGTGCTTTGAAATGAGTTTATTCCATTAACCACGCTCCTAAATTGCAAAACACGTATTTATCACATTTTTTTCTTCCAGTATAATGAATAAAAATGACAATTCATTCCACCCTGCGCAGAAGTCTCAGCAAAATTGTTTGTAATTCTTTATCAGCAGGAAAATAGCACTCTTTAATATTTTACCTTATAAAAACCTACAATACTAATACCAAAAATAAATGGAAAGTAGAAAATTGAAAGCTTTATAAATAATTTCTTGTGGTTCCTTTTGGTGTGTGTATATGTGTGTCTTGGTCATGGGAGAGCAGTATAATCCAGTCATGCAGACACAAACAAAGAATAGTTTCATAACTATTGTAAGTGGCTCAGCAAGCTGAAGTAATACTACGGGTAGTTGTTTTTTTTGAAGAGGATAAAGAATATTTGCCTGTGAGTACTGTTTTATTGTTTATATATATTTTTTTTGTTTACGGTAGTTTGATAGTAAACTTCAACTGGGTGGCATTGAACAGGTGGAAGCCTCTTTTAAGAACTGTTGTTCACTTTGCCAAACCGCTGCTTGTTGTCAATTGAGTAGACTTCACTGCCACTATAGAGAGCGCATCATAATTTTTTGCTTGGAATTTAAAGCAAAAAAGTCGACTGAATGACTGCACCTGACTTGGAAAATCTGAAAATGGTCACTTATTTAATCTGAGAGACAAACTTTCCATATCAGAGAGGACTTTAGCCTGTGTTGTTTTTGGAGATTTTAGAGCGTCTTTGCGAGATGTATTGTATATTGTACACGTGCACTTCTGGCTCATTTCTTAGAAGACAAAGTTGTTAGATGAATTTCAGTTAAATGTACAGTATTTGAAACAATTTACAGTATATAGGCAATTGTGGTACGCTCACCCCATGGCATTTTAAAGGCAATAGTTGAATCAATAAAGCCTCGTCAGCAACTGATGCAAGCCTTGAGACAATACAACCGTTATCTTAGTATATTTCTTCATATAATAAGAAAAGGTTGATGGATGTTGTGAGGGAGGACATGAGGACTGTGGGTGTTAAGAGAAGATGATGCAGTAGATAGGCTTAGATGGAAAAAGATGAAACGCTGTGGCGACCCCTAACAGGACAAGCCGAAAGGAAAAAAAGAAGAAATGCGGGGGGCATTTATTTAGTCAGCTGGAGAAAGGAGCAGGTTTAATATCAAATAAACATCGTGAGATGATTGATTGAGGAGCGACCACGTCACAGCAACGCTCTCCACATAACATAAAATTATCGTGAGGCAAATTGCGTACTATAAATTTCCTCAGACAAATGTAGATAATTACTTTTTTTTTAATTAAAGTCATGTTCAAATATTGTAATTTATAGTCATTGCATGGAAATACTGTATACTGTGGAAAAACCAATAAGGACACCGGAATATATAGACATACTACAGCAAACAATTTAAAGAAAATGTCTTGCCAAGAAATTGTCTGCATGATTGATGAACAATAAAATAGACACTGATGATAGGCCATCCACTAAAAGAAATTTTACAATGCACAGGTTCATTCCCATTCTTTGTTGATTTTTGCCACTTCTTTGGGAATTTTTGACCGTTTCTTTTTGAGAGTTGTCGGACTGAAGGCATCAAAATGGGGAATCGCATTTTTCCGTTCCCGCGAGAGCTGAAATGTTAGCACCCGTTCTAAGTGGTTCTCAATTCTCGATGCCCAATCCTAATGACAGCTGAAACAAACAAAACAAAACAAAACAAAAAACAAAAACAAAGCAAGACTAAGAAAGCCAAAAATATGATTTATTCACAGCAGACGGAAAGAGCTGGCCTTTAGCGATGATGACTCACCGCATGGCTGAAGTTGAATGTCACTGTCTTTTTTTTTTTTTAATGTCTTTTGTCATTGACTGTGAACAACGTTCTCTTATCTCTACCACCAGTATCATGCAGTCAACCAGTTGTATATACGGATAATGTGTTCCACCCCAAGTGTCTCTGACCATTTACTCGTACAGTGAGTTGAGCAAGAACCTGCTAAAACGGCCCAGTGTTTGTTCATCTTGAGTGTGTGTTTTGCCAGTCTAGTAATCAGTGTATCCAACAAGCTAATCGCCAAATCCCCCCAAAAACAAGACCTCAGTTGAAATGGAGCACACGATAATCCTTTAAATGCCCTCTGTCTCCTCTGTGCTCCCTGAACAACCCCAGCCATCCTTTTTGTCTCCCCACATATATGTGCATCCACAAACACACACACACACACGTGGTCCACCTCGAAGTTAATCTCATTGTTGCTGGCAATGTAGCCCTGTGATGTTTTGCCTCTAATTGATCCTCTGACTGGCTTTAATCTCATCTAATCTGCGTCGCCACACCGCTCCCTCCACCATGAGACACAGACAAACACATTGAGAGCCCTCCCCCTCTGTCTGCACGCAGTCAGCTGTACGCACACAGACGCAGTCAAACGCAAATTTATCAAAACACGTGTTGTTTGGTAAAAGGTCACTTTCTTTTCGCCCAAAGCCAACGTGACGCTTTAATATCACGTCAGCCCAAATTAAATTCGACCCGATGTGCAACTGGCACTGCAGTCGCTCACCAAGCACTAACATCCTCTTATCACAATGTAGAGTCTTATTTTAACCACAAAAGTAGTATTCATACACCAATAGTTTATAAATTACTGTAAAAAAACAATGGTAAAACACCAAAATGTGTCTTTCTAGTTGAATCCTAGCAACAAAGAGGAAGTTGCATAAAGCAGGTGTGTAGAATTTAGTACAATGAAAAAAAAAATTCTCCATAAAATTCCATTAAAAGGGGATCTAATCAAATAAACATGAATAAGTGTGTGCTCTGGAAAAATACTGTGTATAAGCAGTATACAGTAGGTTCACAAAAAAAAATCTTATATGTAGTTGACTGCGTGTGTCAAAAGTGTCAATATCCTGCTGTCCACTGTACAATCTGATCCTGGAGGTTTGGTTTCCAGTCTGTCCCTAAAAAAAGTGGCTACTATCTTCTCTGTACAACTATTTGCAAGTTTTGTTGGATTACTTCAGATTTGTTTTAACACATGTTGTTTACAAACGTTATGAAATGCTGATTAACAATCAATAGCTGTCAGACAACAACAGGGTTTAAGTCTGTGCTCGGTCTAATAATTCACTGCCATTTGCCTTAAACATCCGTTGTGACTTTACCATTTCTAACTTATTAGTAAATGAATGTGTTTTGCCAGTTATATTCAGCGGAAATAAACAATATAATACCGAAAGCCTCCCTTTCAATTACTTCTGCTCTCCATGGCTCGCTCGCTCTCGCTCTGGCACAGAAACCCACATACACAACCATCTCTAATGGCGTATCAGGTTGCCCCTGCTCCCCCGGTCGACAGCACCTCCATTTCCCAGGCGCTGTAATTACTTTAGGGACCTTCCACATGGGCTCGTGCGCTACACTGAAAAGCGCACACACACACACAAAAACGTGTGCACGTTTAACGTGTATGTGTGTAAGCTTGAACACAGATCAACAGAGTGTGTGTGTGTGTCTGTGGATACGTGTTTGTGAGCGTGTTTTTCCAGTCCCAGAGCCCATTCTCTCCTGCAGACTGAGTGGGTGATTAACTGGGTTTACGCTGAGAGGGTGGCCCTCTCATTAACACTCAAAACACACACACACACACACACACAATCACAGTCAAAACACAGGCGCATTGTCTATTGTCATTACTTTTCTTGTTCACTTCCTTTTTCCTGTTACGATCTGCTCATCTTACCAAATTGTTACCAGAATGTCAGCTCCCTAAATTTTAGCACCGGTGGCCATTTTGGACATTAGTTTGTGTAACATGGACAAAAAAATAAATAATAATTTTTACATTGTGTCCAACAAAAAAAAAATGTTACGTCTTTAACTTCATCTCCTCATACATTGTGTGCTACGTCGAGTTAAGGGTGACCCAACTCAAAAATTAAATTTAAGTCACCAGAGCCTAACCCTATTACCTTAGGTTATGAGGAATTATTTTAGATATTACATATAGCTGGCGGAAACATTATCAACAAGTAGCAGTTTGGCAAATTAAAAAAAAAAGAAAAAAAATCTTTGCCTAAAAAAAATCTTCAGAAAATGACTACTACTAATACAAAACATGACAGTTACCAATTTTGTATTTAACCAAAACACATACTTTTCTGAAATTGCACTCGCTTAGTGGTAATGTATTGTAGTAAAACACCAGTGAGGGGCTGACAAAACTAGCATCATTGTTGCGATAGTAATCAGTCATTTGACTTTACAGCAATCTAATCGGTATAATTTGATATTTAGCACTTTGTCAGAATTCGCCAATCCAATCAATAACGTCACCGCAAGTCTGGTCTGGTGGAGAAATATGTTAAAATAGTACAGGACATGTATGAGGGCAGGAGAACAGCGGTGAGGTGTGCCGTTGGTGTGTCAGAAGAATTTAAGGTGGTAGACTGGAATCACCTTGGACTATGATGTTCACAGATGATTTTGTGATCTGCAGTGAAAGTAGGGAGCAGACGGAGGAACAATGAGAAAGATGGAGCCGCGCACTAGAAAGGAGAGGAATGAAGATTAGCCGAAGTAAAACAGAACATATGTGCGTGAATGAGAGGGGCGGAGGAGGAAGAGTGAAGCTCCAGGCAGAAGAGAGAGCGAGGATGGACGACTTCAAATACTTGGGGTCAACAATAGTGAGTGTGGTAAGGAGGTGAAGAAACAGGTCCAAGTGGCGTGTAACAGTTGGCGGAAGGTGTCTGCTGTTCTATGTGACAGAAGAGTCTCCGCTAAAATGAAGGGCAAAGTTCATAAGTCAGTGGTGAGGCCGCCCATGAGGTACGGATTAGAGATGGTGGCACTGAAGAAACAACAGGAAGCTGAACTGGAGGTGGCAGAAATGAAGATGTTGAGGTTCTCGCTCGGAGTGAACAAGTCTGATAGGATTAGAAACGAGCTCATTAGAGGGACAGCCAAAGTTGGATGTTTTGGAGACAAGGTGAGAGAGAGCAGGCTTCGATGGTTTGGACATGTCCAGAGGCGAGAGAGTGAGTATATCGGTAGAAGGGTGCTGAGGATGGAGCTGCCAGGGAGAAGAGCGAGAGAAATACAAATGAAAAGGTTGATGGATGTTGTGAGGGAGGACATGAGGACAGTGGGTGTTAGAGAGGAAGATGCACAAGATTGGCTAATAATGGAAAAAGATGACACGCTGTGGCGACCACTAACGGGACAAGCCGAAAGGAAAAGAAGAATCAATAATGTCATTTATCTCCTCTGCAAAAAACATTTACTCCGTGTCGCCAAGGTGGACAGTAGATTTGGATCCAAAAGCCTGTTTGTTTTTAGCCGTGTTGCATGTCATGTCATAGTGCTGTCAATAGCTGACAGCCAATAAGATTATTTTTTTTAAAATGTCAGTGGTGTAGGACAGACAACACGTCTGAGACAGACAACACATAATACCCGTTGAGATGGCTTCATATATGTGTTGAGAATGATCACGGAATGAAGTAAATTGATACAGCTATCAAAATATGTTTTTGACACCAGGGTAATAAAAAATGTCTTTGTCTTATTTCCATACCAGTACTATGAGATGTCCTACGGGCTCAACATTGAGATGCACAAACAGGTGAGTAAATGGCCAACATTCGATTGTACTCTTAAGAGTCTCTTGCATTCTCTCTGCGTGACCACTAACAAAAGAATGACTACCTTGCTCCAAACCTGCGAGATCATTTCAGCATTCTTCCTCACCTGTATCTAATCACAAACACTGTATTGCTTTATGCTTATTTGTAATACCGTAATTTCCGGCCTACAGAGCGCAGCTGTTTATAATCCTCACCCTGTACATTTGTAAAGGAAATACCATTTGGTACATACATGAGCCGCACCTGTGTAAAAGCCGCAGGTGCCCGCATTGAAACCCACATTGGAACACGAGATATTTACAAAGAAAGACGGTAAACAGAAAGAGTTTTCAAAATTTTAATACCTTAGCTTAGCGTAACATACCAACAACGAGGTAGCACAAACTGGGCCGGCAAAAAAAGAAAAAAAAAACATACCGGTGTAAAAAAAAAAAAAAAAAACAGCCGCAGCAGCTACAGAGTAGCAACACGGTAGGACAGTACTAACAGGTCCGGTTAAACAAAACATACCTAAATCACTCAGACGCGGCAGTAACACAGCAGCAACAGGATAGCGCAGCAAAGTCACTTCCTCGGCACATATATTCCACCATTTCACTCTTACCTTTTCCGCTTGAGTGCCCCATTGCGGTCGTTAAAAAAAATGCACAAATTAGCCGCATCACCGCATAAGCGCAGCGTTGAAAGCATGTGAATAAAGTCGCGGCTTATAGACCGGAAATTACGGTATATTGTTTGGATGTGACAAAGGCGGCACAGTGACTGGCTGGTTTGAGTGTTTGCCTCACAGTTCTGAGGACTTGGGTTCCAAACTGTGCAAACAAATCATGTGAGTGACACCTTATTAGATGAAAGTAGCAACAAATTGACATTTTGCTGCATTCTTAGGATGGACGAATGTCAGTGATCCAAATTCAAATCTTAGCAGAAAGAACTGTATTAGTTTATTTTATTATATATAGATAGACTTCTCATCTGTTGGCAAATACAAAACAGACTGCCACAATATGTTTCTGAGGTTAAATTTGCTTTTTTAAAACTGATCACAATAATTTCATTCAGCCTCACTTCATCGTGTTGCTGATTTCTACGAGCTTTACACGATTGAAAGGGAACGGAAAGCCTTGGTTGGAACAGGGAGCGGAGAGTTAGCGTGCTGAGATGAGAAGCACCAGCGCTCATACATCAGCTACTTTGACAGAAGCTGGGGGAGTAATTTATGCTTGGGGTGCAGGAGGGAGAGGCGCGATCATGGGCTTCATCAACTCCCCCAAAACACACACACATACACACATGGTCTTATCATTGACGCATACACTGGCAGGCATATGGGGAGAACCATGTAGGCTTTGACTAATGGACACCTGTGAAGATTGGCAAGCCCTGAGATTTAAACCCCCTTCACATGTACGCACCCAGGTTGGATGTACACGACTGTCATGCACACATACATCCACACACACGCAGTGGGCCATCTATCTCCTTTATCTGAAAGGGATGAATCCTTCAGGGAAAGGTGTGCTGCTGCATATGTGTGTTCACTGGGTTTTTGCTCATGGTTTATTTTATACATATATATATATATATATATATATATATATATATATATATATATATACACACACACACACACACACACACACACGGTTTTTTGGGGGGTGATTTGTGAGTATGCATTGTAGATACTGCTATTTCAATGCATGTCATTTCTTTGTGTGAGTGAATGTGGAGAAGCGCGAGCCCCATTAGAGAGTTGAAATGGAAGGGGATGTGCGTGGACGAGCGTTCATGTCGGGGCCCATTGTGCGCCGCCACTTTCTCCCTACCTCCTCGCCACCTCTGACTCAATTTCCCTCCTCTCGTCCGTTCCCGCCATCCCTCGCTCCCTCTTCATCGTCCTCCATTCAGGGGAGGCTTCTCTACTAGATGGGAGTACGCTCTTGTCCTCCTTTCACGCCTCTTTCTCTTTCTGCTCGTCACAAAGCTGAATCGGCAGTTGAGCTGGAGTGCTTTTACGTTTCGATTCTGTCTCTATAAAATCTTCTCAGAAATGGGATTTGTGTCATGAAATGGAATGACGGCACATACAGCGGAACTTTCAAGGGCCACCACAATCCCTTCATATTTTAAAACAATTTTACCATAGGGTCACAGTTCACTCGGTGGCCAAGTGATTAGTATGTCTGCTTTACAATGGACCTTTCCGATGGTGATCTTAAGCTCCGCCCCCTTAGCCATATCCCACAAGTTTTCAAAATGGCAATTGAACAGAACATGTTTGAAGTCGATCCTCTATCGCGTATTCTAGATAATATTGGGGTATGTTTTTTGCCAAATGCGCTAGCAACACAAAAGAACTACAACAGTGGTTTGACTTCCTGTCACCTCCGGAAGTGAAAAGCGACTCAGAGCGGCTGCCGGCGACACACAACAAAACACTTTGTTTACACCGACTGAATGTCAAAATAAAAAATGCAACATTTTTTCAACATGTTTGGTTTTATTCAAACGGGAGCGGGACAGGAGTAGGAGTAATTTTGAGTGGGAGTGGGATGGGAGTGGGAGTCATTCTACAGGAGTGGGACAGGACAGGATAGAATTTTTTTCTCTGGGAGTGGGACGGGACAGGAGTGAAAATCCGCTCCCGTATCATGCTCTAGTCTCAACTATTTCACGCATGTACACGTAAATATGTACACGGAATTAAGTTGCAGCGAAATGTTGCCGATCGATGCAAAAAATTGACGCCTCACAAACTTCATATTGAAATCCAACAGGATAAAATAGTAAAGCAGGGTGAGTACGTTTTACTTGGAAAGATCACAAGTAATATCATTGTAGTCTTTACAAGTGAGTGGGTGTATTTATTTGACTTGGCTCGTAATGGAACCCAGTGCTCCGTCTTAAAAATCTGATTTGATGCAAATAGGCAAATTGACATAGCATTTACGTATAACTAACCTCCGAGTCTTCGGCATAAAACATGACACGCTTCATTCAGCAGGTCAGTGATACACTAACAAAATGAAAGTTGTTCTCCTGCAATGTATAAAGCACTGATAATAATTCAATCAAACTCAGAGAAGATACTTCTCCCTCACTTACCTTTGAACATATAGCCTTGTGTTTGTTGATATTGTCCACATTTAGTTGTACGTGTGGTCTACTGTGAGCCTTAATCCATCGTTGACACTTTGTCAAATGTGTTTTAGGCTTTAGAAAATGAATCAAGCGGGCCCCTTGTAACCTTGCAGGATATCTTTCGTCAGAATTGCACATTCCCCAAGACCATTTTCTTCGTAACATTAACTTTTCCAAGCGCACGCTACTGACAACCAGCATTGCTTGTGGGACAATACGGCAAAAGGGGCTTGTCAAGCCAGGGGTGAAGACAATGCGGCTTTCTGATTGGCGATTATTGTACAAGTGATTGACAGGTCAGAAAGGTCCATTCAAAGGGTCAGTGCGGCCTTTGCATGTTCTCACCATGCTTGCGTGGGCTTTCTCCACATACTTTGACATTTGCCCATCCCTGACCTATGTCATGAATTTTCCCTTTTAAATTTAACTTCAGAAATAATTCATTTTTACACCTAAAGGCAAATTTATTGAGCACCATTAGTCATTCATTGCGGAGGCCCCGTAGCTCTGCAAGTGCATCTTATAGATAACGTAACGCAAACACGTGTTCCTCTTTGATCCCCCTTGTGAGCTTTTTTTTTTTTTTTTTTTTTACTATTATGGCTTATTTAAATTGCGATTTAAAAAAAAAAAAAAACAGCAAAGGCTTCTCCGGCTGGAATTAACGATCCAGCGTTCGATGTCCACTTTTCTTCTTTTCTGATGCGTACGATATCCTGCTGTTTCAGCGAGGCAAAGTGGAGAAACAACACTTGAAGAAGTCTGCCATAGAACAATGAGCAGGGAACGAAGGAACAGGAGAACAAAGCTCGGGAAGATGATAGGGAGCGCAGATAAAAGCGGCGTAAAGGCGGTGGGAAAAGTGGAATATTTGTTAGCGTTCGGCGAGTCCCACAGAGACTTTTTCAAGATGTCTGTCTGCGTGCGTGCGTGTGTGTGTGCGTGTCTGAGCCAAGCAGAGCGCTTGATTGGAGGAGGAAATCGCGCTCCGCATGCCTAATGACTGCTACTCTCGCCTCATCTCGCCACCAATTATGCTCTAACGCCATTAGCGCTCATTTGCATATCTCGCTCGGATTGGGTGATTAGCAGCCAAATGTGATAATAGACCCGCATGTGAGGACGATAGCAGGGATTGTGCACTATTCGTGTGTGTGCGCGTGTGTGTGTGCGATAGAAAGTTTGAGAAGGTCAAAGCTGCTGTTGCTCATACGAATGAGCGTCTGCTTGGAATCACAAAATGGCTGTTTCCGTGTACTGTGTTGCGGTTTTAAAGCAGGTCTCAAACTGGTGGCCCGAAATGATATTTTTTGCGCTTCCCACCTTAATATGAAAGTTTAATCTTAGTGCGGCCCTCGAGTTTTATAGGAATGGCACTTTTATGGGGTTGTGTGCGGAGCTGGCGACCCAACCAATCATGGAGGGGTATATGGCCCCCGGGGCGTGACATTGATCGGGCTTGATGCAAGCGGAGAAACGTTTTTCTAAAAAAATTACAGCAGTGTTGCTATGAGGAGTTTTATTAGTAGTATTCTACACAACTTGTTGAGACCACCGTCCTTTTTTCTCCTTTTTTTTTTTTTTAAATAAAAAGACGTTTGAGAAGATTGGATTTTCTTTTAAATTTCAACTTGATATTCGTGCATGTGCGCCGAGGTTGCGGCCCAGCTGGAGCCGGATGCTGGCTCAGCGGCCCCAAGTTAAATTGAGTTTGAGACCCATGCTTTAAAGCAGGTTTGCCCAGACTTTTTTATCCCAAGATCTACTTTTCATGCAGCCACCCTCTCGTGAGCTAAGGGGGGGGGGGGGGTTGGGGGGGGGGGGGGGGGGGGGTTATGATGATGCTCCCAAACAGTTTTAAGGTTAATGTTATGTTGCCTCCTATATTTAAAATACAGAATTAGCTTTTTGTACACTGTATTGTCTGTGCTCTCAACCTGGATCAGGCTGTGCCAAGGTGCAATTTTAAAATGACACACCATCTCATCCTGCATGTTCTACTTTGGCTTCAGACCAGATCTTTCCCACTCAGAAAAGAGAAAATCTCATCCAGTTTAACCACATTTTCTTTGATTATTCTCATACGCCGACATTGCATCTTAAAACAACAGCATTTCTTTTTTAACTTTCTCCATTAATATTGAAAGTAAACATAAGCAGCATGTCTAGCTCGTCTTTGCTCTATGTTGCCCGGACTGTGTTGCTAACTAAAGCAGCGGTGGTGGACGCTGTCATTATAAAACACATTGATGGGCTGCGTAAGTACCGTAACATTTGTAATTGAGTGTATGTCAACGGTCGTTGTTAGAGAAAGTTCCGTGTACTTCCTAAACGAAACCAGTGGCTTCTTCTTTTCATTTTTTTATAGTACGTATGGGAATTGTGTCATTGGATGTAACAACCAGTCATCCCTCACTCATTGAATCACATTGCAAAATGCCACAAACTGAATAGCTGTATGTTATACTTTCAATTAGCATTTAGAGACTGCATCAGCGGTGCACAATTGCGCATGCGCGCAGTTTGGAGGGAACATTGGCTGATGTCTTTTTTTTTTTTTTTTTTTTGGCACTCCAGTCGATGGCGATCGACGCATTGAGCACCCCTGGTTTAGAGGGTATAGCTTCAGTTTTTTTTCCTCCACTTTTCAACACATCGTATACGTAATCACGTATCAGTCACTGTGATTTGACAGGTGCGTACGCGCCTGTGCACCATGGCACTCCCAAATCTGCACAGTCGGGCACAAAAAATCACGCGCATAAAATTTGTTACGAGTAGAAATACAGAGAAAATTGAAAGACATTTATTTTGTGTTGTCTTGACCAATGTTCCCTCTAAGCTGCACAATTGCACACTTGTCACACACTTTCAGCGCACATGAAAACCGATCCAGCACAGTGAACCACAACCGAACATCTTTTTTTTTTTTTTCGTTTTTTTTTTGTTTTTAACACTGTAGCACACAGTCTCTAACAAGCTGGCACTCACCCTACTTCTACTTCCTAGTTTTCCTGACACCGCCCCCTCCGCTCTTAAAGGGGTACACTCATAATTACAAACACAACACACACCCGCAACTTTATATCTGCAGGCGTGACTGGTGGACCACACCCGTAACTTTATATCTGCGGGCATGACTGACCTCACCCAAACATTTTTCAAATGTGAGTGACTGACGTATGTAAAAAGCAACAACAATATTATGTAGGGCTGCTTACATGTTGCTGCTTTGTGCAATGGCTGTTCTCGCAGTATGTTTGTCTCAAAAGTATTCTGTCAAATGGCAGCTCCGACTTCTTCTTTTCCTTTTGGCTTGTCCCGTTAGGGGTCGACACACCGTGTCATCTCAGATGAACGGATATTTGTTTGGCACAGTTTTTACGCCGGATCCCCTTCCTGATGCAACCTCTCTGCATCTTAGCCGGGGAGAAAATGGCAGCTCCAACTACCGGAGTCAAATTTCTTGCGTGTTTTTGCCATACTTGCCAAAGTAAAGATGATTCTGATTCTAATCTTGCTAAATCATGCTAAACATTAACGTAGTCGTCTAGATTTTTACTTGAATGCACGACGTCACAGAAGAGCTAAATCACATTTCACAGAATTGGCCACTACCGGGTCGAGCTGAGACGAGCAGGCCAACTAGAATGGGAACAAAAACAGGAAGTAATAACTGCAACTGGCCACAACATGTAATCAGATAAAAATGTCTTGGTGAAGCAACATGCGGCTCTCTGTTACCACCCAGGAATATTTTGGGATCACCAAATTACAGCAGCTTTCGTTTTAGCGGTCACAAGAGTTTGAAGACGTTTTCTCTGTCCAATTTTTCCTCTTCCTCTTGGTGTTTGCTCGTGTTATAGTCATGTATGATTTAGTGCTTGTCTCTTTAACAATAACATCTCCCCTTTTCCTCCACAGGCTGAGATCGTAAAGAGATTAAACGGGATCTGTGCCCAAGTCCTCCCATATCTGTCTCAGGAGGTATATATCTCCCCCCAACACACACAAAGTTATGGTCCCGGCTAAGACCCCCTAGCATCCAGGAGTGACATCACTTTCATTCCCTTCTTGTTACCCCCTCCACTGCACTGACCTCTTCCCTCATCGTTTTCCCATCCCCAACTACCATATGTGTTTGTCTTCGTGTGCAATAATAAATGGTTGTGAGATTCAGATAAGCTGTGTTCTTATCTGGTCACCAGGGGGGTGACCATCACCCATTACTTCACACCATCCATTCACTGATGTCAGACTAGGGTTTTTCTGTGTGTGTGTGTGTGTGTGTGTGTGTGTTAATAGCTGAAAGGTTGTAGGGGAACTCCTTTGCGACGCTTAATATTGATCTAACCCGTCCACCCCTCTTTTCTCTCATTGTGTCCCTCCCTTTCCTGCCACCCCCCAACCTGTGATGCAGCACCAGCAGCAGGTCCTGGCGGCCATCGAGAGGGCCAAGCAGGTCACCCCTCCAGAGATGAACTCCATCATAAGGGTAGGAGGATCTGGCCCTCCCTGTGGGATGGGCAATTTCTTGATCATTTCTGTGAATAGTGCATGACATTATCATTTTTTATTGTTGTTATTTACTGACACTTATTGCTGGTCCGATGTTTGAGGGTGCATCACCTACTTGTCTCAAAACGGCTTTCCTCACTAGTGACCAAATGGGCTAATTAAGAAAGAAATTCTCATAATATTAAAATATGTTTTTTGAGAGGAAAAATCCAACCTATTATTTCCACTTTTTATCTTGGAAAAAGTGGCGGCACGGTGGCTCAGCTGGTAAAGCGTTGGCCTCACATTTCTGAGGTCCCGGGTTCAATCCCGGACCCGCCTGTGTGGAGTTTTAATGTTCTCCCCCGTGCCTGCCTGGGTTTTCCCCGGGCACTCCGGTTTCCTCCCACATCCCAAAAACATGCAACATTAATTGGACACTCTAAATTGACCCCTCCGTGGATGTTGCGCAATCCGTGTCACTGACCAATCAGACGCCAGAGATCTGCATCATCTCAGACTCAAATCTCAGACAACGCTGGCTGGATGGTCCAGTATAGCTTCTGTTGGCGTTTTATCGCGTATTTGGGTTCTTTAACAATAGATATGGTTAAGAGGCGTAGTCACGGACTTTGTAATAGTGACGACAGGTATCCTGAAAGGCTAGTTGGTGGAGTTCAATTCGTACCCTTTCTAAAACTGAAGACCCAGTACGAAAAATGTCTTTGATGGATAAAACTTTGAGGAAGACCGCATGATCAACTGAATCCATCAACCGGAAGAGATATGTTTGCACGAAGGTAAACCCTAAATTTGATTTTCTATACATGTCTCATATAAATGAATTAGCAGTTCTTCGCTTGCATAACATAGCTAAGTGTGAATGATTGACACACTTGATCTATGTTGAGCGATATTTTGCGATGATCTGACTGCACAAACGTGTCGGTTTGTTGCTGGCTAATTAGCTAAGCTAAACCGGACGAGCAGTCCTAAAAGCCTTCGACGTGCACAGAGACACCAAGACTGAAGGAAGGATGTTTGAGGACACTAAAGTAGTGATTGTCGTACTCGGTCGGGACTTGCGTAGGTTCGGCACTAATTCAAGAATAATTATTGAGGGGAGCGAGTGACGTTACACAAAGAAAACGAGAGAAACAACTCGTAAATCAAGCCTCGCCTTCTTTTCCTTCATACGATGGTTCACAAATGGCTATACAGATGCATATACAGATTCTGCACACAAGTGTGATATGTAACACGAAAATAGGAAACTGTCAATGACGAATTCGTCTTTGGGTTATAATATATTATGTGGCTTCTCGGTCTTCCTCTGACTCCGGAAAGATCTCGCGCTAATATCAATGGTTTCTCCGTCGATATGCATGTAAATACCATTGAAATACCGCTCGCTGAAATACTTGAAGCCCTGCTGTCTGCTTTTCAACGATATTTCGCTGTTAGTTAAGAATGCGAGTGAGAAATCAGCCGGTAAATCGGACAGTTTCGCTCTATTCCTTTCTTGCTGCACCGGTATTTTTGCCAATTGTTTGTCTGACGTCAGCGCATGTGACGTGACGTCACTTCAGGAGGCGTGGTTAAGTGCCCTGTACGGAGGGGTCAATTGCCCAAAGGTGTGATTGTGGGTGTGGCTGTCTCGATGTGCCCTGCGATTGGCCGGCAACCAGTTCAGGGCATACCCCTCCTCCTGCCCGTTGACAGCTGGAATAGGCTCCAGCACTCCCTGCGACCCTCGTGAGGATAAGCGGTGAAGAAAATTGATGGATGGATCTTTGAAAAAATGCAACTTTATTATCATTGTAAAAAAGGGTTAGAACATGACTCTTTTTCATATTAACACTTTCTTTTGCCAAATCCAACATTTCAACTTGAAAAATACAATTTTATTCCTGTAATATTGAATTTTTCTCGAGTTGTTTTTCTTCTTTCTCTAAAAATGTTGTCTGACTTTTTATCCAAAATCTCGATTCTTAAACTCTTCTCATAGTGTTCTAAATTGATCTTTTTGGAAAATTGTGAATTCATTCACATATTCTTGTGAAAATAAATCAGAATTTATTGTGGTGTCACAACATGAGCCCAAAGATTTAATATGTTGCTTTCAGTCAGTTGAGATGTCACTTGAGTGGATGCAGCCGTTAGTCTTCTGTTGCTTTTGGCCTCTGTTGCACTTTGATGCATTATTTACAAACACAATATGTGTGAGGATCAGCATGCAAACACAATTTGTCACTTAGTATATATATATATATTGTCTCTCTATTATTTATATAGTCAATTGATTTCATTGGAAGGGGGTGGGGGGCTTTTGTGGTGGACATGTTTACCTTGTGATGTTGTTTTGCTTATATAGAAGGAATGTATACACAGCAGCTGTAGAGCGTTAGCCTAACAGTTCTGAGGACCAGGGTTCAAATCATGGCCCCGCTTGTTTGGAGTTTGCATGTTCTCCCCGTGCCTGCGTGGGTTTCCTACGGGCACTCTGGTTTCCTCCCACATCTCTAAAAAACATGCATTCAATGGAGACTGTTAATTGCCTCCCAGGCGTGATTGTGAGTGCTGATGTTTGCCTCCATGCGCCCTGCGATTGGCTGGCAACCAGTTCAGGGTGTACTCCGCCACCTGCCTCTTGACAGCTGGGATAGGCTCCAGCACTCCCGTGGCCCTCGTGAGGATAAGCGGTCAGAAAACAGATGGATAGAAGGAATGTATAAGTCCAGGGCTTTTTTTTACCGTCAGTTTGTAAAATGTATCGGAAAATTGGAACTCAAGTCTCCTTCACTTCACATATTCTTTTTGTGGGCGTGTGGAGTCTAAGTGACGTGCGCTTGTGTTCCGTGTAGCAGCAGCTCCAAGCTCACCAGCTGTCTCAGCTCCAAGGCCTGGCGCTGCCCATGACCCCCCTGCCGCTGGGCCTGAGCCAGCCCAGCCTGCCCGCCGTCACCACCTCCTCCGGCCTCTTCTCCCTCTCCTCTCTGCTGGCCACCCAGGCACAGCTGGCCAAGGAGGAGAAGGCCTCGCGCGACGCCGCCGACAGCCACCGCGAGGAAGACGGCGACAAGTCTGACTAAGCAGTGCACCCCCAGCTTTCTGTCTGTATCTATAGCTCTATTCTTTCTCTCGTTCTCTCTCTCTCTCAATTTCAACGTGGAACCCCCCCCCCCCCCCCCCCGCCACCCCCCAACTTCTGCTTTCCACTGAGACAAAATGGCCTCTGAGCTTCTGACGGGACTCCAACTTTCTTATTTCATGTTTTCATCTATCTCTTTTTTTTTTTATTGAATGTTTTATTGATGAAGCTTCATCCTCTTTATTCTTCCCTCCTCTCGCCTCCTCTTCTAGCCATGTTCAACGCGACTGGCGCTGCGTTCAAGACTGCTGGGAAGTAGGAAAGCACTTTTGGGAAAAAAAGACAGGCACGATCATCAGTTCATCCATTCTCAAATTAATTTTGGATTCATTGGGAATAATGATAATAATGGAAGGCATTTTGCATTCCATTCCAAAAACGTGTTTCATTGAACCAGTCCAGGATGGACCACGCTTCCAGCTCCATGTAGTGATAAATGCTGATATCCATTACAGCCAAAGGTCTAGTTCAGGGGGGCCCCAATATCTACTTTTCAAGTATTTGACCTCCTGCGATCTACCCTTTTTTTGGGATGGGGGTTGGTAATGACCATGTCCCCGGTTTGAGACCGCAGAGAACTAACTACCAATGAGCTAAAATTCTGGGCCACCAACACAGCTCAGCAACAATGTATTGCATCACCCCGTGAGCCAATCTTGCACAACACAACGCAACACAACATAATTAAAAATGTACATTTTTTTGCCGACTCGCACTGAAGTCCGGCCAGTTGCTGTCTACAGTCAGCCTCAAGCACACTTCCAAATGTTCATCACTTAGAGGGCGGAACGGTAAAATACTCCTCCTCGCGTTCCCTATAAAAGTGGTTTGTTTTTCTCTTCTTGCATGGTCCAGCTCCCCCAAGCATTTTTATAAGTTAAGTTTAAAGGGGAAATCCACTGGTTTGCATGAACAATGTATCCAATAGGTCATGTAATATGTACTCTATTTTGACAAAGTGATGTTAAATCCTCTCTCATTTAATAGTGTTTGGAGAAGAAAACAGGTAATTCACTGACCAGCTTGTTAATTTTGACAAAGCTGCAGTTACTTTTTAGTGGTGTTCCGTAACCTAAATGTCAGAAAAATGCACATCACCGATAATATTAGTATTAGTAATATTAGGGCTGACGTCTTTTTTTTTTTTTTTGGGGGGGGGGGGTCAGATGTCATCCAATCTACCAATCCTACTGCGTCGTGCACCCCTGGTCAAGTCCATATCAGCATGACATTTTAATACTGAAATTTCTTCTCTCACCAAAGTGTAGGTATTTAAATTTGCAGTAGACCTTGCTTCGAGTGGCGTTCCAATGCACTTTGACACTAACCCGAGGTCTGAAATGTCAGTTTTTCACAGTTTTCATGAACGCAGCAGCCACGGTGAACGCCAGAATTGTTTGTCAGGCCTCTCATACACTTAATTTTTGTTTTTTGTTTTTTGAGTACGATTGCATGTGTCGGAACATTTGAACTCCATTGCAAACCAGAACAAAAGCACCTAAAGAAGCATGTAAATGTTGATTTGGGTTGTAAGTGTAATTGTCTCAGTTCATAGACTCTATTGTTGTCCAACCAGGCAGACATTCAATAGCTGATTTTATTTGAAGTCGTTCGCTACCCAAAACAGCAGCACCTACAGAAGAATGTGTCCCGCCTTCGTGTAAAAGGCTTAGGCAGATAAATAACACGTCTTTTGTATTAAATGGATGGAGTATTAGGGTCACACTGGGGCAAGGGGTCATGCACGACAAGAATAATGTTGTATTTTGTTGTCTTTAACCTTTTTTTTTTTTCTTTTCCTTTTTCTGATGTTACAACCATTTTGGGATCTCTAGAATATAATTTTTTTTTCGCCCTTAATTCCGTGACATTTTCCCTCAAAGGAATAGCCCGAGTTAGCTGGGATAGGCTCCGGCACTCCCCCGACCCTTGTGAGGATAAGCGACTAAGAAAATGGATGAATGCATTTCCTGGATTTTCTCCAAATAACACAACTGTTCTCGTAATATTACTGCTTTTCTCTGGGGGGGGGGGGAATCACAATCTTGAATTGATTATTCTATCAAATTTGTCTTCATTTTTTTTATCCTCACCCCTTCGTCGTCTATTATTTAAACACGTCATTTTTACGTATTATTTTAATACCTTTCTCAGAACTATAAAGCTTAGCATTTTAGCATTTTCTTGAGAGTTATGACTTAATGGGGGAAAAAAATACATTATTTTGACACACACGCAGCTTCCAGTGTGTCGTTAATACTCCTGGGTGGCAAATAAAAGCGCCTCGTTAAAGCAGCGTGTATGTTTTGTGTGTGTGTGTGTGTGTGTGTGTGTGTGTGTGTGTGTGTGTGTGTGTGTGTGTGTGTGTGTGTAAAGACAGCAGGGGCCAGCGTGTGTATTGCTGTCCAAACAAAAGGAGGACAAAATCCATACATTCCCCTCGTGTTGGTATGATTGTGTTTGCGTTCTATCTTATTGGAATAACGTTTCTCTGCTTGTGAATGCAGTGCATCATCTTCCTGCCTGGCTTTCATGTAGTGATGTCACTCAAAAAACACACACACGCGCGTCAATGCATGATCCACAGTGGGAAGCAAATTTCCTAAATTTTCTTAAAAAGCATTTTTTTTTTTTTTTTTTGGTCATCACTGCATTTCGCTTTGCTGTGTTGAATTGTATATTTTAGTGGTGGGAATCCGAGACCACGTTACACGAAGCTGCCATATTAAAATCCAAATCTCATAATCAACTGTTCAAAAAAAAACAAACAAACAAAAAAAAAAAAAAAAACGGGAAAAAAAAAATTGCTGATCATATAAAAAGAAACATTTTTTTCTTACATGTAGGGAAAAAGGTTCCCCCAACCCTGAAGTATAAGTTCACGTAGCTGGAGGTCGTCTCGTTTACTTCTCCATACATAAAAAGCTTTATGTGTATATTCCGGATCATTCTTGCTATTGGGAAGGGTTTACAATTGCAGTACTTTTTGCCCCTTTTTCCTCGCCCTCCTCGCGTCTCCTGACTTTCTAGCTCATAGCGTGAAGCATTGTAAGCTTTGTAAGGTCTTTTTTTTTGTTTTTCCTTGTTTTTTTTTTTAAATACTTTTGTGTATAATGTAAAACCTGAACGTGAAAATGTTTTGTGTCCTACATCATAACTACATTTAAACAACAATGGAAAAAAAAAAATTGGAAAAAAAAAAAACAAGGAAACTATTAAAAGTACAGCAGACATTTATGTGAAATAATATGAAATGTTGTGCATTAAGGAAGGACTTCTGGTGCCTTACAAATAAAGTCAATCAAATCATAGCCGACTTTCCTTGTGTTAGTTCATTTGTTTGTTTAAAACACACAATTCACTTTTTGGGCGGCACCGTGGATCAGCAGGTAAAGCGTTGGACTCACTGTTCTGAGGACCTGGGTTCGATCCCGATCTCAGCCCCGCCTGTGTGGACTTTGCATGTTCTCCCCGTGCCTGCGTGGGTTTTCTCCGGGCACTCCGGTTTCCTCCCGCATCCCAAAAACATGTAAAATTAATTGGACATTCTAAATTGCCCCTGGGTGTGATTGTGAGTGCGGCTGTTGTCTGTCTCCATGTGCCCTGCAATTGGCTGGCAACCAATTCAGGGTGTACCCCTCCTCCTGCCCGTTGACAGCTGGGATAGGCTCCAGCACTCCAGTGACCCTCGTGAGGAGAAGCAGCTAAGAAAATGGACGGATAATGCAGTAAATACGATAGAACTCCTGATGATGTCCGTGCCATCGGGCCAGATTAATGCATCGAGCGGGCCCTAAAATTTTGCTGCTGGGATAGGCTCCAGGACTCCCCACGACCCTCGTGAGGATAAGCAGCCAAAAAGATGGATGGATTTCACTTTTTGTCTGACTGTCTGAAATCAAGTCAGATTAAATCTCCTGTTTTAGGTCACTCACTGTTCTTTATTTGTTTTTTGTTTCCATGTCTCTTTAGGAGTAATGGTTTTATTCTCGGTGAGTGGTCTTTCAGCCCAGATTTTTGTGATCCTGACTAACCTGAAACAGAAGACGTTTTGCCTGATTTGACTTCAGACAGTGAGGGGGGGGGGGGAGTGTGTTTTTGCAGTGTATGTAAACTTCTGGCTTCGACTGTGTGCGTGTGTGTGTGTACTGTAAATTAATTGATCTAATCACAGGTTTTTATCTAATGATGAAGACAATTACAATAGGAAAATTGGTATTTTCTACGGGGGGAAAAAATGAACTTAAACTTGAAAAATGATGAATATCTATAGAAAATACTTTTGAATCAATTTTGTAATCACAAGCATACGGTTTTTTTTCTTCCAAATCTCAAATTCTGACTATTTTAAAAAGTATAACTTTGAAAAGACTTGTCTTTGAAGGAACTCCATAACTTGAACAAATGCTTCATTTTCAAAAATCATCTTTAAACAATATGATTCATCTAAAAATAATCTGGGCATATATGTTGATAGTTGCTTGCATCTGAGGGAAAAAAAATGCGAGTTCGGTATTAAAATCCTATTTTCTGTTTTCTACAGACGTGATTTTAGTCAACGTGTCCTTGTGGCTTGTCATTCCCTGATCGTCCACTAAGAGGAGATGTTGGTTCACCTCTAGCAGTACTGGAAAATCTCTCTCTCTCTCTCTCTCTCTCTCTCTCTCCTCTCTCTCTCTCTCTCTTTCTCTCTCTCTCTCTCTCTCTCTCTCTCTCTCTCTCTCTCTCGCACACACACGATCACTTCCTGTTCTTTGGGTTTGGCACTGATGAATGCTGCTCTATTCTTAGCCGCTTCTGACCGCACCAACATGGCCGATTGACCTGTTTACAGCCGATTATTATTATTTTTTATTTTTTTTTGTAACGTTGCAATACAGTTTCACTCTGGCTGGCTCCACCATTTTGGTACAATCTACTTTACATGATTAAATGTATTTAAAATGAGGGAATAAAACATTTAGAAGAGAGAGAAAAAAATAAAAGTACAATTAAAATAGTGTTCAAGTGCAAGAAATATTTAAAAATCGAAATACTCAAAAGCATGACGAAAAATTTTTTTAATCTATATCACACTTGGGGCTGACCTCACCTCTGTTGGCAACTTCTTCCATTTGTGTGCAGCATAATAGCTAAATGCTGCTTCACCATGTTTGCTTTGGACTCTGGGCGCCACTATTTGACCTGAGTCAGTCGATCTCAGTGCTCCACTGGGTTTGTATTCCGTAAGCATTTCTTTCATGTATTCAGGATGCAAACCATTTAGTGAATTATAGACCATTATTAGAACATAAAAATCTCTTCTTAAACTGACTGGAGGCCTGTGCGAAGACTTTAGGATTGGAGTTATGTGCTCTGACCTCTTTGTTCTGTTCAGAACCCGGGCTGCAGCTGTTTACTGCTTTTTTAAGGAAATCCAGTCAGAAGACTATTACAATAGTCAAGTCGAGAAGACTATTACAGTAGTCAAGTCTATTTGAGATAAAAAAAAAAAAAAATACAACTACATGTGGAAAAAAAATATCACTTTTGTATCTAGAGAAAATAATGCTTTTGCTAGTCTCTATCTTGAGAGGTGAAATAATTTTTTAACCAGACGTAAAAAGATAAATAAAGATTTTTATCTTTAAAAATGACTGCTTTCTAGCTAAAAAAAATAATAATACATTTTTGTCCCCCTTGAAAGAAGAACACTAAAAATTTCTGAACTTTTCACTCAAAGAATGCCACTTTGTTTTTAGAAAAATGCCACTTTTTCTTTCAATTTTTTTTTGTTTTTTGTTTCAGCCATTATCTTGTAGTAACCTCAATTTTTTCAGTAGGATTTTTTTTTATTTCTAAAAATTAACAACATTCTGATTGCCAGTGACTTGGAACCGAGTGTCCAATATGAATTAGTCTTATGTAATGAGTCATCACCTCATCTGATCAAGCCCTTTGGCGGGAGGTGTGTGCATTATTCCACACCCCCCAAACAAAAAAAAAAGGAATGTACATGATTGAGTGATGAGAAGCGGAGCGAGCGAGCGCGAGAAACGTGCTGATTAATCGTGATTGACTCATTCAGAGCGCACTCTTCTTCATCCCTCCATCATCACGCCTTCCTTGATTACAACGCTTCCTCCACGTTCCCTCTCTTTTTGTCACGTTTATATCGCCTCGCCGCATGACTCCCCCCCCCATGGGAGGGTGTCACTCTCATCCCCTTCATCCATCCATCCATTCATCCACATCCATACGACATCTCGTATCATCCTCCCTTCCATCTTTCTTTCCTGACAGCATGTCACTGCCTTGCTCCTCCGCTTGTACATGAATCATCTTTGTCACCTCCAAGCTTTCCTCCGTTCTTTTTTTCTTTTTTTTTTACCATAAAATGTCCCTTCCAATGCATTCAATACCATCTGTCATCATCCCTCAGTACGTGCGTGTGATTACTTTTGTATTTCAATTTTGGGCATAATCCTGTTTTTTTTTTTTTTTTTTTTTATTTAAGCTTTTGCATTTGTCTGGTCCACATCAAAAAGGTAGCGAGGACGGGCGAGCTCCTAACTTTTCACATGTTTTTCCACCTTTTGTGCAGCACAAACCTTGACATCTACATCACTACATGGACTTTTTTTTCTTCTTCTTAATCTTCCCCACACCAGTAAAATGCTAAAATGACCTCCTTATTAGACGGCGTGTGCATTTTTTTTTTTTTTTCTGTTTGTTTTTTGTCAGCCTCAGCTGGAGCAGCAGTCAGTGTTGACACGGCTCGTCTAATGCTGTCTCTCCCGCAAATGCATCATGGGAAAGCATCCTCTTGGCCTCCTTTTGTAATCTCCCAGTCTGCTCTGTGTACACCCCCCAGCCCCCACCCCTTTGCACCGGGTGTGTGCGCGTGCGGTGTAGCAGCTGCTTCGCTGCAGTTGCAGGAAGCAGCGAGAGCTCACGTGAACGCGCACGAAGGCATACCCCGCGTGTCCTTTCTCCTCTCCTCAACTGACCTTCTCTTCTTCTTCTTTTCTTCTTCTTCTTCTTCTCACTCCCCCCTACCTCCTCCCGTTCTCACATTTTCATCCCTCCCGCTAACAACCATCTGCCTTCCTTTTCTCCGCAGCTCCCTCTTTCTTCGCATCCCTCGTTCCTTCGCATACTTTCGAAATGTCCCCGTAGGCAAAAGGACTTGTACGGTAGCTGTAGTTGTGCGGACAGAGTACGTTCGTGCATTTTGTACGCCGCTTTTGGCCTCGTTGGGGTCGCAGGTGAGCGGCAGCCTTTCGGCCTACCGACTTTCCAGTCCTGTAATATTTATTGCTTTAGTTTAGTCGTCACAGCTCCCCCAAAACTTGAATTCCATTACATGCATTTATTCATTTTGATGTATTTTAATGCTTGTTAATACATTTATTGTAAACTCCCGACTTGGATGTTTTAAGAGATTTGAGCTGTAATTTGACTTGTGTAGCGCAGGGGTCACCAACGCGGTGCCCCCGGGCGAATGGTAGCCCGCGAGGACCATATAAGGCACCCGCAAGGTATGTTGTAAAAATACCATAGGCCACAAATTCTTATTATTATTTGTGCTTTAAATTCTTTATCTGACTTGCTTACATGAATTAGAATTTTAAGATACCTGTTATGTCATTTACTACAATAAATTAAAACGAAAATATTTATGTACGTGTAATGAACGGAGTCTGAAATTTGCCGCAAACAGGTCACGTCGCCCTTCATACGATCAGTGCTCACGAAGTAGCCCTCAGCCTCAAAAAGGTTGCTGAGCCCTGGTGTCGCAGCAGTTACTCAACTTATTTACCATCAAGCACATAAAATGAACAAATACCGTAATTTCTTGAGTATAATGCGCCCTGAAGTATAATGCCCAAAGTTGACCTAAAAACTCAGGAAAACCCTTCTACCAATGTATAATGCCATTTTGCCGCTACCCATATGCTCAGAATATCAGGAATGATCTGTATCTATATTCTGTTAGGTTTGTACTTGTATTGTTTTACAAGAATTATTAATAATACTCTGCATGTGCTGAAGTAGCAGTAATATAATCTCAGGACAGGCCACAGGACACGCTTGTCCTGGTCCCTGTAATTGTCAGAACAGAATCGCTCAACCAACGAAAATAAATGCTCAATGATGGCACTAAACTTGATTAATACTATGAACACATATTTCAGTCTTAAAAATATAAACTCTTTAACATTGTTTATTAAACACAGCATTAAGTATTTGTGCATAGTGCAGTTCATCCACTACATTACACATCCTTGGCCAAGTCTTCAAAAGAAGAATTATGACGAATCTCCAATTCGAAAAAGATCCATAGTAACTTTATTTGGTGCATCGCTGTGGAACTCATCATTGATGACTTGAAATATTTTTTTAATCCCAAGAGTTTGGGTTGCGCAGCGCAAACTCTCCCCCTCCATTCGGCTCCAATCCGTAGCATCTTTCACTACGGCGTCAGGTGGCTATTAAAACAATGTGAGCTCAAACTACGTAGAAACGAGCGTAATGGGCACATAAAAAAAAAAAAGCAACCATTTCAATTGTGTGCGCTCTCCCGTTTTATTTTTAATGTCCCCATGACGCTCGTATTACATAGTTTCAGCTCACGTTGTTTTGATACCCACCTGAAGCCATTGAGGCGAGCTATCGTTGTTTCGTACTGCGGCGCGACCTCCGGATTGCCGGCCTCATCGGCACGAGTGATGACGCATTTCTTTTAAAAGCACCTTCACACCTAGCCGTTGTAGTTGACATTTTTTTAAATTTATCTTAGTTTAAGTTGAATCGAACTCATCGGCAATCATTTCTGATCTTTGATGTGGTAGCAACACGCATGCTACGCTAACAATCATGAAATGCAAGCACCCGGAGGAGCTCTGAGAGCTCAGGTTGGGGGCGCACATTACTGTAATTTTTAGAAATGTGTAACATAAGACATCGAATATCATATCGAAATGTATATGTATAGATTTTTTTTAACCACGCTATGTACCTGTATACGACTATACAATGTGATTGTATTTTTTATTTTTCATCCATACCTAAATATAATGCACTCTATTAGCTTTTGAAAATATTTTTGGAAAAATTATTTAAATTTATTTTTGAGAAATTATGGTATTATTAAAAAAAATACTTGGAACTGTTTCGTGTTAAACGAAACGTAAAGAAAATCAAATACAGTATTTAAATCAAATGTGTAGCTTTAGGTAATGGGAAACACTGTAGGCGCTGGCTAGCTATTAGCATCTATGTGAGGATTTTATTTACCAAAGACCATTTGAACACGAATGGTGCAGCGACACATGCAAACAGACAATAGAACAGCGCTTCCAGGCACATATTCTTTGTCCCCTGTGAAGAACCAAGAACATTACAGCTGAGGAGTTGCGATGGGCAGTCTGTTTCAATCTATAGCCATATGTCTGTGTTGTGCTGCCACCACGCGGCCGAGGTGACCACACCAGAATGAGCAGCACGATGCGCATTGAATCCAGAATCTCTGGACTGTCAGAGAAAACTCGCACTGTGAAACAGCCAAAAATGGTGCATCCCCTATTCTTCTGTTTCTAGCTGGTGTGGAGGTTGTGTGTGTGTGGTGTGTGTGTGTGTGTGTGTGTTTTGCAATGCTAGCAACAGCCTGCGCTACATCCTGCCTGTCACTTGCAATCCTCGTGACACAAGCACACAGCAACAACAAGTCTCTTGCCGATGTTTTTCACACACGAGGATGCGATTCAAAATTGGCGGAACACGGCCGGCACACGCAAACGCGTCGATTTCCTCATGGCCGCACGCGCACACAAACATTTCGTGGAATTACGACTGGGGTAACAACCAACCAGCGTTGTCGTACTAATAGAACCCTCGCGAGAAGTTGGAGAGACTGAACGCAGTCAGTCAGCGTCGCGTCCATTCATCCGTTGTCTGTCTGCTTGTCCTCATGAGGGCGAGCTGGAGTCTGTCTCAGCTGACTACGTGGCAAGACGTGGGGCCCACCCTGGACTGGTCGCCATCCTATTTGATCAAGGCAAATTGTCATCTTTTAATTCTACTTTTTAAAAAAGTTATATAGTGGGATTTGATGACTTTTAAAACAAGTCAAATCTTGTACAGTTTTTTTTATTTATCAACAATTGTTTTAAAAATGAAAAGTATTTCTATAAGATTAAAAATTCTCATTTTCCTACTTATTCTAAAGTTTGACTTTTTTTAACCTGATTTTTACTACTCATTTTTAATAGAATTTTTGTAAGATAAAAATCCATATTTTATAAAAGTACATCTTTTTTTTTACTAAATTAAAAAGCTATATATTTTTATGATTTTTTTTTTACTTTATTTTTTTAGATAAAACAGATGGCAATGCAACTGTTTTGTAATAACCAAGAAAATATGTACTCTACATCGGCTCCACGTAGTTCCATCTGCTCGTGGATCCATCGCTTTCCTCGTCATGTCCCATGAATTTACCAGATTGAAATAAAACCAGGAATGGCTGACCTCTCAATATGCCCATTTTTTTTCTTACGCTATGAAATTATTATTATTATTTTTTTCAAGGAATACACTTATTTTTTTCAGCCATTTTGGGTGTTTGTACGAGAGGATTGCGACACTTCAATTTACCGTTTTGCTCGAATCAACCAATCAGAGGTCAGAAAAATGTCACCATCATTCGAAGCCTTCAAGCTGGCCCTGTTTATTGAATATGAAATCTGATGGGTTTAAAATTGCCCTTAACTGCCATTGACGGCAATAGAAGTCAAATATTCTTGTTAACTGGGAAGATTTAGCGTTCATGACATCGACGTCCCTGGGGCAGTTTATAGTGAAGAAAATAAGTATTTGAACACCCTGCTATATTGAAAGTTCTCACACTTGGAAATCGTGGAGGGGTCTGAAATTTTCATCGTAGGTGCATGTCCACTGTGAGAGTGATAATATAAAAAGAAAAATCCAGAAATCACAATGTATGATTTTTTTTAAAAACGATTTATTTGTGTGATACAGCTGCAAATAAGTATATGAACATCAGATAGAATTCTGACCCTCAAAGGACAACAGGACTTGATCAATGAGCTGAAAAGAGCTGGGACCACCGTTTCCAAGGTGACTGTTGGTAATACAATAAGACGTCATGGTTTGAAATCATGCATGGCACGGAAGGTTCCCCTGCTTAAACCAGCACATGTCAAGGCCCGTTTTAGGTTTGCCAATGACCATTTGGATGATACAGAGGAGGGTTTTTTTGGTCAAATGAGACCAAAATGGAACTTTTTGGTCATAATTCCACTAACTGTGTTTGGAGGAACACGAATGATGATTTCCATCCCAAGAACACCATCCCAACTGTGAAGCATGGGGGTGGTAGCATCAAGCTTTGGGGAGTTTTTTTCTGCACATGGGACAGGACGACTGGACTGTATTAAGGAGAGGACGACCAGGACCATGTATCGTGAGATTTTGAGGAACAACCTCTTTCCCTCAGTCAGAGGATTGAAGACGGGTTGTGGCTGGGTCTTTAGACCTGACAACGACCCGAAGCACACCAAGGAGTGGCTTCGTAAGAAGCATATCGAGGTTCTGGCGTGGCCGAGCCAATCTCCAGACCTAAACCCAATAGAAAATCTTTGGAGGGAGCTGAAAGTCCGTGTTTCTCAGCGAACGCCCAGAAACCTGTTTAATCGAGAGAAGATCTGTGTGGCGGAGTGGGTCAAAATCCCTCCTGCAGTGTGTGCAAAACTGGTGAACAACTACTGGAAACGTTTGACCTGTGTAACTGCAAACAAAGGCTACTGTAGCAAATATTAACATTGGTTTTCTCAGGTGTTCAAATACTTATTTGCAGCTGTATCACACCACTAAATCGTTACATAAACCATACATTGTCATTTCAGAATTTTTCTTTTTAGATGATCTCTCTCACAGTGGACAAGCACCTACGATGAAAATTTCATACACCCCCCCTCCCCCCATGATTTCTAAGTGGGAGAATTTGCAATCTAGCAGTCTGTGTTCAAATACTCCTTTTCTTCACTTTACCTGGCTCGCGGCATTTATCCTACACATATTATGACGTGTTAACTACGATACACCGTGCCGTTTAAAGAAACCTTCCATAAAGAGCCATTACGTCGCGTAATGACAAAGCAAGACGAAGGCATTTCTGACATCCGTCGACATAAAATGCTTTTGATAAGAAGAACGAGTCTCACGCACACACATTGACGAGTTGAGAGTTGACAGGCTCACGACAAGGTTTTGCCGGTCCTGTCCGTCAGGCGAGCCTCCAATGGACCCACTTGTTTTGTGAAAGTACAGCTACTTTTGTGCTGTATTGTTTGTGTTTCGTCATAACTATTTCATACGCAGGCTGTCCGAACTCCATTCGTCAACAACAAGACAATTGTGAAACCTCATCCGGTTAACTGGACAGTAAGCAAGGGCGCCCCCCACGGCTCCGTGCTCATCCCTCTCATTTTCACCATTTTCACCCATGACTGTCTCCTCATCAAGTTTGCTGATGACACAACAGCCACAGCAGGTGGAGAAGAGACAGAAAAGCGGCGGCTCAGAGGGTGGTGCGAAAATAATCCGTCTTGAAACGCTGTCAGGACTAAAGAAATGATTATCGATCCGAGGGGGAGGAAAACGCATCTTACAGCGTTTGTCGTCAGCGGGACCCAGCCGTAGAGGACGTAAACCTTCAAAGTCATCTGTTGCCACATTAGCGATGTGGACCCGCAACAGAGACCCTCCCTTGTTGAAGAAGCTGAGGAAATTTGGAAAAACTGCTCGGCAACTTCACCCCACCGCAGCACTTTTATGACACTGGAGTGTTTTACTGAGCGTATGACACTAAACATCTCGAATCCTGAATGGAATTCTCCCGACTAGAAGATACCGCCGGGCCCGTCTCCCCTCTTGCAGGCGTGCACGTGCAATCGTGTACGACTTTCACGCGCTCGGTCCGCTCGCTTTGCGTGTCCGCCGTGTAATTGAGGCGCTCCCCGCTGTCTTAATACTGCGATGCGGCACCGAGCGTCATTCATCTTCCCCTAATTGCGAGGCGGCGGAAAGCCGGTCAGTCATCAAGGCCCCGAAATGATGTATGCGATGACTCATGGGAGACTATTAGCGTAGGTGTTGGGGAAAATGTCGTATAATACGCGCGCGTGTTGTTTTACTATATTGCAGTCTTATATGCGTGTGCACAGTCGCGACGAACTCGTTCATCCTCTGGATGACACGTCGCCCTCAGCGAACGTGACATTGGGCGAGTGTCGTCCGCACGTTTGTGCATCCCCGGGGATGACACTCGCTACCTGACTGGTCCAAGGATTTCATCAGACACTTTGAGTCACCATTTTTCTTTTCTGCCTCTATCTATCCGTCCATCAAGTTTTCATGTTCTCCCTCTGTTTCTGGGGTCAACTTCCTCCCAAATTCTCTCCCAAAACACGCAAGTTAGGATCATATCCTCCTCTAAATTTTTAATAAGTCCGGCAATTCTCCCTTCCAAACTTCCATCCCTCATTCCTTCTGTCAGTGGCAACTCTGAATTAATGTTTAGTATTGTTTTGGAGAGAAATGGCGGCATGTTTGCAATATTTTCCGATGCTTTCAAAGTGCTAGCGTTGATGGGCTGCAGCTCACCATCAAGCGGCACGGTGGGCTCGGCTGGAAAGCGTTGGCCTCACAGTTCTGAGGTCCCGGGTTTGATCCCGCACCCGCCTGTGCGGAGTTTGCCTGTACTCCCTGTGCCTGCGTGAGTTTTCTCCGGGAACTCCGGATTCCTCCCGCATCCCAAAAACATGCAACATTAATTGGACACTCTAAATTGCTCATAGGTGTGATTGTGAGTGCGAATGGTTGTTCGTCTGTATGTGCCCTGCGATTGGCTGGCAACCAGTTCAGGGTGTACCCCTCCTCCTGCCCGTTGACAGCTGGGATAGGCTCCAGTGCTCCCCGTGACCCTTGTGAGGATAAGCGGCAAAGAAAATGGATGGATAGGTGCAGTTGGATAATTTCCCGTATGTATGCCTGATTATCTCTCACAGCACATTGGTTGGGAATCACGTGATTAGACATTAGCATCGATGCTAATGTGATGTTTCAGACTTCAGTCGAGATATAAATGCTTCACAAACTTTAAAATGCCTCCTGCCCCATGACAGCTGGGATAGGCCCCAGCACTCCCCGTGACCCTTGTGAGGATAAGCGGCTAGGAAAATGGATGGATATTGTCCATCAGTCTTTTTTCCCTCTACATGTGCCCTGCAATGGACAAATGGACCGCACCCTAGATTGGTCCACACCATCATTTTGTGGAAACCCAAACTAATTGGGTGAAAAAAAAATGAAATAAATAAAAATCGAAGCAACACAAGCACAGTAAATTTCTCTGCCTCTGGCGCTTGTGCTTTCTCTGCAGCATCCTGTATAATCAACACACACCTCACAAATATGCATGTGTGTCCTCGCAAAGGCCAGCAGTTGAACATCAACATATCCCCTGAAGAGTTTCCAAACATGGCATCATGAATTTTTCAACAGTGACATCAGCCATCTGCACCTCGGCCGACACACACACACACACACACACACCCGCCACGCATGTTGCGGGCATTATTCCTTCTTATTCCTCACACACATCTGCTCCGTTTCCGGCGAGTTCACCTCTCCCTCATCCTGTCTCTGCGCACCTGCTCGTAACAAGCCATCTTGCTCCAGTATTACACTTTCATAATGGAGTCATGTGGACAATAAGACAGATAGAGAGAGGACGGAAGGAGGGGGAGAACCTCTAACCCGCCTAAAAAAAAAACCTTATCCTGGAACCGGGTCTGTTTGCATCCCAAACAAACCAAGAGATACATCCGGGGATCCCAGTTCACCTCGGACCTGGGCCTCGGCTTCCGAATGTCCTCCACGCAAAGCCTTTGAGGTCAACCTCGAACCAAAAACCCGGCGTCCCAATCCACGTGGAACCTCGCGCCTCGCCATCGCCATCAACCGCGATAAACTGACTGTGTTCAAGCCCAGAGGTTCCACTCTAGTATTTTCTCTGTGTGAGGAAAAACACCATTGATTAAAGAGGAAAGGCTAATGTATTTTTCATTTGAAATGTGTGTGTGTGTGTCTCACTCCAGAGCAGTCAGTGAGTGCATTGTGCAGCCTGCCTCGCTTCCAATTAGTCGCACAACTGCCTTGTGCCAAGTTGGCTGATAACCACTTTGCGTACTCCAGCCTGGGTGCCCTGCCATGCACGCACACACCTAATTCACACTACACCGGTGCTTGCATGTACACATGACGTGATCTCGCCGGTATGTGCGCTGTGTTCTCACACGCTTATTTACATACCGTACACGCATAGATACCAATGTGCACTTCCAGATCTTTCTTTGCGTGCACTCGCATTGCGTGCGGCTTACAAAAAAGGCTTTTGTGAACGAAACGTAAGATGCAAAGTAATGCGTAGAGCGGTGCTAAACGAAGTTTTAGGGCCCGCTCGATTCATTAATCTGGCCGGATGGAATGGACATCATCAGGAATTCTATCGTATTTACTGCATTATCCATCCATCCATCCATCCATCCATCCATCCATCCATCCATCCATCCATCCATCCATTTTCTTAGCTGCTTATCCCCACGAGGGTTGTAGGAGTGCTGGGGCCTATCCCAGCTGTCATTCGGGCAGGTGGTGGGGTACACCCTGAACTGGTTGCCAGCCAATCCCAGGGCACATCGAGACAAACGGCTGCATTTACAATCACACCGACGAGCAATTTAGAGGGTCCAATTAATGGATCATGTTTTTGGGATCTGGCACTCAGCTGGTAAAGCATTGGCCTCACAGTTCTAGGGTCCCAGGTTCCATCCCGGACCCGCCTGTGTGAAGTTTGCATGTTCTCTCCGTGCCTGCGCGGGTTTCCCCTGGTCACTCCGGTTTCCTCCCACATCCCAAAAACATGCAACATTAATTGGAGACTCTAAATTGCCCCTAGGTGTGATTGTGAGTGCGACTCTTTGTCTCTATGTGCACTGCAATTGGCTGGCAACCAATTCAGGGTGCAGCCCACCTCCTGCCCGTTGACAGCTGGGATAGGCTCCGGCACTCCCCGCGAGCCTCGTGAGGATAAGCGGCAGAGAAAATGGATAGATTGATGTTTTTGTGAGGTGGGAGGAAACCGGAGTGCCTGGAGAACATCCAAATTCCACAGAGGCGGGTCCAGGATTGAACCCGAGTCCTCAGAGCTGTGAGGCCAACGCTTTCCAGCTGCTCCACCATGCTGCTCTTTACTGCATTAATGTAGTCTTTCCTAAAATTGATTTATTAAAATGAGTGATTCGGCGGGACGGTTCTGATCACCGGGGTTCAAATCCTGGCCTCGCCTGTGTGGAGCTTGCATGTTCTCCCCGTGCCTGCGGTGATTCGAACCCCCGGCCCCAGAGCTGGCAGGCAGTGGGTTTAACCACTTGCTCCCGTCCCGGCCATGTTTATTATTCATTGTGCGCTGATTTGATGAAGTGGAGTGGCCGATTTGGCGCCCCCCCCCCCCCCCCCCCCCGCTCATCTTTCCTTACATTCGCGTATGTCAGGGCGGGACAGTGACTGATGCCGACGACATTGTGCCAGCTCGCCTCATTTCCCCGACGCTCAGATCTTGTTAAAGCTCGTTAATCGCGCGACAAGTTCCCGTCACTTCTTTTGAGTCACACGAAGACGCCAGACAAAGCTGTCATTCCGTCACCTTTTTGATGTTGGGTCAGCGCCGGCCTTGGCTCAAATTTTACTTGTGAGAGCTGCGTAAAAACAGTGGAAAACCCAGAAAGGTGTCCTTCAAAGAAAGAGGAGTACCAGAATGTTCTACTAAGAATTTTCTTTCCCGAAGGTCCACCAGATTAATGCTAACACAAATTGAAAAATGCCGCAAATTGTCTGAAGGAAATTAATACAGCTATTCAAAAATCGATGCTTACTCGAATTGGGATTCACGTGGACCTGAAAAAGGAATCAATGAATTTATTGACTCGAATGCAAACACATCTTAAAATATCATACTGCTTTACTTTATTTGGACAAGATCTGCAACTGCTACCGCACTGCATTTACTAACATTTATAAAATATTTTAAGATTTTTCACTTGTCTTTACAGTCGACTGCATTTTGACTTACTGTGCATCCTTTCTGCGGTGAGTTGGGGTCTGGCGTATTTTTCCGTTCTCGCGGTTGGTCACGGATCGGGGACGCAACCAGCCAAAGCCCTCCAACGAGACCATGATTTCTGCGGAGGCAGCTATCTGACGGCCGAGTCCGAAGACCTGCACGACTGTTCATGGCAGCCCCCCCAGCCCCCCAACCTAAAGCCATAAAGAGCCATCGCTGGAGGAGGATGCGGCAGAAGAAATAAATGGGACCAAGTTTAGCTAAAACAGATGTGCCGGCTCGTTAGCTTCTAAGGAGGCAGCTGGTCCACACCAGCGCCGATTTCTGCAAAGAAGACAGTGATACGTAATCAACTCTGGTTCCACCAGTGGAACCACAGTACGGCGAGGGATCCTGGTTAAAGTAAGCCAGTTCAAACATCCACCCAATTTCTTTGCTGCTTATCCTCACGAGGGTCTCGGGGAGCGCTGGAGCCTATCCCAGCTGTCAACAGGCAGGAGTCGCGGTACACCCTGAACTGGTTGCCAGCCAATCGATGAGCACATACAGTGAAGAAAATAAGTATTTGAACACCCTGCTATATTGCAAGTTCTCCCACTTAGAAATCATGGAGGGGTCTGAAATGTTCATCGTAGGTGCACCTCCACTGTGAGAGAGATAATCTAAAAAGAAAAGTCCAGAAATCACAATCAATGTATGATTTTTTTTTTTTTTTTAACGATTTGTCTGATATAGCTGCAAATAAGTATTTGAACACCTGCGAAAACCAATGTTAATATTTGGTACAATAGCTTTTGTTTGCAATTACAGAGGTCAAATGTTTCCAGTAGTTGTTCACCAGTTTTGCACACACTGCAGGAGGGATTTTGGCCCACTCTTCCAAACAGATCTCCTCTAGATCAGACAGGTTTCTGGGCTGTGGCTGATAAACACGGAGTTTCAGCTCCCTCCAAAGATTTTCTATTGGTTTCAGTCCGGAGACTGGGTAGGCCACACCAGAACCTTGATATGCTTCTTACGGACCCACTCCTTTGTTTTCCTGGCTGTGTGCTTCGGGTCATTGTCATGTTGAAAGACCCAGCTGCGACCCATCTTCAATGCTCTGACTGAGGGAAAGAGGTTGTTCCCCAAAATCTCACAATACATGCCTGCCGTCATCCTTTACTTAATACAGTGCAGTCGTCCTGTCCCTTGTGCAGAAAAACACCCCCAAAGCGTGATGCTAGCACCCTCATGCTTCACAGTAGGGGTGGTGTTCTTGGGATGGAAATCATTATTCGTCTTCCTCCAAACATGGTTAGTAGAATCTGACTCCTGCAAACCTCGTGAGGATAAGCGGCTGAGAAAATGGATGGATGGATGTATATTTTGACACCAAAATGTTCAAACAAACATTATAACTTAGTCTAAGTCCACTCGCTTCACGCTAATATATAATACGACATGACATTAATGAGCTCAAGGAAACGAGCATAGATGCCATATATTCCATAAATATTGTCAGCCAAAATATATTCATTCCAGATGACGTCTCGTATAAAAGCTCCAAAGGCATTAATAATAAATCCAGTAAATACATCGGCACATAAACATCACAGGAGTCAAACAATATGAAACGATGTCGACGTCAATTTTGGTGCACACACACAGGCAAGTGACACACTTCTTTCCTGCTGCTGGGGAGCAGTCGGAAAGATGGCGTTAATATTGGCACACTTTTCCTGCACATGTCCCACATATACGGCGTTTGTGTCGGAACATCACACAAACACACACACACACGCACACACACAGGAAAAACAAAAACAAAAAAACAAACAAAGCCGCAAAGCAAACACACAACTGTTTAACATTTGCACTGCAAGGTTATGAGTGCAAATTTTGTTCGCTGGCACAAAAGGAGAAGGCGACGGTCCTCTCCAAAATCCCTTCAGGATTTACATGTGGAATTATGCGTCGAGTTTAATGTTACTGTATATTAAACCCTTTTGGGATCATAGTTTGTTATACAGTAATTACATTACTTCATTTTGAGTGACTGCATCAGCAGGACCCGTGGGGATTTCCTATAAAAAAAAACCATATTGGCCACATATTGTTTTTTTTTTACGCATATAATAAACTCAGGAAAACACGATGGAATGTAAAAATTACAGTTAGACCCATTTTGTAATTAATGTATGTAATCTAGTAACACACAGCTGGTTGCTCACCAATGCTATTAAAAGTGATCTAGCGCCCCCTGCAGCTACGGAGGCTGGGAACATCATATTGCAGACTTTCACTGTGTCACTTTTGTATCGGTTGACTAAAATGCCATAATTTATTTTTATCGATCGTCGAGGGGCTCTCTGATTGCCATTTATTGGATTCCATGGATCACGTGTTCACACTTTTTACAGTGGAGCTACAGACATCCGTTTTATTTTTTATTTTATTTATTATAATTTACAGTGGAGCTACAGACATCCGTTTTTTTATTTTATTTATTATCAGGTGATTTGAATATTTTATATATTGTCATCATTAAAAGCGTATTGGAAGGAAAAAAAAGTGCTTTTATCACTGCATATAAAATGTACGACCAGTATTCTACTTGTGTATGATGTATTGAATTTTCATTAAAAATCTTGATAATAAATTTGACGGTTTTGATGAACATTTGATGAACATTACGAACTGTTTTCTTGCACATTTATTGAACGCTCACAGACTGGCCAGATATGTTGTCGTAATTAAAAATCACAATAATTCAGTGGAACAATGAATGAGCAATTTTGAAAAATATAGGCATTGTTTATTTTTTTCCATGTTGATCCTGTGCAGTCAGTAAGGATCTTTTCTTTTCAATCAATATAAACAAAGGAATGACGCAAACTGCTTCAATAAATCATATATGAATTGTGTTATGAAATAATGCAATACAATAATAATTGTTTCGTCATGGATAATTATAAATCGTGTATTCTATAGATAATAATTGAAGAGCGGGATTCAATTCGATGAGTCCTTTTTGTTGTTTGTTTGTTTTTGCTGACTTTTGTCATGTTTATCTTATTGCCAGCCAATATGAAAGGTGTGTTTGCTTCCGGCCTCTTTATGTGTGCTCTTTAGGGGTTGAAATTAACGCCAGAATTTAGTGAGCGTTTACGTAGCGTGACTGACAGTAAGTCCGGCGTGCTCGTGCGTGTGTGTTTTGTGTCTTGCGCGCGCGCGAGCAGAATAATTGGAACTTCAATGCCCACAATCCCCACGAGGCTCCTCAATCCTCCTCCTCCTCCTCCTCCTTCTCTTCCTCCTCCTCCTCCGCCGCCGCCATCCCTCTCTCTCTCCCACGGCCCTTCCGACAGCCGTTTACCCCCGCTCCCATTGGGCAGATTCCGATAGGACGTCACGAGCCAACGTGGGGTCTGAAGGAAGACGATTGGCTCGGCTCGGTCCAATCGGCGCGCGACGAGAGCCTCCCGGCCGGCCGAGCTCTTTTAAGGTGGAACCAGGCGATAGACGCAGCCCCCGTGACGAAGCCCAATTGAGACGTAAAAGGGCTGCACTGAGGCTTCCCGCGCTTTTCGCCGCTTG
The DNA here is from genome assembly GCF_019802595.1 of Syngnathoides biaculeatus. Classification (NCBI taxonomy): domain Eukaryota; kingdom Metazoa; phylum Chordata; class Actinopteri; order Syngnathiformes; family Syngnathidae; genus Syngnathoides; species Syngnathoides biaculeatus. The sequence continues at coordinate 14,416,337 of NC_084646.1, read as the reverse complement.
TTGTGGACGGATCAGGAAGTGGAAGGCAATGCGGATCTCCGCTTGACAGATTACCTCCTCTCAATGTTATCTCTTAATTTTTTTTCCCCCCTCACAAATTGAAATTAAACGTATTAATAGGGAATACACCTAACTATTTTTGGTGTGCTTCTCAAATGAGCACCTGCAAAGGTTGCTTAGTGCTCATTTTGACCTCATGGATCCATTTAGAAGACTTAGAAAGGCTAAGTTGCAGGCTAACATGCTAGCGGTGCGCAGTCTCCTACTGCCCTCGCAACGTTTATGAAGTCAACATGAAATGTAAAGTATGTACGCCTTTCATTATGACGTGTGTGGCGGACGGAAAGAGATTTACACTATTAATTATTTGAGTCATAACAAAAAAGTAAGTTTCTTTCGGCTTGTCCCGTTAGGGGTCGCCACAGCATTTTACAACGATAACTAATATGAATTTCTGGTTCGTGCCCATGATGTTAGCACACTTTAAAAACACAGGAAAAAATGTGAACTTTAGAGATGTATTTTTATCAACGCTAAAATTAGTGACAATGTTTATACGTGTCATCTTTACATGACCAATTACATGGTTTTGTGAGCTTGTTTTTGGTGTTTTAATATGGATAGGTTTCCAATGACGTCACCGCAGTCCTCAGACCAATCGGATAAATTAACGATGGGGAAAAAAACCCACGCTTGACCTATCACCTGTGTTCTCTGACCTTTATGACACACAAGATGGCGTAATTGGAAACCTATCCATCGGGGGAAGACACAAAGTGCAATTTTCATTGTTTGATGTTTAATTTTACAGTAAACATCAACTAGCCTCTTGATGCTGAATTTTTCATTCTCTGACCCAAAAGTGAAAGCGAAAAATCCTCCGAACGACAGCTCGCATGTTGAATCAAGGCCCCATTCAAATCTCAGCTCCAGCGTTCTCGTGCAGAATTTGCACGTTCTCCCCGAGCTTGTGCGCATTTTCTTTGGGTACTCTGACTTTGTCCCACATTGAGGTTCATTTGAAGGCACTAAAATTGTCCATAGAAGTGGGTGTGCTGGAATTGACTGGTGACCAGTTCATGGAGTACCCTGCCTCTCGGCCAAAGTCAGCTGGAATAAACGCCAGCTCAGCCATGACTCTAATGAGGATAAGCGCTGTAGAAAATCGCACGGGCGGATGCTTTTCTATTGTATTTGATTTCTATTCCATCTCATTGTTGTGGGAACCTGTTGTGTTACAATGTCTGATAGTTGCGTGCGTGTTATCCGGCAGGGAAGTCGGTCTACAATTTCTATTCAAAGTAACACAGACTCAAGCGGAACTACCCGTTTATTTACAATATCAGCGGAAAATCTAATATCTGCTTTCCGGGTCAAAGTCCTTTCCCAGAAAGCGAGTCATTCTTGTTTGTTTTCCAATTGTCTGTTGGACACAGGTATATATATATATATATATATATATATATATATATATATATTATATATATATATATATATATATATACACACACACACACACACACACACACCTCATCTGCAGAATGGGAGGGCAAAGTCACCCTGTCAACTTTCTAATATTGCAGTACTAACAGATGCGTAATGAATCGCTGATCATAATTATTTAATTGTGTGTGCTTCGACTCACTCCTCCCTTTCAGGTAGAGTGGTGCCTTGACTTAAGAGTTGTATTCGTCCCGTGCCTATGGTTGTGAGTCAAAATTCTCATCTCTCGAATCATCTTTCCTCATTGGCATGAATGAAAATGCCATTAATATGTTTGAGCCCCCCCCCCCCCAAAAAAAAAAAAACACATTTTACAAAGCTATACAATAATAACATACCGTAGGAAAATAGAATATAAACAAATAAACAGCATGATTATAATTCAGTGGACAGTGAGCTGCTAATGGTGGCATGTCCCCCATTAGGGGACCATGTATTAATAAATTTTAGTACAGAAAAAAATAATATGAATGCCTATGAGTATTGCTGTCTCCTGTGTTTCTACTGCCCATGTTCAAATACGATTTTCAAATCTTTGAAGTTGCATTTCGCAACATCTTAACATTAAAATAGCAGACCTCCAGTTAATCTTCTCTTAATCCATTCATCCATCTTCCATACCGCTTATCCTCACTACAGTAATAACTGCTTTGTGTTATGTTTAGCTGTATAGCACAAATTTTTCTTGCGGGCTACATTGTGGTTCCGGTTTCCCTCAGAGGGCTGTTATGACTATGAAACAATACAAACATTTTAATATTTTAATTTATGATCTATTTTTGGAATCAGAAAGGGTAATGTGCTTTTCAACTGTTCATGTTTGGTAACACAAAAATGCTTGTTAACTTCAACTCTATCATTTATGATGCATGACAATTTGACATTTTTGCACAGATTTTTACAAGAATAATTGAAATTGACACTCTAGATTTGGCTTTGCGGGCCACATAAAATCACGTGGTGGGCCGGCTCTGGCCCTCGGGCCTTGAGTTTGACACCTGTGCTGTACAGTAAATGTCAACTGGAAGAGAAAATAAATGGCTCGACACGAGAATTTTTCACTGTTTACCATACTACTGCTTTTTGTGAAGTTCGCCGCCACCATCGCTAGTACCTATAACAATTTTTTTGGTTTTGTTTTGTTTGTAACTCAAGGCATGGCTTGTGTCTTGACACTTGTAAGTCGGGTTGCTCCTACTGCTAGGGCTGCTACGACTACGAAGTTAAGGTGCTACTACTGCTAGCATCGCTAGTGCCTGTAACAAAATGTTTTTTGCTCATAACCCAAGACAAAAATTTGCCCAGCGCCGGCTTGTATCTTGACCCTCGCAGGTTTTCCGAGCTGTTTTGAAAAATTCCATCATCGTCTTTGCTATTACCAACACAAGAAGTCCAAGTTGAATTGAGGTGTTGTTTAAAGAGGCGTTCCCCAGAAGTAGTCTGATAATGTCCCGCGTTGTATAATAAAGCATTAGTCCCGTATGTGACCATAATTAACACTTGGGGGTGCCCTCTGGCTGACCCTCCTTGTTATCAAATGCCTTACTGGAAACCCCGCGCCCTCGTGCCAAGACCGGCTGTGTCCAATTCAACGGTGCAGGATTAATGGCTGTTTGATCGAGTTCAAAGGCAGAGCTGCACCGGATAAAGTCATTACGAAGCGGGCCAAAAGACGTCTGGGCCAGGCCGGTGCTCTCTACATGGAAAGACTTTAAATAACGCGACTTCGCGGGCCGTCCTGTAAATAACGCGTATAGAGGAGTTAACAGCGAGGCCAGAAACAGAAGGACAGGCAGACAGATATTTTTTCACTGTCCTCGCGTGGGGTGTTTGCGGCATGTTGCTACGTTAATCCCGAGTGTTTTTTTTTTGAGGACGTGTGGGTGGCGTCATCACGTCATATGTCACACCTCCCATAGTACCATGGCCTTCACTTGATCTTAATGTCATTTATGACAGGCCTACTTTACCTCCTTTTCCTTCACCGTTTTAGAGTTCTTCCCTTATAATAAGACACCTGACAGCAAGGTTTCCTGCGGTGCCTAACACCTGATCTCAATATGGGGTAAAATACCTTACCTGCCAAACTCTGTGTGAAGCTCACAGTACGGTGGAGACTCTCAAGTCAAACGCCGATGAGGTTGTAAAATTTGAGCAACAAGTTGAGGGGAAAATACGCTTTGAAAATCAAAGCTTGAACGCTTTTCTTTGCCGTTTTGTGTCTCATTTGAAAAGAAAGGCCGTTGGCGACGATAGGAAAACTGAAGAAAGAAGTAGCGTGTTTTGTTTTTGTTTTTATCTAAATATTACTGTACATATCAAATTTCCAATACAGGAAACTATTATTGTGGAAGGCAGCAAGGTGGATCAGCTGGTAAAGCATTGGCCTCACAGTTCTGAGGACCCAGGTTCGATCCTGTCCCCGCCTGTGTGGAGATTGCATTTTCTCCCCGTGCGTGTGTGGGTTTTCTCCGGGCACTCCGGTTTCCTCCCACATCCCAAAAACATGCAACGTTAATTGGACACTCTAAATTGCCCCTAGGTGTTATTGTGAGGGTGGTCTCTATGAGCCCTGCGATTGGCTGGCAACCAGTTCAGTGGGTACCCCGCCTCCTGCCCTTTGACAGCTGGGATCCAGCACTCCCCATGACCCCTAGTGAGGATAAGCAGCAAAGGAAATGGATGGATGGATTATTGTGGAAACAAAAAAACAAAATATATATACTGTACATACTAGGGCTGTTCACAAATGGGTGGTGACCCCAATTATTGTTAGTTATTTTAAAATATCTCACTGTTATTACATACTGTGGCAGTCACTGTGATTTGACGGGTGCATGCGCGCTATCGCGCTCGCAAATCTGCTCAGTCGAGCATGAAAAATCACTCGCGGAAAATTTGTTACGAGTAGAAATACATAGATATTGAAGGACGTCGCTTATTTTGTGTAGTCTTTACCAATGTTCCCTCTACGCTGCGCCACAGATCCAGCACAATGAACCACAGCCTGACGTCTTTTTTTTTTTTTTTTAACACTGAAGCACATGGCCGAGCTGCTGCTCAGCCTACTTCTACTTCCTAGTTTACCTGACACCTCCCACCCTCCGCTCTTAAATGGGTACACTCATAATTACGAACAGAACACACACCCGCAACTTTATATTTGCGGGCATGACTGGTGGACCACACCCGTAATTTTTTAAATGTTGGGGACTGCTATGACATTTGGAAATCTTGTTGTAGATTCATGAGAGTTGACATCATTTGCTTTTGTGGACCACATAAAATGATGCGGCCGGCCAGATCTGGCCCACGGGCCTCGAGTTTGACACCCCTCGTTCGGTGTTATTTTTCATCGCGGCATACATTTTTCATGTATGTTCACTCCACTTTGCGAGGACCAGCGACGCACAGCGTTATCTCTGCAAGTACTAAATGACGTGCATGTGTGCGCGCGCGCTCTGATCGCCGTCACGAATCCCTGTATGCGCATCGGAGCGTTCGTTCGGCAATCTCAGTTCCTTATCAGCTTTTTGTGCATGAATGACTGCTCCCTACGAGTGTGTGTTTGTGTGAGAGAGCTCACAAGCTTTCTCGCTGCCTCGTTCCTTCCGTCTGTTCAGTTCCACCTTAAGAGCAGCTTTAGCAGCCTGTCCTGTTTGTGTTGAAGCCAACAGGCACAATATATTACAGTGTAGGGCTCGCTGCTGAAAAGCCCGCTGGATCCTCCACTGACCTGCTCGTCTTTCCTGTTTTCCTCCACCGACCCCCCCCCCACCCATCATATTAAAAAACAAAAGCTTGCTCACACTCTGTCCTCCTCGTCCCTCCTCTTCCATTCTGCAGCAGCGTGTGACAGGAGGAGGAAGCCCGACCAGAGGAGGAAGACCATCCATCTGTGTGTTTATGTTTCTGTCAGCGGATGGCCGGGTGAAGAAGGGGCACCGGGAGACGTGAGGAACAAAAAGGGGAGACGACGACGAAGAAGAAGAAGAAAAGGAGAGAGGATGTAATTGTCACGTCACTATGTTTGGAGCTTGACTGATCACAGCAGGGGGAAGCACGACAAGAAGAGAGCCTGGAAACTAAGTCTTGTGTGTTCTCATGACAGTGTTGGAAAAACCTGCCTTGGATTGACTTTGCGAGAACGAGAAGTGGACTTTGTGAACCGGTGGAGGGCAGAGGAGTGGAGGGCCAGGGGACGAACCTGGCCATCAAACGGACTGGGAGCCTCTCCTCACCTGGGATCATGTACCCTCAGGGCAGGCATCCGGTAAGTGCGTTGTCGTCTCTTCATCTTTTTGTCCCAACAGGTTTTTCTTTTCTTTTCTTTTCACCATACTTTCCGTTCCACTTTGGAGCTTTATGAGTGTATGTCACTCACTACAGTGAGTACTTGTAGGTGTTCTCATCTCGATGGCTGAGCAAACCCTCGTTTGGTTGGCGGCTACATTCCGACATACCCATTGTCACTTGTATAAAAAGCCCGCTGTGCCTCCCTTTGCGAGCCCGCCCTCGAGTGCAGTCAGGCTGTGGCGTTAATGTAGCTACCAGAGTACGAGAAAGGTTAAAAACAAAAGTGAGATAAAGGTTAAATATGCAGACGCTAATAATAACAACAACAAAACATAGGTGTGAATGACAGCTTTGGCTCGGTGTGGCTGTTTTTTTTTTTTTTTCCTCTTCTCATGGTCAGCTTGATATAATCAGATTTATTTGTCGTTCTCCGTGTCTGCTGCAAATAGGTCAGTGGCCACTTTGCTGTGTGTGTATGTGTGTGTGTAGCCAGCTTGCAGACTGACTTCCCTGCCAGATAACACACACTCACACATACTACATAACTATCACACAGAATTATGAATGACATTTCACAAGAGTCAGGCATGAGGAATCAATTATGTGTAAGCGGAAAATGCTAATAACTGAATGAGGGAGGAGGACGAAGTGAAAAAGGTACAAAGGCAAGAAAAAGATGGCAAAGGAAGAGTTGATTAATAGATGGAATGTAAATGAATGAGAGGAGGGGGAAGAGTGGGAACATTTGTGATAAAGTTGGACCCCAACAGGTTGATGGGCGTCATCGAGCCCCCCACTCTCACGCCATCTCTGCCCGTGACGACACCCCCGATCACGACGGCACCTTTTATTTCTGGTGCAGCAGGGAAATGTGATCCGTGGTGAGGTGTGCGAGTCACAAAAATACACACGCGACTTTACGTGTGCCTTTGTTTTTGCGTCTACAGTTGTACAAGTAGCGCACAAGTTGTAATTGTAGCACGTGTTAAAAAAGGAAGCCGAGCTCATAGTCTTTCCCTTTATTTCACACTAAAAACACTGCGTGTTTTACATCACATCACTTGTTTGATTTCAAATCACCTCAACCGTCTTCTAATGAACCTTTCCGACTGGCGATCTTCAGCCCCCCCCCCTTAGCTACAGTTGCTATGCCCCACAATCTTCCAAAATGGCGACTGAACGTAACAGGGTTGAACTGGATTCTCTACCGCGTATTTCAGATAATATTGGGGTATGTTTTTTGCCAAATGCGTCAGACTTGTCTCAGACAGTTTTTACTGAGAGGTCTCAACTATTTCACGGAATTAAGATTTTGGACGGAGCAGGGCGCAATGTCAGTTACAGCGAAACGTTGATCGATGCAAAAAAGTTTGACCCCTCACAAACTTTATATTGAAATCCAACAGAATAAAATAGTGAAATCGTACTGCGCATGTAAAGCAGGGTGAGTACTTTTTACTTGGAAAAATCACGAGTAATATCATTGTAGTCTTTATAAGTGAGTGGGTGTATTCATTTGACTTGGCTTGTAATCGAACCCAATACTCTGTCTTAAAAGTCTGATATGATACAAATGAGCAAATTTCTGTTGCATGACGTGGCGCATTTACGTATCACTAACCCGACTATTCGGCATAAAACATGACACACTTCATTCAGCGGATCAGTGATACACTAACAAAGTGAAAGTTGTTCTCCTGCAATGTATAAAGCACTGATAATAATGAAATCAAACTCCGAGAAGATACTTCTCCCTCCCTCACTTATCTTCGAACATACAGCCTTGTGTTTGTTGATATTGTCCACACTTAGTTGTACGTGTGGACTTCCGCGAGCCTTAATCCATCGTAGACACTTCGTCAACTGTGTTTTAGGCTTTGGAAAATGAATCAAGCGGGCCCCTTGTAACCTAGCAGGATATCTTTCATCAGAATTGCATGTGCAAAGCGCATCTGAGGACCATTTTCTTCGTAACATTAACTTTTCCAAGCGCACGCTACTGACAACCAGCATTCCTTGTGGGACATGACGACAAGAGGGGTGGGTCAAGCCAGGGGTTAAGACAATGCGGCTGTCTGATTGGCTATTATTGTACAAGTAATTGACAGGTCAGAAATGTCCATTGTGACGTAAATGTCTTTTATTTCAATCAGATGTTGTTCAAAGAGTAGTTGGACAGGACGAAAAAAAGTGTTTTATATTAATGAACTCCAAATAGGACCAATATTCCTTTCTGTACACGTGTAAAACTTTTGGTATCATTTCCTGTCTATTGTATTTTCATTTTGGAATCGGCATTTGCGTGTGGGAAATCAAAGCCATCCGTCTTCAGGATTTTGAACTTCATTCACTCGCACTAATTTCACAGTATTCCGTGCACGACTGCAGTTCATCCTGTTTTTAGTTGAGCCAATCTTCCCCTCCAAGTGCAGCTGGAATATTCATTTCCTGTTGTTCCCTCTCATGCAAATGCGCTACCTCAAGGTCCGCAAGTGACTGCGGAGCAGACGCGTTCGAAATGCTTTCAAGGCCGCACAATTGGAAGGATGAACGAGAGTTTGAGGAAAAACGTACTTTTGGACGGCCAGCACGGCGGACCGGTGGTTAGCGTGTGCCTACTCAGCAGGTTTGAGGTTGTGGGTTTGAATCTCGACTCCACTCTGCCCATTTGGAGTTTGCATGTTACTTATTGGTACTCTATCTTTCTCCTGCACTTCAAAAACATGCATTATTGGTTATTTTAAGACTCAGAATTGTCCATCGATGTATGTGAGTCGACCAATCCAGAGTGCCACCTCCTCCCGCCCCCACTCGGCCTTTGTCAGCGAGTATAGGATCCAGCTGAACCCTGCCCCTACTAAGCACAAGCAGTAAATGGATAAATTTGAATTCAAATAGATTGCTTTAGATCTTTGTGTACTAATCCCCAGTCCCTGCTGTAGTAATAAAGATTTCTTTTATAGATGAAACGGCAAAAGGCAACATTCATTTTTTATGACTATTCAGACTACACTGCTTGGAGACTCTTGAAGAAGTGTGAAGAGTTAAGTTGTATGTGCAGCTCTGTAATTGGTTACACTGGATGTTTGTTTTGCTACGTATGTGTGTGTGCATATTTTAATGTTTTTGTGTGTGCATCTGGGCCTCAGTGTCTTATTCTTGTGTACGTGTTGTTCCTATAAAAGTGTTGATGCGTGTGTTTGTGATGTGAGGAGGGGTGCTGGTCTGTGTCATCACAATAAATGGAGTGTCAGTCTGACTTTAATTACCACACAGATTTGCTTATGGCAAGAACAAAAAAGCACACACTCCATTAATGAGGACCAAGCATTCATGAATATGTGTGTGTGCGCATAATACGAATGTGGAGTTTGGCGTTTTGTGAGTTTTATGGACATGCAAGTGTGCCAGCTGCTTTTTACTTTGAGTTTTTGTGATTCTACCATAGTTACATTATATATAGCTCTCTGCTCACTTGGTGAGATTTTTTTTCAAATAATATGGCTTAGTTTATGCATTATTTTGCAAGTATATCTGAAAATATACCATATTTTCCGCACTAAAAGGCGCACCTAAATAATTTTAATTTTCTCAAAAGCCGACAGTGCGCCTTATAATCTGGCGCAACTTATATATGGATCAATATTGAGCCTTTAGTCCAGCTCCATCTAATGGATGCATAACGTAACCTTATTCTCTACTGTAGCATCTATTGTATGCGCCTGGTAATGCGGTGCGGCTTATATATGAAAAAACGTCTTAAAATGGGCCATTCATTGAAGGTGCGCTTTATGGTGCGAAAAATATGGTAGGCATTAGCTCATTTACCTGAACTACCTTAGCTGTATAAATAACAATATAGAGTCACGAGTAGGCGTTTAACTAATGTTAGCTAGCCACTTTGGCAGTATCAAGAAACAGGTAAGTGTTTTAGCGTAACCATCTATAGCTAGCTGAATAAATGAGAATATGGAGTCATGGGTTATTGTTTTTAGTACACATGGGCAGAGATTTGGAGGTAACACCAAACTACAACTGTACACTTGTCGTTGTTTTGAAGAATTGATCACTATCTGACAAGCTGCTGCTCGTTGTGGAGTTCGCCATCACCATCTAACAGTTAAAACTTTAGCCTGAAACTCAAGAATCGACTTAAAAACTACTAAGTTAGGACGCTTGTAAGTATAGGTACCACTGTAATTAAATTTACAATATATGTGATGGCTGCTTCTCTGCCATCAAGTAAATTGAACGTGCCCCTTCTCTCTCTAGCAACTCTGTGAAAATATAGTACTGTATTCTCATCCAGCCCTAGATTGTGCAGGTGTGCCTAATGGAGTGGCCAGTATGTGTAGTGCACTAACCAAATTCTTTGCTAATTTGCAACATCCAAGGCGGAATCAAATCATCCCAAATTGCGAAAGTGAAATTTGTCAACCGCTAACGAGCGAATGCCTTTCCAGACTTGCCCAGTGTGTTAGTACATAATGCAATGTGATCCAACGTGCCTCAAAATACAGCATAACCGCCCTTTGGTCCAAAAAGGCAGCGAGCTGCAGACGTGTTCATGTGGGGCACCAACACTTGGCATTTCTCATCTATTCATGTCTTTCGCAGCTAAATATTTCATCAGCCAATGATTATTTCATGCTTTATCCGAATGTGTCTCTGCTTGTCTTGGAGACGTTCTCATGCAAAATGAAGAGCGAGGGGTAAAGAATGACAGGGTGGAAGAGGAAGATGCGTCCTTGCACAGGCATGCCCGCTAACGCCGCGTGTTGCTAGAGTGCACCAGAGGCTAAACGGCGGGAGAGTCGGAAGACGAGCAGACAGATCGAATTATTTCTCACCCAATCACTGACAGACCTGCATCTGTGCCGTACTTGAGCTTTCATTTCCAGTGGTGGTGGTGAGGGGGTGGGGGGAACAGCAGCTCATTTTATCAGAAGTTCAGTCTTACAAAAGAGAAAGTGAGGGCGACTAACAAAGACTCAGGAGATAGAGTTCAGGCAGAAAGCGAAACAAATTGTGCTGACCCGATGGATGAAAGGGCCACTTTCAAGGCTTTTGTTGACGATTGTGCACTTTTTTTTTCTTTCAATCGAAGCAAAATTCTCGTTTGGAATGAACAAAGACGGTTGACATCTTGGATGATCACAAGGCAAACTCATCACTAGGCACATCATTTGCTCATTAAACTTGCAGAATTTACTTATAACGCCTGAAACAAATTCTCAGCTTTATCCTGGAAACAGATAAAGAAATATTAATTAAAAAATGGAGATCTGATTTTGCGTCTGAACTTTTCAACTACATAACGCTGTGTCAGCCTCTCGCCAACTGTTGCAGAAATTGAATTTAAATTCCCATTCACACAGTCAGTGTGACAGGTACTGGAAGGTCATTTTCAAAACTAACCACTAAATTCGACTTCATTATTTGGAATATTTATTTTGGCAATTCGTTTTTTAAATCGGTCCATCAAAGAGTCCATTACTAGTCAGTTATGAGAACGGACCATTGACGGGTGACGTCCATGGCGGGAGGAGGGGTCATACCCCGCATGGTGACTGAGTCAAAACAGACGCCTCCCCTTGCCTACCTCCCCCTACTCTGTTGGCCAAAGATAATCCTTTCTAATTCCCAGTTTTGCTTGTGCCAGCTCATTCAAATTGTGATTGACTGCTGTCCCACATGGTGTGTCAATGTGTGTGGATGGGTGGGTGTGAAACCCCCCCCCTCCCCCATCTTTCACATCTACGTCCTAGATTAACAGGATCGGTTTTTGCATCTGATTCTCTATGACGGCTGCATCTCACTCACATAGACATGTGCCCTCACAAACATTCTGTACAAAAAAAAAAAGAAGAGGAGGCAAGAGGCTGTTTTTTCGGCCATTCGTGACAGCCTTTCGGACCCCCAACAGTCTGCGTGGCCATCTGTCACGGCGCAGGAAAGACCCGACATGCTCGCACACTCAACTTCAACAACAAATGTTTGCCGTGGCCTACATACGCCATCGACGATGCCATCTTTTGTCAATATTGCTTATGCTTTCCATCCCTTCCAGTCCCTTTTATCTAAGTTTTACTTGAGAAAATGTTGGTACTCGTTGTGCCAACTCCTGCAAATTGCCACAAATGTGTCAAGGCGAGACCGACATGAGTGGCCGTATTTACCACGCAGTTGCATGAGGCAAAAAATTTGGCTCAGCGACGACTTGTATCTCAAAAAAATCCGCGGCTCTGTGCTGTTCTGTTTAGGTGCTTGTGTCTATAACGTGTTTAAAGAGTGTGTGAGGTCAAGCTGTAGGTGTCAATTGCTAAATATCTCAATCTCGCCCAATTGCTCTGCTGAACCTATATGGGTGTGCGTATTACTCCACACAATGATTTGATGGTATCCGGTAGGTTATGTTGGCATCTTCAATTCCTGATCATTTTTGTCTTGCTACCGGTACCCCATGTGAAGCATTTCCAATCAAATTAAAAGACCTTGTGGAGTTTCCTCACAGTGTTGTGGACGTATTACTCAGTCATATTAGCAGAGTATTGCAGAGGCAGGATGGCCACGTTTGTGTTGACTACAACGAAAAAAGAAAGAGGTGGGGGAGAATATTTCTTTCGTCTGCATTCGTTCTTTGGGCGTCGTAGGGCATTCTCGCTCACTCAATCACTCTTGTCTCTCTCACGCTCTCCTCTATGAGAACGTCGGAGCAGTCTATCACTCGCTCAATCCGTCTGTCTGTCAGACGTGTCATTATCTGGCTTTTTGGCCATCACGCCCCCTCGCAATCCGCACTCTTTTTGGCGATATGAAATATGCCTGTGCACATATTTGTTCCCAGTGGGTTCATGTGCTGTATGTACAGTGCCTTGTGAAAGTATTTGGCCCCCTTGAACTTTTCAACCTTTCACTACATTTCAAGCTTCAAACATAAAGATATAAAATTACATTTTTTTTCTGTCAAGAATCAACAAGTGGGACACAATCGTGAAGTGGAATGAAATTTATTGGATATTTTCAACTTTTTTAGCAAATAAAAACCTGAAATGTGCAATGTGCGTGAAATATTATTCGGCCCCCTTGGATCAATACTTTTGTACCGGCACCTTTTGCTGCAATTACAGCTGCAAGTCGCTTGGGGTACGTCTCTATCAGTTTTGCACACCGAGAGACTGAAATTCTTGCTCATGCTTCCTTGCAAAACATCTCAAGCTCTGTGAGGTTGGATGGAGAGCGTTTGTGAACGGCAGTCTTCAGCTCTGCGCACTGATTCTCGATTTGGATTCACGTCTGGACTTTGACTTGGCCATTCTAACACCTGGATATGTTCATTTATAAGTTTCCATTGTATATTTGGCCTTATGTTTTGGATCGTTGTCCTGTTGAAAGATAAATCTCTGTCCCAATCTCAGGTCTTTTGCAGACTCCAACAGGTTTTCTTCCAGAATGGTAAATGTATTTTGCTCCATTCATCTACTGATCAATTTGAACCTTCTTCCCTGTCTCTGCTGAAGAAAAGCAGGTCCAAACCATGAGGCTGTCACCATCATGTTTGAGAGTGGGGATGGTGTGTTCAGGGTGATGACCTTTGTTGCTTTTCCGCCAAACATACTGTTTTGCATTGTGGCCAAAAACTTCGATTTTGATATCATCTGACCAGAGCACCTTCTTCCACATGTTTGGTGTGTCTCTCAGGTGGCTTGTGGCAAACTTTAAACGAGATGTTTTATGGATGTCTTTGAGAAATGGCTTTCTTCTTGCTACTCATCCATAAAGTCCGGATTTGTGCATGACTGATTGTTGTCCTCTGGACAGACTCTCCCACCTCAGCTGCAGATCTCTGCAGTTCATCCAGAGCCATCATGGCCCTCTTGGCTGCATCTCTGATCAGTCTTGTCCTTGTTCCAGGTGAAAGTTTAGAGGGCCACCTGGACAGGTCTTGGTAGACTTGCAGTGGTCTGATACTCCTTCCATTTCAATATGATTGCTTGCTCAGTGCTCCTTGAGATGTTTAAAGCTTGGGAAACATTTTTGTATCCAAATACGGCTTTAAACTACTGCACAACAGTATCTCGGACCTGCCTGGTGTGTTTCTTGGTCTTCATGATGCTCTCTACACCAAACGGAACTCTGAGACTATCACCGAGCAGGTGCATTTATACGGAGACTTGATTACACACAGGTGGATTCTATTTATCATCAGTCAACATTGGATCATTCAGAGATCCTCACTGATCGTCTGGAGTGAGTTTGCTGCACTGAAAGTCAAGGGGCCGAATAACATTGCACGCCCCACTTTTCAGGTTTTTTATGGGTTTAAAAAAGTATCAAATATCCAATAATTGTCGTTCCACTTCACAATTGTGTCCCACTTGTTGTTGATTCTTGACAAAAAAAATGTTACTTTGTATCCTTATGTTTGAAGTCTGAAATGTGGCGAAAGTTTGAAAAATTCAAGGGGGCTGAATAATTTCACAAGGCACTGTATGTGCATGTAGTGCACCCAAGTATACTGCACTCCCTTCCGAACCCCGTCAGTGTGGAGTGTTTCTCCCAGCCTTCTTCTCTCAAACAAACACAAAGTTCGTTGTACGTTGCGGCCATGTCGACCTACCCGCTCTGCCTCGTCTCAACTTCAGCTCGACTCTGCGTATTAATTAATGGGGGGGAAGCATGCACATTTCCGACCTCTGGCGTAGGACTAACTGAACTCTAATTGAATTGTGCTTGTCTGGACTAATGAAGTTCGCCACTGAAACCGCCAATCTCTTCGCTCTGGCTGCAGGCAGAGTCCTGTGAACGTATAATAAACCTTTTGCCTTGTGCCAGTGAGTTTGAATGGATTCACACTTGGTCTGAATTGTTACTTTACTTTATTTATATAGTTAAAGAGTGCAGAAATTAGTGTATTGCAAAAGCGTGGATTTATGTATATGAGCCGCAATTGTCACCTCCTTCAGATACTATGTCTGTCTTTGCCCACTTGATTTGAAATTTTAAGTGATTGGAAGTATTACAAAAAAATGTGAACTATGGCTGTGGCGCCGGAGTTTGCCACAAGAGATCATCTGGTGGAAATGGTGGTGGAGGAAAGGGTAATTTTTTTTTACTCAAATGTTTACTTATTCATCTATCAATGGCAATGACATATTATACCACTATATGGCAGAAGGTACAGTAGTGACCTAATCTGTATACTGTATGCACCTGTTGTCATTCATGGTAAGCGGACACAAAGTAAGATGTGACAATGTTGGTTGTTGGTTGGTGTATGCTTGTTATGACTTTTTGTTTGGAGGTCTTCCTTATTTAAAATATGTGCCTTGTGCTTGCATGGTTAGAAAACATTAAAAACAAAATACACCTACGCTATTGCGATCCAATACAAAAACTGCACCCCAAATTTTGCCGAGTAGTAATATATTTTACACACTATTAGTCGTAGCTTTTTTTTAAATGCACATTCCACCTTGTGAGTCTACTTCATCTCCCCATTTTGTATACGCACCTTACACACAGGACAGCGAGCTCAGGGGGGGGGGGGAAATGAAAAAGACCCGTTTTAGATGAGTAAATCTTGAATACATCGAATATGGATGTAATTTCACTTGATGTGAAACGGCATCTAAAATATCCTCAGTTGTTTCTCTGCGATGAAGACAAATGTGGAGGACGGGGGCTGGCTCCCCCGAGAGGCGCTTTGTTCCGTTGGTCCTTGTTTAGCTTTTAGCAGGTGCCTTGATTTCCCTGCAAGTTATTCTAATGACGTTTCCTCCCGTCGCAGCTCTTTGTAGGCTAGAATACATTAGCGTGCCGCCAAGAAAGTGGGGAGGATGCTAATGTGGAAGAGAGGGAGAGGAAAGAGGAGGGAAGGAGGAAGAGTCATTAGCGGAGGACACAGCTTTATGATGTGTGGGAAGAGGAAGTGACCTTTTCTCACTTTCATCTTTGCACACACACACACACACACACACACACACACATGCACTTACTTTGTTTCCTCACAGAGTCACACACATACACAGCTGAGCGTCTGTCTTTCATCCCGCCTTCACATGTGTCCTTTTCTCCCCCCGTGAAGGTCCCCTTGCAACCTGGCCAGTCTTTCAAGTTCACCGTCCTGGAAACTCTGGACCGCATCAAGGAGGAATTCCAGTTCCTCCAGGCCCAGTATCACAGGTACAGCGTCATGTGTACTGTAGTAAACATAACGATGAATACATCTGTCAGGTATAGACAATGACTCACTGAAGATATGTTGTCCTCTTTCTCACTTTCTTTGTATCATATTCTTTGTCATGTAATGTCTTTGTTGTAATGTTTAATACATTAATTTTTCATTTTCCAGCCTCAAGCTCGAGTGTGAGAAGCTGGCCAGTGAGAAGACTGAGATGCAGCGGCACTACATCATGGTGAGTCGACTTACGGTTTTCAAGAAAAACCTTGTTAGTTAGTCTCGCTTGTTTGTCGAGATCGTACCGATCAATCTTCTCTTTTTTTTTAAAAAAAAAAAAAACAGAGAATCAGTATTTATGCCTTCAGGGCTCCCCATACAGCTGTGGAGTGGTGAATTTACCTTTGGGCTACTCTTCTTTCAAATCAAAAGTAGTAAATGTGTCTGTTAGTGGAAATAGACATTGCATGAAGTCAATGTTTGATTTCCCTGACTTTGATCATTTTGAGGTCATTTTAAAGTTTGTGAAGCATTTTTATCTCGACTGAAGTTTGAACTATCGCACTAGCATCAATGCTAATATCTAATCACGTGATTCCCAACCAGTGTGCTGTGAGAGATAATCAGGCATATTTGGGAAATGATCCAATTGCAGCTATCCATACATCCATTATCTTTGTCGCTTATCCTCATGAGGGTCGCGGGGAGTGCTAGAGCCTATCCCAGCTGTCAACAGGCAGGAGGCGGGGTACACTGAATTGGTTGCCAGCCAATCACAGGGCACATTGAGACAAACAGATGCACTCACAATCACACCTAGGGGCAATTTAGAGTGTCCAACGAATGTTCCATGTTTTTGGGGTGTGGGAGGAAACCAGAGTGCCCAGAGGAAACCCATGCAGACATGGGGAGAACATGCAAACTCCACACAGGTGGGTCCGGGATTGAACACGGGACCCCAGAAGTATGAGGCCAATGCTTTGCAAGTTGATTCACCGTGCCGCCCCAATTACACCTAATTAATCTAAAAAGAATTGCTTTACTGCAAATTTATCTGTTACTCTATCTATGCTAGTTATATATAGTGTCAGACAGAACAATTAAATGTGCTTCCACTAAATGGCAGAAAGTCCAATAAAATGTGTATCCACCAATTGCCATTCATACAACACAACAATAGCTGAGTGTTCAAATAAATAGGTCCCGATTGCATCATTACGGTGTATATACTTTTTGTCTTTTTTTTTGTTAGTTTTCCTGGAGAATTCTCTGTAAGATAGGTGCCTTGGATTAGGAAACACTGACTTTATCAATGTAGCGGGTGCATGGGTAACAGCTGAGAAGGTGATCAAGGGTTGCCGTGGTGAAAGATTCTGCGCTTGCTTTATCTCCTATGCAACTCTCAAAATGTACTTTTCAAAATTCTCAAATATATTTTCCCACTTCCCCCTGAAGTCATCCCCCCCCCTGCCGCTCCTCCCCCCCAGTCTTTCAGCCTGAGCTCCTCTTTGTCGGTGTCTATGTGCAACTAAAGGCTCACATGTATTGTAAGGCTTTGTCTGTGGTACAAAATCCACACAGAGCCGAGCAGAATTTGATATGCACCGTCTACAAAGCTGCTTGCCTTTCGTAAACCTGGGAGGGCAAGCCAGATCAGGACTTTAAGCTGGATAGATGCGCAGATGGGAAGGCATGAATTTAAGAATAGAAGAATCAGGCGCGAGAGATGGTGTGATACATTTACAAGTAGACACAATATAACACAAACACACAATAACTGGCAACGAAATCCATCCAGTTTTGACAGCCATTGTCCTCATCAGTATCATCTTTATTTGCCATGTATGTCAAAAACACACAAAGAATTGGTCTCCGGTAGTTGAAGCCATCCGTTCTTGTTTGACAACAGACAGGGAATACTTATTTTTGAGATATCAAAGCATAAAAGAAACAGCACAGAGAGTCACTGAGTAATGGAAGTTTACCATAATGTGGTAATACCGACGCTATTTGGTGAGTGGTAGCTAACAAAAACTAAATGAGCAAAATGGCACAAACAATCAATTTAGCCATTGATTTTATCCATTTTTACTTCATTAGGATTCTGCATGCCACGGGAATATTTGTGCACAATATACCATAATTCACGGGCTTCAGAGCGCTTCTTGTTGTAAGAGTACATTTGTGAAGGAAATACCATTTGGTTCATAGATATGCCGCAGTTGTGTAAAAGCCGAAAATGCCCACATTGAAACCCACATTCAAACATGAGATATTTAGAAAGACTGTACAAAGAAAGAGTTTGATGCTAGAGCAGTGTTAGTGTGGCGCTAATGCAAATGCTAACACTAACAGGTCCGGGTAAAATAAAATTTACCGGTAAATATCACTGAGACACGCCAGTAACACAGCAGCAACACGGCTACCACAGTGCTAAAGCAGCGCTAACAGGGCCAGTAAAGTCACTTCCTCGGCACATGTATTCCACCGGTGTCATTTTTGCCTTTTCCGCTCGAGTGCCCCCTTGTGGCCGTTAGAAAAAAATGCACGAATTAGCCACATCTCCGCATAAACTGCAGGGTTGAAAGCGTGTGAAAAAAGTTGGGGCTTGTAGGCCGGAAATGACGGTATGTGTCATGTTATAACCACTTTAGAATCCACAGTTTTCCCCCATCTATATGACACTAGTACACATGATGGCATGGCATACACTTCAGGTGTGCACTGGACAGCTAGCGTGGTGCTATGCTTCTCAGGCAGCGTTCATGAAAGACGGTCAGCGTGAGCAGGATGAGGCAGGGGACATTGACGCTCAAAGGCAAAGATAACTCGCTCTGTGTCAGACTGGAGGAGAAAAAAAAATGAGAATTGTGGATCGATGGGTAAAATGAAAAGCAGGGACTGATGAGGGTGGGAAAGAGGATGGGTGGGTGAGGGGGAGAAAAATGAAAAGGGGGGAAAAAAAGATTATAATGTGGTGGTGGGAAGAAATGGGGAAAGATAGCAACGGTGATGCAGGGTGTAAGAGCAAAGTGTGTACGATCGGGTGTGCGTGTGTGTGTGTGTATCGAGGCATAGACACATAAATAATGTGAAGCAACAACGGACTGGCTATGCCCACGGAGGAGATAACCCAGAAGGCTATATTTAGTTTGTTAGGCCTGTCATCCACACTGAGCCCCATTTGCATCCGGGGTGTGTGTGTGTTTGTGTGTGTAAGGGGGTGTAAGGTTAGGTTATTATAATTCTTTTTTTTCCTGCTCTGTTCACCGTCATTACTATTCATCAGTTTTAGGATCTCTAAATATCAGGCCGAGGCGCAACAAGCAGGATGACATCAGGCATTTTTATCAATGGTGATGTGAACATCAGCCGTTGTTTGCACATCACTAAATTTTACTGCTCAAATGGCATCAGTAATGTCTTTGTTTGATGCGAAATACTAAATACTTCTAAGATTTTGTCGTCTGTGGCTGATTTGTCGTCTTGCAAACAGCTCTCAAATAAACTGTTGCTGGAGGGAAAGATAAACTCTTGTGAGGTGTGGATTTTCCTCAATGGCAAATTATGTCTACGAGTGAGAAAGGCTGTCAAGGTGTTCAAAAAGAAATAAATATCATAAACAACACTGCAGTTATTTGTGCACCCGGCATGTAAATAAGATGTTCTGGAAAGACAGCTTTATTTATTCATATAGTCCGATGCGATGCGACTCCGTGAAAGCAAAAATGAAATTTAAAAAAGGTGAGGTGGTGTGCCAAACTTATCCTGCTATTCTGTTTCTGTGTGTGTGTGTGCGTGTGTGCCCACAGAACAAAGCTTTTATTTGGAACTAAAGTCTCTTTGACGCGGAACCCAGCGAATGAGCAATACTGTCACAACTGTGAAATACTTGTCAGACCGCATCATTGCTTTCAACGCAACAAGGTGGAAGAAGAGAGAAACTTTGGATTGATCTTTGTGCACTTTTTCTTGAAACGCCTACAATATGAAAATACTTCCAAAAATAAATGTTCCATGCTTATTTTGCCGGAGACATTTTCATCTCTGTTGAACCCACTCATGATCCCGTGTGTCATTAAATCATCAGCGACTGGTCACCGCATCCTCAAAATCATTTATTCCTCATTTGGTATTATAGCTTTGATTGTGCTTTAAAGTGAGCATAAGATAGGCATGACACAAAAATTACGCCTTTTTGTTCGCGAAATAAAAATTACATAGTTTTTATGTACTCAATAAATTGTTGTTGTGGTGAGCCGAACAGAGAGTTGAACAGCTTTGCCGTTAGCTGCTAGTGGGCTCGTGGAACACCGGCGGACCGGTGCTCTGTCTTAATACTCCACAGCCTTGCTCATGCACGGCGCATAGATTCACACAGCACAGACCCTAAAATGAAAGCTGTTACTGTTTGGTTGGTCGCTAACTAACGAACTAGTCCGCAAGCTAATGATCTGGCGCTCCACCACCAAGGTCCTTTAAAATTTCAGCGCCTTGTTCCGAATTTGTTTTGTGTTATTTGCCTATTAACATACACACACAAAATTAGGATCAGCACAGCGGCAAAGGTTATTCAAACAGTAGCTGACTAGCTCAAATGTATGTTTGACTGATAGGTGAAGGGCTCATCTTCCGCCGTATGTGCATTTAAATGTGCACTTACAGTGCATTATTTTGAAAGAAAATATTCTGTAACCTATTTGTACTTGAGACAAATTTTGTAGTTAAGTTTAAACTATTCATACAAGCAGTAATATTACACATTTGTTCGTCTAGGTTTGCGGGATGGCACCGTGACCCGCTGAAAAGTGTGTGGCTTTGCTTCTTGTGTATGTACAGTAGATGATAGTCAGAGCCATGTTTGTTTCTTGCCAGTATGTCGTATCAATTAACACAAACTCACATAGGCGTCAAGGCGCTTACGTCAAACTTAGTGAGAGTCACTACTGTTTGTGGCATTGATAATTGTCACATTTCACCACTGCCTTTGAACTCCTCCATATGTGTTGTTGTCTGTAAGTAAAGATCTGTTGTGGCGAATGACAGGGTGTGCTCACATTTGCTTACATTTGGTCTGAGAATCCCCCTTGGTAGTGGTGTGTCGTTAAATAGTTTTCCTGCTTGACAAAGTCCATCTATCCATCCATTTTCTGTACTGCTTATCCTCACTAGTTGCTTAATTGAACTCTGAACTGTTCGCCCGCCAACTGCAAGCTTGGCAAAGTAGCTCTTTAAATTCAATTCATGCATACTCTGCCCAAAACCAGCACATGGATGCCTGTGGTTCTTGTCCTAAGAACCTTTTGCAGATTTACAATCAAACATGTTTTTATTCTGTGTTTTTTTGACCTTCAAACACCCTCAAGAAGTTTGTAGAATTTCTTCTTCTCTCCTGCCTTGTTGTACTCTCTATGAGGCAGTGAAATGAATTCTTGGCGTATTTAGGTGGTGCTAGAAACTATTCCCATTGCTTCACTTTTCCCACATTTTGTTTTTTTTCATTCCGTATTCCAAAATGGATTAGTTTTCCTCAAAATTTGCACACAGTATTTTTTGTTTTTTGTCTTTGTTGTTGTTGAGATTTTTCAGAATTTATTAAAAATAAAATGAGACTACAATTATTGCTCAAGGTGTGTGAACATCTTAAGTCTTTTTCAAATATGATGACACAAGATGGGGACACCTGTCTTTGGACACTTTAATTTATGCAGAGTAAATATGAGGCAGTACAGCCACATCGTTACTCTGTCAGTCGGTTAACTTGGAAAAAATAAAGAATATGCAGAGTATCTTAAAACCACATGACATCTTACAGTGCAGAATTATATTAGGCACTCCCTACATGGTTTATGCGTGTGTGGGAGACAAGCAAAGACTCTGCAGGGGTCCGCTGTTATTAATTAGCCGTGCCTGAGGGGCAAAATATTGTTTCATCAAAATTCAGAATGGAAATTATTGGCCAGATTCAACCAAGTCGCCTTTGCTTGTGTTGAAGATGACAAAGAACAGGAACGTTATCTAACTAGCACCAAAAAAAAAACCAGTTGGCATAAAAGTGGTGTTATTGTGTCCTTGGTTTGCTTTGAATCTTAACATGTGATGAATAAACTCTTAAAAAACTGAAATACATCAAATGTGAGTTTAGTCTTGTAGTCGCACTGGTAATCTTCCAGTAGTTGACCAGGTCAGGTGAAGTAATCTCCTGGTTGTGTTGCATGTATTACCGCATAGCTCCTCATTCTCAGATACAGAATGAAAAGCTGTGTTCAACATTTCAGCAGGTTTTTTTCTCTCCAGCTTCATCCAAATGGGCAAAAGCAAAAGGATGAAGGAACTTTGGCAGAGGCGGAATAAAGGAGGAAAAGATAACAGTGGTGGCGGTGGTGTATGAGACAATAAAAGGATTGAGCATGACAGCTGGGAATAAAAAATAGTGAGGGCACGGGGGCTTTCTTGGCAAGAGCAGAAAAAGGTGGCGGACGCGCCACGACGCCTTTCATCTTGTTAGCCTTAGCATCTGTGAACTTTTCTCCTGGGAGTTGTGTGTGGAGTCTTTGTAACAGGGCTGCAGCTATCAAATGTCTTTAGAATAGATTCTTCTACAAGTAACCAGATAAAAATGGATTTTTTGCACTATTAAGCAACAAAATGTGCATGTGTACTCTAATTAGGATGTCCTGATCTGATTTTTTCCATTTACGATATGATACCGATATTGCAGCCTTGAGTTTTGACTGATACCAACATCGCAGTCTGATCCATTTTTCAGCAATTCTAATTTTGCATTTAAATATCCTGTCGTATGTAATGTAAAAATAGGCTTGTTCAAGTGGGATTTGTCAGAGAGCACTAATCAGCAGCAGTAGGTGTAAGAAAAACTGAATCATTTATTCATATTCATAAAGAGACTGCTGTGCACATCTTGACCTATGAGGGGCGATCAGATACTCAATTGCAGTAACAAAGTGGGTTAATCAGCATTTGTGTACCAATAATTATTTTGAGAATGAGTTCAATACTAATTTTTGTTAACTTCTCAATGGTGTTTTTCACTCATTTTGTGATAGCATTATGCTGGCACTTCTGTACGACAAAAACAAAGAAACAAACGAAGTCTGTGATCTATTTGAACATTCAAGAAGTGTAATTCCTTTTCACACGTTTATTTTTACAGTGAACTTCAACTGGAGTGTCAACAGTCACTCTTATTCCTTGCTACGACAATAGCACATTAGAAACCTGTTGTTGTGATCATGTGGTCTCTGTATGGTGCCAGGGGGCTGTTGGATAGAAGTGCTGGAGGAGAGCATAAAATGGACTGCTTGTATAAGAGTGGTAAATTGGAGAGTTCAGATCCAGTGCGATCCGATCCTTGTTTTTTCTTTTGCTGACATTGGACCAATAAGGTGTAATGTCTGTAACTTTGATTGTGTGTGTGTGTGTGTGTGTGTGTGTGTGTGCGTGCGTGTTTGTGACTGTAAAAAGTGGAGCTTGGCCTGGTGAGTGATGGAGGAGTTGGTGAATGAGAATGTAGAGTTAGCTGTGAGCTCATTTAGCGGCTGCCTGTTAACTAGCTAATCTTTAACTGGTCGTTTGGAGTGCCTGGTGGTCACTTATAGCTATAGGAGCTCATGTATGAATGTCCTTAGTATGTATTATTTTGTTAATGTTTGGAAAATATAGTGATTGATTGAATGGACACCGGCAGTTGTCTATCCTTGAGTGTTTGTGGGGGCATTAAGATCTGTTCTAACTAGCAGTGGTAAGCTATACAGTATTAGCTTCCATCAATGTCCACCTAAATGTGGTGTTGTGGTATTTAAGTTCTACTTTGCAGTCGACGCATTGCACTTCAATTTTCTATTTTAGTCTGAAATGATTCCAAACTTTGTTTTTTATGCGCGGCTTCATCTTATTTCTACACATAGTGTAATTGTTTTAGCTCTATTAGAGATATTGATGTGTGCTAAGAGGATCTTTTTTCTTGTTTTGAGACATTTTGTTTATAATATAACCGAGGTTTCATTACTTAACAAAATCATTCTCACTCTTATCGTTGTCTACCACAGTTGAAACACGCCTCATTTGACTCGGTTTTAAAAGAGAGATTCAGTACTTTCCAAAAGTTGAAGGTCACATTAGCGCAGACCTCTATCAAGGCTAACTGTGAACTAAAGTGGAGGAAAAAAAAAGATGAACAGTGTGGGTTTTTTTTTTTTTTATTTTTTACCAATATTTGACAATTACAAGGCTACATTCTGGTTAATTGATAGTGAGAAATTGAGTTAAAGAGCCTGACTTACTTAAGGTTAGCACAAAGAAAAGGGCCACAAACTTAATTGCTCACCCAAACAAATACAAAATGAGAGGCGCTGAGGAGAATAGATCTTTCCGCCTGCATAAAATTTAAATGCCAGAAAGAGGGGAGAAAAATAGCTTCTATTCAGCGGTGCAGTTTTTGGAGCTTTTGAATGATCAAAGCGCAGACTTGGAACAAGTCACCAATAGAAAAACACCTTTTCAACTCTGAATTTCCTTGCATCAGGGTCATCCAGACCTGACCTCTTCCAGACCAGTTTTTTGAGATTTAAATGCAATATTTCTTAGGATGGGCAACTCGGGACCAAACAAAACATGACTTTTATGTCATTCAGTCAGGCCCAAAGTGTGCAAATAAAATCCTTCATCCAGGTAATGATTTTTTTTGTTTGATAACCCATCTTCCACCATCTTTTTTTTTTGGGATGAAGTTGCTGAATTTTTGGGTCTTTTCCAAGGGTTGTACCAGAACAAACTCATCCAACAGTATTCACCTCACCACCACCAGATTCCAAACCGGTGCATCCGACAGATGCCTGAAACTTTTTTGTATCATTTCTGAGCTTTTGTTATTCGACGTGGGCACATCTTTGGCGGGATGGCTGGTCGTCGTGCCATGAAACGCGAAACTCTCATAACTCGTCACCCCAAGCGGCGATCATGACCAAATGCGGCTGTTCATGAAAAAAAGTCTCACACGTACCAAACATCACATTGCATTATGTGTCACTGTTAAATAACACACATTAGGGGATCAGATGGAATGGATGATTGGGTTCTCGCTAGAACATACTTCTTAAAAGAAAATTTGTCTGTCGGAAACTATTGACTCAGAGATGCTCTCAAACCTACATTTTATAAAACATCTTGGGCAGTTGTTCTTCAGAACTGAATGGGTTTCCTTGGAACAAATATTCCTAAAAATATTTCCTCCCTTCAAACAAAAAAAAAAATGTATGATCATACGAAGGAGGATATTGTAAAAACCCTTCCTAACAGTTGGGATGAGAATTGTGGGGAAGGATTGCTGTTGCCATCCAGGGCTGGGTCTTTGGGTTCTCAGGATTTAAAGAAGGCCAGATGCAGGGGAGGGATTGATTTTTTAAGAGCCTTAAAACAGTCTGAGGAGTCTCAAAACAAGACGGGAAAAAAAGGATTAAAAAAAAAAATGAACCGGACTCGGAGCCCTTAAAATTCACACGTACCTCCGTGTACTGGTTGTGTTGACGTTGACTCTGATGAAACTCTCTGCAAGAGGTGCTGATGGACTCGCAGCTTGCTAACCTGACCTCTTAGTGCACTTTTGAAAAACCCCTCTAATAAATAATTTAACATATTGTCAGTGACCGTGTGTGTGAGTGAGTGGGTGGCGAGATGACTGAAACGGTCTCACCCAAGAGACCCCAAAGAACAATACCTTTGTGAAGGCTTTTTACAAAAAACACGCTTGCCCACACACCAACACACACATGGGTGAAGTCGCATTCCCGCGTGTATAAACGCCACTCCCACACATTGTTTTATGAAGCCACAAACACGCACAGTGGTATACACACACATCAACGTCCCCTTTAGATTCACCACCTTAGCACTTTAAACCCACCCTTATAGTGTGGGCTTTCACTGCAGAATATATTAAAGTGAGTAATTCAAATAAACAGTTGTCTCAATGCTCTGAGTGTGTGTAACTGCTGGGTGGTGATAAATGAACAAAGGTTCTCTTGAGATTGCAACAGCAAGAGATAATATTGGTCATGATCAGAAAAACACTACTGGTGAGATATGTTAAAGAAAACTGAACATCTAATGAACTGACCAAAGGGTGTAGCTTCTACGAAAAGTAATCACAAACCCGTCTTCAGAGCCACAAGAAGGGGAGAAAAGTCCACGACTGATAGGGGCCCTTGAAATTTCTACTTCAAATTCACAATATTATCGATTATATTTTCTTTTGCAGTTTTGCAGTCTTGGCTAATTTGATCCTCTATCTCTCCATAATAGCTCCATTCTTATTGCTGGTGCTAGTACTGCAGCCATTCCGTCTCTCGTTCGCTCAAAACCCAGAAATATATTTTGAGTGTGAGTGAGAGCTTTTGTGCATTTTGAAGTGTAATCCAAGACGTTGCGTTGGTGTTTCAAATTTTGAGTTGCGGCAAAACCTGTCGCCACACTTTTGGGTTCCACAGCATCGTTGGGTGTTGGGCAAATCTTAACCGGTCACTCCAGGACCTGTTTAGACCTAAAAACATAGTCCACAAACTCTTCATGTGTTGTGGTGCTCTAACATAGGACTTTAACCCATTTGTGTATATCTCAACTCATCATTGCCCACTCAATTAAACAAGAATGCCACTAATCCATACCAGCCTCCCCAAAAACCAACAAATATGATGTCTTTTTAATAAGAAATCTATCTCTAATATCTTACAAGAAGTATTGTAGCTCTGTTATGGACTGCATTTTGAGCTTTAATTGCGACAGAGAAGCAGGAAGAACAAACACATACAAAGACACGCCTTTTTGTGTAATCTGTGGCTGGCCTGTTATTGTCGTTCCTGCTTAATGATGTGAGCTGTTTGGTTTCTTGACCGTCTCTTATATATACACATACACGCACACGCATACGTACTTTCTTCCCCACACACTTGCTGTGTCCAATCTACATATACATACATTGTGGTGCACTTAAGCAGTGCAGAGTGCAGCAACTCACCACAGGGATTATATAATGGGACCTGCAGGGGGGATGGTGGCTGTTAAGTGAGGATAAACCTTTAAAAAAAAAAAAGACAATGAAATAGTGTGGCACTGTGATCTCAGCTACAGTATAATTAGTATTACAGAGCCTCCTCCTACCCACTGGCGCACTAACATTGCAACGCTAGGTTCTTTTCAGAAGGTAAACCGACTTCATGTTCATGTTTGGTTCTTTACAATAAATAGTAGATTCAGTAAATTTACCAATTTACTGAATTTCATTGATACTGTAATTATGGGTATTGAGTAGTAACACTAACCATTCAAACACTTTGCAATTCATTGTCATGTACTCAGATGCTCAAGGTAATGAACAAATGTATTAATTTACTCTTCTCCCCTCTCAGTAAATATTTCAGGATAAAACTATTTGCGACTTCAGTTTTGCCTTGATTTAATTTTCTCGAGCACATCCCAGTAACTTCTCTGACACTGGCTGTGGAATGCGCTGCCATGAATAGAATTTTTAATTAAACAGTCTCAAGGGAACAGAAATGAGCTGAACATCTTTCTTTTTCAGTCCCTGGGCTCTCACATGTGCACGTCTGTCAAAGCTTCTTGAATGTTGCAGCCACAATCCAAACAATGCCTGGCTCTGCCTTGAGCTGAACGCTGCAGCATTGCCCTTATATAAACACGACTATGCATTTCTTTGCATATTGTTATACGCTGTTTGTACACAGTAGGAGGTTCTTCCTCAAAATTCTGAGTTCAAATGCAAGAGACTTTCTTTGTCTTCTTGGAAAAATCATTTGCAGGCTGTAAAGTACACGCCAAAGCTGGGTACAGTATTGGCACATGGACCAATATATCAACTTCAGTCAATCGGAGGGCACCTACAAACAAGCATTCACAAGACGTTCCCACCAAGGGACAAGTTAGTCTACAGTGAACATGACCTGCACATTTTTGGAATGTGGGAGGGAGCCAGACTACCTGACTCACCATGGATCTGCTTCATTGTTGCCCCCACTTGTCCTGATATAAGAGGCCAAAAACGGCAAACTGTGAAAATATATTCCCTAATCTGCACCTTTATACAGATAAGAACAACATTATTACAGAATTGGTACATCCTTGGCCCATGTGCTACCTTGTGGAAACGGGTTAGTCATTTTTGTGTAATCCTGCTAACCCACCAAGCAACCAACCAATCAACCAATCCAATCACTAATGTAACAACCAACCAACCCCCTAACAAACCCATCGGCCCACCAAACAACCAACACACCGACCCACCGAAATGCCAGCCCACCAAACCAATTGATAAATGAAATATTGCACTGGAAATGCTAAAAATGTAATGAGGATAAGCGGCAAAAAAAATGGATGGATGGATGGATGCTACTCTCAAAAATACTCCAGTTCAACTGTGTTTGACCCTGTTTTGTCAAAAAGAAGCATACCTGACAAGACGGCCTGAGTGAGAGTTGAGCGCTGCGTGATAACAGCAGGGAAGAGGCCGACGGAGTAGATGGAGAGAGAATTAATAAGCATAGACAGACAGGAATTGAGTTAAAGAGAGGTGGCGGTAACGATGGCAAGGTGAAGGAGAGGCTGATGAAAGATGGTGTGAGGGTGAGACAGACTTTACAAAGCGAGACGTCACATGCCTTTTTATGTTGACGCGACAAGGGGGGGAGGGCTTTAATAGCTTTGAGTTGTCAGGTGTGATGTGCGAGGTGTCTGCTTCCATATGTGAAAGGGAGAGATTCTGAGATGGTTTGCATGGGGTTTGTGAGAGAGAGGGAGAGAGAGAGAGAGAGAGAGAGTGAGAGAGAGAGAGCGCTACGGTAAGTATGCAACAAACACTCGACAAGGATAAGAGGGACCACATTCAAAGCTAGAGAAAGAAATAAAAGCTTGACAGAAAACTAAAATGCCTGGACTAAAAGGCTGAAACACAAGAGTCGTGTATGGAAAAACGAGAGTGATTGGGGGAAAGATGGGGGGGGAGTTAAAGGATAATTGGCATGAGGGAGAATGTAAGGAAATGGAGATGGTAAAAAGAAGAGCAGCACGGATCTCAACTCACTCACGTTTGGACCAAAGTTAGTTGTTTGACAGCCACGTTATCCCATTTTGTCCCAGAATCACAATCATATAGGACAAATAAATGTAGGACAAAGTGTAACCATGCATGGGTTCCAGCTCCCCTCATGTCTGACTGGAACACGGAGAGTAAAATATAATAAATCTATGCGCCCCTCTTACAAATGCCAGGCTTTTGTGACATAACAAATTGAGACAAGAGAAACTATTTTAAAACATTTTCCACAATTATGACCTAGAACCTTCCCACCTTCATTGGGGGAAAAAACGAGGAGAACTAAAAATAAACAACTGACATAATGTGGGGCAGCACTGTGGACCATCTGGTTCGATCGTTCACCTCACAGTTCTGTGAGGATTGGGGTTCAAATCCCGGCCCTGCCTGTGTGGAGTTTGCATGTTCTCGCCGTGCATGTGTGGGTTTTCTCCGGGCACTACGGTTTCCTACCACATCCCAAAAACATGCATTAATTGGAGACTCTAAATGATCAACCAGTCGGTTGCGAGGCAGTTTCGGTTCATCGCGACGGTGGGCCGAGGGGGCAAAAAAAAAAAGACATCAGCTATATTTTGTTTTTAACTTTAGCTCACTTCGCATGTGCAAACCGCAGTGCAGGAAAACACGCTGTCATTGACTTCCCCCCTTATTTTAAGCTTTCGCTTAAGAAATCTTAACAAACTTGACTATGGAAACTGCAGTGAAGAAGACAAAAACGTATCACTTTTATACGGAATGGGAGGCGGACAATTTTTTAACCGTCATTTTTGAAGTGCGTTTGCCTCATCTACCAGTGTAGTGAAATGTGTCGCGGCATTTTCGAAGTGTTTATGGAAAATACGACACTGGCATTCCGCCGAAAAGCAAGCTGAGAATGAGAAAAGTGAACAAACTAAAATCCCAATCCCCCCCCTTCCCCACACACACACACATTTCAGATTGTGAGTGTTTCTCACTGCAGTTGGATGAAATCCACTGACGTGAGTGACACAGCCCAGGTGTGCATTTTCATTGGTATGGTGTTTAGTGATCATCAACGTGAGCCCAGATAGTTACAAAAAATGTTTAAAGTTAATTATGTTGTGTAAAATTGGCTCATGCGGTTATGCAAGGCACACAAACATACGTCTACACATAAAGAATCCTCAATATACATGAATATAAATGTGCATTTTTGTAGTGGGTAGATCTGTGTGACTTGGTCATTCTATTTCATATTTGGTCATTCTTTTTCAAAAAAAAAAAATGTTAGCCGCCTCCCCCCACGTCCATCACGAGAGGCTGGATGCTTGAGAAGTAGAACTTGGGGTAAAAAAAAAAAAGTCTGAGCACCCTTGCTGTAGATAGACAAAAGTTGTTGATGAATAAATTAGGTCATGGAAATGACCTTAAAATGACCACTTCAAAATAAAATGGCCTTTTGAGCGTGACACTTTTTTTTTTTGTTGAAATGATCTGACGTGCTGCCTAATTTTCATATTACTAAGTGAAACTATTTTCAGCGTCACTGGCAAGACTGAATTGAACAGATGGAACTGTATTAAGTATTATACTACTTTTCACATTTTCAACCTGACACTTTTCGACCGATCATCCATTATTTCTGGAGCGTTACGCCAATGGAACGGACTGGAAAACCTTTTACTGCTTGAAGAGAATGAAGGCCTATAGAGTGCCGTGAAGGGAAAAGACCCAACTCGAGTCGCAGGATGGGACTAAAGAGAGCGGGTGGCTGAGGCGAGGAGGAAATGGAGAGAGTCATGTGTCGCTCTCATCAGTCAGACATTGTTCATCCGGCAGCGTAGGGAGGCCGACTTTGTCACGGTGACGGATCCTCGCTGGCTGCGTGCCGTCATCTCTCCATCGGCCCCATCACGGCACATTATAGTCACATCCACACAGGCCAGGGAAGCATCCATTTAGTGAGCATGTATGAGAGAGCGGGCGGGGAGGTATTTAGTCAAACGCACACAAACCTTATTATGCTTTGTGGTCGTGACGCGTGCACAGTCCGGAGGACCACAGTAGACTCGTTTTATGTTGCAATCACCGTGCAACACTGCAATGATTGTCAGCAAGCGCTTTCAGACTCCTGAAAATGTTCTCGAAAACCATATGAAAAAGTGCAAACTGCAAATGCCAGCAGCAATATTTTCGTCAACATTACTTGTGTGTTAGCTAGCAATTTTTTAAACACCCCCGCAGATGAGCAAAAAGCTAAAATACAGCAACAACTATTAGGGGATGATTTCCGCTCACAACACAAGCTAATCTCTGCTTCTCCACAACAGACAAAATAGCTCAGAACAGTCAAAATTATCATAAAATGGTTCCTTGAGATGTGAATTAAATTAATTTCCATGACCAAGCTTGTAACTTAAAACACATCTCAAAGGATCTTTTCCCATTGAAATGAATTCAAATATGTGCAATTCGTGCCAGCCTCCCACCAAAAAGTGTTTTGAATAATGAAAACGGCACTCGAGAATATTGTACTCTATAAAACCATAATTACGTATTTAAATTGAATGTAAATAATTAAACAGATTGCGCATCATGATTAATGCACCTGGCATCTTAGACTAGAGCACAAAAGCTGAGCTCCAAAAGAGTGAAACCATTCACGGGTGGGGGTGCACCGCTAACTTTACGGATAAATACTTTTGGTTCCACACAAACGGTCAGGCTAGAGCCGTCTTATCTCGCTGAGGTGCAAGAACTGATGACGCCTGCCCGGATGAGAGGTGAAACGATTTTAAGACAACCAGACAGCCCAGTTGTGATCGATTCGACGTTCAGAGACATGTTCTGTTTCTGATACACTGCCCAAACTTTAGCAAACCAATGACAAGCATTAATTGTTTATGTCAAAAATAACTTATTGTGAAATCAACAACGTATTGCTTCTTCACTTAAAGACAAAGCCTTTATTGGCTGGATAACATTTGAACTTTCTGCTCTGATCAATTTAAATCACAGGCAACACACACATGATGTGCTAAACACAATACAGTTTTTTAGCTTAATTTGTAAAATAGTGATCCTTTTTAATTATCATTGTTCATCTCAAGCGTTAGATGGGAAGAATTTTTTACATACAATTTTATTTTGAACTCGTTCCTCTGACTTTCTTTTCATGCAAAAGCCGTTACAGTCAAATGACATCAATCTTAATTTTTTAAATTACCATTTTAACTTTGTTTTAACAGTGTCGCATTTAGACCTGGCCATTTGGCAGCAAACTGGTCGTCAACTTGAAACAAACCAAACACATAAACACGATGATGCGTTATGGCGCTTTGCATCTCAACAGATGTTGTTTTAGACTTTCTTACCATGTGAAAAGCTCTGACTAAGCTGGGTTGTGTTTGTTTCCACAGTACTATGAAATGTCCTACGGACTCAACATTGAGATGCACAAACAGGTAAGAGAAACTACAGTTTGGGTTTTTTTTTGTGTGTGTGTGTGTTTGTTTTTGTTTTTTTTTTTTCAAACAATGTTGGTTTGCAGTTGGATCAGCGACATTGGTATGTATGTGTGTGTGTGTGTGAATCTGTCTCGATGCATCTACAAAGTAGGCGGGAGGAGGTCATTGTTTTGATTTTTCACAAACAACAAATGCCACTGTCATTTTGCGTGGGTGGGTGATTATTTTAGTGATTTTCTTTTAATTCCACTCAATACCTGGTACGCCTCCATGTATTTATACGAGGTCTGCAAATTGCCACTATTTGGCACATATAATTTGTGCGTGGTTTACTTTCGACCGAAACAAACAAGTAGTCGCTTTTAAAAAAAAATATGAATACAATATCGTAACTGTAGTTATTGCTGCAGTGGATTGAATAGTCAGAGAATCTCCACAACGGAATGTTCCAGTATGCTGGACATTGGCATAGCAACTCATTGTAAGATTCTGATGCAGTTAAAAGGAGAGCTCCCGCACTCTGCCACCACCTCGTAATCACTGTGTCATTTGTCAGTTAAGGTAATTATAGCGCTGCAACATCTAAACAGTGACTTTTCATCTGAATAATTTCTGCATTGTGCAATTTTGCTCGCTTGAACGCGCCAGTTTGTGTATCACCATTAGAACTTTCAAGGCTGCATTTTTTTGTTCACCATCTTGCACGTACTTAGTGAATAAATTACAGAATCTGAAAATGTCTTCAAATATTGTGATGTATTGTGACGCAAAGCGGCTGGAATTAGTGAGCTCTTCAATTTGTTCAGAGAGGCCCTTAAAAAGGTTCCTAAAGCACCAGATACCCAGATAAATGGTTACTGCAATTCCCGGCCTACAGAGCGCATCTGGTTATAAACCTCACCCAGTAGATTTGTACCATTTGGTACATACATGGGCCACAGCCGTGTAAAAGCCACAAGTGCCCACATTCAAACCCACATTGAAAGACGAGATATTTACAAAGAAAGATGGTACACAGAGAGTTTAACGCTAACACGGCCGCGCTAACAGGGCCTGTTAAAAAAAAAACATACTGGTGAAAATCACTGAGGCACGGTAGAAACAGGCTAGGGCAGCACTAACAGGGCCACACCGGTAAAAGTCCCTTCCTCGACACATATATTCCACCAGCCACACTTTAACCTTTTACGCGCGAGTGCCCACTTGCGGCTGTTATATATAAAAAAATGCACAACTTAGGCGCCTCAACGCATAAACTGCAGGGTTGAAAGCTTGTGAAAAAAGTTGCGGTTTCTAGGCCGGAAATTACGGTAATTTTTCTCTTAAAGAATTTTAGATCTCATCATTTTTAGTTCCACTATTTAAACAGGTTGTATCAGTGAAATTTAAAAATGCCATGATCCCTTCCTGTTTGTGGATGTACACCATATCAATGCATGTTTTTGGGAATGTAGGCTCCATGTACAATCCCGCATTCGATATGAAGTACTGATCTGTTCAATAGCCTGAGTTAGAAGCATATTTGGTAAACCCAAGCAATATTTACCTGAACAATGCGTTTGTTTAAAAAAAGAAAAAAAAGTCAGTGAACTGGGATTTCATTAGGATCCTTAAGCACGCTCTTATCTCAAATCACTGTTCGCAAGTGAAGGCAAAATAAATCACCTGCGCGATGGCTCACATCTTGAAAAAGTCGTGAGCATGGGCAGCAGTCTGTTGACCTACTGCTGTATTTC
This sequence comes from Syngnathoides biaculeatus, assembly GCF_019802595.1. NCBI lineage: Eukaryota > Metazoa > Chordata > Actinopteri > Syngnathiformes > Syngnathidae > Syngnathoides > Syngnathoides biaculeatus. The sequence continues at coordinate 14,382,068 of NC_084646.1, read as the reverse complement.
AACGCATTTGGTATGTGTGCATGGATGAAAGGATTTAAAAATCCCCTGCCACCCTGCAAAAAAAAAAAAAACTCCCATTATTTATTTCTGTTTGACTCTCAACGTTTGAAGCTCTTCATTGTGCTGTAGTCCCACAAAAAAACAAGCTCCGCTCTAGTCTGCCGCCAAACACACGGTCTGTGTTTGAAAACACGAAAGCAATTAGTTACTTTTTATGATAGATTCGTCGCACTATAGGAAAGCAAGACACATGCACGATTACAGTGACAGATGGATGGGTCGCATCGATTCCAAAAGCCCACGCCAGACACTAGTATTGACGGAGCAACACGAGGGAAGGAAACGAGACTCTCAAATAGGGAAAAGGGAGAAGGAAAACCAACGAGGTCACAACTTTGGATTGGGAAAGCACATTTTAAGAAAACCACAGAGTAGCGCCTTACATACTACATTGAGTTCCTCTTGTTGCCAAGTGGAGTAAGTTATGACCGTTTTCTTCTGTGTTTGTGAATTGAAAATAAACCTCAGGAAAGCCCCCCATCTCAATGCAAACTGTGTGTGTGGTCACATTTGAGAAGAAAATAAAATAAATCACTGCCAAATTGGAACAATTCACTCCAACAGGCACACGCGCAGCAACTTTAATTTGAGTTTGAAGAAGATCGGAAAGGCCAGGCACAACGCTAACAGGCAGCTGTTCATTAATCAATAAATGAATTAATGAATCAATGAGGGTTCGGTTAGTGCATTAGGGCCACAATTAAAAGAGAAAAATAATAAACTGTAAAGCCTAAACTTTGGAAGGTGATGATTAAAAATGTCTTCTAGAGGAGTTACTTTTTATCATTCATTTTTCTTGTAACATCACATGTTCATTCTTGTTGTGACGTGCCCCTTCATAGATTGCAATTTTTAGTTTTCTCACAAATGTTAATCCATGGGCGTGGAGCAGCCGGTAAAGCGTTGGCCTCACAGTTCTGAGGTCCCGGGTTCAATCCCGGACCCGCCTGTGTGAAGTTTGCATGTTCTCCCTGTTCCTGTGTCGGTTTTTCTCCGGCAACTCCGGTTTCCTCCCACATTCCAAAAACATGCAACAGTAATTGGACACTCTAAATTGCCCCTAGGTGTGATTGTGACTGCGATTGTTTGTCTCTATGTGCCCTGCGATTGGCTGATGACCAGTTCTGGGTGTATCCCGCCTCCTGCCCGTTGACACCTGCGATTGGCTCTAGCACGCCCCGCGACCCTGGTGAGGATAAGCGGCTAAGAAGATTGATGGATGGATATTAAACCATTTTGTATCCATTCACATGGGGCCCTCAGATTATAATCGAGTTCTTTTCCCATGGAGGAGACGTAACACGAATTTTTTTGGAACACGCCGTAGTCACAAGCACTCGTAATCACAGTAAATATTTGGATGGAAAAAAAACTCTCTAGTCTATACATAGAACAGAAATGTAAAACAGTAAGTGCGACGGTAACTGAGCGTGACTGATGAATTCTTACTCCACTGCGCAAGCTAGCATGAGCTAGCGCAGTGTGTGCAGTTAACACCCTTGAAACAACGCACGTCTGCGCCGGTCTAAACCGAGATCCTGCTGTATTTTTTTTCATGTTCACTTCCTGGAAGTATCTGAGGATAGATTAAAAAAAATTGAAGCTACAGCTTGCATCGGGAAAAATAAAAGAGGAAACTGAAGAAATATGTAAGGGATAGCGATAAATTGAAGGGATGAAAGGGAAGCGTGTAAACAGGAAGGATGGAGATTAAGAGGCGATTGATAAAAAAACCTCTGAGAAGAGATCAAATGAGATGAAGCTAGAAAAATAAGCAGCGGAGGGTGGAGAAACGCGATGGGGGGAGCAGAAAGAGAGACATCAAGAAGCTGCACTGAGAAATAATGAATCATGAATAGATTTCACAGTATCTGCTCTTATTTCCTCTCCTTCTCCTCCCTTTTTCCCGCTTCCTCTTAACATCCTGTTATCGTTATCGCTCGCCCTTGTGAGATCATCATCATCATGATCATCATCATCAGCAGCAGCAGCAGTGTGGCCATTGCATGTTCCAGCATTAATTGAGCTGTAACATCCCCCATCTCTCTCCTTCTGTGCGTGCTTCTTTTTCTCCTCTTTTTTTCTCCACAGTTGGTTTTTAACTACGAGAAGGGACAAGATACATAAAATGCTACATTGTGTTGTATCACATATACTGTATTGCTAGTGCTACCAAGATGTCCTTCTTCTCTGGTGCTGCTTTTACATGCAGTGATTTGACTCTTTTGGCAAGTCGATGCTTTTGCCCCCGCCTTTTTATGATTTTTCTAAATTCAAATATATGGTGTACTATGGTTCAGAGAGCTCTTAGAATGTCCAAGCTGTGTGTGTGTGTGGGTGTGTGTGTGTGTGTGTATGTGTGTATGTGGTTCCGCCCTGAGGAGTGGTGAATGCATTCATGCCACAAATGAGGTAGGTCTTGCCAGACTTGTGTCCAGTCAGGAGTGTTCGTAGCCTGCCGCAGTGCAGCCTGGAAAAAGAAAGTACGAGTGTTAAGAGAGGGAATGAGATACTGTATTTCCTTCCTGTCATCAGAAGCAAACTTCAAAGGGGCCTGTAGCGTGTAGGGCGCCCCCAGCTGGCCGGTAAGCGCAACAACCACACTGACAAGGAAGGAAGCCAATTGGTTGTAGACATCCAGTGAGGCAGATGAATTCTAAAAAAATGCCAGATTTTTAAATAATAGTAATAAAGAGAACCTGATAAGTGATGCTGTTCCCCTCCAGTCCTACAGGGGGCACTGATGAATTCTAGAGAGTGGGTGCCAACTGCTTTTCTCCATCAGCAATGGATGTGGTGGCCTCATTGGCCCCATTGCAAGCAGAATATCAAGGAAAAAGGAACAAAAAAAAAATCTCAATATTTACCTTTACAGCTACAATTTATGTTGCAAAGCTACATGAAAATTGACTCAGCATTGTTTTTCTTGAAAATTACCCGACGCTGACAAGTCTATTCCATAGCTTTATAAAAACACCCAACAGATGTTAAATCTGTGACTTGTTGGCATCTCCTTGATTTTTTTTTTCATCAGTCTGTGCAGGGATTCCATATATTACTTTATTATGACAGTACAATACAATGCCCACCAATGCAAATCACTTGTGAGCAATTTTTTTTACTCATTGAAATCAATTCCACTCTGCCACATGTATAGAAGATATTACTCATTCACGTCGACATTGACAAATGAGTCTAATCGAATGTCGATAATTCCTGCAAAACAAATGAAATGAAGATCAACTACCTCTCTTTTTTTTTCAAAGACATTGTTAACATTTCTTTTTCATTTTATATAATTTGGCCCTAATTTATCATTAACACCCATTCCCCCCCCCCTCCCCCCATTTGTATGGACAAGACTGAAATGTTCTGTCTGCCCTTGTAAAAGCTCCGCAAATGACCTCGGGACAACGTAACAGGTGGGAACGTGGTCCACATTACTATTGGGCTGTGTCACTTTTCTCCCTCTGTCTGGAAAAATAAACTCTTACCCGCTTGCTAATTTTAACCCGTTAATAACCTCACCCCATAGTAACAAATGGATACACCAAGAATCATTTGTGTTGTATAATTTCATTTGAAGGTTAGGTTTGATGGATCGTTCATTGATCCCAAAGGAAATTCTTTAGGGAAAAATTAAGCTTCAGAGGGAATAATGTACTGACTTCCCACCTTCTATATCTGAGCAGAACTATAAAGAAAATGCTTTTTGGTGTTAGGTTCTATACATTGATGAAAAATATGGCCATAATAATCCATTGAGCCAGGTACAGACAGTACTAATAATTTGCCAGATTTTGAAGTCAATTTGAAAGTCAGCTTCCCATGGGCTCACCACCTGTGAGAGGGGCCATTGGGGTCGAGTGTGAAGTGAGTTAGGCGGTGGCAATACGATCCCCAGCTACAGAAACTAGCTCTAGGGACATGGAATGTCACCTCTTTGGCAGGGAAGCAGCCAGAGTGCCTGAGGTCGGGAAGTTCCGACTAGATATAGTCGGACTTGCCTCCACGCACCGCTTGGGCTCTGGCACCACTCCTCTTGAGAGGGGTTGGACTCTGTTCCACTCTGAACAGACCAAGATCCCAGATACAGGTGACCGAAATGAGTTTCCTCCGGATGGTGTCCACGCTCTCCCTTAGAGATAGGGTGGGAAGCTCGGTCATCCGGGAGGGGCTCAGTGTCAAGCCACTGCTCCTCCGCATTGAGAGGAGCCAAATGAGTTGGCTGGGGCATCTCATTCAGATGCCTCCCAGACGCCTCCCTGATGAGGTATTCCAGGCATGTCCCACAGTAAAGAGACCCCGAGGACGACCCAGGACATGCTGGAGTTATGTCTCTCGACTGGCTTGGGAACACCTCGGGATCCCTCTGGAAGAGCTGGAAGAAGTGGCTGGGGAAGGGGAAGTCTGGGTATCCCTGCTGAAGTTATTTCCCTCGTGACCCGACCTGGAAAAGCGGTAGATAATGGATGAATGGGTTTATTGAAAGTCAGCAAAGACCTGATTATTCTTACCAACAGTCCTCATGTGTGAGGTTTGTTCACAGTGGTCGGTCAGAGCTGACAATCGTTGTCACGTCTATAAAATGAGGCTTCAGAATTGTGAAAAATCAAATCCACTCTGGTCTGACCTGCCTCTAGTCCACAGTCACGTTCACAAAAATACGACTCTGATGCTCTGACATTCTGTATTAAATAGTTCTTTGCACATTTTTGGCAATCATCTTCAAACATGTGGCAATGTATTTAGAAGCCAATTTCATAATTCTCCTCACAAGGTCTAAAATATAGGATCGCAAATCAACCTGAGTGTTGGCACCACTAAATGGCAACGTCATTTAAAATGGCGCAATGGTTTTTAATTGGACATAATTGGGTTTTCCAGTAGCTCATAATGTTGTGCGTGGTCCACGTGCGGACCCCACAACCAGAGTACACAGAGTAACCGTGCAGAATACTGCACAAAGGCACAGAGCGCGCCAAAAGACGCGGATGTTGCGGGAAGTCGTGCTGGACAGCCGGGATGCTCGGCAGCCAGGCGCTTTCCTCTGTGGACTCCCAAGGACGTGCAAAGCAGCTGGCTGTCCATCCTTCCTGTTCCCTTCTTTCATTTCATCACCCCACACCACCATCACTGTGTGTCTTTGTGTCTCCGGAGTCACTCAGCCATGGCTGGTTTTTGTACCCTTTTTTTTTTCCTTTTCCACGACAAAGTAAACGCTGCGTAGCTGTGTGTGTGTGTGTGTGTGTGTGTGTGTGTTGTACAGAATTTGGCTGGAGCTGTGACCTGAATCCTTGTCTCATTCGGAAGGGAGGAGAGATAGAGAGAAAGAGAGGCTGAGGAGGAGAAAGGATAAGGAGGAGGGAGTGAGATGCCGTCAATTTTCTCAAGAAGTCTCTTCATAATAGGATTGGATCTATCTATCTATCTATCTATCTATCTATCTATCTATCTATCTATCTATCTATCTATCTATCTATCTATCTATCTATCTATCTATCTATCTATCTATCTATCTATCTATCTATCTATCTATCTATCTATCTATCTATCTATCCATCCATCATCCATCCATCCATCCATCCATCCATCCATCCATCCATCCATCCATCCATCCATCCATCCATCTATCTATCTATCCATCTATCTATCTATCTATCTATCTATCTATCTATCTATCTATCTCTCTCTCTCTCTCTCTCTCTCTCTCTCTCTCCATCTTAATACCTTGCTCCTCCTTTCTCTTTCTTTCCACATTTTTCCTCCTCTGTCTCACTCCACAAGCACTTGATAATCCCTCGTTTATTGTATTTTTTTATTTTTTTATTTTCCCGCTTGTGTCTAAAGGGCAAGATTAGCACAAGCTTGGGTATGTGGGTCATCTCAGCTCCGGAGCGGTCAGATGACTGCGTGTATTTGTCGTTTTTATTTGCACTCTCTCTGATCACTGGTGTGTGATGACTGTCTTTGCACATGTTGCAGCGTCTGTGTGCTTTGGTTGTGTGCAGCTTTGAAATGTCGCTCTGTGTCTGGATTGCGTGTGTGTGTGTTGCTGTTCACTCGCGTGTAGAAGAGCTCGTGTGTGAATTATGTTGTCTCGAGAGACGGAGCGGGATGGAACTCTTTAGAGGTGAGACAAATTAACGTGGTGAGAAAAAGCAATGCGAGAAAGGGGGAAAAAAAGGAATGAGAAAAATTAAGTGAAGAGAAAGCGGAATTCCTGTCGCGTTAACCTTTTAACGTAATGGCTTTGTCACTCTCTGAGATGTTTTTTTTGTGTGTGTGTGTGTGTGTGTGTATGTGTGTTTGAAAGCACGATTATGTCTGTATTATACTTTTGATGGAATTTAATATGTAACTATAAATCTGTAATTCAGAAGATATTAAACTACTATAATTAAGGAACATTTAACATAAACACTATCTGTTCAACTTGGGATTTTTTTTTTCATACCCCCAAATTTTGAAAATAGAAAAGTGATGTTTACTCTGCTCCTTTTGGACTAAGTTTCACAAATATGCCATAAAAAAAGATATAGGCTACTAAAATGCCATCCATCCATCCATCCATCCATCCATTTCCTTAGCCGCTTATCCTCATAAGGGTCGCGGGGAGTGCTGGAGCCTATCCCAGCGGTCAACGGGCAGGAGGCGGGCTACACCCTGAATTGGTTGCCCGCCAATCGCAGTGCACATAGAGACAAACAGTCGCACTCACAATCACACTTACGGGCAATTTAGAATGTCCAATTAATGTTGCATGTTTTTGGGATGTGGGAGGAAACTGGAGTGCCCAGAGAAAACCCACGCAGGTATGGGGAGATCATGCAAACTCTACACAGGCGGTTCCAGGATTGAACCCTATACCTCAGAACTGTGAGGCCAACGCTTTCCCAGCTGTTCCACCGTGCCACGCTACTAAAATGAAATAAGTAATTATTCACAGCAAAGTGGATAGTTTGACAATAATATATATAAAAATTTACACGTTTCTAAAACCAGGCAGTGAGAGCAGTGGATGGCAAATGGACAGAAATAAATACTATATACCAGGATTTGAATGACAAAATGCACATGAACAAAGACGTACTGTATAGTGGTTGAACAGACTAGTCGACTTCACCTCTCCACAAAGACGCTTAGATCCTGAAGTTGACTAGATGCCAATCACCTTTCTTGGCATTAATGACACTGATGCCTCGTAGCAACCAACAGGTGACAAGGGAAGTGCGTACGCGCGGCAAGCAAGCAGCACTGCCTCAAGTATGTAGAAACATTTTGTTTATTCAAAATGAGAACAGGAGCGCAGTCACTTTCACAATAGTCGATTCTCAAGTATAACAAAAGTACAAGTGCTGTGTTCACTTATCTGATAAGGCAGTCACTGACGCTGGGCATTGTAAAGCCTGAATCCTAACCGATCAAAAGACAATAATGGACGGGGGCGTTGATTAATAAACGCTTTATTGTGAATAATTAACGCTTTATGTCGGACAAAGCCAAGCCAAAAAGTCCACTCGTTCCATCACAAGTCACGCTATGACAACTTGATGGCTTCATAGACAATCGGAACTTATAACACTCTGGTCAACAACCCACACAATACAGTATGTTATTGCAAAGCATTTCCTCCTCTTATTATTATAATTTTTTTTTTACAGTATTGTAGTGACTAGTACCCTTCAGTTGTGTTAGGTGACGGCGGAAATAGTGCGCTTGCATTTGAAGGCAAAGGCAAACATTTGTGCAGAGTGCCAGTCGACAACTGAAAAAGTATCAATGACGTCATGGGTTAGTCGACGTTGACGCCGCGTTGTCTTTGGTTGCGTTGCGGGCGGAGTTGGGGGGCGACGGATGCAGCCTGTCTGTGTAAGCTGGTGAGCTGGCACCGTGTGGCTATGACTAATAGCTGGAGTTACAATACAGCCTGAAAGAGAACGAGCAAGCGCGAGAGAGAAGGAGGTTTGTTAGATTGCAACTGCCACTGGAGCGCTGCAGAATTTGGGTCTCACACTCACATGCCCTAGAAAAATTCCCAGCGCGTACAACACGTGTATTTTTAGAGTCGTCGTCAGCTGTGGCCGTTACGTGTGCTCTCTGTGTGGAATTGTCATCATTTCTATTGGGACACTTGATAACACCACCATGATGTGATTCGCACATTCTGGATGAAATAAATCCTGGGATGAGTTGTCAGTCAGCCCTCTTAGAATTGTATCCTTATTATTTTCATTATTCTGAGGTCATTTTGAGGGTCCTCCTCGTACTCACAATCGAAAAACATTTTGCAGGTGAGTTCATCCTGGTGAAAATGTGCTTAATTTCTTTAAAAATGAGCTTGCTCCACCGCTGGAATAAATTTTAATACTTCAGTCCCTGAAGGCAGTTTCACTTAGCAACATGAATTTTGTTCAGCCTGTCTGTCATGAGCAGACTCAAAAACCCAAGGCTGAAAAGATAAAGGATGTCTCATCTTTTGGTTCATAGCCAAACCATTAATTCTCCATTGTGGTTCAGGTTGCAGACTGGACTGAAACAAGGATTTACATTCACAACTACGGACAATTTAAAATATTCAATGACCCTCACATTTTTTTGAAAGGTGGAAGGATGTCATAGGGTTGCGGTTAGTTAACCCTAAGAAGAAAAACTACGCGAGCAGGAAGGCCGAAACCAGAATAGCAGGTCCTGGAGACCGCTAGATCACTCTGCTGGCTGCCATTTATCTCATGTTGGCTGTTTGGGGTTGTCCTTTAAAGGTGGAATACTTACCGTAACACATTGGTTGTTCACTTGCTACGAAATTGAAACCACGTAAAGCAGACAGATTGGTCACTGTAAATTGCCAAGAATTTTAAAAGGGATGTCATGATCATTTTTTTTTTCCATACTGGAGTCAGAATCACCTCATTTTAAGTCCCCAACCAATATCTTAGCAATGCATTGGAGGGGAAAAAAAGACAATCCCAGCCAAAGCTCCTCTTTTCTTATATCAATCAACTCCCACCAGAATCGAAAGGAAGGTAAGAACTGTGTTTGTCAATATTTGAACAAATACAGTGAAGAAAATAAGTATTTGAACACCCTGCTATATTGCAAGTTCTCCCACTTAAAAATCACGGAGGGGTCTGAAATTTTCATCATAGGTGCATGTCCACTGTGAGAGAGATAATCTTAAAAGAAAAATCCAGAAATCACAATGTATGAATTGTTTTTTTTTTCACGATTTATTTGTGTGATACAGCTCCAAATAAGTGTTTGAACACCTGAGAAAACCAATGTTAATATTTGATACAATAGCTTTTGTTTGCAATTGCAGAGGTCAAACGTTTCCTGTAGTTGTTCACCAGGTTTGCAGACACTGCAGGAGGGAGTTTGGCCCACTCTTCCAAACAGATCTCCTCTAGATCAGACAAGTTTGTGGGCTGTCACTGAGAAACACAGAGTTTCAGCTCCCTCCAAAGATTTTTTATTGGGTTTCATGATTTCAAACCATGACGTCTTCATGTAGTACCAACAGTCACCTTGGAAATGGTGGTCCCAGCTTTTTTCAGCTCATTAACCAAGTCCTGATATGTAGTCCTGGGCTGATTCTTCACCTTTCTAAGGATCATTGACCCCCACGAGGTGATATCTTCCATGGGCCTCCACTCCGATTGAGATTGACCGTCATGTTGAGCTTCTTCCATTTTCTAATGATTGCTCCAACAGTGGAGCTTTTTTCACCAAGCTGCTTGGCAATTTCTCTGTAGCCCTTTCCCGCCATGTGACGTACAATTTTGTCTGTGGTGTCTTTGGAAAGCTCTTTGGTCTTGGCCATGTTACAAGTTTGAGTCTTACTTATTGTATGGGGTGGACAGGTGTCTTTATGCAGCTAACGACCTCACACAGGTGCATCTGATTCAGGATCATACATGGAGTGGAGGTGGACTTTTAAAGGCGGACTAACAGATCTTTGAGGGTCAGAATTCTAGCTGATAGACAGGTGTTCAAATACTTATTTGCAGCTTTATCTCACAAATAAATCATTAAAAAAGCATACATTGTGATTTCTGGATTTTTCTTGCACCTGCACATGCGATGAAAATTTCAGACCCCTCCATGATTTCTTAGTGGGAGAACTTGCAATATAGCAGGGTGTTCAAATACTTATTTTCTTCACTGTAGATGCTATGCAACTCTGCTTAATCAATTGCTGCTTGGATAAACCACATTAGGATAAACCACATTAGGGGAATGATAGCAGTTGTGTGCATGAGCTTTTCTTTTTCACTCCACCACACAAAATGGAAACATCACATTTTGCTGTCTAAAACTAAGCTATTGCTGTTCCATTTGGCAATATTTTTGTTATTTTGTGACATTTTTAAAAATTCATCTGAAAACAATCTGTTCAAGATTGCGATGGCTCTAAGTTTGAGTTTTTATTTTTTGGGGTGGATGATGGCAGCTTAAGTCTGATAATAATAAATCGGCTTCACGAGCTTTGAACTTGGGCAAGCGTCTTGTGTGTTATGAAACGTGAAGAAATTCATACAAAAATGTACGCATTGAGAAACTTCTCTCATCACAACCTGCGCTTTCCTCAAACTGGTCTACTTGCACTGTGTGCGGCTTTTTTCTTTTGTAAATGATTCTTTCTCTCTCCTGCATGGTCGTTCGGGTGCCTGTCTTCTTGGGTTTCTACCATGAATCTTGTCTTTATGTGTGTGTGTGTGTGTGCGCGCGCGTTGCTTTCATGCTGCGAGGCTTTGCTTGCTTTGCACACAGCTCTTTGTACTGTATGTGTGCACTTCTCTGCTCTGTTTGGATTGCTTTTCTGTGTGCGCGCGCGTGCGTTTCATTTTGTGTGTTTAGCTGTATTTATATGTGCTTTGTGTGTGTGTGTGTGTGTGTATGTGATAGTGCTTTGGTCTGTCTGTGTGTTTTGGCGCTTGCGGTTTTTTTTCGTCTTCCTCCCTATTTCCCTTCTTCTCCCTCCATAACAGCAGTGCCATCAATCAGAGGCAAGGGGTGGGTGGTGAGGGGGGTCGAAGGGGAGGAGGATGAGAAGCTGGCGTCATGCCAGGGAAGACGAGCTGGCACGCAGCCCAGAGGAGAGCGAGGGGAAAAGCGATGCAGGGGAGGTGGAAAAAAAGATGAGACAACGAGAAAGAGGGCAGGGAGAGAGAGTAAGGAGCAAGGCTGAGTGCACTAAGGGAAAACATTGGGGGGGCTAAAAAGAGAGAATAGAAGGATAAGAGTGGAAGAACAGAAAGAAGCAGGGGAGGAAGAATGACCTGATGTCACTGAACTGCTGTGGGCCTTAAACACCAATCACTGTCTGATTAAAGTGTCACTGGCTACAAATGTTGACCTTTAACTATTCACACCGGGTGAATGTGGTCCAGTTTGCAAGCAGGGGGATTAGATAAGATTCAGTGTCTCTATGCTTAGAGACTGTTCTCACAACAGTTTTAGGGATATTTACACCCCAACCTCATGTTTTATTGTTATAATTAATATTATTTTGCTTGAGAACAACGTCAAAAATTCTGTGAACAATGTACAAATGTCCACAAAATGCAACAGCACCATTGTTATTGCTATGATGTATATTGAACGCTTGCTTGTTTGCAGGGGGTTGTATGTACAAAACAAAATGATGGATAACCAGTTTTGAAATTAAAAGTCCGGGTTGATAGTTTATTCATCTATTGTTCAAGGTACTTTAAAAAATGCCAGCAATATCTCAACAGTTCTAAATTATATAAGTGGACGCGCATGATTTGCTTCTACAGGTCTACATAAAATGATGTTTTCCCCTCCACCTTGAGTTTGACACCTGTGGTTTTATATCTTGTATTAGTGAGCCATGGGCAAGGGAACGATGTGCTTCCAAAAACTGCAAAGTCTCTGCTGTCAAATGCTGGCTGAATGATACCTGAAACAGGAACAGAAAAAGTGAGAGTGGACCGAGACTTTATGTAAACCGTTCGTGTACTCCAACAGGAAATGTTGTTTGAAGATTATGACGATGAATTAGTTGTACACACCCGTAGCAGTGTTAAGTCTTCTATTTTCTTTGTTTTTGCCACTTTGTTCTTCTTTACTGTGAGGTACTGGTTCCACTCAATAATGGCGGGTCACTGCACTGTAACGTTTTCCTTCTTTCCTTTCCTTCACATCCAAAAGGCTTACCTTTTGGCCCGTCTTCAGGCACTTTGGTACATTGCCAGAAGCCTTAGAAGGAGAAGAGCTTTTTGACATTACAGAATGCTTAAAACGACACTCGACACCAACAGGCACGTTTTTTTTAAGCAAATTGTTTTAGTTCTGTTCTGCAGTCCAAAAAATTGCAATTCGACGAGTGTTGACGAGTTATGCAAATCAGCACAAGGTTACTTGGTGAACAGACATAACCCAAATTTGTTCCTCAGTAAGACCGTACTGTAGTCTACCACTGACGTATGCAAAAGCAGTAGTTACAATCATAACATGTAAGTCATATTTATAGATTTTTTTGCTTGAAAACACTTCTCGGCTGTAAGTAGAACAGTAACTGAACTTCTTTGTGTGTTGTGCAACATGATGACTTATTCATTTGTTCCTGTGCAATCAGGTTAATTAGCGCCCCTTTGGCCACCCCGAAACATTTGATGTCAGGAACCTTTTAAACTGGACCTTCCTGGACTGAATTTACCCACTGCTCTGTAACATTTGTTTCCGAAGTGAAAAATTGCAGACAAATGCAACAATACAGAATTGTTAACCTATAAAAAAAGTGGCATTTGTTATTCTTTTGGCTCCATCGTAAGATCCTGCGAGAGACTATTCTTTCCTGCTAGAAGTTACCTGTGCCTCACACTAGGTTTTTAAGCTTTTCTTGCACTGATATTCTTGTTTGCTTGATGCAGTTTCAGTATGTGCGACGTACTGCATCTTGCTCGCCATACACCTTCAGCCAGGCAGAGCCTCACTGTATTTGTTTGATGAGATGTGGATACATGTGTCTCTAAACTCCCTTTCCTTTATCTAACATGTTGAGTGTTGAAACCTTGGAGATTTGTACCATACCCGAGTGATCAGATTACCGTAATTTCCGTCTTATAAAACGCGACTTTTTTCACATGCTTTCAACTCTGCGGTTTATGCGGTGATGCGGCTAATTTGTGCATTTTTTCTAACGGCCGCAAGGGGGTACTCGAGTGGAAAAGGTAAAAGTGAGACCGGTGGAATATATGTGCCGAGAAAGTGACTTTTCCCAGTCCGGCCCTGTTAGCGCTGCGCTGGCTTGTTACTCCCCTGTTTTAGTGATTTTTACCGTTATGTTTTTTTTTTTTAACCGTTTAACCTGTTACCCCGGCGCTACCGTTAGCGCGGAAAAGCTCACGTCGAACTCTCTCTGTACGGTCTTTCTTTGTAAATATCTCGTTTCAATGAGGGCACTTGTGGCTTTTACATAGCTGCTGCGTATGTATGTACCAAATGGTATTTCCTTTACAAATGTACTGGGTGAGGCTTATGACCAGGTGCACTCTGTAGGCCGGGAATTACAGTACAAATACTGTGCATGGACTGCTCCACTTCTCCTAAATATGCAGGTTCTCATTTTTCACGGACAACCAATTTTAATGTTATTCATCCATCCATTTTCAGGAGTGCTTCTCCTCTTTAGGGTCTCTGGGTAGACCCTGGTCACCAAACAATTCACATGGGGCACGTATGAACAAACGCGCCTTCGTACTTAGATTCACAGGAAAAACTTGCTAAACATTGGGAGACAATGGCACCTCCGGACAAGGCAGGTCAGAGCCGAGAGTCGAACTGCGAACCCCAGAACGTAAACCAGATGTGCTCAAGAACTGGTCTGAAGTCCTGCCCTGTTAAAAGCGAAAGAAAATGGCCTCTTCGTATTATTTTTCAATAACAATTTGTAGCAAACAGATTTGTAGATTTGCTTAAAAAAAATATTGTATGACAGCATCGGCAGCCATTTGCAAGGATTGCTATTTTAATGGCAGTCATAGGTAAACGGGAAATGAACGTGGACTAGAATGCTGGACAAATACCTAAGCCAAGACCTCTTTTTATTCCTTCGCACCGCAGTCTATTCCCACACTTCTGTGAATTCAATTCCTCGGATTGATTTGACATTTTCTGGCATTTATTTGATAGCCACCCCCCCTGCCCCCCATCGAGTACAAGGTGGCCGTCTAGAACAAGCCTCAACTCCTGCAGGGTCAGCAGTGTTAGCAGAAGCAGTCGATCACAAGGAGGAGAGCTGCCTGTGGCAGAAATAGAAGAGATGTTAGCGATTATTCAGCCAGTGAGTGGGACGAAACGCTCACCTTTCCTTCCTGTAACAAGTTGAGTGTTGTCGACGGGCTGTCCTTGATGGCAGACCCTCAGCCCGCTGGGCACCAAGTTGCTGGCACAGGATGCTAATCACGCTCAAACTCGGCAAGTTTTATTGGCAAGATGAATGCAAGCGCTGTTAGTCGCTGTCCAGCTGTCCTAACACAACGCTGATTTTTCACAGCAAGTCCCTGCAGTGACATCTTTCACTGGGTCTCCTTGTCTAATTTGTTCTCCATTTCTTCTTCTAGCAATATGTGACTGGTTTGAGTTCATTTAAGCGGAATCGCATACAGATGTTTAACTTTTTTTTCATCGCAGCATGTACTATTGAGTGCTCTAAATTCACTTTACGTCCCAAAATTGTAATTTCAGGTCTCAATGTAGTATTTTTTCTTACAACTAAATGAAAGTAAATTTCCCTTATTTAGAAAAACATGCGTAAAAGAAATATCCGGTCATACATCCAGTTTTCTAGGAATGTACTGTTGCGTACATTGAAATGGAGTGTATTGTCCAACGTTATTTACATTCTTGGTCCTCTAGCAGTGCCGTAAAACAAGTATTTGAGGGTGATGTAAATATGCTACACCAAAGTAGCAACGCTTTCTGCATTAAAATAACCTTCATTGATTGTTCACACAATGTTAGTGCAGCGTCCCAAATTTGTTCCTGTCACACAAAAACTCACTCACTCGTACTCTCTTGGCGCGCATGCCAATCACGCAGATTCCGTTTAACAAACTCTGCTCAAAAGTGCCCAGCATCATCTCTTAATTAAGCACGTCAACCCATGCGGCCCACTCAGGTCGGCCATGTAACAGTTGGATTGAGCGGAAATCGATTAGTGTTGCCTAGAGGGTAGGATGGGAGGATGATTTACTATACAGCCCAGGACAGGTGTCAAACTCATGGCCTGGGGGGTAAATCCAGCCCACCACATCATTTTATGTGGCCAGCGAAAGCAGATGAAGTGTGTCGACTTCATTTCTGTTGCTAAAATGACAAACTAGCAGATTTTCTTCACCTTTGATAACAATAATTTGAAACCATTTCTTTATTACCAGTCCCCCATTTAAAATAATTTGCATGGTATAACCATTTTTACAGGGCTGCGATTGGCTGGCAGTCAGTTCAGGGTTTACCCCACCTCTATCCCGAAGATAGCTGGGATATGCTCCACTATGCCTGCAACCCTTGTGAGGATAAGCGTAATGGAGGACGAATAAATGAATTTTTACAGTATTCTGATTTAAAAAGTGCGTGGTGGACCACGATAGCGTGACGGAACACTTCTTAGGGGAATGTCCACCATTCCCAAATTTGTCCTAACCTGCTTGTCAAACACAGACAACACACACAAGCCACAAAAATATTTTTAGGTTTTATTACCTTTATATCAAGTGTTTCAGGATGCTATCGTATCTTGTTTTGTATTAAATGTTCCAATAAGATGTTCTAGTTTTTGGTTTGCCATCAGCTCATTTTTCCCTCATGACCATAAACCATACAGACATCATTATCTGCAGCCATTGTTTGTTTTTAAAATATGCCCAAAAGCGTATCTTTCCTTCCCACCTGTCTTGCTTTTTTTTTTTTTCCCTCCACCTACCCAAGATTTCCTACGATGCATTTTGACAGCCATCATAAACCTGACAGGCATGTATAAACTTTGCACTGTGGTTTTTATTTCGTGGGCAGCAGAAAACACTGGAGATAGCAGAGTAAGCCACGGGGAGCGTTTCCACTCTGGGTGTGATTCTGGTCCAATGGGTCAGGTGCTTTTGTGGAAACAGACTTCATCATACAGCACCGGTCTCTTGTTTGACAAGATCGTGGCAATCTGCCGCTCTGCATGACCTTTCAAACACAGCATAATCCCCCAGTAACAAGTATGGAAAAGTTTAATATGTTTAAATAAATTGACAAACATCCATCCATCCATTTTCATATCTGCTTATCCTCACGAGGGTTGCTGGAGTGCTGGAGCCAATCCCAGCTGTCTTCGGGCAGAAGGCGGGGTCCAGCAATTGCAAGGCAGACAACAGTCGCACTCACAATCAAACCTTAGGGAAATTTGTAAATGTTATGTAATATTGGAAGCATTACAGTAGCTGTTATGTATTTTTTTATAAGCATATTTTGTATAGTGCCACGGTGACAGTTCTGAGGTCCCTGGTTCAATCCCGGACCCTCCTGTGTGGAGTTTGCATGTTCTCCCCATGCCTGTGTGGGTTTTCTCTGTGCAGTCCGGTTTCCTCCCACATCCCAAAAACATGCGACATTAATTGGACACTCAAAATTGCCTCAAGGTGTGATTGTGAATGCGGCTGTTTGTCTCGATGTGGCCTGCGATTGGCTGGCAACCAGTTCAGGGCGCACCCCGCCTCCTGCCCGTTGACAGCTAGGATAGGATCCAGAACTCCTGCAACCCTCGTGAGGATAAGCAGCTAAGAAATTGGATGGATGGATATTTTGCATATCCTTCCTCTACCAAACCACAATAGCAGATGATGAAAGTACCAGGGTGTTGTTCGCCTTTTCGCCTGAAGTCAGAATAACCTCCAACTCCCCAATAGAAAATGGCTTGGTGGATGGATTAATTCTTTCACTTTTCATTTTTGGGAAAGGAAAAAAATGTTTTGAAATTAAAGCAACTTGGAAGTCAACTTTGCACGTTTGCCTATATGTCACAATTACAATTAAGATTCTCCATGAAATTTCGTGAGCTTTGACTGACTTAACTTTCGTGGCGAGACAAGTAAGGCGGTTGTCTACTTTCTCCAGGCCCAAGGTTGACAGCAAAAGGCAACAGTCAATCAAACTATGTTGTGAAGGTTATGTTTTTATGTATTTCAAATAATCCTACAGACAGTGGCACTGAACATAAACCACTGAGTGACCTCCTGAGGTTGTGATTCAAACTATAACTTGTCGACTATTATTATGTACGTAAGAATGACTTGGCACAATGCACTTAGAAGCCCCCCCCCTTTTTTTTTTTCAACTTGCATTGCTGCTGGCATGAATGCTTAACATTCTTAACGGTGACAAGTCGTTTCATATCCCCATCGTCCTTTTTCACAGCCATGCTTGTGATTAAAAAAAAATCATTGGATTTACCCTTTGAAAATGAACAGACACGTTTCATTTTTCAGCACGTGTGTATGTGTTATTTTTGCACACATTTCTGGATGTCTTTTTATGCATTAATGAAACACTGATTGTATAAACGTGCTGGGTGTGATGATCATTAAATCAGTGAACATATAATTTTGAGCATTCTATTGTGTGTGTGTGTTTTAGGCTATCTCCTGAAGCTAATTCTTGCTTTCTCCTCAACCCCTTCATTTCCTTACAAGCTTGTTTTTATTTTGTTTTTTATTTATTTTTAAGAAGAGAAGAATAAAGCAAAGGGAATTGTTTTTGTTTAATGGAAATCTGTTAAAGATTTTGTTTTCTCACTTGCACTTTTTAAAAAAAAATCTCACTCATTTTCTCTCTCTCGCTCTCCTTCTCTGCAGTTGGCAGCTTATCTGCCCTCAGGTGTTTATCGACCCCCCCTCTTTCTTTTCTTTGTATCTGTTCCTGCCTCCATCCGCTCATCCCTCCATCCATCCATCCAGCCTGTGCCAGCACTCCCTGGTGGCTGTGCTTTGGCAGGCCTGTGGACGGGCATCTCTGTACGGTTTGTGACACCTGGCTTGGAGCGCACTCGGTTTCAGCTGAGCTGACTTTTATTGTAGTGCAAAGCCCCGCTGGCTTATTGGCTGCTTTCACTCCACCGCCACACTGCTCCTCCAATATTCATTCCCCACCCTTGGGGGGCTGGGGGGGAGTTTTTATCTGTTGCTGCATCCCAATTATAGTGTTTGATAACCTGTTTTATAGAGTGCCAGAGCACAAAATCTGAAGGTTTTGCACTATGTGCACAAAAACAATAAAGTGTCCCTACAGGGAAAACCACAAGGAGAGACACTTGACTGAAAACAAAATCCCTTCCTGAACAAAAACCTCATATTTGTTATTTTTGCACTTAAAATTAGGGCACATGCCTGAAGTGCATTAAATAAAATGTGTTTTTGCTTTTTTCAGGGCTTCACCTCTCGTGACCCTGCTGTATCGCAGATTTGTTCATGTTGAAATATGTTTACAGTAGCTACCGTAATTCCAGGCCTCCAGAGCGCACCTGGTTCTAAGCCTCACCCAGTACATTTATACATACATACGTCGCAGCTGTGTAAAAGCCGCTGAGTAAAAGTGCCCACGTTGAAACCCACATTGAAACACGAGATATTTACAAAGATGGTCCAGAGAGTTTAACGCTAGCACCGCCATGCTAACGATAGCGCCGCCCTAATGCTAACACTAGCGCCACAATAATCCCACGCTAATCCTAACACCGCGCTACCGCTAACGCAAGAGCCGTGCTAACAGGGACGGACGGGTAAAAGTCACTTCCTCGCCACATATATTCCACCGGTCTCACTCTTACTTCACTTTTTCCGTTCCCTTGAGTGCCCCCTCGCGGCCGTTAGAAAAAATGCACAAATTAGCTGAATGACCGCATAAGCCGCAGGGTTGGAAGTGTGTGGGAAAAAAAGTCGCGCCTTATAGGCCGGAAATTACGGTATGTACAGTGGATCCTCTGTGCTAGCGTGGATAGACTACAAATAGTGAAATTCCTCATAAAATTGACAGCCATTAAACTTGCATTTAAAAAATTTTTTTTTTTTTTGAATAATCTACCAACAGGCATTTTGGGGATTTTCTCCCCGCAAAAAAAAAAAAAAAGGAAAAAAATGGTTACATGTTTGATATGTTCATATACAGTAGGTGACTGCCCGTGCTGAACCAGGATATTTCAAGCCGTTCAGTGACTGCAACAGTGTTTTCATGGAAAATAAAAAAATAAAGTGAGTGACACCAAACTTTGAACAGTAACTTTGTGATCATGAATCGGTTCGTATTCCGGAGCTAGAATGAGGTGTGTCAGAGACGTTCCAGTACTCATTCGCAGGGGATAGAGATGAGCGCAACAGTATATAGTGAAAATCTGTGTATTATAGCTATATAAAAATGCAAATCGGATCTTTAAAAAAGCACAAATAAACTTTTCCGGGCTAGGTTCCATACAAAAGTACTGTAATTTCCGACCTACAAGCTGCGACTTTTTCACACGCTTTCAACCCTACGGTTTATGCGGTGATGCGGCGCTAGCGTTAGCGCAGTGCTAGCGTTAGCGCATCTGGTTATAAGGTTCGGTACACAGAGTTTAACGCCATGCTAATGCTAGCGCTGCGTTAGCGTTAAACTCTTTCTGTGCACCAAGGCCTATAACCAGGTGCGCTCTGTAGGCCGGGAATTACGGTAGGTAAGTCTGAAAATGGCGAACTGCGATATGTATGGTCCACTATATTTCAAAGCCTTCAAGTTTTCCCTTTAAACGTTGGCCATACGATCAACAGGAACTTCTACAACAATCCAGCATCTGCTTTGTTCAGTGTGTAGGAATAGGAGAGAAAACAAAAAATCAGGAATACATAGATAGTGGAGAAATACAAGTTTCATGGTATTGCTTCACAGTTCAATACTATATAGTTGTCTCAGTTGTCAGTCATCACATTTTCAGAAGTTGTTTTCAAACAAATATAATGTACTTAGCAATAAATCTGATTTTAACTTACAGGCCCTTTAAGTAAAACTCATAGAAGTACCTTCATGTATTTAATGCCATTATAACAGACTTGCCTTGCCAAAGCTAAAGTCCTCACAGTTGCTTACATGACGTAGCTCCAGCCCCATTTCTGTCTTCAATCAGAGTTTGGCAACGAGCTGATTGAATTGTTTCCAGATTGCGAGAGCATTTGCCAAATAGAAGAACGCTCGCTCCATCCCAGATGTTGTTGGTTCAAACACACGCACACACAAATTCACACACACCCTTTGTTAGCCTCCGTTCAGATCGTTATCAAAAGAATACAGCAACGGGCTGTATGCACACGTAACTGTGTCAGTCTCTTGTGGCTTGTTTTCATTTCCAGCTTTAATGTAGTTGTAAAGGACAGAAAGAGTTATCCAAGCACAAAGTTGCAAGCGAGTCTGAAAAGCGGGCAGTTTAATTTTCATATTCTCAAATGTTTCTCCACACAACCGGGTTGCTGTCCATCTTTGACTATATCAACTTCATCCATAGTTTGACCATGTGACAATTTCGCACTATTTTCCCTCTGTTTTTTTTCCCCATATTGGAGCTAAAAATCACAAATATGGACCGTTCACGCTGAGATTGACACCTTTTGGACAATCTAGTCTTTAGTAAACCACACTTAGGAATGTGGGAGAAAGCCAGAGTAGCACACAAAGAACACGCAAACTCCATACAGCAAGACTGAGGCCAAGAGCCAAACCCAGAACATCAGAACTGTGAACCAGACATGCTAACCACTATTTCATCACGCTATCCATTGTTATTATTCCTTGGTTGAACTAATCTTTGTGCTCAAATACAGGATCTTTTCGTAGGCATTCATCGGGTGAAAAGGTTACATTAGGTCTTTTTAGAAAAAACTAACCTGGGGTCAAATACATTATACAAGTTTAGATGTGTGCCATCAAGCTTCTCTGGAATGTTTATGACCCTCAAAAAGATGGTCACTAGACCCTACTGGATGGTTTGTCTTTGTTATTCAGTTTCTCACAGGAACCACAATTTTGGTTGTGATGTCCATCATGAGTAAACCCAGAAACAAGTCTCAAGAATCCATGCCTGAGAAGAAGCAGGAAGTCTGCCATTTTGTTTTGAAGTGGCCACTTTAGAGTCATTTTGGTTATTTTCACGGGTCCTCCAAAAACAAACTACCCAGTGTTTTTCTGTGGCAGCGACAAAATTTGAACCATGTGCACTAAACAGATGGATAAAATTTTGATTTTCTATCACCCACTTGGCCATGCTGCTCAAAGGCACACATATTACACATAACAGTTGTTGTTGTTGTGACTGAGCCTTTCTGATATATATATATATATTTAGTGAAGAAAATAAGTATTTCACCACCCTGCTATATTGCAAGTTCTCCCACTTCAAATTATGGAGGGGTCTGAAATTTTCATCGTAGGTGCATGTCCACTGTGAGAGAGATAATCTAAAAAGAAAAGTCCAGAAATCACAATCAATGTATGATTTTTTTTTTTAACGATTTGTCTGATATAGCTGCAAATAAGTATTTGAACGCCTGAGAAAACCAATGTTAATATTTGCTACAGTAGCCTTTGGTTGCAATTACAGAGGTCAAACCTTTCCTGTAGTTGTTCACCAGGTTTGCACACACTGCAGGGGGGATTTTGGCCCACTCCTCCACACAGATCTTCTCTAGATCAGAGAGGTTTCTGTGCTGTCGCTGAGAAACACCAAGTTTCAGCTCCCTCCAAAAATTTTCTATTGGGTTTAGGACTGGAGACTGGGTAGGCCACGCCAGAACCTTGATATGCCTCTTACGGAGCCACTCCTTGGTTTTCTTGGTTGTGTGCTTCGGGTCATTGTCATGTTGAAAGACCCAGCCATGACCCATCTTCAATGCTCTGACTGATGGAAAAAGGTTGTTCCCCAAAATCTCACAATACATTGCCGCGGTCGTCCTCTCCTTAAAACAGTGCAGTTGTCCTGTCCCATGTGCAGAAAAACACCCCCGAAGCATGATGCTACTACCCCTTGCTTCATAGTAGGGATGGTGTTCTTGGGTGGAAATCATCATTCGTGTTCCTCCAAACACAGTTAGTGGAATTATGACCAAAAAGTTCCATTTTGGTCTCATTTGACCAAAAAACCTCCTCTGTATCATCCAAACGGTCGGAGGCAAATTTAAGATGGGCCTTGACATGTGCTGGTTTAAGCAGGGGAACCTTCCGTGCCATGCATGATTTTAAACCATGACGTCTTAGTGTATTACCAACAGTCACCTTGGAAACGTTGGTCCCAGCTTTTTTCAGGTCATTGACCAAGTCCTGTCGTGTCGTCCTGGGCTGATTCCTCACCTTTCTCAGGATCATTGAGACCCCACGAAGTGATATCTTGCAAGGATCTCCACTCAGATTTTTTTAGCTTCTTCCATTTTCTAATGATTGCTCCAACAGTGGATCTTTTTTCACCAAGCTGCTTGGCAATTTCTCCGTAGCACTTTCCAGCCATGTGGAGTTGTACACTTTTGTCTCTGGTGTTTTTGGACAGCTCTTTGGTCTTGGCCATGTTACAAGTTTGAGTTTTACTGATTGTATGGGTTGGACAGGTGTCTTTATGCAGCTAACGACCTCACACAGGTGCATCTGATTCAGGATAATACATGGAGTGGAGGTGGACTTTTTAAAGGCGGACTAACAGGTCTTTGAGGATCAGAATTCTTGCTGATAGACAGGTGTTCAAATACTTGTTTGCAGCTGTATCGCACAAATAAATCGTTAAAAAAAATAATGCATTATGATTTCTGGATTTTTCTTTTTGGATGATCTTTCTCACAGTGGACATGCACCTTCAATGAAAATTTCAGACCCCTCTATGATTTCTAAGTGCGAGAACTTGCAATATAGCAGGGTGTTCAAATACTCATTTTCTTCACTGTAAACACCCCCCCACTCCACGACCCGACCCCTGATAAGCAGTAGAAGATAAATGAATGAATTAATATTCTTAATTCAACAAAAATCATTTCAAATGGGAACATTGATTTTTAAATTCTTTAAATCAAGACAAACCCATTTAGTTTACAAAATATTGCATTTGCTGATGCATAAATCCATATCAGTACTGCTCAGAGGCACGCACACGCGCACACATACACACACACACAAGTAAATGTATGACTGTATGATGTAATGAAGTTGTGTCCTTGCAACAGTGTGCGATGGCGGCCACGATTAGACTTGCTGTGACTGACAGGCTGGCTCATCATACAGATGAGTGTGTTTGTGTGGCGATGATGCATTTCTATCCTCAGCTCACCACACTTTTTGCCCCCCCCCCCTCCACACACACACACATACACACAAACACACACACTTTTTTCACTCCTCTACATCCCCCAGTGGCAGGAAGGAGGAGGATCTACAAAATTAAAGCGAGAAAGTAATGAAGTGAGAGACTGATAATGGCGAAATTAAAAAGAAAGAGGAGCAAAAGATGGTGGTGGAGGGTTGGCGTTGGTGGGGTGGGAAAATAGAAAAAGATGAGTGAAAGCCAAAGCTGAGGTGGGTGAGGGGGGGCAGTGAGGAAGAAGAGGGTGAATGGCGTAATAATGGCCTCGTGTGAGAGCTGTTGTTGGAAAAGAGACGGGCTGAGTGAGGAAGGAAACAAAATGAGGCTGAGGGCACTCAGACAGATAGAATTAGACGCACAGCAGAGGCTTTGTGTGCTTTTTGTGTGTGTTTTCGTGCAGCTGGATGCTTACCAGGTTTGTCTATGCACAGGAACACAATGTTAAAATGTTTTAAGGCCAACAGAGTGCCTCTTCGAAGGCTTTCTCAAGTATACTCTACCTAAATTATCACCAAATGAGCTGACGGGCAAGTGGGGTATACTTTATGTACAACATCTGCATTATCTATTTCTGCAGTGGAAATCAAAAGTTTACGCACCAACTTTTAAAAGGACAGGTTTTTGTTATGAGACAAAAATAAAGCATTTGCAAACTTTCTTGAATATCGATGTGACCTGTAACACCGTCTTTATAACTGGGGATATGGCTGTATTCAAATAATACTCTACAATTCAGCTGATCTCGGAGGCTTTTCCAGACAAGGTTTTATGCTCATACTGCTTTTGAATAGTTCATAATTGCCTCCACCTTCACTTAGGCCTCAGTTCCAGTTAAAGAAAAACTGTTGTTTTTTGTTAAAAGTTGATGCTAGCGTTCTTTTTTGCGCCAAATTACCGTTTTCTAATTATGAAAAGAAAGTTGGTGTGGGACGGCATGGCGGCTCAGCTGGAAAAACGTTGGCCTCACAGTTTTGAGGTCCCGGGTTCAATCCCGGACCCACCTGTGATGAGTTTGCATGTTTTCCCCGTCCCGGCGTGGCTTTTCTCCGGGCACTCCGGTTTCCTCCCACATCCCAAAAACATGCAACATTAATTGGACACTCTAAATTGACCCTAGGTGTGATTGTGAGTGTGGCAGTTTTTCTCTATGTGCCCTGCGATTGGCTGGCAACCAGCGATTGGCTGCCCGTTGACAGCTGGGATAGGCTCCAGAACTCCCGCGCCCCTTGTGAGGATAAGCGGCTAAGAAAGTGGATGGATGGATGGAAGTTGGTGTGGGTTCATCAACTATAACACATTTTCTCGCAATGTGCCTGGGACATTTTATGTGCAGGGTATGTAGACATTATATATAACATTATTGTAGTGTTATATTTTCAAATGAAATACAGCAGACAAAGCAACAAGTACTTTTATTAGTATGGTTTGTATTTGTTTCATAAATAAAAACATTTAAAATAAAAATGTAGAAACACTCATACGGCACAACTTTCATTTTGTTATTTATAATTAATGAACTAAACAACTATATGATGAGATTCGTTTTAAAATATATATATTTAAAAAAACAACTCTCGATGATGACAATAGTGTAATTTTTTAGTGGGCCGGATGAAAGAATAGCGCCCCATGTGACCCGTCGCCATTCTTTCGCCACTCCGGCATGAGAGGGTGCAGGTGTACCTAATGAAGCGTCCCGTGGATCAGGGGCTTTGAGAAAGACGCCGACGATGAATGAACGCGATGCCGAAAGGCGCTCTCAAGCACGCTCGTCCTCCGTCGCAACCTCATTAGAAGCGTGTTTCTTTGACGCGGCGAAGGCTTAATGTGTTGTAAATGCAGATCATATGCGGTGTTCATTGTGCACTTTGCCATATGTGATGTGATCGAGTAGCTTTTCTCTCTCTCACTCTCTCTCCATTTCCTCCCTTCACAGGCAGAGATTGTCAAGCGTCTTAGTGCCATCTGTGCTCAGATCATCCCTTTCCTCTCGCAAGAGGTGAGTGCGGCCCTGACCAGACATACGTGCATCTTACCTGGATTCACTGAATCTCAACTAGATGAATATAGAGCAAAAATCTGAAGAAATTTGTCTTTGGTCAATTCTTTCTTTGTTGTAACAATTGCTTCTTGGCATTCTTACAACAAATGCCAATGTCCAACAGTTTATTCTGTTGTTAACATTTATCTACTGTCAAAACACTGAAAACTGTGGACTCGTGCTTGGAATAAGGCATACAAAAGCAATGAGGCCTTCAAATGTAAGTTTACTTTGCTTTGTGAACATGTTAACATCTCACAACGCTTGTCGCAAATCAACTTTCCCCTTTGAAACTAAGATAAATGCAATTAATTCATTCCAGCCCCCCAAAATAACCTTTTTCACACGGTATCAATTGAACGGCCATTGTGCCGCTCTTTCCGTTGTGCCTGCCTTGGACCCTTACAGGCACTACAAGACAGACAGATGAGTATACTGTTCATTGCGATGTTTCAACTCCTCTCAGCCCATCAGTACGGCACTATTATTAATCATTATTTGCAGAGGGTACAGAATGTATCGCTGGTGTCGAGTCAAAAGTACCTGTGTCAAAATAAGGTAAATTGAACGTTTTTTTTTTTACAAATTGATACTTTTGGTCTATCCCCATGTGGGTCTGTTATCCTCACAATTTCCTGACTAATATTAAACTGAAAATTGATGTCGACCAAGCGTGAAGGTTGCTGCCTCCATCTAGCGGTGGGGGTCCAAAGCGTATCTCCACTTTTAAAAAAATAAAAAAAAAATAGCCAAGCAACAGCTTGCATCTCAAAACTAGTAAATGAAACCACTTATACTTCGAGGTACCGCTATAAAAACCTTTTAATAATGATGCGCGTTCTGTCACAACTTTCTAAAGAAGAATACATTTGCCCACGCGTATATATGGTTTTAACTGCTTGAATCCAGTCTGTAGATTTGATTAGATTTTTGTTTTGTTTTTTTTTCCAAAAAGTCCTTTTTTTCTTTCAGGCATTTTTGTCTCAGAGTATGTAGCAAAGTGACCTTCAAATGAGGTCTGTAACAAACGACGATTGAGTTAAATGTTTCCCTTTCTCTAGCTGCGGCTGAGAGAAGTCTGGAGAAAGGTCAAGTGTATAGCTGATGAATTTTTAGTCCTTGCTTATTTTTGCAGTTCTTCATTCTCCAACTTGTTCAAGTCCTTTTCTCCTTGGCCTGCTTCAAGTGCGTAGAGTTTGCTTTGCAGAACACCGTGCGGGGCTTTGTGAGGATTTGTGCCTGAGAACAGCACTCGCCGGTAGCGGCGTATCACCTGCTCAGCTCCTGCATTTGCACTCTTTGTAGCGTGAAAAGCTATTTCCACTTCAGCTGCGGCTTCTTCAGATGCCGCCGTGCAATTAGAGCAGGTCTGCAACCTTTAAAAACGCCAGAGTGACTTCTGCGGCGTACCCTCACTCTCGCTCCCCAGTGCAACTTTAACTTTGAATGCGCTTGGCAATCCAAGATAAGAGAGCCTCGTAAAAACTCCTTTCCTTTTCTTCACCGAGAAAGCGAAACATTGCTCCCGCTGAGATTCATGGTGTTTGGAAAACTCTCGTTGTATTTCTGGCCCTGAAAATGATGGGATCGCAGTCAAACCGCAAGTTCAGAACACGGTCCGCCCACTAAGCGATTTCTGGAGGCCAGTGCTGTCCAAAACTACAGGTGGCTGGCAACGGCCTCAAAGCCGCACTGTAATCAAAGACGGATTCCGCTTCTTTCTGGTTCCATTTCCTAAAACAAAAACACTACGCTATGACAACTTGTGCAGAGTGAAAATGTGAACCCTGTGCCCTCGTTAAGCCGATCTTTTTTTTGCAGATTGCAAATGTGTGTATACAGTTCTTGTCAGACGTTTTTGTACACTCATCACAGCTATTAATGTCCTATTAAATCGTGATTGTAATATGATTATAAAGTGTAATGGACGGTAGTACTGAAATATTTTTGGGTTGCTTAGTATTGTCTTTATTCTTTTAAAAGAAAAGCATTATTTCTTAAATGAAGACACTTTAAATTAATCAGAAACACAGTCAAAACAATCTTAATGTGGTAAAACTCCTCTATTTCGCAGAGCATAATTTGCGGTCAATTAACAAAGTGCTGTCATCCAAGTTCACTTTTAGATATCTGTGTCATACTATTGAAGCAGTTTGCCGAGTCCAAGTACCGTATTTTCCACACTATAAGGCGCAATTTTCTCAAAATCCGACGGTGCGCCTTATAATCCGGTGCGCCTTATATGTGGATCAATATTGAGCCTTTAGTCCCGCTCCATCTAATGCATGCATAACATAACCCCAGCCTCTACTGTAGCGTCTATTCTATGCGCCTTATAATGCGATGCACCTTATATATGAAAAAAGTTTTAAAATAGGCCATTCATTGAAGGTTCGCCATATAATCCGGTGCGCTTTATAGTGCGGAAAATGCAGTTTTAGTCAAGATGTGCAGTATCAGCATCAATACTCAACAGTTGTTTGTCAATTATATAGTAGTGTGCTTTCATGGTGAAAAAAATATTTTGTAAAAATATGAATTGGACACACATAAAATAAAATAATACGTACTTAAAATAAGGGGAATGTCTTTTAACTTGACAAGGCCATATCCTTTTTACTTACTATTACCATTTACCAGCATGTGAAAATGTATGTATTTTAGCACTCGTGCTTTGATTTCAAATGATCAAGCAGACAAGAGGATATTTTAAAAGGTTGCATTTTAACCACAAGGGGGCAATAGGACCTCACTAGCCCAATGGGATTTAGTCACAAATTAGCCTCTTTAAGGTCAAAAAGTGCTGGCATTTAGCGGTCTGCCTGAGGCATGTGTGACGCTGCAAACAATGTAAGGTGAAAGTGTGTGTGCGCGTGTGTATCCGTGCCCAGAATACAAATCTGCAGTGTGAGCGTGCACTGATGAATGTGCATCCTGCTGACAGGGAGGTCACAGCTCTGTCAGTTTAATCAATATTGACACAGTGTGTGTGTTCTTGTGCGTGTGTGTGTGTGTGTGTGTGTGTGCACGACTGATTAGATTGGGACATGGTATAAACACATGAGAATTTGAGTCTAGAGCAGCTTTGAGCATGTATGCCAGCAACTACTTGGGTATACGTTTATTAGTGTACTTAAGTAATAGTTAAGATGCTTTGGTAATTTGCAATTTAGATCAATTATAGTCGGAATAAATTTGAAGGGAAAATTATATTACGGCGTCACTGATGGGGTTATCGTACACACACCTAACTGCATGGGATCGATTCCCGCTTAGTGATGGTGTTGATATCTGCCCCGCGACTGACTGGTGACCAGTCCAGGGTGTCGTCTGCCTTTCGCACAAAGCTAGCTAGGGTAGGCTCCAGCTCTCCTGTAACCCATGAGGATAACCAGCTCAGAAAATGGATGGCTGGATGGATGGATATTATATTGCGATTCCAAGAGGGGTTTCGTAATGCATGGTGCTTGGGTCTCAAGTCAGTCATATATGGGGCACTAATAAAACATGTTAAAACCTAAAACGTGCTCACGATACTGTAATGTTGGCCACACACTGAGCAACAGCCACACAAAGTGATTTTGACGTGCCACATACTGCACACAGTACGAGTTATTTTTTACTAAACCACAAACAGTACGGTGCAATTGTAAAAGAAGAAGCAGATGCCTCTGGTCTTTTGGAAAAATAAAATAAAAAAATAAAGGAAGGAGTGGATATTGGAGAACCTCTTGACTCCGTTTATTGACTTTACACGAGACTTTCCATGCTTCGCTTTTTCAGCCACAGATAAAGTACACATGAAATTCGAAATATTATTGAATATATTATTGCCAAACGCTGTGTATGTACACTTTTTACAGCGGATTGCTATGGCTTGACAAACCCTGGCTGAATATCATATCTGGGAAAGCTAGTTGTTGGGCATCGGCTCAAAATTATCACAAGCTATCTAGGGAGCATGTGACGCTAATATTCCCATTTATCTTCACTCAGACTTTCTTCTTCTGAAGTGAAATGCCGCACATTTCTCACAGAGGATCTGAATCAAAGTCCTTTGTGCATCCAAAGTTGAGAATCCTATAGAGCCAAGATGAGGTAGAAACCTAAAAAACAGATACAGATCACAACAACAATTATTAACTCTGGACAAAAGTTCTCAGACATTGGTATCCAAGTACCTTTTCGCGCTTATCTGCAAATTTCCAGAAATATGTCAGAGTTCCACTGGAATCTTTCACCACGCTGCTGTTGGCTTTCAAGCTAGCTAGCCATCAAATGGTGGCCAGCGCTAGCAACTCCGCCGGTCCGGATATACTTAACATTTTAACGACTCCCATGAGATATTGTCTCTTGAAATGTGCTCTCAAAATCGAAGTTATTTTTTATTAATTTTTTTGTTAAAGATGAAGGCTCTCCTCACCAGGCTTCCTTACCCCAAACGCAGAAGCGCTGCATGTGGAGACCCCCGTCCCTCCTTGTGAAGTGTCCCTTCATTGTGAAACATGTACTGCAAAGATAAATCTCTCTTTTCATGTGTCATTTTTGTGTATGTGGGTGTAGCATCAGCAACAGGTGGTGCAAGCAGTGGAGCGGGCCAAACAGGTCACCATGGCTGAACTCAATGCCATCATCGGGGTGAGTCACCTCCCCGCATAAACACAATAACGACACCCCAGGATGTTGAGCTTGCTCTTTTAGATTGTTTTTGTCCAAACGTTTTAAAGCATATGGATTTTATCACTATGCACATTGAAAATGTTGGCACTATTAGGCTTCATTTCCAAAATACATGAGGTGTTTGTAACATGCACTATAGAGACTTTGATCCTTTATCACCATATAAACCTTATTCGGAATCATACTTGGTGAAAATGTCATAGAAAGTACATATTGAAGAAATATCACACGAGAAGCAGAAATGATACCAAATATTTGTTTATTTATTCAATCACTGACACAAATTTTAGCAAAGAGTGGCATTAGCCACCGAGTTAGCATTCGCACAATATGCTAACTAGCCAACATTTACCCCAAAAATTAGGCAAATGAAGATTGTTTTACTGTTTCATTTACACGGAACGAGTTGGATTAGTCCACTATACACCATTCCGTCTTTAAATTGGCGCTCAATGGCAAGCACAAGTCACACAAAGTAGTACATAAATCCAAGTGAAGCTAATTACACATGACATCTCTGCACTCATTAGACACCTAACCATGTTGGCCAACTGCCAAGCAAATTAAATTATTAGCTTTCGCCTGGAAACATATATATATATATATATGTTTTTTTGTTTTTTTTTTTCAAACTAAATTCACTCAAAAATTGCTGTCAGCACAAAACGTTATTGTTGCGACTTTTAGCTTGTCCCATCAGGGATGGCCACAACAATTTAGACTTGAGTTAAACATTTTTTAAAATGGTTTATTGCAAAACATTAAGCCTTGCACCAGCGTTCAGTACTTCTCAAATCAAGACAAAATATGCTTGTGTATTTCATCTTATCAGGCAGTTTTTATGTAAGAGCATTGCCTGGTTTTATGCACTTTCTATTTTATTGTCCCGTTTACTTAATCGTTGAAATTTAGCACAGTTGTTAACAACACTCTTCTCTGGTGTGTGAAATTTAGAAAACATTTTCATTTTATTGGAGCTTTAAGTAATAGATTCCTCATTTCTTTCCTTGTTTTTTAAGTGAGTTTTTGGATCGATCTTTGTTGTATTTTCTTATCGTCTTCCATCATTCTTTTCTTGTCATTGTCTCGCCTTCTCTTCCCTTAATCGACACGGCTCCTTCACATCCCTCACCGCGCGACATCAATCTCCTCTTCTCCCCACTCATCTCTCCCCTTCTGCTGTTTTATTCTTCACATATTAATCGTTTTTTATGATCTCACGTTGTCGAACCTCGCCCCGACCCGGTCGTCATCTCCACATCTTTTGCCTTCTCTCGTCTTTGCTGATGATTCAATTTCCTCTTTTCCCGTCTTTATTTTTTTATCCACCGTGTCGACCTTTTAATCCCCTAATCTCTCCGCCATCCTATCAACTTCCCCCCTTATGATTTCCTCTCTCCCACTTCACTGTGACCGCCTTATTTCCTTCCTTCCTAATCATCCCCCCCACCTCTTCCTCTGCCCCACCCCACTTCTCTTGCCCCTGTGGCCACAGCAGCAGCAGCTCCAGCACTTGTCCCACCACGCCCCAGGTATCCCCCTCACGCCGCACCCGTCCGGGTTGTCTCTGGGCGCGGGCGGCTCCGGGCTCCTGGCGCTGACGGGGGCCTTAGGGGTGTCGGCCCACCTTGCCGCCAAGGACGAGCGAAACCACCTTGACCCAGAACATCTCAGAGGTATTGAAGCAGTGCAGCATACGTGTTATGTACTTTATTAGCTAGTAAACATACATAATTATTCATCAACGAGCAGGATTCTGTTTTTATGACTTAAGTTTGAATTTCATACAGTAGTTGTTTCTGCCAATCACAATGCCAGGTTGGATCACGTGAAAAAAAATCTGGGTACCAAGCAAGATCCAGCAAACATTGATGCTATAGTCTTATCTTTGTCCACCCTCTGCGGCACATCTGGAATTATCATGCGTCAGCTGCTTCAGTGGAACACTTTGTCAGCTCGTCCACAGTTGGAGGAAGTAGGAGTATGTAAACCTTGCTCTATAAAGAAATAAGTCACAAGCAGTTAGGTCAAGTGACGTTCCAGGCCACGTCCAGAACATTTGATTGTCTTGTTCAACACACACTCTGTTTGGCGGGTGCTCATTACGAAATACGAGACAGCCAGATACCACCGTGGCAGTGCGGAATCTTACTGACAAAAGGTAGTCACCACCCTCAGTAGTTAGTTGTGGAAACATCCAATTGATTTGGAGTGTTGTAAGGCAAAAAATCTAATCAAATATCATTGCTATGGAATGTATGGATGCAATATATTTCAATTAACATCATGCTGCTCCTTCTGTGTTGCACACATTTTCCACCTGTGAGCAGTGTAACACAGATAGTTACACTTGGAGATAGTCACAGATCCTCAATAAGACACAATAGTATTCGTTGGTCTTGACAGAGGATAAAGAATATATGCCTGTGAGTGCTATTTTTTGTCCACATGTGTTGCCCCACCATTTGTGCGCAAATACCGGTTCCTCAAAAGGTTATAACACCCTGACACAGATGCTATTTTTTAGCCCATTTGTGGTGTTTAACATTGTTTGTCAGCACTAAGTCCAAACAGACAAACAAGGCTTTGCGGTTGTTTTAAATTCACACCGTGTAACTCTTTGAGCGTAAATTTCCGCAGTCAACAATGAAAACTTAAAGAGACGCCGCTATAATTGAGCGGGCCTGCCTTGTGGACCTCAGTTGAACTATTAAAAATCACGGGCACTGTGCGGACAGAAGCTCGTACGTGTGAACTTTCCTTCACCTCCCCAGCATAGCTTATCTGTTTCAGGCTCAGTGCCAAGAGGCTCGTGAATAAAGCCAGGGCTGGAAAGATGTTTTTAAAAAAAAAAAAAAAAAAAGGGGGAGAAAAGAACTGTTGGTTTTCATTCAGTATTTGCACATGATGGATCTTGGACAAATGTTGTGTGGTCAGAAAGCCTGGCCATAATAATGTTTTTAACAAGGAGCGGTCATAACCTTGTCTTATTGCTCTGCAGTGACGTCTACTTTTTCCCCCCATAACTCTCTTATCTCACTTTTTTTTCTTTCTCTTTTCATGCTTTCCCTGCCCAATCCCAGAGGGGGCACCCAGCAGGGTAAGTACTTTTGTGTGCGTGTGCGAGATATTGATAAAGCAACCAAAATACACAAGCACAGCAAAGTATGTAGTAGTCGCAATAGCTCTTCATCGCTCATCCACACCAGCGACTCCTTCTGAAAGTAGATTTTGTCCAGGATGCACAGTTTGTAATTCTGCACACACCTGCCACGGCCCAACTACATACATCACAGATTATTATTCTTTTTCGTATGTGTGTGTCTGTATTTGTGTATTGGGGAGGTCACTGCTGAATAATGATCTGTTTCGTAGTGATCGTTTTTACAGTATACTTGCTGTCGTATAATCCCTACTCATGAGAGAAAGCTGCAGTTGATGACGCACTTTTCACAGAACAGTTAAAAACTCAGCCAGGAACTGCTGTCGACCGCAGCTCACGCCCAGACAGCCACACGTGCACACCACACGCATGCCAGGGCTCTCACAGGCAGCACAAAATGTCCAACAATACCATTACAGTATGTAGTCATGGAATTCAAGTTCCATCGTCCAAGCCGCTTATCCTCACAAGGGTCACTGGAGTGCCGGAACCTATCCCGGCTAACATTGGGCGAAACATGGACTACAGCCTGAACTGATTACCAGTCCGTTACAAACCTCAATTTCAATCACGTTGTGTAAAATGTAAATAAAACAGAATACAATGATTTAAAATCTCTTTCCATCTATATTCAGTGCAATGCGCTACAAAGACAAGATATTTAATTTTCAAACAAATGCACATTTGTGACTTCTTTATTTATTTTTTGCTTGTTGTTTTCACGGCATGGTGACTCAGCTGGTAAAGCATTGGCCTCACAGTTCTGAGGTCCCAGGTTCAATCCCAGACCCATCTGTGTGGAGTTTGCATATTCTCCCCGTGCCTGCGTGGGTTTACTCCGGGTCGGCGCTCCGGTTTCCTCCCACATCCCCAAAACATGCAACATTAATTAGAGACTCTAAATTGCCCCTAGGTGTGATTGTGAGTGCGGCTGTTTGTCTTGATGTGCCCTGCGATTGGTTAGCAACCAGTTCAGGCTCTACCCCGCCTCCTGCCCGTTGACAGCTGGGATAGGCTCCAGCACTCCCCGCGACCGTCGTAAGGATAAGCGGTGAAGAAAATGTATGTATGAATGGATGCTTTTTGTTTTCCACATTTTGAATTTAATCCCCTTAACATGTTTGAAAAAAGCAGGGAAAGGGGGGCATGTTTACCACTAGTAATTACAATGCAAAAAAAAAAACCAGCCCACTGACAGCTCATATTTTGAAAAACAAAAACAAGTTTGGCGGCTCATATCTCAAGGAATACTGTATTCCCCATCAGATATTGGTTAAAATAATACCAAGCTCGCAATTGTGTTTTTGACAATGGGAAAATCCCTCAAAATGCCAATTTGGGCAAAGTTGTAAGAGCAATTTCAAAAGCACGAGTGTTGCGTGAGAAATGCCTTTGATTTGCTTTTTCCGTTGAAACAGAAAAGCTCGCTGCTCCCTTGACACAGGGCTGGAGTCCAACTCTGAGCATAAGTTAATTGCTAAGTATACAGTATCGACTTTAAAGCTGCAAGTGAAACATTTCTCTCGGGAAGCGGCGAGTGGAGGGATCAATTAACATTTGGCACTGGTGAAACCGCTTTCACTTGTACACGGAGGGCAGTTGAGCTCCATTGTGTTACTTATTCCTCCTCTCCTCCTTCCTGTCCTCCCTCTGAGCTCTCTTCTCTGCTGTGTTGTCCCCCCCACCGGAGGGACGGAGATAGAGGGGCCTCTAGCTGAACCCCTCCTGGCTGCCCAAACAGCCCGACGCTTTCATCGGCACTTCTGAGCGCGCTGTATTGTAAATATACCTGCGCAGCCTCATAATGAGAGCTGGATTTCACACCAGGTTTTACGTGTGAAGCACTAAATAAATACCTTATGTGGGCTTCTTTTCAAGCTGCCCTGTTTACATTCACCCCTCATGTTGTGCATGAGTCAGTGCAATAATTTCTGTTTATCTGATTTAAAAAAAAAAATGGGCCTCATCTTCATCACTCATCTTTACTTTCGAAGCATACAGGATCATGGTTGCTAACCTAAAGTCAAAACGGGCTCCTGGAATTGTTTTTTCAACATACTCAAATACTTTTTGCAAACTAGTCTAACAATATCTGTACGGTATTTACAGGTCCAGAACCGTACACATATTTCAACTAGTGGCTAGAAAAGACACAAAACTGGGCACGCATTACAGTGGTCCTCACACGTAAACTTAAATGCACCCAAAAAAAAAAAAAAAAGAATACTCAGGTTCCCAAGTACCACCATTATGACCAATATTCCCAATATAATTGTCTAGATGCCACGCTGTGGTGACCCCTAACAGGACAAGCCAAAAGGAAAAGAAGAAGTCTAGTATTTGTTGTAGAAACGAGACATACTTTTTACACATAAAACCATCCATCCATTTTCTCAGCCGCTTATCCTCACAAGGCTCGCGGGAGTGCTGAAGCCTATCCCAGGTGTCAACGGGCAGGAGGCGGGGTACACTAAAGGACACATCGAGACAAACAGCCACACTCATAATCACCCTTACGGGCAATTTAGTGTGTCCAATTGATGTTGCATGATTTTGGGATGTGGGAGGAAACCGGAGTGCTTGGAGTAAAACTATGCAGGCACGGGTAAAACATGCAAACCCCACAAAGACGAGTCCGGGATTGAAGAACTCAGAACTGTGAGGCAAACTAATTCTTATTATTGTAATCCACTGTAACATTTTGTACAATTTCAACTTTTTTATTTGCTTGTTTTTTGGTCCGGTTCGGCTTTCAGATCAAACAGAATGGAGCGTCTGCATCTGTTTTTCGCAACAGTTTTATTTTGTCACATTGGAGTTTCAAGCACAGTTTTAACATTAAAACCACACTTAAATATTGGAACATAAAAACAGTTACTGGATTTATTAAAATATGTTGCAGACAGTCACATTTGTATAAGGAAAAGGAAATCTTTAGAAGAAAAATGTGTTATAAAAAAAAGCTACAGTATATATTTTGGCTACCAAAGTTGCATATTCAAAAAATACCTTTTTAAACTTAAAATGTTTGCATTTAAGGAAATTATCATTTTAAAAAAATGAAAAAAAGTAATTTAAAAAACAGTAAAAACTGTAAAAGAAAAAAGTAAAATTTGCTGCAAAAATCTAAATATTTTCAAGAAAATATATTTTGAATGTCTTTTTCCCATTTTTTTTTAATTGCTTGCATTGTTTAAACATTTTTAACTAACATTGTGTTGATCTTATTTTGAGAGAAAATCATAAGAACACCATTTTAGTTTCAAAGTGCCATTTGAGAAAAAAAAATCATTGATCAATGACAAATTTGATGTCTATTACGATGGGAGACATGGCACAATTGCAGCAATGTGTGCGTATATATCAGCAGGATGATCATTGATGTTAAACCCAATTTTGGCCAATTCCATGGGTCGCACTTGAAGAGCCCCCCGCACTCCCCAAATGGATTCCACTTCAATGAGTCCAGATGTAAATCAAGGATTCTAAACAGATGGGCCATGACGAACACTGCCCTCTCACCATCCCGACATCCCCGACATGCGTGCTGGTGACGAGGGCCCGTTGAACGCTGCTTTGCACCTTACATTTCCCGTTGTTTTCTCTCACTTCAGAGTAAGTCGGCGTCGTCGACTGACAGTCAGCCGCCGGATGAGCGTCAGGGCCCATCGGGCGTCTACGCCTCTTCGCAGGGAGGAACGGAGGCGAAGAGGAGGCGCTGCGACGAAAAAGAGCCCCTCGCGCCGCACTCCTACGTACGTGCCCGTGTTCCCGCTTGGATTACAGGAACAAACTTGTTACCTTGTTAGCATTGGTAATTCTAACATGAATAATGATGACCTCATCTCAATTTACGCAACAAAAAAGCGCTATGAATTGTTCTGTCTGTTACTATAAAGCATTCACACATGAGCAAAGATACCATATTTTCTGCACTGTAAGGTGCACCCAAAAAGCCTTTAATTTTCTCAAAAGCTGATGGTGCGCCTTATAATCCGGTGCGCTTTATATCTGGAGCAATATTGAGCCTTTAGTGCAGCACCATCTAATGGATGCATAACGTAACCCCAGCCTCCACTGTAACATCTATTCTATGTGCCTTATAATGCGGTGCGCCTTATATTGTATATGAAAAACGTTTTGAAATAGGCCATTCATTGAAGGTGCGCCTTATAGTGCGGAAAATACGGTACATTTGTAGTAAATGAATAATACAGTTTGACAACTTAAGTGAAAATGGACACTTTCACAACAAAAGAAGCTACAGAAGTACAACGAGCCCCACGTATTTGCAAATTCACCTTTTTGGAACTATTGCCTGTTATTTGTTGAAAATCTCTGTTTTTTAGTAAACGTTTTTGAGTAAATTACTTTTTATCTTGTAGAATCTTGGTGTTTGGTTTAATTAAATGAAAGTATTTAATAGCTAGTTTCTGCTTTTTTTCCCTCTCCAATATTGCTAAAAAATGGCCTATGTTGTCTACTTTACCATTTTCCTGCTTTCCATAATATTTATTACTATGTGTAAATACCTTAACAAATATTTAATTACTCATTTGCGTAAGAGCTACTTGGCATATTTGCCAGTCAGTTTGTGGTAGTGTGTCATTTAGGCTAGTACGCTAGCTAATGATGTTAGACTTAGATGGTTTGGACATGTTCAGAGACGAGAGAGTGAGTATATTGGTGGAAAGGTGCTGAGGATGGCGCTGCCGGGCAAAAGAGCGATAGGAAGACCAAAGAAAAGGCTGTTGGATGCTGTGAGGGAGGACATGAGGACAGTGGGTGTTAGAGAGGAGAATCCATGACATAGGCTTAGATGGAAAAAGATGACATGCTATGGCGAACCCTAATGGGACAAGCTGAAAGAAAAAGAAGTTGAACAATTTAACTACAAAATGCAAAGATTTATGTAACATGGCTACATGACTGTATACATGCTTGATACATGGAGATCCTCTCTGTTTTAAGTGCTGTGGCGCCATTTATTGGCTGGATTTTTGCAAATTATGTGTCACACATGTCCAGGTGCGGCATTTCTCATGAATGTTTACCCCTCGTGGAGGTGGTGCCGTTGAGGTCGGGGGCCAATTAGAGTCATGTTATGGTTGGATGAACGATGAGTTGCCAATAATGATAGCCGAAATGAATGTGATGGCTGTGTGTGTACGTGTGTTTGCAGTGTGCAGGGCCAATTGACACTTGTAGTGTGTGTGTGTGTGTGTGCGGAACGGCGTCCAGCTTGAAATCACGGCCATGGCGATGGTCCCAGTGCATCTAGTTTGATTCCTCATTTTTTTGTCAAGACACATTTGATCTCTCATTTCTCTCCTGTGTACTTGCACTCCTTCCATCACTTCTCGTTTTTGAAAACATTTTTCGTCCTCATTTGTCATTCCCCGTTCACTCTGTTTTCCTGTTTCAATTTGAGGACTCCAGAAATCGCCCGTGCATTAATTAGCTGCCGATGTCACTTGTCACTGATGTCAATGGGGAGTATCACGCCCTGATGGTATCAAAGCTCGGTTGCCATGGTGACTAAATGCCATCATTCTCGCCGAAGAAAGTAGGGATGGATATGGAGAGGGAGAGAGAGAGTGGAAGATGTCTCTTGGAAAGTAGTCAAAAAATGCGGGAGTGATGGAGAAAGAGCAACTGTGTGTGTGGGTGGGTGCGCAGAGGCAATCAATATTGTGTGCTTGTGTGACAGCAGATGTTTGTTGCGTACTGTTGCCGTTGTCGAAAGCTGACAAAGGAGGGAAGCGAAGTATGGCCAGCGATATTGACTGATCACTGTGTGTGCTCGTTTCTGTCTTTGCGAAGAAAGCTTTCTACGCACACCCAAGTCTCTCTTGTGTCTGTGGGGAAAAGTAATAGAAATTATTATGTGTTGTTTGTTTCTTTTTCCTCACTTGCAGGACAGTGATGGAGACAAAAGTGAGGACAATCTGGTCGTGGACGTATCCAATGAGGTTGGTTTTCTGTCTCAGTGTTTATCAATTTGACTGTGTCAAGGTGCACATTTTACATTTAGGTTGTCCAATTGAAGCCGTTTCACTTTTAAACTCCTTATAAAGACGCACTACACATGCTCAGAATGAAACATTTCATGTTTTTTTTAGCAGGAATTTGCCCTATGGACGTTATTTTCAGAGGTGTTTGTACATCCGTCCATTTTTTTTCCCCACTTATCCTCACGAGGGTCACGGGGAGTGCTGGAGCCTATCCCAGCCGTCAAAGGGCAGGGTACACCCTGAACTGGTTGCCAGCCAATCGCAGGGCACATCGAGACAGAGAACAGCCGCACTCAAAATCACACCTAGGGGCAATTTAGTGTCCAATGAATGTTGCATGTTTTTGGGATGTGGAAGTAAAACCGGAGTTCCCGGAGAAAACTCACGCAGGCACGGGGAGAACATGCAAACTCCACACAGCTGGATCTGGGATTGAACCCGGGACCTATGAACTGTGAGGCCAACGCTTTCCATCGTGCCACCTATTTAAAACATGGCACGCCTATCCCGTATTTGCCATTGTAATTGGAAAAGTGGCCACTTCATCTAACCATGCACATCCTTCACTTGATCCTCTGCAGATCCCTTCACACGCATGTTTGGTGGCATTTTGCCCGTACGATGGCGCAATTTCCAGACAGGATGGGCATATGACTGTGTCATAGGCCGCATTGCATGAATAACACGTGGGAATAAACCAGTTGAATCAGTCCTCTGTCATCAACAATCTTTGTTTGCCAATCACTCACACTGATATAATCAAGCCAATCATTGATTGCTCGTCTTCCCGTTCCACCGCCTTTTTTCTTCAAACCTTCAGAAGTCTCAATGTGAACATTTCAATTGGCCGTCACCGGTCAAGCCATCTATACATATTTTGGAATTGCATGACAAATAAGCCTGCTTAGGGCGAAATGGAATTCTCGAGTGCAGTCATATGATTTTTTTTTTCCCCATACACTACTAGAATACATTTCTGAAAGTGCTAGTTAATTGCATCATTAATTCATATGGCACAAATTGTAGGGATTGTTGCATGAAATTAAAAGCGATAGATCTCCACATGGCGTCGCCACATTGATTGTCCAGAAAATGAGCATTTATTCGATTTTCATTTAGCCCTCTAAATACATTCCCTTCATCCATTCTTTTTTTTTTGGGGGGGGGGAAGGGGGGGAGTCACCTTCATCGCTGTTGCTTCCTTTGAACTCCTCGCTCTTTATAATCCACCTTATCCTCCGATCCGCTTCTTCTTATTACGGTTGCCTTCACACAACTAATCTTTTAAAATGCATCCAGCAAGCAGTGAGCAAAATGTTGTGTTTTTTTTTTTTAAAGTCTAAAACTTTCATTTGAATCAGTAAAACACAAAGAGCTCCCTTGTTGGCAACCAACACCAAAGCAGAAAATTGCGTCTAATAACTGGGAGAGGGAGGGGTCGGGGCTTCTCTGTGTATACAATAATTGCTGACCCGTTAAGAAGCGCCAAGTCCAGCGCAAGGCGGTCTAGAGAAGGCAGAGGGATTTTTGGTTAACATCATCTTCTTCTGTTCTCGAAGCGATGATGAGACGAGCTGTTGTAAACTGCTGAGTCGCGATAATCACTATAGGTGCTGAGTCGCCAGAAATTCTGCTGCGGTCACTGTGGTGCTAACATGTTTTATATGTGAGGCACATGGAAGCCACTTGTACAACCTTATATAAATGATGAATTGACTGCCCGAGTTCTATTCATTGTTCCATTTTGTCTGGCTTGAATTAATATCGACCAATTTGGCTGAGAATATTCACATAAAAAAAATACTGTCACAACGCGGTCCAGTTCATCTGCTGTGGTTGCAGTCTGCCATGTTGGTCTGTGCAGCACCTCTGTACCATCGGATGCCTTGTTCGACAGTGATTATCGTCTTGGGCCGGGGGAGGGGGAGCCGTGATCCATGTGAGTTGTGCAGTAACTACCTGTACAACAAGCTATCAAAAATGGCAGCAGTCATAAACAATGGACGTAAACGCGGTGTGGCAGAATAGCAGAACCTTGTCAGAATCGAGTAGCTTGTTATTCTTTTGATTGAAATTTTGGATTTGTTCTTTCATTTGGATTTGCGATTAATTTCAGTCGTCACAGACTGGTTAGTAGACAGTAACACTGAAATGTAAAGAATTTGTGCATCATGATAACGCAATGGCCATTGTGCTCTTCATTCTTCATCTTTGGGCATAATAAATCTTGATTTGATGATAAAACAGAAAAAGAGTGTGTTATGATCCTTTGTATTCAAATCTAAGTTGCTTAATGGTTTTGTATCCCCACAGCGTTGACGTCCGCTTTGTTAGCGCAGGCTTGTGTCAATAACTGTTTGCATTCTCTTCTAATGCAGGACCCCAACTCCCCTGTTGGCAGTCCACCTCATTCTCCACGTGGGAACGGTTTGGACCGGGCTCCTGCCTTAAGAAAAGAGCTTCCAGGCTCCTCGGGCCCTGTAGAGACCCCTTCCACCCCGAACCCATGTAGCCCCGCTCCAGGCAAATCCAAGGATCCCTCACAGGCAAGGCGCTGCATCTTCGCAGTAACACATCCTTACCTTTCCACTTAAAATACACTCAATCTATACAATTTCTCCACATTTGCGTTCTTCACTAAATTCAAAAGACATCCTACTACAAGTGACACCCCCAAATTGCTATTCCTATTTACTGTTTGTTTGACACAGATGGATAAGTCCCAGTCGCCCTTGTCCAAGTCCAGCACCCCGTCGCCATCCCACCGCGAGGCCCTCACGCCGGGAGCTCCCGGAGCACCCGGTCCCAGCACTTCCTGCCTTCGCCTGGTCAGCAAAGCGGCGTCTGCGGCTGACCCCCTAGGTGGGACCCCAGTTGCATTACAACTTGGACTGTATTTTCAAATTATTATTCCAAGTGCGCTCAATTAAAAAAAGGAGAATTCCAGAGTTAAAAAAAAGGCCCATGAAAATATTAAAAATGAATACAGTATTTGCAACTTTTTTTTTCTTTCAATGGAACCCATTCTCAGTTATTCACTGGAAAACTCACCTATTGGCGATATATTTCAGCTCATTTGCTAACACCTTAATGGTGCTTCTAATGTTGCCAAATCTCTGGTCAATAGGAAAATATTAATTGCTGTCAAGGAAATATGTAATTTATCAATATTTCAGGGAGGAGCTGAGTTTAGTCTGGGTTGCGAGCGGAAGTTCAAAAGAATCTTCGCTGCATAATTTTGCTCCGCCGCTGTTAAAAAGTTCAAGATAACAAACGACGGAGGTCTCATTATTGCTTGACAAATTATTTTTACGTCAAATGTAAGATTAGTTTGAAATGATGTGAAGTGTTTGGGATCATGTTTTGTAATATATAAAACATGGATAATTATACCATATATCTATATATTTTTTAGACGGGGGGCATCAATTACTTATCTAGTACTTTATTTCAAAAGAGTGCTTGTGTGTCATGTGTCGATGTCTTCCCTTTTTTTTTTTTTTGGTCTGCTCTCCTTCTCCTCTTGACTTTCCCAGCACTCCGCAGCCCCATGTCTGTGCCCCCCGGTTCATACCCGGCTCATTTTGGCGTGGTGTCCCACGCAGGACTCAACGGGGAGCTGGCCAGTCCCGGAGGCTTTGGCGGGCCTCTCACACTCTCGCCCCAAATCAGCGCAGCGGCCAGCGCCTACGCCCGAAGCCCCATGGTGAGCGCCGTCATTTGTCTCTGTTCACGTTTGAGTCATAGCACGGAGTCCGTTGTGACCCACTCAAAAGATAAATATACCGTAATTCCCGGCCTATAAGTCGTGACTTTTTTCACACGTTTTCAACCCTGCGATTTTATGGCTAATTTGTGCATTTTTTCTGGAGGTTATATTCAGGTGGAATATATGTGCCGAGGAAGTGACTTTTGCGCTAGCATGTTACTGTCGTCTCTCAGTGATTTTTACTGGTATGGTTTGTTTTTTTTAACCGGGTGCGCTCTGTAGGCCGGTAATTATGGTAGATATCAATATAGTGTGTAGTGCTCTCTGACTCACGAGGTATCCACTTATGTCAATCTAATTCCCTTTTTTTTTTCTTTTATCCTGATATGCAAAAGGTTGCTTATGACTCCCGGTCTCACTTGAGAGCTCCACTGTCGTCCTCTCTGCCTGGCTCATCTGGCGGCAAGCCGTGAGTTAATTTTTTTTTTTTTTTTTTTATTGTTTTGCTCAACCCTACACAATCATTAAGCGTTGACTCCAAAATGTATCTTTCGAATACTCTAAATACTTTATGGCAAACAGTGTAGAGGTTGACTCAAGATAACAATGACGTGACAGCCAACCACAGAACATTACTTCCCTCGTGCTTAATGATGATACGAAATGCAAACTGCCATAGATTGTCTAACGAACTGTACTGCTAGTTGCTGTGCTTTATGCATTTAAGCAACAGAAGACAAATGGTGAAGGACAATATAGACTAACAAATTTTAACGGCGTATTTTATTGATCTGCTGTGAAAAATAACTTCATTTATTAATGTAATGAGTCACTTAAAGTAGTTGTAAAAGTCTTTGTCTGTGTCTTCGTGACTGTATTATACACACCAAAAGGAGCAGTACAAAGTTTACTGAAGAGAAGCAAAAAATGTTGCACATATTAATCCTAGTTTTTATATATGACAGGACTATAATTTTTTCAATACAAAAAATAATACAATGATTTGTTGGACAGATGAGCGCCATTTGCATACATTTC
Source organism: Syngnathoides biaculeatus (assembly GCF_019802595.1). Classification (NCBI taxonomy): domain Eukaryota; kingdom Metazoa; phylum Chordata; class Actinopteri; order Syngnathiformes; family Syngnathidae; genus Syngnathoides; species Syngnathoides biaculeatus. Next base: position 14,337,995 of record NC_084646.1, on the reverse strand, counting down.
AATGGAGCGCATAGTCACAAAACAAAATGTACTTGGAAGTGAAGGGACCACTGCATAATACATGACATGCATACGCGCTTCCTACTTACTTGAGAGGAATCAACTTGAAAGGCAGCCATGGTATTTCCCAACAAATCTCTTTTTGATTTTTTTTCTAATTCTGCGGTTGCAATTTAAGTCACTTGCTCCAGACAAGCACCTGCTTCAGTATTGATCCTCCATTAGCGCTCTCACATGGACTCCACACTGTGACGCATTGTGGTCTTTAGTCTGGCCCGCTCGCTGATGTGTGTGTGTACCGGTGCAAGAAACCGCAGGCGCTCCAATTTCATATTTCTGGATTCATTTTGCTGCAAATACTGCTTCTATTACAGTATTTCATAGTCGATCGACGCCTCCTGCCTGTTTGTCACATACAGGGCTTACTCGTTCCACGTGAGCGCCGACGGGCAGATGCAGCCTGTGCCCTTCCCCCCCGACGCCCTGCTGGGCCCGGGCATCCCTCGCCACGCCCGGCAGATCCACAGCCTGAGCCACGGCGAGGTGGTGTGCGCCGTCACCATCAGCACGTCCACGCGTCACGTCTACACGGGGGGCAAAGGCTGCGTCAAGGTCTGGGACATCAGCCAGCCGGGCAGCAAGAGTCCCATGGCGCAGCTCGACTGTCTGGTCAGTTCTTTTGAACCCCTTTACAACTCTGGATCAGGGTCGTGAAATAGTGAAATAATAGACACACGCGTAGAAATATAAAATCATAAGGAATCAAATATTTGCCTCCCTTTCAAACTTAAAAAAAATTCAAATTTCTATAGCATGTATGACAGCTTAAATATTATTATAATTGGTGGTGGCATGGTGGAGCAACCGGTGAGAGTGTTGCCCTGACAGGTCTGAGTACCCGGATTCGATCCCAGACCTGCCTGTGTGGAGTTTGCATGTTCTCCCCATGCCTGTGTGGGTTTCATCCCACATCCCAAAAATATGCAACAATACAATTGCCCCTAGGTGTGACCGTGAATTGGCAGTTGGGATAGGTTCGAGCACTCCCCGTGACCCTCGTGAGGATAAGTAGCAAAGAAAATGGATGGATGATTACAGATTTCTTAAGCAAAGCAAATGAATTTGTATTGCAGATTTCATACACAAGGTAACTCAATGTGCTTTACATGATTATAAGCATTTAAAAGCAAATAAATAAAACATTTAAAATGGGGATTTTGGAGAGTCCAGTCAGAAGACCATTAAAATAGTCAAGTCTACTTTAGATAGAAGCATGGATAAGCTTCTTCTGGTTTAGATAGTTTTGTCCTTCTCTGTTCCCAGCAGAACCGCGACAACTACATCCGCTCCTGTAAGATCCTACCCGACGGGCGCACGCTGATCGTTGGCGGCGAGGCCAGCACGCTGTCCATCTGGGACCTGGCCACCCCCACCCCTCGCATCAAAGCCGAGCTGACGTCGTCCGCGCCCGCCTGCTACGCCCTGGCCATCTCGCCCGACAACAAGGTGTGCTTCTCCTGCTGCAGCGACGGAAACATCGTCGTCTGGGACCTGCACAACCAGACGCTCGTCAGGTAACAAGTTCAAAGGTCGAGCAGCCATCGCTATGCTGAGGACGGGGTAAAAATAGAAATGTTTTTATTTGTCAAAGCAATACAGTTTCTGAAACTTCTCCTGTACTTACTGCTCTGTAGTATATGTTTAAATTTAATGTATGTTTGCTCGTAATTACATGAACTTATGGATAAGTTTCCAGTGACGTCACCACCACCCTTAAACCAATCAGAAAAATTAACGATAGAAAAAAATTTCACGCTTCACCTATCACCTGTGTTCTTTGACCTCCATGACACACGAGCTGGCGTAATTGGAAACCTATCCATTGCCAATGCATACCCTTTCTCTATTTAAAATACAATAAAACTCTAATCTATAATAAAATGAGTTTGTCGATCATTGCCTCAGACAGTTCCAGGGCCACACGGACGGCGCAAGCTGCATCGACATCTCCAACGACGGCACCAAGCTGTGGACGGGAGGCCTGGACAACACGGTCCGCTGCTGGGACCTGAGGGAGGGACGGCAGCTGCAGCAGCACGACTTCACCTCGCAGGTGGGTTCATTACGTGTATCGCTTATTTACCGAGTTAAATAATTGCTTCATTGATTTATTGGACATCAGAGAGTAAAAAAGTACTGGGAAAGTCCAAAATCGGTCTTACAAAATTTGGAAAATACTAGGTAATTCCCGGCCTACACAACGCACCTGGTTATTAGCCTCACCCAGTACATTTGTAAAGGAAATATCATTTGGTACATACATATGCCTCAGCCTTGTAAAAGCCGAAAGTGCCCACATTGAAACATGAGATATTTACAAAGACTGCACACAGAGAGTTTAATGCTAGCGCCGCCGCACTAACAGGGCCGGTTAAAGAAAAGAAAAACATACCGGTAAAAATCACTGAGACACGGCAGTAACATGCTAGCGCAGCACTAACAGGGCTGGACCGGTAAAAGTCACTTCCTCAGCGCATATATTCCACCAGTGTCACGCTTACCTTTTCCGCTCGAGTGTCCACTGGAGGCCGTGAGAAAAAATGCACAAATTAAGTGCATCACCGCATAAACCGCAGGGTTGAAAGCATGTGGAAAAAAGTCGCGGCTTATAGGCCGGAAATGACGGTACAATTATTATTACAATAAACAATAAATGCGTTTTATTTTTCCTTCATCCACAAATAAACTGCCCAGGGATGAAATATGTCCCTTGAGCACAAAGTTGTAACAGTAGTAGTACAGCATGAACATGCATGCCCCAGCCAAACAGCGCTCACACGGTGCGTGAAAGAATATCAGCCAAAGGAGCAAAAAGTGTGCAGATATGACAACAAAAGGGTGAAATTGGAGAAGCTGTCGGGAAATGAGGGATGAGGGCGGGAAGAAGATAAGATTGATGAAAGGACGCCAACATGACAAGAAGAGAACAAAGCAGGAAGGACAGAAATGTGAGATTATGGAAAGATGAAAAAATAGATAAATAAAAAGATGACAAGAGCATTCAACATGATGGATGCACAAGTCAAAGGCCGACGTGCGTTGTTGTGCTCGGGCAGATCTTCTCGCTGGGTTACTGTCCGACGGGCGAGTGGCTGGCGGTGGGCATGGAGAGCAGCAACGTGGAAGTCCTGCACGTGTCCAAGCCCGACAAGTACCAGCTGCACCTTCACGAGAGCTGCGTGCTCTCGCTCAAGTTCGCCTACTGCGGTGAGAACGTGCTTCATTTCCACTCGGGGGGGTTTACTCCTTCATAGTGTGCAACTCCACTGAAAATACCATTTGGAAACCTTAATTCGAAACTCTTCTTTGACACCCTGACCCTAGTTTGAAGCCCTAATTTGAAACACAACCTCTCATACAAAACCCATTTTGAAAACCTAACCCTAGTTTGACACCTTATTTGAAACCCTAATACACTAACTCATTTGAAATCTTACCCTGAGTTTGAGAGCCAAATTTGAAACCCTAAGAATAGTTGAAAACCCTTTTTGGAAACCCTAACAGTAGGTTAAAACCCTTCCCCTAATTTGAAATCCTTGTTTGATCCCCTTACTCTAGTTTGAACCCCCTTTTGAAAGCCCAACTTGTGTTTAAAACCCTACTAACCCCAGTTTGAAAGCTTTCCCAGATTTTAAACCCCATTTTGAAACCCAAACAAAAGACCTCAGCCATGTCTGAATCCCTAAACCAAAGCTCAGAACGCTAATTTGATACCTTACCTTACTTTGAACCCCTGTTGTCTTAAAATCCCTTGTTTCAAACTGCTGCCTAAGCTCGAAACCCGAGCCCCAATTTTTCAAAACTTGCCTGTGCTTCAAACCCAAACTTATTCTTATGTTTTATTTCAATTTCAGGCAAGTGGTTCGTGAGCACAGGCAAAGACAACCTGTTGAACGCGTGGAGGACGCCGTACGGTGCCAGTATCTTTCAGGTGACTTCTCTTTCGGATCTTCTTAGAACGCAGGATGAGGAGTGCACGCTTGTATGCAGCAAACGCTCTCCTGACTAACATGGCCGTCGTTAACGTACTAATGAAGAACCGCTTCCTTCCGGTCACCGCTTCCCGGCGGCTGCAGCGACCCTGTTTGCTCAAAATGGAATTGTGTGTAAAAACAGTCAAATGTGAACGTGTTCTTTGTGTGTGTCTATATTGCACTGCCCCCAAGTGGACAAGGCACGTACAGCAGAAGGAGCTGCACAATGTCCTATGAAGTGGAGCAAAAAGTGTCGCTTATTCATTAATTCTTCACATTCTACTTCACTATGTCATTACTGTATGATTTTTTTAATGAAGTGCAATATTAAAGAGTGCTGTTTTGGGGGATGAGGATAGATTCTGAGTGTATAGCTGAACAAATTAAATTTGCATTTCAAGGCAGCGTTGTACAATTTACCAGTATGTGTTTCTAACAAGAATGATTCAGAATTAGCTTACAACTTCAGAAAAGCCCAAAATTGACAAAAGTGAAGAAATTTGAATGTGACATAAAAAGAAACCGTCCAAAATGAAAATGACTTGCGACTAATATGAGTTTGACTTTTTCCTGACACGAACCAACTTTTCACCCCTCTGAGTAGTTCAGCTTTGTTGTTTGTGTCTCGGACGTCCTTCACATTTTTCACTTCAGGAGCTTTTTTTTTTCCCTGCCTCTCTTGCGTGTTGCAGCAAGAACTGCATTGATTTTGAAGGCAAGACGCAGAGGTCGCACCGTGCCGGAAGGTCGCGACCCGCTGCCGCTCGCCGCTGTGTTACGTAACACAAGTGCATCTAACAAGCCTCCACTGTGTGTGTGTGTGTGTGTGTCAGCCTATGATGACAGCGTATGTTTATCGTGTGATTGAATTGCAAATGCATCTTGTATAATTGAGTGATGAGTTATATTTGTCTCGATATCTCTCTCTCTCTTTCTCTTTTTGGTCCGGCTCACCCCCGTTTCGGTCCAGTCCAAGGAGTCGTCGTCCGTGCTGAGCTGCGACGTGTCCCCGGACGACAAGTACATCGTGACCGGCTCGGGGGACAAGAAGGCCACCGTGTACGAGGTGGTCTACTGAGTGACCGGACATTCTGGTTCCCCTGACAACCACTCGCGTATCCCATAATACTGTGGAAGCACCCTCCCCTCTCCTCTCCATCAGCGGCGGGCTGAAATAAGTCCGAGAAGTACACTACTCACAAGAAATGCCGTGTTGAGCTTCATTTCAGGCTGACCCTGAAACGCACTTACCGTAATTTCCGGCCTAGAGAGCCTACCTGGTTATAAGCCTCACCAAGTACATTTAGAAAGGAAATACCATTTGGTACAGACATAAATCGCCCCTGTGTATAAGCCGCAAGCACCCACATTGAAACCCACATTGCAACACGAGATATTTACCAAGCAAGACGGTAAACAGAAAGCATTTTCAAAGTTTTAATACCTCAGCTTATGTTAACATAGCAACAACACGGGAGCAAGAACGGGGTTGGTTAAAAAAAAAAAAAAAAAAGCCGCGGCAGCTACACAGTAGCAACATGGTAGCACAGCACGAACAGGGCCAGTTAAAAAAAAAAAAAAAAACCTCACTGAGATGTGGTAGTAACACAGCCGCAGCTGCTAGCGCGGTGCTAGCCGCTAGCATGGCGCTAACTGCTAGCGCGGCGCTAACCGCTAGCGACACGCGTACACAAAAAGCAAAATATCTGTGTTAAGGCACACACCGTTGAGTTTGAGAGTGACACGCGGACAATTTGCGGGAACAAAAGGGGGATCTGGTTCTAACCGCTAACTTCCAGCACGGCGCTAACAAGGCCGGCAAAAGTCACTTCCTCGACACATATTCCACCTGTCTCACTCTTACCGTTTCCGCTCGAGTGCCCCCCCCCCCTTGCGGCCGTTAGAAAAAATGCACAAATTAGCCGCATCACCGCGTTAGCCACAGGGTTGAAAGCGTGTAGGCTGGAAATTACGGTAATTTGACCATCTCTAAACTTCTGAATGAATGTCCGACTGTTTTTCGTTTCAGTACTTTTTGCCCAGTTGGCTGTTTTCAAACAAGGAGCTGAACGTCAAATCAATGTCCTGGTTCGAGCTGAACTGTTTTTTTTAAAAAGATATCTTTGTGTTTTGACATCACAATACGAAGATGATGTCTTACAATGAATCGACAGTGCAACACCATCACAAGCGGGTGACGAATCTGCAAGAGAGACTGGAAAAGTCACAGAAAGGCTCACTGTCAAAACAGTCACAAGCAGCTGCTGTAGGCCACAAGTCACGCCCACACGCTCACACGCTGACTTAACTTGCCGGTGTGACGGTCTGAGCGCTCCCCCGTGTTCAAAAGTCTCCTTGTGATGAATGCGCATGCGAATACTAACAGGGGAACTCTGGGTACGTAGCAGACGCTTACTGGGAAATCCCCCGGTCTCATAGTTCCCCTTCTTCTACATAGACGGAGCTAACATATGTTATAACCTAACCTTAAAAAAAAAGTTGATAAAAAGATATACACATGTATGTACGTTCACTGTGTTCGTCTTTCCGAGACGTCCACAGCGAACATGAACGCTCTGCGACAAGTTGAAAAAGCATGGATGGGGATGTTTCAGACTGGCTGGAAGTTTACAAATTATACGTACATGCACATGAATCACAAGGAGACTTTTCAGCACCGGGCCAACTCGTTAGGCCACACCCCTTAAAGGCGCACGCCCAACACAAATACTGCAGGACGTACTGCAGTTGCCCTTTATAAAAACGGCGGAACAAATTAAAGCTGTTTCAGTTTATCGAAATTGATTCGAACCAACGTTCAACAGTTGTGATTACGGAAGTTACCAGAAGGCCAAATGAAGTCCGCTAATAAAGGTTCTTGTGCATTTTCATCCTGAAAGTTCAGCAGTTTTTTTTTTTGTCAGGAGTGTACACATGAGAGTGTATGCGTGTGTGCGCTTTCCACCGTGTATACACACACACACACACACACACGGGAGGAATATAAATGAAAAGGAGGAGTCTGTCTAATGAGTGCTGTTTCCTGATTAAGAGATCAGCAGAGGAAGGGAAGCCCCCCCCCGCACACACACAAGGGAGACTGTAATGAGGTGTACGCTGCCGTACGCTATGCCCACTGAGAAATGTCACGAGGCGGGGAAGCAGCCACGTCATCGAGGGTACATGACCCCCCCCCCCCCCACCCCACTTTCCCCCTTCTAGGGAAAGAAACAGCTAATTAAACAGCCTCCTTGCTTATTATACTATTATCTTATTTCCGTCTAATGAGGGGCCACTCTGTTCTCAGCCAACAGTGGGTCCCGCTCACGTGCCCCCCCCAACGCTCCCCTTCAAGTGTTACACAATGTGTCCTTTTTTTGCATTCATATCATTGATTATCAACAATTTTGTACTGTACTTGTTTCCAGGCGTTTGTCCATTTCTACATGCCTCTGTTCAAATGTGTTTAAGGTCGCCTGCAGCAGACGTTTTATTAAACAAGACTTTTTTTGTTTTATTATTATTATTATGATTTTCCCAGTCCCTCGTCGCTCGCAGCATCAAATCAACAAAGCCACTAGCTCGTTATTGTTTGCATTTTTTTTCCAGTGGGCTTTGTCGTCCTCGTTGCTTTTGTCGAGAACCTGCTAAGATTTGGAAGCAACTCCTCACAAACGTGGCCGCAATTGGGACAAAATGGAAGAAATAAAATCGGCAAAACTTTGTTTACAAAGGTAAATAGAGTGTCAATTTTATCTCCCATAGGGAAGAATAGAATGTGAAATAAACTGGCGACATTCTGAAACCATTTAAAGAGCCTGTAAAGTGAATTCTGAGATTTGATTCATTATGCGTATTACTGCAAACGAACAAAGACAGCAAACCAAATTGTTCCATTTAATAGTTTTTCACTCAGCCAGTATGTGGACAGCGGCTTTGCGCTTGCACGGCCATATTAGAGCGCCTCGTTGTCACTGGATAGAAAACTCCCACGATAACCTAGTGGGAACTATTCCTGCCACTGGTGCCGTCATAACAAAGATACTAATCAAAATGTTAACTTTTTGTACAACATGCTACTAAATTCTCATCGGACGACAGTAGCGATCACTTGGGAACGCAGGCTTGTTGCACTGATGTTCATTTTTAGTTTAGTTTTTTTTTTTTTTTTAAAGTATTTTGTAGTTTGTACTTCAGACACAGCAAATGAGTCGGACATGTGGACAGTGACGCTTTCGCCCGCCCGCCTGCCTTTCTGCCCGTCAGCCACAATGTGAATTCTCTCACAATCCACACGAAGCTGTTATGTCTGTACAGTAGATGTATGATGGCCATGCATTTGCTTTTTTTTTCTCCTCATGATATTTTACAAGCTGATGTACAGTTTGTTTTTCCTTGAAAAAAGCCGACAAGGCTTTTGTCTTCCCTCCCACGTGCTGTATAAACAATGATGCTAACACTACAATGTGCACAGAATAAACCTAACGTGTTAACCTTTACGTGCGTCGGTTCGTTTTCTGGGTTTTCGCTCTCCGTTGACGTTATACGACTTCTACACGACCGCCGTAGGGATGAGAATGACCAATTTGGAAAAACACTGAAAATGTCTGCCTTCGGCGGGGGGTGGGTGCTTTGGGCACAATTTTTTTTTTTTTTTTATAAAACACTTAAATGGTGACCTCTGGTTACGTCTAATATTATAAATACAGGGCAATCATATTTTGAAAACTTAAAATGAGTCCAAACAACCAAAATAATTCTGCATACATAAAAATGTAGAGTGAGTGATCTACGTGGCCAGTGCTACAGATAGGCCTAATCTTATTAACAGTTGTCAATTATATAATATTTGAAACATTTACATCTAACTTACCTCTGCGTTTCCCGATTTGGATATGCTCCTGGATATTTTTTGCTCCTCGGCTTCCATAATTGATCATATCCGAACACAGAGTGCGCAGCACTTTGCTGGGAACGTCCACGTTTTGTGCGTTCGCTTAGACGTGTTGGTACCGTTTTCGTTACACTTTTTTCAAGCCACGCCCACCTGAAACAGTTTTTTTACCCTGTGGTTTTTATCAATTTCCCTGGCACGATCTTCACCTTTTCGCGCAAAGACTTTCATCATACTGCCAAACGTGCAAACCGCTCAATAACATACTGTATGCGTACGTGTGTCTAGAACTATCCCGTAGTAAACAGAATGCTTCGCTATGAAATGTTAGAGTAAAAATCCAGATGAAATACCGCCAAATTGCTGCCGGAAATCAGAATGTTGTCGTTATTAGAAACACCAAATTTAATGCAAAAAAAGATACCAAGCAGGGCCGTTTTCCGCTATCACAGCTGTGACTAATTTCACGATGAGCGTTGCCCATAGATGCTTGATCACAGAAATCTGCAGAAAATTCTCATCCCTGATAACAGAAGCATTTGAGCAAAGACGCAAAATGGTCTAACGGCGCAAGCAATGAGTCGACTCAAGCGAAGTCCCACTTGCCTTTCCAGAACTTTATTTACATCCATATAGAAGCCAGCAAACGACAACGAACCTTGAACATGAAGCAGAAAGTGTCGCGTCTCTGGTAGAATCGGCAAGTCTTAAAACCAAAACCAAAGAAACACCAAACAAAACAGCAACATTTGACAACACGGGTTGTTGCGCCTTCCGGAAATGGTACAATCAGGTTTGCCGCCGTCGCCCGAACCCAAAAAATTAGGTACAGGCAGAGCAGAGCCAGGCTCGTTTGAAGCGGGCTGAACTTCCAAGCCGCCTCTTTGTGGTCCACAAAAAAAAAAAAAAGCTAAAAAAATATGTTATGTTGCTAATGTCCACTACAGAGGTTTTATTTTGTTAAGTAAAAAAACAAAAACAAAAGGAAACATCTTTGGAGGAACCCCGCACTCTCTCAGCTATCCTTCTCGAAGTATTAAAAAACAGTTTGGAGTCTTTCTTTCACAAACAAACAAAAAAAAAGTAGTCGAGTGTCTGTTTTCCGCTGTGTACAGTCGCGTGTGCGTTGATGACTCAGTTCAGTAGATGACTTCGTACACGGTGGCCTTCTTGTCCCCCGAGCCCGTCACGATGAACTGGTCGTCGGGGGAGATGTCGCAGCTCAGCACTGACGACGACTCCTTAGACTGAACCCACAGACACAGACCAAAGTTCACAATCAAGCAGTTGGACTTTTGTTCTGAGTCAAGGCGTCAAGCCAGTGCTTGCCTGGAATATGCTGGAGCCGTAAGGCGTCCGCCACGCGTTCAGCAGGTTGTCTTTGCCCGTGCTCACAAACCATTTACCTGCAGGGGGAGCACAACATTGCCACACTTCCAAATAGTGCACAAGATGAAGTTGCAATTAAGAATGATGAAAATAAAAATGAAAAAAAAGAATCAGATGCTACCATCATTCTACAAAACAATAACTGAGTTAACATTTCACGACCGCATCACTTCGTATTTTTTCGTCACTTGTAATTTTTTTGTGCGTTGGAAACTTACGTCCAAGCAGTGCTACTGGAAGCACCACATCGTTGCTTTTTGACCGGATGTTTTGAAGTAAATCCAGTTTTATTCTCTCTAGTTGATTCTCCCCACCGCACCCCCATTATATTTTCAAAACAATGACTTTTTTGGAAGGTTTTCTAGTCAGGATCAAGGTTTAAAGAATTTTAAACAAGGGTTAGGTGTTCAAATTAAAGTTTAAGAAGCAATTATAATTTCAAATAAAGGGTTCTGCTTTCCAATGAGGGTTTGAAATTAAGGCAATGAACATTGGCAAGGTTTTCAAACAAAGGTTCAAGGTCAAGTGTCATCCCCATAAACTTTTTAAAATAGATATTGTAATGACAAATACATATCACATTATTCACTTCAATGTCTATACACAAATATAAATATGAGTGGAGAGCGCGTCATCCATGCGCAAAGTTGCGGAAGTCTCATTCGACATTCAAATGGTAGCCATATTGGCTGCATCTTCTGTCCGTGATGTCACCCGGGACATTTGCAATTGTAAACACGCTTTGCCACCTACTGTGGGAGACGAACACGCCCCCTCTGACACGGAAGCTCTTTTCGAAGAAGAGAACACGTCACAAACGAGTGAAGTGACCGGGGCAATATTAGCCTATCGTTTCGAGCCATATTTAGAGGATATGCGGATCACGGCCAAACCACATGGGGCCCGATCCACCTCCGCGCCGGTGATAACCAACACTGCCCGCAATGACGACGAAGCTGCCTCTCTGTCCGATCCACCTCGCCACTGCGGCCCGGCGCATCGTCATGATCATGGCTTCGGCTGGGTGGCACATCGACACATTTAACACGCCCCACAAGTCATTAGTCACCCGCAACTATTTTTTTTTTTTTAGTCGCTGTATACACACCTATCTTTTATTTGGAACCCACGAAGCAATCCATTTTTCACGACGAACCGGGTCTTTTGGAAAAGTATGAAGAGCGGATCCATCCTCCCGAGTGTTTGAGGAATATCCAACAATACAACGAGTCGGCATTTTAGCTAACACGAAGGAACAAAGAGCTACCTTCCAGCAGGTAAAACTAGTATAAACATTTGAGACCGCTCGAGTCCGCTACTGCCCCGTACGTCACTTCCTGTTTCTTCTCAAAAACAAATCCCTCGAGAGGATTTTCATGCCGGGAGTTACAAAAAGCCATATACTGTACGTCAAAATCATGTTGTGTGGTGAAAAAAAATTGCTGGGTCCATACCGACTGACGTTTTTTATTCATAACATACTAAAAATCATGCATTGCATGACAGTGGACCTTTAAGTTTTTAAGTTTCAGTTTAGGGGGTCGAGCCTAGGTCAAGGTTTAAAAAAAAAAAAAAAAAAAAAAAAAGTGTTTTCATCATGGGTTTGAGTTACAAGTCTAGATCAGGGTTTGAAATGATTTCAAAGTAAATGAGGGTTTCAGGTCTTGGTTGTTAGGGTTTCAAATGAGGAGTTTAAGCAAAGGTTTCAAACCATTTACTTGAATTTCAAACGGTTCAAAGGGTTAGGTTTGCAAACTTGGGCTTGACGCCAGGGTTAGACGTCGTTTCGAGTCTTTCCCGTTGTCCATGATTAAGAAAGCACGTTCTCACCGCAGTAGGCGAACTTGAGCGAGAGCACGCAGCTCTCGTGAAGGTGCAGCTGGTACTTGTCGGGCTTGGACACGTGCAGGACTTCCACGTTGCTGCTCTCCATGCCCACCGCCAGCCACTCGCCCGTCGGACAGTAACCCAGCGAGAAGATCTGCCCATGGCAGAAGGGAAAACGTTGGCATTTTTAAACATTCGGATGGCGCCCTGTGAAATTCTGCTCGGCGTGTGCGCACCTGCGAGGTGAAGTCGTGCTGCTGCAGCTGCCGTCCCTCCCTCAGGTCCCAGCAGCGGACCGTGTTGTCCAGGCCTCCCGTCCACAGCTTGGTGCCGTCGTTGGAGATGTCGATGCAGCTTGCGCCGTCCGTGTGGCCCTGGAACTGTCTGAGGCCACCACCGACACAGAACGCATTCAATATGGAGGTGAAGGGGACTCGACCTTTGAACTTGTTACCTGACGAGCGTCTGGTTGTGCAGGTCCCAGACGACGATGTTTCCGTCGCTGCAGCAGGAGAAGCACACCTTGTTGTCGGGCGAGATGGCCAGGGCGTAGCAGGCGGGCGCGGACGACGTCAGCTCGGCTTTGATGCGAGGGGTGGGCGTGGCCAGGTCCCAGATGGACAGCGTGCTGGCCTCGCCGCCAACGATCAGCGTGCGCCCGTCCGACAGCAGCTTGCACGAGCGGATGTAGTTGTCGCGGTTCTGCTGGGAACAGAGAAGGACAAAACTATCTAAACCAGAAGAAGCTTATCCATGCTTCTATCTAAAGTAGACTTGACTATTTTAATGGTCTTCTGACTGGACTCTCCAAAATCCCCATTTTAAATGTTTTATTTATTTGCTTTTAAATGCTTATAATCATGTAAAGCACATTGTGTATGAAATCTGCGATATAAATTCATTTGCTTTGCTTAACAAAACTGACTGGAATTTCTGTAATCATCCATCCATCCATTTTCCTAGCCGCTTATCCTCACAAGGGTCGCAGGGGTGCTGTCAACTGGGACGCGAGAAGTAATATTTTAAGTGACATTCTTTTCATTATCAAGAGAAGTAAAACTTTTATTATTTTGAATTGACGGCGTTTATTTTATGCAGATCCATTTGGACAAGGTATAGACATTTTAACAGTATAGTACATATAACCATGGTTACTATTTTTATGTATTGAATTATTATAGAAATGAGGAAAGGATGGCAAAGGATGAGAAAGCTTTTATTTATCATTTTACTATTTACCTTAAAGGTACGTAAGAAAATCAAATTATAAAATGTAGTAGAATGTAGGGAAAGAATATGTACTTTATAATTTCCCGAAAAATTGTACTATAACTTTATTAAAAATGTAAGGCAATATTTTTTTTTTTTTAAAACATGCTTTCTTTCTCCAGAAGTTACATGGGGTGAAAAAAATATATAATTTACGATTTATAATACAGGTTTAATTCTACTAATTTATTTATTTATTATATATATATTTTTTTAAATACTAATTTTTACTTTACCGCATCTATGGATATTAAATATTTTTATTTCAAATTACATGACCAAAAAAAAAAAAGAATACAGGCTTATTGTGTACGATTTTGTACTTACATATTGACATACAGTAATTCTACTTGTAAAGATGAACTCCTGAACACTGACCAGACAGTCGAGCTGCGCCATGGGACTCTTGCTGCCCGGCTGGCTGATGTCCCAGACCTTGACGCAGCCTTTGCCCCCCGTGTAGACGTGACGCGTGGACGTGCTGATGGTGACGGCGCACACCACCTCGCCGTGGCTCAGGCTGTGGATCTGCCGGGCGTGGCGAGGGATGCCCGGGCCCAGCAGGGCGTCGGGGGGGAAGGGCACAGGCTGCATCTGCCCGTCGGCACTCACGTGGAACGAGTAAGCCCTGCGGGGTACCGGGGTTCTCTTTTAAGGCCCGGCCCCACTCGGATACTGGGAGGAGTCCGGCCGGACGAAACTTACGGTTTTCCAGAGGCGGCTGACTGCAGGCTGGCGGGCAAGCCGGGCACTCTCATGTGCGGGTGTGGAGACTCGTAGCCCACCTGTGGATCAAAACCCAAAGTGACGGGACAGAAAAAGACGAACAAGTGGGGCTTGCTGCTTCTGAATAATTCATGACCTTTTTTTCTATTTATGCTACGTATGTTGGCTAAACACCAATTGGCTCAGTGCCAAGCTGAAGCGACCTGAGTTGGAAATGCTAAAAATGTTTTGGAGTCATGGTGAGGCGTAATTATGGTTTTGAGCAGGGGCGGCCAAGCAGCCAGAGCTCAAGAGCCACATTTTTGACTGTGTTCCGGCAAAGAGCCACATCATACTAGTGGACATTGGCCAGATTTATTGTAAATGGCACACACCAACATGATAACAACAAAAATGGACTCCTACAGAGTACCAAGACCACAGGCCAGTAATAAAAAAAAAAAAAAAAAAAAAAAAATTGCGTGCTCTTTCTCACACAGAAACTACTCACATAATTGGAGCTCTGAGTGCAACTGTAATGTCTGATATTCTCAGTTCAACAGTGTGGCGGGAGAGTTAAATGTTTGACACAATTTCTTTAACATTTTTGTTTTCGGGCCACAAGGTTTCCGTGACATCACTGAGGCATTTTTTAAATAAATTACCCTTCAATGTATGTTTTTTTTGGTGCCACTCCAATGTTCCAAGTCACTTGATATGATACAAGCATTTGTCTCTGGATGCTTCAATAATTTTTTTTAACTCCATCTGCTTTTCTGTGCGATTTTTCTAAGTGACTAACTTGTGACTAGGAAGTCTAGTTTCTTTGGGAAATTCCAGGTCAATATTAGCGTGGAGTGAGCTCAAGTGAAGATTTGATGTCTGACAGAAAAGGCGCTCAACCACCCCCAACCCAAAAATAAACAATTCAGCCTTAATTCCCTCCTTCCTCATTAAGCAATAAAAAGTATTGCTTTTACTTTTTTCCATTTAGACAAATATAACACTGCACTTGTGGCATTCATAAGATATTGTAAACCTTTTTTTTCCCCTTTACACATAGACTTATTATTATGATGAGATGACAATTTACCCCCGAATAACTTGATTAATTTATTTCATAAGTGTGTACCAAACCGGTCGATCTTCCAATAATCAGTATTCAACAAGTAGCTCCGTTTTAAAAAGTTTGATGACCCCTGCATTCGACATTTGCTCGAACCCGACCTCTCCTCTGTAAAAAATTTACTACAGGTGCTCACCACTGGGGAGCGTCCGTATCCTGCCGCCGCCGCAGCAGCGGCCGCTGCCGCCGCCGCCGCACCATTCATCTGGGGGGAGACCAGGTGGAGGCCTGCGCCGTAGGCCGCCGCGCCGGGCAGGTCCCCGTTGACCCCGGGAGGAGGCAGACCGAAAGCCCCTGGGGGGTACGCGCCCTGCACGACCAAGGGGTTCCTCAGACCAAGAGCTGCAGAAAAGAGCTGCAGTTATTGCACATGATTAAATGATGATGCTCATTCTTAACACTCAGTGAGGAACTGAGCAGCACTGGAACACTACTGCCCCCTGCTGGACGCTGTGCATCCCTGCACGGACACGATAAAGTGCTGACAGGATAGGACAGCTGGAAAAATCCACGGACGTCATATGAGGCGGTCAATCAACTCGTTTTTTTCTGTCTTGACCATCAGATGAGTCGAGTTGGTGATGTGATGCATTCACACATCATGCAAAATAGGTCGGGAAAAACACGAATAATAAAATAAGAAAAAGTAGAGCTGCGGTAAAAGGAAAATAATTGTTAGCATATTGCAGATGCATAATTATTTTTTTGAACATTTTCACAAAGCCCTCTTGATTTGACCATTGTAGATTTTCATGACCTGCATGGCTGAGAATCAACAGAGACTTGCATTTTTTCCCATGAGATTTCAACAGTGCGTTAAAAATGACATTTTCTTTTTTTACCAATTTTGCCATTGAGTAAATTAAATCTGTAACTGAGGAAAAGGTAGGGAAGAGGGGAAGTTATGCATAATAGAAAAGAATATGTTTGAGCAATGAAAGGGTAGAAGTAACGATGGAAGAATAACAAAACTGAGCGAAGGAAGGCGAGATGAAAAGAAGTGGACGCCTTCTTCTGAGCACACCATCGTTATGGTCAATAAATACAACTCGAGTGCACAAAGTTTGAGATGCCTTTGACATCCAATACAAAGAATTGGAGGCCAAAGATGATCATTTCAAGCTACAAGGCTGGTGGGTGGGGGAAGTCGTCATGGCTTTTACCCAGCGGGTCGACACCAGGCTTGCCGGGGATGGGTCTGAACTGCGGCGGTCCACTGGGTCCAGGGGTATTGGACTCCTGGGACATTGGGGTTCCTGGCTTCATACCTGGAGTACTGGATTTCTCTCTCTGAAAATAAAGCAAAAGATTTTGATGTGAGTCCAGCTGTTGGTGGTGTACCCAGTCTCCAACCCAGACGAGTGAATCCTCAATTAGTTGCATGTAGAACATCAACAATGGCATGGCAGTGATGGCAGTGTGATGGTCTGGGGATGCTTTTCCAGTTCAGAAACTGGACAAGTCGCTGTGTCAAATACTGGACTTAAATCCAAGTGAGATGTTGTGTTGCCTTCTTAAATTGCACAATTTACATTTGATTTAAAATTTTGCCTCATAGGGTAGCACAATTGATAATTAGGTTCCAAACTAATGATTCAAAAAAAAAAAAAGGCTTGACATTGTAGGTTTGGGATTCCCACCCTCTTTTATAACTAAAATACGCATTTAAAAACTGCAGTTCAGAGCTACGTGGTTTGTCATTGTGAGATTAAAACCAGCGCATCTGTTTCATGAAACTTAGTATTTGCGTCAGCAACAAACCCCCACGACAGGTGAAGGTTTACGGGACAGATTCATCTAATTTGAACGATACCTGTGAAGACTCCTTGCCACGCGACGGTGACGTTGCGCTGCTGGAGGACGCCAGCGAGGTAGGGCTGGCCTGTGGAGGTCCTTCCTTGCGAGAGGGCGGCATCTTGTCCAGGCCGTTTTCCCTGGATGAGTAGGACTGCACGCTACGCGGGGACGATGGGTCCTGGTTTGTCGGATACCAGAGAGAGTAGACAATAGTGAAGAAACTACAGTACCGCATTGGAAAACGAAATAACGGTGTCATTCGAAGGTGGGAACATTTTTGTTGTGGTGTGGCTAGAGTCCCGCTTGAGACCTTCAAATAATAAAAAAAACTGTAAACTACCACTAACGATGATGACAAATGTGCAAACCTCGTCAACCACCAAGTTGTCATCGCTTTTGTCTGCATCGCTGCCCTGACAGAGGAATGAAAGAAGAATGAAGAAAGTGAGGTGGAATTCCTTCAATTAGAATTCTCTTAATATTTTACACAAAGGGCTATACACTTGCGCTCGCAAAAAAAAATAAATAAAAAAATTCTATACCAGGGGTGCCCAGACTTTTTTTTACCCCAAGATCTACTTTTCGAACATCCAGTCTCTCACGAGCTACCGACGACGGGGGGATGATGATGATGCTCCCAAACCGTTTTAAGGTTAATGGTATGTTGCCTCCAATATTTAAAATACAGAATTAGCTTTTTGTGCACTGTATTGTCTGTGCTTTCATCCTGGATCAAGGTGGAATTTCAAAATTATACACCATCTCATCCTGCACTTTCTACTTTGGCTTCCGACTCAACAAAAGAGAAAATCTCATCCAGTTTAACCACTATTTCTTCGATTATTCACATACTCTGACAGTCATTCCATCTTAAAACAACAGCATTTCTTTTTTAACTTTCTCCATTAATGTCGAAAAAAACATAAGCAGCATGTCTAGCTCGTCTTTGCTCTACGTTGCCCAGACTGTGTTGGTAACTAAAGCAGCGGTGGTGGACGCTGTCATTATAAAAAAACATCGATGGATCAATCAACCAAGACTGCCTCGCGATCGACGCATTGCTCTATACCATAACAATGAAAAGCTTAAGCATGTCAAATAGGACGGCATACGCTAGAATCAGCTGCATTTTTGTCCCGTTTGTGGTATTCTTCAGGTAAGAGAGCTTGAGTGGCACCAGGCCTTAAAATGAACAAGAAATTGAAGGAACAAGAGTGGCTGCATGTAGAAAAAAAATCATATTCAGCTTGATTCCATTAAAATATGTCCCACCACTAAAAGCAAATTTGAACTCGAAGTGTGTAAAAGGGCCAGCTCACATAGTCCGTCATGAACTCCTTCTCGTCAGCTTTCCTCTTCTTGCTGTTGCTGAGGTAGTCTGCAGGGCGACCTTTGTCCCCATTGGACAGAGAGCTCTGCGGGAGAGACGGAGGGGCGGAAGGAAAGAAAGGGAAGCGACGGAGAAAGGAAGTAAGGAGGCGACGAGGTGAGAGTGGACGTGATGAATTATCTAAAAGGCTTCAGACACACACAAGCGCACCAAAATAACCCCACAAACATATCACATGGCATCAAAATATCATTTTTTTGCTCTTCTGAGCTGAGCAAACGTTGTTTAAATGCTTCAAATAACTCAACTTTGGCCAACAGTGCATTTCAAAGGGGACACATTACGGGAAATTGACTTTAAATGGGCCGTATACAAATAGTTGGCTCACTGGAGTGTCTGTCCGGCCATCAAGAGTGAAATGAAACATAAAAGTCAATCTTTTGTCGGAAAAACGTCGGGGCTGATTGACGTGGTAATCGTCGCTGGACTGAGTCCCTTGAGCAAGAGCCAGCTGTTAACTGGCTGTCTGACCCACGATCGTGGAACAACAACAACATCCCTCACAGACGCCACAGCGTTGCTATCATGGCAAAGCTCAAAGGTAGGCAGAGCTGCATTGAGTGAGATTAGTGTTGTGACTGCGCAACACATACACACACTGTTTTGCGTAAGTGGTGTCTCCATGAGTTAAAAAAAAAAAAAAAAATATATATATATATAGAGAGAGATTTTCTCTATTTTTATCCCCCTGCTGCCTTGGGTTGTCATGGTAACAAAAGCTGGACTCACCATTGGTTTGGCAAGATATGGGGTGGGGTGTGTTGTCACTCACTTGAATGCGGATCTGCTGCTCAAGGTGGGTTACCTTAAGCAAGGCAAAAAAAAAAAAAACTGGTCTAAAGTACCCCATTATCCTTAATACTTGGGGTATTTGAACGCTGCGGACATCTGGGAACTGTTTTAAATGGAAAATAAAATGTTTGGGCATTTGAATAATCTAAACGTCCTACATTTCTTCAGTAATTAAAGTAAGATGTGCAAAAAGTTATGAAAACGTCTGCAAGGAGGACGATAATGTCCTTTTTATTGATTTGATCCAAATTCCATCTGTTTTCCAAGCGGCTTATCAGCAACAGGGTCGCGGAAGTGTTGGAGCCTAACTCCGGGGGAAAAGCGAACTACACCCAGAACTGGTCCTCGGTCACGTATCGACACCATCACTGAGGTGGGAATCGATCCCACGCTGCCCACACCAAAATCAGTCATGTGTACCACTACACCATCAGTGACTCTGAGATGTACTTCATTGTATAGCTACAGTATATTTGCTCAATTCCTTGTACTCACCGGTCCTGCTTCCCGGTCTGTGTCCAGGTTGAGGTGGTGATGGTTCATGTCACAACACCCAGAAAAAAAAAATGGACAAAAAGAAAAACATTTTTTCATTAGACGATAATCCTCGACACAGTCAGCGGCGTAACTTTCAAGTCTTCACTCATTATTGCAGCAATCATACACGAGACGTTTGATCCAGCTGATTTCGGCTTCATCACTGAGATCGTCGGCAAATCGTGAAACTTTGCCTCCATGTAATCATACACACAATCACAACATTCAAATTCTTTGCAATTTCGTATCAACGCTCTACATACTGGACGTGGTTTCAATTTAGAAGCTGGATCAGGGCGAGTTAGTTTTTTAACATAAACTTGAAAATGGACCAAAATGGCCTCTTAAAACAAAAGAGCTGACCTCTTATTTCAAGATATTTTTTTTTTCATATAGTTTTTGTGAGTCTACCAATTTGTATGTTTGTAACGCATAAGCTGGCCCAAATGATTAAATGACTACCGTTTTTTCCCCACACTATAAGGCGCACCGCATTATAAGCCACACCTTCAATGAATGGCCTATTTCAAAACGTTTTTCATATACAATATAAGGCGCACCGCATTATAAGGTGCATAGAATAGACGCTACAGTAAAGGATGGGGTTACATTATGCATCCATTAGATGGAGCTGCACTAAAGGCTCAATAATGATCCATCCATACATAAGGCGCACCGGATTATAAGGCGCACCATTGGCTTTTGAGAAAATGAAAGGCTTTTAGGTGCGCCTCATAGCGCAGAAAATA
The DNA here is from genome assembly GCF_019802595.1 of Syngnathoides biaculeatus. Taxonomy (NCBI): domain Eukaryota; kingdom Metazoa; phylum Chordata; class Actinopteri; order Syngnathiformes; family Syngnathidae; genus Syngnathoides; species Syngnathoides biaculeatus. The sequence continues at coordinate 14,317,486 of NC_084646.1, read as the reverse complement.
CGGCAATTCAAATATCACTTCAAAATCTCAGCCCTGCGATATTGCAGCTTCTCCTATTTTTCCGCTACTGCTACCAAGACAAAGCTATGAATTTCACAAAAACTTCACATGGAAGGCCTATTGATATGATTACAAAGCGGTCAAATTTTTATTGTGGAAGTATTATACTGCCCCCTGGTGGCCAAGGGTACACACATAAAAAGGATCAGCACAATGTCTACTGAATTAAAGCAAAAAAAATGTGTTACGACTATATTATCCCTCATTTTATCTGAAAAAAAAAACCCAAAAACATTTGTTTGTTGTTTTTTGGGCCTGGAATAGATTAGTGACATTTCTGTCCATTTAATTGAGAAACAATTTGAAGTAATTTTCATTACAAACATGGCCACGTAACTTTTCATTCATTCACGTTAAATGCTGCGCTCGGTTACCTCGGTGATGCTCGGCGGCGGCGGCAGCGGCCTCCAGGTGAGCTCTCTCGTCTTTGGCGGCCAGCTGGGCCCCCAGGGCCCCAGACAGGGCCAGCAGCCCGGAGCCCCCGCCCAACGCCAGGCCCGGGTGAGGCAGCCCTGACGGGTGCGGCCCCACCGGCAGACCCTGTGCGTGCTGCGAGAGGTGTTGCGCTTGAAGCTGCTGCTACGGGGGGAGCCACAAGAGGGGAAAGACATGGGTGACTTATTGGCGCTGAGAGAGAGAGGGGGGGGGGGGGGGGGCGCAGAGCAGGAAAGCAGGAAGTGCAGCGGGAGAAATGCACAGGTCAGGGCAGTGGGCCTAACAGGAATCATATTTGCATCATAAATGCGTATGGGACATTTTAAAGTGCAACCATACCAAATTAAGAGAGCCAATCGGTGTGGAATGGGCCTAAAAGGGTGCCTCGTTAATATATCTTTTACGTCAAGAAAAAAGGAGGGAAAAATAAAAAGGAGGATAAGGTACACACACTATGAGGCAGAGGGGGGAGCCCACGTACCCCTATGGAAGCATTTAACTCCCCCATGGTCACCTGTTTGGCGCGCTCCATAGCTTGGACCACCTGTTGCTGGTGCTGCGGGGAAGAAAAAAGCCAGAGGTCACTCGGAGGACACGTCGTGCTCGCTTTCAGGAATATTAATTGCGTGCAAAGTGGGATTGATTAGCATGCTAAGCTATTCAGCATGTACGAATGAATGTGACCGCTTGGCCATCAGCAAAAATGAAATGCCCTTCAGAGGACTCAGCGTGCCGTAGGTGCGCTTGCGTTCTTGTCTCTAAATCTTTGTGAGGTACAAATCTTGACATTGCCGCCTACATTTGTCTTTTCTTGGAAAAAAACAGGCTTAAATGAGCTCTTTTTGCCCTGGACTGTTTTGTCTCTATCTGTGTGTGGCGCAGCCCTTGGCATTTACACCTTTATTGTGAAGAGATTTGTCTTTGCCTGTGCATTCCGCCCTGCTAAAATGTTTGTGTGAGCTTCTTTCGCCCTACTGGTCAGGTCAAATAGTGGAGCGCAGAGTCCAAAGCAAACATGGTGAAGCAGCATTTAGCTATTATGCTGGACACAAATAGAAGAAGTTGGGAACAGAGGTGAGGTCAGCCCCAAGTGGGAATATTTTTAAATCCAGGTTGAAAACTCTTCCTTTTTCTCATAGAATATATCCACTTTTTGATCATATTACTCGTTACATATTACGCGGATTTAATTGTCTTTTTTAAAATATTTGGTCATTTTTATTGTTTTATACCGTTTTAAATGTTTTATCTCTTTGTTTTCAAATGCCTTTAAAGGGCCACTATCATGAAATGCATGATTTCTAGTATGTTATTAATGAAAAAAAAACCGACATGGACACATGCGTTTTTTTCCCACCACAAAACAAGATTTTAACATTTATGACTTTTTGTAACTCCCGCCATGAAAATCCTCTCGAGGGATTTGTTTTCGAGAAGAAGCAGGAAGTGACGTACATGGCAGGACCGCCCTCAAGTGGACTCGTTTTTTTCCATTAGTTTTACCTCCCGGTGGTAGCTCGTCGTTCCTTCGTGTTAGCCAAAATGCCGGGCCGGCTCGGTGCATTGCTGGACATTGCTCGAACACTCGGGAGGATGGATTTACCCTTCATAAGTTTGCAAGAGACCCGGTTCGTCGTGAAAAATGGATTGCACGGGTGCAGAGGACGAGAGCTTCGTGGGTTCCAAATGACAGCTAGGTGTGTATACAGCTACTAAAAAAAAAATAATATTTTGGGTCAGACCACGTAATCAGTCTCTCATAATTTAACAAAAGATCCGCGTACATATGATAGGGGTGCTAAATGAGTTGATGTGCGCATTGGATGGCTTCCGCGTCGTGTTCGCCCGCGAAGGCTGCCGCGTTGGGTTCGCGAACGGGGGCGGCTATGAACAACAGATGCCGGCAATGGCACACTCAGCTGCGTGCTACAACAACGCCCTGTCGGCCGGGGAGGCTCGTCGTGGCGCCGGGTTGCGATGGTTCATCTCCACCGTGGAAGTGGATCAGACGGGGAGGCGGTTTGGCTGTGATTCACATATCATCTGAATATGCCTCAAAACAGTAGGGTAATATAATCTTCGAAAAGAGCTTCCGTGTCAGAAGGGGCGTATTCGTCTCCCATAGTAGGTGGCACAATGGCGAATGTCTGGGGTGACGTCACGGACAGACAATGCAGCCAGTATGGCGACTACTTGGATGTCGAATGACACTTCCGCAACTTTGCGCATGGATGACACGCTTTCCGCTCATATTTATTTTTTCGTGTCGACATTGACGTGAATAATGTTATATGTATTTTTCATTTCACTATGTATTTTAGAATGTTTATAGGGGTGACACTTGACCTTTAATCATGTAAAGCACATTGTGTATGAAATGCACTATACAAATAAATTTGCTTGCTTTGCTACTGGACTGTGGGTGCGTACGTTCTTTCCTCTACCTTTGAGAGGCACAGTTCTTGACATCTGCACTTGTCTTTGGATGGACGCTTTGACAGGGAAAAAAAATGATTGGATGAGCTCTTTGCGTCCTATTTTACCACGTGTGTGCTTAGTTGTTAATCTTTGCGTGGCACAGCCTTTGCCATTTATACTGTACATTCATTGTGTGGAAATTTATCTTTACATGGACATTTTTGGCTGGAAAAATGGTACAGGACACAGACTTTTCACCCCGTCAGACAATGTGTGTGTTTCTGGCTACACATATTTGTGTGGGCATCTATCTGTGTGTGGACATTTTGGTTAAAAAAAAACAAAAAACGGTGAGCTTCAATTAAACTGTGTGTGTGTGTGTGTGTGTGTATCCCACCTCCTGAGACAGGAATGGGATGAGTTGAGCACAGATCACGTTCAGCCGCTTGGCAATCTCGGTCTGAAAGCGGGGAGGAGGAAGAAAAATATGTGATGAAAAAAAAAGACTTTTTACACACAGATACATGCAAAAAGACACACCCACACAGACACTGTCGCTATGACCTGCTTCTCTCGCGGACCCCTGTGGTAAATATTTCAACCGCTTGCATCTGGCCCATGCAAATGGAACCTTTGCCAGAGAGTCGGACTAAAATATTCATGGTGAGCATCTGCTGTGGCCGCAGCCAGCCCACACACACACAAAATCACTAACTTACACACATACACACAATCAGAGCGTGGGCGTGTGCGTTGCCGTGAGAAAGATTCTCAATATTTTTGCGCGCGCGCGCTCCTCAGACGTCGGCGTGTGTGTTCACATTCTGCCGGCTCGAGTGTGCGTTTTTCACGCTACGGGTCAAAGACTCTTACTGAGGGTGTGTGACTGTGCATGCGCGTCTAACTGCTCTACTACACAGCCGGCTTCCTCCCCCCATCCCGTTCTCCATTTCGTTAGGTGTATGTTTACGCAAGAATATAAGTGTAATCAGAGATACAAGTTTATAGCAATATAGCTGCATATATACATTACACACAGGCTATGACGGTGCCACAACTGGTTTGAGCGTTAGTCTCACAATTCTGAGGACCGCAGTTCAAATCCCCGACCCCGCCTATGTGAAGTTTGCATGTTCTCCCGGTGCCTGCGTGGCTTTCCTCCGGGCACTCCGGTTTCCTCCCACATCCCATAAACATGCACCAATTGAAGACTCTAAATTGCCTCTAGATGTGATTGTGACTGCAGTTTGACTCTATGTGCCCTGCGATTGGCTGGGAACCAGTTCACCGTGTACCCCGCCTACTCCTCCATGACGGCTGGGATAGGCTCCAGCACTCTCATGACCCTTGTGAGGATAAGCGGCTCAGAAAAATGGATGGATGCTATATATACACATACACACACACACACACACACACACTGGATGATAGTGTTTCTATTGGTTGTTTTGCAGTCTTGATGACGAGGAGAATTTCAACAGCAATATTGATATTTCATGAGATATCACCATAGAACAATATTTCGGTACTTATAAAAATAAGTGCTGGTTTCCTGTTGAAATGCAATTTTACGTCATCAAAATAATGTTAACTCATAAAATGGACAAAATTTGACAATGAAAATACGAAACTTGACTCAAAAGAGCATATAATGGAGGGGGGGGGGAATCGACATTTTGCAAGAGATGTTATTTTCCTACAGAAATGCACATCGGAAGGAAGGCTGCCATTTCCCAGTAGCGGTTCTTTTGACTCTAAAAACACGGTTGCTGTGGAAACAAGCAAACAACATTCTCTTTAATCTCCTTTTGGTTAAAAATAGTCCTGCGAAAAAACGCGCCCTCTGTCTATTCCAAGTCTGCCTCCTTCCATTCCTCCCTTGCTGATATTATTGATTAGTGTTACGGGCTTCGGCATGCACACGCAAGAGCATACGCAAAACACACAAACACACACAAACACACTTAGCATCAAGGCCGTTAGGGCCGGTAATGATATGCATGCAGAGATCATGACAACATCATTATGGCTGCAGGCTGTTTGTCTAGTTGACAGCCAGCCTGTGCTGAGGTGTGTGCGTTACTGAGTGTGTGTAAATGTGTGTCTGTGTCCACACACACACACCACACACACACACACTGGATGATAGTGTTTCTATTGGTTGTTTTGCAGTCTTGATGACGAGGAGAATTTCAACAGCAATATTGATATTTCATGAGATATCACCATAGAACAATATTTCGGTACTTATAAAAATAAGTGCTGGTTTCCTGTTGAAATGCAATTTTACGTCATCAAAATAATGTTAACTCATAAAATGGACAAAATTTGACAATGAAAATACGAAACTTGACTCAAAAGAGCATATAATGGAGGGGGGGGGGGAATCGACATTTTGCAAGAGATGTTATTTTCCTACAGAAATGCACATCGGAAGGAAGGCTGCCATTTCCCAGTAGCGGTTCTTTTGACTCTAAAAACACGGTTGCTGTGGAAACAAGCAAACAACATTCTCTTTAATCTCCTTTTGGTTAAAAATAGTCCTGCGAAAAAACGCGCCCTCTGTTTATTCCAAGTCTGCCTCCTTCCATTCCTCCCTTGCTGATATTATTGATTAGTGTTACGGGCTTCGGCATGCACACGCAAGAGCATACGCAAAACACACAAACACACACAAACACACTTAGCATCAAGGCCGTTAGGGCCGGTAATGATATGCATGCAGAGATCATGACAACATCATTATGGCTGCAGGCTGTTTGTCTAGTTGACAGCCAGCCTGTGCTGAGGTGTGTGCGTTACTGAGTGTGTGTAAATGTGTGTCTGTGTCCACACACACACACACACACACACACACACACACATTTATACACGCACACACAACCCCATTCCCTCCTAAGTGATTTATTGACGCCGGACTGAACTTCCACCCCCTCCTCTTTTTCCTCCCTCTCTCCGTCATTCCTCTCACTTGCCCACATACCCTCCCCCGCCCCCGTCCTCCTCCCAATCCATCAGCCCCACCGTCCCTCGGCCCCGCCTGCCCAGGGGAGACACAATGATTTCTTGTTAGAGAACTCCAACTACTAAATGACATCTTCAGGAGGGAGGAGAGTGGGAGGAAAAGGAGAAGAGCAACTGAGAGAAAGGGGATAAAGAGAGGGGAGGACAGAATGGGGGAGGAAGAGGTGGGGAGGTGATGAAATGGGAGAGGAGGGGATTGGGTGGCGAGGAAGTGCGACAATGAGGCGAGGATGTGGGAGGAAAGTGGGGGAGGGAAAAAAAAAAAAAAAAAAATCGACATCGCGGTGGAGAGTGCGGGTTGGGGGGGTGGGGGCTCTGTGACATGTCAAAAGTGAAACAATTGAGATGGCGAAATGAACAGAGAGAGAGCAGGAGAAAGAGAGAAAGGGGAGACAGCAGGAAGGCAGTGACCTGATTTAAAGTGAAATCTAGCATGGACTTTATATGTCTGAGAGGAAGAGGGAAGAACCCCACACACCCCCATTAAAAAAAATACAGAATGCAGAAGAAATTGAAAATTAATAGTGGAGTGGGGGAGAAAAATCAGAAAAAAAAAAGAAAAAAGATTCATGACAGACAGGACCGATAATGGTAAGAGAGATCTTCCTCATGTACGTAGTGGAAGAATGAACTCGGCGTGGAGATCCTATTAAACGCCTCCGTTGATATATTTGAAGGAGGGCTGACATTACACTCAGAGAGAAGGAAAGCCAGGAAGGGGGGTTGGTGGTGGGGGGGGGGGATAAAGGAGAGGGCGTGAAATTCCAAGACAAAGATAAACTGGAAGGACGACAAACAAACGTCACGGCTTGCTCACCTGTTTGTGCATTTCGATGTTAAGGCCGTAGGACATCTCGTAATACTGCAACACACACACACAAAATACATATTGTTACATTAATGCTGCTATTATCTTTGAATGGGACCACTGTTGCTTTATTTATGGGCCACCCAGACTATTAAATGTTTCATCAAAACACACTTGTACACGCTATATGTACGATATGGTCTAAACTTTGGGGGCCGCTTGGAACTCTTTTTTTTTTTTTAATGTCTAGACTATTTTCTTCACTGGAAAAAAATGATTTTCATTAAAAAGTAGGAACATTTGTTAGGTGAAATTCTGAAACTTTTGAATGACCGTGTTTCTTTTTCCTTGATGTGTTGTTTCTGATGGTATTTATGTTTAAAACGGATATAAAAAGACAACACATGTGTTCAAATGACAGGTTTTTGTCCTGTAAGAAGATCAATTATTTCAAACAATAACCTGTATAGGTCAATTGATTTCATAATCTTCTGAAGAGCGGGACTTAAAATAACACAATGTGTGCACACCATCTTATAAAATGGCGTCAGCAGACATATCCTTCTGTTTAAAGTTCCTGATGAACCCCAAATCAATTTCAGATCAGTTAAGGCTTTTTCTGACCTTTTTTCCCCACCAAAATTGTTCATAATTCGTTCCACCGAGACTAAGGTCCCAGATCCATCCATTTTCTTCGCCGCTTATCCTCACAAGGGTCGCGGGGAATGCTGGAGCCTATCCCAGCTGTCAACGGGCAGTAGGTGGGCTACACCCTGAATAGGTGGAGACAGACAACAATCGCACTAACAATCACACCTATGGGCAATTTTAGAGTGTCCAATTAATGTTGCATGTTTTTGGGATGTGGGAGGAAACCGGAGTGCCTGGAGAAAACACACACAGGCACAGGGAGAACATGCAAACTCCACACAGGCGGGGCTGGGATCGAACCCAAGCCCTCATAACTGTGAGGCCAACGCTTTACCAGCTGACCCACCGTGCCGCAGGTCCCAGATTGGTGGTGCATGGCTAACTAATGGTTTGACTACAGCGTACGGATTGCCCAAAAAAAAAAAAAGATAGAAAAATGTCACTTTTCCCCCACAATATTTGCTTTTTTTTTTTTTTTATGAAGATGAAAGCAGTCTGTGATATTAACCTTGGACACTGAAAGTCATCAGCGCTCGGAAAACTCGGGTGAAGGGCGCTTGGGAGGCCTCCAAGTGAGTAGCGGCGAGAAAGGAATATTGTCAGACTGCTGGAATAATCACGTCTAATTTGAGCTATTTGAACTTTTTGACTCCAAAGAGGAGCTGGGAGGGGAGAGCCAATGAGAAATGACAGGCAGGTGGCACTCTCTCTCTCTCTTTCTTTCTTTCTCTCTCTCGACAGAAAAAAAGAAAGTGTTTTAAAGTCGGATGCCTCGCAAAGTGACAGCCTGACATTTGCTTTTCAGAGAGGAGATTGGCAAGTTGGAGCGCCAGAACATTCTGGCTGTATGAGAGGAGAGGAGATGGGCATGGGGTTGTCTCTCTGCAGACATCTTTCTTGGCACGCTGTGTGTGTGTGTGTGTGTGTGTGTGTGTGCGTGCGTGTGCGCGCATGCAGGTGTCTATGCGTCTGTATTGCTGTTTGTCTGTGCTTCCATAAAAGATGCCTTTCCTGGCAGCTGGCAGCTCCACTTGACAGTTGGTGTGCCAAGTTGTGCCGGTTGCTTAGCAACACCCAAACTCCCCCCAATCAGCCACTAGGAGAGGAGACCTCGCCTACCCCACCAACACCCCCCTCCTCCCCTTTTCTTAGCGAGAGCCAGAACTTCAACCCCCAACCCCTCCAACACACACACACACACAATTCCCAGCTCAGTGCCAGGAATGCCTCATAGCATTTTTTTGGCAGGGCCCGAGCGGGTTCTTGGCAGACGGCGCTGGTTCAGCTGTGGTGGCGAGGGGTTCAGATGGCAGGCAGAATTCCCGCTGACTGAACGGACCCAAATATTCACAGAACGTTGCCCTAATGGTACGGTCGCAGCGCAGCCAAGTGCAGACACGCATTAACCTCAAAACTGCGCGCGCCTCATTAGTTTCAACATTTCCATACTTTTGTAGTTCTTTGACCATTCGCGGCTGTGATCTCACTTATCAGACCCAGAAACGGGCCCAGCACTCCATTTCGCCTCAGTTGCTTCCCGGTGCGATTCATCTGCAATCAATTTCGCATCTCGAATCGAACAATTAATATTAAGTCAATCCTTAGTGTGAACGTTGACAGATTCTGTTGCTGAGCCCAAGTGACCGAACAAAAGAATAAACTGAGGAAATACATTACTCGTGAATCATTATGAAAATTAGTGTCTCCCAAGCTTTACTGAGCACATATTTTACATTTGAACGATCTCATGGCACACCCTCAATTTAACTGCAAATGGATTTGCTCAGTGTGCAAGTTGGTCATATTTATTTGGACGTAAAGCTATTTTGCTGTTGTAACGCCAACAGGTGGATACACATTAATTATACCTTCTGCTATTGAATTTAACTGATATATAATGTACATGTAACCGACAGACAGTGAAGAAAACAAGTATTTGAACACCCTGCTATATTTCAAGTTCTCCCACTTAGAAATCATGGAGGGGTCTGAAATTTTCATTGTAGGTGCATGTCCACTGTGAGAAAAATAATCTAAAAAGAAAAATCCAGAAATCACAATGTATGATTTTTTTTACTGATTTATTTGTGTGACTCAGCCTTTCGGATATATATATATATTTAGTGAAGAAAATATGTATTTGACCACCCTGCTATATTGCAAGTTCAAATTATGGAGGGGTCTGAAATTTTCATCGTAGGTGCATGTCCACTGTGAGAGAGATAATCTAAAAAGAAAAGTCCAGAAATCACAATCAATGTATGATTTTTTTTTTTAACGATTTGTCTGATATAGCTGCAAATAAGTATTTGAATACCTGCGAAAACCAATGTTAATATTTGGTACAATAGCTTTTGTTTGCAATTACAGAGGTCAAACGTTTCCAGTAGTTGTTCACCAGTTTTGCACACACTGCAGGAGGGATTTTGGCCCACTCCTCCACACAGATCTTCTCTAGATCACACAGGTTTCTGGGCTGTCGCTGAGAAACACAGAGTTTCAGCTCCCTCCAAAGATTTCGTATTGGTTTAGGTCTGGAGACTGGCTAGGCCACCCCAGAACCTTGATATGCTTCTTACAGAGCCACTCCTTTGTTTTCCTGGCTGTGTGCTTCGGTTCATTGTCATGTTGAAAGACCCAGCCACGACCTATCTTCAATGCTCTGACTGAGGGAAAGAGGTTGTTCCCCAAAATCTCACAATACATGGCCGCGGTCATCCTCTCCTTAATACAGTGCAGTCGTCCTGTCCCATGTGCAGAAAAAAACTCCCCAAAGCTTGATGCTATCACCCCCGTGCTTCACAGTAGGGATGGTGTTCATGGGATGGAACTCATCATTCGTCTTCCTCTAAACATGGTTAGTGGAATTACAACCAAAAAGTTCCATTTTGGTCTCATCTGACTGCAAAACTTTCTCCCATGACTCCTTTGTATCATCCAAATGGTCATTGGCAAACTTAAGACGGGCCTTGACATGTGCTGGTTTAAGCAGGGGAACCTTCCGTGCCATCCATGATTTCAAACCATGACGTCTTGGAGTATGACCAACAGTCATCTTGGAAACGGTGGTCACAGCTGTTTTCAGATCATTGACCAAGTCCTGTCGTGTAGTCGTGGGCTGATTCTTCACCTTTCTAAGGATCATTGAGACCCCACGAGGTGATATCTTGCAAGGATCTCCGCTCAGATGTTTTTAGCTTCTTCCACTTTCTAATGATTGCTCCAACAGTGGACCTTTTTTTCCACCAAGCTGCTTGACAATTTCTTCGTAACCCTTTCCAGCCGTGTGGAGTTGTACAATTTTGTCTCTGGTGTCTTTGGACAGCTCTTTGGTCTTGGCCATGTTACAAGTTTGAGTCTTACTGATTGGATGGGGTGGACAGGTGTCTCTATGCAGCTAACGACCTGACACAGGTGGAGGTGGACTTTTAAAGGCGGACTAACAGGTCTTTGAGGGTCAGAATTCTAGCTGATAGACAGGTGTTCAAATACTTATTTGCAGCTGTAACGCACAAATAAATCGTTTCAAAAAATCATACATTGTGAATTCTGGATTTTTCTTTTTAGATTATCTCTCTCACAGCGGACATGCACCTACGCTGACAATTTTAGACCCCTCCATGATTTCTAAGTGGGAGAACTTGCAATATAGCAGAGTGTTCAAATACTTATTTTCTTCACTGTAGATAAAGATGTTTGTTTTGTCAAAAGTAAATCATCATTTTCAGACCAGTTAAGTGAAACCGACACACTGCTTGGGAATCATTGATGTAAAAATAGCATCAAGTGGAGAGTAGCATTTTGCTGACATCACCACAATAATCAAGATTGGTCCGTTTCTAAGTGTTGTGGTCTGACCATGGAGCACAATTTCACAAGCCCGTTGAAAACAAATAAGTAGGTATTTAACTGGATTGGAATGCTTTGGCACATCGTTTATAATGAGTTTAACTGAAAGACAAATTGCTGTCTTTTGAAAAACTACCCACTCAACGAAAAAAATTCGAGTTGAACACAAAGCAAAATCTGGAGGAGTGCATTTGATGAAGCTCAGTAAACGCACATGCGCCTTTAAAAAGGTTCGAAACATCGGCAGCATAGATGCACTTTGTTTAGCCCAGAAGTCCACGATGATGATGTTCACTCATTCACTGTAAGTGCTGTTTACTCCGTGATGGAACGTGCGTGCATGTGTGTGCGTGTGTGTGTGTTCGTGTGTGTGTGGCCTTGCGAGTGGTTTCTGGTGGGTGTTTAGCATCTGTTAGAAGAAAAGGACTCAAGACGACTTGGCTCACCATCACGTAGTGTCTCTGGATCTCTGTCTTCTCGGTGGCCAATTTCTCACATTCCAGCTTCAAACTACAACGAGAGGGAACGAAGAGGGTGAGAGGGGGTAGCAGCTGCCAATGTCCACAGTTTGGGTTTTACTCCAAGTCATATACTATATTCAAATGCATATCTCAGTCGGCAACAAAAGTTGCTCTCACCCATAATCGTGTCGCACAAACACCGATGGGATAGATTGGGGGGTTTAGGACGAGGTCAAAATAAGTTGCTGCACCGAGATCATCTCTCGTGATTGGTCCGCTTTAGTCACATGCTGTGATGACATACCGTTCCTCCCTGCTCCACATACGCCGCCACCTCATTGATCTATTTTGCAGCATACTGTATTTTCTGCACTATAAGGTGCACCTAAAAGCCTTTAATTTTCCTCAAAAGCCGTCGGTGCGCCTTATACGTGGATCAATATTGAGTCTTTAGAGCAGCTCCATTTAATGGGACGCATAACATAACCCCAACCTCTACTGTAGTGTCTATTCTGTGCACCTTATAATGCGGTGTGCCCTATATATGAAAAGAGTTTTAAAATAGGCCATTCATTGAATGTGCGCCTTATAATGCGTAAAATACGGTAATTAAACATATTCTGTCATTTACGCCCAATTGTTCAAGCAGACACTATTCCTCGGTCATCATTACTGTTGCTTTGTTCATTTTTAGGGAAAGGAAAGTAAAGTAAAAACGGCTACAGGAAATGAGCAAAATGGGCTGAGGAAACTCCACGCTGTGCCATCCTAGCCAATACCAGCCAAAGTGACATCTCTGACTTGGAGAAGACGTACGGCATATTTTCAGAACTGCACGCGTGGGTTACGCGGCAGTACAAAAGCAAACTACGCGCGGGAGAGACAGCGATGACGTCGCCTCATATGAGAGTATGAAGAGCCCTTTAGTGACTTGTTTTCAAATGTTTGTTGTTGACTTAAATTTAGTACATTGAAACAACGGTAATATCAATGCCGCTAATATGTATGGTAGGGTGATATGGTACTGCTTCAGCTATTTTGAAGGGATAAACTTGAGCTGCACACAACAACGTATTTCGTGGTAAAGCACTAAAGAAAAAACGAGAGAATGCATATCAAATTAAAACAATGGATTTGTTGAAGAACAGACTGATGAAAGCCAAAGGCCTAGTGTTAGGAATGTGCTAATATTTATGCAGTACAAATTGCAGGATAACTGGCCATGAGAAGAAATGACTTGAACCTGAAATCTGGCAGGACTATTAAACTGCTCAATCCATCCATCCATCCATCCATTTTTTAGCCACTTATCCTCACAATGGTTGCGGGAATGGTGGAGCCTATCCCAGCTATCAACGTGCAGGAGGCAGGGTACACCCTGAACTGGTTGCCAGCCAATCGCAGGGCACATCGAGACAAACAGTCGCACTCACAATCACACCTAGGGGCAATTTAGAGTGTCCAATTAATGTTCCATGTTTTTGGAATGTGGGAGAAAACCGGAGTGCCCACCCGGAGTAAACCCACGCAGGCACGGGGAGGACATGCAAACTCCACACAGGGGGGCCGGGATTGAACCTGGGTTCTCAGAACTGTGAGGCCAACGCTTTACCAGCTGATCCACCGTGCCAACCTAAATTTCTCAATACTACAGTATAATACAGGTAAAAGTCTCAAATGATCATCTGTGCTTTCCTAAGATGTTTTTTTTTTTTACCGATTATAAACTGTCCCAAAAACAAATGGGGACCTTTTATCTTCATTTGATGATTTTCAATGTTGTTTAGCTCTGAAACTTTTAAAAATGCACAAACACTGGGCCACCAATATCCGTTTACAATCAAAGAAATACCTACCACAGAGTAACAACGCTTTAACGTAGGCAGTTATCACGCTCTGCTTGGCCCAAGGCTGCCGTCCAACCTTTCCCCAAAGAACAAAGTCTTTATTCAAACCCTTTTTTTGCTGTAAGCCCATTTACTATCATAGTACATACAGTATTTTCCTTCCCATGTGTAACCTTTGTACAAACTAGCCTGTCAGATACCGTAATTTAGAGAATATATAGTACAACACACCCTCTAAAAAGGCTTGAAATATGCCCATGTCTGTAATTATTGTACTGGTATTCTGCTGAATGTGTGCCCCTGAACGGATCACACACGTGCCACAGATGAGGCGGCCAAACGCCTCTCCCGTGTGTGCCGTATTTCCGTGAGTCTGTCTGACCACACGGCCCAACAGGTCCCCCCTGTGCACTAAAATTGGATAATGCCTTTGGCCGGATTTGCAAAAAGGGGACGCGCTCATTATTCTCTCCTGTGGATGTGTAACAAGTGCACGTACGCACACATACTTTGCAGCTCATGTAGGAAAGTGCAGGACCCCCTCCCTCCCTACCTCCCCCCCTCCTTCCGTCCCCAGAGAGGCAGTATTTTGAGTCAGTTTACGCTGATTTGTTTGCAGGCAGCAAATAGATTGATAGGGGGAAGCGGGAGTGGGGAGTTGGTACGGGTGCATTTGTGTGTGCGCGCGTTGATGATGTGCGTCTTGTGGGGCGGGTTGCGTGGCGGAGGAAAATTAGAATATGATTAATATGGCAACATTACCCCCCGCGCCCGCAACAGGTAATAACAGCCCCCCATCAGCTCTCTTTTCACGCACACACGCACATAATTGACTCATTTATCATTGCCAGCCCGTGGAGGAGAAGGGGAACAAGGAAAGTGAGGGAGCGAAGCGGCAGAAGAAAGAAGCGGCGGTGGCGTTCAAAAGGTGGAGGGGAGCACGGATTAAACCCCTCCCACTCCGCCCCCGTCACCTTATAGATTTTATTACAGTGCAATTGCCTCTCAGCTCAAGTGTGCAGTGTGTGTGCATGCGTGTGTGTATACTGGCTACCTCATCTTCTTGTGTTGGATACATTATAAAATTCAGTCGGGTTCTCGCTTTGAATCAGAAAAATAACCCCAGAAAGTTTGAAGACCTGCGGAAAATTGATGACTGGCAAAGACCAACGTGCGCCAGCTGGACCGTAAGACCTCAGCTAATCACTTCATGTGTTGAAAATTCTTAAAATCAAAAGAGCTCCCGCTTTGACGGAGATTTAAAGTGCCTGCATGAAACGTTTACTGACGTGGCGGACCTGGTTCAAACCATAACTTTAAAATGAGAGAATCGTTTGATGCTTTTCTCAATTGACAGTAATAGTTTGCATGTTGTCCCCGTGCCTGCATGGGTTTTCTCTGGGCACTCCAGTTTTCTCCCACATCCCAAAAACATGCAACATTAATTGGACACTCTAAATTGCCCGTAGGTATGATTGTGAGTGCGACTGTTGTCCGTCTCCATTTGGCCTGTGATTGGCTGACAACCAGTTCAGGGTGTACCCCGGCTCCGAAAATGGATGGAACCTGTCCCTAACTAGTCACAGAAAAACTAGCCTGTCAGTGTATTTTTGTCCCCTTTCTGTACCACTTACAGTTGCCACAAGATGGTGTCCGAGGCCCAGCGAATAGGAATGTACCTAATTAGTGTCAAACTAGGACACTTGACGTGATAAATCTCATTTAAAAAACAACATAATTGCATGTCTCTATGTTGTGTGTAGCATCTTACAGGCAGTAGATTGTATTCACATGATTAAAATCCACCTCATTTAACCATTTTATTTATGGACAAGGACTTGTCCTCAGCGGCACGGTGGGCTCAGCTGGTAAAGCGTTGGCCTCACAGTTCTGAGGTCCAGGGTTTGATCCCAGCTCCGCCTGTGTGGAGTTTGCATATTCTCCCCGTGCCTGCGTGGGTTTCCTCCGGGTGGGCACTCCGGTTTCCTCCCACATTCCAAAAACGTGCAACATTAATTGGACACTCTAAATTGCTCTTAGGTGTTATTATGAATGCGGCTGTTTGTCTCAATGTGCCCTGCGATTGGCTGGCAACCAGTTCAAGGTGTACCCCGCCTCCTGTTCGTTGACAGCTGGGATAGGTTCCAGCACTCCCCGCGATGCTCGTGAGAATAAGCGGTGAAGAAAATGGATCGATGGACTGGTCCTCATTGGGGGTCCAGGCAGAACTGGAGCCTATTCCACCTGGACTTTGGACCAGAAGTGGGGTAACACCCTGGACTGGTCGCCAATCAATCTCAGGGTATATAGACAAGCATTCACGTTCACATTTCAAGCTGTGGACATTGTAGCCTACAATGAACCCAAGATACAGGTTTTTGAAATGTGGGAGGACAGCAGAGTAGCCACAGAAAACCCGCACAGAGTTTCAAACCTTGGATTTTTTTCACAATTTGTCAGTTTTTGTTTGTCCACCAGCCTCTTGAGGATTGACCACAAGTTCTCAATGGGATTCAGGTCTGAAGGGTATCCTGGCCATGGACCCAAAATGTAGACATTTTTCTCTATGAGCCACGTAGCTATCACTTTAGCCTTACAGCGAGGTGCTCCATCATGGTGGGAAAGGAATTGTTCGTCACCAAATTCTTCATGGGTGGATTGGGAGAAGTTGCTCTTGGACGATGTTTTGGGACCATTCTTTATTTATGGCAGTGTTTTAGGCAAAATTGTGAGTGAGCTCAGTCCCTTGGCTGAGAAGCAACCCCACACATGAATGGTCTCAGGAAGGATGATAGCGCTCGCCTTTTTTTTTCTCTTCTCTGGCCAAGCTATTTTTTACTCCCCAGATGCCTCAAACAAATCGGAAAGGGGATTCATCAGAGAATACACAGAATATCAGTCTGTCCTTGATGTTTTTCTTGAGAGAAGTGGCTTCTTTGCACCGGGCCCATCCTCCAAAAGTCTTCGCCTCGCTGTGCCGGCAGATGCACTCACACCTGCTTGCTGCCATTCCTGAGCAAGTTCCGCACTGGTAGTGACTGAATGAACTTTGGGAAACGGTCCTGGTGTTTGTTGGATTTTCTTGGGCGCGTTGAAGTGTTCTTCACGTCAATTGAACTTCTCTCCTTTAAGTTCTCCATGATCCAATAAATGGTTGATTTCGGTGCAATTTTACTAACTGCAATATCTTTGCCTCTAAAAACCTTTTTTTTTGTTTTGTTTTGTTTTTTTGCATCGCGATGGAGCTTTCCGACCTGTCAATCACTTGTACAATAATAGCCAATCAGATAGCCTGGCTTGACACGCCCCTCTCGCCGTATTGTCACACAAGCAATGCTGGTTGTCAGTAGCGTGCGCTTGGAAAAGTTAATGTTACGAAGAAAATGGTCCTCAGATGCGTTTGGGGAATGTGCAATTCTGATGAAAAATGTCCTGCTAGGTTACAAGGGGCCCAGTTGATTCATTTTCCAAAGCCTAAAACACAGTTGACGAAATGTCTACGATAGATTAAGGCTCGAAGACTGCAATGTACAACTAAATGTAGACAATATCAAGAAACACTTGGCTCTATGTTGGAAGATAAGTGAGGGAGAAGTATTTTCTGAGTTTGATTGAATTATTATCTGTGATTTATACATTGCAGGAGAACAACTTCCACTTTGTTAGTGCATAACTGACCTGCCGAATGAAGTGTGTCATGTTTTATGCCGAAGAGTCGGATTGGTAACATGTAAATGCGCGATGACACGCAAGAGAAATGTCCATTTGCCTATTTTTATCACATCAGACTTTTAAGACAGTGCACTGGGTTCCATTACGAGACAAGTCAAATGAAGACACCCACTCACTTATAAAGACTAGAGTGATATTACTCGTGATCTTTCCAAATAAAAAGTATGCGTAAAGTACGATTCCACTATTTTATCCTGTTGGATTTCAATATGAAGTTTGTGAGGAGTCAAACGTTTTTGCATCGGTCGCCAACGTTTCGCTGTAACTCTGACATTGCGTCCTGCTCCGTCCAAAATCTTAATTCCGTGTACATATCCTTGCGTGGAATAGTTGAAACCTCTCTTGTAGAACTCTCTTGGACAAGTCTGACGCATTTGGCAAAAAACATACCCCAATATCTGGAATATGCGATCGAGAATCGACTTCAAACATGTTCTGTTCAATCGCCATTTTGGAAGCTTGTGGGACATGACCAAGGGGGCGGAGCTAAAGATCGCCATCAGAAAGGACCATAATGACTGCCCGCGTTTTCCTTTCCGGCAACCTTGGTTAACAGGGGAAGAACAACGATTTCAAGCACCAGTTTCTTTTTAAAGCTGTTATTCTAAGTCAATCAGCATGACAAAATGAACTCAAGCCTCGTCCTCATCAACACTCTCACCTGTTTTAACGAGGGAATCGCATTGGTGTCAGAACTGAATTCCAGTGGAAGTGTCTGTGTGTGTGTTTGGGGGGGGAGGGGGTAATTTTCATAGCAAATAGGGACTTTGCAAGTAATTTCAATTCATATGATCACTTTTCATAACATTCTGGAGTGCATTCAAATTGCCATCATAAAAAAATGAAGCAGTAGATTTTGAGAATATTAATATTTGCGTCATTCTCCAAACCTTTGGCCATGGCTGTGGCCTTGTACCCGGAAAATGAAACCTTGATTTAAGATGGCTCTTTTTCAAAAACAATGTGGCATTTTTAAGACTGTTGAAGGGCAGATTAAAGGATGAAGACCAACTTTTCGGGATAATTATGGCATTAATTTTCCAAAATCCCATTTAAAACTTTCAGGACCTCCAGACACCCTGAATGATATACTGCGTACTTGAATAACATTGTAATGTTCAAATGACTTTACTACTCACTTGATACAAGTACATCATTAATTTGTTTGACGAGGCAGGGAGGCCTTGAAGGGAAGAAAGGAGCGAAGGAGCGTGCCGGCCAGGAAGTGGAGCATGATTGGCTGTCATAATTAGTCTTTAGCCGGCCGCCATTTAGTGATGATGTGAGGGAGAGAAGCATGAAAAGCGGGAAAACAGACGTGAAGGTGTGTGTGCGTGCCTCAAATCTTTCCCTGGCGGTGACAAGATAAGGTGATCAGCTGAAAGTGCTCCAAATCTGCAGCCTGTCGCCTTTTCAGACAGCTCTGTCTGTGTTGCGTTACTGATGAACACGCGTGCACGCAAACGCGCACATCACGAGAAACAAAGACGTGTGTAAAACTGAATATATTGGCCAAAAGATGCCACTGCCTTTGTGAAGGCAACAGACTCCCACGCATCGGCAAAAATAAATAAATAAAAAAAAACACACTAAGACGGTCAAAAGAAAACAACATCCAGCATCTAATTAAGATGTTGCACTTTAAGAAATATCCCGGGTGTCATTTAAGACTTTATTTTTCTTCATTTCTTTTTCATTTGCTCGCAGTTTTAAAAATCAGGAATGCTTCCACGCGTCCCTCCAGGATGTTCTTTTTCAAAAGGGGTCGGGAAAGGTGGATCGAGCGGTTTTCAATTTTCCCTCAATTGCAAAAAGACAATTAAAATCAATCAACTGCAAACAATCAAGCGGCGTCTTCGCAAACTACGTCAATCCCGAGCCAAGGACGCAAAAGAAAAAAAAAAATCCTGTTGTGATCCACTTCTCTTATTTTGCTCGTCTATTGTGTCCTTTGTAATTTTGTTGTTGTACAATTGTCACAATTTGTGCCCTCGTTCAACAAAGCCCCCTGTCATAAAATGTGATTTTGTAACATTTTGTCTTTTTTTTAATAATAAACATGCAGGTTGACTTTGGATGGAGAGGTACTGAGATGTTCCTCAAATGTGTAATGACGTAAATATGGATAGCCCTTCAACTAATGTTTAATCTCTTCACTCTCACTTAGGTGTATGAATCGTCACCTGGCAACGCCACAAAGATATTGACTTTAAAAATAAGCATCATCTCGTTTCGCTTTAATTATGGAAATGGTACAACCCAAAAGCTTAGCTTGACAGAGGCTCTGGCGAAGTCACTAAAATGTTTTTTTTTTTGTTAAAGGGTTTCAAGCGGCACATTTAAAAGGATGTAAATCATCTTCACAGTTAAAAACGTACCAGTCAGCACTAAGTCTTATTGATCGTGACATCAGCGTAATCACACGGGCACCCATGAGGACCGTTTAGGCTCCAGGCCTCCAGGTCTGTGACTGTTCACTTTACATCTCATTAAGTATTGATCAACCGTTTCTTGCAAATCCGCTGGAAAAATAAATTCCGACAGCTCTCTCACACGCACAAACGCACAGAGCACCAGCCCACCCAACTAGCATGTGCACACTTTCATCATCATTCAAGGGTGTGCACAAAACACACACACAAACAAAACAAAGGACGGATCTCGTCGTACGGCAGCAGACCAAGCGCACTTGTATCTGTCATCGCACTCATTGCTAGGCCACACACACACCAAACTAAAATCACAAGGCGTGAAGCATCCCGCTTGTAAATACAATGTCAGCATAGAGAGTTGATTAAATCAAATGTTTACACACTTTTTTCTTTAGTGTCGGTCGCGAAATACACTGCACTGGTGTTTCTCAACTGTCGTTTTTGACAAGGTATATACTGCGTTTCTCATTAGAAAACGCTTGCGTCACACCAGGTAAATGTACCAAAATAAAGACCTCAGCTCAGTTGAGTCACTGTGTAACCCGAGGCTGTTAATTTGAACAGAAAGCTCGTTTTTTTGTACAGCAAAAAGTGGCTGAGAAAGGTTAAAGTCTACCTTCTGCCATGTGGTGGAAGAGTATATGATTGTTCTGGCCGTCATTCTACAACGCTGGCATATATAGCTTAACAAAGGTTTGCCATTTGTGGTAAACAATCATTTTTGGAACCATCCATCCAATTGAATAGAGTGCTCCCCCGCGATGAGTCACTGATGATTCGGCCGAATTTGACAAAGGCATTGTCGCTTCAGTCCCCACTCAGTGATGTGATTCAACAGTTTGAAGGTGTGAATCGATGGTTTGTCCATCGTTATACGTGCCCAAATGGCGACCAGTTTGGGGCGTCGGCCGCCATTCACCCGGATTTAGTTTGGATAGACTTCAGCTCTCTCCATGACAGTAAACAGAATTTTTAAAAAGGCATAACTGCCAATAGATGCTAAAAGATGGTGGCAAAGCACTACTTTTGTCTCAATGAAGCTCCTCAATTCACTTCAACATTGTTCCTCGGCACTAAGATTCCAGAAGATAGTGGCAAAATCCGAATCTTTCCTTAAAAGCACTAATTTTGTTTAAATAAAAGTCCTAGGTTGATAAGCATGATCTTTTTTAAAAAGATACACTTTAGATCACAGGTGTCAAACTGAAGGCCTCGGGGGCCAGATCCGGCCCGCCACATGATTTCATGTGGCCCACGAAGGCAAATCCTCGGTGTCAAAATCCGTGATTCTTGTGAAAATATGTCCCAACATTTCAAATTGTCATATAATCATAAATGATAATGTTGAGATATAAGATTTTTTGTGTTACCAAACATAACCAATGGGTGAAAAACCCATCATGCTTGATTTCCGATTCCAAAACTAGATCATGAATTTCCTGTGTAAATATGATGAGGCGATTCAGGATTTCTATGGTTTCAAAATCACGGCTCTTTGTGAAAAATCGTAACTACAATGTGGCCCGCGAGGCTGACACCCCTGCTTAGATGCAGTGATTGTCAACGAGACAAGTCCTCACCATCTCTGTGGAATTTTCCAAAACATGGAATTGGCACTTCAAGCGGCTTTAAAATGATCCAGAACAAATACCTACATTCAAGAATTAAAAAATTCGATAGAGTACATGACATGCTATTCTGCCCATGGTGCTCTTCTCATAACCAATGTACGACTGGCGCTATTGAAGTCCAGTTTCTCGTGCAAGTGACAACATTTGAAATGTCCCGGGTAATTTGATAACTGGACTTGGAGAAGATGAGATCCTTCCCTAGGTGGAGGAGTTCAAGTATATTCAGGTCTTGTTCACTAGTGAGGGAAGAATGGAGATGGACAGACTGATCGGTGCAGCGTCTGCAGGGATGCGGACTTTGTATCGGTCCGTTGTGGTAAAGAGGAAGCTAATTTGAAAGGCGAAGCTGTCAATTTACCAGTCGATCTACATTCCTACCCTCACCTATGGGCACGGGCTGTGGGTCGTGACCGAAAGAACAAGATCCTGGATACAAGTGGCCGAAATGAGTGTCCTCCGCAGGCTGTCCGGGGTCTCCGTTGAGATAGGGTGAGAAGCTCGGTCATCCGGGAGGGGCTCTGTGCCGAGTCACTGTTCCTCTGTATAGAGAGGAGCCAGATGAGGTGCCTGGGGCATCTGATTCGGATGCCTTCCGGACGCCTCCCTGGTGAGGTGTTCCAGGCATGTCCCACCAATGACCCCGAGGATGACCCAAGACATGCTGGAGAGACCATGTCTCTCGGCTAGCTTGGGAACGCCTCGAGATCCCTCCAGAATAGCTGGAAGAAGTGGCTGGGGAAAAGGAAGTCCGGGTATCCCTGCCGAAGCAACTTCCCAGGCGACCCGACCCAGAAAAGCGGTAGATAATGGATGGATGGATGGATGGAGTTTGAGAACCCCTTGGAATATCAGGCCATGTGAACTTATTGTTGGATATTTTTAACTGAAGCATGTCAGCCAATCAGATAATGGGTTACCCAATTAGTAGTGCAGGAGATACTCGAGAACTAATGATCTTTTACCTACTCTAATTTGAAGGCATTGATTACCATATTTTCTTTTGGCAATGTTCCTCAAAAAGGCAACTCTTTCTAACGCACACAAAAATATATATATTTTATTTTGGGGTGAGTTGTACTCCGGCAGAAGTAACTACTCCAAACGGAGTCGGCATCCTCACAGACTGTTGGTTTTGAGTGAATCTTGTTATGCTGCTACAGACAGCCAAAGTCCATTAAGATGCACTCATGCCTTCCATGAAGATTGACTTTTGAGGAATATTTTCCCTCAAAAATTCGGGGGCCTAAGGCGAAAAACCACTCAAGGAGCCTTTGTGTTCTTTTGTATTGCAAGTGTTTCCAAGCCCATCGACAATGAGGTTTGTCCATTTCATTCCCCCCTCCAATTCAATTACCATTGTCGGACAGTCGTTTTATGCGTGAAGCCAATCTTGCCAGTCATTTTTTTTTTTTTTTGCCGCACAGCAATTGTCAAGGTCATGTGACACACTTACACAGCAGATGAGTGTGCATGTTTGTCTTTTATAACAGCAGTCTAGTGTGCGCCCAGGGAAGAGGACAAGGGCTTCAAACATGAGTGGTAGCATGTTAGCAGTGACTGAAGAGTCTCTGTGCAGCCACACACACACACACACACACCACACACACACACACACCACACACACACACACACACACACACACACAACACACACACACACACACAACACACACACCACACACACACACACACACACAACACACACACACACACACACACACAAAAATTCACTTAGAGCAGCCTTTGCTTGTGTGCATCCAAATGTGTGGAGAAAAGAATTGAAGTAATTAAAGCTCCCTTGCCCGTCTGCTGATTACAGACCGTTTCGTTAACATACACGAGCGCGCGCGCACACGCCAAAAATCAGAGTGCTGACCCACCAAAGGCTTTAATTAGCCCTTTTCTGCCTTGAGTTTCCTACTAATCTTCCTCATCACGACATACCTACCATGCCGCCAAAAACCCGGCAAACATTTACGTTTGCGCACGTAGCCCACCGCGACACACATGCGTCGACCCCCGCCACACACGCAGTTGTAGCTCATCAGTGCTAATCCCTTGCCCTCAGTCTCTTTCCTGCCGTCTAATCCGGCATCTATCGGAATCCAACCACCATCTCCGCCGCCAAAACACACAAGTAAACTCTGCTATTTCGAGGCGGCGGCTATTTGTGTGCGCAGATAATTGGGGAGCCCTGCATGGGTGTGTGTGTGTCTGTGTGTTATTTAAGCACATAACTCATCACCATGTGTGTTTGTGACTGCAGGCAAACACAGCAGCAGTGAAGGAGCCTACGAGTGTGTTTCTTTCATCACCAGGCCTGTCCTGCATGCAACCGCACGAGAATCTGTGGTCATAATGACATCAGTGAAGCATCCATTTTTGCTATTGGAGACTGACTAAAGTGTCTTTTACGAGTTGCTCACAACTTCAAGGGACAACTCCGCAAGTAAATTGGCACTGCGACACGGATTTGTAATTAATTCATCTTAATCGTATTTTGAACGGCTTTGTCCAATCAAACGTGATTGCGGCGTAGCTGTTATCGAAGTGGAACTAGATGTTGAGTTGCGTTTCAACGGCAGTGACAAAAATGCAAATCTATCGTGTAATAGTCCATCACAAAGCTACGCTAATGATGTACAGTGAACCGCTTCCTATTTGCAGTTTGCCTTTTGCATATTAACTTATCCACCCTCAGCTATTTGCTGAAAATCTCATTCGCATTTTTATTTTTTTGTACTCTTTAATTGCCCTAAAATGTCACATAATGCAACAACCCCTTGACTAGTAAGAAAGCAGGATTTGGTGTCGAGGAAGTATGCTGAAGTGATACAAATTGGCTGTTCTAAGACTTACATAATCGGGGAGAACCTAACTTTAGCCTGGGTTGTTAAGAGAGGTCTTGTTGTTGCTGGACAATTATTATTTTTACGTGTTGCAAGGGCAACACACACGTGGAATTCAATGTTTAAAAAGCACTTGCAAGCCATATAGTAAACATAAAATGATCACGTAAAAATTCCATCCATCCATTTTCTTTGCCCCTTATCCTCACAAGGGTCGCGGGGAGTGCTGGAGCCTATCCCAGCTGTCAACGGGCAGGAGGCGGGGTACACCCGGAACTGGTTGCCAGCCAATCGCAGGGCACATTGAGCAGCTGCATTCACAATCACACCTAGGGGCAATTTAGAGTGTCCAATTGATGTTGCATGTTTTTGGGATGTGGGAGGAAACCGGAGTGCCCGGAGGAAACTCACGTAGGCACGGGGAGAAGATGCAAACTCCACACAGGTGGGGCCGGGACCGAACCCGGGTCCTCAGAACTGTGAGGCCAATGCTTTACCAGCTGACCCCACCGTGTTGCACCAAGTTAAAATTTGCCCTGCTAAAAACTTTCTATAGAACAGTTGTAAAAAATTTCTAAAGAACTATATAACTTTAGGACCCAAGTCCTATAGAAATTCCATTGTAATATTACAGCCAAAGTTCTATAGAACAAGATGTTCTGTACAAATTCTATAGAAATTTTTAGCACGATGTGACTGTGGATATCTTCTTTTGCCACATAACGTATTCAAATAGGCGGTTTAACGATGGCATGCAAGAAAATAATTTACACAGCAGGGTAAGCGTATTTAAGGCTGAGAAATGTTTCTCACACCATTTTTTATTGTACATATGACTTAAGTACTATCTTAGCATAGGGTAGTTATAGACTTTGGTACATTCCGACTTGTGTACAAATTTTATTCATGTATCCGGCGGGGAATTGAACTCCCATGTAAACACAGCGCCCTATGTACAGTTGAAGGCGGATGTTTACATACACTAAAAACACACGTTCCTTCTTTTTTTTTGTCTCACAGTCTAAAGTGAAATCAGATTAAATGTCTCCTGTTTCAGGTCACACAGGATCACCAAAATTATTTAATTTTGTTAAATGCCACAATAATGACGGAGAGAATTTCCCAGAGTATTTGATATTTTTTTCTTTGAGGTCAAAAGTTTACATAGATTTCCTTAGTATCGACTAACATTTCCTTTGAACTGCATGCCACGGGTCATGTGTTTTTGGTAACCTTCCACAAGCTTCTGACAGGACTCTGCTGGAATCCTGGCCCATTCCTCTCGACAGAAATGGTGTCCCCGATTCAGGTTTGTCAGTTCCCTTGCCCGCACAGGCCTTTTCAGATCTGAGAGCCCACAAAATTTCCATGGGATCCAGATCAGGCCTTTGTGATAGCCACTCCAAGACATTGACTTTGTTATCCTCAAGGTACTTTTGAACCATTTTGGAAATATTCTTTGGTCAGTGTCTGTTTGGAAGACCCATTTGTGTCCACGTTTTAGCTTCCCGGCTGATGTCTTGAGATGTTGCCTTAAAGATCTCGATGCAATGTTCTTTCTTCATGATGCCGTCTATTTTATGAAGAGTTCCAGTTCCTGCTGCAACAAAACACCCCCACAATATAATGCCGCCACCTCCGTGCTTCACAGTTGGTATGGTCTTCTCAGGTCTACAAGCTTCTCCCTTTTTTCTCCAGATGTCACATTGGTCATGATGGCCAAACAGCTCCACTTTAATTTCATTAGACCACAGAGCATGTCTCCAGAAGTTAGGAACTTTGTCTTGGTGTCTTTTTACAAACTGTAACCTCGCTTTTTCAGGTTTCTTTTTTCTTGGTGAGTGGCCTTTCAGTCCCTGTCGGTGCAGGACTCATTTACCAGGTTCTTCTAGCATCTTGACAAGGTCTTTTGATTTTGTTCTGGGATTGATTTGCATATTTCGGACCAAAACACGTTCTCACAGAGGGAAACCGTGCCTGTCTCCTTCCTGAGTGGTGTAACTGTTGGACATTTCCATAATGTTTATATGTGCATAGAATTGTCTGACTAGATGAAGGTACATCTTCAAGCATCTGGAAATTGCACCCAAGGATGAGCCAGACCTGTGGAGCTGCACGAGTCTCTCTTTGATTTCCTAGCCGATTTCTTATATTTTCCCGTGATTTCACACAAGGAAGAAGAGTGTTTCAGGTTTACCCTTGAAAACATCCCCAGGTGTGCTACCAACTGACTTACATGTTGTCAGTTAACTTATCACGAGCTTCCAAAGGCGCTTCCCAACGTCAATTAAATACATGGAACTTTTACTGTATGTAAACTTTTGGCTTCAAAGAAAATGTAAAATTCTCTCAGAAATTCTCTCATCATTGTGGCATTTAACAAAATTAAATAATTTGGGTGATCCTGAGTGACTGGAAAGAGGAGAGCTTTAGTCTGATTTGACTTCAGACAGCGATACAAAAAAATCAAATCTGATTTTGAAAGTGTATGTAAACTTCTGGCTTCAAAGGTATATAATTAGCCTACTTCTACAAAATTATTCCCATACATAAAACATGTAAAGGCAGAGGCATTCATGTCAAAATGATCAAAAGCCATATTTCCCCGCTCGTTCATCTGCGAGCCAAAGAAACAGGTTCGTAGCCACCTGCCAGATTAAACATCCAAACCATCAGTGAATTTGCAGGGCTCAATCTGTTGCCATGTTCGTCGGCCAAATGTACGCTTAGAGACATACATGGTTTAAGTTTTCCCATTGGCCATTTTTCCTGGAGAATGTACACCGGCCTGCTCAAGATCTGAAGTTCACCCAATCAGAATCACTTCTATCCATTTATTGTGTATTTAGCGAGGTGTGTTAAGCACGAGGGCACCACTCCAGGTGTTTTGTAACACAAGCGGGGAGGCAATGAAATAGCGCCAAGAGAGCAATCAACACACGGGGTGACTCACCCGCCATGAATTCCTTGATTTATCAAGATCAAGCCGACAGGTGCTTCACACATTGCCGCAAATATTTTTTGTATTTTACATAAAGACATGGCAGTAACCTGTGGTTACCTCTTCATTTCTCAGGGCAAATATTTTTAAGACATTTTCCAACACTGAGAAGGAAAAACAAATATGAGGGGGAGGAATTAGGGGAAATGGAAAAGTCATCTTGACCTGAGAGTAAACTAGTAAGCAGGAAATTGTCATTTAAAAGGGATGTTTTGGCACTAGCAGTCTGTACTGCAAGTGCCCAGTCAACAGAGAGCACAAATGTGCCAACTGCCAAAAGAAACACTCTCCTGCACGACATTGAGAGGTGATTAACATGAAACCCGAAGTCAAAGAAATGAAGATTCCCGCGTAAACGTCACATTTTTTGCTGAATTACCCCCACACCACTGCGCGCCGCCATTTAACCTCTCTACTTAACGCGTACCCACTGTGGAAGTCTACGGAATACCCTCGGTTACTGGTTGTGTTTTAGTGTTTCACGGGCGTCTCTGGACTCACGTACACAAGAGAGGACTTGCTAACCATCAGAGAGGATTCTTCTGACTTTTATTTTGACAATTCTCGCAAATACGCTGAAGCTTTTTTCACAGTTACTAGTCGGCGCGCTCTTCAAGGCCTCCCAATCCAGTACACAAGACCGGCTGCGTAAGCGGGGACATTGTCTAACGCTTACGACTAAAGACTTTGGACGTTGTGCGGTTCTGTGCTTCACGGAGACTTGGCTTTGCGGACGATTGCCCGACGCTGCTATCCCGCTGCCTGGTCTCAACCTCCATTGTGCAGATGCGTCGTGGGGCTAAGCTAACAAGCTTAATCGATACTCTTTTCAGAAGGCCAACATTACCGTTAAGATCGTTTTTTGTTAGTCACTTGAAAGATTTGAGTATTTTGTGAAATACTGGATTTGTTTATTCTTTTGTCTTTCTGCCATTGTCATCAAATTTTAAACAAACATTTCGCTTTGCTTGTGGTGACCTAATATACAGGTTTTACTTTTGAAAAAAATACAATGGAATAAATGGAGTTTGCCTCAATATCAAAAAAATACTATTCCACTGCCTTTCGTTTTCCACGTTAGCATACAGGTAAGTGCTCTTCCTTCGTAATTTCTGTCACAGAGTGAAAGATCAAGGGCACAATACTGCGCCTTTGTTACACCGTCCTGAGTCCCATGATGTGCGTATGCCAGGTAGCCTAGTAGTCAGTTTGGGCTTGATGTGCTGTCGGTCCCGTCCGTCTTCAATAAATACGGTTAGAAACATAATGTCGTCCACCTTGCCTACGTATGAGTCACGGGAGGTCAGGGATCGAAAATGGCCGCCGTTCGAGGCAGCCCGACGGGTGAAGTCACGTGAAAACAACCCATAATACTTGTCCTCTTCGCAAGTTGTGGCAGAGCTAGATGGAATTTCAGTTGCCAATCAATCAATAAGCAATTCAGTAAAACAGAATTATGGATCAAATCATTGACTAATGAATGTCTACGCCTGGTCTGAGTGATGACAAAGCAGAAAGTCCTCACGCTCTCGTAACGATCCCGCCACAACTCATTGCAACATGATCCTCACAAAGATGGATGCCCACGAACACACTCACACTCACACACTCACACTCACACACACACACACACACACACACACACACACACACACACACACACGGTTCTGTGCAAAGCTGCAGTAGCCACGGGGGTGAGAGGACTGTAGATGGGAGGGGTGTACAAAAGAAGTTTGAAGTGGGACAGAAAAAGAGAGGGAGGGGATGGGATACTGGCGAGCTAAATCAAAGCAGGTTGAGAGGAGGATAAGAAAGGGGGAGCAGGGGGTTGGGGGCAGATATAAAGGTGTGCCAAGGGCGGGTAGGGGGGTTGGGCAATGGAGGGGGTCCCACAGCTAAAATGAAATCCCTCATTCAAAGGCTGTGCATAGTCCTGCATAGCAACCATCTCAAACAACACACACACACACACACACACACACACACACACACACTATCATGCCAGCCTCTTTGTACGTACACTACTACGGTCTAATGCAGGTGTGGACAAACCTTTTAATCTCAATTCATTCATATAGCAATTTCATATTCTCCAATGAAATGGGTTAAAATGCCACTAATCTGTTCAAACCCCCTTTTTTTTGTTTCATGGTTTTAACAAAGTAGATTAGCTGGGAAGCCTATTCTGACCCTCAGAGGTGCTCCACAGACTCTGTTGGGACTTGGAGGTTTTGAAAAAAAAAAAAACAGGTTTCTATAATCTTCAAAAAGCATTTTGTATCAGTATTTCAAATATGCTTTTTCTTTTTACAGAACAGAATTGTTTTAGATCTGAGCTACTTTTGGATCAAGTTGAATACAAACGAAGCATTGTAAATATTACATTAGTAGCCAAAGAAGCATTTATGGGGAAAATTATCGATTGCAAGAAAAAAAAAAATCTATACCTGCTGGAGTAATATAGATCTGGTAACCAGTCATTGTTTATAATTCTTCAATCATTTGACCTTAAAAACTGCACATACTTCATCTAGTCTGGACAAATACTCAAACCATTTCTGCAGGCTTTTTAAGTACTCATAAACTACATAAAAATTTTTGGTCTCTCGACAAACTTTAAGTCACCTACTTTTTTCTTTTAAACCCCCCAAGGACACTTTACAGATATTACGTGTGCGCTGGATATGCTGTACCTTCTGTCCAAAGTTGAAGAAAAATAGATAAACTGTATCATTTCATTCTCTCACCCAATGAGATGTGAAATCAGATCAACGAGTATCGATAATGGAATCAGAATCTTTTCATTCTCATCCCATCCTAAATTTTAATTCAAATTTTGTGTTGTAACGCAAAGGTGTGGGGTTATGGGGAAAAAACATTATTATAACAAAATATAACAAGACTCTTACAGTAAGCAAACGCTCTGTGGTCGAGATTTGAGAACAGAGCGGCCACAATTGACCTCCCCACGCCCCATGTTCTAACTGGACATGTACCTGTGGTACTGGGTCTGCAGAAACTGGAACTCCTCCTTGATGCGGTCCAGAGTCTCCGGGTACGTCAGCTTCAGCGACTGGGGGGTCCCTGACGCCGCAGCCGCCGCCGCGGCCGCCGCTACCACAGAGGCCGAAGACCCCGGGGGTGGCTGGAGAGGTGCCTGAGAACGACGACGAAACACAAACACACACACGCTATTGACATATGACACAACGGCGATGAGGAACGATGGTGGCACTTGCTCGGCGGGTGGCGGGCTGTCTTTTGCAAAGTGTCACGGCCAACGGAGCCAGATGTGAATGAGTCACAAAGACTCGGGAAAGGGGAGGGCGGGGGGGCATTGAGCACATGAGATTCTTAGCCAAATGAACACTCATTGTTTCACTGCAGGTCCAAGAAGGGGAAGAGAGGTGGGCGCATAGCGGGTGGGAACGGGACCCAAAAAGGGCTGGGGAGCCTTTGGAAGCCCTGTGCTTTTGGCTCCCTTCTCTGGAGGGTCCAGAGCAATTAGGAGGGTACAAGCGTAAGTGTAATGCCGCAGGACAAGCAGACAAAAGAAGGCTGAGCGCTGGACTGCGAGGGTGGCGGGGCGGGGGCTCCCCCGTCTGTCTGTCTATCTGACTCTGTGTCAACATCACAGAGCTCACGAGCCCACAGGGACAGGGAGTTCTCAAGCTCTGAGGCGGTCAAGTAGTACAGTGAAGTTCGCACTTGACTACTGAAGAACAATATCATGCCTGATCCTCTGTCCAAATTAAAAGGGAAGGGTTTTCAGGCAGAACATTTCAATGATTCTCACCGATTATGAATTTATGACACTTCCAGTGTGCTTTTCCTTCATGAAATATTTTTAAAACCAAAGTATATTCCAACAACTCTTAAATATTTAAGAAGAAAAAGGTCCCTGAAAAACAATGGAATAGCCTTGAGCTTAGTGCTTTAAAAAAAAAAAAATGCTTTGCATTCAACAAATTAAGTCAGCCTGGTGAGTCTTCGTGGCATCAAATGTCGCCAAGCATGAATGTTTTCCAGGACAAGGTTGGAAACAGGACAATGTACGCAACGTCTTTCAAAGAAAATCTGAAGCTCCAGTGAGGAGGCTGGAAAAAGGTTCACAATGACGATTGTAAATTGTGGTCGTGTAGAACAATAACGACATTATTTAGTAGCAGATTAAAATCCATTTGTAACTCCATTAGAGAAAATATTGATTTGTTTACATTTTCTATTTCCATTGTTTAATTAATTTAAAACAGACCTTGGAATTCCTCTGAACAGAGTATATGTGATATTTCATGAACTTTTGAAAAAAAATGGGCGTTTCCTGAACACAGACCTCTTTCTTTCTGTCTATGTCTAATAACTTTCCAATCTTTATTGGGTCAATCAACCAATGAGGGTTCAAATTAATTAGTAGTAAAAATCAATTCCATCTGGAGTCTTGAAAATATTCCCTACAACAGGACATACCTCAGTGCAGATCAATTTGAAGGTTTTTTGATCAATTACTGCGAATTATGCTTGCTTATCTCCACTCGAGAAATTTACAGTTTATTATTCAAGGTGCATTTGGCTGTGCGCCACATACTTTCCCTCTCAAGTTTATCTTGGATGTCGCCCACATAATCTGCAGCTATGCTGGCCTTTATCCGGGTCCCAAGGCCCCACCCAGGTATTTGTTCAACGCACTTAACGTCCTTGTGAAACACGAATCATCGAGCCGGTATGTTTGTCCGGTCACACGAAGAGATCTCCGTCTGCGTGGCTGCCAAATCTCCTTTCGACGTGGTCTTCGGACAATCCAGCCCCGAAACACTCAAGTCGAATCCTGTCCCGTTATAGCGTCAGAATATAAGGAGAGTAGACCGCTAATGACGGCGCCGACGGCTCCTTTGAAAATGTGTTCCACTCGGATCCGACCGTCGCGCACATCAGCAACACATTAGCTTTAATTAACTGCAACATCGCTCAGCCGGGATGCCAAAAAGCGCATAGGAGCTTGGCTGGGTGGCGGTGGGGGGGATGAAAGCTGTGAAAATCAAACTCGCATGTTGACATGACAGCAGTGCAGCGTTCCAACACAAACGGACGCATTCAAAAGATATAAAAAGTAGACGCACTCCCATCTTCAAACGGACGGTTTTTGTGATGGACTTTTTTAAAAATCCCACATTAACGTAACCTTAACCTCGATAACCTTCAAAAACATAATTGAAAAACAATAGAAAGCTTTTAGAGATGCGAAGCAAATCTTAACTGCCGTTGCACAAGTGCGCACACCCTCTTATCAGTGGGGGATGTGGCCGAGTTCAGATGTAACCCATCGCAAGCCCACGTTAAAAGGGAGTCAGCACAGACCTGCTAATCGCTGAAAGGCCCTCCGATTAACCCCAAATAAAGTTCGGATGTTTTTCCTTTTCTAGCTTTCCCTGACATTTTTGTCGCCACATCTTACAACAGAGGCCAAGGTCTGCTGAGAGCTTTCAAAGCATCTGAGCGAGCTTGTCGTTCAAAAGGTAACAGGAGAAGGGAACAAAGGGATTTTCAAGGCATTAAATATAACAGAGTGAAGTCCACTTATGGAATGGAGGGAAATGGCACAACGGAGACAATATTACCGAGAAGCCTCCAAAACCAATGAAAAGGAGGAAAACAAAATGGCCAGGGAAGCCGTCAGGAACATTGACAGATTGAGGTATCGATGGCAAGTAAGTACATGTGACAATTGGTCGTCTGCTTCGTACTGTACGTCCGGGCTATAGAGACAGGTGGCAAGATGGCAGCCTAATCTTACAAAATGACAACACTGCGTACACCCGAGTGAGTGCGCCGTAGATAAAGACACACACCAAGGAGTTAGGAGGAGGTCATGAAATGAAAGGAGAAGAGATAACAAATGGAGGATACAAGGGGTGCCGAGTGGCGACCCGGAAAGTTGGAAACGCGCTGAAAAGAGGAAAGCACAAACGAAACGAGGCACTCTCAACCTGTCGGACAGAACCCTTCCTGGGTGCACGTGCGCACGCGGGCCAATTAACCTGCAGAGGAGAAAAGTCACTTGGGTCCTTTCATGGGAGGATGCAAGGAGGGCGAAGGGTGTAATGTCTCATCTTCCTCTCATTTAAAGCGCTACCTTCATTTTTTCCTTCATTTGTCTCCTGAGCGAGTGTCCTTCACATGTTCAAAAGAGTTTCTGGTGTACAGAAAAAAGATTTCTTTTTTTAATGAAGTAATCATCCCACAATGGTTACCTTCATTTGTCACCCCTTGCTTTGAAACATGCATCATGCACACAGCATTTCCTTAAACAGCTTTAATTTTTCTCCAATTATGTTTGTCTATGCATTTTGCATTTTATAGTCTTTTTCTAGCAAGGGTAGACATTTGTATGATGTCAGTGTGCTCCGTCATTTCATTAATGGAAGCAATTTTTTCCAGCCCATCCTCACCTAAAATAACATCACTTAATTTTTCGACAATATTTTTTTTCTCTTAAATCATGTCGTGACGCTTGATCCTAAATCCTCAGTTGAACAGATCACGCAATTCTAGCTCTGTTGTGTAATTATTAGTAAATCTTATTTGGTTCAGGTTTTCGTGTTTAGTGAAAAAGGAAAAAGATTAGGGTACGATTTTTTTTATTTGGGGAATTTTATTTTTTCAAATGTCATCTCACAAAAAATCAAAATGAAGTGCAGTTGGTTGCAAGCAGCACGCGCAGTGCATTGAGTCTCAACTAGTTTGCAGTCTAAAGAAGGACAACAGTCAGGTTTGGAAAGTTGTGCTCCACTTGCACATCCTCACAGACCTCCACGGCGGCAAAACTTCTCCGGGCAGTATTACTCTGCCCAATAACAACACTGGCATGAAAACAAAAGTTCACAACATTCAGACCAATTTTTTTTTTTCCATGGAGAGTCTACTTATTTAATTTTCCACTGTGGCCAATTAAATGCAGTTTCTGAAAGCTAATCCTTATTGTAAGTTATGCAAATAGGTAGTAAAAATTGATTTATTTATTTTTTTTAGCCTGGTTCATAATTGGTTTAAAAAAATAAAATAAAATAAATAAATCAAGATTTCGCATGCGCTTTATGACTAATGTGTCTTTTGTTTGACACTTTTCCCAAGCTGGTGAGGAGATTTTTTTTTTCCTTTTGAAATAGCATTAACTGTAGACATTTGATGAAATTCCCATTGTACAGCTACAGCCTCAAATCTGGAAGGTTCTGGCGCAATTAGTAGTAATCATTTCTTTTGTGAACACTGATAAAATGTGACACGTTTCAATGTGAGAAAAGCAGCCGAGGGCCTCGTGCTGTATTAGGGGTGTTGGGCTCGTCCATTACAAGGACATCACGCTGGCATATTTAATGGGCCTGGTGATGTGCATTAGGGCTGTTTCCCAACCCTTGTTGAGCCTGAACATTAGAAATGTTTAATGGCACACCACCGAATGTCGTCAAAAGTACATAAAATGAAAAATAATGATTTTTGTGTCAGATTACCTGCAGTGAAATCCGGGCCTGTTAATTGACCAAAAAGCCATTATTCTGCTGTATGAATGGCAACAGGTAGTCCGCAGGTTAATTCAGTTGAGTCGAGTTAAGTTCTACCATCTAGTGGAAAAACAATACAGGCTTCCTGTCACCGTACAGGGAGTCCTCGGTTTGACAACTGAGATCCATTCCTAGAGTAGCGAGTTAACTCGAATTTCCACTTAAGTCGGATTCCACCATTAAAGTCAGAATTTACATCAAAATACTTTGTATAATAAACAAATACGTTGAAATAAACAAG
Organism: Syngnathoides biaculeatus; assembly: GCF_019802595.1. NCBI lineage: Eukaryota > Metazoa > Chordata > Actinopteri > Syngnathiformes > Syngnathidae > Syngnathoides > Syngnathoides biaculeatus. The sequence continues at coordinate 14,282,492 of NC_084646.1, read as the reverse complement.
ATGATGTAGTTAGCAGTATTGCCAACAGGTGAATGGAGAAGAAGGAGGCGAGGCTGTGCTTCGCTATAGCGAAGGAAGCTGGTTCTCAAGTCTCTCAATCTCAACAAGTCTCAAAGAAACTTGTTTTGTGATCATTGTATCCGACATAGGAACGGAACCCTTCGCATGCGTTAGAACGCGGGCTTTGTTTTTAATAATTGTCACCACGGTCGACCGACTGAAGCTTTGGTGGTGTTGGTGTCTCTCCTTTCTCCAATCTTCTTATGATCTTGAGCTTTGTTTCCATGGTAATGAATTTTCTTTTGGCTGCAGAAGCATTGCTAAAAGACACAGCTTTCTTCTTTGGCGCGATAATGTCTAAAAAGAAGGGCGAAAAATGCGAAGATACTCCTGGCGCACAAACACAAGCATTAGCCATACAAAATGGCCGACGGGGGACGGGCGTTGTAAAGTCAAAACGTCTTAGGTGGAGACAGTCTTAACCCGAGGACTCGCTGGCTAAGATGGATCAACAAAGATGTATTATTCTAATTAATTTATGGACCAATTAAACGAAATTGGATAATTTAGAAATCACTCTGTTAGGGAGCGTTCACACAGAGGAGCTCATCAATTTTGTCTCAGTTGATGGCTTTGTAAACTGCTTCTGCCGCAGTTTTGTACATGTTTGCACAGTTTAAAAACTATGTACCGTAATTCCCGGACTACAGAGCGCATCTGGTTACAAGCCTCTCCGAGTACATTTGCAAACGAAATACCATTTGGTACATACATACGCTGTGTAAAAGCCACAAGTGCCCACATTGAAACCCCAGATATTTACAAAGAAAGACGGTACACAGAAAGACTTAGCGCCGCGCTAACGCTAGCGCCACGCTAATGTTAACACTAATAGGGCCGGTTAAAATAAAACTTACGGGTAATAGTTACTGAGACACGCCAGTAACGCAGCAGCAACACACTTGCACACCAATAACGCTAGCGCAGCGCTAAAAGGGCCAGTAAAAGTCACTTCCTCGGCACATATATTCCACCGGTCTCATTCTTACCTTTTCCGCTCGAGTGCCCCCTTGCGGTCGTCGCATAAACCGCAGGGTTGAAAGCGTGTGAAAAAAGTCGCGGCTTGTAGGCCGGAAATTACGGTAAATAAATGAAAATCCACAGGCCTCTTTTGGTTAGGAACTTTCTTATCCTATCCCAAATGAGTGAGATGAACCACAAGTACTTGAAGGAAAGGATCGTTCAGATTGTAAAAATGCTTACCAAAGGTTCCTCACTGCAACGTTTAATTCACCTTTAGCGTAGGTTACTCCTTAGCGAGAGTTACAGAAGAATGTTACCAATAAACTTTATGGGAGCAATATTTAAAGCAACAGGCAACATACAAAATTTACCGACTCAATGCAAAGACACTGGAGAGTTCAGAAGCAAAAGTAGAGTACAAAAAGTAACAAAATCACACGTAGGTTACCGTTGTGCTACATATTATTTCTGTAGCCTATAAGAAAAACAAACGCCAGTTTTACATTATTTTAAAAAAGACTGATGGACGCAGTGAATTTCCATCTCAACATACATGAGTTTAGCCTCTGAAGTGATTTTCATGGTTTATGATGACCTGGTGAAAGAAATGCTTTTTGCAGTCCTTCAGAAAAATTTCAGTTTCAGGGGAGGGCTGCACTTCCCTATACAAGTTTGAAACTGAGGACCGTTTCATCTAACCTTGAACCGATGACATTTTCCACAAAAGCTACGGAGAACTAGCATAAAGCGGATGAAAATTAAACTTCCAAAGACGCCCAAAACGCATTAAACGTGTCATCACCACGTGATGCTGCTCTCTTCCCTTATTTGTCACAAGAATGTCAACAGGAAGAAACTTTGTTGATCTGCGTTATAAATAATCAACAATTGCAATTGTTGATCATTTTACAATGCGACGAAGGACTGTGTTCTCCTTATGACTGATTTTAGCACCCAAAGTTGCGTGTCAAGTAAGTTATTGTGCTAATGGAAGAAATCCATCCAATTCAGAAATAATGTCTACTTTTGAGGTCCAAAGACAAAAGAGCGGACATTAAAACAAAAGCACTTGTTGTGGAGTCTGCCAACAGTGTGGCCGTGCCCGCCTTTTTCATTTGAGTTGCCTTCGTACCGCAGGCAACAAAACCGCAATGACCTCACATCCTCGTTCGCCAACAATGTGCGCGCCCACACACACACACACACACCCTCAGAGCAGACAACACGCCCACACGCCACCTCAGACAGCGGATGCGTACAAGATGCAGCTTTCCGCAAGTATTTACGAGCACATGTGCACTTTATTGCCTTCACATGAAGCGGGCTCGGCGTCGACTAGATGAAACTCCGCAATCACGCTTCGTGAACGTCACGCTGGAACAAAATCTTGCACACGGACGTAAAACGGAGCCACGGCCGTCATCACATGGGTGTGAAGGCTGCGAAATTAGGTTTGCTGAAAAATACTTTTTTTATTGTATTTTCTTCAAACGTACAACGGGAAGAAACTTTTTGTTAAATCCCACTGCATTCTTTTCGCAGAAGAAAATGTGCTTTGACGCACTTGCTCAAAGAAACAAAACACGCATAAATGATCAAACAAAGTCCATAACCACAAAACTACTTTAACAATCATAACTGCTTGACTACTTTTGTCTTTTCTGCAATACGCTCTGCCTCCTCAACTTCTACAGCACTGCGCCGCGGTAAGATTTAAATCTAACCTTCTGGTGCACAAATTACGCTGCTGCCTTCCTTTCGCTGCGCTCTGCCCATTTGTCAGGCCACTAATTACACTTCTTCACCCACAAAACACCCTAAACACCTGCCAAATTCTCTGAAAACGTTCTATATGTGCAGCTTTCCCATACGAGTACTATTCAATTTTCCACAGGAAACCAAAACCACACTGGATTGAACGCATCAGCTGAATGAGACTCTAACAAACAACAATAGCGTGTGGCTGTCAGCTACTGTATATTTGATTCAAGAGGAGAAAATGGGCCATTGCAGCAAAGTGGAGACTGTGGAGTTTAATGTCGGTACTAGAACGTCAACAGCATAGTAATGAGGAATGGGGATTCCCGATAATATTTGTTCATCTATGTCAAAGGCGCACAGTGACAAGCGGAACAACTGAAAATTCTTCTGCATCCACCTGTTGCCATTCATACAACTGAATAATTGCTTTGCGTCCAATTTAACAGAACCCACACACCACACAGACTAAGTAAGTGCGTTTGTGACTAAATGAAGATGAGAGCGGCAATGTCACTTTTTGTGGCATTGTTTCTATACAAATATTAAATTGTGCTCTTTCTCTTAATCCCCAAGATGCCATAAAATGGTGCCAAAGTCTGAGCTCGTAGGAAAATAGTAACTGATGACAAGCAAGTATTATCGTAGTGATAAATCTCGACTTAGAGGCAAAGATCTTCGAATGTCGGGAAGGAGCCGACTTTACCCTGGATTGCTAATGGAAGAAGTTACAGAGTCTTTGCCACATGCATTTAAAAAAAAAATTAAAAAAAAAAAATCAATTGATCTGCAAGCCATTTATCTTAACAGCAATGTTCTGAGTTTGACTTGACATTCAAGTGTTTTGGGATCATAGCGTGTGGTACAATGTATGGTTTCAACTACTGTACATATAGGAACCTAATAATTTTTAGTCCCCATCTGCTGCACATAGCAGGCATTTACTCTATTATTACATTTGTTTATAATTATGGATGTTCAACGCCACTTTTAAAGACAAATACCAATAAAAGTATTCACTCGAGTTCTTACCATTTTTTAATTAGTACAGTGACATAATTGTGAAAAATGATTTGACTGGCTTGTATAGGGATCTTTCACGAGTACCCGACACCTTGAAAGAAGGCCATCACTACTTATCCTAATAGCGAGCAGTGGTGTCAAACATACTAGTACCCGTTAATCCCAAACTCTCCATTTAACGCATTTCAACCAAGACTACCATCTGAAATTAAAAGACGAGACGCCACGTCCGATTGTCTAACAGAGAGGAACAGCCAGAGTTTGCTTTGTTAAATCGTCTCCAGCGAAGACAAAAAGTCAAACCCGTTGCAACAGCATCGCTCTACTTGGCTCCGAGCTGCAGAAACAAGCTGCTAATCTCTCAATGACTCCGGCACTTAGAGGGGAGGGGCAGGCAGCCAGGCACCTGTTTCATTAGCACCATACATCTCTTCTTTCTCAACCACCCCCCCCCCCCACCACTACCTCATTTCTCCCACAAGCCTCCTTATTCAAATTTCCATGCTGTCAGCCCACATTAGCAGATAGCCACAGTTTGCCTGTCAGCCGCCTTAATTGCTGGAGGTGCCTTCTTTTATTAGGTAACCCCCGCCCCTCCCCTCAGCTCGTTTACCAATTCCATCGAGACACACCTCCACGGCAGCGTGTGTGTGTAAACCCAAGATCCCTTCAGCATCGTTTCCTTCATTTTCTCCTCTGGATCGATGGCCGCGTTCACATGTGGGCAGCAGTGACAGTAAAGAGCTAAGGTACTAACGTAAAGTGGGCCTAAATGCGGTGTACTAGTGCTGCGGCAACTAACCCACTAACACATTTAATATTTGAGAGAAACAACAGTGGGAAACAAAGAGCCTCTTTGGAGTGGGACGAACAATGCCAGCAAAAAAATGCAAAACCAACTCATGTACGTCGACGTAGTCTGAGGATGACCTCGGCAATTGACCCCTCCGTGGATATTGCGCAATCCGCGTCACTGACCAATCAGAGGCCAGACATCTGCATAAACCAAAGCCCGTTTTTGCTCCCGCCATTTTCTCAGACAACATTGCACGGTACAGTATAGGTTTAGTTAGCGTTTTATCGCGTATTTGGGTTATTTAACAAAAAATATGGTTAAGAGGTGTAGTCACAGACTTTGTAATAGTGACGACAGGTATCCTGAAAGGCTAGTTGGTGGAGTTCGATTCGTACCCTTTCCAAAACCGAAGACCCAGTATGAAAAATGCCTTTGATGGATCAAACTTTGTGGAAGACCGCATCATCAACTCAATCCATCTAATATCAACCGGAACAGTTATGTTTGCACAAAGGTATGCCCTATATTTGATTTTCAATACATGTCTCGTATAAATGAATTCGAAGTTCTTCGCTAGCATAACACTGCTCCGTGTGAACGATTGACACACTTATACTTTGTTGAGCGATATTTAGCGATGATCGGACTGCACAAACGTATCGATTTCTTGCTGGCTCGCGGCCGAAGCTTAACCAGACTGTGTTTGCATGAAGATATGCCCTAAATTTGATTTTTAATACACGTCTCGTATAAATGAATGAGACGTTCTCCGCTAGCATAACACTGCTCCGTGTGAACGATTGACACACTTATTCTTTGTTGAGCGATATTTAGCGATGATCGGACTGCACAAACATATCGATTTCTTGCTGGCTTGCGCCCGAAAGTTAACCAGACTGTGTTTGCACAAAGATATGCCCTAAATTTGATTTTTAATACACGTCTTGTATAAATGAATGAGACGTTCTCCGCTAGCATAACATTGCTACGTGTGAATGATTGAATGAAATCAGAAGCATGGCGTCTCTCTCAGTTAAGAATGTATTGTATTTAGAATCTATAATATATCGTTGATTTGAATGAAATCAGAAGCATGGAGTCTGTCTCAGTTCAAAGTGTATTGTATTGTATTTGCCATTTTTACTGTTTGTCTTACGTCAGCGCACGTGGCGTGACGTCACGTCAGGAGGCGTGGTTAAGTGCCCTGTACGGAGGGGTCAATTTTCATTAGCTTGTCTGTGACCTCCTGCATACGTCATCATCAACGTCTTTTATAAGACGATGTCTTCTTCTTTTCCTTTCGGCTTGTCCCGTTAGTTTTCGCCACAACGTGTCATCTTTTTCCATTACTAGCCAATCTTGTGCATCTTCCTCTCTAACACCCACTGTCCTCATGTCCTCCCTCACAACATCCATCAACCTTTTCATTGGTATTCCTCTCGCTCTTCTGCCTGGCAGCTCCATCCTCAGCACCCTTCTACCGATATACTCACTCTATCGTCTCTGGACATGTCCAAACCATCTAAGTCTGCTCTCTCTAACCTTGTCTCCAAAACATCCAACTTTGGCTGTCCCTCTAATGAGCTTGTTTCTAATCCTATCCAATCTGTTCACTCCAAGCGAGAACCTCAGCATCTTCATTTCTGCTACCTCCAGTTCTGCTTCCTGTTGTTTCTTCAGTGCCACCGTCTCTAATCCGTACATCTTGGCCGGCCTCACCACTGTTTTATAAACTTTGCCCTTCATCGTAGCGGAGACTCTTCTGTCGCATAGAACACCAGACACCTTCCGCCAAGAGTTCCACCCTGCTTGGACCCGTTTCTTCACTTCTTTACCACACTCTCTATTGCTCTGTATTATTGACCATACAGTAATTAAAGTTATCCCCAAAATATTCGTGTTTCACTTTTCATATTTTACAAAACAATTACGATAGAGTTCTGTTCCTGTCGCGGCAAAACAAGTTGGAAATATTTGTATGAAAAGCACTTCTAGTACATACTATAAATATAAAACAGCTGAGAGAACAGTAAGTAAGGAAGTCCTAACTAAATGTTCCTTTTCTACAATGTGATATATTCTAAGACAGCTGCAGAAATGACCGTATTTTCCGCACTAAAAGGCGCACCGCATTATAAGGCGCACCTTCAATGAATGGCCTATTTAAAACATTTTTCATATCTATGGCACGCCGCATTATAAAGCAAATAGACTCGACGCTACAGTGGAGGCTGGGGTTACGTTATGCATCCATTAGATGGAGCCGCACTAAAGGTTCACTATTGACCCATATATAAAGTGCACCGGATTATAAGGCGCACCGACGACTTTTGAGAAAATTAAAGAATTTTAGGTGCGCCTTACAGTGCGGAAAATACGGTAGTCCAAATGGTACACACAAAAACTGTCAGGACTGGCAAAAAGAGGCGCTGCAAACGTTCTCCTTAAATGAAAATTTTAGATGTGTAACTTGCATCAACAGCCGGTAAACAAAGTTCATCTGTGGTGTGTTTCATTAACTTGCTGCAATATATTATAAAATAATAACAAAATGGGATTTGGGAATTTCCACAACGCATTTCATGTACAACTCTGCCATCTACCAGCCAGGAAAAAAAGAAAGTGCTGTTGCCACACGAACTTTGAACCTTTCGAACAATTTCCCCCAATAAATATTTCACTTACTGTGATATACCAACGGCAGGTTCGCTAATCTACAGTCAACACTCCTTTCCCGGATCTTTGTGATGATATATCCTTGATCTCTGCGCTTACTCACAGAACCTGCTCAATAAGCTCATTGAAAAGGTGTTTGTGTACAAAGTATGAGTGCATTTATGGGCAAAGTGACAAAATGAGCTTTTCAACAGTCTCCTGTGAGACAAAGTAAGAGTTAGGCAAAAGGTCATTGGCAAATCCAGTTTAACGGCATCAGTTTAAAAAAAAAAAAAAAAGGGAAGATTAGATCAAAGACAAAACATCCTTGGTAGACCAGATCACATTAAAAGGCAAACAAAACTGCAGTTAAAGCTGAACCTGTGTTCAATATTTTGAGAAGACCAGTTTTGGTTGGTAACCGAATCAGAGGATTTGGCTGGTCGGATCAAGGTTGCCACTAATGTGTTTTAAAAGGCTGTTGTGGTGTCTTAAAATACAGAAACTGTATGACTGGTTATAGAACATTGTGAGAGAGGAGCTGTTATTGCGCAGGGCAAAAGCTTTAACGAAACAAGACGACACGAGAGGCGGGACAGAAGTGGCCATTAGCAAACCCCTGCGCTCAAACGAGGGCATTGTCCTGAAGAAGGCCGAGGAAAAGGGTGTTGGTAATATTACAAGACGCCGTGGATGATCATTTGGAAAAATACAAGCTTAGCTATTCTTAGGAGGAATGACAAAGGCAGTGCCAAAGGTCTTTCAACGCCACTTCCGCCAAAGAAAATGTGCCCAGGGAACATTACTACTGGTACTAATTCTCAAATGCATTCGAATGTAATCAAAAATTCCAAATTCAGAAGCCCTTTTTGTACCATATCATTTCGATAACACCGCTTCATCGCATCTGATTTTGTTTGTAACCTCTAATTAGGAGAGCATAAGATGGGTTGAGGTAAGCCAAGACACTCCTTCTCCATAACATTAGGTAGACCTGAGCTCTATGAAAAAAAAAAATGAACATAAAAAAAATCTGAATTTACAAAGATAACGCTTACCTTTGTAGTCACTGCACAGTCGAGCATGAAAAATCAAGTGCGTGAAATTTGTTACGAGTAGAAGAAAAAAAAATATTGAAAGACGTGGCTTATTTTGTGTAGTCTTGAAATTAATTTACGCGTTTATTTCATTAACGTAGTTTACAAAATATTCACCCGGAAACAGGATATGCAAGTTAACTGTTCTGAGCATGTTCGGAAGTTAGGCCAAAAGCACGTGTTCAGAGCTTCTTCACGTACTGCAAGCACATTTACGTTGAAAGTCATCAGCATCATGACCCTCGCCAAAGGAAATTCAATTACACTGAAAACATTTCTGGGATATAACACAGGTAATGTTTCAGTGTCTAATACTTTGACTTGATCTAAGTTCTAAAGTTAGAGTAGTTTGTCCATTTATCTAAATGTGAACGTTTTTGGAATCTTGCCTTCCAATTGCCCAATCCACAGAAGACTTTCAACTCGGGCCGCCTGCTGCATTCACTGGGCTTTAAAGGTCTGTGAAGCAAGAAAATGTCCAGACAACAAGGCGGCACAATCTTCATACATATGCATAGGTCTGAGTACCAAAATAAGATGGTTGTGGAGAACAATAGCAGTTAGCCTCGTTAACTTCATCTACACCAATTACTGAGGGTTTTAAAATAAAATCATCTTCAAATATTTATACAACCATGACCACGGGACTGTTGGCGAGGAACACAGGAAGCGGCAAATCTATCATGACAGACAATAAAAGCAAACATGAAATACAAACAGAAAAAAAAAAACACAGGACTGCTTAATATTTTGGGGAGCCTGGCTTGGATGTCCCTGTCTTACAACATGCTATGAAACAAACTGGTTCTGGGAGAAGAAGAAAAGAAAAAGACAAAAACACGCACAGAACTAACACTAATTTCAACAACTAATTTGAGTGTAATGGTTAGTTGTACTTTTAATCATTTGTTTCGACACCTGTCCGCCAAATTGTTTATATGTGAAAACAGTCCGTGGCGCTAAAAAGGTTACTCTACTGTGCTTAAAAAAAAAAAAATCATGTCATTGATTAATTGAATTTGTTTTCCTTTTTTTAACATTACAGTTGATTACAAAATTGTTTCATTGATCAATCCCCAACTGAACTCCCGACAGGAGTTCCCAATAATAGAAAGAGTTCAGTAAATACAGTATGCAACCTCAATAATTTATTAAATGCATCTCTAACACTGTCCATCAAAATAAATTAGATAGCTTTTTTTTTTTTTTAAACATACAGTACTTTTATTACACTGAAAAGATCAGACTAAAAGATAAATATGAAGACGAAAGCCGAGTGGTTTTTTAAGTAATAGCAGTGTTTCAACTAATCACGCGCTATAAACTTATGTTCAGCATTGAGCATAAAATGTGTGTGGCGATCAATTAATTGTAATTAGATTTTCAAAACGATAACTTTTAATTCCATTAGCCACAGTCACAAGTTTTTTGTTTTTGTTTTTCCGCGTATATAGGTCAAATTTGTCACAGCAGGGCGGTACGCAACGCTGACAGGTTATTGGCCGCTTCGTCTTTCACGGCGTGCCAACTTGACGGGCCCTTCGCTCACAGGTGAGAATTGGAGCTACCGCCTGGCTGCGTGTTTTTGTGTGCACGTGCAGACTGAAAAAGAAACGGGGTCATCGCTTTCCCAACCAGCGCCGCCGCCGCCGCAGACTGCGCCTCTCGGCCTGGGACACCTGCCCATACATTAAGATGTGGTTTGGAGCCTCTTGCCGGAACACAGCAAGGAGAGTCTGGATGAGAGGGATCGGGTTTACAGTGGAAACCGCAGAACCACAGTCTGCCTCCTGCCTTCCCTTCCTGTAGGCCCGCTTACTACTTACACAGCTGCAGGAGGTCACAAGATCACAGCAAAAAGAAGCGCAGCGGGCGAGAAGGCCGACAACCACGGATGTTGCCGGCGCAGTGTAAATCCTGCCAGCTATTAGCTTTTAAAAATTTTTGGCTTTCCACCTGAATGGCTCAGATGGATCCCAAGTAAATTCGCATTTGCATGCTTAATCTGCTTCTAAAGCGTGGCACGTCAATGTCAAAACACCGTCAGGGGTAGCGTGGCTGAGGCGTGAAGATGAGGGTTAGGCAAATGAGCGAGTCCTTAATTATACTTCACGCAGCTTGAGGACCAGTGTTTATGTATTTCACCCAGCTCGAAAGCCCTCAACCTAACTTGATTGACACAAATTAAAAGACAGGTACGTCTCTCAGGGGAGTGGAAAAAAACAAAAGCAAAACATTGTCCCTTTAGGGCGCGAACAGCTTGTCACCGGAATGGTACTGTCATAATAACTTGTTGCACCCTTGATATTTGACTCACAGATTAGCTGTGGAAAAACGCCACTCCAGGAGTCCAATATTTTCTCCCATGCGGTACCAGATCAGAGGTTCTCCAAGTTCAAGGCAAGGTAACACGTATAGGAGACCATTTTTTATTTCCATGGACATCCTCCAAATCATGATGAAAAATAACTACCATGTGTACCCCTAAATTTCAACCTATTCATGACTTCACCTCAAATCGGTCATCTCAGTGAAGCTCCACTTTCCAAGAACTGCCAGCATCCCTCCAGCTTCAGTGAGTCACACCTCATGGGTGTCAGAAGTCATAACAGGAGAACTGGCACAATTGGACACAAATGAGAGAAGATGGCCCGATGTGCCCCCAGTGGATGCAATGCTTCTTTCCTAACATGCACACAGGCATCAAGGACGCTTTCCCACCATGACCTTTACACTCGAAATCAACTCATGGTTTCTTTGAAATACATTTTTTTAAAATAGAGTGAAGAAAATAAGTATTTGAACACCCTGCTATATTTTAAGTTCTCCCACTTAGAAATCATGGAGGGGTCTGAAATTTTCATCGTAGGCGCATGTCCACTGTGAGAAAGATCATCTAAAAGGAAAAACCCAGAAATCACAATGTATGATTTTTTTAACGATTTGTGTGATACAGCTGCAAATAAGTATTTGAACACCTGTCTATCCGTCCACTTTTGGAGCAATCATTAGAAAATGGAACAAGCTAAACATGACGGTCAATCTCAATCGGAGTAGAGCCCCATGCAAGATATCACCTTGTGGGGTCTCAATGATCCTTACAAAGGTGAGGAATCAGCCCAGGACTACACGACAGGACTTGGTCAATGATCTGAAAACAGCTGTGACCACCGTTTCCAAGATGACTGTTGTCATACTCTAAGACGTCATGGTTTGAAATCATGGATGGCACGGAAGGTTCCCCTGCTTAAACCAGCACATGTCAAGGCCCGTCTTAAGTTTGCCAATGACCATTTGGATGATACAAAGGAGTCATGGGAGAAAGTTTTGCAGTCAGATGAGACCAAAATGGAACTTTTTGGTTGTAATTCCACTAACCATGTTTAGAGGAAGACGAATGATGAGTTCCATCCCATGAACACCATCCCTACTGTGAAGCATGGGGTTGGTAGCATCATGCTTTGGGGGTGTTTTTGTGCACATAGGACAGGGCGACTGCACTGTATTAAAGAGAGGATGACCGCGGCCATGTATTGTGAGATTTTGGGAACAAGCTCTTTCCCTCAGTCAGAGCATTGAAGATGGGTTTTGGCTGGGTCTTTCAACATAACAATGACCTGAAGCACACAGCCAGGAAAACAAAGGAGTGGGTCCGTAAGAAGCATATCAAGGTTCTGGTGTGGCCTAGCCAGTCTCCAGACCTAAACCCAATCAAAAATCTTTGGAGGAAGCTGAAACTCTGTGTTTCTCAGCGACAGCCCAGAAACCAGTCTGATCTAGAGAAGATGTGTGTCAAGTAGTGGACCAAAATCCCTCCTGCAGTGGGTGCAAACCTAGTGAACAACTACAGGAAATGTTTGACCTCTGTAATTGCAATCAAAGGCTACAGTACCAAATATTAACATTGGCTTTCTCAGGTGTTCAAATACTTATTTGCAGCTGTATCACACAAATAAATCATTTTTAAAAAAAAATCATATATTGTGATTCCTGGATTTTTCTTTTTAGATTATCTCTCTCACAGTGGACATGCAGCTACGATGAAAATTCTTGACCCCTCCATGACTTCTAAGTGGGAGAACTTGCAATATAGCAGGTTCTTCAAATACTTATTTTCTTCACTGTACAACATTGTCGTTTTAATTTTAATTATTATTAGGTTGCAACACAAGACTGTTACTAAACACAAAGCAGGTAAAATGTACATTGTTCATAACTCCGATTCTTTGGGGACAACCTACCAGGCTACAGCTCACCTTCAAATAGCCGAGTGCACTTTAAAAGGATGTTGCAAGCTAAGTGACCATGTTGGTGACGTTTCTTCTCTTGAGTACCCATAGTCTGTCATTATGATGGCTTTCAGAGTCAAACCTGATTTGTTCAATTGGCAGTCAGACTCCTTGCCCATCACAACCCATCCATTTTCCATTGTCCTTTTCTTCATTATGAAGTCAAGGCCTGGCTGGACCCATCCCAGCCAGCTTTGTGCGAGAGGCTGGGTACAACCTGAACTGGTTGCCAGCCACTTTTAAGACGCATACACACAAACAACCATGGTGTAGGCTATTTAGGAGCTTTGTGCTAACATGAATGTCTTTGGTATGCGGAAGAAACCTGGAGGACACAGACAAAACCCAAGCAAGGATGGAGAACCCAGAACCTCACAACTGTGAAGCAGACGCGCCAACTCCTACCTCACTGTGCGGCCCACAACCAAACTACATCAAAGTTTAGTCGCAAGATATCGAGAAACCACCTGATCAAACCAACTACTAGTTAGAAAGGGGTAAACCAATAATTGTTTGGTTAAACAGACCAAGACCACAATAAGCTACAAGAAGCCTGACTTGCTTTGACGACACCCGCTTTTTGCTGACAAAATACCATGGGAAATGATTGCCCAGTATATGCCCAAATCTTTAATCTTCACACTCCTAAAACAAAAACAGCTTGAATGGCCGCAGTTTGGTTGTAATCCCTGATCGGGTTTGCTTGCCTGTTGTTGCCAGGAAGTTACAATCGCTTCTATGCTTCTGCTTTAGGTGTGATATTCAACAGCAGCGTGCCAATAAGCGGTATGGTAAAGGCTAAAAACAAGTGGAGCATTCAGTCAAACCACATCTTTAAGGTAGAATTCATATCTATGTTTTTCTGGGTACAATTAACAGTGTGATTTAAATTAAAAAAAAAAAAAAATTGTGGTTCCTGGTTTATATGAAAATTTGTGAAGTAACAATATTTGTTTATATTTCCAAGTTTAATACCAATACAATATATGCACGTGAGGAGCACATTGGTATTATTTTGTCCACTTCATCCATCCATTCATCCACCCATCCATCCATTTTCTTAGCCACTCATCCTCACAAGGGTCACAGGGAGTGCTGGAGCCTATCCCAACTGTCAACAGGCAGGAGGCGGTGTACACCCTCAACTGGTTGCCACCCAATCGCAGGGGACTTGGAGACAAAGAGTCGTACTCACAATCACACCTAGGGGCAATTTAGAGTGTCCAATTCATGTTGCATGTTTTTGGAATGTGGGAAGAAACCGGAGTGCCCGGAGAAAACCCACGCAGGCAGAGGAAAAACATGCAAACGCCACACAGGCGAGCCCAGGATTGAACCTGCCACCTCAGAACTGTGAGGCCAACACTTTCCAGTTGAGCCACCGTGCCGCCTGTCCACTTCACTATCTTCATATTTTACACAATAGTATCTATGACTTAATGTGTGTCGCTCTAAAAGGTGGGTTCTGACCAATTAAGTTACATAGGAGTCAGTTAGCCACTTTGCTTGTTCAGTCCCTGGGCGTGAATTTCGGGCATAGTAGCCAGTGTATGACTATGCTAATGTTTTCATTTTGTTTGTATTAGTTTAATAAAACAATTGAAAGTGCACTGGCGGCATTCTCTATCAATGACCACTTGTGGGGGTTTTACGATACGGTCTAACTAGCAGCGGTTCGCTATATTAAAATGGCTAGTGATGTTTTGAATATTTTGTTAGCTTATAGACTGTTTGACTGACGTCACACACCTTCCGATTTAGAACGCGGGTGCCATCTTGGTTTGGCGAATTCACGTAAACAAACAGTAACTAAGCAGGAATCATTTCAGAAAGGCGTATGAATGGGGGCACACTGCTATGTTATCGGTTGCTCAAACGAAAGTGGGCGTTGTAAAGCGTCTTTCTTTCGACTGCCAGCTGTGATTAAGGACCAGTGCGAGAAAACGGAGCAGTTAGCAACCAAACGGCAACAACTGTGGCTGTCTCGCGTTAGCAGAGCCGACCTAGCAGCAAAGTCATTCCCTTACGCCCGAGTTTGCTCGAAGCATTTTGTTCACGGTAAGCATTGGATACCTTTTAGAATTTCACACCGACGTAGCAATAACTACGTTTTGTGAAGGAGAAGTATTCTTTAGGGCCAAGGGCCTACGTAATACTCGTGTGTGTGAGAATGCAATGCATGTCTCCAAAACCTGTATTTTCTGTTTTATTATAATAACTTTGCAAAAACGGGTTACCACACCGCTAGCCGTTTCATGAGTCGAGTTAAAAATGTAGCCGTGGAAGTGGAGAAAAAGGTGCGGGCTCCACTTGGGACTCGTCCCGGTCGAACCTCTCTCTCTCTCTCTCTCTTAGTAACAAAAATAAAAATAATAATCTACACCTCTTTCGTTGGTATAATCAACAAAATTTAACACAACGCTGACTATAATCACGCGGTAGCGGTACACTAACCTTAGCAGTGTGTTTACAATGGATACCGCCGTATGACAAACCCATTGATGAATCGGTTCTAGGCCTCCAGACCTTTGTAATTCTCTAGTTGGTCCATGGTATAAGCACTTGTCGAGAAGAGGAGATCGTGGACGATGTCTGGATAGGTTACCGACGCCCACATTTCTGTGCTCCATTTGTGTTTCTCCAAGGCATTTGGGTTCATATTGTCGATCAAAGCGCACTTCTCGTCGTAAGGGTTTCTTGAAACAACATCTAATGAGCCCAGATAACTTTCCAAAGTCTTTTTAGCCATCACGCGTCACTTTTAACAGTCGTAGGAACATTTGTGTAACTCCGGTCTGTATGCAAAAGCATTAGTGAACGGGGCGTCAGTAGAGTGAACCCATCCAACACGGCCAGGTGCCCCTGGACGTAGTCACATGGTCGAAAACGGTCTATAGACGTGCAGTAATGTAAGCTAGTTTATCTTCTTTCAATGTGATATGATCCCAGATTTGGGACATTCTCAATCTTTTAACAGACTCTCTCCTCATGGCTCGACCGTATTACTTTGCGAGTTTAATTGACAGTGTACATTAACGAACGCCCCAAAAAATACAGCAATGTAAAATTTGAAATTTACGATTCAAAAATGCAGAATACAGTGAGACCACAAAAAAGTGAAACCTCGATATGGCGAGGCACGACCAATTTTTTTCTGACACCTTGTAAAACGGTTGGATCACTATTCACGGTTTCCGGCGCTAAAGACACATTTTTAATACAAATCGATGATATGGTTTTAACTGGGGGCCAAAATAGTGACAATAATAACAGCAAGAATGATACTTGAGAATGTGTCAACAAGCGGAGTTGACTCACTTCCCTCGCTCTCAGGCATTGACGAACGTGCTCTGTTCATCCCCACCATCATCGCACTCCGGTTCGGAATTAAAGCTGCAGGTTTGTGGTGGGGAGGCACCCAAGTCTTTAAAGTTCCCCCTTTACTCATTCACCGGTCACTGGCTAACAAAATGAGCATGACCTTAATAAAATTACAACAACAAGTAATCATAATAACGAGCACCGCTCCGATGGGATTTGACGGACACTTCCTACTCACCGGTGCTCGGTTTTGTGGGAACATTCTGCCGGCAAAACGTGCGTCTCCGGATGGTTATTGTCCTTCTTGTCCCCCGGCGAGGCGGAAAAAGCTTGCTCGAGGAATACGAGGAGAGCTTTTGTATGTGTGTGCGCTATTTCTTTTTTGTAGTTTTTTTTTTCTTTTTCGTTTTTTAGTGGGACATTTGGCAAGGAAGCTGTTCCGAGGACTCGCTCGTTCCTCTCGCCTTCCTTTGTTCTGATTTTCGCGGCTCTCCCGGAGCACCCGCCGCCCCGCTCTCGACGCGTGAGGGCCGGGGCAGGAGGGAGCAAGGAACCGGTCCTGCTTTTGGAAGACTTCCTCGATTCGAGAGCGGGGTGGGGGGGTTGGTCCCGCTCCGCGAAAGTCTCCCAAAACTTGATAGGTCCGGCGATATCGGTTGGCCCCTCTTTCTCTCCCCCCCTCTCTCTCTCTTTCTTTTTCTTTCTTTCTTTCTTGGCGAAGAGGAGGAGGAGCGGCTCGCAGACGGACACACAACACAACAGCAGCACGTTGAATGCAGCCGCAGCCTCTTTTGTCTCCCTCGTTGGCCTGCACCCCTTTCACACAACACTCCCTCTCCCCCCTCTCTCATCCTCAATGGGACATAACATAGGAGTTCTTAGAGGAGGGGGGCCTTAAATTCGCCCCCCCCCCACGCTCACACACAACCATACTTTGGTTTAAATATTACGGCAATGCTGCACGTGCCGTTCAATATCGGTATTTTTTAAGGGAAAAAACTGGAGCATTTTATTTCATTTGGTTTGCATAAATGCAATTTAAATCAGTCCGCATAATTAAAAAAAAACACGGTTATTTAAATGGAGGTGGGGGGGGAGGCTCCGTGGAATTGTTCTCAGTAGTGATTGAATGAAAATCTCCACGTGGGGCTCGTCCGTTGAGCTGGTGGAACAAGCCAATCGGCGTCGGGGAAGCCCACGTGGGATCAACTGTCCCTTCGCTGATTGGAGTGCAGGGCTCCGACACGTCAATCAAACTCGAAGGGCGGGGGGAAAAGGAGGAGGGGTGCGTTTGAGTTTAACCCCTTGTTGGCGACGAGGGGGCGGCGCTCGGCGGTGTGGCGGCTTGTGTATTGCGACTCGGTGGTTTTCCGCTTTCCTCGCCACAAGCTTGACGGCGCTCTTGTTGAACATCTTACATTTTTGTCCTCGTTGGAGAGGAGATAAGACTAAAAAGATTTGCATCATCATCATCAACACATCACCGACCCCCCCCCCCCCCACAGACCCCCTCGTGCTTGTGTTTTGCTAATCGCCACCTCAAGGGAAGGATTGGAAGGGCCCACTGGTGATAATGTAGCAAGAACACACACACGCACACACACACACACACACACACACAAGCGTGATGTCTTCATTGTTGCAGCCTGGAACACGAGAATTATTCCAGCCAAGAAAGGAAATAAATTGTAGAAAATTGGTATTCTGGTGGCAAGACCCCTTTAGCGGGGCTCATAATTAGAGAGAGAGATATTGAAAAAGCAATTTCTGACAGTGGAAATCACAACCTGCCAGAGGTGGAGTTGGAAAATATAGATGTGTGTGTGCGTGTTTGTGTGTGTGGTAATTTGTGTGTGTGTGAGAGAGGGGGGGGGAGAGAGAGAGGCCGAGGGGGAGGGAGGAGGAAGAGAATAAAGGATGAAGGACAGCAGGGGGGATGCTGAGAAAGACGAGTCAGTGGGGGGGTTAGTGCACATCTCTGATGAAAAAAAAAAGTGTGTGTGTGTGTGTGTGTGTGCAGATTTGCTCCCCGCGCGTGTGAGGCAATGGAGATTGTCGGAGGAAAAGATGGAGGAAGAGGACACATTTTATTGCCATTTTTTTTAACGCTCCTCTGCTGAATTTGAATGCGCGACATCTCCAATTGCACCATCGCATTTGGGAGAATAAAGTGAAAGAGGAGGAATGTGACGCACGGGAAGTGGCTTCACGCGGCGTGGAAGCAGCGGCGGGGGGGGGCGGGGGGGCGCACCGAAAGGCTCGGCTGCTAGCGGGAGCGGCTGAGAAGGTGGTGGGCGGGAAGGGGGCAAAAATAATATAGAAAATGGAAAAGATAAGTGAAGGACACACACTGTATATTGCTATTGGCAGGTCAGATGAAGGTGTGTCTAATGGTTAAATACGCCCCCCCCCTTCCCCGCACAAGCGAGGCACATCAAAGTCCAGCCAACAATGGCGAAGGAGATTTTTTTGGGGGGTGCTTTTAGCGGTCCCGTGCGAGATCGTAAAGGCGCGAGGGTCCTTGCGACGCACACGGATGCCGAGCGGGAGTAAGCACGGTGGCCGGCGAGCGGGTGTCGTTTCTCCTTTGGGCCAAAACAATGCAAAGGAGGAGGAGGAGGAGGAGGAGGAGGAGGAGAGGCCTGCATACCTTCATAATCACAAGTTGAAGCGCAGGAATGCAGGGAGCGCACGGGGAGGCTTTGAACGTGGCCAGTTTGATTCCCACAGAACTCCGCAGATGACTTCATCGAGAGTGATATGAACAATAAACGGGCGAGGTGTCACGGCGCGAGCGGTCCGGTCGGTTTGCCTTGACGGGTTTGTGACTGGGCCCTGGCTCGTGTCGTCGCAAATGCACGAACGAGGCCGCGGAAACCCCCCCCTCGGTTGCACCCGGCGGGCATGGCGCCCACCGAGCGAAGCGGCGCAACCCAGCTGGAGAATCGTGAACAAATTACAGTTGGCGTCTCGCACCCGGGAACCTGGGACTTGACCCCAACGCAAGGAAAAAATTGTGACCCATGGGTGTGTCTGAGCGAATACACTCAGCCCGTGAGCGCCCCCTTTGACCACCGTGAGCAACATCAGACGCACGCACTGTGGTCAATCAGTGTCATCCACTGAAGTCATGAACTCATTAAAAGGTTCAGATTACATTCCCATCACAACATTTTGAAGAACATTTAAAATACATTACAATACACATACACACCAAGCCAACTATTAACTATAAATTTGAAATGTTGCTTCCAACTTTGTTTCTTTTTTTTTTTTTTTTTAACTCAGAATGATATACCCGTCTGTTTTTCTTGGTGTAAAACTGAATTATTGCTTGCAGAATATCTTTCGCAATCGATGTGGAAAGCTGAATGATGCTCCCAAACAGTTTTAGGGTTGTTATGTTGCCTCCTATATTTAAAATACAGAATGAGCTTTTGGGGCAATGTATCATCCATGCTTTCACCCTCGATCAGGCTGTGCCAAGATGGAATTTTAACATTGTACACCATCTGATCCTGTACTTTCTACTTTGGCTTCAGACCAGACCTTTTTACACAAAAAAGAGAAAATCTCGTCCAGTTTCACCACTTTTTCTTCCACTATTCACATACTCCGACCTTCATTAAAGCAACAGCATGTCTTTTTTTTTTTTTTTAACCATCATTATCGAGAGAAAACATAAGCAGCATGTCTAACTCTTTGCTCTACGTTGCCCGGACTGGGTGGTGGGCCTGTTTGTAATTATGAGTGTACCCCTTTACAAGCGGAGGTGGGCGGGGTCAGGTAAAGGAGGAAGTAGAGTGTGTGTGGCCCGGTGTGGCCGAGTAGCACCTCATTGTGATAGGCACTGCGTTGGATCTGTTTTCATCAGCGCCGAAAGTGTGCAACAAGTGCGCAAATGCGCAGTTGCACAGCTTAGAGGGAACATTGCCCACGGATCTTTTTTTTTTGATGCTCCACTTCAACTGTTTTTGCCCGTGACAGGCATTATAGGGTCATGGGTGATCTGGAGTTAAGTGTTTCGGGGACATATCGACAAACAAGGATTCACACGCGAATCCACGCCGAAGGATGATTTGAGAGTCTTCAATGAACCTAACGTGCTTGTTTTCAAAATGTAGGAGGAAGCTGGTGAAATTAAACACCAGCACAGGTAGAGCATGCAAAGATTCAAACCCAGAATGTCAGCGCTGTGAGGCAGACATGCAACAACAACAACAAAAAAAAAAAACCATTCGCATTAATTAGTGGTTGGTTGGTGGTCCTCGCGGTCACGACGTCGCATCTTCTCCAACGGCCTCTGATATTAGTTGGAGACACTCGGTTGGGCTCTTTCCCAATTTAACCGACAATTCCCAGCTGATTGTTCACTCGGCGTGCAAAAGTCTGAAAAAGAAGCGGCCGAGCTGAAAAAGACAAAGTACAATATCGATCCATCCATCCATTTCCTTTGCCGCTTATCCTCACGAGGGTCACAGGGAGCGTTGGAGCCTATCCCAGCTGTGAACGGGAAGGAGGCGGGGCACACCCTGAGCTGGTTGCCAGCCAATCGCAGGGCACATCGAGACAAACAGCCGCACCCACAATCACACCGATGGGCAATTTAGAGTGTCCAATTAATTTTGCATGTTTGTGGGATGTGGGAGGAAACCCACACAGGCACGGGGAGAACATGCAAACTCCGCACAAGCGGGTCCGGGATCCAACCCGGGACCTCAGAACTGTGAGGCTTTACCAGCTGATCCACAGTGCCGCGCCGAGTACAATTGCATTTTCGAAACAAGTTATCTTTCAAAACTGATGAGAACCTCAAAGATTATGACAAAAAATGCAATCGTACACTCCGCAGTCTCCACTTAGCTGCTGCGACCCTTTTCTTTGCGTTTGTATTTTTTTTTAAATGGGTTTAAGTCGTATATTATGAGCCGCCGTGGCGTCCGCACTGCCCTTTAAGACGGGGGTCAAGAACGGCAGGAAAACAAGGCCGTAGCGCTGTTAGGGTGGAGCACCCCCACCCCCAACTCCGCTCTTCACTAATCCAAACCCCCCCCCCGTTCAGCCCCACTCCCACCATCGCTGTCCTCCATCAGACAAGATGGGTGTCAGAGTAGAGACGGCGCAGTGATTTATTGGTCTCAGATCCTCGGGGACACAACCTCAGCCCCACCCTGATGCAAGCCACACACACACACACACACACACACACACATCATGCAGCATCCGCCCCCTCCTCCTCGCTCCCACTGCCTGGCCCCTTGGGGAAAAGAAGGGGGTAATGACCCACATACGCACACACAAATACAAATAAACACCCCCAGTGACACACATACACATGCATGCCCACATGAAACAGACGCATTTACGCCCACGGCCATGTGAACGAGGGTCCTCAGGAATTCCAGTGCAGAGCCCCCACTGCCCCCACCCCCCCACCCCCATCGTTGTTTTCTTCTCCCCATTCTCCACGCGATAAGACACTGCAGTTCGCGACACTTCATTTCAATGACGTTTATTCCCATTTTATTTCTCGATTTTTAAAACATTTTTCTTCTTTCCCCTGAACCGAGAGTCATCGTCGCAAAGGGTGAGACGAACTTTCCCTTTCATCCAACGGAACAAAGGGAGCGACACAACGCAGCCTTCGGTGGGCGCGCGGCACGTTCGGCCTTGAACGCCGGGAGCTGCACCGCGCGCGGGCGCAATACAGGCGACTCACGACAAATACAATTTGGAGATTTCAATATGAATTCACGCCACTCTGGCTTGTTCTTTGGCTTTCTGTGTCATTTTAATTTTCCGGTGGGGGATGTGCCTGACTTTTCTGAGACTTCTTCGCCCCCCCTGTCCTGTCCCCTGCTGGCTTGCACTCTTTCACATAAACTGCAAATTTCTTCACTTCGTGTATTATTTCTAGCCGGTGTTTACTTCTTTTGTGCAAGGTGGTGGTTATCATTAATAACTAGCAAGAGCAATGATAGACATAAACAGAACAATGTTACTGAGCGTGGGATGGACATTTCTTTTTTTTTTTTTTAACTCAGGCTTATTTCTGTTGGTCTTCCAGTTGGTTTTTATTGTGCAAGGTAGTGGTTGCATTGATTATATTAAAATTAATTACAGAGGGTATAGGAAGTAGCAAGAGAGAAGGAAAGGTGGAATGAAACCATGTAATGAAAGAAGGCCAAGGCCTAATTATATATTGGAAGGAAGGAAGGAAGGAATGACTGTATGAACAGGAAGGATGGAAGGAAGATGGGTTACAATATGAGCATGTATGAAAGGGAAGAACTTGGAAAGGAATGAAGAGAGGAAAGATGGATGGATGGGTGGAAGGAAAAGCAAGTTTAAGAGTTGGAAGGGTGGATGGATGTAAGATAAGAAATTATAAGGATATAGAATAGAAAAGATGATGAGATAAAATATGAAATGTTTATTTTCACAAGTATAAATCTAACTTTTGGCACAACTGTATATGCTGTTAATATTGAATGTGACGTCATGCCAAAGAAGTAATGGGATTGGGATTAGTAAAACATGCTATGTGCAAAATAATAATTAAAAAAAATGCGAATAATGTTCAATAACCAGGCATAATGTAATGTCTGCCTGTTTATGCGAAGTTTACCTGCTGAAGGAGGAGGCCATTTGTTGTAATGTCTCAAATAAAAGTTTCAATTCTCCCAAGAAACCAACAAAATAAATAAATAAATCAACTCTTGCTAACGAGCTAGTTTCAAGGTAGCTGTTTTATTTTGCGACACTTCACAACACAAGGACGCCCTTTTACGGCAGCTCTCTGCAATTGCACAAGAGCTCCACACGGCGTCGTCAAAGCGCCGTCCCAGTAAGCGTGGCGCAATGGAGGGTTTCTTTCTCCTTAAAAAAAAAAAGAATAAAAAGCAGTATTGAAAAATAAGACTGTTTTTTTTTAAACAACTATAAATCTGAGAAGTTTTTGATTTAAAAATCTGAATTATCATACATCTAAAAAAATAATTATCCTTTTGAAATTACAGATATTCATACAACGGAACTATTTCCCTTTTCAGCAAATGAATATATGATGCTCAATTCATACAAGAGTGCTACCTTTTTTTCCTACAATAAATCAAGTGGAAAGTTTGATTTGAAAATACCAAATAAAACTCAA
Organism: Syngnathoides biaculeatus; assembly: GCF_019802595.1. Taxonomy (NCBI): domain Eukaryota; kingdom Metazoa; phylum Chordata; class Actinopteri; order Syngnathiformes; family Syngnathidae; genus Syngnathoides; species Syngnathoides biaculeatus. The sequence goes on along the minus strand of NC_084646.1, from coordinate 14,259,377 downwards.
AATATGCCTTTGCTTTGGTAACATACATTTCTGAACAAAGAAAACAAATGTGATGCAATACTTATTAATATGCTTTAAAACATGTATATATATATATATATATATATATATGTGTGTGTGTGTGTGTGTGTGTCAATGGGTGTGTTAACATTAAAAATGAAACTAGACCTTCTCCTTGGTCTCTTTTGACTTTTGTGATATTAAGTAGTTGCACAAAAGTAAAGTGGAACATCCAGTTTGTATTTCAACGCACCATAGCCATATTCTGTTGTCCTTGCCTTTTTTTATTTTTATTTTTTTTATCATTTGTTTATTTATTTGTTTATTTATTTTGTGTGTGTGTATGTGTGTGTGTGTGTGTGTGTGTGTGTGTGTGTGTGTGTGTGTGTGTGTGTGTGTGTGTGTGTGTGTGTGTGTGGTTTTGCGGTTCCAGGTTTAATTGCTCTTCGCCTTGAAGACTTGCCAGACGCTCGGGCAGCCACATAAAGAGGTCTCACTCCTTTGCCTCTTTACGGACACTTGATCATTTAGCGTGTGCGCGCGGTGTTGACAAAGTGTGGGTAAAAGTAGTACACAAGCAGCCCCTCCCTGCCAGCCCCATTACAGTCAGTGCTCATTAAAAATACATCTGACAGTGGCAGGAATTTCAAACAGTGTAGTAATGCGCCTGCATAGTCGTTAGGGTGAAAGCTAATATAAAAAAATAAAATAAAATCACGGTGGACACTTTGAAGAGGTTCCAACAACCAATCAATGGCTGAGGAGCCACTATGAGCGCTTGAAAAATTCAACTAAAGAGTTTTTGGGAGGCTTCTGTTGGCCGACTGGCATCCACACCCAGTCGCTTGTTGCTCAGGGCGTCGTCATGAGTCCCTCGACCCGAGTCGTCCGACTTTTTCTCCTTTTCCAACAGGCCTTGGCTACTTCTCAGGCACCAAACTCAGACTTGCATAAAAGTGTGCTACGAGTACCAACTCTAACTGTTGTGAATTGAACTTCATTATTGTGAGTTTAGAAGAAAACAAATGGACAGAAACATGTGAGCTTTTGAAGTGCTCCTTTGGGATATGAATATGACTCACCTTGAGAGGTTTTTTTGGCCGGGGTGGATTTTTATTTGTGAATTGTGAGCAAACATTTGAGATAAGAGGGCTGTAATGTGGCAGTCAAGTCGCTGACGGTCGTTCCCGGTCCCTGACATTTTGGGAGTCAGATGAGCGTATGTGACACGTCGTGTGGTCGCAGCCTCCCGTACAGATTTGAACCTGTGGCTGTCAATAATTTTGAATATTCGGATGGTTCTTCGGACGGGAATGACGCAAAGTCTGACAAGCGAGCTCCGGCGGCAGGCCGTTAGCCGAGATTCGGCGGAGGCCGTTAGCCGAGGCTCGGTGGCGGAGCTCGCTCGTCAGACCCTGCGTCATTCCCGTCCAAAGAACCATCCGAATATTCAACATGATTGACAGCCACAGGTTCAAATCTGTATGGACGTATTCCTCCGTCTTTCCGATCAACCGATACTTGTATTTCTTCATCAGATGAGGACAAATTTGAGAAATCAGCGGTGACAATAACTGTGTAGGAACGTAACCGACCCTCGGGTTGAGCACATCACACGTCACGTAGGGTCATGTGACTCCCAAAATGTCAGCGACCGGGAACTTTCAAAATTGCCGATATAACCAACCTTAAATGATACCTGATGAAAATCTTTATTTTAAAGTTACAGTACAAATGACCTGATACATCGTGATTTTCAACGAGTGCCCTTCCCCTTTAACAAGCAGCAGTTTGGCAAATAGTGAACACAATTCTTCAACAAAAGAAGCTAGAGGAGGTTTAACGACACGACCACTTGAAGTTTACCATCAAGCTAAACATCGCAAAATTGCCGGTGTGTTTAAAACATCCACAAAACACATATTGCAAAATACCACAGACATGATAACGAATAGCATTGTTAGTCGCCATGTAATACCCCATCAAGTAACGCGTATTTGAAGAGGAAGGGTGCAGCAACACATGCAGAAAAACAGTATGATAATACAGGCAGATTTTCTTTATCCTTTGTGAAGAATGACGAAAATGATTGATGAAAACGATTCATCGTTTTTGAGTCTGCATTGCTGTACTGTAGTGCCCCCTGCTGGCCAGGTTCCACATACCAGAAGCAGCCAAGTGAATGAAGTACAGTGCAGTATTTCTGCTCTTTCCCCGGGTGACATCATCTCAACCTTGAGTCCCAGGAGCGACAGACCCTGCGGTTGTTTACCACACTGTTCCATATGAGACTTGTTTGCCCCCACCTTTTACCTGCCATCCATCTCAAGGACATAACGGCCAGGAGGCGAGAGAAATGGGCCGCGCCGGCGTAAATACATAAATCACATGGCAACACATAAAGCCAGGCGGAGGGAAACATTGGACCGAGGCTGCTCCTTTTCACAATCTTCTTTCTTGATTATGAAGTAATGTATAGGCGGTACAGTGGCTCAGCTGGAAAGCGTTGGCCTCACATTTCTGAGGTCCCGGAATCGATCCCGCGCCTGCCTGTGTGGAGTTTGCATGTTCTCCCTGTGCCTGTGTGGGGTTTCTCCGGGCACTTCGGTTTCCTCCCACATCCCAAAAACATGCAACATTTAGAGATCAAAGTGGACTTTTGTGAGAATACAAATGTGAGCACTAGGGCAGTCCGGGGGCATGCCCCCCACCCCCGGGAAATTTTTGAAAAAAAAAGGGATGGCTGTGGTGCATTCTGGTGATATCTGTGAACAAAATTCAGACAAAAATTGAGAGTAACATTTCAAAGGCCCGACCAAAAAAAAAAAAAAAGAAAAAAAAGGGCAGAAGTTCCCCAAGGGCCAAGCCCAGATTTTTTTTGCCCCCCATTCCCCTATCACTGGATGGCACAAAATCACATTTGTCATTAAAATATGCCATTTTATCTCAAGACAAATTAAGTGAACTATTCAGTAAAAACACAACTAAAATGGTCCTTTTCCCCACATTATACATATCATAGTATGGTAATAGAATATACACGAAAATATATCCTAGAATTTCTACACTGTACTGCAAAATGTTCAGAGGCGAGAGAGTGAGTATATTGGTAGAAGGATGCTGAGGATGGAGCTGCCGGGCAAAAGAGCGAGAGGAAGACCAAAGAGAAGGTTTATGGATGTGGTGAGGGAAGACATGAGGGCAGTTGGGGTTAGAGAGGAAGATGCAGGAGATAGGCTAAGATGGCAAAAGATGACACGCTGTGGCGACCCCTAACGGGACAAGCCGAAAGGAAAAGAAGAAGAAGAAGACTGCAAAACATGTTAAAGAAGTTGATCTGTAGTAATTACTATTAACGTTTAAGTCTCAAACTTGTTACGTCGCGTTGTACTGATACACTCGACCACATTGCTCACTATCTTAGATATAGATCTTGTAATACTAATAGTATAATGAGTTTGCGCTTTTAATATATATATATATATATATATATATATCTTGTATGTATTTTATAAATATGTGCCCTGGGATTGGCTGGCAACCAGTTCAGGGTGTACCCCGCCTCCTGCCCATTGACAGCTAGGATAGGCTCCAGCACTCCCTGTGACCATTGTGAGGATAAGCGGGCGGGTAAGAAGATGGATGGATGGAAGTTATGTATAGTACGAGCGATACCGTGATGCGGGTGCTGCTTGAGGGATCAAAGTTCACGGGAATTCAAGGTCTGGGTTTGCCCTTGCTGCTTACGTGCAGATATTCCACCAGATTCTCCAAATACTTTGATGATATTGTGGACCGTAGATGAAATCCCCCAAATTCCTCAGAGTTGTAGATTGAAACGCATTTGTAAAACCGTTGAACAATTTCCTGGAAGCAGGTGAGTGTTATAATTGGGTACAAAACGGGAGCATCCCCAAAATGCTCAGTTGGTCACAAAGTGGCAATCCTTGCTTCTCATGACACTCACGTGTTTCCAATTTAACGCTTCACCTGTGAAATGTTCCAAAGAGGTGTTTTTTTTTTTTTTAAGCATTCCTGGACTTTCTTAGTCTTTTGGAGCAGGTGCAGAAAGCTCAATGAGGTGAGAAAAAGAACCCGAGTGTAAACTAAAGAATTACAGACCTCACCGGCACATGCCAATCGCCCTGTTGACAAATCTAGCATACGTAAAATATTAAACGGGGACGGGGTTCGTCGGAGAACACCAAAGAGAAAGTCGTAGCTGTCTAAAAAAAACCAACGTAATTTCTGGCTTATAAGCCGCGACTTTTTTTTTTAATACACTTCCAACCCTGCGGCCTATGCGGTGATGCGGGTAATTTGTGCATTTTTTCTAACGGCCGGAAAGGGTCACTCGAGCGGAAAAGGTAAGAGTGAGACCGGTGGAATATATATGCCGAGGAAGTGACTTTTACTGGTCCGGCCCTATTAGCTAGCGTTAGCGCCGCGTTATCGTGTTGCTGCCGCGTCTCAGCAATTTAGGTACGTTTTTTTTTTTTTTTTTTAATGTCAGTACTGTGCTAACGTGTTGCTACTGTGTAGCTGCTGCGGCTGTTTTTTTTTTTAAAACCAGCCCTGTTCATGCTATCGTGTTGTGGCTATGTTAAGCTGAGGTATTAAAACTTTGAAAGCTCTTTCTGTGCACCATCTTTGTAAATATGTTTCAATGTGGGCACTTGCGGCTTTTACACAGGTGCGGCTTTTGTATGTACCAAATGTTATTTCCTTTCCAACTGTATCGGGTGAGGCTTATAATCAGGTGCGCTCTGTAGGCCGGAAATTACGGTACTCATTGTTGCATGTTTGAAAGATGAATTGTTTGGAAGCTGTGGAGCAAGGCGGTGGGAGCATCATGGCTTTGGCATGCTTTAGTCACAGGGGTGTCAAACTTACGGCCCGCGGGCAGGATCCGGCCCGTCTGGTGGTTTGGTACGGCCCGGGGAAGAAAGCTGCATTGTATAAAAAAAAATATATGAATTTTCTTTAAAATTTGTAGTTCTTGTATTATCCGCTAGGGGGCGCAGTGTTTTAGTACGTGCAGACAACATGAAAGCAACACTGCGGCGGAACTAGGACCACCTTGACCTGGTAAAATTGAACGTCTGTACAGCGTCTATTGGCGACAATTGCATTATCTACTTTTCCGTTTGCCTCGCACCCTCATCAGCAAAATGTCTTTGTCAAAAAGGAGAAAAGTAGACACAGAGTGTCGGACTTTTCAAGAAAAATGGACATGTTCTTATATGTTGACGGAGGTGAATGGGAAACCCGTGTGCCTGGTGTGCCAGCAGCAAGTTTCGGTGCTTAAAGAATCCAATATTCGGCGCCATTACGAAACTCAGCATGGTGAAAAATACAACAGTTTGCATGGAGAATTGAGAAAACAGAAGGTAAATGAAATGATGGCGCGTCTGAAGAAACAGCAATCTGTTTTCACCCGGAGCCGAGAAGCCAGTGATGCTGCGGTGAAAGCCAGCCCCCTAATTGCGAGCCAAATAGCAATGGCATCAAAGCCGTACAGTGATGGAGAGTTCATCAAAAACTGCTTGCTGACGGCTGCTGAAATTGTGTGTCCTGAGAAGCGACATGCTTTCGCCAATATAAGCTTGACAAGAAATACAGTGGCAGACAGGATTTCGGAACTCTCTGCAGATTTGGACCACCAACTAAAACGCAAAGTGGCATTTTCTGTTGCGATTGATGAGAGTACTGATATCACGGACGTCGGCTCAACTGGCCATATTCATTCGTGGAGTTGACAAGACTTTGAATGTCATTTTCAGCTGCGTCGTCGGAGCGCTGGACAGAGTCGGAGCGGACCGGTCACGCGCCGTAAGCCTGGCTACTGATGGTGCGCCGTCAATGATCGGTAAAAAGGCAGATGTTGTGACAAAGTTCAGAGATAACGTACAAGCCGCAAATGGGGGAGGTAATTTTTGGACATTTCATTGCATTTTGCTTCAGGAGGCATTTTGCAGCAAATCGCTAAGAATGGATCACGTCACGGAGGTGGTTGTCCGAACTGTTAATTTCATCCGAGCCAGAGGTCTCAATCATCGTCAATTTGACAGCTTTCTCAGTGACTGTAACATTATCCACGGTGTGCCTTATCACACGAACGTACGATGGTTAAGCAGAGGTGCTGTGCTAAAGCGCTTCTTTGATTTACGTGATGAAATCGGACAATTCATGGAGAAAAAAGGTCAACCTGTTAAGGAATTACAGGGCCATCTGTGGCTGCAGGACCTTGCGTTTATGGTTGACATCACTGAGCACTTGAATATTCTTAACAAAATGTTGCAGGGACGCAAAAAAAATCGTAACACAGTATTATGACAGCATACGTGCATTCAAGTTAAAGCTCGGGTTACGGGAGACGCAGGTGGCAAGCGGTGACCCTGCTCATTTTCCCTGTTTAAAAGATATGTGCGCAGCAAGCGTTAATTCTGACGTGAAACGGTACAAAGAGAAGATTTCAGGGCTGTTGATGGAGTTTGAGAAAAGATTTCAGGTTTTTAGCGAACTCGAAACAGATTTTGCAGTTTTTCGCTCACCATTCACAGTCAAAGCTTGTGATTTGCCCGTTGCCATGCAACTTGAAATCATTGATTTGCAGTGTGATGTAGAACTGAAGGACAGATTTGCCTCTGTAAGCTTGGACACATTTTACAAGGACCTCCTACCAGGCTATCCCGCATTGACAGCACTAGCTGCTAAAACATTGTCCATGTTTGGGACAACCTAGCTTTGTGAGCAAGTTTTCTCACTAATGAACATTAATAAAACAAAGCTGCGCTCAAAGCTCACACATAAGCATTTGAATGAGATTCTGAAATTGGCTGCTTCTCAGGACATGATGCCTCATATTGATGCACTTGTGCAGGATAAACGATGTCAAGTTTCAAGGGCAAATTCCAAGCAAGACGAATAATTGCTGTGAAAGTTATTCATTTGTTCAAATTGCTTTCCAGATGTTGAAAAACAGTGTTTTTAAGTTCCACAAGGCTGGTACTAAATGTTTTTGGAACATTGTTACTATTTCTGTGATCAGTTTTTTGTACAACACACTCAAATATATGTTTAACTGTGTAAAAGTGTTGTTAAAATTGCACATACTTTATTTATGTTCTTATGTTATTCTCTTGTTCATAATATATTGTTCATAATGTAAAAGGAAAATTCTGTTAATAAACATTTTGATAATTTACTCATTCTTTGCACTAATTATTAGTATTAGTGACTAATACAAAGGATTAAAAGTGGGCTTATTGTTAGTTCTATGTAATTTTGCAATGAGTTTACTGGTCCGGCCCGCTTGATCTCAAATTAAGCTGTATTCGGCCCGCAGACCAAAGGGAGTTTGACACCCCTGCTTTAGTCACTCAGGGGCTGGACAGCTTCCTACCATCTATTATCATCTAAATCTACTGATTGTGGTATTAAACAGTTTCTTACTAATTTATGTAAATGTTTATGAAATACTAAACAGTTCCCATACTTGTATCACTGTACCTAATTTTCTGCCACAAAATTCTATTCCCTCCCAATCTCATATCGAGGCTCCTGAAGTTTTCGTTGTCTTTTTTAATAAATAAATAAATTAAACTCTTTTCAATTGCCATAAAATGAGAATTGTTCACAATTAAAATTAATACATGAAATAATAAATAAAAATTAATAAAAAAAATAATGTTTAAATGTTGAAAATGTTTAAGTACACTAACAAAGTCTTTGTACCTACTTCCCTTCACTGTAGAAGAAAAAAAAAAACAATTGTGAATGCAGATTCCATCTTTATTGCAAAATGTACACGCAAACACAACGTGAAGCTCATAATTACAAGCCAGAACACACTCAATAGCACCGAGTGGAAGGCGCGCTGATTAACAACATCATAAACTGAGAACATTTGCGACACTTGTTTGTCTGCTGCTATTCGTCGGGTGTGATTGTGTGTGTGTGTGTGTGTGTGTGTGGGGGGGGGGGGGTGCTCCCGCGACATCATCTGGAGCAGTTCTTTGTGCTCTTTCATCTATTTGACATTTTCAGCAGCCACATGCACCTGTCCGGCTGTCCTGCTTTCTCTAGCATTACCCCCGCGCGCCCCGCCCAAAAAAAAAAAAAAAAAATTGAAAGAAAAAAGCTCAAGTTTGTAAGCATTTACTACTGCAGCCATTAAGCCGAGTGAGGGACATATGGAAACAGATATTTACACAAGGAGTGGACAAAATATGGCGCAGGGGCCACACAGGGGCGTGGCGGTCTTTAATCTGGGCCACTGACCATTTACATTATTGAGTGTCTTTTGATACCTGGTATTTGTTATATTTTTCACTAACATTGGTTCAATTGCCTTAAAAAAAAAAAATGGGAATTTCTAAGTGACCCCAAACTTTTGAAGTATACATGTACAGGATCTATACATGTACAGTGAATATCCCGCATATTCATATTTCAGCATGTGCAAATTCACCAATTAGAGGACTTACTTTTAATCGATACCCATCATCCCCTTATTTGCTGAGAAACTCCTATACATCTTTTTGTGCTAAATCCATCTCTAACATTGTTGAACTGAAGCGAGGAGTTTCATCGAGCTAGCCACACCAAATAGCCTTGTCGAAAAGGGGGGGAAAAGTGCTTTGCCACCATCTTGTGGCCACTACAGGCAATTACAAACCGTTTGGGGTGCGTCAATTACGGATTTTCTTTACAAGCAGCAGTGTTCATTCGCTATCCATCAGAAATGACGGGGGTTCACTCAAAAATTAAAACATGAGAATCAAACCTTTTAACCCAAGTACATACCTTCATCTATACAGTGGTACCAATACTTACGAGTTGAGTTAATTTTGCCAGATACGAGCCGTTGTGCTGCCGATATTTTGTCTAGTTTCGAGCATACATGAGTTATGGGTGCTAGCTATGGAGAACTAACTACAGTAGCTCGACAAGGAGCCCTGGGGCTTGCCACTCCAAACTGACATTCAATTTAAAAAGAAAACCAAAGAAAATGACACATTATGTACTGAACCAAAGCACGCAAATTCTTCCAAAAGGCATCTAGCTTAATGCTAACACATGACACAAAAGCACTACAGAGGGTGATGAAACTAATATGAACATTGAAATTATCATAACCCTTTATATGACCTCTATTTGAACACAAGTGATGGCAACACATGCAGACAAACAGATGGGCATACATTCTTTCCCTATAAATACATTTATTGCATCTTATTTCCAGAGGTGGGTAGTAAAATTTGGATAAATTGTACTTCTATGAGTAGTTTGACTGAACCATAGTTTGTATGGTTTATAATCTATTATTGTGATCTATTTTTAGAATTGATCGTCAGCTTCCGCATAAGGCAGTGATATGCGCACGCACATACACGCGCGCACTATTTATCAACTATCAACAGCTTTTTCATTCAGTCATTTAAGTGAATAATGCAAAAAATATTTCTATAGGGCCCACATCATTTTTTTCCATTTTATTTGACATTCATTCTCAGATTTTCCTTTTTTAAATATTAGAAGTTCCTAACTAGTTACTATATTACATACTTTTTAAAATTTGAGTCACATTATTCTAAATAACAGCACTCTTCCATGAGTACCATATTTGTCAACTCTCCCCACCTCATCTTGTCTTCTTCTGTTTAATCCTAAAATCTACATGTAGTATATGTATGTATAACGCTGCCCCCAGATGGCCAAGGTCCACATATCAGAATGAGCAGCACGCTCAAAATTATTTTGAAATACCATGATGCACAAACTGTTTAATTCTTTACATTGTGTTAGATGATCTAATTGGGTTAAATGTTTTTAAGAAGTAAAAATAAATTGCAGAGTGCCATTTATATTATTAAAAACAAAAATAGTGTTTGTGAATGCTGGAATGAATAACTGACTTTCATTTTAATCGGGGAAGATAATTTGAGATAGAAGTGACTTGAGCTATGAAAGTGGTCATGGAAAGATTTAAACCCACAAGTCAAGGCGCCAATGTACGTAGAGTAGTGCTTGTCTATAAAAAAAAATTAGAATAAAATATCCAAATGACCCCAAACTTTTCAACAGTAGGGTATATATTGTACACATTTTACTATTTTAATTATTCTATAAATGACTATTTTTATCTCCCCATTTTCAAAATCAAAAGGGTCCCCCTTGAGCAAAAAAAAACCCCCCAAAAAAACCACCCAAACCTGAACTAGCTGTGTACACACTATTATTGAACATCAACAGGAACAAAAATATAAGAGTGTATTCAAAAGTATATAAAGCGACACATTCTTCGCAGCAATCTCCAGAAAGAGCATGTGCAACTCAAAAGTGGCAAGCCGAGTGATTGCACTATAAAAACATTTACAATAAATAGATTTTTTTTCCTTTAAAAAAAAAAAAGTGTTTCCTTCCTTCTTTGTTGACATTTGAATATAAAAGGATGATTTAAAAAAAATGGGGCAACATGGTAGTGGTGTACGAACAGAGCTTTACAAATCCACATTGCAGTCCATTCTCACTCACCTGACGTCGACAGCAAAACTGAATTTAAAAAAAAAAAGAAAAAAGATGGTCATTCAATAAACGAATCAAATCGCTTACTGGACGTACGAGTGAGCACGCACGCACACGCAAACTACTGATAGAGCTTTATGGACAAATCTGCCATTAAAATTGTAATAATGCAATCAAAGCGGCTACATAAGAAGAAATGGCTCATATCAGATTAAATTGAGCATCAAGGATGATGTGGAATTGATTGTTGAAATTGGAGTTCACCACTTGGAGGGAAAACAGCAGAGGCGCTCCTTTTTTTTTTTTTTTTAAATATTTTATTTTAATATTTTTTTTCTTACTAAACTTGCAATGGGATTTTTTTTAGGTTGACTGACTCGCATATATTGTATACGTTATTGGTTCATAAAATTGAACTAATGAAATATGAAAATTATATTCTTGTAAAATGGGCAAACGTGTATATGTTTTCTTGAGAAATTCCTGGGAATTCTGGTAATAATAATTAAAAAAAATCTTGTAATTTTGAAAAATAACTCCCTTTCTCTTTAGGAAATTTACATGGTCATTAAATTGTTCAAGTTTCTTTATCACATGACTACAAATATACTGTATTTGTCAAATTACAAGCTTTTTATTGACTAGTATTAAAACCTTTCAAACAGATTTCAATGTAGATTTTTTAAAAAGTATGGGTAGTAAAATAAATGAAATTAAAACCTTTTTTTAAAAAAATGTATTCCCATGAATTTTTTTTTTTGGAAGAGAAAAGTTGAAATATAAAACACATTAAAACCTTTTCCCTATAATATACCATTTTCTGAAATGTCAGGAGTTTTTTTGTTGTTGTAATTTTGTGACTTTAATTTCCACAACCTCACATCATTTTTCATGGAAAACGACAACTTTGTTCTTGTAAAAATCTTTTGCAATTTTTCAATCGTTTTTGTAATTGTTCAACAATTTTCATAATTTTCAATTCACTTTTGTGACTCTTGTAAAATGTCACTCACCTCCTTAGTGGAACACGAAAGAGGGAGCATTAACTCCTATTCTGACTTTGCACCACGGGCTGCACTTAAAAGTCCTTTTAAGATTTGTCATGTTTTTTTCTTTTTTTTTTTTAAATCATAATACAAGATTTGCATTATTGTCTTTGTAAAGGCAGAACGTGTCTCATTTTGGATTGTGCGTAGCTAATGAAGCGTCTGACGAGGAACACGCGTGTGGCAGCGCGTCGAATAGAATCCGCACGGAGGATCAACAAAGTGACGTCAGTACAAAAAAAAAGCAGAAATGAGAACGACTGAAGCAACGAGCTCGCAGTCCTCGTCGTAAGTGCTTGAACGGCTGGTGTGGCGCTCCCGCGTCATCTCGAGAGTCTTCGCCTTCAACATGAACAAGCGGCGTGTTCATATGCTGCCTCCAGGAGGACAAGGAGGTATTTTTGGAGAAGAGGAACCCCCTCGGTCAGTCTAGTGGTAGTGAAAAGCAGATGGGTGATGGGGGCAAGGGGTGGGAGCTTGGGGGGTGGGGGCACAACACATGCCTGACTAAAGCACCCAATTGGGGGTCTACCGTCTTGCTGGCGTCCCCTCACACCGGGTGACAGTTGTAATGGTTGCCGTGCTCCGAGTCGACGAACTGAAGGCTGGGCTTCCTCTCTGGCTCCTCGCTGTCGGCGCGCTCGGGCTTGGGGCGGCGGGGGGGCCGCTTCTTGAAGAAGTCGGACACGAAGCGGACCTGCGACGCACAAGGGTGGATGGCGTTTGTGAGCAGCAGTTCAAGAGAAGCGGGCAGGCGCGGCTCACAAACGATAGGAAAGTGGAACTCATTCCAAAATAAGGTTTTCTATAGCTTGGGTAATATTCCAACTTTTTTCCTAACCCCCAATATTTCTTGAAAAAGTGACAATTTTACCATGATTTTCTTGTATTTTTTTTTCAAGCAAAAATATTATTTTTTTCTTATTAAATCCTACCAATTTCTCTTTTTGTAATATTAACCGAAATGTTTTTGGTAATTATATAAAAATAATTTCTGAATAGTTTTAGATTTTTTTCTTGTAAAGTCACATTTTTCTTGCAAAAATATGATCACATTTTCTTAGCGGCAAAAAAGTCATGTTTGCGTTTTGTTTCTAAATACATTAAATATATTTAAAAGTAAATGCTAAAAACATGTAAAGACAGAACAACTTAGGACTAAATATAGAACCAAAAATCAGAATTATATCTCATCATACAGTGTGACTTTATTCTTGCAACGGAGTAATAGTTCCCAATTTGTCTTGTAATATTTCCATGCGTTGCTTGTGATATGAGCACTTTTTTCAAATATAATTTTGTGACTTTTCTCCGCTATTTTGTCACCCCCCCCCCCAAAAAAAAAAATTAAATGGCACAACTTTTTTCTCCTTGAACTACTACGAGAGGAGCGCGAATGAGGCAGGCAGGCGGGCGTAATAAACGCTGGGAAGGTGTGCCCGAGTGTGTCTGGCAGGCTCTCAGCGCAGACGTTAACGCAGGGAAGCATAGGCAGACTGAAAGCAGAGGCCATAAAATGCACGTGGTCCCGCGAGAGAATGTAAAATTCCCTGCAGCACCACAAAGGCCAAATGTGGCCTCTCATTTCCACAACCTTTATACATGCGCGCACATGCACACGTTCCCATAAAATGCCGACCATTTTGTCTGAAAATTCACTTTTCTGCCTTCATCATTTTGTGGCTTTTGGTGGTTCTCTTATAAAATGACTACTAAATACATATACTCATCCATATACTATATAAATGCACAATAAAAAAAATAATGGCACTACATTGTACATTATATAGAAATAAAATACTACTTCTTTTTTCCCCTCAAAATGAAAAATAATGACATTCAAATGACTGATGAAAAAACTCTTTCTAGTACAACTTCTCACAAACCTACATTGTTATTGTTATTTTTTTCCCCCCAAAATTCAGACTTCAGTGTATACGAGGAAAATTGCAGCTTTTTTTTCTTTTTAACATTTCAACTTTTCTTGGGTGACGAGCAGAACCTCAAAATATGATAGTGAACAGGGAACGGTTGATTAAAATACTCAGCTACTGCAGCCCTACTTGCAACCTTTTACAAGTTGAGTTCTTGTCGTAAAATTTAAATATTTGTCTAATATTGAAACTATTTTCTCTCCAACATTAACAAATTCCTTCCTGTAAAATTGGGACCCTTTAGTGATATGGCGGGTGGCACGGTGGGCTCAGCTGGAAAGCGTTGGCCTCACAGTTCTGAGGTCCCGGGTTCAATCCCGGACCTGCCTGTATGGAGTTTGCATGTTCTCCCCGTGCCTGCGTGGGTTTTCTCCGGGCACTCTGGTTTCCTCCCACATCCCAAAAACATGCAACATTAAGTGGACACTCTAAATTGCCCCAAGCTGTGATTGTGAGTGCGGCTGTTTGTTTCCATGTGCCCTGCGATCGGCTGGCAACCAATTCAGGGTGTACCCCGCTTCCTGCCCGTTGATACCTGGGATAGGCTCCAGCATTCCCGCGACCCTCGTGAGGATAAGCGGGTAGAAAAAAAAAACATGTATATATATATATATATATATATATATATATATATATATATATATATATATATATTAACATTTAAATATTTTCCTCATATTGAAACTATTTTATCTCCTACATGTGCAAATTCCTTCTTGTAAAATTGAGACCCTTTAGTCATACTGCACCTTTTCTTTCCATTGAAATGTCTTACTCCTTATCTTCAATGTAATATTTTTTAAAGCAGATTATAGTTTCAAGTTGGTATTTTTCTTGTAAAACTATGACCTTCACTACTGCACACAGACACACACTTGGTAATTACCACAAGATGGTGCTGAGTGTCATTCCAAACAATAAAGAGCCCCAGCTGCAAGAGGCGAGAAGAACCATTTGAGGTTCTGTCGAGCACGCGTTTGTACCAAGTCACACTTCTCTCCCCGCTCACTTCCCATCTAGATGAAATGTAACAGCGAGCAAGAAATGAAGCCAACATATTCCTGTGGCGAGAATTATGCCCGACACGGTCTGATGTGGAGAATCCCACCCGGCCTCTCTTCCCTTAAAGCAAAAAAAAAAAAAAAAAAATACAATGTCATCGGGTTTGCTTTGTCTAGAATGTTGTAAAGAAAATAAATGGACTGTGAGCCTGCTCAATACATTAGACAATTCACAGATATTTATCAAGTATGTCCCCATGAGAATGAGAGTAATGTAGGGACGAGGACGCTGCCACCTTTTCACATTTGATCTATTTGCTTTTTTTCCCATATTTACAGGAATAATCAGCAATTTTCCCATTTTATCCAAAGCTAATTTCTTTGCATTGCTTTAAATTCAGATTTATTCATTATATTGTTTTATGTTCTGTCCATTCAGAATACTTCCAATAGTGACTTAAGACTTTAAAGGTAACCCGATATGAAAAACGCAAGCACTAATTAAGTTTGAAAAAAAATCTGAATGAATTAAAAGCTGGAATGATTTGCTGAAAGAAGAAAGCTAAGCCCTAATGAAAAGATTAGCAAGAACAGACAGCTAGAAAAAAATAAGCATGAATAAGCTAAAAAAGCTAAGCATGAATGAAAAGCTAGTAAAAAAATACAAACCTAAAAAAAGCTATACATGAATAAAAGCTAGAGTAAAACTCCAATATTGGGAAAAAAAAGCATTAAGAAAACCTAAAGCATAAATTAGCTAAAAAGGCTAAACATGAATGAAAAGATGGAAAAAGAAAAAAATAAGCAGTTAAAAACAAGAAAGTTAAAAAAAAAAAAAACTATGCAATGAATCCAACGTTATTTCCCAAACAGACAAACTCGAGGTACAACGTGAACGATGGTCGTCCGGCGTAGTCCACGTATGTGTTGCGTACTCACGTTCAACACGGCGATGAGCGCCCCCTGCAGCAGCCCCACCAGGACGTCGCTCCAGTGGTGCTTGTAATCGGAGACCCGCGTGTAGCCCACATAGACGGCGAAGGCCACCAAGAAGAACTGGATGGTGGGCCGCAGGAGCCGAGCCCACTTGGCCACCAGCCGGGCCTGAACGTACAGCTGCGGGCGGCGGGGGAAAGAAGTTGGCATTATTCGACCGATGCCCATTAGCCATTACCGACAGACTATTATTGAAAATTCACCGTGTGGTTTTTAGTCCTGTGATGTCTTTGGTTTGTGGGCCAAGAAGTCTACTGGCAGTGAAAATGGTGGAAAAGTCGTTTATGGCCAGAAAAAGCAACAGCCGTGCAGGTGCTGCACATTTACGATGATGGATAATATAATATTATGTTAACGAAAGGGGTGTCAAACTCGTTTTTGTCACGGGGTCAAATTCTACTCACGGTATGACTGTGAAACGACAGAAAAGTTTAGTCCCTTCATCATCTTATATTGCACAACAAATTGATGCATAACCGTTTTTGAAATCTGGAGTAATAACTTGACCAATTATTGTTGAAGTTACTCTAAAAATGGTTTTGGTACCAAAACAATGTTTGCAATAATAATAATGCTTTTATGTTATATAGCGTATTTTCCGCACTATAAGGTGCACCTAAGTGTCTTTAATTTTCTCAAAAGCCGATGGTGCGCCTTATAAAAGTTTTAAAATAGGCCATTCATTGAATGTGTGCCTTATAGTGCAGAAAATGTGGTAATTTTGAGTGAGGTTAAATGGTCCAGAAAACGCATGGAGTTATTTTCCATTTATTTATTTTTTATTTTATACTATTTTCTTTAAAATTGTGTATTTATTCATTGAAACTTTTGTCTTTTAAATTATTTATTTATTGATTAACATATTTACCATGAATCCATCCATATTTATTTGAATATAAATGTATTCTTTAATGTAGATTGAATAAAATATATCATGCCGGTTATGTATGTTTTTGAAAATATTTTGTTACAACATTTGTGTTTAGATTTTTTTTGCAATTGAGACTTTAAATTTTCATGCATGTTTCTTTTTCATTATAACTTCCAAATGAATTTATTTGGGTTTTTTAATTATTTTTTTCTCTTCATGCAAACTCTCCGTTATTAAATAAATAGTAAAGAGGTCTACGGTACACTGAGCTCTACTCTAAACAAGTGAATAAGTAAGAGTAATAATCATGTGCTGGCCATGTCTGTCTTTTATTTCATTTTTTAAAAACTGCAATATTAACACATTTTGGGAAGCTGGCAGCAGTTCCAGACTTTTAGCAGGGCTGCCGGTGAAGGTGCCAAACTTGGCACCCCACCGCCACACGTCCAACCTCACCATTGATAAAGAACAGTGGACGCTATTATTAGTGATGACTGAAGCTCCGCAAAGCAAGGACAAGGTCTTTGCTGCTTTGCATGGCCTCCAATTACGCTGCCCTGTATCTCTATACTGTACGCGTCTGTCTGTGTCTACGTGTGCGCGTCTATACCTGTCAATGCGTGTGTCTATGTATGCGTTTTTCACTCTGCGTGTGTGTGCGTGTTTATGCGTGAAGGATGAGGCCAAGGCTAATCAAGTGGAACACATCACGTCTCTGCCGGGAAGGAAGCAGGCAGTCCACTGCTGACAACTCGCACATTTTTTCCACCCAACTTATCGCCATGTTGAAAAAAAAAAAAAAGAAAAATAAATAAAGCCCTTATAAGGCTCTTGGGCCTTGATGATTACAAAGTGCGAAGGTCTGCTCCACGCGCCCATCTGGGGACTATTAGGTCTGATCATGTGAAAGGTATCACATTGCGTGCAGATCGCCATTAAACAGACAAATGGCATCAGCATTCATTGCAAGGTTTTGGAGTTTTTCAGATTGAACTTGAAGCGTCTCTGACGTCTTTAAAGAGTGGTAAATGACATACTGTTGTATCTTGAGTTACAAATTTAATTTCCTCTGTGACCATACTCCCAACTCAATTTCCATTTCCAATGAATATTCCTACCTGAAATGCAAATTATCAATCCTCCCCTCACCCCACCCCAGGACAGGGACAGCCAAAGTTGGATGTTTTGGAGACAAGGTTGGAGAGAGGAGACTTCGATGGTTTGGACATGTCCAGAGGCAAGAGAGTGAATATATTGGTGGAAGGGTGCTGAGGATGGAGCTGCCAGGCAAAAGAGCGAGAGGAAGACCAAAGGTTGATGGATGTTTTGAGGGAGGACGTGAGGACAGTGGGTGTTAGAGAAGAAGATCCACGAGATAGGCTTGGATGGAAAAAGATGACACGCTGTGGCGACCCCTAACGGGACAAGCTGAAAGGAAAAGAAAACTGTATTGTAGATTTAAAAAAAAAAAAAAAAAAAAGTACATCGGCCCCTGTTGCGTCCCCCTTCTTTGGTCACTTGACCTGAGCAGTAATGTATCTTAACCTCATACGTACTTTGAATATTGGCTTACAATGCAAAGCAAAACAAAAAACCCCAACAAAATAAATAAATAAATAAATAAATAATCTGCATATCCACAGCTCCTAATGTAAGAAAACTTAAAATGGGGCTTATCACTAAGGCTGGCCAATAAGGCCTTAAAAATATATATATTTTTTCAATTATTAGATTTCTCATTTTTAATGAATTTTTCCTTTTCACTTCACATGCAAATGACAATTACATTTTTGAAAGTTTGATATTCTGAAGATTTGCTTTATACAGTATCTACAGATACCAAACAGTTTTTTTCCACAGAATTAACGTCAATAGTTATTTTTTTTTTCCTCCTCCCTTTGCCCTCCCTGTGACAAGGAGTGTAAAAATGAAGTGCCACCTAAAAACAAAAAAGCTAATTTTTGTCAAAACCGCAATAAAAACAGGAGGCTTAATAAACTAACATTTTAAATATGAATTTACAATCATAAAATTAACCATCAAGCTGTGTAGCTCAGCTGTGGCAATTTGTTCACGGAAGTAGTCTGTGCTTATTACACACTCACCCCCCCAGGTACTTTCAGTAATTTTTAATTTTATTTATGATTTACTAAGCCAAAATTAGTAACAGATTTAAAGCCTTTGAAGCACAAAAAAAAAAGACAGTATTTGTCCGCCTGACTCATTTTAATAAAAAAGTCCCAACGTGGCCTGTGATTTCATTTCGTGGTGATTGATTCAAAAAGCTTCTTCCAAGTTGTAAACACATGAATGCACGTTCTTGAAACAAGAATACTCAAGCATGTCATAAATTGTGCTTACCGCTAAGAAGAGCATGCAGTACATGCCAAAAGATGAGTGACCAGAGTAGAAGGACAACCTGGAGACAAAAGAGTACATTTTTTTGTTAATTATTTTTAGGGTTCGTCAGGACACCAAAATGTCAATTTCCACCAGGATGAAGTCATTGGGCAAAAAAAAAAAAAAAAAAAAAACTCAAAATGTTGACCAGTTTGTTCAAAGAATAAAGAGAAGGTCGAGTGGTCCCACCTGGACTCTGTGACGTCCTGTGGATTGCCCGTGCAGTTGATCGCTTGCACGTAGCCCGTGCACTGCTTGGGCGCACAAACGGTCATGAAGTTGGGCCGAGGCCGGCCGATGGTGAACTTGGCCAGGTCCGTGAGCGACTGGCTGACCGCGGCGCCGAACAGGAAGGTGCCCACCACCTTGTAGAGGGCGGCCACGTACTGGTTGAAGTCAGAATTGGAGTAAATTTTCTTGCTGTACACCAGATAGGCTTCCCCGGATGAGATCTGTGCCAAATAAAGTGTAAACCCGAGTGAGTGTTTTGGCACGAGCAGAAGAGAAAAACAAAAGCATTTCGAGTTAAAACGTACAATGACGACAGTGCAGGAGATGGTGACGGCGGCCAGCATGCTGTGGCTGATCGTGTCGTCTTTGAGCGGGTACTTGATGCTCTCGTCATCGCAGTACACGCCCCTCTGGTAAGGTTTGAAGACGATGGTCATGATAATGAAAGGCAATGCCGCTGTAAAAAAAAAAAAAAAAAATAGCAATAATCAATCATCTAATCATTTTTAAGGAACAAAAACTTTAATTATAATCAAATCATACCGAGAAAAGGTTGCAATTATTCCAATAAAGTTTAAATAGTGTATTATGAGAATAAAATGGAATCCTGGAACTAGTTTTACAGGGAAAAAGTCATGAAAAAAACAAACAAAAACAAAATAAAATACAGTAAAATTTAAGAAAAAAATGGTAGACTTTTTAAAGAAAAAAAAAACAAGTCGAAGTCAATCAACTTTATTGTCAATTCTTTACACAGTACCAATCATACAAAGGTAGTAAATTTTTTCTCACCACCTCATGGTGAAGACATTTCTGACAATGAGTAAACAGCCAAATAAATACACAGCTACAACAAATAGACATATCTTATCACTAACGTAAACAAGGTGCAAAGGAGATGAAGGAAGATTGTGTGCTTCGGGCTTGCGTCACTCACAGTTGTGATGGCTTTGCAGGTTTGGTGTGTGTGTGTGTGTATGTCTCTTGTAGGAAGGGACTGGGGCACCAATGTTCCATCCAGCGTTGTCGACTAAGCGCTGCAAGGCTTTCCTGGTCCCGCCCAACAGTGATGCAGCGAGAAAGGATGCTCGCAATGCTGCCTTGGTAAAATGTGCTAATGGTGGATGTGCCACACTTGCCTGCTTGGGTTTGTAGATGAAACAAAGCCAGGAGGTTGTTCTTTCTCCTCACATGGTCAGAAAGACGAAGACCTTCCTGTAGTGAGTCTTGTCACGCTCGCTGGTTAGACCCACCAGAACTGTGTCGTCTGCACACATCACAATGTGATTGTTGTGCAGTCATATTTGCAAGGTGAAAATCAGGGGAATGAACACGCAACCTTGGGGGACCCCCTCTGCTCAATGTTATGCTGCTTGGCGGGTTATTGGCGACAAGTAGTGCTCGTGACCTTTGATTGTGGAAGTCCAGCAGCCAGTTGCAGAGGGAGGTGCTGAGCCCCCAGTTTAGTGATCATTGAACACTGACACGGAGATTAAGAAACAGCATTGTTGAATCAGTTTTTTTTGGGTGGGTGAAGGTAGGGTGTGTGGGAGGATGATGATAAAGACAGGCATCAGTGCCTCAGGACTGGTTGTTGAAGCACGATGGGGCAGATTTATTCAACAAATGTATGAAGGAAGCGGCGTTGAAATCTGATGGAAAAATAGCTTGACTCGAATGTGTAGACGAGGTCTATGAAGACATCCTTGAGATCTTTTGAGCTGTCCTTCAGCGCACAACCAGGGATTATCTGGACTTGTTCCCTTGTGTGTGATGATAGTGGACTGTCTTATTCACACTGGCGGCAAACAGGAACAGAGTCTAACCATAGGGAGGGGTCATTTGTGGGTGCAAGTTTTGTGCTTTGAAGAAAACTTTTTTAACAACCTGAAAATTTAAGACATTTGTATTTGCCGACCTTACCTACGTCAATGCAATAACGAACACAATTGTTAAAGACCTCTCCGACAGTGCCCACCAAAAATGACAAACTCTTGTAGTGGATCCAGCAGGTGCACCTAATAAAGTGTCTAATAGAAGCATTGGAAACCGCAGTATCACAAGGCATAACGGCCAGACAGGAAATGCCACAGAGCTGCACTACACGCAAGAAAAACAGATCAGCATGCTTACCTTAAGTATTGGATTGCGGTGCCAAAGTGGACCCCTCCCATTCTTTCATGAACCGCTATACAGCTGAGATGATTAAAGTGGGGAAATCCAGGCAGATTGCCTGATTAGAAAGCCACCATGAGCAAAGAAAAATAAATTCTTCAGCTCATGCGGAACGCCACCCTCACATCACTCAAGTTTGATTAAAAAAAAAAAAAAAAAAAAAAAAACCTTCCAATACCACTACACCAACATCCCGTTAAAATATCAGTTAAGTTATAATAATGAGTTATTCCTCAAAAAAAAAATAAAATTTAACAATATTTGATTTAAAAAAGTTCATTACATTTGCATGATGTAACGGCTTTATCAAGTATCAGCACTCTACCAGCGGTGTCAAACTCATTTTTGTCGTAGGCCACATTGTACTTAAGGTTTCCCTCATAGGGCCGTAATGGCTGTGAAACGATAAAAATCTTTAACCGCCTAATCATTTTAACACATGAAATTTATGAACTAGTTTTGGAATCAGAAATCAAGTGTAATGGGTTTTTCCAATTATTGTTGTTTCGTAACACATAAATGCTGGTAATTGCTCAACGGTATCGTTATTTATGATATGACAATTTGTAATTTTGGAACAGATTTGAACAAAAAAAAAAATCATGGAAGTTGATCCACATGATTTGCCTCGGAGGGCCACATAAAATCATGCGGCAGGCCAGATCTGGCCCCGGGCCTTGAGTTTGAGACCTGTGGTCTACTCCAAATTGTAGTACTCTTTCTGGGGAAAAAAGGTGGGTATTGTCATCCTAATATGGAGACATGAAGGAGACTCACTGAAAAGACCAAAATAGTCAAATTTTGCCCAGAAAAAGTTGGAATATGAAAAAAGAGCTACAAATAAAATGTTATTAAAAAAACAAACTAGGAAATAAGTAGTAGTATCAGGAGAATTTAATGATTGTTTTAAATATTTTACAATAGTTGTATTTTTGTAATCTTCCTGAAAGGTGCAATATTAAAGAAAAAAACTAATCACATAGATAAAGTTGTATTTTTCCACAATAAAAAAAGTTTAACTACAACATCCATACAGTCCGTGTCTGTGTTGTCTCGTTTCCAAGGTGACGAGTACTGACATTTGATTAGGAACATAGCAACAAGCAGCATGATTGCCCCTCAGACACGTTCAAGACCAAAAGAGCGGAAAGCAAGCTATGAGTAACAAACAATCAGCCTTTATATGATAAAATCACTGAGCAACCTTGGAGGGATGCACTTTAACCCAAAAAAGCAGACAACTCACAGACAGTTACAAGTTGTACCTTGATGTATCCCGTTTTTACTCGTCCGCCCTCCATCACACAATCGCTCAGCCCGATTTCAGTCTTGAAAATGGAGATATTCCTTTTACTGTATCGTTATTAAGAAAATAACCTCAATATAGCTTTGTTTGGATTTAGACTAGTGATGTCCCCGTTGAAAACCATGTTAATAGATTTAGGATTTTTTCCTTTTGACATTCTTAAAAAAGGTCATACACCCGGGAGGAAGCTAAGATTAAAAGATATGCTGAACTTTAACTTTGGTGATGCGCCTAAAAGGAAATGGGAAACATTACTGTTAGGAAACTGAGTCACCTTGTTAATAATCATTACTGAAAGCAATGAAACTTGTTTCAAGACAACGCAGTGACAAATGTGGAAAGCAACTTCCCGCCTCTCACTGCATTCTGCTCGTCTCCCATAATATTGTTGACAAACTGCCATACCCATATTCCATTGAGGAATCAGGAAACGTACACACGTATTGCTTCCCTACGCGGAAAATGCTTATCATCCGCTGTTGCTGACGGCATTTTAAATAGGTTCCAAAACAACATTTGTGAAGTTTCTTTTTATTATGTCATATGCAACCAGCCAGAGCATTTAAACCCACTCACCATGCAAATCTTAATGCAAATTCACTTCAGAGAAATGGTATACATACACTGTTTTTAAACATTTCATCCTCAAATGCTAATTATAAAAACAGTGGGACATCACCTTGTGGTGGGAAGAAAAGGTATGTGAACCCACTGGAATGTACGAACCATCTGCATAAATTGCTCATAAAATAAATTTATGTTGTGCTTCACAACAATAGTACTGTCGCCAAAATGTGAAAAAGCCTAAACCGCAAATTATTCCCTTCTTTCTATTTTCTCACACGTCGCCTTTCAGCTCACGTTCCCCGTCCCGCGATCGACGCATTGAGCACCCCTGGACTAAAGGGACATTTTATAAAACAAAGATATTAATTTGAAGAAATAGACATTGGATTTAGTAAAAACCGCATCAAAGCTTGGAAGTACTGAAAGGAATAATGCAAATCCCAGAAGCAAAACCAAGAAATAAAACTTTTGAATAATATTAGGTCATTTGCCTTCGATAAATAAAGTGTGGAATTATTTGGAAATCCAATTTTTGTGAAAAACTAAATTTGAGGTTTTATTTCATTTCAAGGCCAAATTACCCAGCCCTACTTTAGGCACGAGATGATTACGAATGGCCGGCGCACATCCACCACGTCCACCAGCCGCCTCCTTTTTCTGGACACGTTGGCATTTGTGCGGCCAGCTTCTAATTTCTTGCACAAAATATACAACCTGGAAGCGACATTTTGTCTGCAGGTAAGCCTGAAAGGGATTTAACGCTGTAGCTTTTGGAAGGATGCAGCCCCCTCTCTGCATCCTCTGCTGCATTTCTTGTAAACAACGTAAATTGGGAGGTGGGGGCAGGGCATCATAAAATGATACCAGAGCTTGCATGCTTGTGCGTCCAACTATATTTTATGTCCACCGCCTTCCAAATATGACTTCAGATATTTCCAGACTGCTGACTCGGGAACTGGCTGTGTCAAAACATGACATCAGCCAACACTAATGTGGAGGAGTTTTTGCCTTTAAACTTAACACTTTTAACACATAATTTATTAAAAAGGTACATATGAGTAAGTTGGCCAAATTATGTTTGCTTGTTTAAAAAAAAAAAAAAAAAAAAAAAAGCATTGTAAATGTCACTTCAATTTCGTGAATGAATTACAACAACACCTAAAAGTACTTGTAATGTGTTGGTAAACTTATGTGTTTTCTGTTAAATGCGTTGCAAAACATCTTGAACCTCAGTAGAGTGGACAGCTTTTTAAAACCCGCTTTCTTCAAAATGCATTAGGTTTGATGTTAACCCATTCGTGGGCAACGTCCCATTTTTGGGACATCACGATTTTCACGCATTATATCCTTCAGTATATCAAAATATTTAAGTGTCTTAATCTGAAGCCACAATTTGTTATCTAAGAAAACCCAAATACCCTCTGGCGGCCAGCGTCCCATTTTTGGGACGAGATTATAAACTAGTAAAGTTATCATATAACCCAAACCATAAACAAAAAAGAAGTGTTATTTCCTTGATTGTGGCCTGTTAGGACGCTTTTAACTCAATAAGGAAAAAAATTGCCACCCTGCCCATGAATGGGTTAAAGTTATGCATCAGCCGCTAGTACAGTGCCCATCCGTTTTTTTTATATACCGTAATATCCGGCCTATAAACCGTGACGTTTTTCACACGCTTTCAACCCTGCGGTTTATACGATGATGCGGCTAATTTGTGCATTTTTTTCTAACGGCCGCAAGGGGGCACTCGATCGGAAAAGGTAAGAGTGAGACTGGTGGAATATATGTGCCGAGGAAGTGACTTTTACCGGTCCGCCCCTGTTAGCGCTGTGCTAGCGTTAGTGTGTTACTGTTGTGTCTTAGTGATTTTTACCGGTATGTTTTTCTTTTTTTTTTTTTTTTTTTAAACTGGCCCTGTTAGCGCGGCGCTACCGTTAGCATTAGCACGGCGGCACTATCGTTAAACTCTGTGTTGTCTTTCTTTGTAAATATCTTGTGTTTCAATGTGGGCACTTGCGGCTTTTACATATCTGCAGAGTATAAAGTAAGTAAGTTTCTTTCGGCTTGTCTCGTTAGGGCAGTGATTTCCAACCTTTATAGAGCCAAGGCACATATTTTACAATTGAAAACTCCCACGGCACACCAACAAAAGTAAATGTCACCAAAAATGTATCGATTAATTACTGTATGAAGGATTTTTTTGTTCTGTCTGTCATTGTGCCTCACTGGCATAAATAGATGAATAAAGATACATTATTTCTTGGAAATAAATGTGTTTATTAGCAATTACAGTACATAAAATTGGATAACTTCCCACGGCAAACTAATGCACCCTGGTACATTGTTTGGGAATCACTGCGTTAGGTGTCGCCACAGTGTAACATCTCAGATGAACGCTCATATCTGTCTGGCACAGTTTTTACACCACATGCCCTTCCTGACACAACACCTCTTTGGGGAGAAGAGGCTCCATTGAGATACAAACTCACGATCCCTGGTTTACCAAACTAATGCTCTAACCACTGAGCTATGGGGCCTCAGCGTTTGTATGTACTAAATGGACTCGCTCTGTAGGCCGGGAATTACGGTATATAAATGTGTCTTGATGACTAAATCTGTTACTGCAGTCACCGAAATATATGAAGGCTGCTTTCTTTCATGACTGGATCAGTCACGACTGTGGACACTTAGTCAAAGGTTTTCCGTTATGTGCACAATTGCTGTCAAAGTTGTGAATCAGTCACTACAGTCGACTGAAGGATGTTCCAGTGATTATTACAGTGGTGCCACAACAGATTCATGGTAGTGGTAAACCCAGCGTGAACAATGTGGATTCAAACGTCAACGGAATGCTTTTGCTGGTCTAAGGGGGAAAATAATCTTACGTGACATCCCGATTGTGTACTCAAAGAAACTGCTAAAAAAACATGCAGAAATGCACAAAGCAGAGGCTGGTCAAAAATAGACATCTGTAGACAAACTGGGCCTCTGAGAGACCACGAGACAAGCCCGCAAGACTGAGAGACACCACTTAAAAAGCGAGTCCTCGGTCTCATTGGGGCTTAACTCAGATGTCTCGCTGACAGCGTGGATTGACTTTATTTAGGATGGAAAAGGGAAAACCGTCACTCTGGATCGGACGCACGGTTTCTACGGGCTGGCCGTCTGGAACGTGGCCAATTTAATCTCGTGCAAATTGTAGTGCCTGCTAGAAGGCAGAGGATGGTAGTATATCACGAGAAATACAGTAAGCAGTATTACGAGAAAACCTCTTTTTACCCCCCTTCTAAAAAAAAAAAAAAAACATTACAAGATTAATATTGCTATAAAACATTTCAAAAGAAAAAAAAAACAAATTACTAGAATACCGTTGGAATATTACAAGAAATAGACGAGAACAAAGGTGAGTTTTCAGGGTGCGGGAGAATAATTGAAATAAACTTTACAAGAATAAAGTCTTTTTTTTTAAAAAAAAAAAACAATATTAAGTGAATGAAATATTTTGGGAGTAAGTACACTGCAAAACTAAAGTCACTTTAATTAACATGAACAGGATTGTATTTAAAACAGTTCCATAAATAAATACATTTTCACGCAAATGTAATTTGAATCTCTGGATGCCGTGACAAGCAGAAAAGCAAAAGACTTGCCCCTCTCATTAACATCCTGCCCTGTTTTTAGTCCATTGACTCTTCACCAGCCATCCGTCCATCCGCCTGCCTGTTATTGTCTTGTGTGGAGCATCCTCCCACACACTTCTCGCGCTCATGTAAATATAGAGCGTGCCCCATTTAGAACGCACATGTGCAATTACACCGTCCCTTGGGGAACCGCATTGGCACTTCGCAGTCTGGATGTTTATTCCAACTTCCATCTGGACGGCACTGCTATGCGCCTCGCACCTACTTGCCCGACCTGCTGCACTTGCACAACCGTACCGAGGACGTCTATTCTCCTTCTCTTTTTTTCTTGGACAAACCCAGCTGTTGTTTTCATTGGTTTCTTTCTTACGCATATTTTCAAGGCCTGTCGAGAGAGAGAGAAAGGTGTTGCTTCAAGATCACGCGTGTGAGAGCGCTCTTTGCGCCAATTCTCATATTCCTGTCTCTTGGCAGCGTCAAGGTCACATGCGGATTCCACGCGGAATTTGCTAGGCTCATAACAAAGTAAAAACAATCTCTTTTTTTGGGTCGGTGGTTTAGCAAAGACTTGCTTGCGTTGTCAAAATGATTCCCGTTCACACAGAAGTGAACAATGTGCATGGCACGCCAGTCACTTTACAAAATAAAACTCACGTGCGCAAACTAAAGTGTCAAGTACACACCAATGGCCTTTCTGTGACTTTAGTGGAGGATTAGCCGGTGGTGGGTTCACCGAGACGCATTTGCAGTCTGGATGTGGATGGGTAGACATTTGCTTTGGTGGGAGTTTTTAATGAACTGATTGAAGTAATTGCAAATTTTTTTAAAAAAGTCATACAAAAACTAACGAGAACCGCTGAACTTTATTTGGAAATAGCCCAAGGCACTTTTAATAGAGGCAGGTGAGTGTTGACTCCCATGTAACTTTTTGTCAAATCTAAACAGAGCCAGATTCAAGTTGTTAGAAGGCGTGCACACTTGTGCAAGATTACTATCTTAGTTGTTTCTTTTACTTACCCTTTCAAAACGTAAAAGTAAGAAAGTAGCACAGGGTATTTTGACGAGCTGCGATAGACCGACAATAAAACAGCAGCCTCCTTGCACTACCTTTTACGGTAAAATGAGTTTCAAATTATCACTGGGGATCAAAAATTTGGGTATATTTCAGATTTATACTATTAATAGAGGTGGGAAAAAAAATAGCGGTGGAGGTGGCAAGCATGCGCTAGCTCCGGTCATCATGATAGCAAAAGCAGAATTTAAGTGTGACAAGTGGACGTTAAGTGTGATGTCATTCTTTATCTTTTGTACATTTTCCTTGAGGAATGTCAGAACTCTTACAGGCATCTGAAAACTATTATAAATTGTAAAAAAAACAAAACTATGAGTATTAAGGGTTTTTTTTGCTACGATAGTTGCCTTTCTCAGGTCTGAATCAGTTCACAACCAATGTCCAAGTCGGTTTTGGTGTTTGCATCGTAGACATTCCAAGCATACCATAAAGAGTCACATAAAACCACGTTTTGTCTCTCTGGTCAATTGGGAGAACGTTTGGGAGTGATAAGCCAATAAAGCAGCACAAGCAAACATAAAATGAGGCAAAATTGATGCTAACTGCTAACATACTAAACCAAAGATGCATCCATTATTGATTGAATCCATTTACGGTACAGATCATTAGATTTTTGAGTGTTGTGGGAGTATATCAAAATAGATATATAATCAAATGTTTGGGTCTTTGGAGTGTCTGCCCAATGTGAAATGAAACCAAGTACATGTACATTACAAAAATGTGCACGTTCTGAATTTCCACCCCACTGTTCCACAGGAGCGGTACCAAGTTACATAATAATTGCCCCCAACAATGAATTTCTCAACCCATGACTTGGCAGCAAGGCTGGGCAAAGATCCAGAATCCCTTTTGAGAAAGAGCCAAGCTATATCAAAGCCAAATGGTAAAATGAGATTTGTTGATTAGTAATTAATGTTGTTTACATAGTAGCACTTCTCATAGACGGGGCTCAAACATTGTAAATTAACAAGAGAACTGAATCAAAACAAGTTCTTATGGCACACCTCGCTAAACAAATATGTTAACTGTTTTTTCTAAATGTCCACAGAAGAGGAATTAGGAGAATTAGCGTTAGCTTCTGATAAACAGCACATAAAGGCTGGGTTGCACGTGACGTCACGCTTGTTCATCCAGGTACTTGACCTCCATTGTTGCAGACAAGCAGTCAGCTGTCCATCGTCATCATGCCAGATTTTTGTTGAGTCTACAGATGTGGAAATCGCAAAAACAGAGACATTGGGAAGCCATTTTTCCGTGTTCCAAAGATTATACTGCATGAAGGAGAAGATACAATGGAGTTATCGAAAAAACGGCAATAAACGTGGCTTGCAAATATACGACGTGCAGATCTGAACGAAGCTCGAGTCCACAAGGCAATTGGTTTTTTGAAAGTCTCTTCTGATCATTTTGTAAACGCCGGGTAAGCGTGTGTATTTCTATTGTCCGGATATTCTACTTCACGGAAGTCTTTCAGATCATTTGAAAGTAGGTCGTTGTGGAGAGTATATGGATCGATATCTTCACAGAGTTTGATCTTCTGTACATATCTAGCTTTGGTGACATCGTCGAGTGAATTAAAGTACGCAAAAAATATCTGCCCCTCGCCGCTTACACAAGTGTCTGTGGACGTTACGTGATGTCGTCTGCAACGCCTAGCTTGTCTGTAGAAATGGCGGCGATTATCACGTGACTGCAACCCAAGCATTGCTTGATGAATGACTTTGTCTACGTGCGGAGGTGGGATATTTGCGTTTGCGAGGGCTGGCTGACTTTCGAGAAAAAGGGACACTGATCAAAAATGAGAAGATGGGACGGTACTTGATAAAACTGTTTCGTACGTATTGCATAAGACAACACAGCCGTATGGACCACACATTTCAATCATGCAATGAATTTATTATATACAAATCTCTATTGAATTATTAACTTGCCATTCTAACTTTGCAGTACAAGACTAGTACTAAGTAACAAGCTTAGGCATTAAATGACGGAAACCTGAAGCACTGGCTTCATTCATATCTACCGTGCCGATTAAACAGTTTCATCGTGGAAAATACAACACCAAGGGAGTGAAAACGCATGGACATGATCCCGTCTTGCAAGCGCTCCTTGAAACATTTGCCGTACTGTAAGGGAAACAAGCAATATGACCTTCTCCCATGTTTGTACTCTGAGACGACGCTTGTTTGACAAAACAGTCAAAAAGTTACACCAGTAAAAACATTTTTTTTTTTTTTTTAAACGAGAATACTTTTGACCACACCTACTGTGCACTTTACAACAAAAGAACCTGTGCAGTGAGAGCATTCATTGCTCAAGGTTTGGAAAATGTGTGTTTTGATAACTATATGAAAACACGACCAAAGGTTGTTGCACTTTTCAGCCATGTTTTAATTCCCAAACTTCGTACTTAAGTGGAACAGTTGGATTAAGCACGGATCGATTGGCAATATCTGGGGGGCTGGTATGACCAATCGACCCATGCTGAACCCAAATGTTGCACGTTTTGGTTTTAATTAGTTATATATACACACGTTACATTACTGTAGTCACATGTGTAGAATTAGTTAAGGAAAAGGGGCAGTGTGCCATGTGAAAGTTATTTTAAAGAACCACTTAATGCTCCCAAAAAATTGAATATCCTGCAAATTGCAGTTTTTGTTGATGAGCAAAATACAGATTGTTTTAATCCAAATGATTACATTTTAGGTGTGTGCTATAATTCTTGACCCTCGGAGTATTTTGACGAAAGCACATCACAGGCAGTTAAGACAATCTGGAAAAAAACCTGCAAAAAAAAAAAAAATGCATGGTATAGGTCTCATTTAAGTTATGTAACTATGTCATCCTCCGTCTGTCTCTCTAGCCCTTCTACTTTTTTGGCTTCTTTCTGCCCGTTCATTAAGGCATGCATGCAGTAAGAAAAGCACGGGCAAACATTTCAAAGACAACAAGGAGCAACAAAACAACCCGCCGTCCCTTCTTCTCTGACAGTCTCAGCCCTAGCCGGCCTGACTCAAGCGGAAGGTATTTGCTGAGCCTTCACTGCTGGCCTCTGGAATTCTAATTCAGCGGAGGAACGCCCAACTTCAACAGTCACACTAAATCCTGCCGCTGCCGATTCTTTTATTTTTAATCCCCACTGCTTCGCTGAGACCGTCATTCACGCATGCTTAGCCGCGTGAGGAGATGGACGCGGTGGTGACGGGGTCGTCCGAGGGCTGCCAGTCAATGAGTCTGGGTTTGAAAAAGCGTTTGGAGTCAGGGGGATAGAATGAAAGAAGCGGCCCACACAGGTTTAAACCCCAAAACCATAAAGGTCCACAGAAGGATTTAAGTCAGCAAATATGAATGTGAATGAATTCAAAGAGCCGCAAGATCCGCACACATACTTGTGTGGCCTCGTGAAACCATGAACATGTGAAAAGTGTGTGTTTGTCTAAGCTGGCAACGCTGCCATAATCTTGACTATATTATGCGTCACCGGCAGAGGTGGTTAGCAACACGCTCTATTCGCTATATGTCTGTGTAGAATTAGACTGAAATTCCATTATGTTTCCTCTTTTAAGAACGTGGTACTTGCCGAGTAGTACATTAATAGTAGCACCGCACTGAGTAGTTTGCCTCAGTGTTGTGGATTGGGCCAATGGTGTGTTAAAACCACAATAAAGCACTCCACACTAAACTGCCATCCGCCCTGAGTGTTATTGAGCAATCACTACAACTATATAACTAGACAACTTAATTTCCATATCGACTGAAGAGTGTGTACTTGAGCTCAGTCGACATATTTGTTGACTTTCGAGGCGCAAACCAGCACTGTGGGCTACCCGGGCAGTCTGTACTCCACGGCACAACGTTGTGTACTTTTGCATGGCAATCCCATTTAAAGGCTTTATACTTCCTAGCCAAACGACGGATGCGCTATGGGAAACATAACCGTGAGAAAAAAGATGTTGTTTGGGTCTCAGAGGAAGATGCGCGTTCTGTTTCCATGATGGTGCCTTCCTAAGGAAAAATTGCTCCCACAGAAACGACTCCCTGAGAACGTCACGACAGCCGTCTTCCCAACGTGCCAGTCTTCCAGTAAAAGCTACAGCACCACCCAAAAATAAAATGAGAATAATGTGCGGAAATGTTGGTGTTTTTATGCTGAAGGGCTTCTGGAAAAGAAACAATGAAATTAAAAAAAAAAAAAATGAAAAAAAGGGAATTTTGTATTAGACAGACACCCTTCATGGTGTTTATATTTCAGCACTCAAAACAACAGATGTGCAACTCCCTTCGTGTGTAATCATTCGGAATGTGGGTGTGCGTCCTTTGTGAGCAAAGGTACATCTACTGACGACTGTGCCCTGGGAGAGGTAAGCCCGGAGGTTTCTTGTTGCAGCCATTGCACACTCACTTTATTCCTCCTCAGTGTACACACGCGTGCATACTTCACAACCTTTACACGTTAAACTACACAGTTTGGTTTGTGCGAGTTGAAACAATTTACACTAAATTTAGTGGTTCTCAAACTTTGGACACCAAGTACTACGTTAATAAAAATACTCCGCTTTCGTAGTACTACCAAAAACTGTTCACAGGATTTAATGCAAATGTAGTCTAACTGAAAACTACAAATATAAACTGTTTTTGAAAAGTATTTTTTTAAAGTATTGTACTTAATAAAAAGAAAAACTTTAAACAACTTTTGATTTATTTCAGATTTAAGCCATACCTGCCTGATTGACTGTCTGCAGTGTAAGAAAATGTTTCAATTCTGGCCTTACTGTCAGGGAAAATAATACTGTACAAATGTCAAATGTTACATACTATATAGTTGGCATTGGATGAATCATCCCAATCCTATTTATTTAAATGGTAACCACCACACTTTACCTTTCATTGCTTATTTAATATGAAAGTAAATATCTGCCACCAGGATTTGAATTTGAAATGCTGCAGAAAACAGGATTTGAATTTGAAATGTAAAGTGATCACATTTTCAATAGTTGTATTTCAGTGTGACTTTTAAATGTTAACAATTCAACTGGCTACAATTTGCAGGCTGAAATTCAGCGTCTGTGCCACCAGGCACAATGAACGCAACAGCCAGCCAATCCAGTTACGCTTTCTCACGTGGCTAAGAAAGCGTAACTGCGAATGAGTGAGTGTTTGGTTCTGACCTGAAGTAACGCTGCCTGGTGGCACAGGCGGTGAATTTTAGACAGCGAATTGGAGCCAGTTGGATTGTGAACATTGAAAAGTTACACTGAAATACAACCATTGAAAATGTGATCACTGTACAATTCAAATTCAAATCCTGGTGGCACTTTATTTACTTCTGTAATTTAATGATGGCTGCACCTCAAACATTACATCTTTAGACCACATTTATTTATGTTGTTTGGGCAGATGCAGGTTTGCATCACACCAGTTGGTCTATTTAGATGACAAGTATTGCCACCATCCCCAGAAACATTTTTACAAACTTTCCCTTCATGACAATATTAAAAAAAAAAAAAAAAAAAAAAATAAGGAAGGAACCAAGCCCAAAAACACTTTTCCCCTGCTTATTAAAAAAAATTGGGGGGTTTAAACATACATACATATTTGTGCTATTATAATGACAGTCAATTATCCACAGAGTTTCATTCATTGCGGTTCAGCCTGATCCCTTTCACACATGAATAGCGGCTTCCACTGTAATGCAAAGATGTATTCCTGCATGCATATCATACAGTAGACAAGTACTGGCTCATCCAACCATCCATTAATTTTCTTACCGGCTTATCCTCACGAGGGTTGCAAGGCAAGTACTGGCTCATTTGCATGAAACAGGACGGTTACCCCCAAAAGCGGCGACTCTGATCAGTGCTGTTTTGAGAAAGGTTCTTTTACCAAAGCGTGCATTTTATTAAGATAATTCAATTTAATAATTTTATGCAAATATATAGTGGCAACTCCCAAACTTAGAAGGAATAAAACCAAAAACCATTTCATATAATTTGAAACCCATTTTACATTACCCTCAAAAGAAAATGACTTGCAGATTACATGTAGCAGATACTCTAAGGAACTTCCAACGACCCAGCCTAAACTGAGCTCCTCCCCAACATGGAAAGCTTTTTGCTCAGTTGAGATGTTTCACTTCAACATATTTCCTTGACATGATTTATTGTATTACTTTCCCATTTAGCGGGATCTTAGGCCATTTCAGAACGAGTACCAAAACTTGGAATAAACAAAATTTAAATTAATAAGAGAGTAGACAGCAAATCAACACAGGACTTCAGTATTAATGGGGAAAGTAAAACAGACAGCAACATTGTATTCAAAGAAAAAGAGCTACATGAGACACTGAATGAGTAGACATTCATTCAGTAGTGAGGCTGTTTGACAAGGGCAGGTCCAAGTATGAAATACACAAAAGGAATCACTCCCAGATTAGAAGTGCTGCTTTTCCCACACTTTAATTCCCTTCGCAAAGCAGAATGTGGAAAAATGGAGTATTTAATGTTCCAAAAATTACATTCCAGGGATATGGAAATCACTTACATGCAAACAAAACTATTAACCCAACCGGAAAAGTATTTTGTGCTTATATGAGCCGACGGTCAGCATAATTACACCTCTGTCAAGTCATTACTGCACAGCCTCGTCCTGCTCACTTAAGCTTTCTTATGTGGTGTGTGTGTCTGCGTGTGTGTGTGTGTGTGTGTGTGTGTGTGTGTGTGTGGTGGGGGACACGAAGGGTGAGATGCATCTGAGACCTGGATGACCGGATGTGGCAACAGACCGACAGATGGAGGATATTTACGTAGCACAAAGCCATGGTGAGAGCCAAGCTAAACCCGCAGGACACTTCAAGAGCTAAATCCCACCATCAATTTTCTAGAGCGCTTGTTTTCATGAAGGTGGGAATAAACCGGGGCCTATCACAGCTGACGTCAGACCTTTGGACCAGAGGTGGTGTACCCTGGACTGGTCGACAATCAATCACAGAGCACGTATTGATAAACAAGCATTCGCCAGTGGACAATGTAGACTGTTAAAATAAACTAACATGCATTTTTTTTTTTTGAGAATGTGGCAGGAGGCCGGAGTACCCGGACAAAACGCAGACAAGCACGGAAGGAACAAACTCCACAGAGATTTGAATGCAGAACAGCTTGACTCTGTGGCGGACTTGATAACCATTAGTACACCGTGTTACCAGTAAATTTCCAAACGCAATGTTTTCAGAATTTACTTTAGTTTTTTCAAGACTTCTCACTCCGATTATTAAATGGTAAAACACAAACAATTAGGTTTATTTATTCACTCGTTTAAAATAAGACTGGTTTTTAAAGGACATTTGCATGTGAATGTGACATCTTAAATCTATCGACAGGTTGATGTAATATTTTGAGTATAAAACAGAACAAAATAAGGGTAAGAAAAATAAATACATGTACAATACAATGACACAGATCATTTGGGGGCACGAGAATTTCTTTGTGGAAAGTCCTAGAGCCTGAAATGTCAACGACTACAACAATTATGTAGTCAACTGTATGTATTTGTCACTTACAGGAGATTCACCGTGGATGCTTAGTACAACACGGTTAAAAACCCATTCGTGGGCAGCGTCCCATTTTTGGGACATCATGATTTTCACGCATTGTATCCTTCAGTATATCAAAACATTTAAGTGTTTTAATCTTAAACCATAATTTGGTATCAGGAGAGGATAACTCATCGGTCAAAGTTAACACGGAGTTATTTCCCTTTCCTTCCTGACCCAACATGGCTGCCTCAAGTACACATGGAGCATTTTCCAAGAGAAGAAAGGGAGAAAGTTCTGTATGCAACCAAGTATGTCTTCAAAATGCTAATCCATCAGTATTATTCATGCGTAAGTGTCGTTCTCGAATAAGAATTCCTTAATGAACATATCTCTAGTATGTACCACTTCACAGAACTGACAAGATACCCGTACCAGTTTTGGGACGCTGCCCGCAAGAGGGTACATCTTTTTTGCCCTTTGTTTATGCGTTAAACGAAAAAGAAGTGTTATTTCCTTGGTTGTGGCCTGTTAGGAGACTTTTATCCCAATAAGGCAAAAATTGCCACCCTGCCCATGAATAGGTTTTAATAAAACACTTTTTTACTCCAGGCGGTCAAATACAGGGGTTCTCAAACGTTTTGGATTCATGGACATTTTTCCAAGGATCACCCCATAGCCCTAACAGCAACAAAATATACTCCCATGTACATTCATAAATACCATTGGTAAATATATATATTGTTAAATTTCAAGCTAACTATTGATAACGTTATGAGAAAGGAATATTTACCCATTGCTGCTAGGTGACACTTTGAACACAGTGGAGGTAACTTACAAAACAACGGTTACTGTTGACACTTTTTCAAGCAAGTAATAATAATTGTTTTTTTTTTTTTTTAAAAAAGCACAGTTAATTCCTGTGAACCTTTGACGCGTGAGTCAAGGAGAAAGAAGCTGACGATGTATTGATTCCCAATTGTTTTTCCAAAACTTTTAAGCTGAAATATGTGTTTCCAAACAGAAAATGAGGTCACGTTGTGCCACCTGGACACGGCTCGATGTCAAATTTATGGAATACACCAAAATCATAAAACTTTTAATTGACTCAAGCATAACATAGGAAAGAGTCATTTGTTTGCT
Source organism: Syngnathoides biaculeatus (assembly GCF_019802595.1). Classification (NCBI taxonomy): domain Eukaryota; kingdom Metazoa; phylum Chordata; class Actinopteri; order Syngnathiformes; family Syngnathidae; genus Syngnathoides; species Syngnathoides biaculeatus. The sequence continues at coordinate 14,222,933 of NC_084646.1, read as the reverse complement.
AGTATTGCGTTTTGCGGTTTTAATGGTACATAATTTACGACAAATTACTTGGTGGACCCACAAATTACGTTCCCAGGGATTTTTTTTTTTTTTTTAAATCTAGGTACTTATTCGCACAACATAGATACAAACGCAGTCGTGGACATTTTGACACTGGACGCCGAACATTCCGAGTTGAATTCTTGGCAAATAAAAATAGAATATCACATTTCCATAAACAAACAGTCCTGCTTCCTGCTCTGTGCACGCCAGAGGAGGAGAATGGGGGGAATCTTTTGGCAAAAGTAGATCACAAAGGAAGAACGGTCGACTAGAAATAGCAAGGGAGGGACAAAAGCCGACCACCATCCTGTGCGTGTGTGTGATAATGACACAAACATTCCAAAATTACTGTCACAAATACTCGTAGTCAAGGAAGACTTTGAGGCAGACTCACCGACGAGTACGCACAGCACGTCCATGAGCACGTACAGCTTCTTCTTCACGCTCTTCATGTTGCTTCGCCGTCGTTTCGACTTCACTTTCGGAGCGTGGGCATTCAAAAGCAACCTCAAACTGTACCCGTAAACACCTCCATTGTGCTTGACTTTGCTACATAACAACGACAACAACAAGCAAAAAAATGCAACCTGCACTACGGGTTCTTTTTCCGGGCAAGCCTCGCGTCTACCTGTGCGCGTGCACAAACGCAAGTGCTCGGACTTGTCAAAAAAGTGTGAAAGATGTCGTAAAAAAAAAAAAAAAAAATAGGACGTGTAAATATGGTACACAGTCCGGTTTGCGTTCTGGAATAGGAGACAGGAGAGCCCGAACGGGGCATCCAAACGTTGTTCGAGTTCAAGCAGTTGTGGGAAAGACGGAGCCGAGCGACACGACACGGTGACACTTTGGGCGCCTCCCACCGTGTCCTCCATTCTTGATCCTGACTTTCCCCTCCCATTTTCCTTTCCTGTCTTCCCGGAGTAGTAGGGAGGGAGGGGGTCGCTAAAATGAAAATAATCACGATTAAAATAAAAAGACATATTGACATATAGGTGAAACGGTGGAGCAACGTGTTGGCCTCGCAGTTCTGAGGGCCGGGGTTCGAATCCCGGTCCCGCAGTGTGGAGTTTTCATGTTCTCCCCGTGCCTACGTGGGTCATCTCCAGGGACTCTGGTTTTCTCCCACATCCCCCAAAACATGCAGCCATCCACCCATTTTCTTAACCGCTTATCCCCACAAGGGTCGCGGGGAGTGCTGGCGCCTATCCCAGCTGTCAACAAGCAGGAGGGGGGGTACACCCTGAACTGGTCGCCAGCCAATCACAGGGCACATTGAGACAAACAGCCACACTCACAATCACACCTAGGGGCAATTTAGAGTGTCCGATTAACGTTGCGTGTTTTTGGGATGTGGGTGGAAACTGGAGTGCGGGGAGAAAAGCCACACAGGCACGGGGAAAACATGCAAAGTCCAGGATCGAACCCGGGACCTCAGGACTGTGAGGCCAACGCTTTCCAGCTGAACCCACCATGCCGCCCCTCCAAAAACATTCATTGATAAATTGCCCGTTGGTGTGACTATGAGTGCGACTGTTGTCTGTCTCTATGTGCCCTGCGATTGGCTGGCAACCAGTTCAGGTTGTACCCTGCTTCCTGCCCGATGACAGCTGGGATTGGCTCCAGCACTCTTGTGACCCTTGTGAGGATAAGCGGCTCAGAAAATGGATGGATGGATATTCAAATATTCATTTTCCGAGTTATGGTATAGAGATAGTAATAACAATTCTATTACTATTGTGTAAGCCATGTAAACTGGAAAAACAAAAATCTTTAATAACCGTTTTAGACAAAAGATTGAAATAAGAACAGAAACCATTTTTGTTTGTTTATGCAACTATTGAACTGCAATTGGCAATTTATGACTTCTTCAGAATTCTTAAACACTTGTAAATTTCAAGTCACGCCAAAACAAGATGGCGCTCTATTGCAAGAACTACGGAGGTTCGAATGCCTGCTTTTGCACCACCGTATATACTCTTAAACTTCTAGAGACAGAGAATTGTAATATTTTTTGGCTCAAATGATATTGAGACTATTAGAAATTACACACACACACACTTACATCCTGTACACACATACTGCAACTATTGAAAGATTATTACTGAATATTTGGGCAAGAGGAAATTGAAATTTTACACGTATGCACCCAAAAATAAAAACAAAAGAAAAACTTTAGAATATAATATAATTTCTGTATATTTTTTCCACATCTAAATTATAAACATATTTTTACCAATTGTACACTGGCCAACCACCAACATTCTGACTACTTACACAATACTGTTCCAATTTTAGGCCATTTTAGCGTAATGGTTCCCATATAAAAAGTGCTGGTGTATTAATCACCAGCTGTTTAATTTAAAAAGTCTTGCTGCTATTTAGAATATCATCTTGTTGCCACTCTCCTTGGGGCTCATTTTAAACAGCATACCATTTATTATTTTTGTTGTTTTTTTTTTGCCGAGGTCAGCAACCCAGAGATTAAACAAACTCATTTTAGGTGCGCTTCTGTCAAAACAAAAATTACATGAAACAGATCAATTATGTTGGTTAAATGAAACATTCCTTGCATTGAAACAGTTTCAGAACAGAGTACAAATCCGTTTTTTTTTTAAATGTATTTTTTCTGCCCCCTTTTGGGATATTCCAGTAACAACAAGCTTCCCGTTTGGCAAAGCAGATCTGAACTGAGTTAACAGTGCTGAAACTAATCAGATCACAGTAGCTTTGACTAATTACACGTGAACAGTCTTTCTCGGCGCTTGCCAGCCTCTCATAATAAGGCTTCTCTGAAAAAAAATAATATTTTTTTTTTTTCAACGCTTGCCTGCCTCGTACAAATCCACTGGCAAAGTTACTCCAATTAAACCACTTGATTTACATGTGGTTGCACAAAATTTTCCTCCACACTTCTCAGCTGCCTCAAATGCACACCGATTTACCGCACTCATAAAGTTGCCCTGGCTACAAAATTTGATTGACACGTTAACGGTCTCCTGCGGCGCCTGCTAAAAACGTGGAGGTAAACTTGGCAAACTGACGAATGCACTGCAAAGTCGTCTTACCAGCTTTTTTTGCTATCTAAATCAATGTAATATTCGATTTAGTTGAATCATTTATTATTATTATAATATTTATTATTATTACAAAATAGAATAATTAACAAAAACAGGGCAGTACAATACATACACTGCCAAAAACAAAACATGAAACAAAGAATATTCCTGTTCATAACAGGCCTCGTCCGTCACCTCCTTTTTGTGTAAACGCAAAACATCAACCTGGAACTCCAACACGTGCACATAGGAATGAAAAACAAATAAATAGAGATAGAAAGAAGACGACAAGCGTGGTTTTGCTCCTTCACATCCAGAACGGGACTGCAATAAAACGCAAAGTGACGGTCGGTTAAAACAACAATCACTAAAATCAGTGTCCCGATAGTTCTGTTAGATGAAATCATAAAATGACCAGAAATGGAAATGTAAAAAGTCAAGATTTGTGGTAATCATAATGAACACCCTTAATCAATCATCTAGGATGCCACACTTTCATGTGCAGGGAAACGATGAGTCCATCTTGACCACATTTACAACTGAAACCGGAGCTAATATATGACATTCTTCATCATTTCATCACAAATCCAGTTGACTTCATCCCCGGGCGGACACGATTCCATCCCGATGAGCTAGTCACATCTATATACCGCGGGGAATATTTTCGGCTTGTTCTTAAACCAGACTATTACAGCGTAAAATGATCTACAGTTATTTTTTTTTTTTTTTTTTTACAAATACAGTATCACCTTGATTGAAACCAGTTTGTTCAGCTCTTGATGGCATTCGGCTCGTCGGCAGCGATAAAACGACAAAGGAAAGCACAAGGAAACGGAACAGAGAGGACAGTGAGTGGATGACGGCGGAGAGAAGACCTTTGTGTTCAAATAAAGACATTTTGTGTAAAAAGGCCTTCCAGCAGCAACGACAAGAGTTGAGCGTGCGTCACTTGTACTGCTCCGAAGGAGAGGTAAGGGTATTTTAGGAAGTGTACTTTTTTTTTTTGGGGGGGGGGGGGGGTTGGAATTTGTTCGGCTTGCTTTAATCAGTCTCAGAACACATCGCGATTCAATTGGGATTTTCCAAAGTGCTTTCACTGGAAGGGAAGGCAGTGCAGCAGGGGGATGAATGCAGACAAGCCGGACTGGAGGTCATAAGGTGGGGGAGGGGCGGCACGCAGCAGGTGAAGTCCCACTCGAAGGCCACGGGGGCGTCAACCACGTCACCTGCTGCGTCACAGTCCTCGGGGATAAAAGGACCGTCGCGCGTCTGGAACTGAAAGAAGCCCGGTGGGCGCCCACGGTCTTGGAGGTGGATCGGACCTGCGCCGCAGCCCGAGAGGCGACCCCCGTGGGGAGAAAAGGGGCGGCCAAACAGGTTCTGAGGACAGCCGTCGCCACGCGTGTCTGACAGCCCCGTCAGCAGTTCTTCATCTACACGCGTCACGGGAACAGAGAGAACAAAATGTCATCAGACGACTACTCATTGTCATGACACAGCATGTACAGGCAACTTTGATTTTAGCCATGTTGCTAGCACTGTTCCGTTGTTGAAGGATTTAGGTCAGGGGTGGGTAAGGTACGACCCGAGGCCTACACAGCTTAATCGTCAAGGCTCAAGGTAATATTTGTTGGATCAATTATAATTTTTTTCATTCCATCCATTTTCTTCGACGCTTATCTAGGGGCAATTTAGAGTGTCCAATTAATCTTGCATGTTTTGGGGATGTGGGAGGAAACCGAGGTGCCCGGAAGAAACCCGCACAGGCACGAGGAGAACATGCAAACTCCAAACAGGCGGGTCTGGGATTGAACCCGGGACCTCAGAACTGTGAGGCCAATGCTTTCCACTGTGATCCACTGTGCTGCCTCTTTCACTTCCATTCCACTTTTTTTTTTTTTTTTTTTTTTTTACAAGGAGCATTTACATGTTTAAAACGTCCTTATCCAATATTTTTTTCTAATTACAGGAATTTCAAACAATCGAACTGAAACATGAGAATGATTTTAACACTACACCAACATTTCATTTTGAGTTCTTGACTTAAGCGTCCCGCAACGTACGCATGCTTTGTGCAGCAAGACAAAATTTGCATTGTGAGCAAGCTTCAGATACGCCAGTGCTCAAGTGGAGCGACCGAAAATTCTGCCGTTTACTGAACGCGACAAACCGTGAAATGCAAATCCAAAATGACAGCACTCGCAAGCAGCGTGCAGACGCGCTCACACTGAACTAACTGTATATGCTGAATGGGCAACTAGAGTCAGACTTCCTGATGCCAGTCACTTGACGCATGAATACTACTCTGTGTTTGTATGTGTGTGTCTGTCTGCCTGTTGGCACAGTTAAACTTCATAAACCCAGTTTATTATCATTTTTTACATTCTTTTATTTTATTTTTTAGATTTATAGTTGACAATGAAATGCGATTTGTCTGTTCAAAATGTACCAACAAATTGTGTTTTGGGACATTGTAATAGATTAATGGCATTTTAGGTCATTTCAATGGGTAAAATTCACACAAGTACACAGAGTAACTTGAGAGCTTGGCCATTGAACGCATTAAATCTCAAGTCAGTGCTCAGTGTTTTTTGTTTTTTAAACCGCATCAGTCTATATCAATAATCACATGTTGCCCTTCAGCACAAAGTTTTCCCCGCCTGTTGTAAACGGTGCCAAATGGATAGTACTGTAGCTACAGTGAAGAAAATCAGTATTTGAACACTCTGCTATATTGCAAGTTCTCTCACTTTGAAATCGTGGAGGGATCTGAATTTTTCATCGTAGGTGCATGTCCACTGGGAGAGATAATCTAAAAAGAAAAATCTAGAAATCACAATGTATGATTTTTTAAAAAAAATGAATTATTTGTGTGATACAGCTGCAAATAAGTATTTGAACATCTGTTTATACCAACTAGAATTCTGACCCTCAAAGAGCTGTCAAAAGTCCACCTCCACTCCATGTGACCTGTGTGAGGTCATTAGCTGCATAAAGACACCTGTCCACCCCATACAGCTAATGACCTCACACAGGTCACACGGAGTGGAGGTGGACTTTTGACAGCTCTTTGAGGGTCAGAATTCTAGCTGGTATAAACAGATGTTCAAATACTTATTTGCAGCTGTATCACACAAATAATTCATTTAAAAAAAAAAAAGCATACATTGTGATTTCTAGATTTTCCTTTTTAGATTATCTCTCTCACAGTGGACATGCACCTATGATGAAAATTTCAGACCCCTCCATGATTTCTAAGTGGGAGAACTTGCAATATAGCAGGGTGTTCAAATACTTATTTTCTTCACTGTCGAAGTGATGAAGTACCTGCCTCGTGTTCCTCACTGCCCTGTCTGTAAACTATTGATGCAAAATTGAAGTCAACGTCGCAAATTGGCCGGCTTCTAACATAGTACGAGAGGCGGAACACCAACAGCGGTGTAAGCAGTAAGGTGTGACTGGAGGATAAAGGGCAACGATCGAAACTCACTGCTCACACCCCTCTGCGCTGGAAGCAATTGTCCGGACGCTGATCCCAGTTATCTACGAGTAGTTATAATTGCGGGACGCCGCAAAGGCTGTGTGAACCCGCGGTGTCACCCGCTTATGCGAGTTCTGTCTGAAAGGCACAGGCTTAGGCGAAAACAGAAGAAAGGGGCTCCACAGACACACAGTCGTCCATTGATTCGTCAACAGAGAATGGGCATGTGAAAAGAAGACTGAAATGAGAGATAATGTCAACATGCTGCGCCGTGCCACATTGTACAGCTTGTCTTTGTCCCATTCAATGGTTACGTTGTGTCCTGACGCTACAGTGTAACACTATTTGACATAAATGCAGATCAGATTTGAGCATCCCAAGAGACACAGGCCGTCCTCCTCCTACCAGGGAGTTTCTTTTCAAGAGCGGTGACGTAATCTGATTTTGGACAGTACTGCGCAAAAGTCGGTATCACCAAACCGCCAGTAAATTTGCTGTGTGAGCAAAGTGGAATGACTTCACATGACAAGAAAGACACTAAATAGAACACACACTCTTGATAAACGTGAAACAGTGAAAATACAGCATCATTTTGGTTTTAGTTGGTCCAAATGGTCATGAGCTAGCTAGTCAGTCGACTTCCCCCATGAATGAAAGATTCTGAACAGACGGGAGGCGCCAATATGACTCGCTGATATGTGAGTTGGAGGAGTTGGTTGACGTCATTGTGACTCAAATGGTAAAAAAAATATATACATAATATATTCCTGTCTTTGTAACTTTGTACAGATTGACACCACTTTCTTCTTTGTCTCACAACAGGGGGAAACGTTGAAATACTTGTGCGTCCATTACAGCATTTCACCACTTTTACAGGAGTCAATGTGCTCCAATGACAATTATAAAGATTAATTTTCCATAGAAAGGTCAGGATTTCATTATATGTTTGATGAACTTGTCTTTGGGTCACATGTAACAAGTTTATAGTTGCAAAACAATTCACAAAATTCTCTTTACGGACTAATTCATCTTTGCAGCATCCCTGAAAATGGCCAAAATGGCAACTAAAATGGCAGACTACCTGCGTCTCTTGGGGGAAGGGGTCTTCAGTTTTTTTGTTGTTGTTGGTTAGCTACCCATGTATCTGAGTGAAACGGATACAAAAACCATGAAGAAATATGGAGTGAAGCAATGGCAACAATGTTAATGGTTGGAAAAGATACAGACGCATCGCAACAAATATATATATAATACATACGTAATAAATTGGAATATGGTAGAAAATCTTTTGTATTTTAGTGGTGAAAAAATAGTAAGTAAAAGTAAAAAAAGAAAAACACTCACTAAACAAATGGGAAAATACTTTTTAAAAGGCAAACTATTACTTACCGTAATTTTCCGGCCTTCAAGCCGCGACTTTTTAAACACGCTTTCAACCCTGCGGTTTATGCAGTGATGCGGTGCTAGTGTTAGCGCAGCGCTAGCGTTAGTGCACCTGGTTATAAGTCTCGGTACACCGAAAGAGTTTAGGGTTAGTTAGTTAGTAGGCTAGCGTTAGCATGGCGCTAGCGTTAAAACATTTCCGTGTGCCGTGGCTTATAACCAGCTGCGCTCTGTAGGTTGGGGATTACAGTAGTTTGTATATCAAAAAGAGTTTGTCTCTTATGTAATATTCTAATTACGTACTTGTTATGGTAACCCACACAAAAAATACATACATTAAATATTTTCCTCTCTCTGTAATAAATCTATATAAAACACTTCCTCATTAATTGAGCCACTGAAATAAATATTTCCCATGATATTCAAATGTATCAAGATGGTGTGTCTTGTTCTAAAATAGTATCAAGGACGACAAGCCACCCTCAATCTTTACCTGCAGGCTGCAGCCTGCTTTCTGGAGGCCTGACCACACCAAGGTCACGGCTTTAAGAGAAAGCGGGGGGTCCGTCTGCGCCGAGGGCGGCCCTCATCTTCTGGAGCGCCGTGTCAGAAAGGGGTGAACCATGCATGCATGCGCGCACACACAGACAGACACAAAACAAGAATGGGGGTGGGGGGTGTTGGGGGGGGGGGGAGATAAGGGTAAATCATTCAGAACAGAAGACAGCAAATGCTTGATGTAAAAAATAAATAAATAAAGAAATTATGAATTGTGATGCATAGTAATGGACGTGACATTGTAAACACGTTCCACGCTGTATAAAGTGGGCGGAGACAGAAACATTTTTTTTCAATATAAGCACCAGTTTCACCTTGTTTGTCCAGTTCCAGCCTCGACCGACGAGGGAAGGGATGTGTAAGCTTTCCGGAGACCGCGGCGCTACTGCGAGACAGTAAGCCGGCGGAATTATTGCTTCCCTCCATCTCGCCTCCATACCCGTCCTGATCTCCCTCATCCCTGTACCAATAAAACACAGGGAAGCATGGCGGGGTCAAAGGTCAAAGGAAGGTGAACTTTCTTTACACGAGGGTTAGTTGGACAAGCGATTGTTTACAACTCACATGCTCCCTGACTGCAAGGTGTACTTCTTGCGAGTGATCCTGGTGGCTTGTTGAGTGAAGTAGTCGTGCCTTTCAGACTTCTTCCACATGTAGTAGTACTCCACACACTCCCCCACAGAGCGGGTCCTTACCTGTGGAGAAGGTAGTCTGTCTATTACGCTGATTCCATTTTTAAAAAAATTGTAAGCGGAATGGTACTTGAGACCTGATTTGAACATTACGCCTTCATGTGAATGGACACAAATATGTTTACATTATCTGTCTATGTGAATGTGAGAACCTTTAAATCAGTGGTCTCAAACTGGTGGCACGCGCAAATGATATTTTGTGGATCCCACTGTCATGAAATGAATGATTTTTAGTACTTTATTAACAAATAAAAAAAAAAAAAAAAAAAAAAAAAAAAAAAAAAACGGCAGCTGGTATGGACCCATCCGTTTTTTCACCACAAAACATGATTTTGACTTATATGGCTTTTTGTAACTCCCGCCATAAAAATCCTTTTGGGGGATTTGCTTTTCGAGAAAAAGCAGGATGTGACCTACAGCGCAGTAACGCACTCAAGCGGTTTTACCTGCTGGAAGGTAGCTTGTTGTTCCTTCATGTTATCAAAAATGTCAGGTCGTTGTATTACTGAATATTCGGGAGGATGGATTTGTTCTTCATACTTTTCAAAAACACCCAGTTTGTATTGAAAAATTGATTAAACTGATGCAAAGGACGAGAGCTTCGTGGGTTCCAAATGACAGGGAGGTGTGTATAGAGCTACTGAAAAAAAAAAAAAAAAAAAAAAAAACAATAGTTGGGGGGGGGGGGCGTAATCCGTAAATCAGGGGTGCTAAATGTGTTGATGTGCGCATCGGGAGGCTTCCGTGCAGCAGCCGCTGAAGGATGGCCTCCGCAGGCCTTGTGGATGGCCGCCGGCCTTGTCAACACGGCTTGGCCGGGTTGGCCTGTCACGGCGCCGGGCTACGGTGGCTCATCTCCACCGCTGAGGTGGATCAGACAGGGATTAGGTTTGGCTGCGGCGTCGTCCTCCTCGCAGGCAGCGTTGTTTTTATCACCACCGTGAGGAGGTGGTTTGGCTGCATGCGGTTTGGCCCTGATCCGCATATCATCTAAATATGGCTCGAAACGATAGGGTAATATTGCACCGGTTGCTTCACTCGGTTGTGAGATGTTCTCTTCTTCGAAAAGAGTTTTCGTGTCAGAGGGGGTGTTTTCGTCTCCCATAGTAGGTGGCAAGGCGTGTTTTCAATGACGAATGTCCCAGTGTGATATCACGGACAGAAGATGCAGCCAATATGGCAAACACTTAGATGTTCAATGAGACTTCCGCAACTTTGCGCATGGATGATGCGCTCTCCACTCATATTTATTTTTTCGTATGGACATTGAAGTGAATAATGTTATATGTATTTTTCATTACAATATCTAATTTAGAATGTTTATAGGGATGACACTTGACCTTTAGTATGAAAGTATAATGGTAGTGTGGCCCTTGAGTTTTATACGGATGGCACTTTTACAGTGTTGTGACGCGACTATGGCCTTGCAGTTCAGTACTAAACATCTCTCGTCTTTGAAGCACTTACCTTATTAGCCTGAATGAGGTGGAAGTTTTTCCCGTAAACTTTATAGCCATGCTCAAAATTCCTACACTCCTCCTCACTCCAGCCACACAGATCTTCTAAACACAAAGGATGAGCACAGAGACGGCCCAAAACATTCAGAATCAGTCATAAAAGATAGCGGCCTATTTTTTTCCCTCACAATGTTTTCAAGTAAGCGTTACACTTGCTTTACTGCTGTAAGATGTGAATATAATAGGAACGCTTACCAGTGAACACTTTCACATTGAAACGTAATCGTCGCGTCGCCTCCTCCACATTGAAATTGCATTTCAGCAGTTCATACAGTGCCTAGTAGCACAGACGCACACACAAAAAAAGCATGATAACAGTCACTCACATTTGAAAAATATATGCGTGTGGTCAGTCATGCCCGCAGATATAAAGTTACGGGTGTGGTCCACCAGTCATGCCTGCAGATATAAAGTTGCGGGTGTGATTAGGGATGGACTCTCAAGACCTTAAAATAACTTACTGAGTTGTTATACCAGAGTATGTAATTTATTGAAACTGCACAGAGACACACATTTTTAAAGAGGTCAATAGACATTCAATGTCAAAACAAAATATTCATATAATGAAATCAATTTATTTCATCATGATGTATTGTTATAATTTCACATAATTTACGGCACTATCTATTGTCAATCCATTGGTGAAAGATAGCAGTAGATGATCGATATCTTCCTAATGCAGAGGGGAAAAGTTTTCAACTTCAAGATAACGCGGTACCACGCATTTAGATATATGGATAGATTAGTCTAACGTTAGATCTTAGATCAAGTCAAAGTAAATCACAATGTCATACTTATTTATATATACTTTTCAAGCAGCCAACCTCTTGTGATCGACCGGCGGGGAAAAGTGGGCGGGTGGGCGTCTTACTGGAACGCTCTTTTATGTGCATGCGCTCGACGTATTGGCCACACCTGAATCATGCGACATGGTGGACGATAGTCCAACGTCTTTTTTTTTTAGGGGGCACGCCGTCAAACGATCAACCAAAACTGCCTCGCGATCGACGCACTGAGCAGCCCTGGTGTAACTGAATTTCCTTTGACATGGTTCATGATGTTGATGACTTTCGACGTAAATGCGCTCGCAGTACGTGAAGCAGCTCTGAACATACGGTAATGACATCACATCGAACATGCTCAGTACGGTTAACTTGCATTTCTTGTTTCCGGGTGAATACTGATTGTTTAGGAGCAGGCTTGTTTTGTTAACGTTTATGAAATGAACACGTAAATTAATCAAGACTACACAATAAGCGATGTCTTTCAATATCTATGTATTTCTACTCATAACAAATTTTACACGCGTTATTTTTCGTGCTCGACTGTGCTGATTTGCGAGTGGACGCGCTCGTCAAATGTGAATGACTGGTGACAAAGACGTTTACTGTAATTAGATCTCTGTCTATGTATACAAAATAACAAATGCGCAGTGAATGACCTGCGGTGCCTTTGGTGAATGACCGCCGTGATTGGCTAATGGCTAACGAGGCGGTGATTGGTGTCATCACACAAATCTAAAGGTTTCACATATTCTCGTTGTAGCTCAGTCACTGTGTTTTGACGAGTGCGATCGCGCGCCATCATGCTCGCAAATCTGTCCAGTCGAGCACGAAAAATCACGCACATAAAATTTGTACGGAGTAGAAAAAATAGATATTGAAAGACGTCACTTATTTTGTTTAGTCGTGACATTAATTTCCGTGTTCATTTCTTAAACGTTAACTAAACAAGCCTGCTCCTAAACAATCAGTATTCACCCGGAAACAGGAAATGCAAGTTAACTGTAATGAACATGTTCGGAAGTTACAGTGCCCTCGCTACCCACTTGCCAAATCGTCGTATTAAGAAAATTCCTTTTTAGTAATGAGTGGCAGCGATAATGAATGGAAATGTGAATATTTACTAAGTCGATTTACAGTGTGCACCTCGAAACTTGGTACATTTCCCCTAAAACAATAAATTAGGGCTCCCTCTCATTTTAATTGCATAGCCCAAATATGAACGGACAGACAAATGCTAACATTATGTGTATACGTGAACGGGCAGAACCTGTTCATTGTCTCGGACAGTGTCGGCACATGTTTGCTTGCACATTGCCTCCTCTTGGCCCCGTGGCCTCTGTACATTCAACAAGAAGTCCTCCACTTCCTGCAACGGGAGAGCACCTGGTCTCCACAGCAACTGGTCCCCATTGTTGTACGCTGGAAACAGGGATGCCAGAGATGAAGAAATAAGGAGATGGAAGAATGGCACAAGTAAGAGGTTCCTACCTTGTTCCTGGTATGTGTATGGACTGAGTGGAGGGATTATTGCCTGGTACATGGAACCAACCATGATTTCCTGGTACAGCATGTCAGAGAAATGTGTGTCAGGCCGCTCCAACGACCGCAAAATCTGTGTGATGCAATCTTCTTGGGGACTGACCTTGTGTTCTTCGTTGGAGGCAAGGCAGATATCGTCGGAATCCTCGTCAGACGAGCAGACGGATGCGTCTTTGTTTCCAGCTGAGGGGAAATAAAACATCTGTCTGACTTAATCCATCTTAACCATTTGATATTTAAAGCCCAAGTGTCATCCCTATAAACATTTTAAAATAGATATTGTAATGAAAAATACATATAACATTATTCACTTCAATGTCTATACACAAAAATAAATATGAGTGGAGAGCGTGTCATCCGTGAGCAAAGTTGCAGAAGTGTCATTCGACATCCAAGTGGTCGCCATATTGGCTGCATCTTCTGTCCGTGATGTCACACTGGGCAATCGCCATGGAAAACACGGTGTTCCACCTACTACGGGAGACGAACACGCCCCTTCTGACACGGAAGATCTTTTCAAAGAAGAGAACATCTCATAACCGAGAGAAGTGACCGGGGCAATATTACCCTATCATTTCGAGCCGTATTTAGATGATATGCGGATCACAGCCAAACCACCTCCCCGCTGCGGTGATAAAAACAACGCCACCCGCAAGCAACAACAATGCTGCGGCCAAACCTCCTTCCCGCCTGATCCACTTCTGCGGGGGAGATGAGCCACCGCAGCCCGGCGCTGCGATGAGCCACCTCGACCGAACCCGTGTTGACAAGGCCTGCGGCCGGCTCAGCCTTGTCGACAAGGGCGGCGGCGATCCATCAGGCCTGCGGAGGCTGTCCTTCAGCGGCTGCTGCACGGAAGCCTTCCGATGTGCACATCGACACATTTAGCACCCCTGATTTACGGATTACGCCCACCCCCCTATCTGTTTTTTTTTTTTTTTTTAAGTATCTGTATACACACCTACCTGTCCTGTTGGAACCCACAAAGCTCTCGTCCTTTGCACCTGTGCAATTCATTTTTCACGACGAACCAGATCTTTTAGAAAAGTATGAAGCGCGGATCCATCCTCCCGAGTGTTCGAGCAATATCCAGCAATTCAACAAGCCGCCATTATGGCTAACACGAAGGAACAATAAGCTACCATCCAGCAGGTAAAACTAGACCGCTTGAGTGCGCTACTGCCCTGTACGTCACTTCCTGCTTCTTCTCGAAAAGAAATTCCTCGAGAGGATTTTCATGGCGGGAGTTACAAAAAGCCATAAACGTTAAAATCATGTTTTGTGGTTAAAAAAAACCGCTGGGTCCATACCGACTGACGTTTTTTATTCATAACATACTAAAAATCATGCATTTCATGACAGTGGACCTTTAATGTCAGACGTAAGCCAGGTACACACAAGTCTACAATCAGGGTGAATTTGAACATTTTCCTTCCCTTGTGATCAAAGTCAACAAAGGTTTAATTGTCAAATTTCGCTGAACGATTAACACGAGGGATTATCCCGTGGTGCTGGTCACGGCATCAGAATGACAAAGATGGTAACTTTGTCTCAATTTGAGCGAGCACAGGAAAACCCCCGCCCGGTCTGTGTACCCACGACATTGCGCAAAAGGCACTCCGCTGTGTAACTTACAAGGCAGCTGTTGCTGGATCAGATCTGATGTGCTGGAGGTGACTGAGGGGGTGAGGTCGTCAGCTGATGACTCCACTGCATCTACTGTAGCAAAGATTTCTTCAGTCATCTGATTCTGGAGAAGACAAGGACCATTGGAGGGGGTGTGGCTATTTATTTATTTTTAGCGTCGTTGGTCTGAGGAGGGGCGAGGGGTCTCACCTCGTCCAGGGTCATGTCTGGCAGAATGGTGGTAACGTGACAACTCTGCTTGGCTGGATCAGGCACTGCGTAGCCACACAGAGCCAGCAGCTCCTCCAAGGGCAGCTCGTTGGCCTACGAACCAAGTCAATAAACAGGAATAATGCGGAAAAAAAAAAATACACAATGGAACACTTTACAGAACATTTAGTTGAAGAAGAGCGACATAAGCGTACACTCGGGGATTGGGCCGCCATCTCCTGCGGAAGAGGAGAGCTTCTCCTTCAACTCCGGATAAGACTCCTGCTTCCTCTCCGGCCTAGCGTCTTCATCGCCGTGCCTCAGGATCTCAACTGGGATGGGACCTCGGCGGCCAGGTCCACAGGCCCTCGGCCTGCTTGTGGACAGAAACAGTGGTCACTGACGTACCACTCTTGGTCCAGAATCACATGTTTATTGTCACTCAGCGTGTACTCACACTGAACTGCGGCTAAAGCTATGCATATGTGAAGTGCAGTTAATTTGTATCGTCCACTTGGGGTCGCCATCCTGATGTTCATCATCTACACTGCATTTCTGTCACTTTGAGTGTGTATGGCTTGAAACACTGGGGCCTGGCGTGTTGAGTATTGTGGCATCAGGGAGAAACCGTAGAATTGGCTGTCTTTAGCTTACGTTAGTACCTGCCTGTTAACTGGCCAATTGCTGATTTTGTTGTTATTTGTTTGTATGCCTCTGAAATATGCCTTCTCGGGAAACCGGGCACAGGCACCAAAAATATTGGGGGCTGCCACACAATCCAGAAAATCAAACAAAAAAAAACTTATAAACTCTACTTTTATCACATTATGTTAACTACAAAAAATATGTAGTACATCAACCCCTGATTGCGATGGCAAAATTACTCCAGTGACCACGATGAGAAAGCTAATGGTCGGCCATGACTTCCACATAACCATTTCGAACCCTTTACATGTTTAAAGCGTGTTTCTGCCATTAAAATAAACACACAAGACTCCCCGGCTTCATCTTGTGTTTGATCATCAACGTGAACTCAGGTAGTTACAAAAAATGTTTAAAGTTAATTAGGTTGTGTAATATTGGCTCGTGCGGTTATGCAAGGCACACAAACATACATTTACACATAAAGATCTTCAATGTAGTGGAAAATAAATGTTTTGCATTTTTGTAGTGGGTAGATCTTTGTGACTTGGTCATTCTACTTATCATTGGTCATTCTAAAGTTAAAAAAAAAAAAAAGTCTCGCCCCCCTCGATCGCGAGAGGCTGAATGCTTGAGAAATAGATCTTGGGGTAAAAAACCGGCCATGCACGGTAGCTATATTACTAGCATATCTTATTAATGATGGCGTCTTGCCAAACATAGTATACTGTATGTTACTGGTTTCATGTTGGTTTTTTTTGGGAAACGTAAACTAAGAAATATAAGAGACGTGACCAACCTACTTGATGACCAAGTGAGCATTAGTAGTAGCTTTCCAAGACTAGCCATATGCAGCATTCCATGTATAGGAATCAATTGTTAAATAACATTTATCCTTAAGTATCATTTACCCTTTTCTTGCTCACTTGAGTTAAATAAGTCAAGAAACTAAAATAGTCTCATTTCACGAGAGGCTGCTTTTTGTCCTCACATATCTGCACGTGCCCGGAGCGCATACACAAATGATCGACACATTACACAGTCCCACCATCTGTCCTGACAGGCTTTTCTTGTCAAGTTGTATGAAAATAAGATTAAATTAGACGGCATTGGCATTAGATAGGGCCGGAGAGGGATGAATTTTCCAAAGATAATTTTAATAATATGCTATTGTCAGCTCATACGGACAGTTTATTGTCCACCCATCCATTTTTACACCACCTATCTTCAGTCCAAGGTCATGGGGGCCGCAGCCTGTCCCAGCTGATTTTGAGTGAAAGGCAGACGCTACCCTTGACTGGTCACCAGTCACATATAAAGATGGACAACTACTCACTCACACACTAGCACCATCACTGAGTGAGAACCGAACAAACATTGCCTGCACCTAAGTCAGGCAAATGTACCACCACGCAATGAGTAAGTTTTACACATATGACGAAGTTTTTTTTTTTTTTTTAAAAACATAAACTAAGCAGTTGAATAAATACTTTTTTTTTACACTCTTATTAACCATTACCTGCCTTATGTTGTGCTTCATCTAGATATCTAAGAAACAGTAGCTTATTGGTTCGAGTAGGAGTTGTCATCACATTTAGCATGTTTTGTAGCCTTGTAACATGTATTTTTTTTTTTTTAAAAAGCTATGCTTAATGTTGCCCTTCAAAACAAATGAACAATGTATAAACAACAGGAAAACGAGCAGATAACACCCCCTGCCTTATCTTGAGTTTCATTTTACAAGTTAAACGTGGAATTGTCGTGTAACCACTTTTAAGGACGTTTTATGTGAGACGCGAAAGTTTCAGACCACCAGAGCAACAGGGGAAAGGACACGAAGTAAGCTTTACACAGCAGCGGGCTAGTTGAAGAAGCTCCATTCGCTCGGGAGTGGATTTCGTTCAACATGGCCAGTCGTCGTGACAAAAGTTGTGCTGCTTCGGTTGCAAGTGTGTGACCAGGGGCGCTTTCCTGCCACTTGGTGCTGAACGCCTCTTCCTTCTCGGCGGATCGCGCGAGAAGGAAATAAAGTCAAAATGTCCAACTAAAAAAAAAAAAAAAAAAAAAAAAAAAAAAGAAAAGAAAACGAGAGAGACGACAAAGACTACTACGACAACTTTTTCAGCGTGTAAAAACTTCACCAAATCCGCTCGGGCCGCCGCCTTCCTTCTTTTGTTTTGCGTTCGGTTCCTCTCGACGGCTAAGAGGGAGGAGGAAGGGGAGGAAAGGCTCTTTAACGCCAAGCGAGAGGCTCGAAACGCCGGGGAGCTTCTCCATTCCTCCCCCTTCTACCTCCACTTCCCCGACGTTTAACCCCCGCGTTGCTACGTTTCCCCCTCCGCCTCCTCCACCCCTTCCGCGTTAGTTCGCCGGTCCCACCGCCGACACGCTCGCCGTGCCGTCCCGGGCGACGAGCGGCTGTATTTGGCCCCGGTTTAGCCCGTCGTCTGGGCGACTAGAGCCTCGCTTTCGCCCACTTACCTCCGCCGCCATTCCGTTCCTGCGTGAGCCGACTAGCCCGGATGTTGTAGGTCTGTTGTGTAGCACTGTGCAACGCGACGTGTGTTACTCCCTCAGGTAGTTGTGTACTTGTTGGAACACAACTTCACTTTTTCCCCGTCCATTTTCAACATATACATTTTATATCTCGGACGAGTTTTGAACGTGTTTCAAGTCATTTTAAAGCCACCATTTCCTCATTTTATTTCAAACACTTTACATCTGCTAGCTTCCCTCCAGTGTGTACTAGATATAGTGTATAGTAGAGTAGTTAATATTTTACACTTTTGACATATGTGCTGCACAGCATATTGAAAGGAATCATATTGAACACAATGTATAAGGTTTTTACCAGAATACTAGAGATATGAGCAAAATAATGCAATTCTAGGGATTTAGCATAAATGGTCAAATAACTGTACACATACCAGCACAATGATAAATCTCTGAAAATGTTATTTTTTCACGTTATACTTTTTGTCATCAGCTGTATGTGATCTTGCCCCCCCCCCCTACCAATTACTGCTTTGCAAATGATACACGATTTAATTAGTGATAGTTTTATCAACACTGTTGCATTTATAATATCCATCCAACCATCTTCTTAGCTGCTTATCCTTACAAGGGTTGCGAGAGTGCTGGAGCCAATCCCAGCTGTCAACGTGCAGCAGGCAGGGCACTGTTTGTCAGCCAATCGCAGGGCACATATTTATAAAATACATACCCCAATTCCAATGAAGTTGGGATGTTGTGTTAAATGTAAATAAAAGCAGAATAAAATGATTGGAAAATCCTCTTAAAACTATATTCAATGGAACACACTACAAAGACAAGATATTTAAAGGTCCCATACTTTGGGTATTTAGACCTTCGTAGAATGACTCAATAACATGGACTTAGTACAAAAGTGTCCAATTTATATATACTGTAGGGGTTAGGGTTAGGGTTAGGGGTTAGGTTAAAAAAAGCTTGGTTTTATTGTATGGGTGTTCAGAAAAGGCCCCATTGACAGCTGCGTTTGACCCAGTCTCGTATCCACTTTGTCCACATTTTTCTAAGACTTCTGCCCGCTGTCCTCTGATTGGTTGCTTCTGTGTAGAAGACCCACTTGAGAGAGTACATGTGTTGGTCATGTTGACCACGCTGGCTCAGGAGCGGAGAGGGAAGATGGAGATCTTCGCTAGTCACGTGTATAAATTCGAATGACCTGATTTCAGGCTTCTCGGCAGAAAAATGTTTGGAATTCAGTAATACGTTGACAATTTAAATTCCTCTCTCACATCTTTATTGAAGCCCCATAGAGCCAATGAATCACCAGAAATACTAGTAAAAGTTTGGTAAAATAGAGGATTTTAATGTTCAAAATGATAAATTAAACCCTAAAGCTGGGATAAAGGCATGTTTTCCTCTGTGTTATATTACTTTCCCTTTTAACAACACTCACAAAGTATTTGAGTAATGAGGACACAAATTGCTGAAACTTTATTGGTGGAATTCTTTACCATTTTTCCTTAATGTACAATTTGGCTCAAGATTCCGGGGTCTCAGTTCTTGTACTTTGCGCAAAAATATGTGTCACACATATTTTTATGTGAGACAGGTCTGAACTGTTAGCAGCACAGATTAGAACTTGCACTCTTTTATTACAAAGCCACACTGTTGGAACATGCAGAATGCGGCTTGGCATTGCCTTGCTGAAATGAGGAAGGATGTCCCAGAAAAAGGTGTTGCTTGGATGGCAGCATCTGTTGCTCCAAAACATGTAGGTTCCTTTCAGTGTTCATGTTATTTTCACAGATTTGCAAGTTACCCATCCCATGAGGACGGTTTTCTCATGGAGTTGATCACAAAGAGGTGAACCTTGCCCCATCCTTGCTTATGAACAACTGAGCCTTTCGGGGATGCTCCTTATATACACAATCATGACACTCACGTTTCCAATTAAACTATTTATCAATTGAATCTTCTAAATAGGTGTTTTTGAGCTTTCCTCAGCTCTCCTCGTCTATTGTTGCCCCTATCCCAGGTTTTTTGAATGTGTTGGAGCCGTCAAATTCAAAATGAATGATATTTTAATTAAAAAAAAGGCTAATTTTCAATTTTAAAATTACAATTTTAAATGTAAACACAAATAACAATGCACCTTCATTCATGGTTGGTTTTCTCCAAATATAAATAAATATATTTGAATGGAAAGTTTTTTTTTCTTTTATAAAGTTCAGTTTGTTCCTCGCTAGTTAGCTAGGAAGTAAATATGTGCCACCAGGATTTAAATTTGAACACAATTCGCTGTCTGAAATTCACCTGGCTACAATTTGCTGTCTAAAATTCACCGTCTGTGCAACCAGGCAGGATTACAACAGCCAGCCAATCCAGTTACGCTTTCTTAGTATGTGACATCACATGACTAAGAAAGCGTATCTGCGATTGGCTGGGTGTTGAGTTCTGACCTGAAGTAACCCTGCCTGGTGGCACTGACGGTGAATTTTAGACAGCGAATTTTAGCCAGTTGAATTGTTAACATTGAAAAGTTACACTGAAATACAAATATTGAAAATGTGATCACTTTACATTTCAAATTCAAATCCTGTTTTCTGTGGCATTTCAAATCCTGGCGGCACTAATTTAGTTCCATAACCAAGCAGCTAAAATATCGAGCATGTACTCTTGAGCAACAACTAACATTGGCGTTATTACACAATGCTGTTAATATAAGTAATACTATAAATAAATAGTATTCAGAAACAATGTCACATTTAATTTTGAAGTTATTTATTTGACAATATTAATATATAAGGATTTGGTATCTGGGATCTGTAACACAATTACAACACAAAACTTATGATATGACAAAACATAAAACGTGTACCATAGATGGATTTGGTTGGAGCAATCAAATTATCTAATGATTTATTACCAGTTTTTCTTGAAAAAATAAAAACAATAGATCAGGGTCAGGTTTTAAAGATTCTGACTACCTAAATTGTCTTCCAATTGGAATGACCAATTGAAACACGCCCCACTGAGCACAATAAATAATGTGCTTCCACATGTAGCAAGGAGGGGGCCGGGACAGTTGTATATGGCCGAAGCAGATAAAGATAGACGCTGCTCTCTTCACACATGTATGCTTCCCGGAGCTGGAAAAAGTCCCCACAGTCTGTACTTGTAGAGTACAGCGTGTTAGTACGGAACAGAAGTGTATAAAGACAGCAAAAAAAAAAAATACTCTGGTAATGGTCGAAGTACTGATTTAACCTTTATATTCAAACAAAAGTAAAAATGCTCAAGTAAAGTACAGTAAAATGTGGTGAAGTGCACTAACTGAAAGTAATTTGTACTCCACATATGAATAAGTGGTGGTTGTCCATCTCTGGACACAAAATATATCACCTAAAACAAACAAACAAAAAACCCAAAACTTAACGCTCACCATACAAACATCATCATGACCAAGAAGTTCATCAAAGGTGTGACCTCAACCACCCCCCCACCAAAAAAAGAGAAAAAGTGATTAGTGCTCATCAAAAACAAGAGATGATTTATTCATTTGTTATTCTGTTGAGGGATAATTTTGTACACCTTGTTTCAGGAAAAAATAACATTTTTCATTGTAATTTCAGAATACTATATAAAAAACATCCATCCATTTTCTAAGATGCTTATCCTCACAAGGGTCATGGCAGTGCTGGAGCCTATCCCAACTGTCAATGGGTACACCCTGAACTGGTTGCCAGCCAATCACAGAGCAAGTGGAGACAAACAGCCGCACTCACAATTACACCTAGGGGCAATTTTTAGAGTGTCTAATTAATGTTGCATGTTTTTTGGGATGTGGGAGGAAACCAGAGTGCCTGGAGGAAACCCACGCAGGCACGGGGAGAACATGCAAACTCCACACAGGTGGGTCCGGGATTAAATCCGCGACCTCAGAACTGTGAGCCCAACACTTTGCCAGCTGCTCCACCGTACAACTACAAAAAAAAAAATGTAAATAATTTGTATTCATGAAAATAAATCCAGAAAAGAAGTGCAGCAACAGAAGCAAAAATTTCAGTCTGCAGCACTAGTGTCAAGTATCGTGTGTCTGCAACGATTGCACGGTAGCATATGACAACAATTAAAAAGCACGTGTCGCGGGACTCGTCTTCACTGTTCGCTCACAGTTATAGCCACAGCCTCAGCCAAGTTTATGTTTCATACACTATAGAAAGAACACGGGCACATAGTATATTAAAATAAATATAGACATCATGTGAAGGAAAGCATCTCATATCCAAACAACAGCCCACTGACATGTCTGACCTTGTCCCAAATACTGGATAATTTTGAGGGATTTATGTGTCTCACTCAAAGAGTGATTATGTTGCTTCAAAGGGGAGAAAAACAGCACCACGATGTTATTTTACACAGCCAGTAGGAGTAGTCTTCAATGCCTTCAAAAAAAAAAAAAAAAAAAAAATCAGACCGCTCTCCATTAGATTAGAAAAGGAAAAGGACTTCACAAATTTTTATCAATGGTTAATTAGACACTTTCCCCAAAAAAGCACCTGATTAAAAAAAAAAAAACACGTAAGCATGTGTACATAACCTGAACTGTTTTTGTGATTTTTTTTTCAGATTTGTGCCAAAAAAAAATCACATATTTTGAGAGATATAATCTAACACAAGCCCCCCCTCCCAAAAAAATAAAAAATACTTGCAACGAAAATATTTTTTTGCTTGCGATTGACAATATTCGCAGGTGCACTACCTGACTTTGTGCTCGCTTGTAATCTTTGAGTACAAGTATTTTTACGATGCTAATATATAATATAAATAGGTAATACACGTATTAGCTATTTGACGTATGTGCATTGCCTAATTTTCTGAAATTTATTTTCGGCACAAATCCCTGGGGTGGGCGGGTTTTAGGAGGCATGCATCCTCATTGGATAATTTGTTTGAGTGACAGTTTATGCATTGTTATTTTCTTGTTACATTCATAGTGAAAGTAGACAGTTGACCACGATTTCTTCATGCATTCAAATTATTTGCTGCAAACTGAATTATTTCAGAGGGAAATACATTTGATATCAATATAAATCTAATACTGAAATAAACAGATGTTATTCTTTTATTTTGTCATCACCAAGTAAGAAAGACAGGCTGACTTTAAAAGTAGATATTGTATATAATCCATCTGTTTCAAAAATTCCTATGAGTTAGAGGATTTGTTCTTCCCTTAAAAAAAGTGGCTAATGGCCTTATAGTATCCAGTACGGACGAGTCAGTTTGGTAGCTAACATTAGCAATATAGCTATAGTTATTAGTTGCTAAATTGTTGATAAACTGGCTGTGCGCTTGTATGATGTTGCTAGCACAGTGATACATCACTTCTTCCTAGTACAGCATAGAAAACAAATATGATAACTACTTAGACTTCCTTAACGTGATTGAACATTACAAATCTTGCATTCTTGTCGGTGGCCCCGCCCATCTGAGGACATTAACTGTTACTGAACACAAATTAGCCAATGAGGAGGCATTCCTCCTAAGGGCCGCCCACGCAAGAGATTTGGGCCAAAAAGAAAACCAAAAAGATTGGAAGTGAGCACAATGTCAGCACGTTCACACCCACACATCATTGCAAGTAAAAAAATATTTTCATTGCAAATAATCACGTTTTTTTTTTTCTTGAGTAAGAAGACCATCGTGAGGATAAGCGGCTTGGAAAATGCATGGATAGATTATATTTCTCAATGTCTTATTTTTTGCTTGCAATCGAAGTTCTGTTTGATAGACTTTTTTTTTTCATCTCTGCTGAGTTTTTATGTCTTTAGTTTTAAAAATAAATGAGTCCATTCGACGAAAAAAGTGGAAGTAACGAGATATTCAAATGTAAACATTAACTTAAGGAGTGCCAAGTTATACAGAAGTTATACAGTACGCTGTGTGCATATTTCCTCATTATTATTATTTTTTTAGCAGACTTCCAGTTTTTGTCTTTGTTGACAGGTCAAACTGGCGGGTTACTCCTCCACTTCATATGATCATCAGCTGACACACAGCAACTACTGCAGTCTCACTTGTGAACATCGTGACTTTATCGTTCACACCGCAGTAGAATCGAAACAAAAACAATACAAAGGGATTGTCTGGAATCAGAGTGTTTGTACGCGTGAAAGCAAAATCAACATCGTTTGAAATGATAGGGGGAGAAAAGTATGAGGAAGGAATTTGTCCCTCTACCAATTACATTTCCAGTTGTAGTTTCTACAGAAAATTGAAGTAAAAGTCAATGTTATGCAAATAAAGTTAGATCCTATATTTATTTTACTCTTCTTATACTACTCATGAATTATTCCCAACATTAAACGAATGGAATATGAAAGTCACTCTGAAGAAAAAGTATACTTCCAGGATAAAATTGCATTTTTTTTCCCTGGCAGGGGGTGGGAAGAGGTTCATCATGTTCAGAATTATTTTTTTTTAATAGAAAAAAAGTTGTAAACGTTTTGAGGAAAAACAAGTTTTTTCAAAAGAGCAATCGTGTGTATTTTGAGGAAAAAAAATAATATTACAAGAATAAAGTTCATCAATGTCATAATAGGTAATGTCAAACTGAAGAAATTTTAAAAGTTGAATTTAGTCATTCCTTTTTACCACATTTTTATTGTAGTTACACTACATTTTTTCTTGGAAAAAAAACCCCTTTAGAATCATAAGATTTTATAATAATATTTTATTTGAGGCAGCACGGTGGAGCAGCTGGTAAAGCGTTGGCCTCACAGTTCTGAGGTCCTGGCCAGGTTCAACCCCGGACCCGCCTGTGTGGAGTTTGCATGTTCTCCCCGTGCCTGCGTGGGTTTTCTCCGGGCACTCCGGTTTCCTCCCACATCCCAAAAATATGTAACATTAATTGGACATTCTAAATTGCCCCGAGGTGTGATTGTGAGTGCGTCTGTTTGTCCCCATGTGCCCTGCGATTGGCTGGCAACCCGTTCAGGGTGTACCCCTCCTCCTGCCCGTTGACAGCTGGGATAGGCTCCTGCACTCCCCGCGACCCTCGTGAGGATGAGCGGCAAAAGAAAATGGATGGATGAGGGTCACACTGAAGAGAAAAGTATACTTCAAGGATAAAATTGCATTTTTTCCCCTGGTGGGGAGAGAGGTTCATAATGTTCCGATAATTTTTTTACAGAGAAAAAAAATTGTAAATATGTGAGGATAAAACGAGCTTTTTTTCACAAAAGAGAAATGGTGTGTATTTTGAGAAAAAAAATGTAATAATATTACAATAATAAATTTTGTTATCAAATAGTGATTGTCAAACTGAGGACATTTTAAAAACTGAATTTAGTCATTCCATTTTTCCACATTTTTAGTCTAGTTACAATTTCTTCTTGGAAAAAAACAACAACTTTATAATCATAAGGTTTCAATATATATATATTTATTTTTTTGGGGGGGGGGGTTCCTTTTTCCCTTCAGCACATCCCTAATACGCTTTAGCAAACTTCCACAAGGCGGCGATGTTGCAGCGTTTATGAGTTCATAAGAGGCAGTCGAGTAGAGCAAAGACTTTTTTTTTCTTCCGTTGTGGTCGCTATCATCAAACATTTTCTGTGAAATCTGCAGAACAGCATGTAAAAGAGTCATTGTTGTCATGGTGACATTTCGACAACTTGATGTTGCAGATAACCTATAACACTACCGTGGAAGTGTATTTCCCATCATTCTCAATAGCCAGCCAGCTGTGTTTGCGTAATTATGATTCTGTACCGCTCATGCTAACCCACATCACCAACTGAGAGTGACTTTCCGAGTTCCTTCCCAGAAACTTTCGCCGCCTGTTTTCTCTGTGACATTCCAGCCGCTCTTCGCAGTCTGGTCCATTAATGGCGCATTTCCATTTCCAGCGCGCTTTCTCCCTTGCCCACTCCATCTGCAGACAGGATGTTTGTGTCTCGGCAGGGCAACGCACCAGTGCGAAGATGACCGTCAGATAGCCGGGCTCCCGGCCCTTGTGACAAATTAACGGGGGGTTGCTAAACCGACGCAGGGAGATGGGCCTTGTGTAGATTTACACGTTCACCACAAACACTTTAGACTTGCTTTACGTTTAAAAACCGCAATTGTGTGCATAAAAACTCATCACGTCAATTGTATTCAAAGGCAAAAAATGATCACCACTCCATTTTCAACATGAGCCTTGTAATTAGTAGTCAAAACCTACCACGTTGTTTTCTGCAGTTTTATTTTCATGTTGAAAGCTGTCCTGTGCGTTGGATTGTTTGCCCGGGTTTGGCCCGCTTGCCCTATGTTTGACACTGCTGGTGTACACAGTTTTTCTTGAATAAGAAGACCATTGTGAGGATAAGCGGCTTGGAAAATGGATGGATGGAATGTCTTATTTTTTGCTTGAAATTAAGTTTTGTTTGATTTTCAGGTTTTTTTTTAAATCTCTGTAGATTTTTGTGTGTTTAGTTTAAAAAATAAATGATTTCATTTGACAAATAAAGTGGAAGTAATGAGATATTCAAAAGTCAATATTAACTTGAGGCGTGCCAAATTTTACAGAAGTTATAGATTGCGCTGTATACATATCATTATCCAAGATGCTTATCCTGACAAGGGTTGCGGGAAAGCTGGAGCGAAAGACGGACCCTGAACTGGTCACCAGTCAGTCGCAGGGCAGATATGAACACCATCACTGAGCGGGAATCGATCCCATTCTGCCCGCACTAAAGGCAGGCGTGTGTACCACTACACTATCAGTGACTCTCTGTCTACATATTTCCTCATTTAATTATTTTTTTAGCGGACTTCCAATTTTTGTGTTTGGTGATAAGTCAAAATTACTCCTCCATATGATTATGAACTAACCAAAACTACTGCAGCTGTGAAGTTTTATTTTCATGTTGAAAGTTGTCCTGCACGCTGGATTATTTGCCCGGGTTTGGGCCACTTGCCGTATGTTTGACACACCTGGTGTACATAATGTATGAGCACTAACCTTCACAATTCAGTCTTATACAGTAAAATTCTGACTGCTCAGAGTTCAGTTGGAACAAATGCAGTTATTTGTACAGTGAAGACAATAAATATTTGAACACCCCGCTATATTGCAAGTTCTCCCACTTAGAAATCATGGAGGGGACTGAAATTTTCATCATAATAATACTTATTTGCAGCTGTATCACACAAATGAATCGTTAAAAAAAAATCATACATTGTGATTTCTGGATTTTTCTTTTTAGATGACCTCTCTCACAGTGGACATGCACCTACGATGAAAATTTCAGACCCCTCCGTGATTTCTAAGTGGGAGAACTTGCAATATAGCAGGGTATTCAAATACTTATTTTCTTCACTGTATATTTATATTTTTTTCCCCTTTTTTGCTTTCGTTCATTGGACATGGTGCTGCTCCTTCTGATGTGCAGGTCTTGGCCACATGGGGCTAGCATAAGACAGACAAATGATTAAACATGGAGGCGATCACTCCTCAGTAAGTAACATTAGTTATTCTTTGCAGAGTATAAAGATAATCTGCCCATGAATAGTTTTAGTATATAACCTGTGTATGTGTTCCTCCGCTGCTTGTATTCAAATAGGAGTTGCTTAAAATGTCACAACACCACTCCATAGATGGTATTCCAAAGCCCACCTATGGCGTTTTGCTTTGTTTGTTGGCATTAAGGCAACCGAGGTAAAACTATTTGGTTATTTTTAATGGACTCCTCATTGGAGCAGCACCAAGACAGGAGATGGGGTGAGGTCTGACTTGATTCCATGAGACAATGGTTTGATTTCAGCTAGATATGAAATAAGAAATAATTATTGATCCTCGGAGTAATTGACCCCTCTGTAGAAATTGCGTGGGCCGCGTCACTGACCAATCAGAGCCCAGAGATGTGCCTAAACCACGCCCCTTGTTGTCGTCCCCCATAACCTCAGACAAAGTCGCATGGTTCAGTAAAGCTTTTGTTTGCGTTTTATCACGTCTTAGGGATCCTTAACAATAGATATGGTTAAGAGGTGTTGTCACGGCCTTTGTAATAGTGACGACAGGTATCCTGGTAGGCTAGTTGGTGGAGTTCAATTTGTACCCTTTCCAAAACCGAAGACCGAGTACGAAAAATGTCTTCGATGGATCAAAGTTTGTGGAAGACCGCATGATCAACTGAATCCATCTAAAATCAACCGGAACAGATATGTTTGCACGAAGGTAAGCCCTATTTTTTATTTTCAATGCATGTCTCTTATAAATGAATTAGCTGTTCTTCGCTTGCATAACATAGCTACGTGTGAATGATTGACACACTTGATTTGTGTTGAGCAATACTTTGCGAGGACCTGGCTGCACAAACGTGTCTCTTTGTTGGCGGCTAGCGAGCTAAGCTAAACCGGACGAGCAGTCCTAAAAGCCTTCGACGTGCACCGAGACACCAAGACTGAAGGAAGGATGTTTGAGAATACTAAAGTAGTGATTGTCGTACTCGGTCGGGACTTGCGTAGGCTCGGCACTAATTCAAGAATAATTATTGAGGGGAGCGAGTGACGTTACACAAAGAAAACGAGAGAAACAACTCGTAAATCAAGCCTCGCCTTCTTCTTTTTCTTCATACGGCGGTTCACAATCGGCTATACAGATACACATTATACAGTTTCTGCACACAAGTGTGATATGTAACACGAAAATAGGAAACTGTCAATGACGAATTCGTCTTTGGGTTATAATATATTATATTATGTGGCTTCTCGGTCTTCCTCTGACTCCGGAAAGATCTCGCGCTAATATCAATGGTTTCTCCGTCGATATGCATGGAAATACCATTGAGATACCCCTCGCTGAAATACTTGAACCCTGCTGTCTGCTTTTCAACGATATTTCACTGTTAGCTAAGAATGCGAGTGAGAAATCAGCTGGTAAATCGGATAATTTTGCTCTTGACTTTTCTTCCTGCGACGCCATTTTGTATAATGTTTGTCTGAGGTTAGCAACAGTGGGGTGACGTGACTTCAGGAGGCGTGGTTAAGTGCCCTGTACGGAGGGGTCAATTTGATGAATGCACGTCACAGATATGTGGCAACTGTTATAACTTTTGCACTGCAAAAAAAAAAAAAAATGGAGACATGCAAGTACTCATCACCACTGTCGAGGGCCAGACTTGCGGTTTTTGTCGCAATAATAAGTCAATGGCGGGATTCAAAGGTCACATGAGAGGACTCACGAGATTCGGGTTTCCATGTATTGTACTGCATCAAGTGTACTTAATATCACACGGCTGGGCCGTGGTTTGTGGAACACAGGATCTGAATCATGAGAGGAGATTGTTCCAGAACAAAACAATGTCGCTCTTGGGCCAGCCAAAGGACAAAATGGCCACTGCAGGAAAACAATTGCCTTAAAACAAGTCTATCTATCTATCTATCTATCTATCTATCTATCTCTATCTATCTATCTATCTATCTATCTATCTATCTATCTATCTATCTATCTATCTATCTATCTATCTATCTATCTATCTATCTATCTATCTATCTATCTATCTATCTATCTATCTATCTTCTATCTATCTATCTATCTATCTATCTATCTATCTATCTATCATTATAAAAACGTGCAGTACTGACATAATTAAAGAGAATGTAATGACTTAAAAGGTGGCACGGTGGTTCAGCTGGTAAAGCACAGTTCCGAGGACCCGGGTTCGATCCTGGCCCCGCTTGTGTGGAGTTTGCATGTTCTCCCCGTGCCTGCATGGGTTTTCTCAGGGCACTCCAGTTTCCTCCCACATCCCCATAACTTGCAACATTGGACATGATTGGACACTCTAAATTGCCCCAAGGTGTGATTGTGAGTGCGATTGGTTGTTTATCTCTATGTGCCCTGAGATTGGCTGGCAACCAGTTCAGGGTGTACTCCGCCTCCTCCCTGTTGACAGCTGGGATAGGCTCCAGCACTCCCCGTGATCCTTGTGAGGATAACCGGCAAAGAAAATGGATGATGTTTTGCCACATTTTTTGCAATCCTGTTATATTGTTATTATAATATCAATCTAAATGTGTCCCTCTATTATTGCTTACAAATTTAGAGCACCGCCACACTGATGCATTTTGCAGTGTTTGTTAGCATGAAGCTAAATGGACTTGAAACTGTATCAAATACTCGTGTACATGTTTTTTTGTTTTTGTTTTATTATTTTGTAAGTAAACTTAATTATGGGTGGCAATAAACACCTCTAAGCCTTTTTCTTTTTTTTTTTTAAAGAATTGTTCATTATGTGGGTGGCACGGTGGGCTCAGCTGGTAAAGCGTTGGCCTCACAGTTCTGAGGTGACGGGTTCAATCCTGGCCCACTCCTATGTGGAGTTTGCATGTTCTCCCCGAGCCTCTGTGGGTTTTCTCCGGGCACTCCGGTTTCCTCCCACACCCCAAAAACACGCAACATTAATTGGACACTCTAAATTGCCCCTAGGTGTGATTGTGCGTGCGGCTGTTTGTCTCGATTGCGATTGGCTGGCGACCAGTTCAGGGTGTACCCCGCCTCCTGCCCGCTGGGATAGGCTCCAGCACTCCCTGCAACCTTCGTGAGGACAAGTGGTGAAGAAAATGGATGGATGGATGTTTATTATGAACACTATATTATTATATACATTATTATATTATACTTTATGTAAAGTCCTCTTATCACAAAATTTTGCTTGCAAGTCAAATAAAAAAATTGCCCTAACAAAGGCTCGCGGTTCACCTTTGTGACAAACAAGAATGTTGAGACGGGTCACAAATGTGCCCGGCAACATCGCAACGCCTGTCTGCAATGACAAAGTCTCATGTCATTTTTCTTCATTCCTGGCAACGTTGTCATGTTCTCTTGATTTATTAATATCTATTTTGGCTCCGGCTTGAGGAGAACAAGACGACTTCATGGAAACGGCAGAGGGCACTTCCTGTGGGAGACTCAGATAAAAGTGAACTGGTGGAAAGTTCTAAGTAGTAGTGGCCCATCCAGTTTTAGTTTCTCTCCAGCCTCCAACCCGTGCATCACCCTCTTCACTGTGGTTCTCTGGCCCAACCGCTTCTTTCCCGGGCTACGTTTGCCATTTTCGGGCTTAAATCCCTTCAAACGCAGCTGCGTTGGCTTAAAAGTGTTCAATCTTTTTTTTTCTCCCCTTCTTATTTGGAAAGCAGTTGATTTTGTATAGCGGGACAGAATTCTATTTTAGATCAAAGCGGGGCCAAAACGTGCAACGCCAAAAAAACGTTGGCCTCCGATCTCGGCGACACAAGCGGTTCTCTGTTTCCTCTGATTTCCTCGCGTGCTGTTTTTTTAAAAAAAAAAGGTGCAAGAAACGTGCGCATGAATCAGGCCAGTAAGTGTCGTCATTAAATCGGTGACGCCCCAGGACACTCGGGCCTTTCACCCGGCCACGCGTGCACACATGCGCCATAGATACCGCGCACAAGTCCACGTCTGTCTGAATCTACCGTCACCCACCATCCTCGGGATCATATGACCCACGAGCGGAACCGGCTGTGCGACATGACATCACTTCTCTCAACGGCCACTCAGCTTTGAAATTTGTCGTTAATCATTTACCGGCAACATCTTTGGAGGTTGTTGGTGACTAAAGGTTCTCGTTTTTGCAAATTGGCGAGACCACCGCCAACGGAATTGTTCGTAACATGCAGTCAGTCTCAATATTGGAATGCTGACTAAGTGCTGCTGTTTTGGTTAGCAACGTAGCTATTAGTGGTGAAATTGTTTCGAAATTCTGTATATATTTGTCAGCCCAACCATCAGGTAAAAAATGAAATTACAACACTAAGTTTATATTGGGTGAGTATCATACAGTCACTATATAAAGTCTGCACACCCCTATTCAGAGGGCTTGGGCAATGTCAGGGTGGGGAGGACACTTCGCCAAGTGTTCGGGCATCAGCGTAATTGCGTGGATTGGCGGTGGCCCATCCTATTCCTCACATTTCACAACAACCTCCATCCATCCATCCATCCATCCATCCATCCATCCATCCATCCATCCATCCATCCATCCATCCATCCATCCATCCAATCCATTACTGCTCTGTGGTTTATGTTGATTTTCTATTGAATCCAATAATTCCAGTGATTTTCATCCATCCATCTTCTCAGTCGCTTATCCTCACAAGGGTTGCCGGCAGTGCTGGACCCTATATCCCAGCTGTCAACAGGCAGGAGGCAGGGTACACCCTGCACTGGTTGCCAGCCAATCGCATGGGACTTCCATTATTTGTGAACTAAAACCCTGTACAACAATGTTTTTTTTTTTTGAGAGGGAAAGAAATAAAATAGTGATTGCACAAGTGTGCACACCCTCTTACCACTGAAGACGTGAGTGTGTTCAGAATCAACCGATAACATTCAAAGTTATCTTCAAGTCAGCGCACACTTGCCAACATTTAAAGTAACCCCGTGAAACTGCAAATAAAGTACAGCTGTTCTAGTAGGCTTTTGCTGGCATGTTTTTACTTTCCGGCAGACGGCTGAAAGTTTTGCGCTAACTCTACATTTAAACTGTTCATAATGCTTTCCACTTTGACCAAGGCCGCAGTTCCAGCTGTAGAAAAATGATGTTGCCACCATCATAGTTCTCTTTTGGTGAGGGGGAGTGTTGGGGTTTGTACCAAACATGCCTTTAAGAATGCTGGCCAAAAAAAGCTCAACCTTGGTTTTCCCATGTGTTTTGTGGCTTTTTAACAAGAGTGTGTACACATTTTATTTCCACTGTAATACCACCCATACATCTAGTTTCCCCACCCATGGCTTGACACTAATTTGCATTTTTCCCCGCAACATTGATCCGACTATACGGAAGCACTGTCGTGTCAAAGCCAAAAGCTCACCAGAACATGAACGTAGCATGTACCTTTGCGGTTGACTGTCTCCGGTCCACTGAGGCCCTGCGTCTTTATCTTTTGGACTTCTTCCATTTCAAACAAGTCCATTTGAGCGAGCGCTGCAGAGGAAACACGTGAAGTCAGACTTTTTGGAAATTCCTAATGTACAGTAATTTCATTCCGACCAACCTGGACGGAGCTGGGTCGACGTCGAAATCATGTAGAACCGAGCCAAGACACACACAAAAGCGCACAATGCCCAAGTCATTTGCCAGTTGGAGCTCAGGTTATATGGAGGTTGTAACTCTGTTTTAGAACCGTGTGTCTCGGGGCTGGCAGCGGCTGTATAACGTAATGGATTTTAGACGTGCGCTCAGTTTCCTGTTAGACGGTTTGGTGTAGACACAAGGGAAAACCGCGCTAAGGTCCAAGTAGAGGGCAAGGTGAGAGCAATGTCTGCATATGTGTTGGGTCTGCTCATTGGTGGGAGCTAATTCAATACAAATATTTAGTAACTTTTAAAAAAAGAAACATTTCTACTTTGGTACATAAGAAAATCTTTGAGTCTGTACCTTAAATATTTGAATACATGAAGGAGTTGAATTATTACCAGTCTGTTTTTTTTTTTTTTTTTTTTTTTACACAAATATCTTCTACTTAAGTAAATAGTGTGAGTACTTTTTATAAAAATTCCTTTATACTTTTGTACTTTTGTTGAAGTACATTCCACAGTCGTTATCTTATTTTTTGGTTTTTCAAACAAATATCTGTACAACCTATGTACGTGGTGTGAGTACTTTCGCTCCCTGTTATTGTATATTATGTAAGTTACATTAATTTACTTTTGGATGTAAGTACATCTTTTCATTACTTTTACTAAAATAGTTTTATCAGTATTTCCAACTTTTTTTTCTTACGTATCTGTACTTCTATTGAAAGCCCCACTGACACGAAAAGCATGATTTTTAGTGTTTTTAATAAAAAAAAAAAAAAAAAAAAAGGCAGCTGGAATGGACCCATGCGTTTTTTCACCACACAGCATGATTTTGACGTATATGGCTTTTTGTAACTCCTGCCATGAAAATCCTCTCGAGGGATTTGCTTTGGAGAGGAAGCAGGAAGTGACGTTATCAGCAGTAGCGTGCTGAAGCGGACTCGTTTCTTTCTATTTCTGCTGGAAGGTAGCTCGTTGTTTCTTCGTGTTAGCCAAAATGCAGGCTCGTTGTATTGCTGGATATTGTTCAAACACTCGGCAGGATGGATTTGCTCTAAGTACTTTTCAAAAAGACCCGCTTCGTTGTAATAAATGGATTGCACAGGTCCAAAGGATCATAGTTTTGTGGGTTCCAAATGACAGCTTGGTGTGTACACAGCTACTAAGTAAAAAACAATAGTTGGGGTGGGGGAGGTAATCTTCTCAGAACGTAACAAAAGATCCACGTACGTAAGTCAGAAGTCAGGGGTGCGAAATATGTTGATGTGCCCGTCAGCGCCGCGTCCGCCACGGACGGCTTCGGCGGTGCCACGTCCACCGCGGACGGCTTCGCCATATTGAATCACAACATAGAAATTACTTTACACGGTCTTGAAGTTATTTCGGAGCATGTACTTTGTTTTTAAGTAAAAGTATAGATACTGCACGAGTTAAAGTAGAACTACTCATTGAATTCTTAAGGAAAAGTAAAAAAAAAGTATGAGTACTTTTGCCTTAGTCATCGGAAAAAGCCAATATCAGAGTGAAGACAATAAGCTCAGTGTTTATTCGGAAGGCTCATAAACATTGACGAGACCTGGAACCTGACGCGGTGTCGTTGGCTCGGCTTATTTTCCTGCCACATTCCCACCGTGCGATCCGACCTCTCTCCCCGCCCTTGTTCGCTTCCCTCTCTATAAACACTCCAGCCCATCACGGCCAACCGTGTGGCCTTCCACGGGCCTCGGCCTCTGCGAGCCGCAAGGAGGGCAAATGCGGCCGGGCGAGGTGGGAGGTGAAGGAGTGGCCGCTGTGATCTTCATAATGGACCGTGGACCGCGGCGGTAAACACCCACTCACACCGCGCACTCCTCGCTCGCGGCTTTGTGCGAGAAGATGTGCTGTCCACAGCAGCACATGTCCCACAGATGCCCCTTCAAAGATTTTAAACCATCCCAGCAGCTCTGTTACCAGCACACTACGACAGTGTTTTTTGTTATTTTCTTTTTTTAACCCTGTCCTGTTCAGGTGTATGATGATGCAGAATGGCAACAGAATAGGGCAGTTTGAAATATTATAATAATAGCTTATTAAAAACTGCAGCCAGACAAAAGAAAAAGTTTGAAGGCAGAAACAGAACAGAGAGGATAGTTGAACACTGGATATATGAAAAGTAGTATGATAACAAAGGAGAGACGATGGAAAAAAGGAGCTACGCGGTGCTCCTAATGTGTGGTGGAATACTTGGTGGCTCAGTGGTTCTCAAACTCGGCTCCCTGGACCCTGGGTGTTCGAGAGCCGTAAATGTGGGGCTCGCAAATTAATCAACAATACATTATGTAATTGCATTTCACATTGTGTCATTTCAATGGGATACGACTGATTTGGGATATGAACGTGGTCACAAAAAAAAATCAAACTCCTATTTTAAGGCCCCCTTTTCATCCATCCATTCATTCATTTTCTTTGCCGCTTATCCTCACAAGGGTCACAGGGAGCGCTGGAGCCTATCCCAGCTGTCAACGGGCAGGAGGCGGGGTACACCCGCAACTGGTTGACAGCCAATCACAGGGCACATGGAGACAAACAGCCGCACTCACAATCACGCCTTGGTGCAATTTAGAGTGTCCAATTAATGTTGCGTGTTTTTGGGTTGTGGGAAGAAACCAGAGTGCCCGGAGAAAACCCACGCAGGCACGGGGAGAACATGCAAACTCCACACACGCTTTTAATTTCTTTTAAAATAGTTTTTAGAGCCTGGTTTTTTTTTTTTTTTTTTGCTGTTTAGATAACCACAAACTTCAAACTAGAGAGTAAAAATGTATAACCGTCGTACGAGTATAAATATTGCAAATGCAAGTAAACAAAATAATAGCTGTTCGCATTTGTACAGAGTCATGTAGATGGCCAAAGCATCGAGTCACTCCACTGGTGCAGTGGATGTGTTTTGCCCAGCTGTCACAATGTCCTCATCTAATGTGATGTGAAGTGTGTGTTTTTAGCTTTTATTTGGGCCCGCGCGTGCGTGGAGCCGCCCGGCTTTTCGGATCGTCTCCCTGTCTTACTGTTGTTACTGGTTCAATGCTCGCCGCAGCCCCGCAGATCTCTATCAAGCCGCTTCTTTATGCGCTGCGTCGCATCGCACGGGGTGGTTAGTTCGTCGCCGTGAGCCAGCTAGTGCGCATTCAGCAGTCATTTTCATTCACAAGCACACATTACTTGACCACAGGCTCCCTTAGCGGGGTTACATGTTGGCCTAGGATCCTGCGTAGGTCAGCACAAGATCTTTTCAAAAGTTTCACAGAGTTTACAGGCAATGTTTGAGCACCACAATGGTGAGATCGAGAGGTGCTTTAACTTTGCAAACATTGTGAACTTGTTAGGCATGTTTTGGAGAGCATTCAGAGATTCTAAGACAAATAGCAGAATCTTAAAATGGACTAAAGTGCACAGGCAGTCAACGGAGGGATGCCAAATTAGGAGTTATGTGCTCCATCTTAGTTGTTACAGTTAAGCGATAAGCAGCAGAATTTTGGACGCACTGGATATATTTGAGGGAAGGCTGGCTGACTCCAAAGTCACGTGCGTGACAGTAACCTAGCGAGTTGTGATAAAGGCACAGAACATTGTTTTAAAGTTTTCACAAAGTTCAAAACGTCAGTACTCAAATTACTGTCCATCTTAAAGGGCCACTGTCATGAAATGCATGCTTTTTAGTATGTTATTCATGAAAAAACAGCAGCTCCTTTGGTTTAGCTAAAATGCCAGCTTGTTGCATTGCTAGATGTGGCTCGAACACTCGGGAGGATGGATTTACCCATCATAAGTTTCCAAGATCAGTCGTGAAAAATGGATTGCACAGGTGCCAAGGACGGGGGGGAACCACGTAATCCGTCTCTCATAACATAACAAAAGATCCGCATACGTATGACAGGTGTGCTAAATGTATCGATGTGCGCGGAGGACGGCTTCCACGTCGGGCTTGCCAGCGACGAGCCACCCCGGCCGACAAGGCTGTCCCACACAAACTATTATTTCTTTCCGTAGCTGTTCGGCCGCGATCCGCATATCATCTAAATATGGCTCGAAACAATAGAGTGATATTGCCCCGGTAACGTCACTCGGTTGTGAGATATTCTCTTCTTTGAAAAGAGCTTCAGTGTCTGAAGGGACGAACCCACAGCGTGTTTACAATTGCAAATGTCCCGGGTGACGTCACAGACGGTAAATGCAGCCAATATGGCGACCACTTGAATGTCGAATGACACTTCCGCAAATTTTCGCATGCTCATATTTATTTTTTTCGTGTCGACATTGAAGTGAATAATGTTATATGGATTTTTCATTACAACATCTATTTTAGAATGTTTCTAGGGATGACATTTGACCTTTAAAAGCCAAGTTTGAAACAGTCCACAAAGTGCGCTGAGGGGGCCGAGTCAACATGAAGGGATGACCACAAGGGGGCACATAAATCTGACTGAAATTATTTCAAAACACAATTCCACTATGACGCTAAACGTCACTGTTTGTAGTTTGTGGGCTCCACTTGCCACAGGTTTCATTTTTGGTCAAATATTTGTAAAATTCACTTGTGGTATGATATACTACTGTCCGCCTTGTACAGCAACACAAGTTTCACTTTTCAGTGTCTTTCAGATGGAGGAGTCAAAAGTCTTCTGCGAATGGGCCAGTTGGAAAACACGTGGTTGGTTGACTACAAGTGTTAAACATTAATGGAGTAGTAAAGTCGACGAGTGACAAAAAGTAGTCAAATGAATCTATACTTTAGTCCAAAAAAATCGACTCGAGTACAGCAACAAAGCACTTAGTTGTGTCCCTCTAGCATGTTTGGTTTACTGTATGTTTTAGTCTCCTGCCAAAGGCGGTAAGCTTAGCTTGGCACAGAGATCGGAATGAAGTGGCTCAGTGTGCAGGAAACTGCATTAACGGCCTCTATCTTGTATGATCAATCGAAACAAAAATACTTGGTGTGGTTGCGGTCTTGGCTGGTTAGAGAAGCTTTTGTTTGTTTTTGTGTGGTACCAATCAGTCAACCTGCGTAGGCTACTGCATTTGCACACACACAAAAAAAAAAAAAACAACCAACTGTTCTCCTCAAGGATGTTCATGTTCCTCTCAAAAGGAGGCTTCTGCTTCGTTAACAGTCAATATATGATATAATATATTCTCTTGTCACTATGAAAATGCTTACACTTCCCATAACCACATTATTTAAAGGGTCACTGTCATGAAATGCATGATTTTTATGATATTATTGATGAAAAAACGGCAGCTGGTATAGACCCATCCATTTTTTCACCACAAAACATGATTTTGACGTCTATGGCTTTTTGTCGCTCCCGCCATGAAAATCCTATCGAAGAATTTGTTTTCGAGAAGAAGCAGGAAGTGACGTACAGGGCAGTAGTGCACTCAAGCAGGCTTGTATATTTCTAATAGTTTTACCTGCGGGAAGGGAGCTCTTTGTTCCTTTGAGTTAGCCAAAATGCCTGCTCGTTGTATTGTTGAATATTGCTCGTCACTCGCGAGGATGGATTCACTCTTCATTCTTTTCCAAAAGACCCAGTTCGTCGCGAAAAATGGACGAGAGCTTCGTGGGTTCCAAATGACAGGTAGGTGTGTATACAGCTAATAAAAATAATAATAGTTGAGGGGGGGGGGCGTAATCCGTA
The DNA here is from genome assembly GCF_019802595.1 of Syngnathoides biaculeatus. NCBI lineage: Eukaryota > Metazoa > Chordata > Actinopteri > Syngnathiformes > Syngnathidae > Syngnathoides > Syngnathoides biaculeatus. The sequence continues at coordinate 14,184,146 of NC_084646.1, read as the reverse complement.
AGTCAGGGGTGCTAAATGTGTCGATGTGGCACTCCGGCCGAAGCCGTGATCGACGGACGGGGTGGCTCGTCGCAGCGCCGGGCTGTGGTGGCTCATCTCCGCCGTGGAGGTGGATCGGGCGGGGAAGCGGTTTGGCCGCATGCGGTTTGACCGTGATCTGCATATCATCTAAATATGGTTCAAAACGATAGGGTAATATTCCCCCGGTCACTTCACTCAGTTGTGAGATGTTCTCTTCTTCGAAAAGAACTTCCGTTTCAGAAGAGGCGTGTTCGTCTCCCATATTTGGTGGAACAACGTGTTTTCAATGGCGAATGTCCCAGTGTGACATCACGGACAGAAGATGGAGCCAATATGGCGACCATTTGAATGTTGAATGAGACTTCCGCAACTTTGCGCATGGATGACGCGCTCTGCGCTCATATTTATTTTTTCGTATAGACGTTAAAGTGAATAATGTTACATGTATTTTTCATGACAATATCTATTTTTAGAATGTTTATAGGGATGCCACTTGACCTTTAAATAAACAAACAAACTTTAAATGCATTCCAACACAAAACAATCAATGATATTACCTGACCATGACAGCTGAACTTCCATTTCACTTTACTCCAAATATGTCAAATTTTAAACCAATTTATTTCAGATATTATTCGTTAGAGGCAAAATCTTAGACTGTTATTGGCATGCGTATCAGAGCTTTTTTAGTCAATTTTACAGCTCTGTGTGAAGGAGAATAACAAGTAGTTTTTATATTAGTCTCGGGGGCTTTGGGGTGACACAGCCGTGGCCCGTCTGAACTGACACAGGCAGAATGATGTAAACTCCTAAAAACATCCATCATAGCACAAGAATGATAGTGTAGTGCTTCACTTCCCTGCAGTACGTTTGCTATATTTCGTGATGGAATATTATTTTTAAATGACACTTACAGTCCCACAAGCTACACCTCAAGGACCCCCAAGGTACCGCAGTTTGAGAACCGCTGGAATAGGAAAGGACGCACTGACAGAGACTCACTAATGGTTTACGCAAAGAAGCAAACTGTTTTTGCACGAAATTGCATAAATGAGCAAAATTTCCTTCGCGGTGTTGTGCATGGGAAAATATCTGCGGGGAACAGAAGGCGTTCATGAACGCTTGCGACATAAATGGAAGCGTCTGTCTCAGTAAACGAGCGTTGACACGATGATGCATCTATTTCCAAGACATGCACGTCCTTCCCGTGGTTGCAATGACTCATGAAAATTAGAAAATGGAAGGAGCAGACATTTTTCACAAGATAGATAATTAAATGGGCTGGGGAAAAACACACACACAAACATCGCACATGTCATCTATTTACTCTATTTTCATTTACAGTGAAGAAAATAAGTATTTGAACACCCTGCTATATTGCAAGTTCTCCCACTTAGAAATCACGGAGGGGTCTGAAATTTTCATCATGGGTGCATGTCCAGTGTGAGAGAGACAATCGAAAAAGAAAAATCCAGAAATCACAATGACGATTTTTTTTTTTAACCATTTGTGTGATACAGCTGCAAACAAGTATTTGAACACCTGAGAAAACCAATCATAATATTTGGCACAATAGCCTTTGTTTGCAATTACAGAGGTCAAACGTTTCCTGTAGTTGTTCACCAGGTTTTGCACACACTGCAGGAGGGATTTTGGCCCACTCCTCCACACAGATCTTCTCTAGATCAGACAAGTTTGTGGGCTGCCACTGAGAAACACAGAGTTTCAGCTCCCTCCAAAGATTTTTTTTTTTTATTGGGTTTCATGATTTCAAACCATGACATCTTAGTGAATTACCAACAGTCACATTGGAAACGGTGGTCCCAGGTCTTCTCAGGTCATTGACCAAGTCCTGTCGTGTATTCCTTGGCTGATTCCTCACCTTTCTTAGGATCAGTGAGACCCCACGAGGTGATATCTTGCATGGGGCTCCACTTCGATTTAGATTGACCGTCATGTTTAGCTTTTTCCATTTTCTAATGATTGCTCCAACAAGTGGACCTTTTTTCACCAAGCTGCTTGGCAATTTCTCCGTAGCCCTTTCCAGCCGTGTGGAGTTGTACAATTTTGTCTGTGGTGTCTTTGGACAGCTCTTTGGTCTTGGCCATGTTACAAGTTTGAGTCTTACTGATTGTATGGGGTGGACAGGTGTCTTTATGCCGCTAACGACCTCACACAGGTGCATCTGATTCAGGATGATACACGGAGTGGAGGTGGACTTTTAAAGGCGGACGTCTTTGAGGGTCAGAATTCTAGCTGGTATAAACAGATGTTCAAATACTTATTTGCAGCTGTATCACACAAATAAATGGTTGAAAAAAAATCATACATTGTGATTTCTGTATTTTTCTTTTTAGATGATCTCTCTCACAGTGGACGTGCACCTACGATGAACATTTCAGACCCCTCCATGATTTCTAAGTGGGAGAACTTGCAATATAGAAGGGTGTTCAAATACTCATTTTCTTCACTGCATAAGGCATTACTAATCAATTTTGGGGGATAGAATACATTTTAGAGTAGAGTGAAATAGTAGGAATCATGTCTCCTTCAGAGTCAGGTGGTTTGGGGTTTGAATTCTGACTCAGGCCCCGCTATGTGGAGTTTTCATGTTCTAAGTCGACTTTGACTTCTTGTCTTTGTGTGTGGGCAAAGCACGGCTGCAAAGGTCCTGTCCTGAAGAGGTACAGGCGCGCGCTGCAATTCCTCTAACATGCAAATTCTTCAGAGAAAGGCGTGAGGGCAGATTCCAACCCCAGGCCTCTGAACTGAGAGTATGACAGGAAATGATAATATAACTTCCTAATAGGCCACATTAATTGTGGTTTCCTCAGCCAGTGACACGGCGTGACCTTAATGCCACAACAGTAAACGTCAATGCCAACATCCACCCTTGAAATCCAAACAAAAGCCCCATTGTGACACGAAGGTTTTAAATGTCCTCACTTTCTAAAACTGTCCTCACGCTGAGGTTCGTTTTACTGACTGGTCCTTACAGGGACACGAAACGAGCACGCATGCAGACGTGCACAAACGGCCCCCCACCCTCCCCCAATCGTTCCCAGACGTTACAAAAGCAAGTTGTGAGAAAGCCGGTGAGGGTTGTTTATTCATCCAATCTATTTCCATCATATTCCTGAGGCCTATTTAACTTTCCTATCATAAAGAAAATAAATGATGACACGAGGATCTGCACTCGAGTTCCAGACTAATTGCTTGAGACCCAACCGGGCTGTGATGAAGAGTTCAGAGATTGTGTTAGATTTACAAACGAACTTTTCTTTTCTTCCCAAGCCCTAAATCTTGCCATACAAAAGTCACCACCCATGACAATCAACATCAATTTCGCATCATGACTGATCTGGCATCTGTCCACAGATGTTACTGTAAACAGGTCTTTGAATTTATGAAGTCGGAAAACAAGACCTTACTCATCTGGGACAAACCGTTTTCCGCTGCTTTCCCATCATTACTCATGTGGAATCGCATCCACATTTACAGCATTCTCATTTGACCAGCGGTGATTCTGCACCAGATGACGCATCCGAAAAGTGTCCAACCTCCATGGTCCCGCACTAACTGTTCAACACCTCTCATTTGTTCCAATGTAGAATACATTTGGCCGGTGGATATAATGACTGCCAGGGTCAAACGTCATATAGATTATATAAAATGGACAGGTATGCATTAATGTTCATTTGGGTTTGTCTCAGGATGGCGGCTATCCTAGTGTATATCGCCCAATATTATTTAGAGTGTTGCTTTGCTGTTTATCGACACTAATGCTATGTTTAAAGGTCAAGTGTCATCCCTATAAACATTCTAAAATAGATATTGTAATGAAAAATACATATAACATTATTCACTTCAATGCGCAAAGTTGCGGAAGTCTCATTCAACATCCAAGTGGTCGCCATATTGGCTGCATCCTCTGTCCGTGACGTCACTCGGACATTCGCCAATGAAAACCCGCGGTGGACCCTACTATGGGAGACGAACACGCCCCTTCAGACATGGAAGCTCTTTTCGAAGAAGAGAACATCACACAATGGAATGAAGTTACCGTGGCAATATTACCCAATCGTTTCGAGCCAAATTTAGATGCTATACGGATCACGGCCAAACCAGCTCCCCGTCCGATCCACTTCCACGGCGGAGATGAGCAATCGTGGATCATCGCAGCCGGCCGGTGTGGCTCATTTTCAGCACAGAGGTGGCTTATCACGGAGCCGAGCTGGGCTGCTTTAGGGCGTTGTTCATAGCTGCCGCGGTCCGCGATGAATAACACCGTCGAGCCGGGGCGCTTCACGGTGTCGTCGTCGCACGCAGCTGACTTCAGCATTGTCTGCAGTGTTGTTTTGAGCCGCCGCCGTCCGCAAGCCCGACGCGCAGCCTTCGCTGGCAAAGTGACGCAGCGGCCCGACGCCGTCCAATGCGTACATTGACACATTTAGACCGCCTGTCATACGTACGCGGATCTTTTGTTAAGTTATGAAAGACCGATTATGTGGTCCACCCCAAACTATATATATATATTTTTTAGTAGTTGTATACACACCTACCTGTCATTTGAAATCCACGAAGCTCTCGTCCTCTGCACCAGTGCAATCCATTTTTCACAATGAACCGGGTCTCTTGGAAACTTCTGAAGTGTAAATCCATCCTCCCGAGCGTTCAAGCAATGTCCAGCAATGCAACGAGCCGGCACGAAGGAACAATGAGCTACCTTCCCAGAGGTAAAACTAAGAGAAACAAACGAGTCCACTTGAGGGCGGTCCTGTCCTGTACGTCACTTCCAGCTTCTTCTCGAAAACATTTTTTCAGTTTTAATTAGACAAAGCTATGGCCTGACTAAATTAAGCTCCTCCCCTCAGTTCAACATCAACTTTTAGCACCAAAATGCCACCAGATGGCAGCAAATTAATATTTCCATTCTAAACCCGACATGATGCACAAATACAAAAATAATAGGCTGGGTGGTCCCATATTTAACTACATCCATCCATGAACCATTTTCTTAGCCGCTTATCCTCACAAGGGTCATGGGAGTGCTGGAGCCTATCCCAGCTGTCAACGGGCAGGAGGCAGGGTACACCCTGAACTGGTTGCCAGCCAATCGCAGGGCACATCGAGACAAACAGCCACACTCATAATCACACCTAGGGGCAATTTAGAGTGTCCAATTAATGTAGCGTGTTTTTGGGATCTAGGAAAAAACCAGAGTGCCCGGAGAAAACCCACGCAGGGACAGGGAGAACATGCAAACTCCACAGAGATGAACGAACCCGGGACCTCAGAATTGTGAGGCCAACACTTTCCACCTGATGCACCGTGCTGCCATTTAACTACATGTATTCTTGATTTTTCCCCCCATTTTTTAAAGACCCCCCCCCCTTTCACAATCACACGCACACACTTATTTCATTTTTTTTTCTGATTATATTGCGTGTCAGATATTGGGCGATTTTCAAATTGTGTTCAAATTGTATTATGCCCGTTTGTATTCCACTGAGATGAAATGCAAATCAGCACGCATCCTGTCAAACATCCTTCCCTTCCTGGTACTCACGCTTTGATGACGTTATTTTGAGCCGGGTGCAGATAAAAAAAAAAAAAAAGGTTATCTGAAAGATGCAGCGAAACTGTTCCCCAGACAAGCGGTCACCTGGTGCCCTCAAAGACCCCCAGGAGCTCCGCTGATAAACCGCCACATCTGATACATTATCTCGCCTCAGTTGTTAGCTCACAGACCCCCGACAGTGCATGTTTCCTGTGTGGAAAATGTAGTAGCGATGCAGGTACAAATAATTAGCTCGAATGCTACTACGACGCTGAAAACTTTCAGGCCCACCCGCGACGTGAAAATCCTCAAGAGAGACATTTTTAAACATATACATATTTGAATCCTCCCCAAAAATTGCACAAAATGTATACCATGTATAATATGTTGGACATGTGCCTTTAACGGGCGGTGCTTGTCGGGGCGACGTGTGACATTGGTGAGCCATTATTGCCATTTATTGAATGATATAAATGATTCAACAGATGACTGCAAAATGCGAACACGAGCAAAGGGCTGCAACGCCGAAACCCCTGCAAAAATTCACGTGCGGAAAAAAATCACAAAGTATGACCGAATAGTCTCCATTTTAGGATTGAATAATAAAAAATAAATAATAATAAAATTGTAAAAACGAGAATGGTTTCACAAAATGATTTTCCATTTTAGTTCCCTGCTCTGTGGTTTATGTTGATTTCCTCTTTGAATCCAGTAATGTCAGTGATTTTCATCCATCCATCCATTTTCTTTGCCGCTTATCCTTACAAGGGTCGGGGGGGAGCACTGGAGCCTATCCCAGCTGCCAACGGGCAGGAGGTGGGGTACACCCTGAACTGGTTGCCAGCCAATCGCAGGGCACATAGAGACCAACAGCCGCACTCACAATCACACCGAGGGGCAAATTTAGAGTGTCCAATTAATGTTACATGTTTTTGGAATATGGGATGAAACCGGAGTGCCCGGAGAAAACCCACACAGGCGGGTCCGGGATTGAACCCGGGACCTCAGAACTGTGAGGCCAACGCTTTACCAGCTGAGCCACCCAAAAACAATTCTTCAGGATGGGATGGTTGCGAATAATGAACCACAATTAAAGAAGCAGGATTGACCTCTTTGCCCGTTGCAGATTGAACTCGCTCAGGACGTGCGACTCGGCAGTAGTGGGAAAAGCGGCATTTGAAGTTCCATCGGGGCCTTCCTCTTCCGCCAGCGCCACGCAGCTTCTCCATTGTTCCCACCTCGTTCCACATTCCCGAACGTCTAACTCATCAGCGCTGGCCTACGTCACGGCGTCGTGACTCACTGCGGAGTCGCACATGTCAAGTGACTGCGGCCGCGCACACGCTCACACACACACACAGATAAACACAGGCTATGTTTTTCCCATGATTTACCAGTCATGTACCTGTATGTATTTTTTTTTTTTTTGTTTCCCGCCATCACAGAAGCGGTGCAGATTTCGGATTAGGGTCCGGGTTTTGAAGTTTCAAGTTACGGTTTGAAGTTAGGAAGTTGCAGTTTGAAGTTTGGGTCAGGTTTTGCAATTTGGGGCAAGCTTGCTGTACACCGAGTGACGTGATCAAATGCAGAGGAACTTGACACGCGGTGTGCAGGGTTGTGACGCTTTTTTTTTTTCCCGTCCCCCCATTGGTGGCTACCCGTCTGCAACTAGTTTCTCGGCAATTCTAAATTTGAACGGCGGGTGGTGAGGTCTCAAGGTTGCAGACCAATCAAAACTCGAATCAGATGGCATTTCACAACTTATACTTTCAATTCCGAAGTGAGATCCAGGCAGCCGTTGCAAACACAATACAGTAAATACAGTATAAACATACATTGCCTTTAACAAAAATACAAATTCTATTTATGGTGTCTTTTGTACCTGTGGCTAAAATGTGAAACATGGAAAGTCTGTTGCAAAAAAAGTGCAATCACTGAATAGGGAGGTCGTTGCTACTCGCAGCCTCTTACAGTGAAGAAAATAAGTATTTCACCACCCTGCGATATTGCAAGTTCTCCCACTTAGAAATCAATGAGGGGCCTGATATTTTCATCGTAGGTGCATGTCCGCTGTGAAAGAGATAATCTAAAAAGAACAATCTAAAAATCACAATGTATGAGTTTTTTTTAACGATTTGCATGTGTACATACAGCTGTAAATAAATATTTGAACACCGAAGAAAATCAATGTTAATATTTGGCACAGTAATACAGTGCAGTTGTCCTGTCCCATGTGCAGAAAAACACCCCCAAAGCATGATGCTACCACCTCCATGCTTCAGAGTAGGGATGGTGTTCTTGGGATGGAACTCACTCAGTGTATTACCAACAGTCACCTTGGAAACGGTGGTCCCAGTTCTTTTCAGGTCATTGACCAAGTCCTGTCATGTAGTCCTGGGCCGATCCCTCAGCTTTCTAAGGATCATTGAGACGCCTCGAGGTGAAATCTTGCAAGGATCTCCACTCAGATGTTTTTAGCTTCTTCCATTTTCTAATGATTGCTCCAACAGTGGACCTTTTTTCACCAAGCTGCTTGGCAATTTCTCCGTAGCCCTTTCCATCCATGTGGAGTTGAACAGTTTTGTCTCTGGTGTCTTTGGACAGCTCTTTGGTCTTGGCCATGTTACAAGTTTGAGTCTTACTGATTGTATGGGGTGGACAGGTGTCTTTATGCAACTAACGACCTCACACAGGTCACATGGAGTGGAGGTGGACTTTTGACAGGTCTTTGAGGGTCAAAATTCTAGCTGATAAACAGATGTTCAAATACTTATTTTGCATTTTTAAATCATTAAAAAATTATACATTGGGATTTCTGGATTTGTCTTTTTAGATGATGTCTCTCACAGTGGACATGCACCTGCGATGAAAATTTCAGACCCCTCCATGATTTCTAAGTGGGAAAACTTGCAATATAGCAGAGTGTTCAAATACTTCTTTTCTTCACTGTAAATATCTACACTCACCTTTATTTCGCACCTGTTTCCCTCTTTATATTATTATAAGATAGCGACAGCGGCCAGAGAAACCCGCTTTTTCCATGGGTACGGTGCCATGTTGTTTGTGGTTCAATTGAAAAAAAGTACAGAGCCTCTTATTGTTGTTGCCCAGTAATAACACCATTATTGTGTCAACATGTTGCTATCTGCGTGAGGGCCAATTGCTGGGTGTGCAGGTGAGAGGAGCCGACTGTAATTTGCTCACGATTGAACAGTTCAGTTGCATTCAGTCACGTCGCCTGAGGGTTTCAATTTTGGGTCACAGTTTGAAGTTAGGGTAAGGGTTTCAATTTAGGATTTGAAGTTTGAACGAGCATTTTGATATGGGATGGATCGTGATCGACCGGTCAGTCGCGAGGCAGTCTTAGTCGATCTTGGGACAGCGTGCCAAAAAACAAACAAAAAAAAGACATGTTCCCTCTAAACTGCGCGCGTGCACAATTGTGCACCGCTGATGCAGTCCCTTCGCAGATATTCTGCGTTGCCCACGCAAAAAAAAAAAAATAAAAATCCAATGCAAATTGAAAGTATAACATACTGCTGTTCAGTTTGTGGCATTTTGTATTGTGATTCAATGAGTGAGGGATGACTGGTTGTTATATTCAACGCCACAATTCACATAAAATGAAAAGAAGAAGCCACTGGTTTCTTTAAACGACCGCTGCTCCACCACACTCTTTTTCCTAGTTTACCTTACCCCACCCCACTCTAAAAGACATACACTCATAATTACAAACGTTACAGTTCTTACGCACCCCATCAATGTGTTTTAGTTAGCAACACAGTCTGGGCAATATAGAGCAAAGACTAGCTAGACATGCTGCTAATATTTATTTTTGATATTATTGGAGAACGTTAAAAAAAGAAATGCTGGTGTTTTAAGATACAATGACTGTCGGAGTATGCGAATAATCAAAGAAAAAGTGGTTAAAGTGGACAAGATTTTCTTTTTCCTAGTGGGAAAGGTCTGGTCTGAAGCCATAGTAGAAAGTGCAGGATGAGATGGTGTGTCATTTTAAAAGTCCACCTTGGCACAGCCTGATCCAGGATGAAAGCACAGACAATACAGTGCACAAAAAGCTAATTCTCTATTTTAAATATAGGAGGCAACATAACATTAACCTTAAAACCATTTGATTTGGGAGCATCATCCCCTCCCCTCGTCTTCGGTATCTCGTGAGAGGCTGGCTGCTTGAAAAGTAGATCTTGGGGTAAAAATGTCTGGGCACCCCTGTGTTAGGGTGTCAAGCCATGTTTACATTTTAGTCTCTGAGTTCACGTTAGGGTCTCTTTTTAGGGTTTCTGGTGTGGGTTATGGCACAACCTTTGGGTCAGGGTTTCAAGTTAGTTCAGCCCGCCAGTCAAGCCACGTTTAGGGTTTCATGTCAGGTTTTGAAGTTAGAATTACGAACACCATCGAGCCAAGGTCAGCGGGAGTGCGTAGGCGAGGTTGTAAATGACCTGTCAGAATTTGCGGACATCCGTCACTGCGTGCTCAGGGTAAAGTCAACAGCTCTGAGGGTCGTTCATGTTGCTCCAACGCCGGCCTGACGCGAGCACGGAGGGACAACCCACTGACTGTCAGTAGATTGGACACTGAAAGACAAGACAGAAAGACCGGAGAATTCCATTGCAAGTGTAATATTTGTAAATGACGGACGGTTACTGTGAAATGTATTTTGGAGCAGCAGAATTGTGACTCCTGAATGGAAGCAGCTGTGGATCAACCGCCGCTTTCACCCCACTGCCACATTTATGAATGACAAAGTGCGACTCTTCCATTCCACTCGCATTCCCGCGGCCCTTTTGGTCCTGTCCAATGGGAGAGGTCTGACCTATCTCATACACCCAAGTGATAAACTCAGTCAAGTCGTTTGTCACTTTGGAAAGGAAAAACAATGACACGTCAAATTGGAGAAACATTCACGAGGTTGGAACTCTGCTGGCCTGTGCAGAGGCCACAAATTCCCCATAAAAGGAAAATAAACACATTGGCTCTCCTTTTTTATGCCGATACCGAGATAAAAATAAACCCGTTGACATCGGGCTGCTCTGAATGAAATGCATTCGTTTCTTGGATGGCGGCCTCCGAAGGATCTATTTATTTATTTATTGGTGGGTGAGATGTCACATCCAACTACGTCTGCAATTATTTTATTATTGCGGTTATGGTTTGCAGTGGTGGGGCGCTTCACTGCATCACGTCGAGCGGTTTCCAAAAGTTTGGTCACCGCAGTAACATAAGAGAGGGGCAGCATATTAGGATAACTGTGCACATCAGAAAAACACCACATTAGAAATTCTTGAACAGTGAAAGTCATAAAGTACGTTAACAAAAGTGCTGCTCAAAAGTGAACATAAACATCTCTGGTGCTCGTTATGATGCTTTCAAAGTTATCAAATATCGTTGCTTGCCTGTCAGGGGATAAACTGATAATCCATCCATTTTCTTAGCCGCTTGTTCTCACAAGGGTCGCAGGGAGTGATGGAGCCTTTTATTCCAGCTGTCAATGGGCACGAGGCAGGGGACACCCTGAACTGGATGCCAGCCAATCGGAGGGCACATGGAGACAAACAGTTGCACCCACAATCACACCTAGGCGCAATTTAGAGTGTCCAATTAATGTTGCATGTTTTTGGGATGTGGGAGGAAACCGGAGTGCCTGGAGGAAACTCACACAGGGACGGGGAGAACATGCAAACTCCACTCTGGCGGGTCCGGGATTGAACCCGGGACCTCAGAACTGTGAGGCCAATGCTTTCCAGCTGATCCACTGTGCTGCCTAGACTGATTAGATGGTGGAATTTTTCTTTCTTTGTTTTTATCGATCATAATGATAGATTTTAAAATGCAAAATCATGTGTACTCGGTTGAGTTCATTTCAAGTGGATTTAATTTTCAATAATGAATATAACAATGAGCAAAGGAATGCATAAATCAATGCGTATGGAATTGTGAACAATTCCAAATACTAGTCAGTGTTGGCACAAAACATCCTTACGGTTGGAAAGAATTAATAATTAAAAAAAGAATAATCATCACGAGTCTGATAGAGCATCTAAACTTTATTTTGCGTTAATTAGAAGCTCTTTGTGGAACTGGTTAATTCTGCACAAAACATTGGAAAGCGGGTGGGTAAACCTTTTTTATCCAATGAATATATTTAAACATTTGACATATTTTAGTTTATATGAATGCATTATCATTATCAGTATAATAGATTAGTACATATAAAGATTTAACTGATGTCTTTCCTCTCATGAAATCAATAATATTACTCTTTTCTTTTAGTCTTTCCTTTGTTACATTAATACATACAGCACTTTTGTACAATATTTTAGAATTTGTCGAGGGCATTTAAATGATTTTACTATTTATTCTAATTATTTTCCCATTATTATGACTGGAGTAAAAACATTTGTTGGTGCACATTCGATTTCCTCTCCAAATGAACAAATACGTGTTTAAGAAAAAAATGTGCCTGAGTTAAGACCAAAAGTTATCTGTGAAGAGAGTTCCTGGATGTGAACAAACAAAAATGTTCAGCGTTAGGGAGGAGCTGCGGGCGCAAGAACCGCCCCGCGTCACTGTGAGAGCACACCGCCGTTTTCTGTGAGCAGGAGGACCGACCAAGCGCCCTCCAAAAACTTCACACAACTTTTGCCAACGCGCTTGTGACTGGGCGAGCGGCAATTTTTCTTCTTCTTACTTTAAAGCGAGGGGATATGTTAAAACGGGGAGAACAGAGCAGAACAGACAGCTTTATGGAGCAATGACATATTAAATTCTGGTGAGTATTTTCTTTTTCTTTCTTCTTTTTTTTTTCCTTTGTAAAGAAAGGCTTCCATCCTGTGCCCAAAACAACACTAACCCTGAATATTTTTTTGTGCTGCACTCCACTTGCAGTAATCGACTTTTTTTTTTACTATTTTTTTGAGAGAGATGAGAAAACGTATTTTTTTTACACTTGACTAAGACTGAAATATGCATATACATTTTTCCCCCATTTTTCATAATTTTAGTTAAGTCTGATGTTAAGCTGTATAAAATGACAAAGTGCAAAATACCATTAATTATTTTTTAAAAATCCGATCGGGGTTGTGGCAGTTTTTTTTTTTTTTTTTACCAGTTCTGCTCTAGAAAAAATAATCAGGCTCCTAATATAAGATATAAATAAAATCAGGGGTTAATCATGTCACCATGTTACATATTGGATATGACTTACTCTGGAATTGAATTATGCATTGATGCATTTTTATGATGGAATGAAACAGAGGACTTTGAGATGCTCCCTCTGTGATTATATGCACTGTGAGGGATAAGTTTGGGAATTTAATTCAACAGAAGGAAATATAAAAATATTTATACACTGCATTCTGACGGGTTCAGCACAGACTAAAGATTTTTTCCCTCTCTCTTTTCTTGGGGGGTGGGGGGAACAGATCCCCCCCACCCCCCAAAACATATTAGCACGTCATCACCACGTATTCAATTATATTTCAGGTAATAATTAAACAAAACACTTTTTGTAATGTAATTACTGTATATTTGGTGTCAATTTTGCGCAGATTTTTTTGTTATCCGTTTCCTATCCTATGGGAATACTAGAGGTCCACTGTATTTAAAAAAATTTTATTCATCACATCAGTTTTTGAATCCTACCTTTGCATGTGATTGGCAGACCCTCTGGAGGAGGCTGTAGTAGGATGCCAATCCCCCGCGAGTCCAGTGCTGTGGCGCCCCCTGCCGTGTGAGCGAGGGAAAAGAAACAAGGCTGGAGGGGCTCGAGGCAAGATGGGCAACGCGCCGGAAGAAGGGATGAACATGGTGATCGTGGCCCACTACAACAACTCGGGCAAGTGGGAGCGGGCCCGGGGCGGCAGCCCGTGCAAGACGGCCGTGCTGCTCCTCATCTGCGTGCTCATCGTCCTGGAGAACCTGACGGTGCTGCTGGCCCTTTGGAGGAACAAGCGCTTCCACAGCCGCATGTACTTCCTGATCGGCAACCTGGCGCTGTCCGACCTGCTGGCCGGCGTGGCGTACGTGGTGAACATCTTCACCTCGGGGAGCAGGACCTACTTCCTGACGCCGGCGCAGTGGCTGGCCCGGGAAGGGAGCATGTTCGTGGCCCTCAGCGCGTCCACCTTCAGCCTGCTGGCCATCGGGATCGAGCGGCACATGACCATGGTGCGCCTGCGCCCGTGCGAGACGGCGAGCCGCGGCCGCCTCCTGGGCCTGCTGGCGGCCTGCTGGCTCGTGTCGGTGCTGCTCAGCGCCCTGCCCAGCCTCGGCTGGAACTGCTTGGACGACCTGGACTCGTGCTCCACCGTGCTCCCGCTGTACGCCAAGAGCTATGTGGCGTTTTGCATTAGCGTCTTCAGCGCCCTGCTGGTGGCCATCGTCATCCTCTACATCCGGATCTACCGCCTGGTGACGTCCAGCGGGCGCAGGGTGAGCAGCCGGCCTTCCGAGTGTTCCCTGGCCTTGCTGAGGACCGTGGTGATTGTTCTCGGGGTGTTCGTGGTGTGTTGGGCGCCCCTCTTCCTGCTCCTGCTGCTGGATGTGGGATGCAGCCCCGACGGGTGCCCCGTTCTCTACGAGGTGGACTGGTTCATCGCCCTGGCCGTGCTCAACTCGGCCCTCAACCCTCTCATCTACACGCTGTCCAGCAGGGAGATGAGGGCCGCCTTCTTCCGTCTGCTCTGCTGCTGCCAGAGCGGCGCGGAGTCCAGCGGGACGCCCGCGGCGGGTAACCCCAACCTAGGCACGGCGGGGCCCACGGGGGAGAACAGCAAGAGCAGCATGGGGGGAGGAGGAGGAGGGCTAGGAAAGGCCGTCTTGACCAGAGGGGTGAACTCGGACGTGAAGCACGGGGATCCCTGCGCCACCGCGCTGCCTCACCCGGCCGGGCCCGCCGAGTTGCTGTCGGCCGTGCTGGTGAAGGCGGGGGCCCTCAGCAAGTTCTGACGGGAAGCACCTTGAGAGAGGCCACAACATTAGCTACACCTGCACTCACCAACATTTCTAGAGCCTCGGCACATAGCGCATTTCACGTGACAAAAAGCTCACAGCAGACCACCCAACAACAAAAGAGAAACCTCCACTAATCCGACCTACGATCGACGCACAGTTTAAACCAAAACCCCCAAAACTCTTGGATATCATTTTAATCTCATTTTAACACACTTACGTGGCTTACAGATGTAAAATAAAAACACGCCACAGCGTGAGTGTGCATGCACCGAAGAGTCTCCTACCTTCCACCGACAACCCAGGCTAAATTCTGCTGCTCGGCTACATAGAAAACTTGACTTCCAGCGCACTTCCTTGAGACCAGCTCATATTTAGACAGCGTTTTGGCAATAGGCGAGTTTTTCAGTGAATAACAGAAGTCACATTTTTAAAAAACATAAAAATATGAATTCTTGAAAAGGCATCAAATGAAAAGCATATCAGGCCCACCCAACAATGTCCTTCATTTTTTTTGCTCATTGGATTTGTTCTTTTCATTTTGTCAGATTGCCAAAAAATTGTAGTTTTTCTTCACATGAACTACTTTTGCACGTCAACAAATTCCTTCTGAAAATAAATTGCTCAGATTATTATCCATAATTTACAATTTCAAATTGGATTTAACGTTAAAAATATGCATCACTATAAAATCCAGAACTACTGTATGATGTGGCACTCAACGATAAAGAGTTTGACGCCCAATGTTTTTTTTTTTTTTCCCTAGAACCCAACCTCAATTATTCATTGAAAAACTCACCTTGTCTGTCCTGTTTTGTGCTTGGATCATAACTTTGTCTACGTCGTTTAAAAGTATGGCTTTGCGCCATCTTGGTTGTTGTATGTTGACATGTGGGGAGTAGCTTCATTTCTCTGTCCCCTATTCACAAATGTGAAATGTGGGCGTGTGTGGCTAAACAAAAAGCCGATGTACAGCACGAATAGCGGGAGGTGAATACACAGATTACTTGTACCTTAAGCCATCTAGCAGAAGAGCCTTTCATTGTTTTGTCACTAATTGTAGGAAAGAATAATATAGGGACCAATCAAGTGAAATTGTATAATCTCCCCAAACGCACGATGGCGTCGCAGTGATTAGGAGCCAATGAGGTCCAATAGTGAGCGGTATCAAACTTTTTCTTTCCGAGAGTCCCTTTCACAGCGACAGTTCACACAGCTGTTGCGAGTTGACAAAAACAAAATGCTTGGCGGCATAAACCCAACATTACGATTGCGTTGACACCTTGTTTCACAAAAATATACGAAGTTCTCACTTGAGAACTGTGGGACAAAAAAAAAAAAAAAACTATTAGTGAAAAACAATACCTTTCACTCTCACACATGGCAGACGTGAACTAGCAAAAAAAAAAAAAATAATAAATCCCTTTCTTCTTTTTATAAACACCTATGAATGTAAATTAGGATCTAAACCAAAGGCAGATGCGGGATTTGGTTAGTCGCCGCCCCACGTGGCCCCAGTGCAAGTGGACTGTAACTGTAAACCATGGAAAACATCAAGTTTGGAAGTCTTTATTCAGACAATATTGGATAGATGTTTATGAAATGTGGGAGCCCAAAGTGTACGGGTTTAAAAACTAATCCAGTCATGACCTGCTCCACTGCTGACATTTCTAATATTATATAGCTTAATCCATCCATCCTTTTTCTTAGCCGCTTATCCTCACAGGGGTGGTGGGGAGTCCTGGAGCCTATTCGAGCTGTCGACGGGCCGGAGGCGGGGTACACCCTGAACTGGTTGCCAGCCAATAACAGGGCACATAAAAACAACCACTCGTACTCATAATTACACCTGGGGGCAATTAATGTTGCATGTTTTTGGGATGTGGGAGAAAACTGGAGTGCCCAGAGGAAACCCACGCAAGCACGGCGAGAACATGCAAACTCCACACAGGCGAGGCCAGGATCAAACCCGGGTACTCAAAACTGTGGGGCTAACGCTTTCCAGCTGCTCCACCGTGCCACCATTTCTAACATTATGTAGCTTAATATCAAAGCTATTATTTTACCACAGTTACATAAACTCATCCTAACACACCCCCAAAAAATTGCAAAATGAATTCCTCAAACCTTTTTTTTCTATTCCCTTGGGGCCCTTGCAAGGTCCTATAGAAATCTTTTGATCCAGCTTTTGTATTGGACGGGGTGTTCCTAATGTTTTGGCCTCTTATAGCGTTGAGGGTGACAATGCACTAGGGTCAGTGTTGTTTGGATGAAAAAAAGAAATAAATACATCCAGATTCGAGACTTATTAAAGCCACTATGTACAACAAGTGTAAAGTAAACTTAACATGTTTGTATTTAAAGAGTCATTTTCATGGACTTAAAAAAAAAACAAAAAAAAAAAACAGTACCAGTCAGTGCTAGTGCTTCAAAGTTTTATGGCAGTTTTTTTTTTTTTTTTTAATGTAGAATCTATTTGGGCACTTTTTTTTTTTTTTTTGCGTGTGCTATATGCAAACCTCTCCCACCCCACCCAACTTGACTAGTATTTATTTTCTGTGAAAACATTTGTTGCTTGATAGTATCCCTGAGGTCAATTTTGTGCTCTGTGTGCATAAAAACCACCACGGTACTGGGACTGTTAAATGGGACGATTTGAGAAAGGAAGACAAAAGAAATGGAGAAAATTATTATGATTATTATTATTTGAAGAAGAGACGAGGATGCTGCTTTTGGACTTACCACTACCGGTGCACAAACCTGTTTGTCCTGATGGCGGCGTCAGAGCACCATATCTCAATTCTCTGTTTTTCCGCCAGAATTTGTTTTGGTTTTTTTTTTTGTTTGTTTTTATGTTTGTGTTTCCTCATGAGCATGATCTAAAAACCACTACGACATCAACTAACCACTACTAGTAATTAGCAGTGTTGGATGGAATGATTTCATAGTGGTAGTCTGGTGCCATTATATAGTTAATAAAATTAAAAAAATCCCATTTTGTGTTGGTCAGATTTGAACGTGTTTTGTTGTATGCGTGTGATAAAATAAAATCATTTTGCAAACACATTTCCAAAAAGCAGACAGCAAAGTGTTAACATCACTGATTAGTGAAGATTATTACATATGTGCATAAACAATATTTCATGCAAAAAGATGTGAATTCAATTCATATTTTTTTGTTTTTTGCAAAGGTTTGAGCATCTATGGCTGAGAGTTTGCCGTTTGTAGTACATTGCAGCGTAAAAAGTAAGAGTGACATTTCACGCTCACCTCACTCAGAGATTAGTCCTCGTGCCGCGCCTTAAATTGTGATGTCAGGAGAAAGCGGGGATGCGAAAAGCACAACCTTCTCTGGGATAAAAGGTGAGCTACTGTCGGTTTCCTCGTCACTCACGCTTGAGTGTTCCCTTCCTCGCGTTTGCCTGGGACGACGATGGCATTTTGCCATTTGGAAAAAGAGGAAATGGTGCAAGGTTCAAAGATCGATCATTGCTGAGAGTCACAGATACAACAGTCTGTCAGCTTTTTTATACATTGGCACATACAGTGGGAATAAAAAGTCGAAATACCCGTGTTCATCCATCCATCCATTTTCTTAGCTGCTTATCCTCACAAGGGTCACGGGGAGCGCTGGAGCCTATCCCAGCTGTCAACGGGCAGGAGGCGGGGTACACCCTGAATTGGTTGCCAGCCAATTGCAGGGCACATGGAGACAGACAAACAACCACACTCACAATCACACGTAGGGGCAATTTGGAGTCTCCAATTAATGTTTTTGGGATGTGGGAGGAAACCGGAGTGCCCGGAGAAAAGCCACGCAGGCACGGGGAGAACATGCAAACTCCGCACAGGCGAGTCCGGGATTGAACCCGGGACCTCAGAACTGTGAGGCCAACACTTTACCAGCTGAGCCCACCGTGCCACCCACCCCCGTTCAAATGCCATAGAAAATGTGATCAAGATAAATCATTTCAAAACCTTTTCCACTATTGTGAACTATACTCACTTATACTCAACCGCCAATTTTCAATGCATTCGAGGGGATGCAAAATGTATCTGAGATATTGTGGTTGCACAAATGTGAACACCCTCTTTGCATGTGGGGATGCACATTTGTTCAAAATCGACCAATAATATTCAAACTCAGTTAAATGTGCGTGAGGACACATGGCCTCATTTAAGTGCGCTTTAAAGTGCGCTAAATGACCCATAATAAGGTTAAGATGTTCTGGTAAGCTTTCCTGGCATTTTTATTTTGAGCAGAAACCTGAAAGCGGTGTGTAATTTTTTTTTTTTCTATATCCACTGGTAATTTTCTGGATGTGGTGGCTATTTTAGTGACCTTTACCATGTGACCTTATGAAAAAGTGGTTTCACACACACACATACGCTCGCGCGCACAGACAAAATTTCACTGGCTGGCCATTAAATCACATATTTCATTTTGACTTGGAACAAGTCTGAGTTAAACTCAGAAAATAACATTTCATTTAAGTCAGTATAATGAAATACAGTCAGAAAAAGTCTTTTGGCCCCGATACACTCTAATCATTCCGTGACATTTTCCAACCGCTGCTGATAACGCTGACAAATGCACTCGACAACATTGGAGAAGATTTTTTGGGGAATTGTGAGTCTCTCGTCTTTCACTTCATCAACTGTCGTTGGTTTTACGGCGTAAACCTTATTTTTGGGATAACTGCGTAATCTTCTTTTCCTTTTGGCTTGTCCCGTTAGGGGTCGCCACAGCGTGTCATCTTTTTCCATCTCAGCCTATCTCGTGCATCTCCCTCTCGAACACCAACTCTCCTCACGTCCTCCCTCACAACATCCATCAATCTGTTTTTTTTTTTTTTGGTCTTCCTCTCGCTCTTCTGCCTGGCAGCTCCATCCTCAGACTCTCTCTCCTCTGCACATGTCCAAACCATCGAAGTCTGCTCTCTCTCACCTTCTCTCCAAAACATCCAACTTTGGCTGTCCCTCTAATAAGCTCATTTCTAATCCCATCCAACCTGTTCACTCCAAGCGAGAACCTCAGCATCATGGCCGGCCTCACCGCTGTTTCATAAACGTTTCCCTTCATCCTAGCAGAGACTCTTCTGTCACATAACACACCAAACACCTTCCGCCAACTGTTCCACCCCGCTTGGACCCATTTCTTCACTTCTTTACCACACTCACCATTGCTCTGGATTGTTGACCCCAAGTATTTGAAGTCATCCACCCTCGCTATCTCTTCTTCCGGTAGCCTCACTCTTCCCACTCCACCCATCTCATTCACGCACATATATTCTGTTTTCCTACGGCTAATCTCCATTCGTCTCCTTTCCAGTGCGTGCCTCCATCTTTCTAACTCTTCCTCCTTCCTATTAAAATATAAATGACACTAGCATGAGGTCTGGGAAACATGCAGGAAATTCAACTTCCAAAAACTGAACAAGTAATAGCCAGTCAAAGAGTGACCCTTTAGTTTGTTGTTGTGTGAGTTCTTGCTAATGTGTACATCTGCTGCTCCTCTGTGTGTAATCTGGATGTTGGTCAACAGAAACAAAAGGGGCAGATCTGTTGACAGGGATGAGAAAAGACTGCGGAGGTCAAAATGATCAAGATTATACAGCACACTCCAATGGCCATACAAACATGCTCTTCCTTAATATAGTGTACATCCAATTTCTTTAGCACTTCTCCACATTCAGCCAATCACAGGGCAAGTAAAGAAGAAAAACAATTCCCATTCCCACGTACGAGAAATGTATTTTTTTAATTGTGGAACGGACTTGGAATCCAGGACTTTAGGCTTATAAAACAGATGTGCTAAAGGCTGGACCACCATGCTGCCAGCAAGTGGCTTCTCTAAACCAAATAAAAATCTCACAAATCTCCTTTTTCTCCAAAGTGGGTCAATCACCTTCTAAATCTTGTTAACTAAATAACCGTCACCAGTCCCCTTTGAGGGTTTAGACATGGCGGATTTGCGTCAGTCTCAAAGCGCAATTTGCATTCGCTTATGACAAATGTGAACATGACGGGAGGACAAAAGGATCAGACCGCACTTCTGTCGTCCTGATGCCGGGCTCTGCGGATGATTTGCATGATTTGTGCTTGTGAATCGTGCAACTGTGTGTGTGTGTGTGTGTGTTTGTTCAGTCCTCACAATCAATCTCCTGAAAGTGAAGGGCTGTGTAGACTTTGCTGATGAAACGTCAAGAAAAAAAGATTAATGTGATCGATGTTATAGTCCACGTCAAAAACTGAGCAGTTCAGATGCAAATTGAATAAAATTAGTTTTTAAAAATTTCTGTCTAATTTGGAAAACAAAATCTCAATGACAAGGTCGTTCAAAGTTTTATAGGACATCATTTCACGGCGAAACCTGACATCACACAAAAACAAAAACGTACCAAGTCTGAAATGTTTTCATAACTATAAAATGACATTGAAGTGGTACATTAGGAAAAAACCCATACAAGCGTGGGAAGCATATGCAAATGATATTCAAACCCGAAACCTCTTAATTGCAAGCCAAACAGTCTAACTACCAGGTCGCCCATTTCCCTTGTGTAAATTCTATATTGTACATTTTTGGGCTATTTGGCAATAAGCGGCCTTGCAAGCTTTTTACTTGGCGGAGGTCGTGCTCGTGCGGTGGCTGGATGGAGCGAAACGCTGATAAATTCTTCCTTAAAATAACTCCGGACCACTCCAAATCCCCCCAAACAGCAGCTGCTTGCTCTGCAAACCGTCTCTGATTGCAATCTTCCCACAAGGCATGCGCACGGGTGCACGCACACATGCACACGCACACTAGGAAACGGTCACACACAAAGAGACACAGTCACATGCACTGTCTCAGACAGATAAACACACACACACACACACAACTGCCTAGTGTGACCTCCACACTTTGATGGCAAGCCCCCTGCAACAAACGCTGGGGTTTAGTGTGTCTCAGACGAGGGATAAGAGAAGCAAAGCGCGACGGCCTTTTAGCCCGATATGTGTGTGTACAGTCTCTCGCTTATGGCTCTGTGTGTGTGCGTGTATATATATTATATATAAATACTGTTGCAAGAAAAGGTTCCTCAATCCGTAGAAATGACCTGGATTTCTTCACAAATTGCTCATTTATGGTGATGTAATTTTTAGCCAAGTAACAGCAACAGGCAAACACCACAATCTTAGACTAATATACCACAATGCCACTTTTTAGTGTTTTTACTCAACACAACACGTAATTGACCTTTCCAATGGCGATCTTAAGGTCCGCCCCCTTAGCCATGTCCCGCAAGCTAACAAAATGTAGTCGATTCTCTATCGCGTATTCCAGACAATATTGTGGCATGTTTGTTTGTTTGTTTTCCTTTCGGCTTGTCCCTTTCGGGGTCGCCACAGCGTATCATCTCAGCTGAACGCATATATATATATATATATATGTTTGGCACAATTTTTACGCCGGACGCCCTTCCTGACGCAACCCTTCTCAGGGAGTGGAGGCCCCAGTGGGATACAAACCCACAACCCCTGGTTTACCAAGCCAGTGCTCTAACCTCGGAGCTACGGGGCTTCTTGGCATGTATTTTTGCCAAATGCGTCAGACTTGTCCAAGAGAGTTCTACAGAGGTCGCAACTCTTTCACACAAGGAAATGTACACAGGATTAAGATTTTTGAAAGAGCAGGACGCAATGTTAGAGTTGCAGCGAAACGTTGGCGATCGATGCAAAAAAGTTTGACGCCTCACAAACATATTCATATTGAAATGCAACAGGATAAAATGGTGAAATCGTACTGCGCATGTAAAGCTGGGTGAGTACTTTTTACTTGGAAAGATCACGAAGGATATCATTGTAGTCTTTTTAAGTGAGTGGGTGTATTCATTTGCCTTAGCTCCTAATGGAACCCAGTTTTCTGTCTTAAAAGACTGATGTGATACAAATAGGCAAAATAGACATTTCTCTTGCATGACATGGCGCATTTACGTGTCGCTAAGCCGACTCGTCGGCATAAAACATTACACACTGCATTCAGCAGGTCAGTGATACGCTAACAAAGTGAAAGTTGTTCTCCTGCCATGTATAAAGCACTGATAATAATGAAATCAAACTCAGAGAAGATACTTCTCCCTCACTTACCTTTGAACATACAGCCTTGTCCACATTTAGTTGTACGTGCGGTCTTCCGTGAGCCTTAATCCATTGAAGACATTTCCTCAACTGTGTTTTAGGCATTGGAAAATGAATCAAGCGGGCCCCTTGTAACCTAGCAGGATATCTTTCATCAGAATTGCACATTCCCCAAGACCATTTTCTTCGTAACATTAACTTTTCCAAGCGCACGGTACTGACAACCAGCATTGCTTGTGGGGCAATATGGCGAGAGGGGCGTGTGAAGCCAGGGGTTAAGACAATGCGGCTATCTGATTGGCTATGATTGTATGAGTGATTGATAAGTCGGAAAGGTCCATTGTCGCAGTGCACGGTGGGAAAAAAAATACAGGAAGCAGCTTTAACCAACACTTCCGATCACATCACATTTATTGGACCCCAGGTCAGCTCACCCCGTGTTTTTCAACCACTGCACCGCGGCGTAGTGTCTGGTGTGCGGTGGGAAATCATCCAATTTCACCTAATTGGCGAAAATGAATTCGCAGATAATGTGCAGTCGCCGCCTGTCTGTGCAATGATGCGAAGAGTAATCGTGTAATATGCTTCGATATCAGTAGGTGGCAACAGGTAGCTAATTACTTTGATAAGTGTTGCGTCAGGTGGTTCTGCCGGTGAAATTAATGCTCGGAAAGTGATAGTGATAGAGAGGATTTTGAAAAGGAAAGCTAATAACTCAGAATTGGATTCTGGACAAAATTCTGACTCAGATGAACACCCGAATATGAGTGGAGGTCAAAAGAAACCATAGACGGTTTGCTCATGGAAAGTCTCTGGCGTGAGGCAATATAGCGAAAGCTATCTTTCATTTGGCGTCAATCTCACTGGGGATCCAACGATTATGACTACGTTGTGCTTGGTCTGTGGTGAAAAGCTAGCAGTCCAATGGTTCAGAGAAAGCTTAAACGGCATCTCCAAATGTAACACCCTGCACTTCAGAACAAGAATGAAGTGTAGTATTTTGGTCCAGTAGAGGAACAGGTAACGTTGATAAAAAAAAAAACAAAAAAAAAAAACAGGAAGATAAACAAGGAAGCTCTGAAAGCAAGCGCCCACGTATCTGAATTTGTAGCCAAATTAAAAACAGCCACACACTGTGGCAGAGACATTAATACTTAGTGGCTGTAAAACCACTTTAAATGAGATGCTTGGACCTAAAGCGGCTAAAGAAATAGACAAAGTCCCTCTTTCATTTAACACCATTTACAGACGTATTGGTGACATGTCTGCAGATGTCGAAAGTTTAGTTTTGGAAACGGTCCCTATCAGTAGTAAATTTGCATTGTAACTTGACGAGTGTACAGATATTCGTAGACAAGACCAACTCCTGGCAAAAGTGCGGTTTGTGGATGGATGTGCAATGGGTTGCTTTCACTGACGTCACATTTTTTGCTGAACCATTGCGCGCTGCCATTTAACCTCTCTACCTAACGCATAGCTAGTGTGGAAGTGTACGGAATACTCTCGGTTACTGTTTTTGTTTTTGTGTTTTTACCGGACTCAAGTACACAAGAGAGGACTTGCTAACCATCAGAGCGCCTTCTTCTGACTTTTTTTCGACAACTCTCACCAATTCGCTGAAGCTTTTTCCAGAGTCACGAGTCAGCGCGCTCTTCAAAGCCTCGTGATCTGGTACACAAGTCCGGCTGCCTAAGCAGGGACATCGTCTAACGCTTCTGACGAAAGACTTTGGATGTTGTGCGGCTCCGTGCTTCGCGGAGACTTGGCTTTGCGGACGATTGCCCGACGCTGCTATCACGCTGCCCGGTCTCAACCTCCTATCGTGCTGATGTGTCGCCAAGCTAAGCTCACACGCTTAATCGATAGTTTTTTTCAGAAGGCCAACATTACAGTTAAGATCGTTTTTTGTTAGTCACTTGAAAGATTTGAGAATTTTGTGAAATACTGGATTTGTTTATACTTTTGTCTGTCTGCCATTGTCATCAAATTTTAAACAAATAATAAACATTTCGCTTTGCTTGTGGTGAACTAATATACAGGTTTACTTTTTGAAAAAAAAATGGAATAAATTCAGTTTGCCTCGATATTAAAAAAAAATAATATTCCACCGCCTTTTGTTTTCCATGTTAGCATTCGGGTAAGTGCTCTTCCTTCGTGATTTCTGTCACACAGAGTAAAAGATCAAGGGGCACAAAACTGCGCCTTTGTTACGCAGTCCTGAGTCCCATGATGTGTGTATGCCAGGTGGCCTAATGGTCAGTCTGGGCTTGATGTGCTGTCGGTCCCGTCCGTCTTCAATAAATGCGGTTAGAAACATGTCGTCCACCTTGCCTACGTATGAGTAACGGGAGCTCATGGATTGAAAATGGCTGCCGTTCGAGGCAGCCCAACGGGAAAACAACGTTTTTTTTTTGCGAGCCAAGAAAGGGAAATTTTTTGGGTCCCATCTGAATATCTTGAACAAAGTGGACTTAAATGGGAAAACTGCATGGGTGTCTGCACTGATGGAGCGACAGCCATGGTCGGACGCACCAAACGCTTTGGAAGCAGAGTGAAAGAAAGAGACCCTGATCTGATTGTTACGAACTAGCCAAGACCTTACCAGGAGACATACTGTAGTTCCTGTGTTGAATGATGCTGTGCGAATGGTGAACTTTGTAAAATCAGGACCCGTGAAAAGTCACATACTTGCATTTTTATGCGAGGAAATGGGTTTGGAACATAAACTCTTGTTGTTTTATACAGAGGTCTGGTGGTTGTCCTGTGGGAAGGTACTGGCCCATGCTTGTGAATTGCTGGTGGAAATAAAAGTGACAGTAACAAATGAGAGGTCCAATTACACAGAATTGTTTGCAGCTGATGAGTGGTGTGCAAACTTGGCCGACATTTTTCATCATCTGAAAGAAATGAACACATGTATGCAAGGCTGAAATGAAAACAAACATACAAGCGCACATAAAAACAAATGGATTTCCACTCAAAGCCGCAATTCTAGAAACAACGTGGAAAATGGAAATCTTGAAATGTTCATACTCAGCAAGCAATGGAAAAACGTCAACACGGCAGCATTATGTAGGATAATAGTGACAAAACACTTGAGGGGAAGATGTCATTTCATTTTTTTTAACCTCCATTCAATCCTTTGACTGGGTGAGGGATCCATACAGTTCAGCATCGCTTGGTGGAAAGGGCATGACTTAACAGGAACAGGAGGAACTAACTGAACTGAGAAAACTTTGGACAGTTTTTGGTTGGCTACTGCCAAGGAGTACCATATTCTGCCAAACAAAGCTATTTTGACATTGCCCCAATTTTCCACAACAGGCGAACTTTTCAAGCCCGACTACGATCAAAAGTAAAACCGGAGAGAGATAGAGCTGATGAGGAAGACCTTTGTGTATGTACAGTGAAGAAAATAAGTATTTGAACACCCTGCTATATTGCTAGTTCTCCCACTTAGAAATCATGGAGGGGTTTGAAATTTTCATCTTAGGTGCACGTCCACTGTGAGAGAGATAATCTAAAAGGAAAAATCCACAAATCACAATATATGATTTTTTAAAATGATTTGTGTGCTACAGCTGCAAATAAGCATTTGAATACCTGATAAAACCAATGTTAATATTTAGTACAGTAGCCTTTTTTTGCAATTACAGAGGTCAAATGTTTCCTGTAGTTGTTCACCAGGTTTGCACACACTGCAGGAGAGATTTTTTTCAGGTCATTGACTAAGTCCTGTCGTGTAGTCCTGGGCTGATTCCTCACCTTTCTAAGGATCATTGAGACCCCAGGAGGTGATATCTTGCACGGGGCTCCACTCCAATTGAGATTGACCGTCATGTCTTCCATTTTCTAATGATTGCTCCAACAGTGGACGTTTTTTTTCACCAAGCTGCTTGGCAATTTCTCCGTAGCCCTTTCCAGCCGTGTGAAGTTGTATAATTTTGTCTCTGGTGTCTTTGGACACCTCTTTGGTGTTGGCCGTGTTACAAGTTTGAGTCTTACTGATTGTATGGGGTGGACAGGTGTCTTTATGCACCGAACGGCCTCACAAAGGTGCATCTGATTCAGGATCATACATGGAGTGGAGGTGGACTATTAAAGGCGGACTAACACGTCTTTGAGGGTCAGAATTGTAGCTGATAGGTGTTTAAATACTTATTTTCAGCTGTACCACACAAATACATTGTTTTAAAAAAATCATACGTTGTGATTTCTGGATTTTTCTTTTTAGATTATCTCTCTCACAGTGGACATGCACCTACGATGAAAATTTCAGACCCCTCCGTGATTTCTAAGTGGGAGAACTTGCAATATAGCAGGGTATTCAAATACTTATTTTCTTCACTGTATTTCTTGGATTCCTGCCAGAATATCAGCTCTCTGTTCATCCAAATAGCCCCAGGTGTTACATCGGGTGAGTAAAATACGATTATTAAATGTATTTTGTTTGTGTTTGATTTTTATTCACTGTGCTTTGGTGAGAACGGCTGGATATTGCTCATACAGTATAGGAGAGAGATTCATTTTCTGCTTGTTGGTGTGCCGTCGGATTCTTTGAATGGAAAAAAAAGCGCCTTGGCTCCAAAAAGGTTGAAAACACGGAGCTAACATATGACTCAAGCCACTCCAAAAATAACTTAATTACTTCACTGATAAGCTTGATTTGAAAAGTGGCGACGTTATATGACAAGTTTGTTCTTAGTTGTCAGCAGCTGCCCCTGGCACATTACCAAGCATGCATACTGCACATCTGACAACTTTTAGGTGGACACAACAATTACTCTCTTGCTAAGCTAACGTAACATCGAACATAGCATAGAATGCTAACTTAGCATATTACAGGTACAACATTGATGTAACTATTGTACGAAACAACGACATAAACTCGCTTCTCATGGACACACACTCCGTGAAAAGATAACTATCGGATAAAGATGTCTAATATTTAATATACAAGTACTCACGGTCATATAGTCTTCATCTTGCAAAAAGAAAAGAAAAATGACCAAGACTTTCACATCTTGGCTACCTCGTGTCTCACTTTTCAGCCACATCAATGAAGAATCACATCTAGTTTGCTTGTGGCTGCTAAATAAGCCACCATGGGACCAAAGTAAGTGAAGGGAAAATGGTGTGCTTTTATTCTGAAGGGATAACTGTGGACAGGATGTTATACCAACATTGGCTCAATGTGACCTTGAGGCTACTCTCGCCAGCTGTTAAATTCCTTTCCCAATTACACCCTAACTCCTTGAGGGCAACCTTAAGCTACAATGCCTCCCTGTGACGAAAACAATTTTTGACAGCCCTGAGGTACGCCTAGGATTGCTTTTCATGAACACGCCGAGATAGAGTAATTCCCACTCGCAATCTCCAGGTAAATTAATCACAATAACATTTGAGTATTTTGGTCGGTGGTCATTCCTCCAGGCCGACCGTGATGGATGCACAGCTGCCGCCGCCTCCACCACCGCAACTGACATTTCACACAGACACACACACGCACACGTAAAGAGTTACGACAGCTGCGCGTGAACACAGTCTGAAGTCATTTCGAAGGGAAGGCGAAAGTGTCGCCAGTGCACGTGACAAAATGGAGCTACCCAAACAATTACTCACAGCTCGTGAATGTGCTGGGATCGTCAGGTACACTGGTGAAAATTATCCTGTTTCACTTCATCCATCCATTTTCTTCGCCGCTTATCCTCACAAGGGCCGCATGGTGTGCTGGAGCCTATCCCAGCTGTCAACGGGCAGGAGGCGGGGGACACCCGCAACTGGTTGCCAGTCAATCGCAGGGCCCATGGAGACAAACAGCCGCACTCACAATCACACCTAGGGGCAATTTAGAGCGTCCAATTAATGTCGCATGTTTTTGGGATGTGGGAGGAAACCGGAGTGCCCGGAGAAAACCCACGCAGGCACGGGGAGAACATGCAAACTCCACACAGATGGGGCCGGGAACAAACCCAGGTCCTCAGAACTGTGAGGCCAACGCTTTACCAGCTGAGCCCACCGTGCCATCTGTATTTCACTTCATTGGTCCAAAAAATGTTTTTACCTCAAAATAAATGTTTTGATATGTCTATCATCTCCTAGACCAGGAATGTATACTGGAGCAGTTAAATATTAAAATCAAACAGTCTGTGCCTGTTTTTTTTTTTTTTTTTAGTTCTATTATTTTTCAACGAGAGCCTAAAAATGAAGGATGAAAAATCCATCAGGTTTTTAAATATAACTGCGAAAAATCAGCTATCAGTATTTTTATGTGCGATGCAATGTAATATGAAAAGACTAATAATGAAAATTACCTTTTCATTTGGGGCTTTTTGGCAACTTGAAATTGTCATGGATGATCAGAGAGGCGTGCAGTATAGCGAGGAGAAGATTTGTTTGATTCCAACATGCTGTGCTGCCACTGTCGTTGCATTTCACATCCTTCCCCGGGAAGCCTCGTCGGGAAAATGGGACCGTGGCGGCACCCCCTGCCATTCTCAATGTCAAAGTCTCTCACATACACACTTGTGATTTTTTTTTTTTTTACAGTCTCGCTTTACTCCCCTCTCCCCCTTCCCAACAGAGAGCTCATCTCGTCTCTCCGTCACGCGGGTAATCAGCCTCCGCGATTTCATTTGGCTCAGTAATGAAAGCAATCCCAGCGCTTTTCAGTCTGCAGCACAGCCCAAATAATGAGAGCCCCTCCCCGCACTCCTCCGCCACCACCCCAACTGTGCTGTTAATGGATGGAGGAGAGCAAATGTGTGCGTGTGACTGAAGCACACAATCCTGCCAAGTGTTCTCCTTTTTTTTTCCCCTGTGATGTAATTTTTATTGAAAAAAAAAAAAATCTGCACCACTTCATCCTTGTGATCTATTTCCTTAATTAACACGGATACAAAGCCATAAATGTAATTCAGTGGTTGCTTGTTACTTGTTACCTGTTTCAGGGAAATGAGACACCACTTACCTCTACTCGTGCTAGCTTTCTGTAATCTGCGCATCAAACAACGTTGCAGCTCCGCTTAGCTTTTGACCTCGGCAGAATACTGATTCTGGGTAGCGATTCCCGTCTGTATGAGTGGTGTTATTCAAATTAGCTTGATAATTACATTTACAGTGGTGCTTTGGGATGGAAGTTTAAGTCATTCAATGATCACGCTTGTAACTCAAAACATGTATTTCAAAGCGCCACTCCCCGTTAAAATTAAAATTCCATGAACCTCAAATAAAAAGAGAATGCAATATTTTGAATCAGAAAAATAGCCTTCTTTAATGTACTTCATAAAAACATACTGTAATGACAAAATTAAATAGAACATAAGGAATAAACCGGTTTGGGCACATTTTAGCTGCATAGAACGAAAATTTTGAGATTTTTTTTGCTTCTGTTTACCGTATTAACCCCCCAATCATGGCTCCAAAGAAGGAAAGTTCCTTGTTTAAAGTTATTCTGCACTTTTGTTAATAAAAAAAAGTTTACAAGGCTGGGGGCCGAGTCGCTACAGCTACGGCATTGCCCTCCCAGCCTAGCATATTCTACCACTAAAGCATACATTTCAAGCAAAAAATATATTTCTGATATTATTTCATTATATAAAGTATTTAAACTATACACGTATTTCTACTATGCAATTTATTATCAGGAAAAGCTAAAAAAATGCTTTAAAAAGCCAATTTTTTTTTTAGACTTGGAATGCATTATTTCTTTTTCCATTCATTGTAATGGGAAACATCGATTCACTTTTCGAACAAATCACTTCTCGAACCGTTTTCTGGAACGTATTGTGGTCCAGAACCGAGGCATCACTGTACAGTTCACTGTACTATACACGGAACCAAATTATAAGCAATATACGTTAATGATTAGGACTTTATTTGAGGGCGATGGCAATTCCGATATTTGGGAAAACACTCAGCTGATTAATTAAAATGACGGAATAATTTTTTTTTTAAAGCATTCATCTCTTAACACAACAATAATATGAATTACGGGAAGACTATTAGAGTTTCTTCAATACTTGTCATTCAGTATTTGATGGAATTTTTCTTTTCTTTTTTACAATCTTGGGTGGAATGTTTATGAATGTCATTATTTCTGCGGGCGATTTTTGCCTTTTTGAAAAAGCCTATTTGTCAGTCCGACCATGCTATTTTTCGCTCTCTGTTCACCATGCATACCAATACCAATTTTATTAAACTTGTCAAACTCTCTCGTGATCATTTCATCCCCCCCCTCCCAAAATGACTGGAACAGTCTAGGACAAATCGTGAAACTCATCTCATTCAACCCAATATCATTTAAGAAGTTATTGAGGGATACTGTACATGATTTTTTTTTTTTAGCCTATGAACCTTTGATTCATTATATTCTATGTATGTAAATATTTAACTACATCACATAGTACAGTTTCTTGTACTGTTTATGCATGTATTTGTTATTTTTATTTTTCATTTTTTGTTTGTTTTTGTTTCACTATGTTTTCAATTGTCTTAGCTGTATGCATAAAGTTTAAATAATAAAATAAGAGTTGAAAAAAATACACACTTCCATTTGTTGGAACATATGAGCCTTTTTTTGACACGCAAGACATCAACCAGCATCCCAAAATGAGAGCTAAATAAAACACGATGGCAAGAATTTACTCAAATACGACTCACCAATGAGCTTCTAAATCACATGGCGGGGGGACAGTCGGCAATCAAACATGTTAGGCGGGGAAGGATTGCTAGAAAGGGACGACACTTTCAAGTGTTTACTGATTAGCCTGCAGCCTCCAAAACATGTCGTTTCAAGTCATTGGAGTTAGACGGTTCTTTCCGACAAAGGCAACATAGTCCCCAAAGAGTTGGGGCTTGAGTGGGATTTTACATGAAAAGGAAAAGGCCCTGTGAAAAGAAGAAAACTAATGAGTCTTTTAGAGTAAGTCAAACAGTGCTCTAAGTGGTTGCTTCACAGTCAAAGGTGTTGCATACATTAGCCGTACTGGACTATACGCTGTGGATATATATGTACATTGTCAAGTTGGAAATTTACACAGAAAGACTTTGTAAATGTTTTATTTACATACCTTTTTTCCCAAACAGCGACTGTAACATGGAAGTAAAACGGCTCAAACATAACAGAAAAGTCTTCTCGTTCCTCCTCCTGTTCACTGAAACCACTCAAGTCATCGACTTGAGTGTTAGAGTTGAAGAGTCTCAGAACGTCTCCATCACACACCATTTCTGTCTCTGTCGCTCTCGATGTCATGATCACCTCGAGATGCAGTTACCGCTGAAGTCGTCCTGTACTCCTCACGTAGCAGTCCAGCCTTTCGAAATCCGTTGGTGATGGGAGATCCTTTCGGATTGCTCCATAATTCCCGATCAACTGATGATTTTCGCACGCGACCAGTTTTTGTGAAAGAGTTCTCGCCGCTGCTCATCCAAGCCTCCCACTCACCTCGGAGTGCCGCTTTAAAAGCACGGCTCACGCTGATGACGTTCACCCAGTCCTAAACAACATTTTCGAGGTCAGGCAACCCGCTCTTATGAACTCTGAAAGCCTTTGTTGCGTTTTGGCTTTACATCAGTTCTTCATGCTACCGTCTCCAACGCCTCACCATAGATTTGTTCACGCCAAACGTCCGCGCAGAAGCTTGAGTCCCCTCCTGGATGGACAGATCAATGCTTTCAACTTAAAAGCTGCAACATATGTTGTTTTTCTGGAACTTTCCATGATGAGGATATGAAAAATAAAATAAAATATGTTGCATTTGTGCATGTCGTGCTGGGTTTTGCTTCAAGCGCCAAAAACTAGCGCAGTCTTCTTCTACACGCTGGAGGCATCGACGCATGCCCAAACCCGAGTGCATTATCGGGAACAGCCATGTTTTAAGCATTACATCCGAATAAGTTTCTTGTTTGTCTAAATTGATAGCCGCTAGCGTGAAAAAAAAAAAATCAATATTTTAGTCGAATTGTCACATAGGCCACTTGTTTCAGAGTACAGTAAAGCCTCGGGTCTCGAACGTCCCTGTTTTCGACCAAATCGGTTTTCGAATGAAAATTTCCAGATTTGTTTATCTTCGGTACTCGAACGCCGCCGACAAAGCCCGCAAATAACATACTGCCTGCGGCCAGACCAGCTGACTCACGATGCACTTTGTGAATTCCCACTTTGCCGAAAAAAAAAAGGCGTAAGCAGCTGACCCACGCATGACGCGTTTTGTTATTGTCTATTCAAACACCCCCCGAAAAAACCCAGAAATAACATTGCGCGCGGCGCAAGCAGCTGAGCCACCCACGACGCGTTTTTTTGTCAATTCGAATTACCCCCGAAAAAAAACCTGGAAATGATAAAACGCGCAGGGCGCAACCAGTGCACTTTTGTTATTCTGTATAATGCAGCCTCGTCCCAATAGTGACTGTTGTTTTTCTTCTAATCGAGGACTACTGTATTAACCCCCAATCATGGCTCCAAAGAACGTGAGTTGCTTGTAAAGCAAAAAATAAATATATTTAAGTTATTTTACTATACAAAGTATTTAAACTATACAAGTATTTCTGCTATGCAGTTTATTATCAGGAAAAGATGGGAAAAATGCCACATTTTTAGGCTTGGAACGCATTATTTCTTTTTCCTTTCATTGTAATGGGAAACATCGATTTTCGAACAAATCACTTCTCGAACCGCTTTCTGGAACGGATCATGGTCCAGAACCGAGGCATCACTGTATTGGAAAAAGTAGCGGCTTATAGTTCGGAAAATACGGTACTTGTCTATCTGTCTTCTGCAAGTGACAAGTTCAGCGTGTACCTCATCTCTCGCCCAAAGGCAGCTGGGAAAATGTGCAGCTCACCCTCATACCTGATCATCATAAGTGGTAGAATATGGACAGATGTATCAGATTTACAGTTAGAAAGCTGACAATCTTAAGACTGTAATAATACCAGATCCACCATATTTGCGGAGTGTCACGATAGCGCACAGAGTTTGTTCAAATTTTGCGTGATTTGTTGCTCAATTCTTGAGAGAAAATAAGAACCCATGCAACACAACACAGGAGCCACTAAAATTAGAATTGGCGTCAAGGAAGTATGTTAAAATTCTACATCATGAGGGATTAAAGGACTGAGATCTGTGTACATCAGGGAGGAGCTAAATTTAGCCATGGTCACGCGGGAGACTTTGATGCAAGTGTATGTTCTTGCTCTACTAAGTGGGTATTAAAAATGACATCAAAAACATCAGCCAGCAGTATACTTTTAAGGCTCATATAAGATTTGTCTGAAATGCTAGTAAAGATCACAATTTCTGGGATAGTCACGGTTTCCAATGAAACCTGGCTTTTGTGAAAATCTGCGAATAATTGATGCCCGTCAGAAAAGGTTTGCAATTTCCTAATGAAGATGCCACAAGATGGTAACATAGTACTTTCTTCTAATAGACGAGGTTATGGCCAGAACTCAAAAACCCAAATCAGCAAATTGAGGATCGTAGGTTCACCCACAAATATCTACCAAAAGACAAATTCATAAATGGCGAACTGTGAATATACAGAGGTTCACAGTAAACCATTACTGGAGGTAATTGTAATATTTCTCGTGGCATTGATTACTTATTTTTTCACTAATGTATGTGTGGCAAGGTCACTATCTCCTGCTAATAGTAGTTAATAGGGGTTCACTTACTGTATGTGAGGTTTTGTGTACACATTTATGTCTATGTCGTCTCATGTTCTCATTTCTAGCATTCAATGAAAAAAACAAACCTCTATGGTTCCATTTATTGATCCTAATACAAATGTGAAAAATCTGACAAGAGGAATATTTACCAAGTGTTAATGAGGATTTTTTTTTAGGATAAACAGCAGTAATTGAATTGAATCTCAATCTTTGGTCAGCCTTCCCCAAACAGAACATTGGCAAATCCTGACTTTCTCTTGAGGTGCAACTGACTTCCTCAGCTCTGACAGACACGTGGCCGAAAAAGAAGAAGAAGAAGAAAAAAAGAGAAAATGAGAATTTATGATGTCCTGAAGTCCGTCAACCTTGGTTCAGCGCAGATATGACAGCGAGAGGGAGAGAAAGGAGATCATGTACTGCCTTCTCTGCGAATCCATCGCCTTGGATTTTAGTGACGCTTGGCACAAGTAGAACAGCGGTGAAAGGTCCAGTCGTCCAAAAATAACCTGAACGAATGAGCTGGAAGTTTCTCAACAAAAACTTTGAAAAGTCAGAGAGTCTGCACCAGTACGGGGAAGAGCAGCGACAGGTGCTCAGCACCACGGATGGGGAGCTTGTGCGTGGTGTAGAAGTGCACCAGCTCGGGGATGGAGTCGAACGCCGGGCTGTTGTGTCCCAGCACGTACTTGGCGTCCTTGCACTGCGTAAACTTGATGTGCATGAAGCCCTGGCAGCTCCTGGGACCAAAACAACAAGCTCAAATTAGATTGGGGGAGTCGCATTTGAAAACAGAGGTGGGGAGTCATGAAGCCTCCGTGGATTTAGGTAGGGAGGGGATATTATGATGGATGAGGATTAGCACATGCGGAGGCAACCAGAGAAAGTCAAATGCGTTGGACTGTGAAGGGGGATGAGAAATATTCACGTCCCTGGTGGTCATGGCCGACTTTCACTTTCAGGAATCTGCAATTCAGAGGTCTCTGAAACTGAAGAAGAAATTCACATTGTTTGTGTAAACTGGGACGACAGGGACAGCAAGGCCTCCTGTGCTCACCTAAAAAAATATCTCAAACTAACTCCAATTCCACATAAATTGGAATGTGGTTAATTCTGAATTTAGCCAAATCCCTACTTATAAGTACTTATGGTGAAGAAAATGAGTATTTGAACACCCTGCTATATTGCAAGTTCTCCCACTTAGAAATCGTGGAGGGGTCTAAAATTTTCATTGTAGGTGCACGTCCACTGTGAGAGAGATAATCTAAAAAGAAACATCCAGAAATCACAATGTATAATTTTTTAACAATTTATTTGTGTGATACAGCTGCAAATAAGTATTTGAACACCTGTCAAACAGCCAGAATTCTGACCCTCAAAGACCCGTTAGTCCGCCTTTAAAAGTCCACCTTCACTCCATCAATCTGAATCCTGAGTCTGATCCACCTGTGTGAGGTCGTTAGCTGCATAAAGACACCGGTCCACCCCATACAATCAGTAAGACTCAAACTTGTAACATAGCAAAGATTAAACAGCTGTCCAAAGACACCAGAGTCAAAATTGTACAACTCTGCAAGGCTGGAAAAGGCTACAGAGAAATTGCCAAGCAGCTTGGTGAAAAAAGCTCCACTGTTGGAGCAATCATTAGAAAATGGAAAAAGCTAAACATGACGGTTAATCTCAATCGGAGCGGAGGCCCATGGAAGATATCACCTCGTGGGCTCTCAGTGATCCTTACAAAGGTGAGGAATCAGCCCTGGACTACACGACAGGACTTGGTCAATGATATGAAAACAGCTGGGACCACCATTTCCAAGATGACCGTTGTTAATACTCTAAAACGTCATGGTTTGAAATCATGCATGGCACGGAAGGTTCCCCTGCTTAAACCAGCACATGTCAAGCCCCGTCTTAAGTTTCCCAATGACCATTGGGATGATACAGAGGAGTCGTGGGAGAAAGTTTTGTGGTCAAATGAGACCAAAATTGAACTTTTTGGTCATAATTCCACTAACCGTGTTTGAAGGAAGACGAATGATGAGTTCCATGCCAAGAACACCATCCCTCCTGTGAAGCATGGGGGTGGTAGCATCATGCTTTGGGGGTGTTTTTCTGCACATGGGACAGGGCGACTGCACTGTATTAAGGAGAGGATGACCGCGGCCATGCATTGTGAGATTTTGGGGAACAACCTCTTTCCCTCAGTCAGAGCATTGAAGATGGGTCGTGGCTGGGTCTTTCAACGTGACAATGACCTGAAGCACACAGCCAGGAAAACCAAAGAGTCGCCCCGTAAGAAGCACATCATGGTTCTGGCCTGGCCTAGCCGGTCTCCAGACCTAAACCCAATAGAAAATCTTTGGAGGGAGCTGAAACTCTGTGTTTCTCAGCGACAGCCCAAAAACCTGTTTGATCGAGAGAAGATCTGTGTGGCGGAGTGGGTCAAAATCCCTCCTGCAGTGTGTGCAAACCTGGTGAACAACTACAGGAAACGTTTGACCTCTGTAATTGCAAACAAAGGCTACTGTACCAAATATTAACATTGGTTTATTCAGGTGTTCAAATACTTATTTGCAGCTGTATCACACAAATAAATCGTTAGAAAATCATACAGTGTGATTTCTCGATTTTGGACATGCACCTATGATGAAAATTTCAGACCCCTCCATGATTTCTAAATGGGAGAACCTTGCAATAACGCATGGTGTTCAAATACTTATTTTCTTCACTGTATGCAGCTCCAATATTTTAGTTCATTTTTACTTTATTATTGTAAGATTATTATTGTGTGTTACTAAGGTTATTATTGTGGAGGGGCCACATAGTTAAGAGGATTCAGGACCGACGCAGAAATTGCAAAGTTTCTGCTCAACGTGTAATATTGTCACCTCTTTTTGATTTTTAATTGATGGTACGTTCCCGGAATATACACCAAAGCAGTAACATTTTATGTTTTGCAACACAACCATCGTGAATAAGTCATGCTAGCAATGAAGCGGTGCCTAACATGTTTGTACAGTGCACGTCTCGTGCGCGTTCATGTTCGTGAGGCGTGTGGCCTTGGTCAGAGACGCAGACCCGGCAGCATATGCAGCTGTGGTTAGAAACGCTTGCAGTTGGCAGCCATTTTGCAGCCTACAAGTGTGGTGTGGAACAATCATGGCAAGCGAGTCAGATCCCCATGTTTAACTGCTTCGGAGAAGGTCCGCGCTCTACCAAGTAACATTAGCAATGTTTACCTGCTATAGATCAGGTCGCTCATACTGGCAAGGCTCCTATTTATATTCTTTTCTTGTAAAAATAGGAAAGCACAAGTTGGCACCAAGTAGTGGTATTTTAAAATCCAATAACCGTTATTGATGTGCTAATAGCCTGCAAAACACCAGCTACATGCACCGATCAGGCTTGGGTCAGCATAATTAGAGCTTTACTGTCAACTATCCAATCAAATCCTGACAGTCTCTTGGCAGTCGGTACCAGGGGCCGTTGCATTTTCGTGTCAATAATGTTGTTGACCTTCCCGGTGGGAGACTAACTATGTGACGGGGGGGGAAGCCAGATGGATGCCACATTCTATCACTGTCAACGTGCGTTGTTTCTCAGGGGGGAATGTTTGCGTCAAGGCTGAAACTCAGCAGGCAGTCACTACAGGTTTATGAAGACTAAATACAACCACAGAGACTCTTATCTGTTTTGTTCTGGCTCCAGCCAAAAGGTTGAACCACAGAAAAAAAGTGAATGATATGACTTGAATCAAATATTAAGTGTTTGTGTACAGCAGCTTTTGTAGCCTCCCCCAGGCGAACAAATTAAAGGGGTTGGGGGGGCAGTTGCATGAATTTAAACCTGATTCCCAAGCTGTATCCTGGGAAATTATCCTATTTCACTCCCACACCCCCCATTTCATTTTCACTAAAATGAGTTATTTACACGACACATAATGGATCTTTGTTCCTCTGGCTACCCCAGCGACATAAAATGACAGGCAGAACAATGAAACGTTCTTCCACGAGGCACCAGAAGATACAATAAAACCGTGTATCCACCAGTTACTGCCTTTGTGTTGTACTTAACAGGAGCAGATTTCACAGCAAGCAAGTATTGCAATTTAGATGAGAACAGCATATCGCTCTTATCTGGTGGATAACTAGTATGTCCAGATATTGACAATTCTATAGTTATTTGCAAATCAATGTTATTGTTCTATGTTATCATTACATATTAAAGCTCAAGTGTCGTCAAACGGATGATTTTTGGTATATTATTAATGAAAAACCCACGGCCAATATGGTCCCATGTGTTTTTTTCACCACGAAACATGATTTTGACGTATACAGCTCGGCTGTGACTAAAGCAGCACTGCTCGGCTCTGTCATAAGCCACACCGGCCGGCTGCGATGAGCCGCGATGGCTCATCTCCGGCGCGGGAGTGGATGGGACGGGAGGCAGTTTGGCCGTGATCGGATATCATCTGAATATGGCTCGAAACAATAGTGTAATATTGCCCCTGTAACTTCACTCGGTTGTGTGGTGTTGTCCTTTTCGAAAAGAGCTTCGGTGTCAGAAGAGGCGTCGGAAAAATACGAATATCTCTGTTGTTCGGCTTCCATAGTAGCAGGCACTGCGCGTTTTCAACGGCGGAAGTGACGATGACGTCAAGGACAGATGGCACGACTAATATGGCGACCACTTGGATGTCGAGGGACACTCAATTCCGCAACTTTGTGCATGGATGACGCGCTCTCTGCTCACTTTTTTTTTCCCGTATAGACATTGAAGTGAATACTGTTATGTATTTTTCATTACAATATCTATTTTAGAATGTTTATAGCGATGTCACCCACACTTTAATGACTCAATGTAACAAATGTAACTTGTGAACCTTCCGAAAATGTAAAATTCTGCACCTTCCCTCACTCTACAGAGCCCTGTGGCATTCTGTTGCCTCAAGATTGAAAGACAATCAATTTTCTCTGCCGCTAATCCTCACAAGGGTCGTGGGGAGCGCTGGAGCCTATCCCAGCTGCCAACGGGCAGGAGGCAGGGTATACCCTGAACTGGTTTCCAGCCAATCGCAGGGAACGTAGAGACAAACAGCCACACTCACATTCACACCTTGGGCAATTTAGAGTGTCCTAATTCATGCTGCATGTTTTTCGGGATGTGGGAAACCGGAGTGTCCGAGAGAAAACCCACACAGGCACGGGGAGAACATTCAAACTCCACACAGGCGGGGCCAGTATCGAACCCAGGTCTTCAGAACTGTGAGGCCAACACTTTTACCAGCTGATCCACCGTGCCGCCTATCAAGACAATAATGAGTTAAACTAGGTTCAACACACCTAAGTTTTTTTTAAAAATGGATCACTGTAATGTTTCGGTGCAGAAGGGACTTGTCCGCCAAGAGACTACGTTGGCGTGCGGATGCTTTTCTCCTTATTACACTGAAGGAGATTGGAATGCCGGAGGTTGAACGTAATTAAGGCTTCACAGTGTCCTGAGACTCCATATCTGCTCACATTACGTCTTCACGCAAACCAAACGCAGAACCAGAATTGCGACCTTGCAGCTTGACCACAGGAAGCGTGCAGAAATGTGTGAGTAATCCTCAAAGTTGTTTATGTGCAACTCCCCCTAACACACACACACACACACACACACACACACACACACACACACACACACACACACACACGTACTCCCATCTCTCTTGCGACTACTCCCTTCTTGTGTGCCCAACAGAAGGTGATTCATATTCATTAGTGATTATGGCGAGGATGATGTGCGCACTGAAGTGTGCTCTACCTGCCTGATTACCACTTAAGAGGTGGGGCCGTTGAGACCAAAGAAGGGTGCTACCGTGCGAGCAGAAGGTGGGGTGGGAGATGGGGGGGTAAGGACAGAAGCGTGATGGGAGAACACAGTGATGGATCATGCTCATAATTACAAGGGAGAGATTTGACCAGATAAGCATTATTGCAGCCTGCAAATGAGTAGTGGAGGAGGAGGAGGTCGCGTGGCAATGATCCTAAGTTTGGGTGATGGATGAAGGGAGGAGAGCAGAGAAAGATGGATGAAGGTGTGTGTGTGTGTGTGCTTACCGTAGAGACAGCGAATAGTCACATCGATTGGTCTGACTGTTCCTCACCAGGTAGCTACACTCTTTACTCAATGTGAGCAGCGACTCCGCTTCGGACCGAGAAAGTGAACCGTGATACCACCTGAAACATACAATACGAGAAAGCTGTCATGCATATAATCTACAGTAAAATATCCAAAATCTGATATACAGTTTGACCTTGCCTATTTGCAGTACACAGCCACACATATTCAGTTTTTTTTTTACTTCCATTTATCGGATTTCCAAAGTCGTAAAGGCCTTAATTTCTCTTCGAAATAGACAAGGTGCCAAATTGGACATGGCACCTTGCAATGTGGTGCACCTTATGTGCACAGTGACTTTGCCACATTTGCAAATGTTGTTGTATGACTTGTCCCACAAAGTACACTTCAACACACTTGTTAAACTATTAGCATACTCGCCAGCATTGCCCCACACGCTCCCTGTGCAGGCAGGTCACGACTGAAAATGTTGTACACACTCACTCACTGAAATTATCACACCACAGCACACAGAGTATAACTAGTAAATAATAAAACAAATAAAAGACTGACTCACAAAATAATTGACACAAAACATGCCCTTTAAAGGCTATTTACTTCCTTCCAGCATGCTTTGCGGCACTGCTGGGACCAAGTGTATGCACGCGGGTTTTTGTAAACATATACCTTTATCGTACGTGTTATTAAGTGATTGAAGAGTTTGGACTCCATTAGTGAAATAAGAGTTTATGTGCAAATAGGGCAGCACGGTGGGCTCAGCTGGAAAGTGTTAGCCTCACAGTTCTGAGGTCCCGGGTTCGATCCCAGACCCGCCTGTGTGGAGTTTGCATGTTCTCCTCCGGGCACTCCGGTTTCCTCCCACATCCCAAAAACATGCAACATTAATTGGATACTCTAAATTGCCCCTAGGTGTGATTGTGAGTGTGGCTGTTTGTCTCCATGTGCCCTGCAATTGGCTGGCAACAAGATCAGGGTGTACCCCTCCTCCTGCCCATTGACAGCTGGAGATAGGTTCCAGCACTCCCCGCGACCCTCGTGAGGATAAGTGGCAAAGAAAA
Organism: Syngnathoides biaculeatus; assembly: GCF_019802595.1. Classification (NCBI taxonomy): domain Eukaryota; kingdom Metazoa; phylum Chordata; class Actinopteri; order Syngnathiformes; family Syngnathidae; genus Syngnathoides; species Syngnathoides biaculeatus. The sequence goes on along the minus strand of NC_084646.1, from coordinate 14,142,626 downwards.
TGGATGTTTGGATGGATGGATGGATGTGCAAATAGATGGAACATAAATCACACCAATAATGTCCGTAACTAAAACACCAAAATAAATGTGTGTTTTTAACGTTCAAATCTTTTTCCACAGCCTTCTGACGTCTGCTGGTCACCGCTTAGCTGAAACAGTGTTAAGGTTTATGCTTTCCATTATGGTATGTGAAGCAAAGGTAGCCTAAACACACAAATTGTTCTTTAAAGTGTTAAAAATTGCTCGAAACCAATCAAAATGAGATAAGATGAGATGTTTTCTGAGTATGTCAAGTACACGCACACTGATCAGGCACAACATAATGGGCATGCTAGAAGATAAATAATGTCAAGTTTAGCAGTAATGCTGCTCCTATTAAAATATTTTATCACTTTGCCATCTATTAGATTGAAGTAATTAAACTAACGGCTACAAAGATGATGAATATGAAATCAAGCAAGCCTCTTAATGTAATGAAATGTCAAGAGCAACGTGGCCTGTGGTCAAATACTAGACATGAATGTGATATATGGTATATGTACTTCAGAAAGAGGCATACGTACACTTGTTTCTCCAAAGGCTGTGCGGGGTCCACCCTCTCTCCCACCATGGTGAGGCCCTCCTGGGGCATTCGAAATTTCACCGCCCCGCCCACCAGCGGGCTGGACCGGGGGCCCGGAGGACGCAAGCGCTCAGTAGGTGATGAGCGATCCCATTCGGGCCCGTCGAACTGGACTGTTGGTACAGAGATAGAAAAAGAGTTTTATAATCAGAAAAGCCAGATTGTTTTTTCAACAGTACATTTTGTTCAGCTCTGGGGAGCAATACTTGCAATCAACAGACATTTTGTAGCCGATTAGTCGAGTAGTCAACGTTTATAGCTTAAAGTTGACTAATCACGTGTTTTCGGCCCAAAAAAAATCCCCCTCCAAGAAAATAAGTTATTTTTATTTAAAAACTATGAATTCTACAAAGATTTTTTCCCCACCAAGTAGTTATTATGAGTGAAAAGTATTTTTTCCAAAGAAAACTTTTTAAGGAAATATTTGTATTTTTTGATAAAAATCTTTGAGAAAAAGTCAATTTGCTGTAAAAAAAAAGTCACCATATTCTGAGGATTAAACTATACTTCACTTTTCTTTATTTTATAAATATGGATGTAATATGCTTGATTCTTGTCCTTATTTTCTTGTCTTATTCTATTTTCTTTTCAGACAGAAGCAGTAGTAACTGTACATAAGTTAATAAAATCATGAAAAAGTCAGTAGTCGTTATGAGTATTTTGTTCTGTACATTTTCCTGAGAAGTTGCGTTGTGGTGGTTATTTTTTTAAATAAAATTTTTTTTCAATAAAATTGTTGAACTTATTTTAGGCCCAAAAAATACATCTTATGCCAACATCATCCCTCCCTTTCCTCCCCGAAGAGAAAGATGTAGTAATCGTGTGACAATAAAGTACTTTTTTCAAGGGAATATTTTTTTTTAAGATAAGTACCAAGTTTAAATTAGAGCTCATTAGTGTATAGTATATTCTTTATTTCTAAGAAATAGTAGTATTAAGAATAAAATATTTTGACACAAGTATTTTGAAATGATATAAAGAAGAAATGTACAAATCTTAAAACAGTAAAGTGGCATTTTTTTATGCAGGTTAGTGTCCTACTTGTTTCAAGACATTTGTTCTTCTTTTCCTGTCGGCTTATCTTGTTAGGGGTCGCCACAGCATGTCATCTTTTTCCATCTATTACATCTTCTTCTCTAACACCCACTGTCATCGTGTTCTCCCTTACAACATCCATCAACATTTTCTTTGGTCTCAGCACCCTTCTACCAATATACTCACTCTCTCGCCTCTGCACATGTCCAAACCATCGAAGTCTGCTCTCTCCAACTTTGTCTCCAAAACATCCAACTTTGGCTGTCCCTCTCATGAGCTCATTTCTAATCCTATCCAACCTGCTCACTCGGAGTAAGAACCCCAACATTTTCATTTACTTATTATTTGTTTCAAGACATAAAAAGGGAGAAAAAGTATTCCTTTGTGGAAAAAGGAAAAATATTATAGGGATAAGATTGTCATTTTCGGCATGCAAGTGACAAAAACATCATCAGAGGAGGACTTTGTTCGCGTACAGTGGAATAGAATGTTCTATATTCGCTGGTATGATGAGTTCTACACTAGAGTGTAGTGAGTTGGACTGAAGTGCGGATAATACAGGAGATGGTAACGGATGGGTGATGTGGCGCTAAATGTATAGCAGGTGGGAAGCAACAGAAGAGAGAGACAAAGAGGTCATAGTGCCGACAGATGTTTGAAGTGGGGGCGGGGGCTGGGTGCCGGTGACGGAGCAAATGTGGGGAAGATGCTGGGTCATGTTCAGGGCGAGAGGTCACCTTGCTCTTCAGCGGAAGACTGACTCCCCATCCCCCCTCTGGCCCGCAGGGGCAGGCCAGGACAACTCTGACAACTCGCTCATCTCTAATAGAGGAAGAAGGGGAGCGGTATCAGGTGAGAGAAACGAGAGCGAGACAGTGAGAAAAGCACAGATGGCGACAATAAAAAGCTGATATGTGCGAGAGGTGGTAATGACGACGTGGTGAGACTCAATCGGAGTGCGAGATTTTAATGAGAGGAAGCGAATGGGAGTGAGATGCTGCAGCAGGAGGTCCCCTCGTTATGTGGCGGAAGAGCAAAAGGACACGATTGGTAAAAAGAGGCAAAATGCCAAAGAAATCAATTGAGGATGTACACACTTTGTACTCTGAGGTTTTGGATCACCAGCCAACTTATGGACTGAGCCACTCACCCTTTGTCAAAAAGCACGTCCTTTAAATAAACAACAGACCGTATAATACTATGGTCGTTCTAAAGTCAAAAGCCACTGCGATTAAACAATTTCTAACTTAACCACAAGTTGGGAAAAATATAGCTCGGAAGTAAAAAGGGTCACGCAAGACGAAGATCTTAAAGGATTAACTGCACAAGTGTGTTTAGCCTTTTCTTCGGCTTTGGTCTTGGTAAAGAGGGCAAAGATGAACACAGAACCAGAACTTGAGCACATTTTGATTCCAGGGCAAGACGATATTCACCACCTACTATTCTTGTTCTACTCAAAAGCTGTTTTGATCCCAAATCCAAAGGAATACCACTATCTACAACATGGGTGCTCAATGTGTCGATTGTGATCAACCGCTCGATCACGAGGCAGTCTTACTTGATCTTGGGACGGCGTGCCCTACACCCCAAAAAAAAAGACATGACTTTCTCTATCAACGACCGTTGCTCCGCCAAACTCTTTTTCCTAGTTTACCGTACATCCCCTGGTTCTTAAAGATGTACACTCATAATTACAAACGTTACATTACTTACGCAGCCCATCAATGTGTTTTATAATGACAGTGTCCACGACCGTTGCTTTAATTAGCAACACAGTCTTGGCAACGTAGAGCAAAGACGAGCTAGAGATGCTGCATTTTTTTTTATATTAATGGAGAAAGTTAAAAAAGAAATGCTGTTGTTTTAAGATGTCATGACTGTCGTAATATGTGAATAATTGAAGAAAACGTGGTTAAACTGGACGAGATTTTCTCTTTTCTGAGTGGCAAAGGTCGTGTCTGAAGCCAAAGTAGAAAGTGCATGATGAGATGGTGTGTCATTTTAAAATTGTACCTTAGCACAGCCTGATTCAGGATGAGAGTACAGAGAATACAGTGCACAAAAAGCTAATTCTGTATTTTAAATATAGGAGGCAACATAACATTAACCTTAAAACGGTTTGGGAGCATCATCATACCCCGCCACCAGTAGCTCACAAGAGGCCGGCTGCTTGAAACGTAGATCTTGGGGTGAAAAAGTCTGGGCACCCCTGATCTACAAGATTCTGTTAAGATGGGTGAGACCTGCTTTTTTTACCTACCCACTGAAAAATGTACTTGAAAAATATATACGTCAGTGGCAGTAAATGGTTAGACCCCCGGTGCAAATGTCCAAGGATCTGAATGAGTTAAAACGTTTTATGATTTTCACATAGACAAATTCATTCCATTTCTCTGATTTGCTATTGGATAATTTCAAATCCGTACCAAATGTGAGTCCCAGAATGCATTATGTTCAACCTGAGAAGCTTCACCACACGCATCTCAGAGACCGTATTTCCGTTCACTGAGGGCCGGTGTGCACTGTGGATACAGCCATTCGTCATGGGAGGGAAAGGAGATAATTTAAGAGATAGACTGTAAGAGCCTGAATTGTTTACAGTTATCTGATGCTGAGAAATTGTCTGGCTACACCAGCAACCAGAACAAAAATGAGGCTTAGTAATTGAAGGGTGTGAGGGCTGTGAAATTTTTTCTTACACTGTCCTACCTACAGTGGAGGGAGGCGTATGGGGCGGGGGGTTATAGGGTGCATCGTGAGGCAGAGCTGAAAATAGCTCATTATCTACCACGGCAGGCAATAATCTGTCGTCTCTGTAGTCTGACACAAGACCACATTATGCGATTTGGATTTGCCCGTTCTGTGCGATACTACGGCTAAAAAGATTACAAAACAAATACACAGGAAAGAGATGTCTTAATGAGCTAACAAATCTCAAGCCCACCAACAGCCAGCCCTCTTCCTCCTCCCCCTGCAGGCCTGCTGCTTCAAAGACCGTTTGAATGGGCGTTTGGAGAAGGACCTGGCTGTACAAACATGCCTCCCTCCCCTCCCTGGTTAATTATTGAGCAGGCAGACACACTCCGCCACGTTCCCTGGCTCGCTGTGAATTATTGATGCATGGCGCGGTACAATGGCCCCATCTGGAGCAGGGCGCACCGCCACCGAAGCCAGGACTAAAGTGTGGCCTGGCAGCCCTCGATGAGACTCATAAACACACCTGAAGCTAGGAAAATGGTCTGTCCGTTCAGCCGGTTGCCCTTTATATCGCTAATTAATTACCAAAACAGCAGCCCAAAAAGATCAATTTGCTCATATTCATAGTGATTTGGGTCATCAAGAACTCATACCATTTAGTACTATGAAATTCAAGAACGAAAGAAGAAAAAAAAAGTGCCTTTGCACAGTTACTAAATCTCCGTTTTTTTTTTTTTTTTTTAAAAACCTGAGAGGTGTTGTCTATTATTTCTCATGGTGAATTTTAGGAAGACTTATTTTTAGTTATTTTCATGGCTTCCATTGTTCAACGTATGTCCTCACTGAAATACACAGCTTGCATCAATCACATGGCCGTAGCCAGTAAGGAGCTGGTTTACAAAAGTGCAGTGCTGCTAACTTTGAGACTTCCGACCCCACTACACAGTATTAAAAAAAAAGTACCGTAATTCCCGGCTTACAGAGCGCACCTGGTTATAAGCCAGTATATTTGTAAAGGAAATACCATTTAGTACATACATACGCTGCAGCTGTGTAAAAGCCACAAGTCCCCACGTTGAAATCCACATTGAAACACGAGATATTTACAAAGACGGTACACAGAGAGTTTAACGCTAAAGCTAGCGCTGCACTAACAGGGCCAGGCCAGTAAAAGTCACTTCCTCGGAACATATATTCCACCGGTCTCACTCTTACCTTTTCCACTTGAATGCGCCTTTTCAGCCATTAGAAAAAATGCACAAATTAGCCACATCGCCGCATAAACCACAGGGTTGAAAGCGTGTGGAAAAAAGTTGCGGCTTGTAGGTCGGAAATTACGGTAAGTTGTGACTTTTATTCCTGCAAAGAAAGAACATAACTGACAAGATTTGAAATACAAATTGTTCCCCGGAATACTTTGTCATTTCACCACGTGAGCAATGACATGAGACACGAGTGTGGTTCGGGATCTTCCCCATTCCAGTGAAACAAAAAAAAAAATAAATAAAAATGAAGGAATTACGGTAGAACCTATTCATAGAACCTTGGTTCACTAACAAACTGGTGAAAATATTTGGTACAAATATTACTTGGGTTAATGAAATATGCTCCCTCACATAAATATGGAAATATAATACTCTGATACTCAGGATTTAATCAGGAGTAACAAAGATGTCAGTAGTCTGCAGTATGACAAGTGCAATTTGTTACTGCACAGTATGTCTGAAACGCCAGTTTATCCGTTTGCTCCGACAATGGTTCAACACCCTCAACAATGCATCACGTTATGAATACGATAGACACGCACGCACACACCACTGCAGGTTTCATTCGCCCGCCGATGACGACTCGAAAGCGATGATGTGCCATGCGCGGAAGGCGGGCGCTCAGCTTTGTCCTCTGATACAGCACAAAGACTTCGATGAGACAAAGACTTGCAGACAAAAGCGGCCTGCGCGCTCACAGTCTTGTCGATTCTACTTAGATGCTCCCTCAATTCTCTCTCGCAATCAGCCCAATTTATGAAACTAAGGCAATTCGGTAATTTTGCCAAATCCTAAAGGAGCTCAGAACCTCTCTTTCCTCATAATTAACGAGCGGGGTGAGCAGGGCAAATGGAACATGTTGCTTTAGCTGAGTGACAGGTAACTTTTCAAGCACACCTGCTGTTTTTGTGCTTGCTCAAGAGAAAGGAGGCGGCGCACAAAGACAGCTTCATTTATCCACTAATGAAGACATCTGTTTCTTTTGGAAGGGGCTGGCACATGTGTGCTCATAAAGACCTTCTGCCGGGCACACGCAGCCCAACCCCCATAAAGATAATTAACACATTATGTCCGTGCAGGGAAAAAAAAAATGCATTCACACAAGTTTGTAGCACTTTAGTCACAGGTAATCAATTCCCAGACATGTATTGAATTGATCCCCATTTGAATTAATGCCTTGAGCTTCATGACTTCCACACAGCATGACAAAAGATTCAGGTTCAGGTCCGAGAGGCAGGAGAGTGTCCCGCTGTGGTATAATTGCCTATATCAATAGTTATTGAACGCACCAAATAAAAACACACCACAAAATATGAACTCAAAACAATATAAATTCAAACGGATTTTACAAAGTGAAGTGCAAGGATGTGCGTCTATTACTCCATTGCAACCCATAAAAAAGCAAGTGTCAAGTAATCACTAGACTGCTCTCAAATGTTAGCTTGAGATTTCTTAAATGGTTACTCAGGAGAGCAAAACAAAGATTCTCTGTAACTACTTCTGTTCACAGCCTGAGCTTAACTAAGTTCCTTTTTGAGATTTCAAAAGATCTTCAAAACGTCGAAATCTATCACTTCAAATATACTTCCTTGACACCAATTACTAGTTTCCCGGTAGCCAGGGGTTTGACTGGATCGTGTGGTAAGAAAGAATACAAAACCTAAAGAAATTAGATTTTCCAAATAGATGAGGATTAGTTCCACAGAAAACTCATTTTTTAAATATTTTGTAAACACCAACACGTGAATAGGTGATATTCAAAAATGTCATAAAGTGCTTAATAGAAAAATAGCCATTGTAATTTTTATTGGCTGTGAAGTAGCGATATACTGTACATGCCAGCGTTCTGGGTTTCCAGTGATCCATCTGTAAGACTTTTATTCTTTCGGGTCACCCATTTTTGCCATTCGCTTGGTCCTTAACCCCCACGAACCGCGATGGTTCACAGTAATTGGCTGCTCCTTCTCCTTGCGGTCCAGTTTACTTTCATCAACTCAACCCGTCTATCTTACAGCCAAGGAATCACGAAGGACATGCCTTTCCATTAATGTCGGGCTAAGGTCACGGCTGGGGAGTGGTAAAACGGGCGAGTGATGGGGGAGTACGAGGAAATGTGACAAAGAAGTCCGTCAGCGGCGCCACAAAATTGATGAAGAGGCTGCTCTCTGATGATGGCCCACGGGGCCTTCAGAGAGCAGCGCACTGCAAATCTCATTTTCTGTTTTTCTTTCTTTGAGTGCCTGTTTGTTTCCATGCACACCGCCACACAAAAACATGGTCAGGCTCCAACTGATATATGCACACACTCAGACAAGAAATCCCACAGACAGCGCTTACAAACACAAAGACGAGTCAGCGCACGGGCACACACACACCATTTGTGAAGGAAGTACAGTGGTACCCCAACTTACTAGTTTTTAGGATACGAGCGTTTGCCGGGCTGATTTTCTTTATTTTGTCTTGAGGTACAAGCAAAAAATGTGAATTACGACTACAAAGTACGATGCATCTGCAGCGAAATTCACAACAAACTGCAGTTTAGCAGATATCATACAATTCTTCAAAAAAAATAAAAAGAGACCAAGTGCTTCAAGCTAGTGTAATGCTAGCTTGATGCTAACACACCATACAAAACTCCAAAGATTGACGAATTAAACTAGCAGTGCAAAAACCCCAAAAACAGTGGATGTTTGAACACAAATAGTGCAGCTTTACATGTAGACATGTGTTGCTTTCAGTAGGCTGGGATGGATTAATGGGATTAGCATTTATTTAACCTGAAAAGATTTGAGAAACTGAGCATCTTGCTTTGTAAATCATCAAATCAATGCATTATTCATCTAAGTCTGTAAAACTTTCAACTTCTTCCACTCATTCAGGAGAGGCAAGCAAATGAAGTTAGAATTGTATGATATATCTCAAAATGACATGGGATTTAAGACCTGAATCTGATGACCCTGATTCTTCTTTCTAAAACAAGCAGATGTTGCAACACCACAGATGTTTTCTGCCTCCGTGTTTCGCTCTTATTACATTTGCTCATTACAACTTTGAACAGAACTATTGTGGTCCTACAGCATACTCAAACACGAATGCGAGCCGGAAAAGCTGAAGACATTTAGTCATTTTCTCTGGTGGTGTTTTGGAGGGAAAAACATTTGGAAAACTGGCATCCCATATAATTCCAATTTAGATTTACTGTACCTCAATGTGGGAATTTAGCTCATCTAAAAAAAATAAAACACAAAACTCCCTTCATAAATAGAAAAAACATTTGCCAGACAAGAACGATTTATTAACACTACAGAAAAAAAAATGCCGGCACATTTATCTGCAAAAATCTCTGCCAACAAAAGTTATTTGGAACACAGCATACAAATGAACCTTGAGCAATAAGTGAAATGCTGCTTCAACATGTCTAAAGACAATTGATTGCAAATATCAGCATCTGATGCTAGTAGAACCTCTGAATTCTACTTAAACATAAAATGTAGGAATCTCATTTTAGACAATTAAAAAAAAAAAAAATCTGTCAAACTTTTACTGCTGTGATATATCGTATTGTCAGAGTTCCTAAAATCCTGCAAAATGTAAGCAAATGTCCAAAAACTTCAAAAGGACTCCCCTCCTTCACAAGCTTGTTGAACTTTTCTTTACCTTTTTGCATTTTACTTTCAACTGCTGAGAAATAAATCACTGTTTTTGCAACAGAATAATAGTTCTTTCCAACAGGCTCCTTTGTTATTTGCACAACTGTGTTAATGATTCCACTCATGTTGACTGTTCCTTCGCGGGATTTCAAGATGCTAGTCACTTTTTAAATACAAATACCGTAATTTCCGGCCCACAAGCCGTGACTTTTTTCACACGCTTTCAACCCTGCGGTTTATGCGGTGATACCGCGCTAGGGTTAGCGCACCTGGTTATAAGCCTCGGTACACAGAAAGAGTTTAACGCTACTGTCGCGGTAACGCTATAACCAGGTGCGCTCTTAGGCCGGTAATCACGGTACTCGTTGTAGGGTACGGGGGGAAAAAAATGATGTTTTATGGTTTTATCACCATGTTGTTAGTGGAAACTGTGAACTATGGGACCCATAAAAAATGTATAAAATTTATTGATTAAAAAAATAAATTACTTTGGAAAGGAGGGAAAAAAAACAACTCCAAAACAAAATCGCTGAATCGACCAGATTTAGCAGAGAGTTGCTTAATGGACAGAAAATTATACCTCACTGTAGAGCATTTTCTCTGTTGCTGTTTAATGAGCGACTGCATCAGAAAACACTTCAATGAAATACTTTGGGAATAAATGTAATTCATTTGCCTTCCACATATCTGTAATCTGGATTCGCAGCCAATTTGGGGGTTCCTTCATCAGTTTTCCAGGCCAGAGAGGATCTCATAGGCATCATGTGTATCTACCTGTGCTCAAAGCTCTTGTACAGAACTATAAAACAAGGGGAAAACACACTCATGTCTTCATTAGGCGTGGCCGTCAGAGCGCTAATGAGATGGTGCCTTTCATTAACTCACTGATTGGTACCGAGCAGCTGCGGGGTCCATTTCCCACCGCCGGGTTGTCTGTTGACGTCCGAGAATTAACAAATGCTGTAATTTGAGCCGGATAAGGGAGATTGGTGACAGCTTTCTAAGACTGAAGGAAGAAAGCCCCTAGTACGTCAGAGACTCCCAAGGGAGGCTCACAAAGATGGTTGAAGTGAATGATGTGGCTAATGAAAATGAGGTGAAAAGACTTTGGAGCCAGTATTAGGTGACAAACCAACTACAAGATGTCTTATTGTCCTTAATAGCAGCACCGGTCCTGTCACAGTTTCATCTTAGAATGTGTGGTATTCTCGTGAACCACATTCATTTCTTTTTTCTCACTTGATACTGCTTTTTACTCACTTTTACTCCTTTTATATAGTGCCCCCCAGACATCACATAACTTACAGTATATGCGTTATATTACAGGATTTAACTGAAAAGTATTACAAGCCTGTTAGGAAAAGACGCAGTCAGTAAAGTTACAATAATACGTTCTAACTAAAATGTTACATTTAAGTGAAATTTACACCATATTTAAGAAAAGCTTGCTTTTTAACAATACAATCGTACATCTACTTACAAAATTAATTTGTTCCAGAAGTTGTTTCGTAATGTGATATTTTTTTGTACTGTAAGTAGAAGCGCTTTTTATATATAAATAGCCTAATCCATTCCAAGCACCCCCCACCCACAAAAATAAGCATTCAAAGTACATAATGTAAAGAATAATAAAAATGATGTCCATTTATTTTTGCGTTGGGCGACTATGTGAAGAGAAGGATGAGTGACAAGCAAAAGGCATCATGGGGAACGGAGGAGAAGGCCGAATAGCAAAGCCTATTTTTGCCTTTTGTACCCTGAATTTTCCTTTGTAACTAGAGACAATATTTTTCAGAGGAGGCGTTTTGTAACCTGAATATTTTGTTACTAAAGACATTCATAAGTAAATGCACCACTGTAACTGTTTAAATTAAATATTTTCATTTCAATTGCAAGAAGGCTGAAGTATTGGTACTCAGTATTCGCAAGCATTCAAATACTTGGTCTTTTGGGGGGAAAAAAAAGGAAGGGGGGTATCAGCGTATCCTCCTACGTTTGTGGTTTCACTATTACTGTATAATTAGCCTTCCAAAGGATGGTCCGTAATGTGATCTGGAATGAAAGCAATTTTGACACACTCTGGTCTACAAGTTGTGACAGTAATTAATTTTAAGCATATATAATCTGCTAAAACCACCGTCAGGAGTGCTCGCATGCACGCTTCCATTCTGCTTCCCTCCCACACTACACGGTATCAACACCAACGCACTCATTTGTGCCAACATACGCAGTACATCCTCTCACCCTCCAATTCAATGCCTGGTGATAATCAGAGCTGCTTGAGTACAGTATGTACACTTGCCTGATGTGAAGGCAATGTCACGAGGGTAGACCACGGTGACCCTATCTGCACCTAGACCCAAATCCCCCCCCCCCCCCACACACACACATACACACAATACACATGCCTGTAGACCCCACCTGCAGCAGGTTATCCGAGGGAGTGTGTCACATCTGCTGGGAAAGAGGGCAACGGCGACAAGCTTGTCAGCGCCACGTACAAAAAAAGCGTATGTGCTCATGTGTTACCAAATGACTGATGAGGCAGCCACCATGCCCCTGATTCCCCCCCTCACCTCAACACGGCCCCTGGCTCCTCTTTACCTAACCTTGGATGAGGATACCTCGCTGTCCTTTTGATTCACACCTCTCATTTTCTCAGCAGAATCCTCTCGGGTTTCTTCCTCTGCCACCGGCCAGCCGTTCCCTGTCCATGCAGACTAGCTCTGTGACCATGGATTAAGGCAGAGAATGGAAATTATGGTTTGTTTGTTTAGACTTGTGTGCTTTGGTGCGTAACGCAAGGCAACATGCCAGCCCGCAGAGCAAAGGACGTTAAATGGCAATGACAGGAGGTCAAAGAACTAAAGCAGAGCAAGCATTTTCCTCCTTTGCGCTGCATAACTATGCTGTGTGAGAGGGTATGCTATGTGAAGCGGAATCATTGCCTTTTCAATTTCCTGCCATTTACATGTTTTTAATGTCACATCAAATGAACACCTCTGTCTAACGCAGGGGAGTTTACAGCAACTGTTCAAAATCTGCAATACAGAACATTTTGCTATTGTACATCGTTTTAACCCACACATTTAAACGTTAATCAAAACGGACTTATTAAACATCTTTTAAGCACATTGTAAAAGTAATTGAATAGCATACTGAAGATACAGTCTGTGTGTTAGATGGTGCGCCTTTAGTTCTTGTCATTTTGTCTACTTTTTCTTCTGGTAATCTGATTTCAGCATCGACTGGGTTGCAGCTGCTCTCACCGGGACTCTTATTAGCATTGAATCGGTCATGCACATGTAGACGTGTAATTAACTGAGGGGTGGGAGGCTCTAGCCACACACTTAGGGGTGGGCTTGGGGAGTAGGAACGGAGGATAGTGCCGACGAGGCACGGTTGATTTATTATCCCATCACCTTGACCTTGCTGACTTGAAAGATGCAGCTCAATTAAGCTGGCTTGGCCTCTCGGGGCGAGCACTGATCTACTTGGGCTGACTGCGTTCCTCTTTGACATTCCATTCCTCCCAACAACACGGTCAGAAATGACAACAAATATACACCACCGGGCATCTTCTAATTAATGTAATAAGATACGTTTCACATTTCCCAACCGATGATTCCACTTTAAAATATTTTGCTCATTCGGGACATCGGGACGATTATCTACATTCCCCAAATTCCATCCATCCATTATCCGAGCTGCTTATTCTCACAAGAGTCGCGGGAGTGCTGGAGGCTCTCCCAGTTACTCTTATGCACAAAATTTCCAAGAATTCTCATCAAAATTAATAGAAACATTTTCCAAAATGTATCTCACTCATCCATATTTCTCTACTTATTCAATTCATATTCAAACGATTCTGAATTGAAAATGTGTAGCTTTTTTTTTAGCACTCCACATTTTCCAAAACAAAATCCCCAAAATAGATATTTTACCTGAAATTGTTTACATGATCATACAATATTTCTTGACCAATTCCAACCATGAAAAACTTCAAATTGTTTCGCTCATTCAAGACATTTACCTTGCATTTCTCATTTATCCATCCATCCATTATCTATCACTTTTCTGGGTCAGGTCACGGGGGAAGTAGCTTCAGCAGGGATACCCAGACTTCCCTTTCCTCAGCCACTTCTTCCAGTTCTTCCGGAGGGATCCCGAGGCGTTCCCAAGGCAGCCGAGAGACAGTCTCTCCAGCGTGTCCTGGGTCGTCCTCTGGGTCTCTTTCTGGTGGGACATGCCCGGAACACCTCACCAGGGAGGCGTCCAGGAGGCATCCGAATCAGATGCCCCAGCCACCTCATCTGGCTCCTCTCAATGCGGAAGAGTAGCCACTCGACACTGAGCCCCTCCCGGATAACCGAGTTTCTCACTCTATCTCTAAGGGAGAGCCCGGACACCCTGCGGAGGAAACTCATTTCGGCCGCTTGTATCCGGCATCTTGTTCTTTTGGTCACGACCCACAGCTCGGGCCCATAGGTGTCGGGTAGGAACTTAGATTGACTGGTGAATTGAGAGCTTCTCATTTGGACTTAGCTCCCTCTTTACCACAACGGACTGATACAAAGTCCACATCACTGCAGATGCTGCACCAATCCGTCTGTCGATCTCCCACTCTATTCTTCCCTCACTCGTGAACAAGACCCCAAGATACTTGAACTCCTCCACTTGGGGAAGGATCTCATCCCCGAGCTGGTGAGGGCACGCCACCCTTTGCCCGTCTGAGGACCATAGTCTCCGATTCGGAGGTGCTGATTCTCATCCCAGCCGCTTCACACTCTGCTGCAAATCGCTCCATTCTAAAATTTTTATTTTAATGTTACCGTACCTGCAATTAACATATTTGTATTCAATCATTCAACTGTAACTATGCATGGTTACATGACACAAGTCAAGCTCTATTACTGCTTAACAGTGTAGCTTTTTTGTTTGACAGTTTAAGATTCGTTGTCTAAGCATTTTAGGCATACACACATTTAAAGTAATTTTGTCTTTTCTACTGCGTTAACATTAATTAGTAAACCTACGATTAGTACGACTACGATGTGTTCTAAAGCAACAGAATTCTGTGACAAAACGCAAAGATTGATTTTTTTATTTCTGTTGCATGTCACATGAGCAGCGATATTTCTAAGCATTCCAATGCAATCCCTGATGGAATTGCCATACTTAATTTGCTATGCTGTTCTTTTTGAGGATACCACGCGAACACCAGAAAATAAAGCCTTGAGTCCCTCATGGCACACCATCAACCCAAAGGTTGTTGTGACTTTAACACTGCCTTACGTGATAAAAGAAAGAAATCAATATTCAGAGTCATTTGAAGTGAAGATAGATGAAGACAGATTTGAGAGTGCTGAGACAGTGAAGGTCACACTGGTCTCCACTTCCTGCATCAAGCATTTGTATTTGTGGTGTTGGTGGAAAATGAGCTTTATAAGACGAGGACAATTACAGTAGATAAGAATTTCACTAGCAGTACAACAGACTACTCTCTGAACCCTCTGCCAGTGTTCAGCCCTTTAAAAGAGCTCATTATGAGAGTTGGCTTTACTGCCCCCCACCCCCTACTTCCAAACACACACAACCCAATCTCTAATTGTGTGGAACAGTCCCACGATGAAAAAGATTTGGAGAACTGTTACACTTTTTGCTTGAGTAGGTATTGATTTGTTGCTTTGCTTTTTCAGTATGATGGATAATTCTCTATTTTAGGAGCGTCACTTGGATGGACGTTGCAACACGTTTCTTTTATTGATTAATCAAGACAAAACCAATAACCAACAAACAACTCATTTTTATGTTTACATATAAATTGTTCTCATCCATTTCAGATGTCAAAAAAAAAAAAAAAAAAATACATTCCCAAGATTGCAAAGAGAATTGAGCACGTTATATATAGACAGGCTAATTTTGCCAAGCCAGCAAATGTCATGCCATTCACTTGATGAACAAGTTGTCACCATGTTCGTCCCATCATTTTGAGGTTCTGGGTAACCCATGCCTGCATGGGTTTTCTTCAGGTACCCGAACAAAAGCATCCATGACTTTAAATTGTTCACAATATGAATGTGCCTGATGTTTTATTTGTGCCTTGCGATCACCCAAAAAACGCCAGTTCGAGTCTACAGCTCACGCAACACTAAGGATGGGAATTTCTAAGAATTCGAATTCAGTAGCGCATACGATGCTGCTTATCGATCTCGTTTCTTAATCCATGATTTCTCCGATTCATTGGGGAAGGGAACAAAGAAAAAGAAATGATATCTGAAATCGACGATGATTTAGATTGAATTCAACTGTCATTCTAGAGTTACAGATGGATTAAGCGTGGGTTGATTGGTCATGCATGGACAGTTTTTTTTACACTACTGTAGCACCTGGCCAGACATAATGGAGGCTTACATTGTATGCTATAAGTGTTGGAAAATGTGAAAATGAAATACACTTCTTGCATGTGACACGACACAAGGGGATTTGGTAGGTATAGTTGTCAGGCTTGCAAACAAAATGATTCTCAAAATGAACCAGTTCTTGATTCCCATGCAAGCGCGAAAGAAAATGGAGGGATGGATGAATGAGGGATTACTCCACCATTACCGTATTACTATATTTAGCAGTAGCATCCACGGATCTAAAAAAAAAAAAAAAAAAAATACTGGATGGCTCATTGGACCCCAAAACTGAAGTTGCCATCCGCCATCTTGATACTCCCAAAACAAACCATGCTGATCTGTGCAGCGACAGTTTCATGACTGTGAGAAAACATTCCACAGGTAAGTTAGAAATATTTACTTTGACACTGTTAAAGTTTGTTTATAAAGGGTTTTTTTTATTTTCTGATGAGCTTAATTCACGAGAACAAAGTTTTTTTTTACGGTTGTTGTTGTTTACTCTTCACTCTTTGCTTCACCTTTATAGGCTGACGGTTTTCCCCGAAAAAGCGATGTAAATATTTTCCCAAACTTTATCAGTGGATAAGCAAGAAAACACATTTTCTGTGAATTTTTTGATGAATTTCATAATACAGAACTCTGCAAATTGAATTGGATTTCCAAATGCGAAGAAACTAGTTGAAATTTTCTGACGTCGAACAACACGTTTTAGCATGTATTTTCCCATTGCGAGTCCTTATTTCCAAAAATAATCTAACTGATTGACTTAAAATTTTATGTTTTTATGACATAAATGCTTTGTTTATTTGCTATGTTATGATGACAGTGCTTCACAGCGTATTTTGGGGAAAGTTAACATGTCATGGAAATCGGGCCCTAGGTAATAAGCGAGATTTCTTGGTAGTCACGCTGTTATATGTCTTTCCTTTGCACTTAGCCTTTTTTGGTTTACCAAGTCGAATTAAAAATCCTTCATGTTACCAGAACTGAAAAAATGTCAAGCTCACACAACCAGTTTTAATTGTACATGACAAACTTTGAGGAAAAACGCCATCATAATCCAACCTGTAAACCATGTCCTCCAAACGTTTTGGGAGTACCAAGATGGCAGCCAACTGGCTTCAACCAAATCGACTTACCGCTCGACGTGTATGGACTATCCAGTCTTTTTTTTTTTTTAGATAAGATTTCAGATCATTTTTTTCATCATCACGTTGATAGAACAGTACAGAAGCTGAATTCTAATTTCTTCTGCAACCCATCGAGGCAAGAAACAAGCTGAGCTTGAACTACTTGCAGCTCCTTCTAGTTGCAGTCAAATCCAATATGGTAAATAATGTAAAATTTCTGTTTTACTTTCACAATGTTTGTTCATATATCATTAACATTCCAGAAGCGTACCTGCAAAAGCTTTGGAGATGTGATCTTTCTTCCATTCCCAGGGTTGGTCATACTCATCCGCCGGCCTCTCGTCATCTTGGGGCAGCCTGCTGCCCTCCTTGCCCTCCTCCTGTGCTTCTCCAGACATGAAGCCTGGACGTTGGGCTCGCCCATCTTCATAAGGGGTGTCATACAGCTGCAACGCGCCCCGTGCCCGTCCTCCTCCCGGACCACGCTGTAGCTCTGTAAAATCAGATACAAAAATGACTGAAGTTGTCGCACAGTCCCAGCCTGCTGAAGATCACAGCCACAATAATATTAACACGGGTATTGTTTGGTACCAAGAATGCCTGTTGAGCGCTGACATGACTAGAATTAAAAGAGCGGGACGAATGATGTTTGCGCAGCTTGCGGCGCGGCTCAGAATCTCATATCGCGGCTTAACAAGCCTTTGGGCTCCAGTGTCGAATAGCATAAAGGCACACGGGCCCACACCTTCCACTCATCCTCACGACCCCCTGCAGCAATCAAGCTCCACTCACAACGACGGCCTTGTTCCCCCTGCAAAAATTTTCATCACTTTCTCCGTAGGTCCCTACTGAGGAATATTTCTTGGAGTCAAATATGGCCTTGGGATAAAAAGGATTATTGATGCAAACGAGGGAAGCTAATCAGATTCCTGCAACTCATCAACAGGAGCAGGAACTAGAACCCTGTTTTATCTAATGACCTAAAAAAAAAAGTACCCTCTGAAACAACAGGTTGTAAGAAAAAAAATTGATGCGTCGGCATCTTTTGTGCAAAATAAATGCATAAATAAAAGGACAAAATAGAACCGTTTAATGGTCAAAGGAAATGAATAAACTTCAACCTTCACAGTACACCACGATGCTACCATTGGGTTGCCTGGTAGTCACCATGGCGACCAAATGGAGGCCCTGGGGAGAGGCCCTGAAGCTGTGAGGAAGGAAAATGGAGGGAGAGCAGAGGAGCGACACAAGAAAGGGAGGGTAAGAGGAGGAGGAGGGGTGAGGAGCAGCTAAAGCAGGATGGGGACGGGGGGGGGGTCTGTTGAGCACGCATGTGGGGGATCTGTCAGCGCTTGATGTTAAGTCATGGCGACAGAAGCATGGCGGCGCCGAAAGCTGCTCTACCTGCGCTGAGAACCTGAGGTGTCAGTGAGGCTTCTGGGAGAGGGCAAAGATGAAGACAGAGGGATGAAAACAGGCTTATGGGGGAACAAAATAAGAAATTCATTGGAACCACAAAGGCGACAAACACAAGCATGAAAGGGGGAGAGAAAATGGTAATCTGACTGAAAGGTGAGTTCGGCTGAGACATAAAAATGCATGTAACAACGATTCAAGACTCAAGACCTGAAGAAGCGGGACGCTTTGCAAGTCGCATTTGCTTCTGTGAAGTCTAAAATGCACCCAAATGAAAAAAAGCATTGGGACCTCTGGACAATAGTGACTCTCAGTCACTGTCCTGGAGGATCTTAAGAGTGTATCTTACATGTCTATGCCAGTCATTTATTGAGACAGGCACAAAAATTAAATACTGTAAGCGCTCAATGACAGAAGGTACAATAAACCTGTGTATCATATATACAACACAATAAGTCATGGCTTCCTGTGTGGTTATCAGGTTATAATATTTCAGAATACCGTGTATAATTTTTGCTTGGCGGTGTGCCCTGAGATTCCTCTAATGGAAAACATGTGGCTTGCCCCAATAAAGGTCGGGAAACTCTGACCTACATGAAGTGAAAACGTAAGAAATATGACAGTTCTTCCATCCTTCGGGGAGACCATTGACAATAATCTGGATCATTCAGTTGAGTCTGAGTCTTTGAAGATCTTCCACACCGGACTAATCAAAGATGCTCCCACAAAGGTGAAAGAATAAAAAGGGTCTCAAATGTCTTGGTAAAATCAAGAAAGTAATCTAAATTACAATTATATAGTTTAGATTAACTAGAAATGTGTACAGTGAATTGTAGTATATTTGAGGTTCACTATTTATGAATTAACTTAACTACTTCTGTGGAGACTATCATCTATTTTCTGTAAAACTCATTTTGTTTTTTTTTTTTGGTGGTGTTTCAATAATCCTCTAAAATTCCACAATATGGTACCAGAGCCCTGACTAATAGGAAATACTGTATTTTCCGCATTATAAGGCGCACCTAAAAGCCTTTAATTTTCTCAAAAGCTGGCAGTGCGCCTTATAATCAGGTGCGCATTATATATGTATCAATATTGAGCCTTCAGTGCAGCTCCAGCTAATGGATGGATAACGTAACCCCACCCTTTACTGTAGCGTCTATTCTATGCGCCTTAAATATGAAAAAAGTTTTGAAATAGGCCATTCATTGGAGGTGCGCCTTATCATGCGGTGTGCCTTATAGTGCGGAAAATATGGTAATTGATGTCAAGGAAGTATGTTATGTCTACTGAGAGACTAACATTTTTGTGTATCAGCAAGCCAGTGTAAGCCCAGTTAACTTGTAGATGCTTGACCAACTGGTTAATGTTGGTGGTTGTAGAACTTGCTTTAAGTTTGATCAATTCCTCTATCACTAAATGTCACATTTGGTAACACTGAAGGAGGAAATATGGTACTTTCTTAAATACAGTTATCAACACACAACTTGAACAAGACCAAAAAGAAAAACTGCGACTCAGAAGCAGTGAACAACTACAATAAAATTCTATGTGTCCCCTTGGGAACACTATTAATTCAAGCCATGATATGTCTTTGTATCTATCGTCTGATCCCGGGAGTCTTGGAGAGAATGACAGTCTGACAAAAACTGTCAAAAGACAGACAAAACCTCACAGATCAAAGCTGAGACGATACTTGTCCAGGCTCTCAATCACTGTTGTGATTTTCATCTCTTGCCATTCTCTCCAAGCAGCTGCTACAAGAAGAGATTATTGCCCGTCTGCAGGGGAAAGGAGCGCGCATTCATTAACTACACGAGATTATCACAGTTTTCGACCACCGAAGATGCAAGTCTCTTCATGGACACGCCGAGACAATAATTTGCTAAAAGTCAGATTACAGCGATAGTAAGACGCCCCTTGGGGGCCGAGGAGAGCCCTCAAGATGAAGCCAGATAGACGAACAAGAAAAGAGGAGGAGGGGAGACGGCGCGAAGCGGCGCTAGCGGCGGGAGCCCTTTTACACTAAATGACTGGGATGGGGTAGGGAAGAGATGCTGGGAAGAGGCAGACTATGATGTTAAAGGAGGAGAAACAAATGGGAAACGGAAGACGAGAGTGAGATAATGCGGCAGGAAACCACAGGGGAGGGAGGGCCGGCAAAAAGAAATCAGAAGGATTCATTACCTTGAGGGGGAAAAAAAAAAAAGGTCTTGACTGGCAACACGAATTCATTATTTTACAAATGAAAACAGTAGCATATAAATTAGTGTGAATATTAGACTGAAATATTAGTGGATCTAAATTATGGAGAGACCAGTGGTGGGTAATAGTAATGTGGTTTGAAGATTATGCGAGTTGTCCCGTGTTTTGTGAAAACCATGCAGAACGTGTCAGTTGGAACGAGACGAATGAGAACAATGTTGTAATTTGGGAGGCACAGTACTTAAATCTTCTACGCCTTGTGGTAGGGGACCCTTGATTCGAGTAAATTTTGCAAATGATAAAGAGTCCCATAGTGACTGGCAGGATTGCTTCATTCACCTGTTATGACTCGCTGGGCCTCATAAGGTTCCATGTAGCCATTGTTCTCAGCAGGAACTGGTCTTGCATCTGGTTCTGGTCGATGGCCCAATCGAACATCAAATGGGTCTGAATAATCAGTCTCCCCTGCCAGAGGAGCAGACGGCACAGCCTAGAACGGGGTGGGGGGAAAACAATAACAACAAAAAATATAAATACTTATATCAATACAGGGAGACCTCGGTCTACGACTGAGATCCGTTCCTACAGTAGCGACTTAACTCGAAGTTCGACTTAAGTCGGATTCCACCATTAAAGTCAGAATTAATATTAAAATACTTTGTATAAAAAAGAAATACAATGAAATAAACAAGATGATGTACTCGGCATGACTACGGAGAGGTGGATGGAGAAGAAGAAGGGGAGGAACCAGGTCCTCAAGCCTCTCCATCTCGACAAGTATCAAAGAACCTTGTTTTGTGATCATTGTATCCGACATAGGAACGGAACCCTTCACAAGTGCTTTGTCTTTAATAATTGTCACCACGGTCGACCGACTGAAGCTTTGGTGGTGTTGGTGTCTCTCCTTCCTCCAATCTTTTTATGGTCTTGAGCTTCGTTTCCATGGTAATTAATTTTCTTATGGCTTCAGAAGCATTGCTAAAAGACACAGCTTTCTTCTTTGGGGCGAGAATGTCGAAAAAGGAGGGCAGAAAATGCAAAGATACTCAGGCACAAACACGGACTAGCATTAGCCAGACAAAGTGGTGGATGGGGGACGGGCGTTGTAAAGTCAAAACGTCTTGGGTCAAGACCGTCTTAACCCGAGGACTCACTGTAAATGATTAAATGACTTTGATACATTTGCAGGTCCCATATTTACCAAACATTTTCTATTTGGGATGTTATATTGTCTATGTTGTGCCTCAGCAAATGTGAAATATGAATTACAATCATCTATGCATTCTTAGGTTTCAGACGTTTGAGAGCCGAGAGGCTTGTAAACAGGACATTTGAATTTCTCGAGCTCATCTACGTCACTAGCAAAGATCTCCGCCTTCGTGCTTTCATAAGTAGATCTTCTACACTGAGTCTACCAATGTGAGGGAAGGGCGTCAAAGGCTTACACAAATATGGAAAAGCGGATACAAAACCGGATCAAACACAGCTGTCAGAGGGGCCTTTTCTAGAGAATCGGATGACACAACCAAGTGTTACTTGACCTGAAATCGACACTTTTATACTAAGTCCATGTCAGAGAGTCACTCTGTGAAGGTCTAATTGGCCAAAATATTCAGTTCAATAACAAAAAATACATACAGAGCAGCGAGCCTCTCTCTATTGTTTTATATATATATATATATATATATATATATATATATATATATATATACATATACATATACACACACACACACACACACACAGACAATTGACTATATTCAACATTACACCATCTTCATAAGTATTCGACTAAATTTCAGTGCATTACTATGTTCATAAAAAACAAGGTACAGTAAATTGAAAAAAAAAATGCTTATGAATGCTGCCAGATAAAGAAGCACAATCACCGCCCGCTGTATTACTTGCATGCTAAGTAGTGTAGATGTCGGGTTGTTGTTTTTTATGGTAATATTGTGACACTTATTTGCAACAACATTCAGAGTGCCACAAGAGGCGGGACTTCATACTTAGCAGTAATACAAATGTGCTCCTGGTTCAAAACCTTAAACAGAATTCTGTCCCGCGGTTGCCATGACAGAACAGAGTTCTGGAGAAGAATGTGTATTTCTAACATTTTAGTGATGGAAAAAAAATTGAACTAATGCATTCGCTGAGCACCCTACAATGTAGGAGGAAGAGAATGGGCCACTGGCACTGACACTAGACACTGACCACTGACACCTAGAGAGGTAGCCATATGGTCACGCGCACACGCACTCATGCATGCGCACACACACATGCAAAGTACACACACTCACACGGACACGGTTTGGCAAATTGCTCTGCTGTGTCTGTCTGACAATTCCCAGTACGGCACAAAGTCTGAAAATAAAACTCGATTCAAGCGCCCACATTGATTGCGTTGTCTATCGATGTACAGGAATCTGCCGTGTTAATTAGAGTGGAGATTTTCTCACAGATCCTGGGAAGTTAATGAGGGAACAAGCTATCGACTGGAATACGTCGTTAATGAACTTCAAAACTTTTGTGGTTAAAAACTCCAAAAGTTTACTTTTTAAACAAAGTTCAGCCATTCGAAAAAAATAAAAACTTAATTAAACACCCCTCCTTTTTTAACAACTGAATATATAAATAGTTTGAACTGTAAACATACCACAAAGTATGAGCCAAGCAATTACGCTGAAAACCAAATGGCATCCAGATCCGATTTAAATACAAAGACTCTCTTGTACCTTCCTACACTAACAACCCAGGCTAAACTTCGCTCCTCCCCAACAAACAAAACTATCCTTTCGGTCAAGATGTATTATTTCAGCAAAGTTCAACAACCCCAATGTACTACAGTAGAGCCTCGGTTCTTGACCACAATTCGTTCTAGAAGACGGTTGGAAAACCGATTTGTTCAAAAACCGAATCAACCGCCGCGCAAGTTATGTTATTTCTGTGTTTTTGTTTTTTTTTCGGGGGTTCGTTTCAATTGACAATAACAGAGCACATCGTGGGTGGGTCAGCTGGTCGGACCGCGCGCACTCTGTTGGGGGCGTTTGAGTACCGATTTTTGTCCGAAAACAGAAGCAAAAAAATCTTGACATTTTTGTTCGAAAACCGATTTCTTCGAGAACGAGGACGTTCGAGAACCGAGGCTGTACTTTACTGTTATACAGGAATATAAAGTTGCAGAAAGACAAAAAAAAAAAAATCATGCCTAGATATACAGGGAATAGATGGTGTAAGGCGCCATGGGGAAAAAAAACATGCATGTCAGTTTGTGAATATAATTTTTGGAACTATTTGGGGGATTAGTGTAAAACCTTTGCTACTGCTCGAGTCCCTGTCTCCATGGAGAGAACAGTAAAAAAGACACAACCCCCTGTGGCCCTCGAGATATCCCAGTCCACATTATCGTCAATCAACACGTGCTCACGTGGGGGTCTCCCAGCTTGCGAAATCAAACCCTATTCATTATTTATGGAAGGTTTAAAGCTCAAGAGACGGGCGACCGCCTCTAATTCAACGCACTGCTCAAGGCGTCAATTATTATCTCATCTTTCTTAGCTAGATACTCGTGTGGCACCCGCAGCTACAATTTATGCAAACATATTTGGGACACACATTTTCTCACCGAGTGCAATCAATAAAACTGTCACACTGATAGTAAATGGGACCAAGTGAATTGGGAGAGTGCTTTCATCCCATTCCTCCTTCCTCTCACCCTCCCCTTCATTTTTCATCACCTACAGCACAGGTGTCAGACTTAAGGCTCGTGGGACAGATCCGTGCCCCCCATATAACTTTATAGAGGTCATGAAAGATTGCATCAATTTTTCATTGACTTCTTTTCAAGCTATTATATTCAGACCGTCAGGGTAACCAGAACTACAATGTGCCCTACCAGGAAAACAAATCTGACGCTCCTAACCTACAGCGACGTGCTTACAGGTTCTTGCTGGTCATCTAAAGAAATGGCACTGAGCAGGATCTTGGTGCGCCCCAGGTCTTGGGAGTCCACTTTGATGAGTCTGTGTTTGGGAGATTTCACATCAGTGCTCGAGGACTTCATGGGTGAGCCGTACACGGGGGTGGCGGGCTCCGAGGATTCAGCCCTGTGTCTGTTTTCTGAATCCTCGTACGGATCTTCAAAGTCCAACTCCCTTTGGAGGCGATAGGCTTTTAGGATCTCGCTTTCGGTGTAGTCCGGCGTGGGAGGCTGCGGAGGGACTTTTCTGCTGCCGAAACTCAGGTAGTCTTTGAGCCACTTGGCCATAGCGGCTCTTCTTCCAATCCTCAGTACGGCGCTGAAAATTGAATGGGGCAGACAACGACCAAAATGTTATTGGAGGCTCATTATTTTTTCAAACAACTTTTATGGTATGTTTGTAATGTAATATATAATAAATTGGTGGATACGCTTTGGTCGACATTGGGTAATCTCATATAGTTAATGATTCAAAATCTGCTTGCAAGTACATTAAATAATGACATTACAGTAAAGTACCATTTTTACATTATGTTAAAGAGTACGTCTTACTGTGAAAATACACACACACAAACTAGCAATTGCTTGATTTTAAAAACTGTAGATTGCAACCTTTAAATAGCAACAATTTGCAATGACATTTAGTGTAAGAAGCAACACAAGTATGCATCCATAAAGTAGCAATTAAATGGTGTATCCTCGGGCTGGGCAATAAAGCCTTAAATACATTTTAAATAAAAAAATAAAATTATCACCCACCCCCCAAAAAATAAATTAAATTTACGATTTTAATTTGTTCCCCATTTGCTTAAAGACAAAGAAAAAGACATTCAAACTGTGTTTTTTCCCTTGTGATACGAGAGGTTTAATTTTTTCCTCCAGCAAGTGTTCCCACCATGATTAACTTGCATCAAGAACCACAGCAATAATAGAATTTTTTTTTCTGACCAAATTATGTCAATATATGCTCTGTTTTCATTTGCGGAAAGATAACACAGAACCTTAATAAATTAACTATTGCACAACATAAAATGAAACAAACTGCATGGCTCAGCCCCTCAACATTTGTTGTTGTTCAGCTGTTACTTTTTTTTTTTGACTGAGACAAAACATCTATATTGGATGCACATACCTCGGGTCAAAAGTTTCCAACATGTTAAGTTACTGCAAACGTTTTGAACTGTATAAGCGCCAAAATTAATTCAATAATAAAATCCCAACAAATCAACTACTCACTCAGCCCCATATCCCACTTCATTATACGAGATATAAATAAACACTAAATGACAATAATTGACTAAAAAAAGGGAGTGTGGCTTTCCATGCTGTCAAAGGAACACCGGGCTAAACTACAGCAGCTGATCAAAGACACTCCTTTTGTTTTGGGCAACAAGAAAATCTGCGAGGTGAACTTTGCCCGAGGGCTGCCATCAAAGTTGATATACAGTACTTAATGTACATGCGAAAAAGACAACCTCCCTCACACACACACACACAAAAAACAACCATTAACATACACACATAAAGACAACCAATTGCATGGAATGCCATTTGCAAATTAAACTGACAAGTCCGAGTGTGTGCCGGAGGGAAGCTTAAGCTTAGCACTTTTAGTTTCAACTTTCACCGCAACATTGGCAAGACAAAAAAAAAAAAAAAAAAAAAGCACATGGACTCACCGGCCAGTGTGTGCGTGTTTATGTGCTCAGCCCCTCAGCCACTTTGCACGCTTCATTCCGTCTTCCCTCGTCTCCGCCCACGAAACAACTTCCACGCGTTTGAGTCAAAATCGGGTTGGGGAGGGGAGAAAAAAAAAAACAGAAACAATGATCCGAGCGTGAGGGGGTGTATACATGCAGCGGGGGATCCTGCAAGGAGCGAAGGCAAAGGTCCAAGTGAGTGGGGAGCGAGTGCGCGGAGCTCGGAGATAAAGAGAAAGTCAAAGCGTTTAAAGGGGAGGCGCTTCACTCCGTCCTATTATCTGCGGCGCTTTCCTTCCACGCGCACCGGAGCGTTCATTCATTTAAATATCGGCAAACATGGAGAGCTTCCTCTAAAAATATAACGCCGGGAGGACACGCGGTGGAGTAAACAGAGGGGAAAGCAGCTCGCACGAACACGCGACGTGCATGTGCATTATTTATCCTCATGACATCACTGGAGCTCCTTTTTCCTCCCCTCTTTCAAATTGGTTGCTGACTCAAATGGGAATCGTCTTTAATGAACAACACGCAGTACATGTGTTTTAGCTGACCACCTCCAAAAACATATACTAAATCTATACTGGAAAGACACAAATCAAACTTGCCAACATTTTCAAAAATAAATCTTGTGTCTTTTAACTGCGGGCACCTTCGTGTGGAATATTGACGAAAATCTTGTGATCCGTGTGCAGGGTGTCCTCATGGTTAGCACATCTGCCTCACAGTTCTTCAGATTTGAATCTCAATAAAGACTCTGCTGTTGCGGGGTAATACTTCCGAAAGGTCATTGAACCTTTCGAGTGCGTAACCTGATCGATTTGGAACCTTTTAGTTCAAGTCAAAAGTTACTCGAGCTTTCAGTAGAAATGTGACAACACAGTTTCTGGTGAATAATTGCTAAATTATCCATCAATGGTGACTCTAAATTGGTCAGTGCTTGTACGAGGCGTAGCAATAAAGAAACGAGACTAGGCTCAGTGCTAATTGGCAAAGTGTTTGCGTGACAATTTCATATATCCCACGCCGACTATGCTCTAATAACGTTCCCTTCTCACTTTGTGCTTCTTTTTCAGTCTTTTACCTAACACGCTGATATCATGCTTCCTTCCATTGCTTGCATAAGACACCTCTGTCATGATTTGTCACGCACTCCTTTTGCTGTGTTCACACACTTGTGGTCACACGCTCAACTCTGTGCTTCTTTTTAGAAACACACTAGTCCCCATTTCGTCACGCTCTCGCGATTTGCTTCTTTTTCAGGCTTTTTGTGCATAATCCTGCTGTCGCGCTTTCACGCTGTGATGCTTTTTCACTATTTTGTAGCACATTGTTGTCAGTGCTTTGCCATGCTCTGTTCCAAGCTCGTGTGTAGCACAGTCACTTTCTGACTGCTTCTTTTTGAGGCTTTTCTGTAACTCGTATCACATCCACTCTGCGCTTCTTTTTAAGGCTTTTGTGTAGCTCACCTCGTCACGTTCGTAATGTTTTTGTTTTTCAGGCTATTGAGTAAGATGCTAATGTGACACTTGGTCACTCTCTTTGTTTCAGGATTTTGCACAAGACCCTGCTCATGTTTTGTCAAACCATCAGACTGTGCTTCATTTTGAGGCTCACCCCCTCCCCCCCCCCCAATCATCTTCAAGTATTTGTTTCTTTCCAACATACATCACCACATGTAAGTATGGACATCGACACGCAATGTAATTATCCGCTTGCGGGAGGTCATGTTGCTGTGCGAAAACACGGCAATAATTCCACCTCTTTGTAAAGGGCAAATGCGAATAAATGCAAGATTTCATGTTACACCTCTGTAAGAGAAGCTTTAGAATGCTTTGGAAGGACTCCCGCCACGGTTCTGAGCAAGGAGGGCTGCAAGGTTGAATTGTATTCAGCAGTGCAAACATTCAATGCCCTATACAGAGTACAAGATGTGGTTAAAAGCGCTGAGGCCTGCACATCCTGATTGGAAAACATATTGAATCTCATCTCACAGATGTGCTCATCTCCATTGTCCACGAGGACAGACTGGACGTGCTACAGCCATTAAGGTCTGTAAATGCCTTTTTTCTTTACGACGCTCATGAGCTCAATTCTCCTACAGGCGGGAAAGAGGATGAGGTCATTGTACTGGAATCCTCACTCACACACACCCTCCACCGTTGCAAGATAGCCATCAACATCACACCCCTCACATCTTCCTCCTCTTGCTCACTGTGTTTAAGGGTTTCCTGGCTCCAGTCATGAGCCAGACCGTTTGGAAGAAAATCTGGAGCCACTGGGGGCTTATGATGGTTAATCCAGTGCTTTGCGGGTCTCTGTTATTCAGTTTAAATCAGCTGTGACTTGAAAATACGCAACTATTTATGCATTACAAACCAGAGGGAAAACACAGTTAATCCCCGGGGGCTATAAAGACAAGACGTCACTCCGTTTTGCCAAAATGAAAATCGAATGACAAATGAGTCTTGTGGGGGGCAAGTCGAACATTCTTGTTATTTGGGATTCAAAGGAGTAGAACATCCAAAAACAAACAAAATTCTTTCCGCGATGCAAGATCTCTTTCAAGATGCAATTTAGCAAGATTTCCAAAAAAAATGAGCGTGGTTGGAACACAGAAAGCTTTAAAAATTTTAGGATGGCCACAACACACCACCAAATATATCGAGCATCTATAAGATGTGTCACAAAATTTCCAGGACGTGTGTCACCAAAGATACAGTTCACATCCACGCTACATGTTTTCCAGCCTTCTCTCGCACATCTTCATGCACGCCTGGAATGATTCTTTCCAGATCCTTCGCAGATCTCTCATCACGACCATGACGTCACACATGTCTTCAAAGTGGGTCTCCTTGATGACCCCCTTGAGCATAGACAGCTAGAGGGGGTGGGGGGAGGTGGGGAGGCGCACAGAAGCGACAGGTGGGGGACAATCTCGACTGGTTGCCAGCCAATTGTCCAGCAGTTAAAAATTTCAGGGCACAAAGAAAAAAACATCTGTTCCAATTCACTTTCAATCTATTGGACAAGGTATAGATCACCAGAGTCCCAGGAGGTTAGGAGGGGGAGGGGGGACTCACACAAGCACAGGAAAAGCGTGCAAACATCATGTAAGACGCTTGGGCCCAAGATTCAAACATTGAGAACAAATGTAAGGCAGATTTACAAACCACAAAACCATTGCGTTGACTTACACTTGTGTAGCGCTCATGCACCTATGTCATAAAATCACGTGACTTTTGTTTACCTCACCATATTGTCAGTCAAGATAAGCATTGCTCAATGCGAATTGGTTGGAGACAACACAGAAATATGTCTTGTAGCACGACGCCCAGACTCTTGTCTGATACCGTCAGACAATGAGAAGGTGAAAATTAATGATGGTACGTGGAAAAATTAGATAAACTCGGCATAGATGACCTGTATATAATGCCGAAATCGATGTTTTGCCAATAAGAAATTGGACTGTTAATTCGCTTCTGCTTGTCTTGGACAACTGGATATACACATGTATCTGGTGAGTAAATCGTTGAGATTTACACGGAAAAGTTTGAAAGCGTATAAAAGTCTGGACGCAAACAAATACTTTGTTGCTGGATCTGTTCTCATCAGGAATAAATCCCACATAGTGATGGTTTTGATGGGTTGTGAACACGTTAACCTTTGCCGAAATCCATCGATCTTTTCAGCTAGTATTCAATACAAATACCAATAGTTAAATAAATGACCCCTGGTTTTACACAAACTCGCATTCATTAACTATGACTGAAAAAAAAAAAGAGGTCGGAGTGGTCTCCATGGAACTTACTTGGAAGCGTTTGCGGTAACACTTAACCTCCATAAACCTCTGCGACACGTTTTTTTTTTTTTTTTGTTTATTAACACGGATTGTTCTCAAATGAGTCAATTTGGCATTATAAATACTTTTTGGTAATTTGAGATTGAGAAGAATAATCCTACCTGAAATGAAGCGATTACTATACAGGCGTGTGAGTATTTTGCCTGGGCACCATCCATCATGTTTAATTGCCGAAATCCATCGATATTTTCTGGTCTTTTCAGCTGGCATTCCATAGAATGATCTCTTTGAAAATCTGTCTCGTCTGCTGTGACAACCAACAGCACAAAGGTCTCGGGTATTGTAAATATTCTCCGGTTCAATGTCTCCCACAATGTCGAGCAGCTCTGTTTGACTGGTAATATGGCGCCGTGAAAATTGTGATGTCACGTGCACAAGCTCTATACAACTTGTCTAAAATAATGTCAGAATCCATCCTATAATTGTGCTACCTAGTTCCTACATGTTGCTTTCAAGTCTCATTATCTTGCAATGTACTGGTAAGAACTCTCCACGGCTGGTCATCCCCCATTTTACTTGCATCATGATTATCACTAGCCATTATGTATTTCAGCAAGCTATACAACTCGGTCACAGCGTTATAGAACTTTCTGGAGTTAGAGATGGAAAATGATGATGCAACGGGAACATGTGGAGAAAGGAAAAGTGGAGAATTGAAAACGTGTTATACTGTGAGCGATAATCACAGAGAAGGGCAGGTACAAAAACGAAGTTTTTCCAGGAAAAATATACAGTGGGCGCTCATAATTTTACAGTCACACATAGACACAAAGTTACTGAGATTCCTCATTCCGAAGGGTAAACTAGTTTTTTTTTTTTTATGTACTGTACAGTCTGACTGAGTCAAGGAACGGATTTGTCTCACTTGTGCTTACTGACCCCTTCTGGTCGGCGCTGCGTATTGCTCAGGCATGACTCTTACCATCAATTCAACTGTTACTGATGACAAAAGATTACTCTACATTTATTTAGTAAGTTAAAGAAACAAGATAGTTTGGGTAAAGTACTGAGTACATCCGAAGACTAGAACGCACAGACTTAGCTTGTTGATTCGCTTCACCTGTGTGCCTTTTGCTCGACAGAAGTAGTTTGACTAACAACTCCTAGAAAAGTAAAATTAGGTTTATGTACTTACTTTTTTACGTGTTTTTTTTTTTTTTTTTTTTTAAAGAGGTAATACCCGAGAGGAGCTATAACATCTTGTGTGTGAAGAAGCCCATCGTGGCCTTTGCAAACGTTCAATCGTCCCAGAATGGGTGGAAACCAACCATGATTATTCCGCATCCAATCAAATGCCAAACCTGTTTGCTTACGCTGCCATGATTGGTTTGTATGTTGATTTGGGCGGGGTTACGAGAGTTCGCCAACCGAGTGATACTTTGGCTGGAGAGGCTCGCAGTGAGAAAGTCACCTGTCCGTCCCCCATGGGGAGCTCAAGATTGATTTCTTCCTCTTTTTAAAAATACATTTATTCAGTAAATTCTGCTGCATGTCAATCACATTTTCTGAGCAGTCTTTCTGTGCAGATCGAGCAATATGAAGAGTCTGAAGGCAAAGTTTAAAAAGAATGAGGTACGTGCTTGTTGGTGTGAATGCAGACTGCCTTGTGTGTTTGTATTTGCTTCTATTTTGTAAAGTTCAGTATCGTAAATGGACATTTATCCTCCCTGGGGAGCGTGTTTGAATGTGAGGTGGGTGGGGGTGCATGACAGCAGGGCAGTTGCGAGAAAAGAGGCTCAATGGCCAGTGGAGCTCAGGTACCATTCAATTATTCATACATCCACTCACCAAATAAATTTCTAAAGGTGAACTCACGTGCATTTGTCATCATTCTTTAATACCCTGTGATACCGATTATGACGCCAGAGCCGTTGCTAACAGGAAAGCGGCAATCGGTGTCAAGCATTATTATTGTTATTATTATTATTATTATATTATTATTGTATTGCTCAGGAGGAGCTATGTTTAGCCTTGGCTGTAGTGAAAGTTACAGTAATTTCCAGATGTACATATACAAATGCACTGCTTTTTTTCTTAATCAAAACATCTGGGAGCCATTTATTTTTTAGGGTTATTCTTGTATGATGAGTTGTGTTGTGACCGGTTTCTGGTATGTTTACAGTTCAAACAAAGGACCTTTCCGACCTGTCAATCGCTCGTACAATAATAGCCAATCAGATAGCGGCATTGTCGTAACCCATGGCTTGACCCGCCCCTCTCGCCGCATTGTCCCGCAAGCAATGCTGGTTGTCAGTAGCGTGCGCTTGGAAAAGTTAATGTTACGAAGTAAATGGCCCTCAGATGCGCTTGGGGAACGTGCAATTCTGACGAAAGATATCCGGCTAGGTTACAAAGGGCCCCCTTGATTCATTTTCCAAAGCCTAAAACACAGTTGACGGAGTGTCAAGATTGGATTAAGGGTCACGGAAGAGGGCGTGCTTTACTATTTGCCCATTTGTATCACATCAGACTTTTAAGACAGAGCACTGGGTTCGATTGTGAGCCAAGTCAAATGAAAACACCCACTCACTTATAAAGACTACAACGATATTACTCGGGATCTTTCCAAGTACAAAGTACTCACCCTGCTTTACATGCGCAGTACGATTCCACTATTTTATTTATTCGTAGTATTTATTATGATTTAATTGACTTCAAACCTGTTCTGTTCAATCACCATTTTGAAAGCTTGTGGGACATGGCTAAGATCGCCATCGGAAAGGTCCATTACAAGCAAAGGGCATTAAAAATAGAGATGGTTTCAATGACTCACTTTCCCCCCTCACTATTCACAGGGCTCTTGGGATGCTGTATTCAATTATTTGCACTGACCAAAAAACATTGAATCTCAAATTTGACTACTGTAGGCTATATACTGTAATTTTTGGAGCAAGAGCTATCCTTCAAATCTGTACAGTACCTGCATATTGTGGTGTCCCCAAAACCTGAAAGTGAACACTTAATTGTCTCCCTTCCGTCCGAGTGACGGAGCAGAGCACAGCCAGCATGTTTCTCCTCTTTCTTGCTGAGTCCTGATAAGGAGTGAGAAGGGCACATTGCTACAGGATGGAACGGCCGAGGGGTGGAATGCTCAAAAGACTGGGACAAAAACAATCTTGGAGAAGCTATTCTAAAGAAGAGAGCTGAGATTTGAATTCTAATTAGTAGAGAGGTTAGGAAGCTCAGATGCGGAGCAGTCGGAGATCCTCTCATAGCTCACAGATCCTCCCTGGACCGTTTTTTTAGTTTAGTGTGTATGCTAGCTGCATCTATCCTGTCGCTAGCCAGATGAAGCCTTTTTGTCGTTGTCTCAGCCTGCTCCCACTCCCAGTATGTATCATTTCAAAGTCATGAAACTGAAGTGTTGTGTCATACCTTGTTTTTGTGGGTGATACTTTTTTTTCCTCTTTTTTTTATTTTGGCTTGGATCCCAACAGAGTCAAGACTGGAGCAAGAGTGATGAGAGGCTCCTCCAGGCTGTGGACCAGAACGAAGCAGACAAAGTGTCCGCCCTCATCCTTAAAAAGGGTCTCTGTCCCACCAAGTTGGACGCCGAGGGCAAGTCGGCGTAAGTGGGTCACCGTAGGCCTCCTGTCCGCCACTTTAATGGAGTTGAGCCAAAATGCTAAACAAATGTAATATAATATTTTAGGACTACAATGCTGTGTTGGACCCCATCCTTTTTATATAGCTCATATTTCCTCACTCAAAATAGATGTCTGCTGTAGTACCAAGATTAACCTGTGAAAGGCAGTATGGAACCGCAAGGCACCCACACTGCCAGGAAATACAAAGAAGAAAAAGTTGTAGTAGTACTGTAGTCACTGATTTAAACAAAAAGACTGGATAGTGAATACAAATCGAGTGGTATGTCAATTGGATGAAGCCACGGCCGCCATTTCGGTACTCCCAAAATGTGGGAGGACATGGTTTACAGGTTGGATTACGGCGGGGTTTTTCCTCAAAGTTTGGCATATCGAATTAAAACTGGTCGTGTGAGCTTGACATTTTTTTCAGTTCTGGTAACACGAAGGATTTTTACTTCAACTTGGTAAGCCAAAAAAAGGCTTAAGTGCAAAGGAAAAACATATAACACTGTGACTACCAAGAACCCTTGCATGTTACCTACAGAGCCCGATTTCCGTGACGTTAACTTTTCCCAAAATACGCTGTGAAGCCCGATCATCATAACATAGCAAAAAACTAAGCATTTTTTGTCATAACATTACATTTCAAAGTCAATCAGTTACATACATTTTTGGAAATAAAGACTTGCAAGGGGAAAATACATGCTAAACACATTGTTGATTTGTTGTCTCTGCGACGTCCTATTTCAGAGAGAAAATTTAAACTTGTTTCCTCGCATTTGAAAATCACGTTCAATTTGCTCTGTTTGTGTTCTTTGTTCTGTATTATGAAATTCATCAAAAATTTCACAGAAAATGTATTTTCTTGCTTATTCACTGATGAATGGAAAATATTGACATCACTTTTTCGCAAAAAACTGTCGGCCTATAAAGGTGAAGCAGAGAGTGAACAGTGAACAACAACAACCGTAAATATTTCTAACTTACCTGTGGAATGTTTTCTCACAGCCACGAAACTGGCGATTAACGTTTTTACAGCGGTGTTTTTGGGAGTATCAAGATGGCGGATGGCAACTTCAGTTTTGGGGGCCAATGAGCCATCCAGTCGTTTTTTTTTTTTTTAGATCAGTGACTGTAATGACATGAGCTTGAGAAGGAGAACGAATATAAGAAACTAGTAAGGCTGAAATGATGAATAATTCAACAAAAAAAGTAAAAGAGAAGTCATTATTTTAAAACTTTGCTTATTATTGTTTAATAATGCAAATTTAATTGTTATTTGTTTAAAGGATGGGATGATTGGTAGAATAATCAATAACAATAATAATATCATTCATCAAATATTATATCATATTACATTATATAGTATTTAGAAACTACCCCAAACTGTTAGCTTATCTGGTCACTACATTGTGATTTCAAACTCTTCTTAGCTTTTTTATCATGGTGAAAGCCTTGTGGGAGACCTTATTCAAGCACTGTTGCTTCTTTATTTGTAGCCAGAAAAAAATGTAAAGTTATGTGAGTTTCCTTTTTGATTATTGTTCTATTTGATGTCAACAATCATTGACTCTTGTGTCTCAACCTCAGTCAGGGTTGACTAGACACCTGCGTTTACCATCGTAAACATTGGACAGGTTTAACATTTCCAACTCTCGTTTTCCAAAAATTTGGATAGAAAAAAATTCTCTTACCACATCTGATACCAAAGGATAATTGCTCAGTACAATTTAGAGACAACTGACAATTGGACCTTTCCCGACTGGGCTCAAATTCAACCCAATTATTGGTATGTGTGGGCCACGCTTCAATGCATGGTGTGAAAACAATATCTACATTCAAATCAATTCCGAGTTAGAGAATAAATAAACGCATACAAATTATACATGTGTCCCTCCGGGAGCTTCCACCTGTGTGTGTCTCGGGGGTTTGTCGACTGCCTGGAGGTCATCATCGCCCACGGAGCGGACCTCAATGTCACAGATGGTGCCGGTGTGTTATTTTACAATTCAAAAAAACAAAACATATTTTACCCACCAAGGCCACCGCATTACATTTTATCACATGCTGTTTACCGATTTTTAATTGCTAGGCTTCGGCGCCCTTCACCTCGCAGCCCAAAATGGACAGTCAGACTGTTTAAAGAGAATTTTACAGGTAACTCCTTCCAGTGGACAGAATTCATTTTATCATTAATAAATAAAGAAGAGATCAACGCATCTTCTGTCCTATCATGTTTTTATGTGTAAAAGGAGAGATTAGAAGTAGATTGCACAGACTCCATTGGAAGGACGCCCCTCCACCATGCAGGTACAGTAACATTATCTTACAGTACACACCACCTGTAAAGTACGCTGCATATTTTGTGTATTTTAATCACATCAGACCAATCATTCCCAACCATTGTTCAATGCGAAATGATCCAATTTCAGTTAATTGGTGTGAATATTACTTTTTATCTATGGTTTACACTTTTGTCCTCAATCTTGTAACTGTTTTTACTCACTGATAGCAGCACTTTAACAACATACTTGTCCTCTTTTGGTATTATCTCTTGTCTTCAATTCCCCAAGTATCGTGTATTTTTATCATATCTCACATCACATTATTTTAAACTCCATCTTACTGTGTATTATCCCAATATACTTCATATTCTGGCACGACCAGAATATGTGTATATGCATCCGTGCTCTCTGGCATGATTTCTAAATAGATTTCTTTCCCAATATTTGGAACAGGTTGACTATATTTGTAAAATTAAATAATCTAGTGGATGCATAAGAGTTTTCCAATATGAAATATGTGAATCAATAAAGGTTGGGAATCGCTGTATTAGATGCAGATCTTGGAGTGATGCGGTGCAGTGGCTGCAAATAAGTATTTGAACACCTGCATTATATTAAATGAATTCTCTAACAGAGTTAATTCAGGGAGACTTTTTTTATACATACTGTAATTTGTGCAGGTGTACTTTATGATAATGCCACTCTTGGGAATAAAAATGATCATAATACCATTGAAAAGTACTATCAATGTGAATCACCAATTTTGTTTCCAGCTGTCAGTGGCTGCTTATCCTGCACTGAGATCCTATGGGACTTTAAAGCTGATCTTGATGTCCAGGACGGGGTAGGTTCGATGGTGACTGGGTGTTATCGTAGTTGCATTATTGCTCCAACAATGTATGGATTTGTACGTCCCTGTTCAGGATGGAGCCACCGCTCTCATTCTGGCCGCTCAGATGAGTCGAGCGGAGCTGTGTATCTTTCTGCTGGGTCGAGGTGCCAACGTAAACATTCAGGACAACCAGGGGAGGTATATACAACTCTGAGGAGATTGGCTTGAAGTCGCGTGTCTCTGTCAATGTGGCTGGAGCAGCTGCTGAATTTCTGACAGATGGAGTCGGGCGAGAGCAGCACCGGGGTTGCGCTGGTCAGAACACAAGGACTCATGAAGGGAGTCTGTGGCATTTGGATACGATTTCAAGGGTGGTAGTTCAAGGCCTCTAGCAGGCATCAACAACTTGCAGTTTGTTTGAAGTAGCAAGCGTGTTGATTCAGTCTCAACGAGTTCCCTGGCATAGCTCTGCTCAATATAACACCGGTATCAAAAACAGTGGTTACAAATATTCAGCAAGTTTGATCAGGCCTGATACACCTCATTGCAGTTTATATAAAATAGAATGAGGTCACTCATTTGAAGAGGACATTTCCTCCTCCGACCGCGCTCTTTTTTGAATTTTTTTTTTTTTTGGTGCTCTGCACACAACGTACCATAAAATGAAAAGCTTAGGTGGTTCAGCTGGCGTTTGGATGTAACACGAGACTGCACAAATGATCCGAAGAGCACTTTCGATTGCACACGCTCACCACCTGCGACCATTCTAAAGCTTAGCCATGTGTTTACGTTATTTTACAATCCCTATTGCGGCCTGTTTATACATACAGTGAAGAAAATAAGTATTTGAACACCCTGCTATATTGCAAGTTCTCCCACTTAGAAATCATAGAGGGGTTTGAAATTGACCGAAACCCAATAGAAAATCTTTGGAGGGAGCTGAAACTCTGTGTTTCTCAGCGACAGCCCAGAAACTTGTCTGAGCTAGAGAAGATCTTTGTGGAGGAGTGGGCCAAAATACCTCCTGCGGTGTGTGCAAACCTGGAGAACAACTACAGGCAACGCTTGACCTCTGTAATTGCAAACAAAGGCTACAGTACCAAATATTAACATTGGTTTTCTCAGGTGTTCAAATACTTATTTGCAGTTGTATCACACAAATAAATCGTTAAAAAAAATCATACATTGTGATTTCTGGATTTTTCTTTTTACATTATCTCTCTCGCAGTGGACATGCACCTACGATGAAAATTTCAGACCCCCCCCCCTCATGATTTCTAAGTGGGAGAACTTGCAATATAGCAGGGTGTTCAAATACTTATTTTCTTCACTGTATGATTTCATTTTGTAGGTTGGGGTGGAGCAGAGAGCGCGTGCTCACATTTGTTTTGGTACCAAATGTGGATTGGTGAATTAAACAGACAAAACTAATATGAAAGATTTATTGAGTGGCAGAATGGAAACCCAAACTCGGGTCGCTGGTCAGCTGGAGCTGAGTCAGAACGAGATGTGGTGTCTAGACCAGGGGACACCAACCTTTTTGAGGTTGAAGGCTATTTTGTGAGTACCAATCATATGAAGAGTTACATGACCTGTTTGGGGGAAACTTCACAGTCAAGAGTTCATTATCCATAAAATCCATCCATCCATTTTCTTAGCCACCCTGAACTGGTTCCCGGCCAATCGCAGGGCACATGGAGACAAACAGCCACACTCACAATCACACCTCGGGGCAATTTTAGAGTGTCCAATTAATGTTGCATGTTTTTTGGGATATGGGAGGAAACCGCAGTGCCCGGAGGAAACCCACGCAGTCACTGGGAGAAAATGCTAACTCCAAACAGGTTGGGCTGGGATCGAACTGTGAAGCCATCGCTTTATCAGCTGATCCACCATGCTGCCTCTTCTCCAACATTATTGTAAATATGTAAATAATGTCAGCAAGTCAGATTCAAAATTGAAAGTACAAATAATGATAACGATTACCATTTGTGACCTGTGCTATTAAAGGAACATGCCTTCCGGGCTCCTTAAGTGGTCCTCTCGAGCAACCATGCGCCCGCGGGCACCGCGTTGGTGACTCGTCCTCGAGACTCTTCACCACCCAATTACGGTGTTCCGTTGCTCAATTACCGCGTCGTCTTCGATCAGGACTGCCCTGATGCTGGCCTGCGAGAGCGACTGCGCCGAGACAGTGGCCGCTCTCCTGAGGGGTGGGGCCAACGGACAGCTGATCGACGGCCTCGGAAACAAGGCGGACAACTACAGCCCCGATAACCATCACATTGTATACATGTTGCAAAATGGAGCACCCCCTGGTACGGTATTAGTCTTAAAGTAATTTCATTGTAAGAGTATATTTGAACTGTGTTTTCAGCTCATTTGACACTGAAAATCAAGTACGTTTAGCTTGTGTGAGTCCTTGATTGCATAAAATAAATAGCATAAAAATAAATGGGCTACGGCCTGCTCCATGTTCCATGGAAACGAAAACTAATACTGACATGCAAGTGAATGACAAATGCTTGACTAGAATAAAAAATGAATAAGTGTACAAACATATTTGTGTGTACCTGTGCCCATATTTCTATGTGTCTCAATGTAAGGAAATGTTTTCTCTCCATCTGCATACGTAGTGTCTGAAGGCACAGGCGAGGAGGTAATGTGGCATTACTACCACAACTTGGTCCTTCCTGGTCCATTATCTTTATTGTACTTGTTTGCTTTCCAGTATGACGTT
This sequence comes from Syngnathoides biaculeatus, assembly GCF_019802595.1. Classification (NCBI taxonomy): domain Eukaryota; kingdom Metazoa; phylum Chordata; class Actinopteri; order Syngnathiformes; family Syngnathidae; genus Syngnathoides; species Syngnathoides biaculeatus. Next base: position 14,103,217 of record NC_084646.1, on the reverse strand, counting down.
ATTGTGTGTTGTGGGTCTGATATTTTGTAATGTAAGACCACTTATCCTTATCCTTTCGCTAATTTTAATCTGACTGCCTCCCTCCCATTTTGACTAATCCAGACCCTCCGGAGCAACTCACGGACCTCACTGGTGCAAGGCGGTAGTACCCCCCGCAAAAGGAAAGCTCCCCCGCCACCTCTCCAGGTACGCTTAACAATATTTCCCATATCTCACAGAATACCACTCAAAGAAATTGTACAAAAACAACTCTACGGTGATTTCCACACTGTTCACGGGGTTACCGATAAGTCATTTTGAGTAATGGGCACCGTGGCGAAAAGGATTGAAAATTGCCAAAATGATGCCAAAATATGGTCGTAAATAAAGCATTACTTTTCTATTAAAATAGAGCAATGGCCTGTCTCAATGAAGCTCCTCCCCTCACTTCAACATAACTCCTCCTTGGACCCAAGTCGCCACAAAATTGCTCCAAAACAAAACTTTTATCTTAGCCACGACTTTGGCCTTAGCACAAAAAACACAAATAGATTATCTATCTATCTATCTATCTATCTATCTATCTATCTATCTATCTATCTATCTATCTATCTATCTATCTATCTATCTATCTATCTATCTATCTATCTATCTATCTATCTATCTATCTATCTATCTATCTATCTATCTATCTATCTATCTATCTATCTATCTATCTATCTATCTATCTATCTAAGATGATTCAACGGAGTTTACAATCTGCTTCCTTATCCATCATTTGCTTCTGTTTCATGTAATCCATCCTAATCAACTAGGGTTTGCCACCCACACCTCATCCGCGGAGCCCCGCTTCTCCCGCTCAGTCACCTGAACCTCCTCAACCTCCAGAATCACATCGGTCAGCCCAGGTTACTGCTGGTTTATTGTTTTGAAGCCATTCATATTTTCATTGACAGTCCCCTGAAGAATTAACATTAAATCGTGTATTTTGGGTGTAAGGTGGAAGACGAGGAGGTGTTTGAGGAAATTCGGCGGCTACGCCTTGAACGAGGGCGTCTCCTCCAGAAGATAAAAGTCTTGGAGCAGCAGCAACAGAGTGCTATTTCTGCCTTGGAGGAGGTACTGCCATACTGGTATACCTGTATGCTTCTTCAAAAGTGCAAATTAGCAACAGACTCTGACACCACATGCGCGTTTGGCTTGTACACGCACACCCCACTAGCTGTCCCAACTAAAGCTGCGTCTAAAGGAGGCAGAAGCTGAGAGGGACAGGTTGGTCGATGAACTGAAGGGAGCCCAAGGCGCTGGGGCGAGTGACTCTGAGGATATGGAGGAGATGTTTAACTTTCCAGGTACGATTTTTATTTGTAATTCCTAAGCATCTACGAATCTGCATGGGCATTCAAAATGTGGCAAAACCCCTAAAAAGTTATCTAGTATTAAATATATGCTTAATTTGGAGGACTCTCATTCAATAATGCTGTAAGATCCTACAAGATTGCACCAAAACACTGGTTAATAGCAAAGTCGCAATTGATGTGAAGGAAGTGTGTTAGAATGTTTTGTCAGGGAGAAGCTAAGTTTAGCCTGGGTTGTTAGTGGAGAGAGCGGCACGGTGGTCTCGGCTGGTAAAGCGTTGGCCTCACAGTTCTGAGGACCCGGGTTCAGTCCCGGCCCCGCCTGTGTGGACTTTGCATGTTCTCCCCGTGCCTGTGTGGGTTTTCTCAAGGCACTCCGATTTCCTCCCACATCCCAAAAACATGCAACATTAATTGGACACTCTAAATTGCCCCCAGGTGTGATTGTGAGTGCGGCTGTTTGTTTCCATGTGCCCTGCGATTGGCTGGCAACCACTTCAGGGTGTACCCCGCCTCTTGCCCGTTGACAGCTGGGATAGGCTCCAGCACTCCCCCTGACCCTCCTGAGGATAAGCGGTGAAGAAAATGGATGGACGGATGTTGTAAGATGTATTTGAAGTTATAAGTTGCAATGTTTAGGGATCAAAATATGTTCCATTTTAAACTATTAATATCAGTAATAAGGGGACGCCAATTGGTTTTTCACAATAGCGGAGAGGCACTGTTGGTGTCACCTCCATATAATGTGCTTGTTATGGTCATTACATACTTCATTTCCATGACCATGCACTTCAGAGATGTTGCTCTCCAAGCGTTCGAGAGCGTCACCCGCTCGCAACGAGTCCTCCTCTGACACACGATCCACCAACCTGCCTGTCGACGACACAGACCAGGGAACTGTGGAAGAGTTACACCAAAAAATAGAGGAACTCACATCGCAGAACACAGAGCTTGTTCTCAAAGTGCAGGTACAAACACACAGAAACTTTCAGAAAAAATACACACACACAATAGTAGAACAGGTAGACTCTCACATGAAGATGTCTTTCATGTCTTGATTAACTTTATGATCTCATCCTTGTTCAATATGCCTTAAAGTCAGGTTATGTGCATCTTGACCTTATGTCTTCATAAACATGGCTGCCGCAGCTTCTCTTTTACCATATGTGTGTATTTTTCTTACCTTATGAAGAGTAATCATGTCATGTTGCATTCTAAGCTACGATGCCTTTGTCACTTTTCAGATGCTGGAGATGTTTGAGAAGGACGACACTGACATGCAAAGCCCCGGCGTGGGCTTTGTCCCCATAGAACAGTACGAAACCGTTAGGAAGGAGTTTGAAGCCCTGCAGGAGCGATTCTCTCGGGCTCAAATGTCCAGTGGAGCGTCCGGTGAGGCGGAGGAACGGTAAGATCTGTCAAGCATCGAACGACAGTAATCCACTAAATAGTTGCGGTTCGCAACAGTCCTTGGCTGTATCGATGCCAGAAGCTGAAACTCACAAAAACAACTGTTTACAAATTCGCCAGGATGCAAACAACACAAATATACTGCATGTCATTACCGTAATTTAAAGCCTATAAAATGCGACGTTTTTCACACGCTTTCAACCCTGCGGCTTAAGCGGTGATGCGGATAATTTCTGCATTTTTTTGTAATGGCCGCAAGGGGGCACTCGAGCGGAAAAGGTAAGAGTGATACCAGCGGAATATGTGTGCCAAGGAAGTGACTTTTACCCGTAGTTTTTTTTTTTTAAAACCGGCTCTGTTAGCGCTGCGCTAGCGTTAGCACTGTGCTAGTGTGTTGCTGCTGTGTTACTGCCGTGTCTCTGTGATTTTTACCGGTATGTTTTTTTTTTTTTTAAACTGGCCATGTTAGTGCCGTGCTAGTGTGTTGCTGCTGTGTTACTGCCATGTCTCAGTGATTTTTACCGGTATGTTTTTTTTTTTTTTTAAACCGGCCCTGTTAGCACAGTGCTACCGTGTTGCTACTCTGCAGCTGCCGCGGCTGTTTTTTTATTTTTAACCGGTATGTTTTTTTCTTTGAACCAAACCTGTTCGTGCTACCGTGTTGTTGCTATGTCAAGATAACCTAAGGTATTAAAGCTTTCTGTGTACCTTGTTTCTATGTAAATATCTCGTGTTTCAATCTGGGTTTCATTGTGAGCGCCTACGGCTTTTACACAGGTGCATCTTATGTAGATAGCAAATGGTATTTCCTTTAAAAATGTACTGGGTGAGCTTTATAATCCGGCACGCTCTGTAGGCCGGAAATTACGATACATGCTGACCGGTGGCAAATGTGAGCATCACTTGTATAAGTATGTCACTGGTATAAATATAGTAGATTCGATACATTAGAAGCAAAGCTGGCTCTGTTTGATTTGGTCTTTGTATTGTTCCACAGTGGTGACCAAACATCAATGGCTGAATGTTCCGAGAGTCCAGAGGCCCTGAAGGAGAAGCTGCATGCCCTGCAGAGCCAGTTGGCCTCCTCCCTGTCCGAGCTGGAGCAGCTAAAGGAGAAAATGCGTTTTGGGGTGTTCTCCATGGAGTGTGGCGAAGGAGATGCAGCAGGTGCTAGTGAGATTCCAGCCGCGGAGGCCCAGCAGCTGAGGGCAAGGGTGGACGAGTTAAAGGAGGAGCTTGCTCAGGGACATGCCAAATCGGTTGCTCGAAGCTCTGAGGACGCTGACAGAATCAAACAGCTGACAGAGAGAGTTGAGCAGCTCCAAGCTGCTCTAGTCCGGAAAAGCTCTGCGGACAACGGCGGCTGGACAAACTCAGCTGCGGGAGACCGAACGGAATCCGTGAAACTTGAAGATAAAGTGGCTGAGCTGGAGGCAGCTGTGGCAGAGGGAGGGAGTTTGTCAGGAGGCGCCGGACCAAACGGGGAACAGATTCGTCGCCTTCAGGAACGTGTGGAGGAGCTGGAAGGTGAGCTGAAGAAGTGCGTTCCCCGTTCCCACCTGGAGGAGTTGCAGGTCACCCTGGGCCTCCAGTGTGAACAGCTGGCGAGAGAGAGAGCGGAGGTGGCGAGGAGGCTGAACGATGCCCTCCTCCAGTTGGAGAGCGTCAGGCCTCCTGCAAACGGCGAGGATGACGATGAAGAGGAAGAGCACTCGGAGAGCTCAGAGCTCTCCGTTACATCAGGTTTGGCGTCACCTTATCTGAATACAGCGGAAACTAAAGCTGGCCTGGGTTTAATCAATAAATCCGATTGTATTTGTCAGAAAATAAAAATATGTCCATAGTTGATGGTATCAAGCAACAAAATGGCTGTGAATAGAAAGAAAGGAGGTAGTTTACAAAAGCAGTCGGCGTTGCCAACTCACAAATCAGTTGCTATATTTAGTGACTTACACAACATATCGAGCATCTGTTTTCTCAGGAAGTGACTCGTGAGTTTAATTCTTGCTAAGAATTCCTGTTGCCCATTTATATGTTGCAAACAGTGATTTATCATGTTGGGAGTTTTGGACCTGAGGTATGTGCTAAATCCTGGACAACACAAAAGAAAAAGTTAAACTTGTTTTAAAATTTGTCATTCATGTTTTCTGTCTGCAAAGGGAGACGGGTTCGATTCAAATTCTAAATAGAATCTTTGTCAAAAATGTAAACTATTTTATTTTGAGGCCATATTCCCCAGCCCCTGTGGAAACTGAATTTATGATATGCACGTTTCTGCGTATCTCTCCAATCAGAGCCCTCAAGACGTACGCTGGCGGCCGTCCGCCAGGAGCTGGAGGCGGCTCGACAGGAAGCCGCCCAGGCTCTCGATTGCTTATGCGCTGAGCGAGAGAGTCGCGCCCACGATGCCCTGAGCCTGAAGGACGTCGTGCCCCTGTCGAAGCACAAAGAAGCGCTGTCCGCTGTGTCGGAGCAGCTGGCGCAAACCCTGCAAGACCTCCGGGAGGAAAAGACCCTGCGGACGGAGGCTGAAGAGCAGGCGGCCAGATTTGAGGCCGAACTCGAGGCCGCGCGTGAGGCCGTGCCGAAGGAGGAGCACGAGAAAGTCAAGGTTGGTGGCCAAGTCTGCTGAGATTAGTCGGCCCCAGCTCACCCGTGATCCTAATCAAAACAACCGTTACAGAAAATGGATGGATAAAAGAATATTTATAATAAGTAAATGTCGATACATAATTAATATTCAGGTTCCTAACTATCCAATCAAAATGGATGAACTCGAGTCCAGTCCCAGTGGCTTTTAATATTCACCCAAGTCTTTGTTCTCTGGCCTGTTAGGCGGAACTGGAGCGCTCTCTGCAGGCCAGCGAGAGCAGTGCAGCGGCAGCTCAGGAGGCCTTGAGTGACAAAGAGACACAACTGAGGGAACTCAAGTCCCAAAAAGCCGCCCAGCAGGGTCTTATCTCCAAGGAGGACCACGAGGCCCTGCGGCTGTCCATGCAGGCCGAGATCAACGCCATGGCGGCCCGGCTTAACGACCTCACGCGCAAACATGAGAAGACCTGCACTGAGGTGCGCGTGCTATTTTGCCAAAATAATTTTGATTTATGGAAAATGAGTAATTGCGACGTGCTGGGGGTCGAGTACTTGGTTCAGGTGTTCCAGGTCCAAAGGGAGGCCCTCTTTAACAAGAGCGAGCGGCAGGTTGCGGAGACACAACTGGTCGCCGTGCAGCAACAGCTGCAAGAACTGCAAGCCAAGTCCGGGCACATCCAGGAACTCCACACTAAAATTCAAGAATCTCAAGGCCTGGTCAAGGAGAAGGACCGCAAGGTGAGGTATTAAGTAATCATATTCGTTGCGCAAATATTGTGATAATTTGGCATGTGTTTAGGTGTGTGTGTGTGTGGGGGTGCTCTATTTACATAAACCTGAAACAGCACAAGGTAACTCAAAAATACTTATATATATATATATGTATATATAAAAAATAATACCAGGATGTGGGCATGGTGAGGCTGTGCGCATGAGCAGAGCTGTTTTAAAAAGATGAACAGTTAACACTTAAACGGGAACCTAAAAAAAAATAATGAACTCTAAGTGTGATTACACAAAAAATATATTAGTAATAATAAATGGCATTTAGGTGGAATGGTGGACGACTCGTTCATCTCTGCCTCACAGTTCCAAGGACCAGGGTTCAAATCCAACCCCCATTTGTGTGGAGTTTGCATGTTCTCCCCGTGCCCGGGAGGTTTTTTTCTAGGCACGCCGGTTTCCTCCCACATTCTAGGTTAAGTGAAGATTTTAAATTGCCCGTAGGTGTGAATGTGAGTCCCAATGGTTGTTTATTTATGTGTGTGTACCCCGCCTCCTGCCTGAAGATATCTGCGATAGGCTGCATTGGCCCTTGTGAGGATGAGCTGCTCAGAAAATTGATGGATGGATAGAAGACAGCATTTACTGTATATAGCCTAGGACATCCATCTATATTCCAAGCCGATTATCCTCACATTTTATCAGCAGCATCTTTAAGATGCACTGCTTCAAGCTTGCGGGGGAATTTTTTTTTTTTTTTCGTTGTAAGCTTAAGAGTAATACCAATGTTTTCTTATGTTATGTATTTCAAATTCACCCACGTTGATACGACCACTGTAGGGGTGGGGCTTCTCCAAACAGTTCCTACAAAGTTGGAAACCTATAACTACCCAAAATGTCTTGGGAAGATGAATAATTAGGTTTCAGTGAGCGATTAAGGGTACTAGCCCAATCTCCAGTTTGATTAATCACAAATATTGGAAAGTGGAACAAATGATGCATTTTTGCAGATTACCGAGCTTTCAAAGGAGGTGTTCCGGCTAAAGGAGGCGCTCGGATCTTTGTCGCCGCCTCTCGGCGTCACGTCCTCCGGCTCACACGCCCATCACGGGAACCCAGGACAGCAAATGGCGCTACAGAACAGGATTGCCATCCTCGTCCAGCAGCTACAGGTAAAGACATAATGTAAATTCATTTGAAAGATATACATTTGAGGACATTATCATGATTAATTTTACTTCTCACAGGATTGGGAAAGAAAACACAAGCAGGTGGTGGCCGTGTATCGTTCTCATTTACTGGCAGCCGTGCAGGTCGGTGGCAATCAACACAGAATCGTACAAGCATTATTATTATGATTCATATTATCATTATAATACATTACTGGTGCACTCACTTTACTACTCTCGCCACACTCCACCGTTTACATATCTGTTGTTGACCAATACTGGCCACTAATGTGCCTGAGGAGCAGCGGCGCCATTTGAGCAATCCAATGAGTAGTATCTGCAACATTTGCACAATTGACATCGCTCCAAATTATTTTTACAAGTGGTCACTTTCAACTGCATATATCTGTTGAAGTCTCTGCATCCTTTGCAGAGTGGTCATTGCATTGCTGTATTAATCATTCAAACTGCTCTAATATCGTTGTGTGTCAAATATATTCTCCGTCAATTGACTGCATTACTAGAACAGCTCAAATTACTGTAGACAGATTCCTGGTGTGTTTTTGACATACCCTTATTTCCGGCCTACAAACTGCGACTTTTGTCACACGCTTTCAACCCTGCGGATTATGCAGTAATGGTACACAGAAAGAGTTTAACGCAGGGGTCACCAATGCGGTGCCCGTGGGCGATTGGTCGCCCGCGAGGACCATATAAGGCGCCCGTGAGGTATGTTCTAAAAATACCATAGGCCACAAATTTTTACTATTATTTGTGCTTTAAATTCTGAATCTGACTTGCTTACGTGAATTAAAATTTTAAAATACCTGTAATGTCATTTACTACAATAAATTAAAACAAAAATATTTTATGTACGTGTAATGAACCGAGTCTGAAATTTGCCGCAAACAGGTCACGTAGCCCTTCATACGATCGGTGCTCACGAAGTAGCCCTCAGCCTCATAAAGGTTGCTGAGGCCCGGTTTAACGCTAGGCCGCGTTAACGCTAGCCCTGCGCGCTCGCGTTGAACTTTGTGTACCGAGGCTTATAACCAGGTGCGCTCTGTGGGACAGAATTACGGTACGTGGCAAAATGATTGATTCTAATGTCACACACACACAGGTCCACAACAAAACAGGGTTATAATTACTGTATTCCCTTGACCATGATGCCTTTTAAATTGGAAAAGGAAGTAATAGAGCTCGTTAAAAACAAGAAAAATAATAATTCTAGGATAATGTCATACAAATACGAGATTAAAGTGGTCATCTTGCCATTGCAACAGCAGAACATTAAGAAAGCAAAAATAATTCCACATCAATAGAAAGTCATGATATCACAAGATTGAATATCAGAGATATATTAGGACAACTTATTTCTAGTAGAAATGTTACAGTATGTAAAAATTTGTTCTATTACATAATATGTAATTTTAGAATACATTTTATGACAAAAAAATGCTCATTTTACTTGTGTTTTATTTATCATCCCTGTGAGTTTTAACATCATGTGCCAATAAATGATTCGGATCCTTCTAGATTAGGGGTCTCAATCAATTTAATTTGGGGCTGCTGGAGGCGGAGTCTGTCTGAGGCTGGGGCGCAGTGGAATTTAAATTAGAAATTAAAAACAACCCTATCTTCTCAAACATCTTTTTTTTTTTTTTTAACACAAAACAAGATGAAGGACGCTGGTGATTACGTGTGTTTAAAAAAAAAATTCCTTGGCAACGCTGCTGTAACTTTCTCATTGAAAATTGTTTCTCTGCTTGCATCAAGTCCAGTCGATGATACACGCCCAATAGCCATCTACCCCACCGTGATTGGTCAGCTCCACACACAAGTGCCATCCATATAAAACTCATATTAAAGTGGGGGCCGCAAAATATCATCTCCTGGGCCATTTGTGGCCCGTGGGCCACAAGTTTGAGACCACTGTTCCAGCGAAATAAATCCATCATCGTGCAAAATAGATGGGAATAAAGTCATAATATTATGAGAATAGTTGTAATAGTGTGTCCCTACCAGGGTCGTATGGATGAAGAGGTGCAACGTCTTCTCCTGCAGATCCTCAGGATGAGCCAGCAGGGTCAGTGACATCCACGTCATGCATCGCTCGAACTCATCACATCGAGCAACCACAAGTGTACGACTGTGCTGCACAGAGACAGTGAGCTAACGTTGTCGCACACCATGTAAACACACCCCTGATGGGCTGTAAGTGGCACAGGGGGATGACATTGGCCAAGCCAGGACATCATTAGAGTTTTTTTTTTTTCCATCTTTTCATTTTTGACAACTGCATGACATTTTGTGTGCCACAGCGTGGCCAAAAATGAACCAATTTTTGCAAGGGCATATAAAGTAGCGCATTTTGATATGAAGCGGTTATTTTGGGCAAATTGATGGGCTCGTACTTTTAACAGTGTGATGCTAAATTGTCAAGGTTTTTTTTTTTTTTTTCCCCCAGAAAGATAATCAAGCGTGCTGTGGGAAGTGATCCAATTTCACTTAATAGGTCTGTGTATCTTTCTAACGATCACTTAAGATTCAACCTGAATGTACCGTAGGCGGGAAGACGGCTTTAATTACCTATGATATATTTGCAGAACTAAGGGGGCAATATTTCACATACAATCCCTGTTTACCTTTTTTTTTTAAAAAAGCAATGAAGTTCCTACAAATCACAATAATACTGTTATCTTCATCCCCGCATCGATGCCGTAAAACTGTACAATGAAGTTTGAAAATACATCAAGTCTTGTGCGCTTTTCATAAAAAAAAAAAAATCCAAGTGTGATTATTTTTTTAGAAGAGTTGTGTGCATCGCCTCGCATTTGTTTTTATAATGTTTTCCTTGTTTTGATTCATAATAAATGCATATGTTATTAAATACATTGCCTCTTCACTGTAGCATTAGCGCATCTCTTGGCTGCGGCATGTGTGTTGAAGGTTTCAATTCAATGTCCAATGAGAACTAGAAACCTGAGGCGATTTTTGACAATCATATGAGAACCGAGGTTTTCTTGTTGAATGATTTTTTTTTCCCCACCATGGCGATAACAGCCACAAAACCAGTACTGGTTTTGACAAGTAAATATTAAATATATTAACTGTTCACCCATCCGTGGTCCTATGCAGTTAGTGAAGGAAACCATGTTCCTAATTTAATTTTTTGTTTTCTGTCCATTTCTCTGCACCACGTTGTGTTTCGGTTGTTCCTTTCTTAATTTCACCTGCTATCTCTTCCCTACTTCCTGTTTGTTGAAGTTCCTGTGCACCCCCCCCAAAAAGCTAAACCTTTGTGTCGCAGTACTCACAAGACAACTCATCTTGCTGCGGTTTTGCTACGGCCTGAATGAGGCAGGGCACACGCGTGCAAATTTTATACATTCATCCGTTGACCCAAACTGATATCTTTGGACAGGTATGAATACAGTATGTTCAGGAGCACCCCCACTGATTTTTAACATCACACACCTGTTACATATGCACACTTTCTGCTTTTATCGTGACTAGTGTATTTGGGATGACAAACAAAAAAAGCCAAGTCTTATTCCCCAAACAAATGTCTGCTGCAGAGCCAACACTGACCTGTGAGAGGCAGCACGGTCCAGCAGAAGATCCATCCATCCATTTTCCAAGCCGCTTATCCTCACGAGGGTCGTGGCCCGTGGGAGTGCTGGAGCTTATCGCAGCTGTCAACGAACAGGTGGCAGGGTACACCCTGAACTGGTTTCCAGCCAATTGCAGGGCACTTAGAGACAAAGAATCAGTCACACTCAGAATCACACCTAGGGGCAATTTAGAGTGTCCAATTAATGTTGCATTTTTTTGGGATGTGGGAGGAAACCGGAGTGCCCGGAGAAAAGCCACGCAGGCATGGGGAGAACATGCAAACTCCACACAGGCGGGGCTGGAATCCAACCCTGGACCTCAGATCTGTGAGGCCAACGCTTTCCAGCTGAGCCCACCGTCCCACCCACAGAAGATCCAGTGTGCTGAAATTTTACAGTAGAATAGAGTTCATAGCGAATAGTGAAAATTTCGAGACAAACCTCCAAAAATCTTGGGAAACCGGGAATAAACTGCTATTAACATTTTTTTACAGGATTGCCTCCCCCGCCTCCAAAAAAAAAAAAAAAAAATCCAGAAAAAAGGTGAATCTTCTGGTGCTGCAAGTATGCAGGGGGTCCACTGCACACACCACTATTGTCAGTGGTTGAGGACCAAGCTATTCACTATTAATAGTTTAAACTGTAAATACACCACATACTATGGACCACCTCAAAATTGTAATACTTCAGCATCATCTTCTAACATTAGCCTTACAAATAAATGGGTCACTGATGATTTGATTTCAAAAAGTAAAAAGGAACCCAAGTCTGCATTTACACTTGGCAAAGACTCTCTGCGACCACCCTGGCTAAACTTAGCTCCTCCCGGACATACAAAGTTTGTCTCAATTACAAGGGATTACTGTAACACTATTTTCTGAGAGAAATTCACATATATTTTAAACACACGCTACATCACAAGACAATCCCTCTCAATGATCCTTCAGAGATAATCAGGCCTTGATCCGAAGTGAGGGAACACGCTCAAATTTGGCCCAATTGTTGGTACCGCTAAATACACTATAGAATGCCTTTAGAATGGAACTCTCATTGCCTTCTATGACTTTTATTGAGAAGGATGTTGTAAATCAAGCAAAGACAAGAAATTCCTGAGAAAGAAAGAAAAATGCAAGTTTTGTGATTAAGGTCGTTAAAGGCATACAATGAAACTGCAGCCACGAGCAGCGGAAGATCATATCATACTCATATCGCAATAGCTCAAGTCTAGAGTGGAAACAGAAAATAGCCATTTAAAGGTAGAAAGTAAAAATATGTTTGCCTGAGCCTGGGACAAAGAGAACATCAGGTCAGGTTGCAATCCATATTTGTATGACTTGACCTTCAGGGATTTAGCAACTAGGCGGACAAACGAACATTATTATTCTGCATTGACCCTAAAATGAGCAGCTTACATTCCTGTTTACAAGTCCAAGATCAGAATCATCCTGTTGTTCGGACAGTCATTCATTGGCATTCCAGAAAAAACAACAACAAAAAAAAAAACAGTCTGTTTGCAACAGGCACGACGATGCACATTCTGTACACAAAATGCGAGTCCCTGTCTGGTTATTAAGGCACTGAAGTTGGACAGGCTGTGTGTGTGTGTGTGTGTGGGGGGGGGGGGCACACACGTTGGGGGGGGGGTCTTAAAGCACTCACTGGTCACTTGATTAGGTACACAGACACAACTTCACGAGATCCTGCACACAAATTCCATGATGATGATGTAATGCATCAAACTGAGAGCTCTTTTTCATATTTTAGTTTCCGTAACATAAAATATTGGCCCATTTTCTAATCCGTTTAAAAATAAAAAGAATTCCACCGTCATTTTTGTCTTAATCCGTAATGCTATTTATACATTGCCTAATTCTTACTTTACAGCATTTATATTAATTGTACTTAAGAAATGGGTTTTTATTCCTAAACACCTTTCGATGTGGGTTTTCCTTCTGCAACCAAGCTTGTAACTCAACACACGAGTATCTCAAATCATTTGGACTCATTAAAATGAATGGAAATTGCATTCATCTGTTCCTGACCCCCGCAAATCATCGTAATGTGTATTTTAATTTGTGAAATTGGCAGTTTATAATATTGCACTTTATAAAAACATACAGTCATGGCATGATTAAATAGAATTCAAAGATGTATTTTTTTAGTCACATTTTTTCTGTTTCAATTCGATAGTCATTGTTCTGCTCCTTCTGCTGTGGTTACTGATGGCCACCTTATGCCAGTCTACTGTATTACAGACATACGGGTACACCTGGAACGGTCACTATTTAGTAAGCTGCAGTATCATTAGTCACTATTCATTTATGTCTATGAATATTGTTGTATTATCTGTCTGCATTTGTGTTGAAATAGCTGGCGCTTGAACACAAAACTATTCATTTGTCATTAAGTTATGTGGTTATTATTGCTAGTATTTATTATATATGTTTTCTAATTATTATCTATAGCATTATTCATAAATCTTTCACAATTTTACTATATTTTTGCACCATTATTTAACAAGAACTCATTAGATATTAGAATATCGGAATCAAATCCAGTAAAGACATTGCTACGATTGATTTTCTTTTTTGTGATGTATATCTTTTATTACTATTTATCACATCTGATAAATATATAAAATATCCATCCATCCATCCATTTTCTTAGCCGCTTATTCTCACAAGTGTCACGGGGAGTGCTGGAGCCTATCCCAGCTGTCATTGAGCAGGAGGTGGGCTACACCCTGAACTCGTTGCCAACCAATCGCAGGGCACGTAGAGACAAACTGCCGCACTCACAATCACACCTAGGGGCAATTTAGTGTCCAATTAATGTTGCATGTTTTTGGGATGTGGGAGGAAACCGGAGTGCCCAGAGAAAACCTGTGCAAGCATCTAATAAATATTATATATAATAATATAATAATAAATATAATAGTTTAGGTACCTGATTTTACCAGAAGAATATTTCCAATGTGTAGTTCTACACCACCACAACCACATTAATACAGACATTGAATTAAATTCAGCATTATGACTTTGGTAAATATTGACTACTGATATTGTACATTGGAGCTCAATTTCTTCGACTGACTAGACTTAATAAAGTGGCCAGTGAGTATACACCATATTTGACAAAATACACACAAAGAATGACTCAGTGAGCCCTACTATACATTATCAGTGTCCATCTTTGCAGGTTTGGTGCTTTTGATTAGCGGGGGAGACATACAAACCGTGTACTCAAGTCTTTTTTTTTTTCTTCCCTCCTTTGTACCGTGTAACCACGGCGACAGAATCTCATGTGATATAGGATTGCGTCCCATTTGTGCAACTTACTGATGAGGTAAGTCATTGCAGAGCAGAAGCAGAGACTAGACAATAGACATGGAAGTCGTTTAGGTCCTTCGTTTAGCTTAATAGCTGCATGCTGGGGGGGACAAGACCAGGGACAGTTTCGTGATATGAATATCCAAAAAGGCGACGACGTCTCACTCCCCTTCGACGCTGTCATTTGTCACACGTGTGTGTCCACTTGAGATTTAAAAAAAAAAAAATCTCCTTTTGGTTTCCACTGGAATAGAAAAAGAAACAAAAATACGATTAGTTTGAAATTGATACCTCATTGAAAAACTGATCACTCACAAGGCATACACACTGATGAAAAATATTTCCATGATTATTATGGGTTTGATACAAAACCATCGAGTTAATAAAACAAAACAAAATATGTAAAAAAATGCTAGTTCAAGAAGAAAAACATCTTATTAAACAATCATTAAATTATTTTTTCGGAAAAAAAAAATTCAACCAATATATATAGTTAAGCTAATAGTCTAGTTTAGTAACACTAAATATATTTATAAAAGCAATAATATATAAAGTTGCTTACCAAAACAATGTTGAGCACCAAAAAAAGTTCATGTCAATAAAAGAAAATATATTGAATTAAGTCCAATATTCACATGGTTTATTAAATAAACATTTTGTTCAGTAAAAAATTAAATTCATGTTGGCTACATTAAGAAACATTGGGTATGTTTTTCAAGCAAAGTAAATTATTTGTTAAATTAACTTCTAAAAATACAAAAAAATTATTAATGTAAGGTTAGGTAATACAAAACGTTACTTCAAGACAAAAAAATTACATTACTGTTGGTTGAATGAAAAAACTAATGTTTTTAAATGTAATATAAAAATTCTGTAACACAAAATATTAAAATTCATTTAAAAAGTGCATGTTAATACAAGAGTATTAACTCAATTCAAGATTAAAAAAAATTTTTAGTAAAAAAAAAAATATTGGTTCATAATGCGTCTACCTAACATTATGGCCAATGAAAGACTGCATATGAAGCAAAACCGGCAAATTTCAAGTTAAACAGATAAAAGTCTTCGCAAAACATATCCATCAGTCATTTGCTTACCATCCCATTGCGCAGAGGGGGGCAGACGGCTCATTGCTTCCTCCTGACCACCTGCTTGAGGTGCAGCTCGCTCTCGGCGGCCACGATAGGCAACTCGTTCCTCAGGTGGTACGCGATAAGGTGGCTGATGCTCTCGAATAGCATGTCTTTGGTCCGGACCTTTGTGTGAGGGAAGCACCAAAATGAGACGCTTTGCAGTTCTCTGTATCACGTTTAGAAGTAGCCAAGAAAACAAGAATGTTGTTACTTTGGAACATCATGACTCAAGTGAAAGAAAAAATCAAAATAATTAGTTTACACGTGAAACGGCACTATAGACTGACCATGTAGATATAGCATTGCATAAAAAGAAAACAATGCAATTTCTCAGGTTCAAAATGGAGTTGTTGTAGGCTGAAATGTATATTTTTAGGCAGACACAGATGACAGCACATGGCGTGGGTCTTTGACATTTGTAGCCTGTGAGGTAAACCGAGGCCAGAGGTTGTGGTACCTCTCCTGACTGCGAGTCACACATGGCTGTTTCCGCTCATGTTTCTGAATACCCATCTGTCCAGTTTCTACAGCACTTGTCCTCAGTGGGGTCACGGGTGCGCCAGAGCCGATCCCAGCTGACTTTTAGGCCAGAGGCGGGCTAGCAACCTGACATGCATTTTTGAGGGGAAATTATGGAGGAAACTAACTTTTCACCCTTGGCGGATGGATTTAGAAAGTTTCCTCTGCAAGAAACAGGAGCTTACTGTACTTTAATATCTGAGGAATTTCATTTCCCACTCACCACTCCCTCAGGGTCCACCAGTAGCAGATGTTTTGGCAGGCCGCAGTGCATGCCTGTCAGCACGTACTGGCCCTGGTTGGTGGTGCTCTCCCGCACGAGGAAGTCTCCGTCTCGGACCAGTAGTTTCTCGGCATCCCGCCGGCTCATGCGGCTGTGGTACCAGGCCTCCCGCCGGAGCTGCTCCTCGTTCGGCGCCACGGGGGCCCGGCGACGCGGTGGGCTCGGCCACTGGTCCTCCAGTAGCTGAACGCTTCCGCCTTCCGCCGCCGCAGCACCGCCTGCCTCGTGCAGTTTCAGCGCGTCCTCAAAGGGTCCTGGAGGAGACCGTGATTGCGCAACAGTGAGGAAGGATTCCAAAAGTGAATGAATCTGTGAATAGTGAACTGCAAATATGCGTGGAATAACTACATTGACTTAAAAAGAACCAACTGCAAGTGTTGTTGGCTTCAGATTAGATAATCATAATCATCACTCATAATATGCCAAGTGCAATTTAGGACTCACTCATGTCAAAGAGGTCCTTCTTGGGACTGTCAGGGCCCCTGGCCCCCCTCTGTCCATCGGGGCCCTGAGCCAAAGAATCCAAGTTTTCCAAACTCTGTGTGTTCACATACTGATGCTCCTCGTAGTCTTTGCTGCCAGGTGGTTGGCTATCAGCGCACAAGTAACCATCTGCAAATATAAATTGCGTGTGGGTATGTGTGTGTGGGGGGGTAGACAAAAAGTATATTTCTGCGTATCGACAGTATATCAAAATAAAATGCTACACGTTTTTACTTTTTAAAGATGCAATATTTCACAATTAGTTTTTTAAAATGTAATGATTTGTTATTGGATTAAATATTTTATTTTTAAAGCAATGCATTTCATGTATTACTTTTAAATAATCAATAAATAGTAGTAAATATACTTCAATGTAAATAAAATACTTAAAAATATGTTCTGTGATACGATAGTACTCTATTACATATGGTAAAATGTAATGTATTTCACTAGTAATCAACTAGTTTTTAAAAGTGGGCTTTATGACATTTTAACCATTTTTTTTATTTTCACAAATTGGATTTTAAATAATATACATTTTACTTTTTTTTCACCTTTGTACACAATGTGTTGTGGAAGCCAATGCATCTCTGGTGTATTATTATTATTGTCTCACCAAAAAAAAGTGTAATTAAAAACACTAAATAGACACATATCCATCCATCAATCCATCCATTTTCTAAGCCGCTTATCCTCACAAGGGACACAGGGAGTGTGTGAGGATAAGCCTCAAATCCTGTAAGACATTGCTATGATTGATTTTCTTTTTTATGATGTATATCTTTTATTACTATTTATCACATCTGATAAATATATATAATATCCATCCATCCATTTTCTTCATCGCTTATCCTCACAAGGGGCACGGGGAGTGATAGAGCCTATCCCAGCTGTCAACGGGCAGGAGGTGGGCTACACCCTGAACTGGTTGCCAGCCAATCGAAGGGCACGTGGAGACAAACTGCCGGGATCGAACCCTGGACCTCAGATCTGTGAGGCCAACATTTTACAGCTGCTGCCCTACGTAGAATCATATATTTCAGGAATATAATTCACCATACTCTCACAATGGTTGAAATGTTGTGTTTACAGGTAGTCTTGCCACGAGTTCTCCTTATACCGCAGAGTATAAACTGGCTGAAGCATCTACAGTACTACGCAGTGAGTAATCCCCCCCACGTGGCCGCTGAGTGTCTCACCTGAGCCGCCGGTGGCATCGGTTTCCCAATGAAGTTCGTAGCACAGCTGACTTGCATGGTGAGGCGCTTGCTCCCTTTTCGCTGGTGACGCAGTCTACACACAAACACGCGCTCGCTGTCAAACTTTCAAAAACAGCCCGTGCTCAATAATGCATGAGCAGCGCTCTCTCCCCGCCACTGCACATAATGCACTTTCGAGGCACTCTATTTGAAACCCAAGCCACAGCGTGTTAGCGTGTTTTCGCCCTCACCCGGAGGGTCACGGGATCAAGCGAGATCTGTTTGCCGAGTCTTTGGGCAATTAGGGTGCGGCAGTGAGACCGAGTCTGTTTGTGTTCTTTGCTCTAGCAGGCTTGGACTGGGTGGTGGGTGTCATACCGACAGTTATTTTTCGATCTCATGTTTTGCTTACTTTGAGTTCAGGGAATCACAACCACTGGGCCACGGAGTATTAGTATGATGTTGAGATAATCAGTTTTATTTATCTCCTGCAGCTAATGTATCTTTGTTCATCTATCTCTGCCAGTGGCATATCGTGACAGGCGGCACAATTACGTAAATACTCTTTCACTTCACTTATTAAAATGCACGATTGGAATCCCCACCAATACATTTACAGTTCGTGGTACAAATGAATTTCACTTTTTGTTTTGAACCACTCCTAAGTTATTTGCTGAAAACTCCACAACTTCCATTTTTTTGTGCTGTTTCTGCAATGCTCTAAGGTGCAACAGGACGGCGCCATAGCCATGTCTAAATTAGACAGTAGTTAAAGTGATACATTTTGACTGAGAGACAAGCTTTGAATGGGTGGGTGGGTGTCAATTTTGTGTCATGTACCAGCGGTGCGGGGGCGGACCCAAATGCAGGACTCCCAGTCGAAGGCATGATGTTCAATGGGTTTTATTACAAACTAAAGATGTGCACAACAACACAGTCCAAGAAGGAAGGATCCAAAAAACAAGAAACAATGTCCGATAACTATGGGACAACTCAAGAGCATAACAAAAGCGGGACTGGATTATAATGGCGCAGTGGCAGAGTAACCCGGGATACTCAACGAACTGGCAAATGCCAGTGTCAAAACTCCAACTTAAATACAAGGTCCAATCACAGTGCCTCATGTGAAACAGCTGTGACCGGCAACAGGTGTTAGAGGTGACACCGCCCAGAGCAGTGGCCTGGCCACGCCCCTCTTGGCAGTGGTCCAGCCTTGCTCATGACATTTAGCCTGGGTTGTTAAGGAGAGTCTTTGCCATATGTACATTTCCATGCATTTTTTTCATCATCAAATCATCTGTAAAATATTTATATTTAGGGAGAGTGTTGCATGCTCGGTTTGAAATGATATTAAACTGTTGTGGGCCATAATTTGTGGGATGCCATGTATGTCTTAAATCATGCACATAAGCAATTATAAACACAAACACAACAGTTTTGACTGTGGACTCAGAGCTCCGGCCCACATGCCTGTCACAAGCCCCGTTGCCTTCGTTTGTCATCAATTACCTGTTGTGCTGCCCTGCTTTGCGGTTGCGTGTGGATGTGAGCTAGCTGGGATTTACTGGGACGCAGCCTGGAGTCCACCACACCGCCGACGGGAGGCTCCTTTCCCGGGATGCTGTTGTAGTAGTTGTGCTCGGAAAAGTCGTCTTCCTCCCCCCACGCCGGCTCTTCTGTCCTGAAGGACCTGAGCAGACAAACGGTGCATTGATTCAGAACCTATTGGACACGCGCTCATTTTAACACAGCTTGATCCAACCTGAACTCTCATTCCCAATCATCCTTATTTAGCTTTTCTTTATAACAGGAGTGGGCCAAGTTTGCCCTGTGGGCCACATAGGGCCTGCGGAGGTCTTTAATTGAAATGATCAAGAGTCCTCTGTTGCATGATTTTAAATTAATTTAGATGTTTATCATTTCACAATTAAAATTAGCAATTGTAGAGTTTAACTTTTATTCTGCCCGAGTTACAAATGACCTAACCCACATGTCTGTTTTAAAAATTTAATTTGACTCAAGCGCCTGAAGTAGCAACCCCACCCCCAGCCTTCCTAATAACAGGGGTGCCCAGACTTTTTTTTTTTTTTTTTTTACCCCAAGATCTACTTTTCAAGCAGCCAGCATCTCGTGAGCTACCGACGACGGTTGGGGGCGGGGGGGATGATGATGATTCTCTCTAACAGTTTTAAGGTTAATGTTATGTTGCCTCCTATATTTAAAATACAGAAATAGCTTTTTGTGCGCTGTATTGTCTGTGCTTTCATCCTGGATCAGGCTGTGCCAACGTGGAATTTTAAAACTACACACCAGCTCATGCTGCATTTTCTGCCTTGGCTTCAGACCAGACCTTTTCCACTCGGAAAAGCGAAAATCTCGTCCATTATAAAACACATTGATGGGCTGTGTAAGTACTGTAACATTTCTAATTATGAGTGTCCGTCTTTAGGGGGGGGGGCAAGGGGGGGTGTAAGGTAATCTAGGAAAAGAGATTATGGCGGAGCAGCGGTCGTTGTTAGAGAAAGTTCCGTGTGCTGCCTAAAAGAAACCAGTGGCGGCTTCTTTTCATTTTTTACAGTATGTATGTGAATTTTGTCATTGGATGTAACAAGCAGTCATCCCTCACTCATTGAATCACAAAATGCCAAAAACTGAACAGCTGTATGTTATATTTTCAATATGCATTGGATTTTTTTTTTTGCGCCCAATGCAGAACATCTATGAAGAGACTGCATCAACGGTGCACAATTGCGCAAACGCATAGTTTAGAGGGAACATTGGCTGACGTCCTTTTTTTTTTTGGGCACGCCGTCCCGCGATCGACTCAGACTGCCTCACGATTGACCGGTCGATCAACCCTGCTAATAAGGTTGTCCCAATAGTGCCAATAATAATGATGTGGCCATTTGATTGGATTAAGCAGATCTGATGTCACCCCCCCATCCAAAGGTCAGCCTCTATAAGTCTGCTGAACATTTAAATGGACCACAACCATTGCCAGATGGAAAGACTGCAAACAGAACTAATGTGTGTGTGATTCTCAATCAGAATGGGTATGACTAGCTCCCTCACAAGAGTAATTTCTATTTATGTGCCCTTTTATTGTTGATTCCTAACAATAAAGCGGTCAATTAATTTTTCTCCAGCTTTAATTTCGTATTTTTCAAAATTGTGAACAGTTCCAAAAAGAAGTTAGTCTGAGCATAAAACCTTCCGGCATCTGCTAGAAAGTAAAATTCATGTCAGGGAAAGCCTACTAAAACAGCCATCATCTTTTAGGTGCTCAAAATCCTTAAATCGCTACGAACCCGCCTCGTGTATTTACCTGTCTAAAGACGCCAGAGTCTTGGGTGGACTATGCAGATACTGTTTGAACTGCAACTCGAAGGCTTGGCCGATAGTACTGATGACGTTCTCGGCCAAACCGTCCGAGCACTCCAGAATATGACACGCTGCCACAGAGGGACGACACAACCCGTCAGTCCGCTACCCGGTTTAAAACCCACCACTTTCCTTTTTTTTTTTTCTTTTCTGGCTACCTCTCTGATTGACTGGGTCTTTGGCCACGTATGCGACATAATCGGGTGTGTCCTGCAATGACAAAATTGGACGGCATGAGGGGAAGATGCGACATACAGAAGTTGAAAAACATCACAGCTGAAAAGTTTACTCACTGCGTCTCCACCAGAGGCGAAAGAGATAGACTGCATGGGGTGATGTGCTAACATCTGGAAGACAATCAGTAAAAATAGGTGATTTTTTAAAAAAAAAAATTTTTTTTTTTCAAGTACAGTATTATGTAAATCAGGAGTTCTAAAACTTTTCTTTTAATTAAACAACGTTAGAATATTATGAAAACGATGTCGTAATTCTGTAAAAGAGTCGTGTAGTTCTAAAATTAAAGAAAGTCTGACAAGGCTGGGATGTCATACTTTAATTCGTAATCTTCAAAAATACGACTGTTATAACACCTTTTATTCTGGAAAAGATGCTATCTTCTCTCACTTTTATGTTCGTTTTTTTATAGAAAAAAGGTGAAATGTTGACTTTTCTTGAGTTAAAAAGCATAAATACATTTTTAAAATTGAAATTAAACTTTAATATTTATGACTTTTATATTCACATTTTCCTTACTTTAGAAGATAAATGTAAAACTTTTTTGTATTTTTAAAGGCTGGAAAATTCATTATTTGAAACTCATTTTTATATTTTAAATGTTATTTTTTCAACAATTTTTGAAAAGCTAAGAATATATTTTATTAAAGTACTTAAAATCAGGGTGGAATGGTGGAGCAACTGGCTAGACCGTTGGCCTCACAGTTCTGAGGACTTGGGTTCAAATCCCAGCCTAAGTCCCCGTGTGGAGTTTGCATGTTCTCCCCGTGCCTGCGTGGGTTTTCTCCAGGCACTCGGTTTCCTCTCACATCCCCAAAAAAACATGCATTCATTGGAGACTGTAAATTGCCCCAAGTTGTGATTGTGAGTGCCCTCTGATTGGCTGGAGACCAGTTCAAGGTGTACCGTGCCTCCTGCCCATTGACAGCTGGGATAGGCTCCAGCACTCCTGCAAACCTCGTGAGGATAAGCGGCTCAGAGAATGGATATATGGATTCTTAAAATCAGCCAACTTTTCAATATTTTAGTAAGTCAAAACATTAGTGATCTACAAAATAAGATTTTTAAAATTATTTAACAATCAACTTATGCGCATTCAAAATGACTAGATTTTGATTTTGTCATTTAAAAAATACTTTTAAAAAGCATTTTAACACGTGAAAATGTCAGTTATAATTAAGTTGCATAATAAACATAATTGTTCATTTATATGTTTTCAATTGTAATCATTTATTTGTCACAATTTCAAAGGGGTAGACTACATTTTTATGGTTAGGTTTTCAGATAAAGATATTCATGTAATAGATACCAGCTATAATTATAAAATTATTGTATTCCACCTTGGGCCCTGCTCAGCTCACTGGCACATTTATGTATTTATGAATGAATACGTCTTTTAATGACTTCTAATATATTCTTTTACTCCATATGATTAATTTAGTCACATTGACAATGGCCGCCAGACGCATGCTGAATGTCAATATTATATTCACCAGTATCATATTCACCTTCATTGACCTAAGGCGCATATGTAATTTTTACACTAGAGAGGAACCCCCCTCCCCCCAACAATACATATCTTGAAATAATGATCATCAATTTCATGGGTGTCAAACTCAAGGCCCGGGGACCAGGTGTGGCCCGCCACATCATTTTATGTGGCCCGCGAAAGCAAATCATCTTTGGCAACTTCCATCAATAAAAAAAAATATAATGTTGCTATGTTACCAAACATTTTTTCTACAGTAACTTAATATTTAAAGAATTGATTATCCTTGTCTTCTGTTTTCAAAACTAGTTATCCCTCAGTTGTTGTGTAATGGTTAATATGATTTGGTGATTAAACATTTATATGATTTCACTGTTCCAACGGCCCTCTGAGGGAAATCATTACTACAATGCGGCCCAAAAACAAAAAATGGGTGTGACACCCATCAACAAACATTTACTGTAATTGCTTCGCCGGTTACTCCAGTCTACATCACTGACAAAGATGAACAAAGACGTATTATTTGTAGTTTTCAGAGCAATTAAGTTCAATGAAATCATTTCCCACTGTGGTTAAGAATCACTGAATTCAATATATGGAAGTACTTGTCTTGTGGTAGGAATGAGCAGACCCAGCCCGTCGATGGAAATATTGACGGCGATGCTCATGCTGGCAAAGCGCAGGTTGCTCTTTCCCATGATGGAATGAAGAGCTTTGCTCACAGCCTATAGAATGACAATGAGTTGAACTCTTAACACGACAGCCACTGTAAATGATGATTCAGTTATGCAAAAAAAAAAAAAAAATTGATCATTAAGACTCAATAGCAGGAGAAATTCACTACGAACCTTCTTTTTCCATGCCCCTTTTCCACCTGGCACAGCGTCACAGAGCCTGTTGATGGCCTCCCTAATGAGTGGAATGGAGAGATGTCAGAATTAAAAATCGCCGGTGAGGAGATCCGACGTTGCAGCGCTGTCACATGTGATAACCGTTGAGGCACACTGGCCACTTCATTAAGTACACCTGCTCAATCTCAACATGTCCCCAAAGATTTTTTTTTTTTTTTTTAAATTACGATTCCATACAGTGTCACTAAATGATAACATGTCATTTTACATTTACCATCTGCCACCAGCAAGATGGCAAGCAAGCGTTTCGGAGACTAACACAGTGATGTGTCACACAATGCTTCAATATGTCTGTGGAAGTACGACAAATGTGACATCACTTTTCCAGCGACATCACCCCAATGAGAAAATAAGAGCAAGACAAAAACCAGGAGCAAGTTAGTGCAAACGTATGTTTCTAGAAATGGTCAATTTGAGGTTGTCATTTGCTGTGAGGTATAATCAACTAAATTATAATGGACATACGTATGGAAAAAAATGAGATATTTCACTCCTTCACTGAACTACATGAAGCTTTTGACGCTTTTCTAACAAATTGAGATGCACCTGTGACAACTGAAAATGTCAATATTGTACTTTTAATGCTGTCATGGCTGCTAGGTTGGTTATGCCATAACTTCTATTTTACCAAGAGCTATTTATTTGTGAAATCTGCATTTTTTTTTCATTTTAATTTGTTGGTTAAAAAATATAGGAATTTATATATATATATATTAGATAGATAGATAATTTTTATATAATTATATTATTTATATTATATATTTATTTATATAATATTAGATTTTTTTAAATCTATAAATATATAAAATGTTTGAAAAGGGAAAAACGTTTTTTGTACTGAAGAAAAAGTAAAATGTATTCAAATGCAAAATAATACATTTTAAAATATATTTAAATTATTAAAAATGTAAAAAAAAAACATGCATGCGTGTGTGTATGCAAGCTAATAATAGTGCTCTTTTTTTTTTTTACTGACACAAACTTAACGAATGTTAACTATTGAGGCTTTAGATAGGGAAAACTGCCACAGACCCCCCCCAGGAATGATGGACGCTTGTGTCTGTGTCAGACAGTGGGAGGGAACCAACCTCGGTGTCATGGGACGCCGAGGACAGCAGTCAAGAACCTGGCGTCCCCTATCGAGTGCCTTGTAAATATTTAAAAAGCAGCAGCAGTGCCAGGCTTTTGTCTTGCGTAAAGGTCTCCGGGCTCTTTTTCTCTAATTTTTTTCCGCCTCCTTATGCAACAAGGCTGTTTGGAATGATTCATCTCGGTGTGGACAGACTTTTTTTTGTTTTCTGCATCCAGGCCTACAAGTTGCTGGGTGTTACTGTTTTAATAGTACTAACAAAGAAAGCGATGCCGCATGACATCATGTTGGGGAATGAACTGCATTCTTTGCGACCGACATCACAATTTGGGTTCTGAAAAGAGGGGTTTTGGGGTTAGTTAATGTGAGGTTTAAAGTTAGTTCATGGTAAGTTTAAAGTTAGCTCAGCTTTTGGGTTAGTGGTTGGAGTGAGGGTTAGTAAAATTAGTGGTTAGTTTTGGCAGTTGGGTTTGGGGTGAGGTTTTGTTGTAGTTCAGGTTATTGATGAGTTTAGGGGCCTGAGTTGGAGTTTACGTCAGGCAGTGTGTTAGAACGATCCCATTATTACAGCAGAAGGTACAAAATTGTACAGTATGTCTTTTTCATCCATCCATTTTCTTCGCCGCTTATCCTCATGAGGGTCACGGGGAGTGCTGGAGCCTATCCCAGCTGTCAAGGGGCAGGAGGCGGGGTACACCCTGAACTGGTTCCCAGCCAATCGCAGGTAACATAGAGACAAACAGCCACACTCACAATCACACCCAGGGGCTATTTAAAGTGTCAAATTAATGTTGCATGTTTTTTGGGGTGTGGGAGGAAACTCGAATGCCTGGAGAAAACCCACACAGGCACGGGGAGAACATGCAAACTCCACACAGGTGGGTCCAGAATTGAACCCCGGACCTCAGAACTGTGAGGTCAATGCTTTACCAGCTGACCCACCGTCCCCCCTTGTCTTTTTCAAATCCCATAAATATATTCTTCCTTTGTTTGTCAGCATTTTTTCATGACTGATAATTAAAACAAGGAATGTCTAATACCACATTTTATTCACTTTGGAATACTCACCAAAACTGATACAGAGTACGATACCATTTGTCCTTGTGATACATAAAATATGACATAATTGTGATTTCTTACAGATGCACATGATGTTTCGCAAATGCGTAAAACTGCTGCAGCTTAGTGCGTACTACTGTCCAGGAGGATTTACTCAATGTCAGATGTTTTTGCCTGAAGTACGGGTAACTGATATTGGCAGTCTTGACAAGTACACAATACCTTGAAATAAAGTCAGTATCAGCCTGATTCCATTAACTGGTAGTGGCACTCGCCCAATCCTCATCATCAAAATAATAATAACGCAGCAAAGATACATTGGCTTTTTCAAGAAATGAATAATATTCTCAATAATGGGTCACTGATGGTGTCGTGTTACAATTGCTTTTTGGTGCTCACTTTTGGGTTCGGTTTCCACCCATCGACTGCCTCAAAGTCCCCTGGGACCGACTGACAACCAATCAAGGCCGTCGTCTGCCTTTTGCTTCAAATCGTAACCCTGGAGAGTATAAGCGCTATAGAAAATGCATGGTTGGGTGTCAGTGGTTAGGGTGAAGGTTAGAGGTGAGGGCTGGGTTACGATTAGGGTTAGCGGAGGTTTAAGGTTGTTAAGGTTACGATTCCCAAATCTTATGTCCACCTAGTATTGTGTTTTGGAAGCGTTCCACCCTCCAACATTATCCGACAGGTTCAGTGGGGGATCGCTGCAGCTTTCCACGGTCATTAGTGAACATCATCAATAATAGATACCCCCACCTCCTATCACGCCATCACTGCTCGCTCCCCCCCCCCCCCCACTTCAGCCGAGCAGGCTCACATTACAGCCAATCGATGCGGGGAGAGAAATAAGGGTGCGAGAAAGTGAGGGAGGTGGAATAGGGCGAGCGACTGCGTCTGCTGAGAGACCGAAGCCTGCTGTTGCGACAATAACATCATGTGTGTGTGTGTGTCTGGAACCAAAACACAACAGCTTCTTGTGCCATTGTGTATCCTGTCACCTGATTTTGGGCAGCAAAATGCCATGGAAAAAAAAGCAAAAACTTCCATCATTCCTCAGCCCCCACCCAAAAAGAAAAAACAACAACAACAAAAATTACCTCATTATACATCTCAACTTGTGGTAACGAGATAGTATCTGGGCTGAGGAAAAAGCCATTAGAGGTTTTGTGTAAGCGAACCTACCACCCCCAAGAACTCTAACGGCACAATTTTTTACAACACTTGGACCTTGGCAGAGGTCTTTTCTCAAATGAGTCTTTTTTTTCTTTCGGCTTGTCCCGTTAGGGGTCGGCACAGCGTATCATCTTTTTCCATCTGAGCCTATCTCGTGCATCCTCCTCTCTAACAGCCACTGTCCTCACGTCCTCCCTCACAACATCCATCAACCTTCTCTTTGGTCTTCCTCTCGCTCTTTTGCCTGGCTGCTCTATCCTCAGGACCCTTCTACCAATAAATACTCATTCTCTCGCCTCTGGACATGTCCAAACCATCGAAATCTGCCATCTCTAACTTTGTCTCCAAAACATCCAACTTTGGCTGTCCCTCTAATAAGATCATTTCTAATCCCATCCAACCTGTTCACTCCAAGCGAGAACCTCAGCATCATGGCCGGCCTCACCGCTGTTTCATAAACGTTTCCCTTCATCCTAGCAGAGACTCTTCTGTCACATAACACACCAGACACCTTCCACCAACTGTTCCATCCCGCTTGGACCCGTTTCTTCACTTCCTGACCACACTCTCTATTGCTCTGCATTGTTGACCCCAAGTATTTGAAGTCGTCCACCCTCGCTATCTCTTCTCCCTGTAGCCTCACTCTTCCCCCTCCACTTTTCTCATTCACGCACATATATTCTGTTTCACTTCGGCTAATCTTCATTCCTCTCCTTTCCAGTGCGTGCCGCCATCTTTCTAATTGTTCCTCCGCCTGCTCCCTGCTTTCACTGCAGATCACAATATCATCTGCAAACATCATGGTCCAAGGGGATTCCAGTCTAACCTCTGTCAGCCTAACCATTACTATCTTTTCTCAAATGAGTAACGTTCTAATAATACTGTAATCATATAACAACACATCGGATAGTGACATTTGAACAGTATTATGGACTTTTGTGGCGCTGACTTTGCTGAGTCGTCAAACTTTGCTTCCACAGCCTGCCCATACAAAGTCATCCAAATTCGATAAATCGGCAATTTATTACCACCCATCTGTCAAGGATTCATGATTCAAATTGGGTAGCGATCAGATTAAACATCTACTCATAGTTTGTTTTTGAAGGAATCCTTGGAATAATCAAAATTATCCCAAAATAAATGCTTCAAACCATATTGGCAGACTTTCAGTGTCTTGTCGGTTTTTTTTTTTTTGTTTGTTTTTTTTTTTTGGCGGCTCTTATGATAGCTTATTTCGCATCACTTGCTCATCTAGATGCGTTGTCAGCAATCTGACAAAAACTCTCAGAGTTTGCTTTTGAATGATTCGTGGAGAAAGGGAAAATCGAAAATGTCTGACACTGCAGACTTCCATTTTCGGCCATGGTTTTTCTAGAGTTGTTTTGAGGGTCTACTCATTTCCACATTTTACGTTAAACGTTACGTTGTCTTCAGGGGCTAAATCTTTCCAAAAGAAAGCACTTATTTTCACATTTTCTGTAAAGAAAAAAAGATTTATGATCTGCTATTTCTGTGCAAATTCATACTCACGGGGGAATGTGAGGGAAAAAAATATTTTAAAGTTGTATGGTGTCAGGAGAAATTGAGAAAATACCAGTCGGGGAAAAATATTTAAAAATAATACTATACAGTGGAGTGTTTGTTTTTGATAAATGAAGGGGGGAAATGATTTAAATACACAAATTGGATTTTGTCAATTAAATCAGAGCCCTGGTCCAGAGTAAATTGACCTTTTGTAATTTAATAAGGATCCCAATTTTCTAAGTTTGATGTAAACTCGAGTTGAATGTTTATTCAATGTGTTTCCCTTTATCAGGGCGGAAGAAAATACATCATAAAATCATAAAATGGCAGACTTTCATTATTAGGGTTGAGTTCATGAGCCTTTTTTGTGGCGCTCAACTGCACCAATCAGAAATTGAAGCATCTGTGGACACGATCTCGAAATCCAGGTAGGTCATCTCGTGCTATCTTACGATGATCTAGTATGTAGCGAGGGAACAAGTCAGCGTCTCACCTTGTCACCTGAGTGCGCGTGTTGAAGTCCAGGGAGCGCATCGACTTCAGCACTTCAATGCAGCCCATGTACTGCACGCACACACGCAAACAAACAAAAAGTCATTATTTGTGACTACAATTATGCCATTCAGAATGTTAGTTACACAATCTTTTTCCAGGGGGTGGCGCTGGTTTCGGATAGAAAGGAAAACATTGTATAACGTTGTGCTGTCATCCTCGGGTCTATTTCTGACCCTGCGTGATCTTAAATCCGCAAATAGATGTACATACTTATACTTGGGTGGCTAGAAGCCAGCTGAGTAGCGTCCTAATGGATGACAGTCGGAGGTGCTAATGGCACCTTGACTGGATTAGAAGCACTAAAAGTGCCTAAGCGGTGATGTCTCACGTCTCCGCAGTTCTTGTGAGAATGCCCCTCATGTAAGTCTGCTATTGTGTGTAAAAAGTGCAAGAAAGCTATATCCTCAACCGCCGTATCCCATTTTCAGGCGGTATGAAAATGATGCATTTCAAACAAATTATGTATCTTTCTTGATCTATTTATGCCAGCGACATCACTCCACTAGAGGGCAAAAGGTACATTTAACCCAGGGGTGTCAAATTCATTTTTGTTGCGGCCCAAATTGGAGTTGGAGTTTCCTTCACAGGGCCATTATGACCGTGAAACCATAAAAATCTTTAACCACCTCATCATATTAACACGTGAAATTTACAAACTAGTTCTGGAATTAGAAATTAAGGTTAGGGTTGGGTATGGTACAAATGGTGGGAAAAAAAAAGTCATGGAAGTTGATACGCATGACTCGCCTTCGCGGGACTCATAAAAATCACATGGCGGGCCACATCTGGCCCCTGGGCCCCGGGTTTAACACCTTTGATTTTTGTGGAATCAGCTTTTGACATTCATGCACAGGAATAAAAGCTTTGTGTTCATCTAAACAAGCTGATATTTCACATTTACATTATTGAGATTTGGTCACTAATTTTATTTCATATATATATTTTTATGCCACTTTTCTCTGGCCTTGTGCCGTGAGATGTTTTTAAGGGTTAGGAAACATTCACGGCTGCTAAGGATAGAGAACGTAACATCCATTAAGGAGTCTTTGATGTGTGTCGGTGTATGTAATGCTCTGGTAATTGATTTTATTGACTAATGGGAGTTCATTTGTCGGACTGATTTTCATCCATTCATCCATTTTCTGAGTCCTGGCTGACATTTACTACCCATGTATACAGTAAGTTGCAAAAGCATGCATGACACTGAAAACATGCAAATTCTGCCTCCAAGTTTCAAATATTTTGTCCCATCTGAGCCATGCGGTTTGACGTTTCCTTTTTCGTTTTCAGGGCAGTATTTGCATATGTGTTTTGGCATTAGGGACATTCCCCCAATAGAAAGCACTTATTTTCACATTATCTGTAACAAGAAGAAGAGTATCTGAGGTTAATTCAACTTAGCGCCGGAATAAAACTGCTTCAAAGGGTGATCGTTATCAGGAGAAATAAAGCTAATCCTAGATGTGGGAAAAATAACTGGAAAAAAATTGCATGTTTATTTGCGTTTTCCATAACCAAAGGGTGAAAAAAAATCTATTCAGATCTTTGTTTAAAAAAAAAAAAAAAGAAATCTGAGATTTGTTTTCAGGCTACATCACCAGGCTCTCGCTTAAGGTTTTCTAAGAAATCTGACATTATTTCATGCTGTGATAACGTTCCCTGTTTTAGAGGTATAGAGTACTATGGTCTACTTGTATTTTAATTTACTGTAGTGGGCAGGTTAATAGTACTACCAGGCTTCAAGTTCAAATATTTTCTTTTCATACCTAGTTATACTGCAGTATGTACTGTATAGCCATTAGCACATTCCTAACACTACTCATGTTTCCATCAGTTTGTTGTTATACATGTATATTAACATACTATGTATTTGATATTGCAGTACATTAAGGTGATACATATTTGTGTACTGCTTAAGTTTATCTGTCCGAAAATAGCCCCCCCCCCGATGTCATAGGCTTTTCTCATGACAGAATATTAGCATTAACACAGCTTATGTAAGTTATTAAAATCTTTTTTCTCCCACTTGTTAGTTTTACCGTACAACAAATAAAACAATGCCGTACAACTGTAGTATAAAATATTTGCATCAGTTCTGATCACGTGTCATTGTGACTTAATGCAAGAAACACAAAATCGACAGACCTTTGAGTCCAAATACTTAATGAGCCTCTTAACCAAATTTGAAGCGAGGGGGAAGTCTCCCATCAGGCAAATTGTCCCCCCCCCCCCGACCCACCACTCTTCGTCACTGAATGTCTCCATTGTTGCAGACACACAGATCTGCTGATACAACGCATCCCGTCTTCTATCCAGCCTATCTGTGGCCCTATCTCTTTGACTGCAGGGACTGTGAATTTCCAAGAAACATTCCTCGGAAATCCAATAACGCTGTCATTTACTTTCAAACGTTTGGCGTCACGTCTGCTGGCTTTAACGAATGCGTGGGTGTGGGGTGCTTGTTATATAACAGCGCAAGCATCTTCAGTCCGAGGAAAGTGACTTTTTAAAATGGGAACGCCGAATAATAACGTCTTGTCCGCGATAATAAACAGTGAGCGGCGACTCAATTGTCTACTACAAGGTAGTTTTGGGGACGCAGTGGAAAAAAAACAAAAACAGGGAAACATTATCACTCCAAAAATGTTAAGGCAAAAAATAAATAAATAATTTTTAATTAAAAAAATAAAAAAAGTCGTCTTGCGGGAAGGAAGTTGTATTTTGTGGCTACAAAGAATAAGACTTTTATCTTGAAAAAAAAATGCTACTTGATTCTTGGAGTATTATTTATTTTCCCTTGGAAAACATTTTAGTGTTAAAATGAAAAATAATACAACAATTTAAAAAAATTATCTGCAGCTGCAAGTTTGTATTGTGATTGTGGAGTGAATGGAAAGTTTGCAATTGTGACGCGTCCAAAAAAGCTCTCCAAAACTGTGACAGATTTTTGTTATAATAACTTTTCCTCTTTAATATATTAATTTTATCTCAGAAAATATACATTTTGAGCTTTACATTTTTTTCTTGAAAATGCTACTTTATTTGTGGAGTTTTGTGATTTTTTTGTAAAAAAATGCTCTTGAAAACATGACTTCTTAATCTCTAACAAAAAAAAGACTTTCATCTTGAAAACGTAGGACATTTTTAATTTTGGAAAAAGACCAACTTTAAAAATATGACTCATCTTTTTGCGGGTTAATAATCTAAAAATAAATATGGAATTAATGAAATGATTTTTTTAAAAGAAAAAAAAGAAAAAACAATGCTTTTTCTGATTATTTTAAAATTCCTTTGGAAATACATCACCTTTTTACCTGCAAAAACTGATCTAAAACCTTTTTTTTTTGTAAAATTTGCATTTCAAAGAATACAACTTTTTTTTTAAAAAAAGCCATAACTGTTGTTGTATTTGTGCGTGTGAATGTTTCACATTTTCCAAACTGCTGCTAGTTGTGAAATGTGTTTAATGGCATCCACTGCTCCCATTCAGCGGTCATATCTCACATTCGCGCTCAGAAAGCAAATATTTGGCCCGATGTAGTTTCATATCTCGAACAACTTGTAAATTGGGTCACTTGTATCTCAAGCCACTACTGCAGAGCATATATTCATAACAATGCATTTGTAATAGTGTATGAATTGTTTAATCAATTGTCAGTCATTTGGTGCAAAAATATTGCTTGATATTTATAGATTTCTTTAGTGTAAATAGAGGGATGTAGTCTTTCCCTCCACTTCCTGTTGCTACATTATTTTTGTGTGTCGGACAGGGCCAAAAAGAATACCTCCCCAACTGGCAGTGGGCCTCACTCAGTACGTAATCCATGCTTTACTGCCACTTACAGGACCGGAGTGCAGTGGCAGTTCTTTAATCATGTCAAGTTTGAGTGGTCGTGTTCAGGCTCCACCACTTTTCATGATAAGCGGGTTGGAAAATGTTCAGGATCGTTCAGTATGGTTATCGTCATCTTGAAGGTGTGGTTTTTGATACATTACTACAGCGCCATCGTTACTTTGAGAGCTGCTTTGTTTGCTGCAGTGCACTACAAAAAGCGTACTGTAGTAGTAATCACGTGAAAGCATCACGTTAGAATAACAATAGCGCCTTTCCAGGTGGGAGAGTGTGTATGGATGCATCCAAGTTTGGGCGGGATTTAACTATGGTGTACCATATAGTGCACTATAGTGTCTAAATGGCTGACCACAGCAGCAACCAAATGTCACTTTGACACTAACACATGCAGCAAGCAGTCTTGGATGCATAGATCTACATGTGTTTTGCACCTAAAACAGTGTCCAGTGAATAGAGGGGAGGACCATGATCATGATCGCAGACGGAACCTTGCACCCACCCGCTCCCTCGGTGCTCAGACCTCTGTCCTGGACATCACATGACGCCAGTGACTGTGATTAAATGTAATTGAATATAGGAATGAATGGTGCCTGGGTAATGGCATTAGAGAGCATGGCGGCTCAGGAGTCGCGCCCCCCCCCCCCCCCCCACGCCCACGCCACCCCCGCCCAGTGTCATGAGCTGGTCGGGAGTCGTGTCGGTAAGTGGGGGGAGGAAAACAATGGGGCGGGTGGCCAGAAGTGAGTGGGTTGTGTGTGTGTGTGTTTGGGGGGGGGGGGACAATGGAGACATCAGGCAGTTCAGTAGCTTAGCGCAGCAGACATTGCCCATCTCAGCCTGATTTTTAATGGCTTGCTGCCGCGTTTGTAAGGCAGTAATCAACCCATTTCACCTAATACGTTCTAAAATGATCACATTTACTCAAAATACGATATGTTCATCTATTTATGCCCGCGACGTGTAGTGAAAGCCAATTTAGATACGAGCTGTCATTCAGCCATTTTTTTTTTTTTTGCTTTGACTTACAAGCGCGAATGTGAATTCACTTCACAGTAAAAAGCACTTACTTACCAAACATTGAGAAATTCATTGAGAAAGAAAACATTTTCACGCTACTCCTGGTTAAAGTTTACTAACAAACTAAACAAACGGGAATCACACGAGGATTGAAACCAACTGTAAAAGCCAACTTAGCTCAGTGCTAGCAATGAATGCAAAAACGCCATGGACATGCTAAAAGTTACCACTAATGGTCACAGTTGTAAAAGAAACATTTAACCATTTCGACATAAAATAATAACGTCTAAAGCATAGAAATATGACTAACTTCGCAGCGTCTTAATGTGTTATTAATGTGTGGGATCACACCTGTTCCTGCCAGGCTATGCCCTGCTTCAGTATTATTGGCTCCAAGACATTCACCGCTGCACTATGATTGGCTTCCAGAAGGGAAAGGAGCATGTGACTCAAGTGCGTCGGTGCGTTTTAATGGCTTTATTCTTCTTCGTTTGTTTCTGCATTACTGTACAGTATTATACTGCCTCCCGGTGGCCAAGTCAGGCAGAGCAATAGGAGCAGCACAATGCATTGGACTGCGATGTTAAATCATGATGCATAAATTGTTTACTTTTTTTTACATTTTATTTTAAAGGTGCTGCACCACCTCTCCTCATCACGTACCCTAAAAAATAAATCAGTCTGTTGCATTATTATTTTATTATTATATTATTATATTAGATTATTATAATTACAATATGGTTTAAAAAAGTTAATTTATTTCAGTAGTCATACATTATATAGATTGATTAAAGACTTGAGAAAATAAGTTATGAAGGGCCAACTCTTGCCCAATTACCGCAATTAAATACGTTTCCACAGTTTGATTGTTTGGGGTGTAAATATTTTAGTTTCTGGAGAAAGTGAACATTAGGTTTGCTGTTTGCTAATCATCAAAATCATGTTCTATTTTTTAAGCAACTTGTAATATTTCACTCTGAGTGTGTGTAATGCGTGTCTTTTAACACGAGTTTCACTTTTTGAATTGAACAACCTCAGTCTAAATTGACTTTTTGACACCATTCCAATTCATTGACATGTACTAGAAATTAATTGTGAACTCCGAATGCCTCTAGGCAGTCTTTTTAAAGATCTCGTTTTCCACACATGAATGTAAACAATCCTGAGCACCACTCCCACAGGGTCAGTGTAAAGGCGATTAAAGTGAACGTTTGTCCAGGGTGTTGAGCATTTTGTTGCGAGCGTGATGCGCGGCGACCATGCAGCAAGGCTCTCGGGCGCCAAGTCATCAATCTGGATGAAAGATGTGTTCTTGTGCCTCACCACATGCTCTGCATAGCAACAGACTGCCAGACACACTTTGTTTCTTTCTTTCCTTTTGAATTCCGTGACTATGACAATCTCATTTTCGAGCGTTTCTTCTGTGACAATGGACAACTGTGGCGGTGTCATTTTCTCGTTCTATTTAACTTATTGTTCTGTTTAAGGGCTTTGCATATGTTGATCTAACGCCAATTGAAGAGATTTTTAGCACGGTTCATGAACTCAACATCGAGTGACCCCCCCCTTCTCCTTTTGTTTTTCTGCATGTGGCCATCAGTGGAAAAGGTGTAGAGATCTCTCCTCTAAATTATACAAAGACGTGAGCATGAATGCTTCTTTGTCCACAACACAGGTGAAAAATTCCAGGCCTGGGGGCCAAATCTGGCCCACCGCATCATTTTATGTGGCCTAGAAAAGCAAATCATTTGCATCAGTTTCCATG
This sequence comes from Syngnathoides biaculeatus, assembly GCF_019802595.1. NCBI lineage: Eukaryota > Metazoa > Chordata > Actinopteri > Syngnathiformes > Syngnathidae > Syngnathoides > Syngnathoides biaculeatus. Next base: position 14,067,372 of record NC_084646.1, on the reverse strand, counting down.
ATTCTCAATAAAAAAAAATCTCTACCAAAATCTCAAATTGTCCTGTAAAAACGTATTTCTCCCAAAATAAAGTCAATTTTAATCATACTGTCTCAATTCAGCAGAGAAATTATCGCACAAGTGCAGTTTGACCTCAGTCTTTGCTTTTGTTCTTGCCTGTTTCCTGTCTTTATGGCAGTCATGTTCTTGGTTGACAATTGCACAATGTTTTTGTGGTTCAATTAAAAAAAAAAAAGTGTGCAGCAAAGAACTAGTGACTATATTTTTGTTTACACTTCTGCCCTGTTGCTCAGTTTGCGGTTGCGCTCAGAAAGAATCCTCAACCATAACACGGGCTGTACAGGTTTACCGTCTGTCTGGGCTGGTTGGGTTGTAATGGACAAAGAGTAGAAAGAGTAGTTAGAGAGAGAAAATGGGGTAAAGTGGTTGCGCGGCAAAGGAACAACAGGGCCATCAACAATGGTAATGGAACCCGTGATGAGACCAACAATGTTAAAGTCGGGTGGGATAGGATGCAATTCACAAGCTCCCCTCATGAGGACAAGAACTATAGAACATGGATTGAATTTGGAGCAGAAGGTAATTCACGATGATTGTGGACTCACCCTGACGATGTAAGAGGCCCCCGGTCCCGCGATCTTCTTGTCCGGATGCAGCCACCCTTGGGAAGGTTTGTGTATGAAGCTGCCCTTCTGGCCGGGGTCATCCCCGCCGGGCCACATGCCCTCCACCCTCGTCCTGCGACTCATTCCCGATCTGCAGCCTCCGCCGCCGGAGCCACCGGGGGCGGCTGTGACCTCCTCGAATCCGTGGCCGGACTGCGGCGGCACTCTCTGCCCGCGGATGGCCTGCAGAGAACACGGGGTGATGCACACCGGGTCACAAGAGTTGAGTACGGCGGCCAGACTGGCCACGGGGCCGCTGGCCGAGGGCGCCCCGCTGGGCCTGTGTGGCGACGACGACGAAGCGGAGCAAGAGGAAGGGGACGCTTGGTGGGCGGCTTTGCTCGAGTCCTTGCTGGAACTGGAGCTAGAGCTGGAGTTGGACGGGCTCCGGCTCAGCAAGGAGTTGGAGAACTTCCACTGCGGCATCTTGGGGATGAGCATGCAGAAGGTGGTGGCACCGTCCTGCTCTCCGTCCAGGCACGGCGAGTCGGCCAGAGCCGCGGCCCCGGAGGACCTGGCGCCGGAGTCCAGGGGAGGCACGGGGAGGCCGGGGGCCGAGGAGGGGACCGCCGGCGTGGCTACGACTTTGCCACTCATGGCGAAGCTCTGCATCAGGTCATCGGAGGAGGAAGTCACAGACTCGTTGCGAAAGCGGTCATACTTTGGCTTAAGGAGCATGCCCGGATGATCCACCTGAAGACGCTCAGTGTTGGGGATGGGGAGGGAGGGGGAAGGGGGAGGGGAGGGGTTGGGTATTGGGGTGGGGGAGACAAGAGAACGTTCCAGGCGGAGTCGTCTATGCAAGTCGGCGGGAGTGCTCCCGTTCCGCACGCACGCCGGGCCGTTGTGATGCTGCTCCTGCCTCCCGTGTGAGTATGAGAAGAAGCCCTCCTTCCTCTCGCCGCCTTGGGCCACTTGGATTGCACCGTACGCTCGCTCGCCCACTCTCTCTCCCTCTCTTTCTCCTTCCTTCTGCGGATGATGTCATTGGCTCTTTTCGCCCTGCCCTGCCCATGCTCTTTGACAGCATTAGCTAATCACATCTGTCTCTTTGCCCCCCCCCACCTACCCACACACACACAAACACGCACACTCTCACGCATTCACACACACTTATCTTGTCACTCAACTGTATTGCACACATTTTTCATTCTTTACATCCCTTGTTTAGCATTTTTATTGCATTTGCCTAATAGCGTCATTTAATTAACTCAAATAAAAAAGTACTCCTTTTACAAAGTAGTCTTCATCGTCTCAGTCCAACTGTCAGTGAAACTACAAAAATTTCGTGAGAGAGATTAAAATCTTACCCTTTTTATGTAAAAAAAAAAAAAAAGAGGAGTTCCAGCCAGTTAACTCGGATCAAAAATAAGCTTCGAGATAAAAGAACAAGCTAATATTAGCGGGCCACGTTGCGACTAATCGAGCACGTGCAAAAGCAAACTGACAAACAAAACAAAAACACGCAAGGGCCCCGTCGCTGTCCCACCCTCTTTAAAACAGCCAATCATAAGTTTGTTTGCCCGAGCGAGTAAAAAGTTACTAATAAACCACACGCAATCAATACATATTGAGCAATGACACTTGTTTTTGCTTTGTTATTGTCCCCCCCCCTCCCCATTTGGATGACAACATAAAAGTGCACATAATATAATCAATGTGTGTTCAGAAATGTCAGTGAATGAGACGAGTTGATAAATCAACGCCTCATTGTGTTGCTTCGCATGCACGAAGCTGCCTGTGAATGCCCGAGTGCTCATTAACGGCCTGCTAATCTCACTGCAGTGATCAGGCACACAACCAGAATAGACCGGTTTCGACCATGTGACTACATCCGGGGCACCTGGCCGTGTTGGATGGGTTCACTCTACTGACGTGCCGTTCACGTTTATGCTTTCGCATACAGACCAGAGTTACACAAATATTCGTACGACTGTTAAAAGTGACGCATGATGGCTAAAAAGGTTATGGAAAGTTATCGGGGCTCATTAGATGTTGCTTCGAGAAACCGTTACGACAAGAAGTCCGCTTTGATTGACAATATCGACCCGTATGCCTTGGAGAAACACAAATGGTGCACACAACTGTGAGCGTCAGTAACCAATCCAGATATCGTCCACGATCTCCTCTTCTCGACGAGCGCTTTGCCGTGGGCCAACTAAAGAATTACAAAGGTCTGGAGGCCTACAACGAATTAATCAATGGGTTTTTTCATACGGCCGTATCCATTGTAAGCACACTGCTAAGCTTAGTGTACAGCTACCGCGTGATTATATTCACCGCTTGTGTTAAATTATGTTGATTATACCAACGAAAGAGGTGTAGATTATTATTTTCATTTTTGTTACTGAGAGGTCGAGAGAGGGAGGTTCGACCGGGACGAGTCCCAAGTGGAGCCCGCACCTCTTTCTCTACTTCTACATTTTGAACACAACTCATGAAACAGCTAGCGGTGCGGTAACTCGTTTTTGCAAACTTATTATAATAAAACAGAAAATACAGATTTTGGAGACATGCATTGCATTCACACACGAGTATTGTGCTCAACTGCTAGCTTGGCCTTGCTAATACAAGACAGTCACAGTTGTCGCCGTTTGGTTGCTAAGTGTTCTGTTTTCTCACGCTGGTTCTTGATCACAGCTGGCAGTCGAAAGAAAAACGCTTCACAACGTGCGTTTGAGCATAACATAACATAACAAAGCAGTGTGCCCCCACTCATACGCCTTTCTGAAATGATTCCTGATTAGTTACATGTGTTTACGTGAATTCATCAAACCAAGATGGCGCTTGCGTTCTAAATCGGAAGGTGTGTGACTACAGTCGAAAAGTCTACAGTGCCGAGTAGAAGCAATTGGCTGCAAAGCCCTCATTGCAACAAAATGTACAAATTTTACATATTTAAACCCGTAAGCGATCCTATAAGAACATTTTGTGCCATGTAAAGTCAAATTTCGGGGTCTCTGTTTTTCCACTTCCCATCTCTGTTCTTTAATTTAGCCTTGAATGGCAAATTTACACATTTTTTTTTTTTTTTTGCTAGCAATAAAAAAAAAGTTACATTGAAAATTTTTCCTTTGACCTTTTTATTGGCGTTGCTGGATTGTCTTTGTTGCTCACCAACGGACGAACAATCGACTGTTGGGGGGTTGCAGTTGCTTTATTTCATTATAACATATTGATCCCGTCAAAGAAAACTCTTTCGGCTCTCTGATCCAAAAAGATTTTCTTTGGTTACTTGTTTCTGTATTATTATTTTGATAACATCATTTTTCCGTAGGTTCCTTTTTTTGCTTTGTGTCTTTGTACATTGTACATTTTGTTACATATTTGTTTTTTTTTTTCTGAATTAGCTGGATGAATAAAAGTGAACTAAATCAAATTCCCCCAAAAATGTCAATATGATAAGAACTTCATATATTAAAGTGTCAAGGAATACTTAGCATACAACTCCTGTATTGGATGTTGGTAGATTGCGTTGTTTTACACTTTAAACTCAGTCAATCGTTCAAAATCACTTCAACCTGAAGTGTACATTTCAAATGGGACATTTTTCATAACCCAAAAAAGGTTTATGAAGTTGTATATGAAACACACGCATGCAAACTTTTTTTCTTTTACATGCACACCATTATTCAAGTTTAACAGCAATTTATCATTTCACTAAGGAAAAAAAAAAAGCTAATTTTGAATGGTGAAAAATAACACCATCTGGTGGACCTATTATAAAGAATTTGAAATTGAAATTTGACCGGAAAGATATATAGGTGCATTCAGGCTTTGCATAAACAACTATTATTTAACATCAAAGGAAACGCACACTCGTCCTTTGAGTACGGGAGGATGCCTTGCAGAAAACAATATGCGGGTATGAAATGTTGCTGTGTGCTTTAAAAAGTGATACAGGTGCCGGATGGATCTTCAGATCTTCCTACATTGTGGCTGATATTCAATCTGAAATGGCGACGACCAGCGGGGTGACAAACTCGGAGTGCCTGATCCCCATGGAGAAGGCTGGGGCCCGAGCTTTGTGCGCAGTCACTTTTTCCGGATTGTAAGCACCGGGACCGGGCTTCTCGGTGCCATCCTTGGGCACGCCGTGGCGCCCCAACATTGTAAAAGCGGGCGGCCTGCGGAGATAAACACTGGGATGTGTGCTGTTGTATCTGCAAGGCCCCGGCGTCTTGGCGTTATCCACAGACGCCCCGCCTCGGCTGAAAGCGGCCGACATTGTGTAGCTGGCGCCGGCCGGCTTATTTGGGACGTGAGAGCCCATTAGAGGAGGGAGAGTGTACTTGTTCGGAGCGGGCACAGGGTCCGTGGTGCGGTAACGTGTGCGGGAGCCAATGGTGTAGGACGGGGGGCGACGCTGGAGGGCGCAGGCTTTTTCTGGGCTGTAGGAGCCCGGTCCGGGGGTGTGGAAGAACCTCTCTAAAGGGGGAAAGGAAACGCATGGTCAAGTGTTCATAAATTTGGAATCAACAATTCAGTTCTCAGAGATATTGTTTTTGTCTTTGTCTTTTTGTCAGCCAGCCGTCACAGTTAATATGGACATTTTACATCAAAGGACGTCGATGGCAGTTAATGGGCTAGTTTTTTTTTTTCCGTTTGTTTGTGTTTCAAAGTAGCTTTGCAATTTTAGGTTAATTTAATGAATTAAAAATGAGAATAATTACGCCCCTAGCAAATTTGACCTATATTGATTCAACACCAAAAACGGCTTTGAAGTAAGAAGAAAATTGGCACAAAAAAAATCATAAGATCCCAAAAATATAAAAGGTACTATACAAATAACTTGTGGAAGACCGGTAAAATAAATAAATAAATAAAGTTACAAAGATTAGGCTCAAAACATACTCTGTGTTTTTGTTCTGCCCAGCATGGAGTATGCAGGGGTGCCGTCCCTCCCTAAGCGAGTCATCTTTGCGTCGATGTGGTACTGAGGTCCCGGACTGCTGTCAACACAAAACACTGCACACAGAATAAACACCATGCACAACACTAATATGGCAAATATTAATAAGAACAAAAACCATCATTTATTCGGCGGCACGGTGGGGGCAGCTGTAAAGCGTTGGCCTCACAGTTCTGAGGACCCGTGTTCAATCCTGGCCTTGCCTGTGTGGGTTTTATCCAGGCACTCCGGTTTCCTCCCACATCCCGAAAACATGCAACATTAATTGGGCACTCTCAATTGCCGATAGGTGATATTGTGAATGCAGCTGTTTGTCTCTATGTGCCCTGTGATTGGCTGGCAACCAGTTCAGGGTGAACCCCGCCTCCTGCCCGTTGACAGCTGGGATAGGCTCCAGCACTCCCCGCGACCCTTGTGAGGATAAGCGGCAAAGAAAATGGATGGATGGATGAACGTGAGAAAAAGTTGTCGACTTACTGCTGTTGCTCATCCTGCCAAGGAAGGAATATGCAGGACTCGTTTGTTTTGTGAAGTCATGGCCAATGAAGCCAATCGTAGGAGGAAGTCCGTAGCGCCCCGGGCCCGGTCCTATTTCGACACAGTGCAGCACGTAGAAAAATGTCATGATTTTATGGATGTGTAGAGGTGCATCTCTAAACTGTATTTATTCCAGCAGTTGAATTTAATGACAGATTCATTAATTTCATCTCTGAATAAAAACACTCTTTTGTATTTTGTTAAAACTCATGTGATCGTTTTTTTTTTTTTTTTGCAACATTTTAATTGTGTGAAAATGGTGACTTATGTATGTGTGTGTGATCTGTGTGTGAGCGTATTGCAACACATATATCCGACCGGGAGAAGCAGTACAAAATGGATGGATGGATATTATACAATACATTAAGTACTCTTCCATCAGATGGCAAAAAAAAAGATGGCACCAAATTGACGCTTAACCTTATCAGGCGTTAATCAGAGCCACTTTAAATGCTGACAACAAGAGCGGGAATGTGCTTCTTTCTGCAGACAGCCATTATGAGGGTGTGCACACTTGTACAACCACACGATATCAGTTGTTTATTTTTCACATCCCCCTCTCTCGTTGCAGTTAAAAGCTCTCCCGCCAGTTGGCAGAAGGTTAAGGGCTTTCTGATGTAAAATACACGGCATGGCTTCTCTCAAACAAGTTAGGGAAACATTGCCATACATATTGTAACTATGATTTAAATGGCCGCATTATTCCAACCCTTAAGAAAAAAATAATAATAAACATAGCTAACTGGAAGACAATGATCAATCCTATTTATTCTGAATTGCAAATTGTGAACTCACCGCTCTCTCTGGCTGCAATGGCCGCGTACTGCTTCCCCATTGGACTCTTTGAAAACCACTGCCGATGCCTCGCAGTGCCAAATCCGACCCCCCCCCTCCCCCTTTCCCCCCTCAGCAATGCTTTTCAAAGGGTCCGCACTGCAGAAGACCCTCCTTGCCCAACAGGTCTCGCAGGTGACTGGGCCCTCCCTCCTTCTCTCCACCATCCCTCCTTTTACTTTCCACTGGTGTAATTTCCCTCATCAGCCAAGCGTGCGGTCGCCCCGGAGACCCCCCACACCCATCCCACCCCCCGAGGCTTGTCTGTCAGCCCCCTGCAGTGAACGGATCCAAAAAGAAAGGATGACTGTCGGGCAAGGGTGTCAAACTCAAGGCCCCCGTGGGTTTGCCACAATATCGCCTTGACTTTTGCTCATATGTTAGTAGTTATCTCATCATAAGTGATAATAATCAAATCAATTTCATATGATGCAACTCTATTAAACGCCTTCGTGCGCAACACGATAGCTAAAGGGCAAAAGACAAATCAATAACATGCAATTTTTCCAGGGTTTGAAAGCATAATGATGTCGTTCGTACTGTTCAAATCGCACTCACGTCTTGAAAAGATGACAAACTACAGATGTTGCAGTTTCCTAAAAATGACGGCAAACTACTGACGACTTTTCTAAAAGAGACAGACTACAGATGACGCATTTCCCTAAAAGGAAGACAAACTATTAATGTAGCACTTAGCTAAAAATATTAAAAGATTGAAGCTCATTTTAAAAGGCATTAGTGATTTTTGGCAACAACCTGGTAGCTCAGTGAGTGCGTCGTTGGTCTTGTTGTGGAAAGTTGTTTTAATTTTTTTCAGATTTGGTGCTCAGTGTTAATCGAGCGGCTTGATAGGTGACATGAAAAAAAACCCCTGTCATGAATCTTTAACAGGCCGCTGGCCACTGCTGCGTTGGAAACCCGAATCGCGCAAACATCGCCACGTAATACGTGGCCATGTTTCAAAAGAAAGAGGAAGTAAGAGGGCTTCTGGAGCAAGGGTTGGATTTAAAAGCCGGTTGAGGTTGACAGGAAAGGATCTGCATGCTGCAGACCCCTCAAAGGTAATAATCGTGTACACAATACGGCTTCCAGGTAACATCCCGACATCCGAGTATTTTGTTTTGTGTGTTTGTCCTCTTGAGGTACATGGGGGAGCACACTTACATTCTCACCCATGGACAATTTGCTTGTGTACCCACGGACCTGGACTGGATAGCGCACACATCGAGTGGTGTGTCGATTGGTTGAAGCCAGTTGGCCGCCATCTTCGTACTCCCAAAATGTATGGAGGACATGGTTTACAGATTACATTATGGCGGGGTTTTTCCCTCAAAGTTTGGCATGTAAACTAAAACTGGTTGTGTGAGCTTGACATTTTCTTAGTTCTGGTAACATGAAGGATTTTTAATTCGACTTGGTAAGCCAAAAAAAAAAAAAAAGGCTAAGCGCAAAGGAAAGACATAACAGCATGACTACCAAGAAACCTTGCATATTACCTAGGGCCCGATTTTGTGACATTTCCCAAAATAATCTGTGAAGCACTATCATCATAACATAGCAAAAAACTAAGCTTTTTTTTTTTGGTCCTAAAATCATTAAATTTTAAGTCATTCAGTTGGATATATTTTTGGAAATAAGGACTCGCTATGGGAAAATACACGCTAAACGCATTGTTCATTTGTTTCTCTCTGCAATGTCCTATTTCAGACAGAAAATTGAAAATTGTTTCCACGAATTTGAAAATCGAATTCAATTTGCAGAGTTCTGTATTATGAAATTCATCAAACAAGCTCACAGAAAATATGTTTCCTTGCTTATCCGCTGACGAAGTTTGGGAAAATATTGACATCGGTTTTTTGCTAAAAAAAAAAAAAAAAGGTGAAGCAGAGAGTGAACAACAATAACCGTAAACAAAACTTTAAGTGAATTAAGTTAATCAGAAAATAATTTTAAAAAACTTTGCAGACAAACTTTAACAGTGTCAAAGTAAATCTTTCTAATTTACCTGTGGAATGTTTTCTCACAGCCACGAAACTGTCGCTGCACAAGTCGGCACGGTTGTTTTGGGAGTATCAACATGGCGGATATCTCCTTTCGGCGACCTCACTTCAGTCTTTTTTGTTTTGGATCAGTGGCGTGCGCGTGTTTGTGTGTGTTATTTTTTTTTTTAAATGATCCGCTAGATGGCACTAACGAATCCAAACCGCCACCAACCCCCGTCAAAGAAGAAAAAAAATACGTCATCGAATAATCCATCTTCTGATTGGCTGTTATCTTCTCCCTAGCGACCATCTCAGCCAATCGGGCGAAGGCGCGGTCCCGAACGTTACTTTTTGAACCCGACATCTGTGTGCACTCTCTCAGTCAGCCAAGCAGCGGCACTCGGGAGCTTACCGACGGCATCTTGAGACTGCGCGAGCATCACTCGATAATTCTCAACAAACAACTCCACTCGGATAAAACGTCTCTCTTTTTTTCCGCCCTTCCTCACTGAGCCTTGCTTATCAGGAAACATGTCAAAGAAGGAAATTATCTACTCTGACAAATACAACGACGACGCCTTCGAGTACAGGTAAACGGAGAGGAAAACCACTAAGACTTTTTTTGCGTTGTGTAAATTGTTACATCAACAAACACGTTAACATATTCAACAAGGTTTTAAGTTTACAATAACGTTTGTACATAAACGGGGAAAATGTAATAACATGCTTGGTCAGCTGTGTCGTCACTTCACTGTAAGCTAACGCCCCCCCCCCCCCCAACTGTCGAAAACATGGCGTCGTCTCTTTTGGGCATAAAAGCAGTTTATATGATTCCCTTTTGTTTTGTGTGTGTTCCGGCAGGCATGTGGTGTTACCGAAGCAGCTGTCCAAACTGGTGCCCGCCTCGCACCTCATGTCCGAGGAGGAGTGGCGGGGCCTGGGCGTGCAGCAGAGCCAGGGATGGATCCACTACATGATCCACAAACCAGGCGAGAGCACACGCCCACCATTTTGGCACTTCAAAGCAAGGCTGTCAAAGACTTTTTTTTTTTTTTGTTACGGTTTCCTTCAGAGGACCGTTATGACTGTGAAATCAAAAAATGTCTTTGATCGCCTCATCGTATTTTAGGCACACAATTTAGGAACTAGTTTGGGTTCAGAACTGAAGCGGAATGGGTATTTTTCAACTGTAACACACACACACAAATGCTCGTTCTGATATATGACAATTTGAAATTTTGGTACAGATTCCCACAAAAGTCTTTGAAGTTGACACACACGGTTAGCCCGCTTGGATTAAAAAAAAAAAGAAAAAGAAAAAAATCACGTGGCGGGCTGGATGTGGTCCCAGGGTCTTGTTTTAAGACCTCTTGGTGTCCCGCAAGGTTTTGTTTTTGTTTTTATTCCCCAAGCATTTGTTTTGGGGAGGTGGTTAGTGATGACCATATGAACCTGCCACATTCCACCACATCCCACTTGGTTCAGAAAAAAAGTTCATTTTTAAGTGTGCCAAGTCTAAATTGATCAATCAACAAATAATCATCAAATTAACTGAAGACTATCTTTGCTTATCGATTCACGGCTTGGAGATCTTGTCTAAATTCATATTGTGCATTGCAGCCTCTCAACTGGAAATATTATTTGTCGTATTCATTATTGGAATCTAGAATTCCTTGATCAATCAAGCAGCCCTAGTCGTAACTTTTTTTTTTTTTTTTTTTAAATGTGTGATAGCTTCTTTTGGAACCTCTACTCCATACCTGGAGATTACTATTATCATACCCAAGGAATAAGCAACCATATTTTCCAGACAAAATGGGCCAAGTGCCAATGCAAAATTTCCAGTTATTATGATAAAAATTTGATGCGCCGATTCACTGCTCATCAACAACTGTCTTTGATGTCTTGGCATGCTTTGAATCCTTGGCACAGTTTGGGTTCGAATTTTCTGAGGAGTTTCATTTTTGTCCATTCAGACACCTTTGACGGACAGTGTACTCGTTATTCGGGCCCTCAGTGGGCACTCACGCCACCTCTTGAAAATAATGACACCACATCCATCCATTTTCCTAGCTGCTTATCCTCACAAGGGTCGCGTGGAGTGCTGGAGCCTATCCCAGCTGTCAACGGGCAGGAGGCAGGGGACACCCTGAACTGGTTGCTAGCCAATCGGAGGGCACATGGAGACAAACAGTCACACTCACAATCACACCTAGGGGCAATTTAGAGTGTCCAATTAATGTTGCATGTTTTTGGGATGTGGGAGGAAACCAGAGTGCCCGGAGAAAAACCACACAGGCACGGGGAGAACATGCAAACTCCACACAGGCCGGTCTGAGATTGAACCCACGACCTCAGAACTGCGAGGCCAATGCTTTACCAGCTGAGCCGCCATAATAATACCATATCACAATTCCAAATAGAAACCCGTTCAAAAAGCAACGTAACAACTGTGGTACGTACTGCACCCGGAGCACTTTAGAATGCCAGTAATATTACAAAATAATAGAAAATATGTAAACAAAACGCATCATACTCACCAGGCTTGTGTGCAGATAACAACTGACAGATGTGGTTGGCAAGTCAAAAATCACTTGGAAATGACTTTTGCTTAACTCGCTCAGAAGATGGGGGGCGGGGGGGGGGGATGCATCACGATGATGATGATATAATACATTTGGACCTGAGGTGACTCCAAGTGGACAAAAATATGACTTGGTCCTCACGTGCACGTTATTATTTCATAAATGGGGGAGTAGAATCTATATTTGATAGCTGCAGCCCTGCTAAATTGGTACAAAATTACTATTTTGGCAACACTGACTGCTTTTTCAAACTAGCTCCGTGATAGTTTTTATATTTTAAAAGCTTGATTTACATGATATGTCCATCTGCGGCACGGTGGATCTGTTGGTAAAGCGTTGGCCTCACAGTTCTGAGGACCCGGGTTCGATCCCGGCCCCGCCTGTGTGGAGTTTGCATGTTCTCCCCGTGCCTACGTGAGTTTCCTCCGGGCACTCCGGTTTCCTCCCACATCCCGAAAACATGCAACATTAATTGGACACTCTAAATTGCCCCTAGGTGCTAAGTGCGTCTGTTTGTCTCCATGTGCCCTGCGATTGGCTGGCAACCAGTTCAGGGTGGGATAGGCTGCAGCACTCCCCGCGACCCTCGTGAGAATAAGCAGCAAAGAAAATTGATGGTTACAACTGAGTCATAGGCTGTAACTGCCTCATATAATTTGAACGGAACTACAATTGGATTAAAATGCTTTTTTTTCTAATTGATGATTACACTGTCAAAAAACTGGGTGAAAGTGTTTGTTTTTCAAAGTAAAATATGTTTGAAAATGTCTTATTTTGATAAAGATAAAAGATTACTCTGCCTTCACGAAGGAGTAGAGGGAATATTTTTCAGTTAAACAACAGTTGTAGTCTGTATGATTACTCACTTTCCCCCAAAATAGTTGTAAATGATTTTGGTTGCCAAATTTAATCGTCGTGATACTCCTTCCGCTCACAAATGTGCAAATTTCTTTTTCCTCCGCAGAGCCTCACATCCTGCTCTTCAGAAGGCCTCTCGCCAAGCACTAATTAATGCTAGAGCCTGGCTGCCATTTTGTGTTTTTCTCTTCCTCCTTGTGTAGGTCTTTATTACAACTTCATTACATTGTAATTGTACAAGGTGAATTCTGTCCTCTTTGAAATTCTCTCACATGAAAGTGAAAATGTTCTCATCCGTCACATGAAGCTTAAGTTGTATATTTTGACTACAATAGTACATTTGCTCTGTTCTTTTTTGTTTGTGGATTGATGGTACAAAAGTTTTACTTTTCGTTTTTTAAGCTTTATATAAGTGTACTTTCGTTGTATTCCATGGTTGTAAATATTAAATTTAAGTATTTCTTTTCCTCAACATGTGTGTGAGTTGAACTAATTAAAATATCAATACGCCAAGTTCCTTCTGAGAGGGTTCATTATTATTATTTTTTACATAAGGGGGTAGGAGACTGTTGGTCGTGTGGCTCATGATGACCAGAATGCAGTCAAAGCGTCAGTTGAAGTCCAGACGGTGAAGTGCGCACTTGACGGCGTTCGGTTGATCCAGCTGACAGTGTTGAAAACATATGACCAATAATTCATTGTCATGGAAGCACCACAAACAAGACTTTTAAAGGCGCAAAGCTGGGCTACACTTTGGAGTTGTCGTAAGGGTGCGAGAGGCTTGGACTAACGCCATCCTGGCAGGGAGCAGCCTGAGCTCATGTAACACGTACGTGGGGGGGGGGGGGGGGGGGACAAGTACGGTGGCCCTGGCAAGCCTTTGCAAAGTCACTTGCAACACTGCACATTCTGCTTTGTGTCAACAGCTAATAAGTGACGCTTCGTCATCTCGGCTGATTGGAAATCACCCAATCTTCTGTTCCTTTCGGCTTGTCCCGTTAGGGGTCGCCACAGCATGTCATCTTTTTCCATCCAAGCCTATCTTGTGCATCTTCTCCAACAGCCACATTTCTTCCCACACAGTAACCATCAACTTTCTCTTTGGTCTTCCTCCCCCTGTTTTGCCTGGCAGCTCCATCCTCTGCATCCTTCTACCAATGTACTCACTCACTCACTCACCTCTGGACATGTCCAAACCATCGAAGTCTGCTCTCTCTCACCTTGTCTCCAAAACATCCAACTTTGGCTGCCCCTCTATTGAGCTCATTTCTAACCCTATCCAACCTGATCACGCCAAGCAAGTACCTCAATATTTTCATTCCTGCTACCTCAAGTTCTGCTTCCTGTTGTCTCTTCAGGCCTCACCACTGTTTTATAAACTTTGCCCTTCATCATCCTAGCGGCGACTCTTCTGTCGCATAGAACACCAGACACCTTCCGCCAACTGTTCCACCCCACTTGGACCCTTTCTTCACTTCCTTACCACACTCACTATTGTTGACCCCAAGTATTTGAAGTTGTCCAACCTCACTATCTCTTCTCCCTGAAGCTTCACTCCTCCGGCCCTCCCATTCACGCACATATATTCTGTTTCACTTCGGCTAATCTTCTTTCCTCTCCTTTCCAGTGCGTGCCTCCATCTTTCTAATTGTTCCTCCGCCTGCTCCCTGCTTTCACTGCAGATCACAATATCATCTGCGAACATCCTCGTCCAAGGGGATGCCAGTCTCACCTCATCAGTCAGCCTATCCATTACTGCCGCAAACAGGAAGGGGCTCAGCGCGGATCCCTGATGCAGTCCCACCACCACCTAAAGTTCTTCTGACACACCTACGCCACATCTCACCTCTGTTCTCCTGCCCTCATACATGTCCTGTACTATTCTAACATATTTCTCTACTACACCAGACTTGCACATGCAGTACCACAGTTCCTACACATCCCTATTTAAATGTGAGCTTTTGTTTGACCAAAAAAAAGACCAATATGAATCATTTTAAAACTTTTTCCACCTTTAATATTACCTGTCAGGTAATAATGGCAAGTAAAACAAAAAATTCTGCTATTCTTTTGACAGGTAATATAACACTGAACTAAGCTTACAGTTGTTCTAGTAGGCTTACCGTTTCTTTTGAGCAGAAACCTGAATGTTTTCTGATAACCACACTCGCTCCATAAACCAAGTTTATAGCTTAAACCCCCACCCAAAAAAATGGTTCATGTGAATTTTTGAATTAAAACCCTAAGTGGGGAAATAGTGTGATGATATAGAGCTGAGGCCAGAAGTTTAGGTGTACTGTGCAAAAATGAGTTTTATTTTTTTAATTTCAGTCTCAACCACTCGGTTAGGATCACCAAAATGGTTACATTTTGTTAAAAGGAACAATCATGAGATAATTTCCGAGAGAATTATAAATTATTTTTTCTGAGGTTCAAAGTTTACATACATTCCATTAGTATGGAGCAGGATTTCCTTTGAACTGCATGCCGTGGGTCATGTGTTTTTGGTAACCTTCCACAAGCTTCTGAGGAGGACTCCGCTGGAATCCTGGCCCATTCCTCCTGATAGAACTGCTGGGAACCAAGTCAGGTTTGTCAGTTGCCTTTTCAGATCTGAGAGCCCACAAATTTTCCATGGGATTCAGATCAGGGCTTTGTGACATTAGCTTTGTTATCTTCAAGGTACTATTGAACCATTTTGGTAGTATGCTTCGGGTCGTTGTCCGTTTGGAAGACCCATTTGTGCCCAAGTTTTAGCTTCCCGACTGATGTCTTGAGATGTTGCCTTCAAGATCTACACGTAAAGATCTTTCTTCATGATGCCGTCTATTTTATGAAGAGTTCCAGTTTCTGCTGCAATAAAAGAGGCCTACAACATGATGCTGCCACTTCCGTGCTTCACAGTTGGTGCGGTGGTCTTAGGTCTACAAATTAAATCATTTGGTGATCCCGACTGACTGAAACAGGAGCGCTTGAGTCCGATTTGACTTCAGACAGACAAAAAAAAAAAACAAGTGTGTGTTTTTGCACACTGTGCGTAAGCTTCTGGTTTAAACTGTGTGTTTGTGTAGATACACGTACACACACATAGCAGTATTTGTGGATTGTGATAATTTTGTGATGGGAGAAACGAGTGAAAAATGAAAATGACATGTCAGTGCATGTACTCAACATTTTTTTTCAAAACTTTCTTTTATTTAAA
Source organism: Syngnathoides biaculeatus (assembly GCF_019802595.1). Lineage (NCBI taxonomy): Eukaryota > Metazoa > Chordata > Actinopteri > Syngnathiformes > Syngnathidae > Syngnathoides > Syngnathoides biaculeatus. The sequence goes on along the minus strand of NC_084646.1, from coordinate 14,051,797 downwards.
AATCTCAATATTTGATATGTAATACAGGTTATGTGTCATCCAATTTGGAACATTTACAGCAATTAAAAAAAAAAAGAAAACTTCATTCTTCTCGATTTGTTTCTTTGATTGCTTCATGAATCAAAACGCAACATAAACAAAATAGCTTATGAACTGTACAATCAAATCTCAAAGCAGGTGGAAAGGAAGGGAAGTCGTCTCGGAGGGTCCTGGTTGTGAGACTGGTTAAAAAACAACAATAAAACTGTGTGTTGGGGGTGGGGGTTCAAGTCCACCAGGGACTTCTGGTGCCTGTCAGTCCACCTTTGTCTTTAGTGATACCCAATCTGTGGCGTGCGTCATATTTTAGTTTATGTATCTGTAAAGCGGGAGTTTCCTAAACTTAATCTGATATTTAACTTTTCTATATTCGGATATTTAACAATTTCTTGGCTTTTTAATGTTTTTTGGGGGGGGAGGGGTTGTAAATTCATCCTTCCGTGTTCTTTCACGCAAGTCTCTGATGTATTTTAGCATGACTCAACCCCCAGAAAACATTCCAATATATGTATTCAAGAAAAGATATGATATGTTCTCACAATTTTAAACTATTTTCTGGACCATCACACTTGATGGGCAGGCAGGCACTCCAGACCCTAAACTATTTTTAAAAGTAATGGAGTAATGAAGCCAAATTCCCATAATATGTCTCCCTTAAAGATGGATATTAATAACCTAATAATAATAAAGAAAACAGCACAACTGAAGTGATTGGACCGTAATGACAACGCGTATGGCCGGGCAGTGACAAAAAGTAACAATATGACCCTCTAGCTACAAATAAATACCAAAGATAGAAAATATAACACAAATCGTTGAGCTTAAAGTCAGTTGTAATTACAAAACAAACCAAAAACTTAAATATTGTATTAGCTTTTTGTTGTTGTTGTTGTTGTGCTAATGATTATAAAGGCAGTACGGTGACTAACAAAAATGCTGTGGTGATGTCAGGAGGAGAGAGTGAACAAACATGCAAACACACAAACACTCACACACACACACACACACACACACACACACACACACACACACACACACAGTGAAGAAAATAAGTATTTGAACACCCTGCTTTATTGCAAATTCTCCCGCTTCAAATCATGGAGGGGTCTGAAATTTTCATCGTAGGTGCACGTCTAATGTGAGAGAGATAACCTAAAAACAAAAATCCAGAAATCACAATGTATGATTTTTTTAATGATTTATTTGTGAGATACAGCTGCAAATAAGTATTTGAATACCGGAGAAAACCAATGTTAATATTTGGTACAGTAGCCTTTGTTTGCAATTACAGAGGTCAAACCTTTCCTGTAGTTGTTCAACAGGTTTGCACACACTGCAGGAGGGATTTTGGCCCACTCCTCCACACAGATCTTCTCTAGATCAGACAGCTTTCTGGGCTGTCGCTGAGAAACACAGAGTTTCAGCTCCCTCCAAAGATTTTCTATTGGGTTTAGGTCTGGAGACCGGCTAGGCCAGGCCAGAACCATGATATGCTTCTTACGGGGCGACTCTTTGGTTTTCCTGGCTGTGTGCTTCAGGTCATTGTCACGTTGAAAGACCCAGCCGCGACCCATCTTCAATGCTCTGACTGAGGGAAAGAGGTTGTTCCCCAAAATCTCACAATGCATGGCCGCGGTCATCCTCTCCTTAATACAGTGCAGTCGCCCTGTCCCATGTGCAGAAAAACACCCCCGAAGCATGATGCTACCACCCCCATGCTTCACAGGAGGGATGGTGTTCTTGGGTGGAAATCATCATTCGTCTTCCTCCAAACACAGTTAGTGGAATTATGACCAAAAAGTTCCATTTTGGTCTCATTTGACCACAAAACTTTCTCCCACGACTCCTCTGTATCATCCAAATGGTCATTGGCAAACTTAAGACGGGCCTTGACATGTGCTGGTTTAAGCAGGGGAACCTTCTGTGCCATGCATGATTTCAAACCATGACGTCTTATTGTATTACCAACAGTCACCTTGGAAACAGTGGTCGCAGCTTTTTTCAGCTCATTGACCAAGTCCTGTCGTGTAGTCCAGGGCTGATTCCTCACCTTTCTAAGGATCATTGAGACCCCACGAGGTGATATCTTGCAAGGATCTCCACTCAGATGTTTTTAGCTTCTTCCATTTTCTAATGATTGCTCCAACAGTGGACCTTTTTGCACCAAGCTGTTTGGCAATTGACCCCTCCGTGGATATTGCGCAATCCGCGTCACTGACCAATCAGAGGCCAGAGATCTGCATAAACCAAAGCCCGTTTTTGCTCCCGCCATTTTCTCAGACAACATTGCATGGTCCAGTATAGGTTTAGTTAGCGTTTTATCGCGTATTTGGGTTATTTAACAAAAAATATGGTTAAGAGGTGTAGTCACGGACTTTGTAATAGTGACGACAGGTATCCTGAAAGGCTAGTTGGTGGAGTTCGATTCCTACCCTTTCCAAAACCGAAGACCCAGTACGAAAAATGCCTTCGTTGGATCAAATTTTGTGGAAGACCGCATCGTCAACTAAATCCATCTAATATCAACCGGAACACATATGTTTGCACGAAGGTATGCCCTATATTTGATTTTCAATAGATGTCTCGTATAAATTAATTTGAAGTTCTTCCCTAGCATAACATTGCTACGTGCCAACGATTGCCACACTTATTCTTAGTTGAGCGATATTTAGCGATGATCGGACTGCACAAACGTATTGATTTCTTGCTGGCTCGCGGCCGAAGCTTAACCAGACTGTGTTTGCATGAAGATATGCCCTAAATTTGATTTTTAATACACGTCTCGTATAAATGAATGAGACGTTCTCCGCTAGCATAACATTGCTACGTGTGAATGATTGAATGAAATCAGAAGCATGGCGTCTCTCTCAGTTAAGAATGTATTGTATTTAGAATCTATAATATATCGTTGATTTGAATGAAATCAGAAGCATGGAGTCTGTCTCAGTTCAAAGTGTATTGTATTGTGTTTGCCATTTTTACTGTTTGTCTTACGTCAGCGCACGTGGCGTGACGTCACTTCAGGAGGCGTGGTTAAGTGCCCTGTACGGAGGGGTCAATTTCTCCGTAGCCCTTTCCAGGCGTGTGGAGTTAAACAATTTTGTCTCGGGTGTCTTTGGACAACTCTTTGGTCTTGGCCATGTTCCAAGTTTGAGTCTTACTGATTGTATGGGGTGGACAGGTGTGTGTGCACCGAACGGCCTCACAAAGGTGCATCTGATTCAGGATAATACATGGAGTGGAGGTGGACTTTTAAAGGCGTACTAACAGGTCTTTGAGGGTCAAAATTCTCGCTGATAGACAGGTGTTCAAATACTTATTTGCAGCTGTATGACACAAATAAATTGTTAAAAAAATTACACATTCTGACTTCTGGATTTTTCTTTTTGGATGATCTCTCTCACAGTGGACATGCACCTACGATGAAAATTTCAGACCCCTCCATGATTTCTCTAGTGGGCGAACTTGCAATATAGCAGGGTATTCAAATACTTATTTTCTTCACTGTATATCCATATACACACACGCACACACACCTGGCTTCCTTCTCTCTCGACTTTCCTTTCCTTAGCATATTGACAAATAATGTACAACGTGGACGCGTGTATGGCTTCACTCGGGCATTTCTGCGGAGGACAGGAAAGGCAGCACAGTGAGGAGAAACCCAATCGAGACGGAACAAGCCAGTGATTCCCAACCGCTGTGCCACGGAAATTGCCACAGCAAATGATCCAATTTCACTTATTTAACTGCGACAAGTAATTAATGTTTATTCTTTTTTTTTTTTTGCTCCAGCGACATGTAGAACAAATTCATTCATTCTCATTTGTTTGTTTTTAAGAATTTCTGTTAAATTTCCATTTCACCTTTTATTGTGCAATAAGTTTCAATGTAATCATTAAGTACTGCCCCCCCCCCACTATATGGAATTGCAGGGTCAATGTTCAAACTGCATAATGTTACATCAGATTACAATAATTTATATTTATATAAAAATACTTTTTGGAATAAAACCACTCTCTTGATTAACGTATGGCTACTATGCTAATATTTTAATGTTAGAAAATGTGATGGTCCTTATGAGAGCTAAGAATTTGTTTGATAAACCACCAATGACTAAGACCTTTTCCTGTCACTGCATGTGGAATTCAAGTCATATTTTGTCATAATGAAATCATCATCTATCATTTATTTTTAGCGCATGTTCTAAGACAAGTGTGAAATGATATTAAAGTGTTTTCCACAGAGGATAAATCATTTATGGCCATAAGTATTGTTATATTGTCTTAGATGTCTACATGTGATGCTTCACCATTCATGTCGAGCGCTTGAAGAGTGGTAACACCGCGACCACTTCTTCTTTTCCTTTCGGCTTGTCCCGTTACGGGTCGTCACAGTGTGTCATCTTAGATGAACGGATATATTTGTTTGGCACAGTTTTACGGCGGATGCCCTTCCTGACGCAACCCCTCTGCATCTGGCCGGGGGGGAAATCTTACAGCACTCGGTATTCCCAGGCAGTCTCCCATCCAAGTACTAACCAGGTCCAAACTCGCTTAGCTTCCGAGATCTGACAAGATTGGGCGTTCTCAGGGTAGCATGGCCGTAAGTCCTGGTAACACTATTGACACTTTTTGTTAGCCCATGTATGTTCTTTTGCAATTTTGTGCTAGCATTGAGCAAGCAGAGATTCCTAAGGCAAAGAGTTGTGGTGGTGTTTGAAAAACACAAGGTGTGACTGTCTTTGTTTGATGTTTAGTTTGACAGTAAACTACAAGTGGGTGTTTTTTTTTTTTTTTTTAAATGTTGTTTGTATGTTTTATTACGCTGTGGCGACCCCTAACAGGACAAGCTGAAAGAAACTTACTATAACCAAACTGCTACTTGTTGAGTTTGCTGTTCCCATCCAAGCCCTCAAGGCGCCACAGTATAAACATTTATCAAGGGCCGGCAATTACTTGTGGTTTTTCACTATTTGCGGAGGTTTGGCGTACATATATCTGTTGTCACGTTTTTGAATCGTGGCTTGCTGTGGGATTTTTACCCACGTAAAATGTGCCTTGGCTCAATTCAGGTTGGGAAACACCGGAACAGGGAGAGCTCGGTACCATCGTTCCGGGCTGTTCCTCGTAGCCGCCGTGGGGATTGGAGTGTCGGCGGGCGGGAGGACCTTCTTCGCCGCGTCCAGGTCATCTCGGGGAACGTCGGAACCGGGGTCCCGCGCCCCGGCGTCGGCCAAGAACGGGTCGGAGTCCGCGTCGTAATCGTACGAGTAGTAAGAAACGTCGGCCATCGAGCCCTGCTCCTCCTCGCCTGGACAGATTGTGCAAAAAAAGGAAAGATATGTAGAAAAATAGTTTCTACATTACTGGAATGAACACTGTAGCTTGGTGATTTATTGGGTGGGGGATTTGAACACAGTAAAATTGTGCATGCAGTATTCAAACACCAAGCCGCCTTGTGACCACAAATAATTATTGTTTGGACCTGAGAGTACAACAATCGCCCCGGGCAACGAGCCACATGCTGCTTCACCATGTCCAATGTCATTCATATCTGAATGCATTTGGCAGCCTGGTCCTTCTTGCTCTCCTTTTCAAGTAAACAAAAAAAGCCAAAGAATATGCTAAACACTCACATAATGAATTATTTCATGAACAAAAGCTTCTTTTTAAATAAATGTTTATATCCTGCTAACCCTATTTGCAAGCTCACTAGCTGACAAACAACAAAAACGATTTGGTCCTTTCACATTTTTTTGCGCTTTCTGTAACGCCATAAAATGGTGGGGCGGTAAATGTCTCAAGATGTTGCAGAGAAAGGAATAAAAACAAAAAAATGACTAATAGGAAAGAAGTACTTGGTACTTTTACAGTCTGCGAAGCTACGAAATGCACACCAGCATCCTGACATTTGCAGGTTTTACCTATTCAATCAAATCTGTCAGCCGTTTATTTTTAATGTTGTTGGAAAATGAAAATCAAATGAAACTCCAAAGTGTTTGGGGATCATAGATTGTGGTGGATTTAGGGGTTTTAACCTTTCTAATACAGGCACATGTTCACATTTCCGTGGGGGATGGGGGGGGGTGGCTCCATGACTTGAGAATTTCCACTGCTCCAGTTGAGACTTGGTCCCCTAACCCTGCCTGCAGGCTTCACTGTCATCCCAGCAAACCTTTTGACAACAAGCCGTGTTTGTGCTGCACTTCCCATTCACAGGCACCAGAGGGCGCTCCCACTTTAAAGAATGCTCCCACATCGCATATTCTGTAGTGCTGTACACTCCAAGCACCACAGTTACAAGGCAACAGTTTTTTTTAAAGGTGAATTTCTCAACTTGCAAATGATAGTCGCACTCAAATAGAACTTGTGTGTGCCTGCAAGTGTGTGTCCTCCGCTTCACTAATACGACAAGTCCACGCAGAGACGCTAATTCCACAACCCCCACTTCCCGCTCCAGTGGAAACTTTCAGCACCTTGGCTCACCTAATGCAATCTCTGACTGCCACAACACGGCGAGAAAGCACTACTGTTGCGGAAACTCTTCAACTCACTTCAACGGAGTTCGTTGGCCCGAGTTGGAGGAAAAGTATGGAAGTAAACAAGCGCCACCAGGATTTGAATTTGAAATGCCACAGAAAACAGGATTTGAATTTGAAGTGTAAAGTGATGACATTTTCAATAGTTGGATTTCAGTGTAACTCCTCAATGACGGTGAATTTTAGACACCGAATTGTTGCCATTTGAATTGTTAACATTGAGGAGGAGCTGACACAGAGGATAAAGAATATATGCTAATGAGCATTGTTATATTATCAGTCGATATGTGATCCCCATAAAACAGGGTGCTTTTGTGAAATTATTTGTCCAATCCTCCTCAGTGTAACTCCTCAATGACGGTGAATTTTACACAGCGAATTGTTGCCATTTGAATTGTTAACATTGGGGAGTTACGCCGAAATCCAACTATTGAAAATGTCATCACTTTCCATTTCAAGCTCAAATCCTGGTTTGTGTGGCATTTCAAATTTAAATCCTGGTGGCACGTATCTACTTCCATAGAAAAGGACTACTTCTGTCGAATGAACTCAGCATAGTTCCTTGGTACCCTGATGCCAAAAGATGGGAGCAAAATAACATTATTGCATTTTTTTTTTTTTTTTTAGTAAATAACTCATGATATGTTCCCCGCCAAAGAGAGGAACTTTTAAATGCCGGACCGTGAATATGCTAATGTTGATTTAAAGTCGGATTAGATTATCATTATTTCACAACATATACTTTCTGTGATTGGGATGATGTGAGGTTTTTCGAATGTTCAACAAAGGCCAAGGCTGAATAAAGGTTGGAAACCTGGTGCTCGTGGTTTTCAAAGACTTTTGATTTTGTATCACTGAAGAATATCATACAGAACTGTGAGCGTTTTGCCGTTCAGCTCAATTCCTTTTGGTGTCGGTAGCGCGCTTTTACATGGTCACCTGTCTTCAGAACAATTTTGGAACCAGGAGGCTTCGCTCGTCTGTTGTCTAGGAATGCTAAAGCTAAAAAAAAAAAAAAAAAAAAAAACAACAATAAAAAAAACAAAGCAAATTTTAATCTGTGCTAACAAAGATCAAGATAAGGATTTAACTAGTTGCTCACATACAACTGACTGATGCATTAATATTAGTTGCGCTATACAGAGGATAAAGAATATATGCTAATGAGCATTGTTCTATTATCAGTCGATATGTGGTCCCCATAAAACGGGGTGCTTTTGTGAAATTATTTGTCCAATCCTCCAAATTACAGCATGCGGAGCCCCCAGCAGTCCACGAATTCCGGTTTGAGAACCGCCGCTTTAATGCAAATGATCTATTTCTGTGTTTATGAGTGAGAGCCACAGCATTCCTGTGGAGGAGTAGGAAGCTTTTGTGCGAAGAGGACCTTTGACTGAGAGCAGCGACCTGGAGCCAACAAGTCAGCGCACGCCGTCACACAACTAATAGACAACACACACCTGCACAACACAGCACAACACAAACATTAAACTTATCGTCTGCACACGCATCTGCATTGTGTCACATCCAGTGAAAGGTGTTGTCTCTTTCCCCCGCGTGCCAAAAGTAACACAACAACAACAACAACAACCCGGGAGGAATGCTCTGGAAGCTACAGCCCACGCAAAGGTAACAATCGGGTTTGTCGATCGTAGTCTTTATCAGATCGCAGACACGGTGCGAAGGCAGGGGAATGTCGAGCATGCGCGCGCGCGCAGCATAGCTATCGACTTTCCTCTTGAAATGTCAACACGCCTCTTTCCCGAAGCGCCATTTGATAATCCCGTGACACGCTTTTGAATTTAGTAGGAACGCAAATGCAAAGTTAAGCAGTAATTGTAACAGTAAAGACGATCCACTGGCCACAGGAGAAATGAATAAACAATCAAACATTCCACAAATATGGGAAATGTCGTGGGCAGGATGGGGTGCCATGAAAAGGTGCCACCTGATGCAAGAATTAGGTATGACGCTCATATTTTATCTTGAATGAAAAAGTTCAGTTTTTTAAATGAATGGCATGGGAAAAGCATTTGACCTGGCTTGTTTCTTCAGTTTGTTGTTCATTCCAATGTCTGGTACCACTGATTGTGAGTTACCTGTACAATCCAATGAACATGACAAAAATGCAGCCGATTCCATAAAACTTTGGCGTATTTGATGTGCTTAAGCTTATTGGTAATTGTGCTCCCAGTGATTTTGGGTCACACGAAGAAAAACGTGGAGAATAGCTACATTAATTGAACACTCGAAATTGCCCCAAGGTGTGATTGTGAGTGCGGCTGTTGTCTGCCTCGATGTGCCCTGCGATTGGCTGGCTACCAGTTTAGGGTGTACCCCGCCTCCTACCCGTTGACAGCTGGGATAGGCTCCAGCACTCCCCGCGACCCTCGTGAGGATGAGCAGCAAAGAAAATGGAGGATTGGATGGATGGTTTACTAAATGTACTGTAGTGCTTGTTTTAAATATTAAAAATATTTCACTTAATCACGTTAATTTGTTTTCAATCAAACAGGGGTGTCAAAGTCTTTATTGTAGTTATGGTTTCCCTCAGAGCGCCGTTATGACTGACACCATAAAAATCTGTTATCGCCTCATCATATTTAAGCATGAAATTTAAAAAACAGTTTTGGAATCCGAAATCAAGTGTAACGGGTTTTTCCACTATCGCTGTTGTTTGGTAACGTAAAAATTCTTGCAATATCACAACATTACCATGTATGACATCCATCCGCCCATTTTCTTTGGTGCTTATCCTCACGAGGGTCGCGGGGCATTTATGACATGACAATTACAAATTTCGGTACAGATTTCAACAAGGATCATGGAAGTTGATACGAATGATTTGCCTTCACAGGCCACAGAAAACCGTGCGGCGGGCCAGATCTGGCACCCGGGCCTTGAGTTTGACACCGGTGATTTAAAAGATCACTTTATAGTTACAACAAAATAACATGCACTGTTTATTCATTTACATATTTATGACCAACATTTGAACTCAATGATTAAGAAAATGAATTTTGTCTGAATTGTATTTATTATTTTAGCATTTTTATAAATAAATTATCATTATTATTATTATGAATGACCGTGTGTGTGTTTAGTGTAATTACCTGTGTTGATAGGCACTGAGGGTTGCTCAGTCTCCTGGCTGGTTATTGGTTGCTTGTCCTCTGCCTTGATCTCCACTGGAAACACACAACATGCCACATTTGGTGAAAAATATCATTTTCCCTGCTGATCGTCACCACAAGAGAGTTTCATTGATGCGTCACGCGCGTTAAACGCTAAGCAGAAATGTTTTAATGCACCCCACCGAGCAACACGTTTCGCCAGCACAATGACGTCCACTCAGTCCTCACGGAGGCCGGCATTCAAATTGTTCCAAAAATAGAGCGGCCGGGAGGCGGGTGGCATGATCGTAAGTGGATCTGATTGTATCTTTCTCCTGCTCAAAATGGGTTAATGACCCTTGCCGCGCATGAGCGTACACAAACAAACACCCGAAGCAAACACAAAAACTCGTGAGCGTTTTATTCATGTCTGCGGCGACTGAACTTGTTTCTTCCTCTTCAAAGTCTCGTTTTGCTCACTCGTGACGGCTCCTTTTGTCGTTGGGCTGTGCGTCGGAAAAAGGAATGTGACGACGATTTCAAAGGCTCGGACAAAAGCGGTCTGTCCATTTACGCGGACCCCTCGAATACGGAACCTGGTGAGGGCGAAGGGGGCGGCTGTGTGTTGCACGTGGGTCAAGTTATCTGAAAAAGGCGCGCACAGACGTAAAAATCCGGGAGTCAGGTCAACATCTGAGCAATGAGAGTTGACACACTTGAACACACTGAGGGCAAGTTACGATGAATTACATTAAGTGCTACGTCTGCTAGCTTCACTAGCTTCCCTTAAATCAGTCGTTTTGAATTCATATTTAAAGGGGAAATCCAGTGGTTTGCATAAACACTGAATCCAATAGGTCATGTAATATGTACCCTATTTTGACAATGTGATGCTAAATCCTCTCATTTAATAGTGTTTTGAGAAGATTTTTAGCGACAATTACGGACTTTCAGGGGCGCTGCAATTTTCGCGAGTCACATGACCTACGTGGACAGACGTGACATGTTACGCTCCGTTCCAAATCCTCGATTACATGGGACACCATTATGCCCAGCGCTGATTTCTCTGATTTATCCTCCTCTGATCAAGAAATAGCAGTATCGGTTGATCGGGAAGACAGAGGAATACTTCCATACAGATCTGAACCTCTGGCTGTAATTAATGTTGAATATTCTGATGGTTCTTCGGGCGGAACGACGCAGACTCTGACCACTCGGAGGCCTGCGCGCGACATAAGTGCGTAAACAAAGGCCCTCGGAGCTCCGGTGGCGGCCGCGCAAGCTCGGCTAACTGTCCAAGACTGCCTTCGAGAACCAAAACATTTGTGATGACAACGTTCTTACTGTGAGGACACTGGGACACGGGGGCTTGCTTGATGCGTGTCCCGTTCCGGCAGGCGAAAACCTCCATCTGACACTGGTTCTGATACACCTGCCCGTCGGACCCGCAGACGGGCTCCCCGTCATAGCCGCAGTCCCGGTAGCAAGTGCAGCGTTCAAACTGGTCCGTCTCCAGGCAGCCAAACACGTTGTTGCACTGGTTCGCCTGCACGAAACCTGCAGAAATCTCTTTTTTTTTTTTTTTTTTTTTTTTAGGAGATTGACGGCAGCCCGGGGGCCTCACGTCAACGGTGTGAGGTCTCACCTGTCCAGTGACTGGACGAACTCTCCACCTCGTTGCAAGTGGGTCCGTCGCACAGCTCCCGGGCGAGTGGGCTGCTCTCGCTGACGTTATAAAAGCGGGTGGCCTCGAAGGCTGTAAATCACGTGTCGTATGTATTTTAATGACGGGCCACATCTGAGGTACGGATGCCCTCAGGCAAAAAATGCTGACAGTATGTGAAAACTCATTTTGAACCTCACTTTTAAGGTAACTCACAGTACTTACTGTCACAGTAAATGTAAGGGAGTGTATCATAAACTGAACTTTTTCTCTCGACATCTGTAACTCTCTATTTCTGTTGCCGCCTGTCTTCGCCAGGTCTCTTTAAAAAAAATACTGGTAATGGGACCCACCTAGTTACATAAAAGTTAAAATAAATCAATTAAAGAGTGAGGATTAAATCCCTTTTAAAAAGTTTTTATGCGGTCCCTGTGTATCATTTGGATCTGTTCCTCCGGCTTTTTGACCAAAACAGTCACAGCGACACAAATACTGGTCCATAGCAACGTTAGACTCACTTTAAACATCCCTCCACCCCCTCCAAAAAACCCCACAAAAAAGTGTAGCAGTCACATAAATCACTGTGACTTTGACAGGCTTTGCAAGTCTTTAAAGAGCGGCGCTTGGGCGATGCACGCGAGGCGCACCTGGTTCGTAGTAGTCGTAGATCTTGACCGGAGCAGGCGCAGTCTTGCCCACGATGTATTCCCTGACAGCCCGGAAGGCCACACATGTCATACACTGGCTGGGGATCTGCCATGAAAGCGCGTGACAAACAAAAACTCAATGAATAGGACTGACACGGCGCACATAATAAAACAGATACAATTCATGTACAAAAAGTATTGAGACACCTCTCATTCCAGAAACGATAATATATATTGTATTACGTTACCTCCTACTTTCATTCCCAACTGTAAATGTGTATCATATTGTTGTGATCGGTTGTATAGTATGCAGACGTACAGTATGTACTATAAAAAGTTGCTGACTATTTTTGTCCATAACTGCATAAAGTATACTATTCTGTTTATATTGTGTACAGTATTCATGAATAGTCGTCACTCCACTGCCACAGGCCATTTATCGATACTTCCAGTATTTTACTCCATACTGTTTGTTTACGTCACTTCTGCGTGCACAGTATTAATTCCGAATATAATTTGAAGATCATTGTATTTAATATTCACGTACAGTTGCTCTTATTGCCTGATGTGTATGTATTATTTGATGTTATCACTCTTGTGTATTCAGACAGAGGGAAAACCCACCTCATCGAAGTAGAACAAGACTTTCCTGCCGTTGAGCTCGTACCTCTTCAGACCCACACGCTTGTCCATCAGCAGCTGTCACAACAAATAGCAAGATGCAAACTCAACGAACGTACTCAATTCAGTACTATTGTATTAAAGCTATATGTTGCCAACATCATTTTAGAATATAAACAATTTACAGCATCCTGGACGGTTCCGCTGCACTGACAAGGAGCGCAGGAGTCAGCACCACAGTGGACTGGACAGCTCCAGATCAGATTTGAATTAACACTGGATTAAACGATCACATCACTTCCGACGTGGCTGAAGCAAAATGGTGTTTCTCATTGCTGGCAAAAATCCTCAAACAGGGCCTTTACAAGCTTAAATGCGCATGCAGAGTTTGAAGCCTCGTAACAATGTGGTACATTGCACGTTGGACATAATTAATTCAAGTCCATCCTCATTTGAAAATCGACGTGGAATATGAAACATATGCACTCCCAACACGATGGAGAATACATGAATACAGTGTAGACACTGTTTCCAACCACCTACGTGTAATACTACTTCTGAACTGTGTGCCAAAATCTCTGCTTCAGTAAAAGTACAAATAGTAGAGTAGAAGTAATGAATCAACTCTTTGTAAAAGCAAAATCGTAGACTGAAATGTACTTAAGTATCCATCCATCCATTATCTACGGCTTTTCCAAACTCTGACAGCGGTCGTACAGGGACTGAACAGCTCGTATCAGGGAGTTCGGTACTCCATACTCCTGAAGAACCCCCCACAGTACTTAAGTACAAAATGATATTATTCAATATTATGTATAACTATCAACAATAATGGTTTTGATAACCAACAAAATTCTCTCTCCACAAATAGATTCCGCTTAACTTGCCACGTTGGTTTTTAAACCAACAACTAACCAGCATTGGCTCAACTTTATTGCTGTCAAAATAATGTGTCCCATAGCTTAAAAATGTTGAAAAAAACAAAACTAAACTAAGCTTAACTGGCGAATGACAAAAACACACCTGATCTTAACTGTGGCAGACTTTTTTTTTTTCAAAATCGTAAGTTGTGTTGTCATTTCAGTAGATTGACAAAGGTAAGGTAAGGACAGAAAAATACTCAAGTACAGATATCTGAAAAATATAGATACAGTAACAAAGTATTTGTACTTGGTTACTTGCCACCACTGCTGTGTGCGCATGGACGTGTATGACTGCAGAAAAGCGTTAAAGGAGCTTAGTTTAATGGCAAATTTTAAGAGCGTGCATAGTAAGCTTGTAGAGATCATTTGCCCGACGGGGCGACTTTTCATTCTGTCAAAGGTGGCAGCCGTTGGACAGTGGGGGTTTATGAGGCGCTCAGCCTGAGCTGGCGCCACAACCAAGACGCGTACGCACAAACACTAACGCGAGGTATACAATCGGTATATTTAGAAAAGCATAAATTGTCCATACTGCCATGGCCAGTGAGTCCGTCGCCTTTTTTTAAATATTCTAACCATAGCATGTTCCGCGTTTTTCATTGTGTTGGTTGACGGGTGACTAAACTCATCATTCAGCACGAATTAGATGCAAGCGGGACGGGACGGAAGGGGCCACGCTTTCCGCCGTTGATTGAGGAATATAAGTGACAGTCGGGCAGGCACCAATAAAACTCTGAGGGGGTGTAAACTAACCTTGTTAGCCACCAGAAGGCAGGTTAACATGAGTAGGCACAAATTCACAAGTACTCCTATGCATGCGCATGTGTGTTAAACATCTCCACTAGTCAGAGAGGTGCTTCTAAGAGCTGGAAGCCTGCAGAGAGAGGCCCTGAAAGTGACTAATTATAATGGTTTGCGTCCCCAGTACAGCACAGACTATTGAACGATGAGTTTTTACAATCTACGCACAAGTTCAAATATAGTTTCATTCATTTTTGATGCCTAAAACATGTTCCGAAAATGGTGGTGTTGACCACTTTTTGACAAACCTTTCCTTTTAACAACACTAAATTTGGAAAGCATTTGGAAAGTGTCAACACTTTGGATGTTTTGGAAACAAGGTTTGAGAGAGCAGACTTCGATGGTTTGGACATGATCAGAGGCGAGAGAGTGAGTATATTGGTAGAAGGGTGATGAGAATGGAGCTGCCAGGCAAAAGAGCGAGAGGAAGACCAGAAAAAAAAGGTTGATGGATATTGTGAGGGAGGACATGAGGTGGGTGTTCGAGAAGAAGATGCACGAGATAGGATGAGATGGAAAAAGATGACATGCTGTGGCGAACCCTAACGGGACAAGCTGAAAGGAGGAAGGAGAAGAAGACGAAAGAAAGAAAAAAGAAGAAAAAAGAAAGAATAAAGACAAGAAGAAGAAAGTGTCAACACTAATTGTTGAAGCTTTGTGAGTTGAATCAATTTCCATTCTTGCCTCATGTACAACTTCAGTTGCTCAACAGTCTGGGGTCTCCGTTGAGCTTCATTATCTGGTACACATTTTCAATGGGAGACAGGTTTGGAGTGCGAGCAGGCCAGTCTGGTACTCACATTGTTTTCCTACAAAGTTACACTGTTGTATCACGTACAGAATGTGGTTTGGTATGGTCTTGGTGAAATTAGCATGGACATCCCTGAAAAAGCGGTTGCTTGGATGGCAGCATATGTTGCTCCAAATCCGCTAGGTATCTTTCAGCATTGATGGTGCCTTCAGAGGTGTGCAATAATGGTCCATATACATTTCTGTGTGTAAATGAGAACAGTCATTTCTCACTGTGTGCATTCTCCCACCACTCAAAACCGTCATTTACACACTCTCCTGCAAATTCTGGGTGGAAGAACCCTGAAATGTGACCGTTCCCTATTAATTCCGCCATGGACTTCAGAATGTTTCCTCTTCCGCACTTGAGAAGCTCCACTAAGTTCAGCACTTAAGAAGAAACATCATATTGTAGAATTTGATACAGTCAACGGCCCGGCAACCACTGGCGATGGCCCGGCAGCAGCTGATGGATCAAAATGCTCACCAACTTTCGGCCATCATGTGTCCCTGCTACATTACATCGAGTGCAGTATGTGGACGTATTCTATCATATTAACAGCCGAAAAATATTGGTGCGAGTGAACCCGTTTCTATTAGTGAGAGATTCCCCCCCCCCCCTTTTTTTTTTAAATACTAAAATAAATCCAATTACAATAAGGGTGAAATGGATAGATATTGCATCATTTATTTGTTTATTTATTCTTATTTGCTTTTTATGTTGGTCGTCAAATATGTTAAAGCGAATTCCCCGATTCGCAACACAAGGAAGGTTGCAGGATTCCACTGATCAATAAAAAACAAACAAACCGAAGAATATGGCCACAGGTGCGTGTACGCGTGTGTGATTTTACTCACCCTCTCAAGACTTTCAACATCTGCTCGGAAACCAGAAATCATGGGGACCTCTATGACGGCCATGTTAGAGGAACCCGAATGAAGCCACCTGGACAGACACAGGAGAGGTTAGCCAGTGGACGGAAAGGATGTGCGTCTGTGCTGCTCTCACCTGGCGCAAACTTCCAAGGAGAGGTGGAAGTCCATTTTGTCTTGGTGAGCCGCCGGGTCGTCGTCATCGATGGGTGCCCGGCGCTTGCGGTTGAGCTCGGAGCGGTTGTCGGCACGGCTCCGCGGTCGCGAGGAGGGATGACGGGAAGATGAGGACGAGGAGGAGGGAAGAGGTGGCTCTTTGAGGTCCACCTTGAGCTGGAACGCCGGCTTGGATACCGGGTCGGGTACGTTGTAGGAAACGTCAATCTGGGAAGAGTATGGTATCAGGATGGTGAGTATTTTTGCTTTTAATGTTTATGGTTTAATGCTGGTTTGGATAAGGATTACAAAGACACACACAGTCGGCTAAAGTTCAACACATCTACCACACTTTTGAGGTAGGTTTGCCTGTGACTGCTACACAGTAACATGATAAAATGTGTACAATTTATCATAAAATCATGCCAAAAATGCTTTGAATTACCGCGATCAGTACTGCTTAACTTTTGGCTTTGATGGGATCACAGTGGAGTCCAGCCATCGCTTGCGACAAAAGAAAATAGTGGCTCTTCATCCAGGTATCCTCCAAGTCACGGGTGGCAAAACTCAGTACACTATAAGGATTTCGTCTTACCTTTTCTGCCATATTTTTTTTTAAAACAGCAAAGTGTCCCAATACATCTGTCCATGCAATGTTATAACCGCTAATTCCGTCATTCCAAACACTGTGTGGCGGTACACGATATCCAATTGCGCATTTTCATTTCGGCCGTGTCAAATATGCGGCTTGAATCAGTAAAGGTTGCCACTTACAGGACAGAACACTCTTGTCAAGCCAAATGTCTACAGGCGCACGCAAACGCAGCCATTGATTGAATTCTCGGCCTGTTGTATGTATGTCAATAGAAGCCAGGTGCTGCTGCCTCAAGCTGCACGTTGTGTTCTGTTGTTTACAGCAGTGGTTAAAAAAAAAAAAATAAAAAAAAAAAGAGAGTAGAGATGCCTGAGGAATGAATCTTTCCCAAGATTCAACATCTTTGACATCCAAAAACAAGCAATTAAATGTCAAGCGATAAGAGGACAGGAAAGGAAGAAAAAAAAAAGCCGACTCATAAGCGCATAAAAGATTTTTTGTTTGCAGGAAGTAATCAGCATCCTGTCCTGGGGGGGGGGGGGGTGCAGCACATAAAAAGAGCAATTCTCTAAAGTGTACCAGATTACTCCAATTGCCCGGTGATTCATTTGTGCGTTAAAAAGGAGCAACAACAAGCTCTTGGCTGCCAACAAATTCTTCCCTGTGAGCCGATGAGGTAAGCGTACGCAATAAGTGCAGCACGTGTGCGCGATTGTGAAAGTCGGACTGCGCTACCTGCATGAGACAGCAACCTTCTCCCTTGGCGCTGACGAAAAGGCCAGTAGGAATACTGGGAATCTGGGGCAAAAAAAAAAGAAAAAAGAGTGACAAAGGGGCAGCAGGGGCGAGGGGGGCGGGGGGTGGGGTCATTTACTAGGAAGAAAACAGATGTTGCTACTTTAAACATATCAGGCGTCATACTTTTTTAATTAGTTAATTATACAAACCCCAATACCAATGAAATCGAGATGTTGTGCAAAACAAATGAAAATAATAATAATAAAGATTTGCAAATACATTCTCAACCTACTCTATAATCAACTGACTACACTACAAAAACAAAATATGTAATCTTCAACCTGATGAACCTTAGTTATGTTATTGATTAATTCTAGTCCTAACTGTATGCATTTGAAAACTTTGCAGTTGTGAATTAATATTGTATTTTTTTATTGTCTACAGTTCCAGTTAACATGAATAACTAGCGGGTTAGTGAGCTCATGAATTATCGTCACTGTCCCATCGAATCTTTGCATCTCCATAATCGCTACTATTCAGGAAATTGAAAACAAACACCCAACCCCACATGGTTAAAGGTCAAGTGTCATCCCTATAAACATTCTAAAATAGATATTGAAATGATAAATACATATAAGATTATTCACTTCAATGTCTACATGAAAAAATAAATATGATCATCGATGCGCAAAGTTGCGGAAGTGTCATTTGACATCCAAGTGGTCGCCATATTGGCTGCATCTCCTGCCCGTGATGTCACCCCGGACATTGAAAACACAGATGTGGCCCCTACTGTGGGGCACGGCCCTTCAGACACGGACGTTCTTTTCAAACATCTCACAATCAAGTGAAGTGTCCGGGGCAATATTACCCTATTGTTTCGAGCCATATTTAGATGATATGCAGATCACGGGCAAACCACCTCCCCGTCCAATCCACTTCCGTGGCGGAGATGAGCCGGTGACGATTCACAAGGTCTGCGGAGGCCGTCCTTCAGCAGCTGCTGCACGGAAGCCTTCCGATGCGCACATCAACACATTTAGCAACCCTGAATTATGGATTACGCCACCCACAACAACTTTTTTTTTTTTTTTTTTTTTTTTTTTTAGTAGCTGTATACACACCTACCTGTCATTTGGAAACCACGAATCGCTTGTCCTTTGCACTTGTGAAATCCATTTTTCACGACGAACCGGATCTTTTGGAAAAGTTTGAAGTGCGAATCCATCCTCCCAAGTGTTCGAGCAATATCCAGCAATGCACGTGCCGACATTTTGGCTAACACGAAGGAACAACGAGCTATCTTCCCGCAGGTAAAACTAATAGAAAGAAACGAGTCCGCTTGAGCATGCTACTGCCTCCAACGTCACTTCCTGCTTCTTGTCGAAAAGAAATTCCTCGAGAGGATATTCATGGCGGGAGTTACAAAAAGCCATAAACGTTAAAATCATGTTTTGTGGTGAAAAAAATGGATGGGTCCATACTGGCTGCCGTTTTTCATGAATAACATACTAAAAATTATCCACTTCATGACACTTGACCTTTAAAGTTGCTATTTTACCATTTATTGCTATTTGCTGTTATGCACAAACAGCGACACAAAGCGACCCATAAATGATGTTCTATTTGTCTCTTAATGACACTTAATGAAAAAAAATGAAGCACTTACTCTGGCGCTCAGAAGGAGTTTCTTGTTGTCCTTGTTGAGCTCAAATGTCTCCTGAAAGTCCAGGTTGGTGGAGGCCAACGAGATGGTGAGGTTGACACCCGCAACATAGGACAGGATGGCGTACTCGGATAACGCCTGTAGTGCCACACAAGTGTCCTGGCACACGGATGAAGTGAGTGAGGAAAAGTTGTACTTCAAAATCATCAGCTTGAATTTGAACCAACCTAAACTACTGAGTGGTGCCTTGAGATAAGAGTTAAATTTGTTCTGTCACCACGCTCATGAATCAAAACAGTGGTGTCTCAAATAATCTCTCCCAATCAGACTCAGTAATGTGCTGTAATGTTAGTCATTTTCCCCCAGAGGACAAAGATTAAATCTATGTGTATTGTTATATTGTCTGTCTACATATGATGCTGTACCATTTGTGTACAAACGTTATAACACTGCCGCCTGAGGTTGTTAAATTGTCTATGATATTTCCCATTGTATATTAGCCTTAAACAACAGATCGTATCTGGAAAAAGTCTTAATACAGTAGGTCAGGGGACCACTGTATATAAATAAAGCTATTATTATTATGATTAGGATAAAAGTCTACAACAGGTTTCAGGCCTACTTGTGTAGAAGAGAAGCCGCCTAGGGCGTTGCGCTGCTGGGAGAGCCATTTGACCACGGGCAGGGCCGAAGCCACATCCCCGAGGAGAGTGTAGGTAAGAAGACCGTAGGCTGTCATCTCCACCTCTGCAGACACCACTGGGGGGGAAAAACGCTCGGCAATTAGAAGAAGCCGTGTGTGCGGGGGATATCAGGTGGACCGCTTGGTGTACCTGACTGGGAAAGGCCGTCGTTGAAGCCCATGAAAGTGTCTTCGTCCGTCATCGTGCTTCCAGTCAGGCTCCAGTGGGTGAGTCCGTCTGCACACATACATGTACTGTGGAACCTAACGTCTGACATTTCAATTATGAATATGTATCTGAACACTGTGTAGCCAATTTAACCCAATCTGTGAATGACAGCCTTGTTGTGACTTGAAATCATCCATGGCTTTGATAGAAATAGTACTATGCTTGATTATGTAGTCGCCTGATGGAAAATAAACATTTCGTGCAAGAGTAGCCAACCCCCGCCCCCCAAAAAATATTCTATACCAGCAAAATTAAAGCTCCCTCCTCAAAAATGTGAATAAACAAACAACAATCTAAAATACATAATTATACATCAAACAATGAATTTAAAATAAATGTAATTTGAAATAAATACATAAAATTAATTCTTAAAATTGTGTTTATTTTCTTGTTCTTTAGGTTATTGTTATTTGTCCCCCGCAAAATGTATCTCATGAATTCATTCTAGAGCGGGTTAGCGTTAATGAAAAAACGAAAATTTTGAATTCACATCAAAATAAAAGGAAAGTTGAAAAATTTATAAAAAAATATATTTTAATCAACAAAGAAGAAAATATGTCAATATATAAATATGTATTTATATATATATATATATATATATAATTTTTTTTGGGGGGGGTTAAAATTGCAATACCATGTTTCTAATTATGTTTTTGGGGGAACACAATGACTCAGGTGGTGTCACTCACTGTGCTAACTGCGACAGTACCTTGCGTAATGGCCATGTGGTTGAGGCGGCGCAGAGCGAGAGGGGCAAAGGCGCTGCGGAGCAGAGCCAAAGCATATGCGCACAGGGCAGTGGTGTAAGGGTCGTCTGCGGAGTAGATCTTGGTCTCCAGGAAGTCCTTGGCTTTGGCCACTGCCACCTTCTCTTCCTGAACCAGAAAAGAAAAAGCAATGCATATTTGGTGATCATTGCAAAAATGCTTAGAATCCCTCAATGTTATTAAAAGGCAATTTTGGAAGAGATTTTACCGAGAAACATGAAGTAGACCACACAAAACGATGTGGTGGAATACATCTGGCCCCCGGCCCTTGAGTTTGACTCCTGTGATTTACAGTAGTGACGTTTTGTGACCGGCAGAACAATTACATCCTCTTTCACCAGATAGCAGAAGGTACAATCATCCAGTTTGTCCACTTTTTGGAGCATTTTATTTTTTGGGGGGAGTTGGTGTGCCGTGAGGATTTTATTATTATTTTTTTTTTTATGTAAGATACGGTATGTTCCTTTACGCAATAAAGTTTGGGAAAAACTGATATACTAACACCATCTTGAATCCATCTGCCCTAAATAAGTGCCTTACCTTTCTTTTATGTAAAGGACAGAGAAATGGACACGAGAACGATATATATATGCCCAGGCTGCTCAGTACAAATACTGCTGACAGCAAAAAAAAATGTTAAAATTCAACAAAATTATTATTGCCCTGGGTAGTGATATTCTAATTGAGTTCAAACACAATTTTGTTGTGAAATCAACTTTTTTTTTTTTTTAATCAAACATGGGGGTTTTCATGCACTTTGTTCACCCCGCACACCAAGCTACGCGGCTGAACACGACTTAAGTGGACATCGCAAAAATATTAGAAGGCGACGTTTAGCTGCGCACCAGCAATCGAGCAACTCGCAAACAAACAAACTTGCTTCAACGAAAAAAACTGTGGCCTTGTATGCCGACCTTCTGTTGCGCCACATACTGTATCATACACTCTACTGTGTCGTCTATTGAACCATAAAAAGATGCTGCGGTTGTCAAGGAAGAAGCGCAATAGAGGAAACGGGCAATAGAGGAGAGTGTGGGTATTTTGAGAGGCTGTGTTGAGCCGGTATCAGGCGGCGGGCCCAAGTCTCTATTTTATACCACACAAGGTCGTTTGTCGACTTCGCTTTCTTGCGGTGCTCAACATTCTGTAAACGTGATTCAGCTGAGCTAAATATCATCAGGCATCAGGTGAACATAAACAACCCGCGTGCACGCTCACATCTTCAGTTTGGGTGCGGCTATTGAATAAACTTTCCCCCCCTCCAGCTAAAAGTTCAACGTCAGCTTTCATCTTCGGCAGATGTGACCTTCCCTGTAATCTAAGAGATGACAGGCCCCCAGAGCGGCTCAGTGCAAGTGCACAACTATTTTTTTGCATGAAGTGAATTTGGAAGGGGATTGATCTTTTGCTTTGATGTGAAGGATTTTTTTTTTTTCCAATTAAAATTTCTTCCAATTTTCACCGGTTGTAAAAGATCAAGGGGGAGGTCAGGATGGAGGAATCCGAGGCCGGGCCAATGTGCTCAACTATGTACAATTGGAAAGCAAAGGTTTTCATAAGAATTATGGTGAAACCCAACCCATTTCAATGGTTTCTCCCCCCCCCCCCCTTTAACATTGTTCAGGACATTTATTTTCCCCTCACAAAGCTATTGTAGGAATATTTTTTGAATAATTTATAGTAGGAGCTCCAGTATAGTAGGAGTTGAATGAAATGGGACCCAAAAGCAAACAATTTGAAAGCATGGATACATACACACACACACAACACACACACACACACACACACACACACACACACACACACACACACACACACACACACACACAGACACACACACACACACACCACACACACACACACACAGAGACCTACACTTCAAATTAAAATTTTTATAATGATACCAAAATGATGATGATAATTTCAATACTTTTTCCACGATTAACGTGGCCTATAAACTGCTCCGCTCAATTGAAAGTTTTTGAGAGGTAAAGTAAAAATAAACAGCTGCAGATGACGTAGTTGCACAAGTGTGCACACCCTATAAGAAAAGGAGAAATGGCAACGTTCAGATCCAACCAATTGTGTTCAAACACTTGCTAAATGGGGGTAAGCACACAGCTCCTAGCACTCAATGTGTTCCTCATTTATACCTTCCCAAAAGTTCAGATGTTCTAGTAGGCTTTTCAGGACATTTTTATTTTCATTCTAGTAGAAGCCTGAAGGGTTTGTTTTTTTTTTTTTGTTACTAATACTAACAGTAATTCGGAACTGTTAATTCCTTCCACCATGTCTACGGCCCCGGTCGTAGTTTAAGGAAAACAACTTCAAAGACTGATGCCGCCATCGTCATGCAACATTGACGTCAAGGTGTTCTTTTGGTGACGAGGCCAAACATTCCAACCTTGGTTTCATCGGAGCATAACACAATCTCTTGAACATGTGGGCCACAAAATCCTGCCATTTGAACAGGGAGGATGTCGACTTTTCATAAAAATCATTGTATGTTTCCTGTCATGTCAATGTGGTGGAGAGTACCATTGAAGACATTTTTAAGAGAGTACTTTAAAAGACAACTCAGGTAAGTATTGTGGAGCGCAGGCGAAAAGCAGAATTGATTCGGGAGGAATGTAAATTATCCTTCACAAGCCCTTAATGTCTCTGCGCATTATCCGGAGATGTTTTGACGCGATGAAAAACGTTATCAGATTTGCAGCACTGACTTGAGGCATAACAAATGGGAGCGGGCCGGCTGCCAGCACATCCTTCCCTGCAGCTATCAGCGATCCTGCAATTTGCTCCCGCAGCTGGCGGGACGGCACCTCTCATTGCCCTTGATGACTCCATGAAATGAAATGAAACTCGTAAAATCAGCACTACATCCGATGTAGCAAACAGGAAAAGTGCTTTTGTTTTTACAAGACTTGTAAAAGATATTTTAACGCTGTTAAGCGCTCTGGACTAACACAAAGAACCTGACTGTTCCAATACCTTAGCAGAAGAGTAGTGATGGGCACTGTAAAGAATTCAAACTCAAACTCTTTTGATTATGTTGAACTGATTGTTGGGCAACCTCGTTTCAAAAAGTAAATTCCTTTATGCGCGATTGTGAGTGTGACTGGTTGTTTGTTTCTACGTGCCCTGCGATTGACTAGCAACCAGTTCATGGTGTACCCTGCCTCCTGCCTGAAGATAGCTGGGATAGGCTCCAGCACTCCCGCGATCCTCGTGACGATAAGCGGCTCAGAAAATAGATGAATGGACGGTGTGAACCACTTGGCTCCCACCAGGAGAGGCACTATTGCTTTTCTCGCAACTAGTTTCTTGACGAAAGAGGAACATCATGTTCTCTATGAGCTAAAGTTGTGCAAAAAAAAAAAAATTTGCACCCTGACTGCATTGTCCATTGTATCTATATATATATCTCCATCCATCTTTGCCGCTTATCCTCACGAGGATCGCGGGCAGTGCTGGAGTCTATCCCAGCTGTCAACGGGCAGGAGGCGGGGTACACCCTGAACTGGTCGCCAGCCAACCGCAGGGCACATCAGGACAAAGAATCAGACCTCGGGGCAATTTAGGATGTCCAATTAATGTTGCATGTTTTTGGGATGTGGGAGGAAACTGGAGTGCCCGGAAGAAACCCAGGCAGGAATGGGGAGAACATGAAAACTCCACACAGGCTGGTCCGGGATTGAAGCCAGGACCTGAGAACTGTGAGGCCAAAGCTTTACCAGCTGACCACCGTGCCACCCTATTGTATATATTTTCCTTAAATAATACTTCTCACTAGAAACAATTTTAGGAATACTCATTGATCTAAAACACGGAGAAAAATATTCTGATGTGAGACAGTAAAAAAAAATCATGTATTTTTAGACTGTCATGGCCCAACTGTACAACTATCAATGGCATAAAAGCATTAATCAGCTCAGCAGGATGCAAAAAATAAATCAATAAATAAAAGTTTTTAAAAAATTAAAATGCAAAAAAATAAAAGTACTGAAAGGATCTCAACCAGAATAGGTTTCCGCCTTGCACAGAAGCAAAAGTAAAAAAGTAGTAAATAAAAATACATCTACCCATTTTCTGTAGCGCTCGTCATCATTAGGTTTTTAGATGAGCTCGAGCCAAACCCACCTGACTGTGGGAGAGAAATTGGGTACACCCTGGACTGGGTGTCAACCAATCCCAGGGCACATAGAGACAAATAACCAGTTACACACATATTCACACCTATGGACAATTTAGTCTTCAAGCGAGGCTAACATGCGTGTTTTGGGAGTGCGAATGGAAGCACAAGGAGCAGATAAGGCAGTTCGGAAGAATCAATATGAATTATAATTTTCAACACAGTCGTCATGCACTTACATCAGTTGATATGCCCGTCTCCAAAAGCGCTGCCACCACATAAGCCGTCAGAGAGATCTTCCCGTGGGTCCCACCCTGTAGATGGGAGAAAACATTCATTGCTTTCACTTCATATCGCATTACAAAAATCATTTCTGGCCGTCTTATCCTTCCCCACATTTTCTAGCGCGCTCGTCCTCATTAAGCTGTCGGAACAACTGGAGCCGATCCCGCTGTGAATTATTTACACTTTTAAACGAATAATATAGGCCATCGTAAAGATTGTGGTGGGGGCGTCAAATTGAGGCAGGGCTTTATCCCCGCAAGGTGTCCCCGGTTCTCCACAGAAACAATTTGCTTGTTGCTTTTGCACGCTTGCAAAACTCAAGCCGGGGTTACAGCATGACAACGTAATCAGATGTGAAAAATCTCCGCAACAGCAAGAACTCCCTGAACTCGGCGAACCCTCGACGCAGCCATCCGTCTACCTGCAGGTCTTTGTTCAGAATCCGCCCCACGGCCGGAAAGGAGCCGTCGTCTCTCTGGTGCCTGATGAGCCAGGACTTCGCCGCTCGCAGCTCCTCGGGGTCAATAAAGATGAAGCCCCGCGACTGGGCAAAGGACTTGAGCACGAACGCTGTCAACCTGGAGGAAGCGCCGAAGGGGGGAGAGAGCGGTAAACAGGGATCAAGGAAGGGAGGAGAAGTATCAAAGAGACTCCAAAAAAAAAAAAAAAAAAATGTGCTGGCAAATTCCGCAAAAATGCTCAACTGTCAAACTTCAAGAAGGCAAACACTTTTCCAGCCAAGTGTGAAGTTTGTCCAACTAGTCACAGTCTTTCAATCTGTCAGCAGAAGGAGGTATGTAAAAGTGGACGTTATGAGGAAAGGAAAAAATAAAAAGCTAGACACATCTTGACGATGTAAAACCAAACATGGAACATTGAAGCACTGAATGCGTTTAATCAAAGTATGGTTAATTTTTTATGCGATTGTGAACATTAAACACGTCTTGAAGCGATTGAGTCCGAGTCGACAATGGGAAGTCGTGCTACGTACTTGTAGACCAGGGTCGGGCAAATTACAGCCCTTCTGTCCTTTTAATCCGGACCACCGAGAATTTACATTATCATGAGTCCTGTAACATTTGCTACACTAATTTTGCCTTTTTTTCCCCAATAAAATGAATTAAAATCCATCCATTTTCTTTGCTGCTTATCTTCACGAGGGTCACGGGGAGTGCTGGAGCCAATCCCAGCTGTCAACGGGCAGGAGGCGGGGTAGACCCTGAATTGGTCGCCAGCCAATCGCAGGGCACATAAGAGACACACAGCCACACTCACAATCACACCTAGGGGCAATTTAGAGTGTCCAATTAATGTTGCATGTTTTTGGGATGTGGGAGGAAACCGGAGTGCCGTGAGAAAACCCACACAGGCACGGAGAAAACATGCAAACGCCACACAGGCGGGGCCGGGATCAAACTCGGGTCCTCAGTACTGTGAGGGCAATGCTTTACCAACTGCTTCACCATGCCGCCTGAATTGAAATATTGTTATAAATTTTAACATTTACTCACTCATTCATTCATTGTGTGCATTCTTTGTACTAAAAACATCCATCCATCCATTTTCTGTGGCGCTTATCCTCACAAGGAGACCTGGAGCATGTCACAGGTGTTATCAGGCACGTGCCAGTGTAAACCCTGAACTGGTCACCAGCCAATCGCAGGCCACGTGGAGACAGACAACAGCCACACTCAAAATCACACCTCTGGGCAATTTCAAGTCTCCAATGACTGCATGTTTTTGTGATGAGGGAGGAAACTGAAGTGCCCAAAGAAAAGCGAGATTTGAACCCTGGTCCTCAGAACTGTGAGGCCAACGCTCAAACCATTTGCACCACTGGGCAACCTTTTGAATAATTGCTCCCTTAATAAATATTTACCGCTGTATGTATTTGTATAGGCGGCATGGTGGGCTCAGCTGGTAAAGCGTAGGCCTCACAGTTCTGAGGATCCGGGTTCAATCCCGGCCCCGCCCGCGTGGAGTTTGCATGTTCTCCCCGTGCCTGTGTGGGTTTTCTCCGGGCACTCTGGTTTCCTCCCACATCCCAAAAACACACAACATTAATTGGACACTCTCAATTGCCCCTAGATGTGATTGTGCGTGTGGCTGTTTGTCTCGATTGCGACCAGTTCAGGGTGTACCCCGCCTCCTGCCCGTTGACAGCTAGGATAGGCTCCAGCACTCCCCGCGACCCTCGTGAGGATAAGTGGTAAAGAAAATGGATGGATGGATGTATTTGTATAGTATGATAATAATATAATATTGAAATGTTTTAGGCAGAGATGTGCCAGTATTTGTTGCATTTTGCCCCTGCTTCCAAATGAAATTGGGATAAGGGCTTTTGTGTACACTCAGCCTGGAATCTGTTGACTTAAAGCTCCAGGAATTGGTGTCCTCATGTTTTTTTTAAATCTAAAATGGAAGAAATTAAAGCAGTTTGTACAGTACATAGATGTTCTAGCTCAACTTATAGATGGTTAAATCAGAAATGTTCTTTTTTTGTTTGTTTGTTTTTTTATTTTATTTTGCACAGCTGTAACTGTCTGTCTTGCCCAAGTCTCTCTCTCGAAAAAAAAACCCAAAAAAAAACTGCCTGTTATGCTTACTTGGGTATTCTTTGTCTAATATTCACATTTGTTTGATTGTGCTTAATCATTAAAGTGTGGAAATTATAATAAATAAATAAGAATTTGAGAAATGGGCAGTGAATGGCTGAATATGTGCTTCCATATTTGGGCATCATTCTGCTCCACTCATTACTGGCATGGAAACAGGAGTTCAGGACATGCAGAGAACATCCCTTTAAATATTCCCTTTTCCCACATTTATAATCAAGGTTGACGGCAACAGTATCCCCCTTATCAATCTTTTCGGGATGAACAGTCTTGAAAGCTGAATTATATTGTTCATAATCCAGGTGAAATGGTAGCCCTCTTTATACTGGGATCAAGAATAAGCTTTCCCAAGGTCCACATCAAAACATTCCCCTCTAGGCTCTGCAAATCTGGACCTCTATCTCGGACAACACCCATGTACGGTGTTCAAAAAGCCGTCATATTTACGCTTTGAAGTGTGCAATTGGCTACGGAAGGCCTGAGGAGGGGATTTGGATGTGGAAAGCAAGGAAAAAGGCAAACTATGAGAGCCACTTCATAGCCAAAACACGAGAGACTGATACTTCCTATTTTCCCAAACAAATTTGCGCTCACCCTTTTCCAGAACCTACCACTAAGCAAAACAGTCAAAAAGCGTGTCAGTGAAAAAGAAGAACATCCAGAGACTAAACATTTCTGTTGTTTGTTTGTCTTTCCATCTTTATCTTTGTGTCTTGTTATGGTCAGCTGTATGTGTGCCAATTAGTCACATGTGGGCTGGAGCGCCGTGATCAAATCTTGAGATGTCGGCCAAAGCCGTGCAGCTTTTCAGTCACCAAATCCTTTGTGGATGATTGTGGGGTTTTTCAGCAAATTTTTCTGCACGGCACCACTACGGTCCACCACACACCAAGTAAGCAGCAAAGCGTGTGCGTGTGAACTCCTCAATCCCCGAAAAAATAGTCATACTCTTACATAAGGCGGCGTTAATCAACTCGTTGCAATGGAAATTTTTGGGTGAACCGCAAGCACCGCGGCGTGATTGACAAAAAAAGAAGTGGATTGCCCTGGCCACTGCAGGTATGTTATACTGTATTAATATAAAGACAGAACATAGATGACAAATAAAAGAGAGAGTGGATATTTGAGAAAGGCTTGAATCTACGGATTGACTGCATGCGCTGCATTTTGGCAACAGAGACACTTCGCTTGTTGGCGTCAGGTACATACAAAATTATTTTAATCTATAAATACAGTTAAGTATGATTGTAACCAACATAGAGTACACAATATAGTGGAAATATTGTATTTGTGGAGGTTGGCGGTGGCGAGCTGCATGTCGCTTTGTACCTTTTGTACATTTCAGTGACAAAGACT
Organism: Syngnathoides biaculeatus; assembly: GCF_019802595.1. NCBI lineage: Eukaryota > Metazoa > Chordata > Actinopteri > Syngnathiformes > Syngnathidae > Syngnathoides > Syngnathoides biaculeatus. The sequence continues at coordinate 14,022,566 of NC_084646.1, read as the reverse complement.
CAATGCTTTGCTTGATGTAAGTTACATTAGCAGTCAAATGTTTTAGAACTGCCTAATCTTTCCATAGTTGTTTCAATTTAAAGTCTAGCAGTTTAAATCAAATGAAAAGTATGAAACTGTACAAACTAAGTAGCAATACGTCACAAGATGTTTAACAAAACAGGTAAAGTTAACCAAAATAAAATGAAACCCCATCGAGCTGCTTTGAGATGAACTGGACGGAAGAGTAAAAGCAAAGCAACCTACGTGGCACATATTTATGGGAACGTCTGCAACAAAGAAAGAAAAAAAAAAGCTTACTGAACAATAATGACTATTTTACCAAAGAAAGAATTGTGTCATTATGTTATGATATTTCTGCCTAATGTAGCCACTTAAATGAATCAAAACTTCAGATGGCATTTTGGTTTAGAGATCGATTCCATGAGTTTTTTTTGTAACTTGAATTGTTTATTTGTTCTGTGATTTTATTTCAGAAACCAATGCAACACTGAACTAGATGAATTTCACTTGGCTTTTTTTTTTAATATAAAAAGTATTCTGTTCCATTACTACTATATACTCATATATATATATATATATATATATATATATATATATATATATATATCATGTACATTCAGTACTGGTATGGCTTGATGGCGGCCGGCTGGATCTGGCTTTATATCAGAAAATGTTTCTGATATGAGATGGTCTTTTTGAATCGTGGTTAAACACTATTCACTTGTGATTCAAATTTCGACTCACCAAAAAAAAAAAAAAAAAAAAAAAAAAAGAAAAAAACCTTGTGGCCGATGGTTGCCCATTCACAAAACCAGCGGCAGAACCCGCCACATTAGGGCAACTGTTCAGTCACCTTCGGCTGGTATTTCGGTCTCCAAAGGGATTTCTGTGGGGGTTCTCAAACTTTTTGGCTCCAACATTTTGAAAACTTGCCATGAAAAAATGTTCATCACGGTTTATACAGACAGATAATGATTTTAGATCAAGTCAATTTACCTTCGAGATACCGGGAGTCCTCTGTCTACGACTGAGATCCATTCCTACAGTAGCGACTTAAATCGAATTTCGACTTGAGTCAGATTCCACCATTAAAGTCAGAATTTACATAAAAATACTTTGTGTAAAAAGCAAATACGTTGAAATAAACAAGATGATGTACTTAGCATTACTGGTGAGAGGTGGATGGAGAAGAAGAAGGGGAGGCTGCGCTTAGCTATTGCGAAGAAACCTGGTCCTCAATCCTCTCCATCTCGATAATATTCAAAGAACCTTGTTTGGTGATCATTGTATCAGACATGGGAACAGAACCCTTCACATGCGCTAAAATACGGGCTTTGTCTTTAGTAATTGTCACCACAGTCGACCAACTGAAGCGTTGGTGGTGTTGCTGTCTCTCATTTCTCCAATCTTTTTATGATCTTGAGCTTCGTTTCCATGGTAATGGATTTTCTTTTGGCTGCAGAAGCATTGCTAAAAGACACAGCTTTCTTCTTTGGGGCGATAATGTCTAAAAAGGAGGGCGAAAAATGTAAAGATACTCCCGGCGCACAAACACGGACCAGCATTAGCCAGATGAAATGGTGGACTGGGGACGGGCGTTGTAAAGTCGAAACATCTTAGGTCGAGACCGTCTTAACCTGAGGACTCCCTGTACTGTAATACATCTTTTTGCTAGCTGGCAAATGTTAGCACTTGTAAATGCACAGCTCTGAATACCAACAAGCCTCACGTTGACAGATTCATAAGGCATGGTGGAGGCTACCTTTAAGTGCACCATCTGCGTTGTGCCCAAAACCTACACCGCCTGCCGCGGTTGTTACATCCTCAAATCCCGTCAGTCATGAGGGGAAGAAGTCTAGCTTTTCCCTTGCGCTGAGTGACTCTATCCCGGTGGTGAGTCATTCATCCATGCTCTCGGCCAGGAAAATGGCATTTGGTGAAGTGGCCCCAGACAACGTATAACTCTGTCTCCAAGAGGAGGCCAGAGCAGCATGGGTCCGCTTCGTGTCTCGGACGACGCTCGAGTGCAAATAAATCTTGACAGTTTCGTCTACTTCCAGGAACCAATTGCGCAGTTTGTTTACGATTCCAAGTTGCTTATGCAGCATGTTGTTTTACAACACTGGCTCGATCATATATCGTGACGGCCACCTCGTCCCGTAAATCTAGAAGAGGTATGCGCTGGGTGAGAAGGCTCCAAAAAGTGACCGCTGCAGAACCCCGCAGAGAACGTTAATGTCATTGTTATAAACATTATTAAATGGCTCTATCTGCCTGTACCCGAATGAGGCCAAACACAACAAAGGGAGAAAAAGATAACCTCTGTGTGTTGGTTTGTGTGTGTGTGTGTGTGTGCGGGGATGCAGCAGGAACCTTCCGTGCAGTTAAAAGTTGAAGAATGCAGCCCCGGCGTTGGACCCTAAGAGTTGTGTAAACTGCAGTGACAAGGACTTACCACATACTTCCTGAGGAATCCCTCTCTCCAAAAGCGCTGTAAGAGCCATCCTGACGTTTGTAGGTCAGCTGTCTCTGGTAACCTGCATCGGAAAAAAAAAAAAAAAAAAAAAAAAAAAGATTGTGCTGAAGATTCATGTGATTAAGCAGGGGAAAAACTCTTTATGTCCACCCGCATTGTATCAACAACATGAGAAAAAAAAAGACAAGACAAGGGTGAAACTATAAGCTGCCTTTCAAAGATTGAAGGGCCACAGGCAGCTTTGTGGATTCAGAAGCAACGTGGAATTAGCAACATTTCTCCTAGACAGGTTTATAAAATCTTTTGGATTATTAATTGACTATACATCCCCCCCCCCCCAAAAAAATGCAGCTTTAAACCAACAACATTTACTATTATAGTGACACTATTCCGAATAAATCATGGTCCCACTATACAGTGAAGAAAATAAGTATTTGAACACCCTGCTATATTCCAAGTTCTCCCACTTAGAAATCATGGAGGGATCTGAAATGTTCATCGCATGTGCAGGTGCAAGAAAAATCCAGAAATCACAATGTATGATTTTTTTAATGATATATTTGTGCGATACAGCTGCAAATAAGTATTTGAACACCTGTCTATCAGCAAGAATTCTGATCCTCAAAGACCTGTTAGTCCGCCTTTAAAAAGTCCACCTCCACTCCATGTATTATCCTGAATCAGATGCACCTGTGTGAGGTCGATGGCTGCATAAAGACACCTGTCCACCCCGTACAATCAATAAGACTCAAACTTGTAACATGGCCAAGACCATAGAGCTGTCCAAAGACACCAGAGACAAAATTGTACAACTCCACACGCCTGGAAAGGGGCTCGGAGAAATTGCCAAGCAGCTTGGTGAAAAAAGGTCCATTGTTGGAGGAATCACTAGAAAATGGAAGAAGCTAAACATCTGAGTGGATCTGTTGGTAATACACTAAGATGTCATGGTTTGAAATGATGCATGGCACGGAAGGTTCCCCCGCTTAAACCAGCACATGTCAAGGCCCGTCTTGAGATTGCCAATGACCATTTGGATGATACAGAGGAGTCATGGGAGAAAGTTTTGTGGTCAGATGAGACCAAAATGGAACTTTTTGGTCATAATTCCACTAACCGTGTTTGGTGGAAGACGAATGATGAGTTCCATCCCAAGAACACTATCCCTACTGTGTAGCTTGGGGGTGGTAGCTTCATACTTTTTTTCTTCTGCACATGGGACAGAACGACTGCACTGTTTTCAGGAGAGGATGACCGCGGCCATGTATTCTGAGATTTTGGGGAATAACCTCTCTCTCTCCCTCAGTCAGAGCATTGAAGATGGGTCGTGGCTGGGTCTTTCAACATGACAATGACCCGAAGCACACAACCAGGAAAACCAAGGACTGGCTTCGTAAGAAGCATATCAAGGTTCTGGCATGGCCTAGCCCAGCAGTCGGCAACCCGCGGCTCCGGAGCCTCATGCGGCTCTTTCATCCTTATAATGCGGCTCTGATTGGCTTGGGAAAATAAATTACTAAAAAATTTTTTTTGTATTTAATTGAAGTGCGTTTTATTTGTGTTAGTTTTTATATTATTTTAGTTCTAAATTTGAAGATTGTGATCTTGAAATATTAAAATATTAATTAAATTATTTGATATTATTTTTTCGTCGCTCAAAATAGACGTCACACTGCGGAAGCGGGTATACCCGCTGAAACGCCGTCTATTTTGAGCGACTTTCAAGCCCGGCAAAGCCAATGGAGAAACATGCTGCGGTAAAGTAGTAGAAGTTTTTTTTTTCTTCATTTTAGATGTGCGGCTCCCAGTGTTTTCTTTTCCGTGGAAACCGGGTTCAAATGGCTCTTTCGGTGTCAAAGGTTGCCGACCGCTGGCCTAGCCAGTCTCCAGACCTAAACCCATTAGAAAATCTTTGGAGGGAGCTGAAACTCTATGTGTTTCTCAGCAACTTAGAATATAATAGTGTGTTCAAATAATTGTTTTCTTCATTGTAATGTCACAGCAATTGGCTAACATTGTCTTGTTCACATCGCATGTTTACTACAGTGCATGTCTGGTGCCCTTGAACGGCGTGGCTCGACTCAAGGGGGGAGGGAATGGAGGCTACAATAAAACCTTGGTAGTAGTTTTAAAACTGTTTTTTTTTTGTTTGTTTGTTTCCCTCTCTACCAATGTTTTGCAGTGGTTAGCTTCCTTTTACATGCCTGTGACATTTGGGGTTTGTGGTTGTCAGCACGGGTTTACTCCGGGCACTACGGGTGCCTCTTACATTTTAAAAACATCGATGAGAGCTGTGGATGACTGTTCAATTTTACACTCAAATGACAGTTAATAGTGTTAAAACATCAGAGTTGATAAAGGTTTCATGATGGCCCTCATTTGACCTTCTATTATTTTCCTATGGGAAAAATAGTTTCAAAATCCGATCAAGATGGCGGTCACATTATCCTTAAAGGTTCCACTGTAGTTCACAAATGATGTGCAGCTTCAGAGGCTAAGCTTTGGTGAGCAGAGTTTCTTGGAAGTTGCGCGTTTACTGCAAGTCTCCTTCAAAAAAAAAAAATCCTCTTCAAACAAAGCCGGTACAATCTACTCAATAGATGGGGGGCCTGCCCCAGGTGGAGCATGTTATGAGACTTCGGAGATGCAAAGTAAGAAGGAGATCTTTCACATCGAGCGGAATGAGAGGGAAAAATAGTGAGGGGTGATTCCCAACCTTTATTGAAGCAAGGTACACATCTTAACGTTTGAAAAATCTCATAGCACACCAACAAACAAAAATGTCACAAAATGTGGATACACAAGTCAACTATACACTTTCTGCCATCAAATAGAAGAGAATTTATTGGTTCTGTCTGTCGTTATGTCCTGCTGCTATCGATGGATAAACAAAAGTATATTATTTGTTGTAACTAAATAATATTTTGACCAATTAAGTGAAATTTGATCATTTCCCACGGCACACCAGAAGAGCTCTCATGGCACACTGATTGGGAATCACTGATCTAGAGTATTCACTGCCAACCAGGTCAAAGTTCCCCACAGCTCCACGAACAAAATCCATTATCCAAGGTAAACGTCACACCCGTAGACAAGTCTCCACCAATTCCTTCCGCTCCTTTTGCACAGCAGGTCAACAAGGGATTTGAGTTGTTGAGAGGCACGTAGTGAGAAGCAACGCTCCCATTTCCCGAGTTTTAACAGCTGCTGTACCTCACTTGTGGAAGGTCAATGGGGAAGGGACCCAGTGGCCGTGAACGGGCAGGGCGGCATCCGAAGAACAGACGAGCTCGGCTTTGAAATTGCTTTAAAATGTTCTCCAATCAAAATGTTCGTTTTCATTTTAATTGCTGATGCTGTGGCATATGCAATTACAAATAATAGTTAGGCTGAGCCAGTCGAACCACACTTGGGCCCACTTGAACCAGGTGTGTGGTATGTTTGGGTGGTCAGTGTTCTTTGGTGTATGCGTACTCAATGTTACATGTCATGTCATTATGTAATCACTCCTCTGACAAGTTGAGAACAATAACAGCCACCTTGCGCAATAGAAACTACCTAAACGACTAGAAATTACTTGCAAAATTAGGTAAGCACAGACCTGCTAGCAACATGAGATGGGGGGGGGGTTTCAAATCCAGCATATGTCCAATAGCTAAAAGGATGTGACGAAAAAAATTTTGGACCTAATAAGCAGTTTAGCAGATGGGCTGTACCTTGCAAGAGGTAATTTGTGGCCTCATTCTCCACCTCGAGGCTGACCTGCTGGGTCTTCTGCAGGTACTTCAGCACGAAAACGTTGGGCGCAAAATGGATCATGTTTTGCTCCCCGCACCCGAACGGCAGCCGCAGCAGTTTGTCCAGGTTGTTCAACGTGGGCCCCATCACATCCCCTAAAAAGCAATGAGGGCACCAGTCATTCTCAAAGATTTCGATACAAGTCTGTCTCTTCATAAACGTGTACCGATCATAAATGCGGAAGCTCGCTCAGATCCAGGCACCATGTTGTGCGGGACCCCCAGAGTGAAGGCCTCGTTGTGGTTCTCATCAGAGTCTTCCTTCCTCCAGATTTTAAACTCCCCAATCGAGCCCCAGCCCGTGGAGAAGCCTATGTGTCGAACCTGGATGGGCGGGAGGGGTTGCAAAAGCATTAGTGGATTTTTTTTTAAATAATAAAGGAAAAAAAAAGACAGAAAAAAAGAAAATGACAACTCCATTGTTTCTATATTGTGGCTTTTCAAAGCGATTGATCGTTTTTTTGTTTTTGTTTTTTTTAAACAGTAGACAGTAGTAGGCAATTCTGAATTTAGAGTTGTGCGCTTTCAGTGTAGTACCCCGTTGTGCCGCAACATGCCGGGCAGCACCAAGGTCCACTTGAAGTGATACAGCAAGAGGAGGCTGAGTAGGTCCCCAACGACGCTTCAGTACTAGTTGTTGATCCCACAGAGCATAAAAAATACGTATATGCCTATGAGTATTGTTGTATGCTCTGTTTGCATGTGGTGTCAGGTTTTTTTTTTAATATTACAGCACGTGGGAAGCGTAAAACTAGTGCGGCTACTGTATTACATATTTATATGGTCTCTACATGTGTTATAATTTTCACCTACTGCGGCTGGCTCTTGATTTCTGAATCTTTTGAAAAGACAAACCTGTAAAGGGGATGTGCCGGACCACTGAAGAATTATTGATGCATTGGACGGATGTAAACCATGGCCCACCTGAGGAAAAAATAGACGAAAACGATGACTTATGTACAACAACAAAGACATCCAAAACGAATTGGAGTACATGATGCGTTGAACAGGCTGCCAGTCTTGTGTGGCGAATAGCAGGGGGAGCAGCGTATAATAAGCAGTGATCAGCATTCCTCAAGACTATAAATATAAAAAAAAAAAAACAGCACAATGATGCCCTTTAGGCTCGAGACTCACAAGACGTGTGATAGTGATGCCACACATAGTTTTGAGGACATAAGAATGGGATTATTAGGCAACAAGTAGCTTTAAAGGGTTGCTTTGACTACAGGAACGCGTAATTCATGTCACACAAATCTTTGGATTGATTGTTTTGACAACACAAAGGTGTGATTTTCAAGGCACACAAAGCTTTGAGTATGACAGTTTGGAGAACACTAACAACTGATTATACTACAAATAGCGATCCTGTAAAGTCACACGTAACTTTGAAAGGGAATGTTTTGACTAAGTAGTGGTGCGATTGTTTTGCTGTACATATCTTGGAAACTTTCAATCTCATGCTGATAAGCAGAAGACGCTGTCTACCTGCACCAGACCTCCCTTCCAGAGGATCCAGAAGCTGCGGAACTCATCCCAGGAGAGGATGCCCGGCGTGGGGACACTGACGAGGGCCTCGCCCATCTTGCCCAAGGAGATCCAGGAGCGAGTGTTCTGCCTGCCCCCCAGCACAATCTCAATCATCTCGGCACTGTCATGCGGCATGGGTGAGAGGGCGAAATGGGCGTCGTTGTGCGTCTTTACGGCCATCTGGAACTGGCTCATTTTGGCTGGCTTTTTCACGTATTGATACTCGTACTTGTTGGGAGTTGAAATGTGGATTCTCTCTGGTGGTAAAAAATAATATACTCTGGCACTCAGATGTAAAAAGTCCAACGTACCTAAATTTCTTTGGAACACCCTAATACGGATGAACCTTCACCTAAACATGGGATTTTTCAAACAGAATTTTGTATCATTTAACATACTACTTTTAGTACATCCTATTTTGTCTTCAGACATTGTAAAGGAGCATGTAGCTCATTAGCCAAGGTTACAGTGAAGAAAATAAGCATTTGAACACCCTGCTATATTTTAAGTTCTCCCACTTGGAAATCATGGAGGGGTCTGAAATTTTCATCGTAGGTACATATCCACTACGTGAGAGATAACCTAAAAAGAAAAATCCAGAAATCACAATGTATGATTTTTTTTTACGATTTATTTGTGTGATACAGCCCCGTAGCTCAGTGGTTAGAGCACTGGTTTGGTAAACCAAGGGTTGTGGGTTCGTATCCTACTGGGGCCTCCACTCCCTGAGAAGGGTTGCGTCAGGAAGGGTGTAAAAATTGTGCCAAACATATGTGCGTTCATCTGAGATGTCACGGTGTGGCGACCCCGAAAAGGACAAGCCAAAAGAAACTTTATTTGTGTGATACAGCTGCAAATAAGTATTTGAACACCTGAGAAAACCAATGTTAATATTTGGTACAGTAGCCTTTCTTTGCAATTACAGAGGTCAAACATTTTCTGTAGTTGTTCACCAGGTTTGCACACACTGCAGGAGGTATTTTGGCCCATTCCTCCATAAAGATCTTCTCTAGATCAGACAGGTTTCTGGGCTGTCGCTGAGAAACACGGAGTTTCAGCTTCCTCCAAAGATTTTCGATTGGGTTTAGGTCTCGAGACTGGCTAGGGCACGGCAGAACCTTGATATGCTTCTTAAGGAGCCACTCCTTGGTTTTCCTGGCTGTGTGCTTTGGGTCATTGAAATGTTGAAAGACCCAACCACGACCCATCTTCAATGCTCTGACTGAGGAAAAGAGGTTGTACCCCAAAATCTCACAATACATGGCCACGGTTATCCTCTCCTTAATTCAGGGCAGTCGGCCTGTCCCATGTACAGAAAAACACTCCCAAAGCATGATGCTACCACCCCCATGTTTCACAGAGGGATGGTGTTCTTGGGATGGAGCTCATCATTTGTCTTCCTCCAAACCAGGTTAGTGGAATTATGACCAAAAAGTTCCATTTTGGTCTCATTTGACCACAAAACTTTCTCCCATCACTCCTCTGTATCATCCAAATGGTCATTGGCAAACTTAGACGGGCCTTGACATGTGCTGCTTTAAGTAGGGGAACCTTCCGTGCCATGCATGATTTCAAACCATGACATCCAACAATCACCTTGGAAACGGCGGTCCCAGCTCTTTTCAGGTCATTGACCAGGTCCTGATGTGTAGTCCTGGGCTGATTCCTCACCTTTCTAAGGATCATTGTGACCCCACGAAGTGATAGCCTGCATGGGGCTCCATTCTGATTGAGATTGAGGTCATGTTGAGCTTCTTCCATTTTCTAATGATTGCTTCAGCAGTGGACCCTTTTTTCACCAAGATGCTTGGCAATTTCTCTGTAGCCCTTTCCAGGCGTGTAGAGTTGTACAATTTTGTCTCTGGTGTCTTTGGACAGCTCTTTGGTCTTGGCCATGTTACAAGTTTGTGACTTACTGATTGTATGGGGTGGACAGGTGTCTTTATGCAGCTAACGACCTCACACATCTGATTGAGGATAATACATGGAAAGAAGGTGGACTTTTCAGGCGGACTAACAGGTCTTTGAGGGCCAGAATTCTAGCTGATAGACAGGTGTTCAAATACTTATTTCCCGCTGCATCACACAGATAAATTGTTAAAAAAAAAAAAAAAAAATCATACATTGTCATTTCTGGATTTTTTCTTTTTAGATTATCTCTCTCACAGTGGACATGCACCTACGCTGAAAATTTCAGACCCCTCCATGATTTCTCAGAGGGAGAATTTGCAATATAGCAGGGTGTTCAAATACTTATTTTCTTCACTGTATTTTAAATGTTTTTTTTTCCAAGTAACTAATAAAAATGCATTTGTGATCACGAAGCAGCTCCCGTTTAGTAAAAGTGGAAGAGTGATCCTGTTGCTGAATGCATTTGTGCACTGTTCCACACAACATCATACAATAGAGTGGAATGTGTCTGCATTTACCATTGGGACAGAAGAAGACACTGTAGGTATATTCTCTAGGCAGGCCTTCTGGCTGCAAGGAGAAAAATGAAATTAGAAAACACAAAACTCAAATAATGTATTCAGAACAATGTATGACATATTGATAGATGGTCAGTCACTCACCTCCACAACGACAGTCCTACGCACAAAGTCGAGGCCAGAGGGCGACCTTCTTTCCTCCACGTCATTTCCTGTTTTGCCCGACTGTGGCGAATCTGAGCAGCAATTTGTTTCACTATAGGCGATGGCCCGGGCTGAGGAGGCAAACAGAGAAAACTGAATGGCAACCTGTTTTTGGCTGATCCTCTCGAGTCGCTGTTACATTTCATTTCTGGTTCACCCATGAATGCTCATACCATCATAGAATGATGATCAGTAGAATCAAAGTTCTAGAGTCTAATCTAATATGTACATCTTGATGGATCCCAACATAATCAGTCAGAATGTTTCCTGTATCAATCAACAGGAATTAATGTATTAAATGCAGATAAATATTTTTCCATGTATTACTTTTAATTCTTTATCATTTTCATTTTTTATGTTTAATATTAGAGATAGTCAGACCTTGAAGCTGACACAGCTACTTATTATTAACTGTGTGTGCCTCAGTCTTGAGGCCAAATGCGAGGTTGTGATTGTTACGGCACACATAGCCGCGAGAGTGATTGATTGTTGTCTCCACAAACATTTTATGATAATACCACCCAAAGCTTTGACTTTGAGTGATTTGTTGAACTGCACAAGTGTGTGTTTTTTTATGCCAAACACTTTTTTTTTTAGGGTGCTTGGTTTTACTACAAGATTGTGTGATTGTTACATCACGCATATCTTTGAGAATAGCTGTTTTTTACTTGAGGAGGTTGTGATTTATGTGACAAACAGTTTTGGGAGGGATTGTTTTGATTGAAGTATGCAAAGGTCTGATGAATAGGCCACATATAGCTTTAAGGTACCTCATATAACTTTAATATGCCACACACAGCTTTTATTGTTTTTTTTTTTTTTAACTATATGAACATCTGATTATTTGGCCACACAGCTTTGACATGCCTTATATCGAGTAACATTAATATGTCCCAAATGGCACTGAAAGTGATTGTTTTGACTACACATGCTTGCGATTGTTCTAACACGTAGCTTTGAGAGTTGTTTTTGACTGGAATTGTGTGCAATGGCGATGCCACGCATAGCTTTGAGAGTAAGTGTTTTGACTACAAAAGCATGTGCTTGTTATGCCACACGCAGCTTTGAGGGTGTTTTTTGTTTTGCAGATGCGAAATTTGATCATTAGGCCACACAAAACTGTAATATTCCACATGTAAATTGGATATTTCACACAGCCCCATGACATGCCATCCATTAAGAGTCCTTTTTTTTTCCCTTCATTTGAGATGGTGTAAATTCTCCCATGTGAATTAAAGCTGGATGTCAAGAAATTATTCCAGCATGCAGAAATTCCACATGCCAACGCACACGTCAAATGAACGAACAAACAAAAATAAAACATAGCATTGGTGGAGCTCATTAATTTGAGCATGGCGTTCTGCCGACGTAGACATTGACGCTTAATACTTTGCCACTCATAAGTCATTACTACTAATTGCCCGGGGATAAAAAAATAAATAAATAAATAAAGACAAGCCAACGTAAAATTAGCAGACACAGCCATTAGTCTAAACAATGTTGGTGGATATCGTGTACAACACCTTGCGCATTACACAAGACAAACATGCCTGTGCAAGGACTCTCGCGTTAGAAATGTGGCCCCGTGCCAGTGGCGTCTTTGTGTGTGTGAAGTGAGAGGGAAACACAAGGGGGCTAGGGGAGTCGAGTGGGGCCATGGGGGGCCCATTGACCGCCGTGACCTGCAAACTCATCAACATGCCACTGAGTGTCACAGCACAGCTGTGGCAGCTCCCCCGCTGCCGGCCTGCTTTGTTCTCACATGCGCTCGGGAGGGGAATGTTTGTACCTCGAGGTGGGTGAGCAGATCGCGCACAGCCGACAAGGGCACGGCTATTCTTGAGGCCTCGTGCTGAGGTGGGCAATGTTTGGGTGACACACCAATTAACAACTCCTCTAGTGAGTACTAAGAACTAAAAGTTCTGGAACTTGGAAATCCAGATTCAGTTACTCACAGACCACCAGAGAAGAAACACTGCTCGAATATAGTTGAGCGCTGTTTTGAATGCTGCTACAAGGGGAATGCTTGAAAGTGGAATACTGACCGCTTAAGGATAAAGAATTCAGAGATATTTACAAATTGTGCATTCCGCACTTCTTCATTTAAAATAAATAAATGCATAAATTTTATAGCGAGGGCTTTGAATGATTGACAGGGTAATCCACTAAGACGTCATGGTTTGAAATCATGCATGGCACGGAAGGTTCCCCTGCTTAAACCAGCACATGCAAGGCCGGTCTTAAGTTTGCCACTGACCATTGTGAGGAGTCATGGGAGAAAGTTTTGTGGTCAGATGAGACCAAAATTTAATTTTTTGGTCATAATTCCACTAACCGAAGATCATTGATGAGTTCCATCCCAAGAACACCATCCCTACTGTGAAGCATGGGGGTGGTAGCATCATGCTTTGGGAGTGTTTTTCTGGACATGGGACAGGACGACCGCGGCCATCTATTGTGAGATTTTGGGGAACAACCTCTTTTCCTCAGTCAGAGCATTGAAGATCGGTCTTGGCTGGGTCTTTCAACATGACAATGACCCGAAGCACACAACCAAGAAAGCCAAGGAGTGGCTCCGTAAGAGGCATATCAAGGTTCTGACGTGGCCAAGCCAGACTCCAGACCTAAACGCAATAGAAAATCTTTGGACGGAGCTGAAATTCTGTGTTTCTCAGCAACTTGCAATATAGCAGGGTGTTCAAATACTTATTTTCTTCACTGTAAAGTCGCAGGAATTGGCTAACATTGTCTTGTTCATGTCCCATGTTTACTACAGTACATGTATGGTGCCATTGAATGGCATGGCTCACAGGGCGTCAATAAAGCCTGGTAGTAGTTTTATGTGTGGCCCACAATGAAAGCACATTTTGATACAGCTGCACTCCTGTAGGGACATGCTGGATGCGGCAGAACAGGACTAAACCCATTATAGTCATAGAAACGGTTTACCCTCGGTCAGAAAAAGGCTTGAACTGTGCAAAATTGGTTCCAAGTTGAGCTCTGTGGATACCTGTGATGTTTGCTGGACCCAATTCACTGAAAGCCAACACGATGGTGGTTGGTGTAGCCTCCCCTGGAGCCACGCACTTCTTCCTGGTAAGGTGGTGCTTTCCAGGATGACCAATAAACTTGATGCCCTTCGGAACTGACACTTTAATGTGAACCTGTAAAAAAAGAAAAAAAAAAATTGGGAAGTGAACAATCTTTCTCGCTGTCCCACCCTCATGCGGAGCATTCTCGCCAGGGAGAATATATAAATATTTCAAGATCTCTTTGAATTTTTCAAGTGAGCTGACTCATGTTTCTCATGCTCCCTGGAGGATTAAATGCCGCTCATTGTCAAACTCTGATAGAGGAATGCCCTTTATCCACACTCCAGGAGTCATAAATAAAGGAGCAGAAAATATAGAAATCGCATGTTGCCGGGATGGATATCAAAGAAAGCTGATACGCCCATTTGCATCTCTTCATCTAACACGAAATCAGGCACATCTGCAAAGATCATGATGTCATCGCTTCAGAGTGCAGGATGGACCCATTTAAGGCTAACATCGAGCTTATAGAGGCTCCTCTAAGGGCGTATTCACACGAGGTCATTTGAACCGGGCAAGACTTCAGAGCCGTTCCCGCTGGCCTGCAACCAAACTGTGGCCCGTCCTGGTGTGCCATTCTTCCATATTTCACTTATTAAACCGATTCAAACCATTCTAACTCCAAACTGTCCAGCTCATTCGGGACAAATAGAGGACTATTTATCATGTTCCAAAAATTCCGACATCTTCACAAAAAAATTCCCAAGTTAAGAGATATTTTACAAATGAACCTCCTCCCTCCACATTTCTCAACCGATTCAAACCATTCCATCTTCAAACTGAGAACTTCACACGCAAAAGCAGACAAGCACAATTTAGACAAAAACAGAGCCACACCTACTAGTAGACTGCCTATCACATCATCAATCGATTTCCTAACCCTGCAAAACCAAACAACTCTCATGTAAAACTCATTGAAAATACAGATTTTACTGCAGCTAGTGTCATCTCCTTTAAAGCCGATACATATTTACATCATCATGCCACGTATACCTTCAATCATGTCTGTGCCTGTGATTTCTCCTCAACTCTCTGCTAATATAGCTTTTATTGTGCTTGAAAGTGACTATAAAATATTCTAACTTTCAACTGAGTCGGGATGATCTTGAGGAACAGCAGCTGCGCCAAAGATAACTGCCATCAGTGCGACTTGTCATTTTAAATTCAGGTTCACAGTTTGTTCCAGCGACTGTAATCCCCTGTTACAAATTTTTAAGACATCAAAAACTTCTTTAGGCTTTTGTCCGCATCATCATACCTCAGCACACGTCGGCAGATAGTTGTAGACAGTCAAGGGAACTTTGGTTTGCTCCCCTCGGATCAAGCTGTAAGGCAAGGTGAAGTCCACAAAGAAAGGCTTGAAGGTACGAAGCTCCGCTCTCGTGGCCAAACCCAGCCCCTTGTCTTTGGACAGGCCGACGGCCTCCGTGACCCACGTGGTGATGGAGTCTGGCACATCCAGTCGCAGTTCCGCTTCGCCTGTTTCAGAGCTGTTGGCGCCACAAGACAAGCTCAGTGAAACACTTGTGTCAATATAGACTCCGCCACACGGTTTCAATCAAACCACTGAAAATTTTGGATTACTATTAGATTAAAATTCTACCTTACTTCTGTCACATGCTTTGAATTCATTTTTACGTCCTAAATTTAAGTTTTGTCATAGTGACTGCTTGTTGTGATACTAGGGTGCCTCCGACTACCCGTGATAAATTCCTTGTGTCTTGTAATACACTTGGGCAATTCAAGCTGATTCTGATTTGTTTCTTTAAGAGGTGTGGCTTGATGACGATGTGTGTAAAATCGGCAAGTCTGACTGTCTGGACGAGACAAGTAGCTAGTACCGACAAAGGATGATAGCAGAGTGTCGGCCTGGTGTGTCCCAGTTTTTAGACGGGGCTTTGGCCTGAGCACAAAAACAATGATTACAATAATGGTGGGGCTGAATGATTTATTGTTTTATGATCAAAATCGTAAATTCAGACAATGTCGCCAAACCTCCATTTTTATTTTATTATTTTTTTTTTTTTGAAAAGTGCTCCTAACTGACTCAAGCGCACTCATTTGAACCTACTAGTGGGCAGTAATCAGCTCCAAGCTGGTTAAATAAAGCAAGGTACTTCCACTTATGCTCCCTCCTTTCCCAGTTGCACACAAATTAGGAGTAATGCTAGGTGTTAAGATAATTTGTGTCGAGTCTGCAGTGGCTATGAGCTGCACTTGCTAGCTGGTGCGGCTAAACACCAGCTTTCCTTGGTGCAGATCTGCTCCCCTTGCCCAGACTGTCAATGCTAAGGGTTAGCATGTAAAAGGAGTTTCCCCATTGTTAGTTAGGGTTAAGCTAAGTGGACCTAACTAGGGAAAACCTATTTGGGTCTTTCAAAAACACAAAATGAGATTCTCTTTTTTATGTTTAATTTCACAGTAAATTTCAATTGGGTGTGGTAATAAACAGCTTGAAGGCTCTTTGTTTCAAGGATTATCTACCATACACCTTCTTGTTGCGAAGTGAGTCGAACTGAGTACACTGCCACCGTAGAGCACTCATATTAAGGGTTGTGCTTGCAAGTCAAAGAAGAGATGACAGCTCATATCTTGAAAAATAAAATGTGCGAGGGGACACGGTAAGGTTAAAAAAAAAAAAACCACAATATGAGCACTACAAACTGTACGTTCCACCCAAAGATAATCTAGCATGGGAACCCTGTATTGGCAAGCTTTAATTACGAGAGTCTTGGCTGATGGTAAGTTAAAAACATGTTTACTGCTTTGCTTGATCAAAGTCTACTTTTATAGAACTTCAGGGGAAATCAGAGCTATTTGGAAATTATGCAGGGTTTCCAAAGGAATTAGGTACATGGAAATCTATGGGCAGTTGATTTACATTGGCTGAAAATGAATAGGATATTGAGAGAGTTGTTGAGAGAGCGACAGCCCGCTCCAAGATGGGCCACTTTAAAAAAAGAGCCGCATTCACACACGAGCGGGAACAGCTTCTGGAAGCGGACTCCCGCCCTCCTCCCACCACTAGATTTCTATCATCTCTTGCACTTTCCTCCCTTCGTCTCTCCCATCATCCTTTCTTCCATCCCATCCAATAATGCTTGGGATTTACATACCTGACGTTGAGGCAGTGCCACACCCACGTCTCCGGGAAGAATGTTCGCCTCCGCTTCTCTGTTCTGCGAGCCAAACAAGCCGACATCAGTAAAAGGCCTCAGCTGCTCACAATAAAACAACACCATAAAAGGACCAATGATTTACATGGGATTTGCACGCTGACATTCTACTAAGTCTCGTCATGAGTTTAATGTTCATCACCCCAACGGGTAGCATTAAGGAATGTCGGCAAGGAATACGGACGAGCAATCACATCTAATTCCTTTGTTTTTCTCCGCTCGTCCGTTTCCGAGCGCTGATTGAACACTGAGATGTTTGCTCGTAAAGTCAGGAAGTGATTGTTTTGCTTCACAACTAATGGAAGTTCACGCATTCCAAAAATTTAGCTCAGTCAAACAAAACATTGATAGTGTACATTTTTTTAACATGCGGTACTCGACACCTGGTTTATTTATAGTCATTATGGGTTTTTTTTTTTTGTTGTTGTTTTTTTTACAGTGCAAGTTGACAGGTATTACGAATAACAGGTGAGAGGCGTAATCACATTAAAGTGGTTTTAGATCATTATTTATTTGATATGTTTACTGCTTAGAGAGTCACTCTCTAACATGGTCTTGGAATAAAAGTGTCAACTTAATTTGAAAAATACACCTTGGTTTTGTCCTTCAAGTGTCCACAAAAGGTTCCTCTGGCAGCTACTTCTGTTTGACCAAGTTTTGTATCCCCTTTGCCCATATTTGCCCAAGTCCGCCCCTTTCTTCTGATTGGTTGTCTCCGTGTAGAAGGACACGTGTTTGTTGTGTTGACAGCTCTGGTTTGGGTGCGGAAAGGAAAGGAGGAGCTCTTTGCTCGTGAAGTAGATAAGCTTGAGAAATTCGGATGAGCTGATTTCAGGCCATCCATCAGAAAAATCTCTGGAATTTAGGTATGCGTGTACAATTTTAACTCATGTCACCTGTTTACCAAGGAACAAAAGACACAATTTTACATTGCAAATACTAGAAAAAGGTTGCTTTGGCAAAATATGCCACCTTTAAACTATTAAAACTTGTGTTTGCAATTTTTAAGAAATTAAACACGTTTTGTCGTTTGTTAAAGACAAAATGATAAGATAGACGTTGCTTGAGTTTAAAACTTGATCACAGTGTCCAAGACTGAAATACCTTCCTGTTGCCACTTACTTGACAATCAAACGAGAATGCATGGCGCCGACCAGGGTGGCAGTGTGCGGCTGAAAAGCGGGGATGGCCTCGTCGGTGTACATCCCCCCACTCTGCCGGTGGTTCAAACTCACCATGTCTGTCATCACAACAAGCCCCGTTTCCTGTGTTCAACATACACAGAGATGGAGAGCAATACAAACTGGATACACACCGATATATCAAGAGCAAGAATGGTGCAATCAATAACTTGTTTACCGACCTTTATAAAGCCAAGGCACAAAATCAGCATTAAGAAAAACTCTCAGTGAAGTGAAAATGGGTCATTAACAAAGTGTTATTCTCACTGTGAAGGCGAAGCGCGCATCCTTGGTGATGTCCCAGTACCACGGAAAAACCGAAGAGCGTCTGCGTCTCTTTGAGGACAGCCCGGGCCACCAAAAGTGTCCGTCCTCTTTCTGAACGCCAAAAGCATCGGACACGTCAAAATCTGACAGCTCTTTGAACACCTGAGGAACAAAGAAGGTAAAAACGGTGACTTTTGATGGAGCCCTTGTACACGTGCATTAAAAAATGCTCTTGGATCGTATTTCAATATGTCGGAAAATTTCATTTGGACAATTGAACTCAAATGCTGCGGCTCATACAGTTTATACATTCCTCCCCATTTCATGATTTTAAATGATGAATCTTTAAATGATTATGGCTTCTACAAAATGAAAAACACAAAATCGGGAAATTAAATGTACTTTTTTTAAATACTTCTAAGAAGTATTTGTATGTGCATCTTCTGACTTATTGGGATTCACGTGCAGATCCAAAAAGTGTCCCGTAAGACATAGTCGAGTCCCAAGTACTAACCTTGTCTGGAGTGAGCTGGAAATCTGGCTTCAACAAGTAAAGGCTTTTGTCCACAGTGGCCACACAGACACAAGAGCCCTTCTCAGCACGGACGTGCAAGCTCACAGGGTCACCTGGCATGGACTCATTGGTGGACAGGGAAAGAGACACCTGGAATGCACATAACGTAGAAAAAGTACTGTACAGTGGCGAGTTGGGATACGGTGGAATATTATGGTATTGTGGGTGGATTTCAGAAAGCGCAAAAACTACAAAAAGGTTTTCAGCAAATGATGTTGGTGGTAAGTTCCATATGGGAAAAAATGCAAAAAAGTGAGCATTTCTGAATAATTAACTGCTGATATGCAGATTGCAATGGTCGTAATTAGTCCCATGGAAAATAAAAACCTCTGAATGGTGGAGTGTAAATTTTCCCCACATCAGTAGTACTTTTCCTCAGCATTCACAATAGTCACAATTCAGCCTCAGTTAATGAGCTCCGTTGGGCTCCTTTCACCACAGTGACTTTGAAGTTGATTTGCTATTCAGTACATGACTTGTCAAGACTTACCCGTTTAAAGTCGAAAATCTGTATTCTCACATTTGAGTGCCATTTGTTTTATTTTTGAAGTCTATTTTTTTTTTGTGTCGTGCGGCCGAACCTGGCAACAAACCAGTATGCTATTACGTCGAGTGCTGAGGTCACCTCATACAGCGTCATATCATATGTTTGAGATTACTAAATTTGGGTTAAAGGATTACATTTTTCATAATATCGTGTCAAAGAGAATGACAACATGCAAGATGATCAACTCGAAATAACAAACGCAATACCTAACTTAATCATTTGTGATTATAAAACCCAGAAAGACAACACACGGGTTTTTACTTGTTACTTTTGTGTTGTATCTTTTGGATGGTTATGATGTTGATCAAAAAATTTCAAAATGTAAAATCGACAAAAAAAAATAACAACAGAACGACAGGTAAGCAATTTTACAGTTTAGCTCACCAATAACTGCTCTGAGGCCATTAAAAATCTGTCCTGTACTGCATGCAAAGTGGCTAATGTGGAAATAAATATTGTGACTGAGACTGTCTATGAGTTGACCTATGACTTTGTTCACCCAAATAATGACTTGACTCAACCTGCTTGAACTTCAAAATAAAATAAAAAAATTCACATGCTTGACGTTTGAGTCGATAACTTGGGACTTGTTTGGAACTTGAAGGTTAAGACTTAAGACCTCTGGTGTTTATCTCAGCAATTTGTGTATTTCGATGATGTCCTGCTCGCAATGCAATCTATTTCATGTCTTTTGATTTCATCTCATGGTGTCATAATGGATTTTCAAAACGGGCCATATGGTAGAATTTAACATATTGTTGTGTAATTGTGTATAGTCATCAGAATATGGAACTAATGAGTTATGGAAGTAGCGCGAACCGTGTTTTCGAAGGCAGGTTGGATGGGGATTTGGAGGCTGTCCGTAACGCCCTCGCCGTTTTCCCGCACGTAGTACACGAGCAGACGGCTGAGCGGCGCCATGGTGTGAGCCACAGTGAAGCGAAGGTATGACACACAGCTGTCCATTTCCATTTGCGAGGAAGAGTCTGCAACACAAAAAAAGCAAAGACCACACAAAATAAATTCAGAGATTGCCTATTTCCACAACGACAGTGTGCTATTAGCGATCTAGTTATGCCTACAACGTGAAAATGCATCTTCCGTGCATGCCACATTTTACAGAACAACTCAGTGTCGTGACTTCAGTTCCCCAAGGAAAGTGGTGATGCTGTGGCTATCCTTTCCCATATGCAAGGGTTTTTACCCTTATAGAATCTGTGGTAACACAGGCATGTGAGTGACGAACCATGAGATAGCATAACAACACTGAAATTTACCTGAGGCAGACGCAGGCGAGTGGGTGGTGTGAATATTTTTCTCAAAGGTGACCGTAGCCCGTTTCCTTCGGTGCAAGGCAGTGAGGTTGGCGGGCTGCTGGCCCGAGAGGATGATGTTCCCCCTGGACGCGACCTCGTAGTGTAAGGTGAAGTTGCAGGGACACGTGGATTTGAGCCCCACTTCTGCCTCTTGGCCGACCTGAGATGCACATGTATGCACTACACTCAAGAAGTTGTTCAGCAACATGAGAGGAAAATATATTAGAAACACCTCTGTATTGTATTTGAAGGAAGCAGAACAAACCTTGAGCGGAATACTGGGGCTCTGGATCTGGATGTGACACCTGCTGGGAGAGTACCAACTGCTGATGGACAAGTAGCTGGGCAGATACTGATCTCCGACTGCCTTGCCTTCAATGGACGTCACCTTTGTCTACCAAACAGCAAATCAAAATATGATCAAATCACGGATTGTTGCGCACTTTAGCGCCATTGCCTTTCCCTCTGTTGTACTATTAAATTTCTTTAACGGGATGAAAAAAAAAAAAAGTAGCGACCTGTATCTATCGTATGCATCAACTCATGTATTTTCAGGGTTTAAAGTTAGATGCGCTGTCACGCCGTACAACACTTTACTGCTACTTTCCTGTTAATGTGGATTTTTTTTCGAGTCATGTTCATTCATAACTGGAAAGATGAGCGATGTTATACTCATGTTGCACGTAAGGGTTGAAGCAACTACTGAACCACTGCACAGTGTCGGCTAGAGCTTTTTTTTTTTTTTTTTTTTAAATACCTGTCCGCTTCAACTGCATGATCATGCAGAATGGTGAATTTTTATGCCATTGACGATGATAGTTTGAAGTCAATGAATCGCCATTCCTGTGTTTTGCCATTAACATTATGGATACCCTATTGAAAATCAACACGTCTGCGTAGACGGTCCTCAAGTGTGTAGACATATTTTATTAGAAATGAGAGCGGTAGCACAGTCACTTTCAAACTGTGCAACTAAGCACTGTGAGAAAAATGACGAGCCAGCTTTTGTTTGGAAGCAAAACCACACACAGTGAGTTGACAAGTGGAATAAAACACCGACATAATTTATTAATCAGCTTGAACTCGATTATCATCACCTTACCGTCAACTTCAAAAATGTTTTACTCGTTCAACTCCTGATTACACATGCATGTTCTCTTGCATGACTGAGTGCAACTTTCATTAACTGTGAATTCCATCAAGTTGTTCTATTTATAATTATTGGTCAAGATGAGGATTAACATGGAAGTGTACGAGGCCTGATTAGAGTTTAGTACAGTTCCACAAGCCAAACCTAGCGGACTTTAGTGTCGAGCGAGAACCAAGTACAATATAGTTCAGATGGTCTGGTGTCAGTACGCCTTAAGACATCTGTCTCAAAAAACAAAGGCCACTGACCTCGAGCCAGACATACTGTGCTGCGGTTGGGATGGAGGGGATCTCAAAGGTTGCCTGACCGTCCTTGGAGATCAATTCACTCGTGTAGACATTGTCTTTGGGGCTCAACTCGGCCTTCACACGCACCTTCACACCATCAGCAGGGCTCCCATCCGGATAAGTCACCTCAATCTAAAAACAGAGGTGATGAGAAAAAAGGCCAGTGTTACAAATCCAAATAGTAATGGCCACCTTCATCACATATAACTTGGTCATCGTCCGTCTTACCTTCCCTTTGTATGGCAAACCTGGCTTGAAGTGTTTGCGTGTGTCCTTGGAGTACCTAATGTCAATAAGTTGCTTATGGACTGGCGTGGAATCGTCGAAGGTAGTTTGCCTGCTTCCGTCCATGCTGGTTAGCGAAGCCCAGATGCTCACGGTGCCCCTGAAGTGGTCGGCCACATCCGCGGGCATCATGTCTTTGACGCACAGGCTGAAATTTGCAGAGCCTTTTATCTGGGAAGAGCAAAGCAAGCACACTAGTAACGTTGATCTTCAACAAAATCCCAGTGGAATGGTTGGGAACATCCATAATAACAGTTTAATATAACATATGAGTGATAATAGTTATTTCAGCAGTTGAGGAATATAATTTAAATTGCCAAAACAGTGGACTGAATTTGGCACTCCTTGTCAATTGAGTGTATGTGGCCCATGAAACCTTGCCAACATTTTTCTTTGACTTTAGTTAATAATCAGTTGCTGCGGCA
Organism: Syngnathoides biaculeatus; assembly: GCF_019802595.1. Classification (NCBI taxonomy): domain Eukaryota; kingdom Metazoa; phylum Chordata; class Actinopteri; order Syngnathiformes; family Syngnathidae; genus Syngnathoides; species Syngnathoides biaculeatus. The sequence goes on along the minus strand of NC_084646.1, from coordinate 13,999,827 downwards.
ATTATGTCATATCATAGTATGATGTTAGGGTAATCTCAAGGTTTTGATGATTAACAATTTGTGATTTCAACGTTTTATCAGTCAAATTTCATAACTGCCAGGGGAGACAATAAAACTGACCTCCATGTTCTTGATCACAGGGTGGCCCATCTCGTGACGGTAGTAGCCCACTCCATTGACTGTCATGTTCACGCTCAACTTCCCTGACACTGCTTTTCCGAATGTGTACCTGTCGAATACACTTTGAGGTGTTATTTACGAAATGCTTTCTTCATTTTGGAGCTGACTTTGTTCATATTTTAGAAATTCTTTTGGTGTGTTTTTTTGACTTACCGAGCCCGGACAGTAGCCTGCTCGCATGAGTTCAGGTCACGGATGTAGCGAGGTGGCTCGATTGTTAACTCAAACTTGGGTATGACTGCAAAAGAAGCAGAGCACTATTTAGACTTTTTTCTTTTTTTTTTTTAGCAGAACAGTCAGAGTATGATAAAACGATTATAAATTTTTAATGATTCCCACCGTATTTCTGCACTTCAAATGATTTGTTGTATGTGTGGCCCTGCACATCCACAAAGATAAACCACTCTCCAAACACAGGCTGGTCGGACAAGGGGAAACTCATGTTCACAATCCCTGCATCAGAAAGAATTCTGGCTTAAAACGGAGATAAGAGCATGCAAGATGCACAGAAATGTACTTTTTCACCATATTTTGACAGTAAAATATTTTTATTCTATTAGCCAGTGGAAATTATGAATATAAATTGCTGCCCTGCCAATCCCCATCGCAGGTCCACAAAGGTTGGGTGGCACGCTTTTAGGGGGGAAAAAAACAAACAAACAAAAACATTGGACCGCCAGGAGCAGAGTTATTATTACATGTACAGTGAACCTGTTTATGGTTGGGGATACCATTCTGAAACAATTTTTCAAATAGTTGTACACATCCCACGCGCTTTAAGCACATTTGTTAAAACAGCATAAAAATCCTAGAAAATAAAGTACAGTACTGTATTTTTGAAATGTCTGTTTTGGATAGGTGCCTCCAAGAGGTGCAGCATGACAGGTTCGCGTGTGGGGTCGGCAAGTCTGTGCGTGAGCCGTGGCCAACAGCTGCTCTTTTCCATATGTATGCTCATCATGTTCATGTGTTTTTCTGTTCTGCTGAAGTTCAATATACATCTGAAAAGTGACCTTTTTTCACATGCGAGGGGCATTACAGTAGGTATACTATAAAAACAAATGCTATAAACCACAGATTATCAAAATATAGTAGAGATTTTCACAATAGAAAAGTAGACAAGTTTCACACACAAATCTGAGCTATAGCATGGGAACACCATCTGTAGGTTCATGCAACTAGGGCATACCTTTGAATCTCTTCAGCGTGTGATCATCAGAGACAGACATTAGCGCAAGATCAGAACTTGTGGTGCTGAGTAAGTAATGAAAACAAAACAAAAATGTTTAGCAAATAAATGTTGCAGATCTATCTTGTATACGTGGTTGGGACATAAAATTTAAAACTACGGTTGTTTGTGTTTTAAAGGAAAGGCCTTGGAAAAGGCCAAAATGACTTTAAAATGGCCACTCTGAACCAAAATGGAAGACTTGCAGTACATTTTGGACATAGGTTTTTGAGATTATTTTGTGGGTCTACTCATTATAGATGTAACTACCAATGTTGTTAAATGAAGGTTAGGTCAAGCACTGTTCTTGCAGAGTTGGATGTTTTACGGTGAGTCATCAAACCTAGCTGCCATGCTCTGCACACACACTATGAGGGAAAAGGCAAATTGTTTCCAAATTGGTGTCACCGCTTTGTCGTTTATCGGTGGTTCACATTAGATTCCAATCGGATTTAAAACAAAAACTTAGGAGTAGTTTGTGTTTGAATGGCCACTAGAAATGGCCAAAATGGTCGCTTTGGGTGCTGAGGATGGAGCTGCCAGGAAAAGCGAGAGGAAAACCAAAGAAAACGTTGATGGATGTTGCGAGGGAAGACACGAGGACAGTGGGTGTTAGAGAGGAATATGCACGAGATAGTGTTACGTGGAAAAAGATGACATGCTGTGGTGACCCCAAACTTAACAAGCTGAAAGGAAAAGAAGAAGAACCAAAATGGCTGACTTTCTGGGACTTTTCAGACATGGCTTCATCAGACTTTTTTTTTTTTTTTGTGGCTGTACTCGTGCTCATCTGAGATGTTACGCTGTGGCGACCCCTAACGGGACAAGCCGAAAGACACTTACTACTTTTTACTCATGATGGACAACCATCCATCCATTCATTACCAAAGCCGCCATACGCATAACTTTTGCATAGGAGAAACTAATTAGCCTAATGGTAACAAACTGCCTAAAGAATCCTTGTCACGATGTTACAACCGTTTAAGTTATGGATATTTGAACACAAAGATGGAGCAACACATCCATCAATTTTGTGAGCTGCTTATCCTCACAAGGGTTGCGAGACTGCTTGAGCCTATCCCAGCTATCGTTTGGCAGGAGGCGGGGTACACCCGCAACTGGTTGCCTACCAATCGCACGGCACATCGAGACAGACAACAGTCACACTAACAATCATACCTAGTGGCACTTTAGAGTCCCCAAATAATGCATGTTTTTGTTTTTTGGGATGTGGATGTGCGATGTGCATTGAACAATGACAAAGAAATCTCAAGATATGGCTCACCACAGCAGATAGATTTCAGACCCTTCCACTGCACCATCCTGGATCCTCTTGGATCCTGAAAGAAAAAGAGGCGGACATCATATACAGTTGCTCCCACCATACTCTGAGTTCCACACCTGTGGGTTCAACTATTCGCAGATTTGTTTTTCCATTTTTGTTTCATTGGTGTCATTTTATGTATAATAGTGAGTTGCTCAGACAGCAAAAAGTATTTACCAAAGCGAGTCGTTTTCTCTCAACTCAGACAAACTCCCAGAACACTTGGGAAATATCGGCGCGTATCAATAAGTGTTTCTTATTCGCTTTTATGAGATCCCGTGTGATTACACGAGACTTCACCATCGGCGGAACAATAGAATCTTTATACGTGCAGTCTGCTTTGTTCAGATTCTCGGCACACACCACACAAGTGACATCCAAAACTGTTGAATGCTCTTTTTTTCCCCATCTTTCTGAGTGACGTCTGTAGCAGATAAAAACTTTTTTTAAGCGTGGAGAAATCTTTGTGTATGTACCAGGCCTAAATTTGGGAACTCCGGATTGGGCGCCCTTGAAGCAGAGGCCTGCTTCTTATCTCGGACCACGATGAGAACGCGGACAAGACAGAAACAAGTTAACGGCAAGTCAAACAACACCTAACGCTTCCATGTTCAAAAGTGAGTATTATCATCTTTGGAAAAACGCAATTGCTCGTCTTATTTCTTGTATTGGATGTTTTTCGTGCCAGTGAAGTGGCCAGCGAGTAGATGCATTTGTTGGTCAAGCGCGAGATAATGGAGAAGTAACCTGCTATTTGGCCTTCAGTGGAAATCTATCGGGAACGAGGGAGACCAGCTCGGCGCGGATGCCAGCGGTGAATTCACTGTGTCAATGGGGGAGGTGAAGACAAGGCTTCTATTTCATGCTGTGTTTATCCTGCTGCTCCGCAGAACACGCAGCTATCTACAGTAGGTGAGCTTCCCTGTTTTTCTTGCTCTGTAATCTGCCGCTGTGTTGCCCTTGACCGGATGCGTGACCCCCCCACCATGTCCCCAGTCCCCTGTTGCCAATCCCTGGGTGATCCGATCTGACTCCACTCACCAAAATATATGCATCAATCTGTAAAAGAGGGGCAAAGCAGACAAAGTTGGAAATGAGACCAAAACAATAGAGGCAAGCTTCCCCTCTTAACACCCATCTGAATATTCATTAAAACCAAGACACAGGTTTTTAATTTTTTTTACCTGTTACTTTCAAAATGACAAATATTCTTATTCTTAAAAGTAACAATATTATTAAAAAAAATATATATATTCTGCAGTTTGAACATTAACACCACTCTTAAATACAGGAAAATATACAAAAATGTACTTAAATAAAATAAAAATCATAATAAATAATAATATAAATAAATAAATCTGGTACTGAAGCAAAGATTCTTTTGCATACCATGGGATGGATGGTTCAATTACCAAGTCAAGTTTTATAAATAATTGGTTTATTGTAAATGAAAACAAAAATATTTCTAAGATAAACCAATTTACATATTCATTGAACAATAACTTGTATTAAATAACTGGTACTGTATTGATAGTAAATAAATAGAACAAATATTGATAAAGTTTACATGGATATTTAACATTTTATTTAATTTAAGGGCTGCATTTTTATTTAACTTAATTAAAATGGTATATTCACTATCACAATATAAACAATCATATAAAAACACACTCAAAAGAACTATTTAAGAAATACACTTTGCACACATTAATTTTACGAAATAATTTCTACACTTATTTAATGTTGTGCAATAACTGTTTCCTGGGTCACAGAATAATATTATCGTTCCCCCCCTCCCCCCCGCCCCCTTTCTTTTAACCTAATCCATCTGCTTTCAAGTGTGGCCTTGCCCACCTCTGCTGTAACAACATCAACAAACACATTTGCGCAGCGTATTTGGTTCAAACATTCCTGGAGAAACGACCCAAGCTGGGCTTCTGTAAATGGGTAGTCTACGTGCCTCGATACTCGGGCAGACCCAGGTTCACTGCCTATAATCCCCGACAATTAGCGGTGGGAAAGCAAACGTCAGATGCACAAGTAAACACAAGGAAAAAAAATCACTTTGGAAAAAAAAGTAGTAGTAGGAGGCAGGCGGTGATGAAATTAAGTTAAAATGAACGTTACCTTGTCATTAACTGGCCTCAAGTCAGGCGTGACCGTGTAGATGTTGATGAGTACTGAGGACACACAAAAACAACAGAGTAAATATGTACACTACATCCCAGTTTGGATCAGCAATTTGTCATATTGTTTACAATCGAGACTCAAATTACGGGACGCTGCTCTAATTCTGTAGTGCGGGAAACATTTTAGTTATTTTTTTTACTAGCAGATGGATGTCTTTTGAAGATGAGGTCAAACAAATGAATAAATGTGTTACACATTTAAACATGTAAAATGCTTCATTGTAATAACAAAAATCATCATCTTCACTTTTATATATATATGTATAATGAATTCGATAATAGTGATATAACCCATTATTTATTTTTAAATAAAATTGTTAAATGTATTGCATTTGTAAAAGACAATGCATACGTTTATATATATCCATACACATGCTTAATAAATCTTACACAGATTTTTTTACATTTTATTATCTACCATGACTTGAAAAAATATTGAAAAAGTTAAATGAATAAGAACATGAATCAATTAAATATATTGCCCAATTTAAAAAAAAAAATCTAAATTACAAAGCTACACAGCCTGGGTTGAACAGACTTTTGTAGTGAACGCTTAAGTAAGTTGAATATTGATTAATCGATGACGTCAACTATATATTTTCAGCATAGTACACCAGCCCGATATCTTTTTGTGGCTTCGTCACGTTTCAACAGAGTGGCCCAGGAACAAATGAAAAGAAATGATTAAAAATACAACGCACAATCCACACACCACTTTTCTCTTCAAAGTTCTTATCACACAGTTGCTGCCCGCACATTAATGCGCATAATTTGGCGATGAAGATGGAGCTTCAAGTCACAGTGCTGCCCTCATATTTTAGTAGTAACATTGAATCATCAATTAATTGGTTCAACCCCTTATATATACACAGGTACAGTATTCTGTATATCAAATATTACAGGACTCTTAATAATGTAAATACTTGGTGGTCCAGATGAAGGAACGTAGCGGCAGACCATACTTTGCCAACCCTTGTTCCGTGGTATTTAATTTGTTACATTCCACTCATGCCAATTACCAAATACCTCCTAGTTTAGTTCAACTTGACTGCATATTTTTAATACATGCATAGTGATTGATTCCTATTAAAAACACCTCTAAGGGGAAAAAAAAAAAAAAAAAAAAAAAAAAAGAAAAAAAGGATCTCGCGTGTGTATTATGTGACGAACTAGCAGGCGCACTATCAGAGGGGAACCTTTGTGTTTGGGCTTGTAGACGGGCTTGTCGGTCTGGATGAAAACAGCTGTGCCCTTGCTCTCCACCGTGACTGTGGTGTGGTTGTGGAAGATGTGGCCCCCTTCTGTGAGGTGACAGTTCCCCCACACTTTCAGGTGGGCCTGGCCTCTCAGCCCAGAGGGAACCTGGTGCCGCACACACACACAACATAACACGGGATTATCAAACACAAATTAGGTCAATGGGAAAGGAGTGAAGTTTTTGTGTTTCACACGTAATTCTGGGCCAAAAAATGCTTCATATTAGCCCCATTTTTTATGTCCTATATCTTCCACACTTGTCGACCGGTTCAAACCATTCCAACTTTAAAATAGTCAGCTAATTCAGGCCTTCCAGTGCACAGTTTTTCACATTCCAAAACTCACATATTTTTTACCATTATTCCACAATTACCATGAGAACATGCCCAACATATTTTAAGTTTTTCCTCTCAAATTACCAAATATTCACAATAAAATTCCATCCATCCATTTTCTTCGCCGCTTATCATCACAAGGGTCACGAGGAGCGCTGGAGCCTATCCCAGCTGTCAACGGGCAGGAGGCGGGGTACACCCCGAACTGTTTGCCAGCCAATCGCAGGGCACATCGAGACAAACAGCCGCACTCAGTCACACCTATGGGCAATTTAGAGTGTCCAATGAATGTTGCAGGTTTTTGGGGATTTGGGAGGAAACAGGAGTGCCCGGAGAAAACCCACACAGGGACGGGGAGAACATGCAAACTCCACACAGGAAAGGCTCAGAACTGTGAGGCTAACGCTTTCCAGCTGACCCACCGTGCCGTCCACAGTAAAATTCCCAAATTAGAAAATATTTTATATCCTTCCACATTTCTCAACCAATGTATACAATTTCAGCTTTGAACTAATGACATAGTCAACAATTAAATTAATTCTAAAGTAATGAAATTTAGTGTCAGGCCTCCAGTATTCACATGCAACGTCTCTAGAAATTGCAGCCTTTGATTTTTTTAGGTTGCTATGGTGACACAAGCTACACAGCTCTTCTCTGGTCATAACTTGATCGCTACAATTGGAGTTGGCAGTGCTGAAGAACTATGTTAGGGAGATACTGTATGCTCCACTTTTTGTGCAACAAATCATTAGGGGGAAAAAAAACTCGATACAATGCAGTACAATTCTACATTATTGCAAATCACAATAATAAATTACTCCCGTGCATCTTTAAACAAATACTTGATGGACTCACCTTCAACTTGATGGTGCCTTTGTCTAAAACACGGAAAAAAAATGGGGGAAACGCATCAAAACATTATATTTCATTCATTGCAAGTTCATTCCTGTCCAAACAACATTCATTTTTTTTATATTTATCTAATTTGAAAGTGAATAATGCATGTATTTAGTGACAAAATTGAACTTTTATCTGCACCTTTAAGGGCAATGAAGAAGAATGTACTTAAAGTATAAAGAAAAGAAAAAGAAAAAAAAAATTATGCCTAAAATTGAAATTCAATCAAAATATGCTATGCATACAAAAATAAAACCTGCATAAAAGATGATGGTGGGATGATGCGTTCTCACCAAGCACGGAGCCATGGCTGTGGGCCACTGCCTGTCCCTTCACGGACAGCTGGACCTGCACACGAGTCTCCGCTTTGGCGTTGAAGATGGTCACGCTGATGCTCTCCTCGACGCCCGCTCGGAACACCGATGGAGCGGCCACCAAGTAGCCCCTTGGAGCGGAGAACCGTGGGCAGGACGGAGGGCAGACATGGAAGAAAGAGAGAGATACCGTCAAGGTTGCTTGAGTCAGTCATTTCAGATGTGCTGCGGGTGATCATGTCGTTGTTGTAGCCAGTCAATCGCATTGATCAGTCGACTTCTAGTTCCAGGAATGCGGCCACTCCCATCGGGCGTTTCCACAGATCCATTACGGTCAGCGTAGTGTGAGCCGCTGTGTAGTTGAAGATGGGCCCTGTCCGCATTTCGGGCAGAGGTTGACGATTGTATTGTCGATATGAGCCATATTGTCATTGAGCATGCGGCTTTGTCCAGAGCGGAGTTGCGACAGTTTGGATCTTGTGGCCCGCGGAAGATCGGTTTCGGTTTTGTCCACCTTTTGTCGGGTAGCCACCATGGATGACGACCGGTTTGTTGCCGGCCACCGCGTCTTCGACCGCCGTTCGATGGAGCCTACGTGGCCCGTGTCGGTAGGCTTGTTCGTCGAACACTGTGTCGGTGGGGATGTCTTGACGGTATTTGAGGCGAAGTAAACGTGGTTGAGGTGGTTCGTTTGACACCTGACGCCATAGGTGTGCGGGTAGTCGGCAGCGTTGTAGATACTGCTCGGTGAGTAGTTCGTTGTGATGCTTCACTGGTCGGATTTTGGTCTCACAACGCAAGTGGTCCTAGTTAGACTTTGAAGGCGGCGTTCTGCTGAGTCTGGTGCTTCTTCCAGTGCAATGGCTTGAGCGAGTGAGACCACACTGGAGCGCCATTTTTGAGGACGGACCTTCCGATGGCTTTGTACGTCACAGTGAGCGTCTCGGCGCTCGGGCCCCAGTTTGAGCCGGAGATGGCTTTGAGCACGTTGGTTCGTTGGTTGACACGCTTGGCCATGTACTCAGCGTGAGGACCAAAGGTGAGCATGGTGTCCAGTACAACGGCAAGGATTTTTGGGCGGTTGACAGTTGAGATCGGTAGGTTATTGATTTTGATTGGTAGGTTAGTCCAAAATTAGGCTGAGAACGTGGTGAACAGAGGGGCCGTACTTTTTTTGACTGACAGACTGAGGTCATGTTCGACCAGGAATTGATGTACGGTGTCGTGGTACTTGTTCACACACTCACAGGTGGCATTGATGTTGGCATCGGACTTGTAGATCGAGATGTTGTCGGTATACGACGTCGTTGGGTGATCATCAGGTGTGCCCCCGGAAATGATCCATTTTCACTTAACAGATTCACCCCCGGCCCACATTTGACTTCTAAAGCAGCCAATGCCGGTGAATGTGTTTTAATTGGTCCAAAGAAACGTTTATTTACTCCAACTTCCTTTGGAATATAACATATGCACCTTGGCTTAAAAAATGGCTGGGAAACAATTTTTCAGAGATGGGTGCACACAAGGAACAGTGTATTCACAATAATTTAGAATAAAAAGGTGCATTAACACCTTTGCATGTTCAAGATTTTCATGCAGACCTACACACACACACACACACACACAAAACAAAACTAACCTCAGAAACATTCATTAGACATAAATGAGTCGGACTGTTGGACTCAGACGCAAGCACAAAGATGAGAGCAGTTCAGGCCTCTGAGACTTGAAGCGCTCATGGCTGGCAGCATAATTGCCAGCATGCCCGCTTCGCTGCAAATCCTACAGGAAGTCTACCTCCACATTTCCCTTTCCTCCTGACTCGTACGCCCATATGCACTCGCTTACACAACCAGCATACATTCCACACCAGATCAGCTTTAGAGGTAACTGTTAGTGGGCATTTCCCACTACCTGCTGCCCAATCAGCTTTGCGTGCTCTGGTCAGTAGTGGGAAGTTCATGAGTTCACTTAAGTAGATGTTTCAGCACTTTATTTGAGCAATTCTTTTCCTGACCATTTGGTTGACTTTTCTTCCTACTTGTGAAAACAAATAACAGTAGTTACCTTTTTCTCAACGTTGGCGAATGATGTCACGACGTAAAGAGGGAAGGGTGAGGTCAACCAGGGTTCAGCACTTCATGAACTGATTGTGATCTTTATAAGGCGGGTGGGGAGGGGCGGACAGCGACAGCGGTGACACGGAGAAATATAAGCCAGGGAGCCTTAACGACAACGGCAACAAATTTGGAGAAGCGAGATATTCACATATAGTGAGTAGAATTTTTTGTTGTTGTTGTTCTGCCGAGTTATCAAAACAGTTATTGTAAATACCTGACAGTAAGAATTCATTTGGACTTTTTACCTTTGTCCCCAAGCACATTTCTGAGCTTGTACTTGTAGTTATAGTGACTTATGAAAATGTATTGAATCACTACTTTTACCCAGGTACATCTACCGGAGTACAGTGTGTAAATACAATGTCTAGCTCTTGCCTTATTCTTTTGGGTGGTCCAGCAGCCCCCCGACACAACCTTGAAGTCTCTTTGGAACGAGGTAACGACTTAGATTCCACACCCTCGTTCTGACATTTAATTGAAGGAAGGGGACCCGTGACTGGGGTCACAGTGCAAAGGCCAAGCTTTGATGCTCAATAACAGGCGGTGGTAGGATGGGTGGGACTAATTAAAGTATTTGGATGAAAGACTGATCGCCATTTGGTATAGAGTGGGGGCTTCAGTGGCCATTAGGACTAGTGCCACCATATCCAGCAGATGGCGCTCTGCTTAAAAAAAGACAGTTAGCAACCTCTTATTACAGAGCACCGATTTAATCGTTTCACATCAGAGTTGCTTTATACGTCATTAACTGCATACTTGTCCAAGGTGTACACCAATTTAGTTTTCATTTCCTATCCAAGTATTCTTAACCTCTTACTTCACAACCAGGAACTGGCCTGCTATTCAACACACACACACACACACACACAAAAACAACGTTCCATTATTCAGCTGGTGTCGTTCCACCGTTTGAGTTGGAATGGAACTGTGCCACCCATCCCATACTGGTTATTACAAAGTTTTGATAAATGTCAGAAGCAGGAAATAGCCTGCTAACTAGCCTGCAGAGAACCTTTTCAACATTTCAATGACAATGAAACTGTTTCTCCAGTTGGTATTCAGCCTATCTGACAATTCTATGTATTCTATGGAATACAAACTGAAAAGACCAGAAAATATCGATGGATTTCGGCAATTAAACATGATGGATGGTGCCCAACCAAAATACATGCACGCCTGTGTAGCGATCGCTTCATTTCAGGTAAGAATTATTCGTCTCAATCTCAAATTACCAAGAAGTATTTATGATGCCAAGTTGGCTCATTTGAGAACAATGCGTGTTAAAAAAAAAAAAAAACGTCTGTCACAGAGGTTTACGGAGGTTAAGTCTGGCCTGTATCTCTTCCCTGAACGTTCCGTTTTGACGACTCTGTCCTCTTTTTTTTTCCCCAATCATAGTTAATGAATGCGAGTTTGTGTAAAACCAGGGGTCATTTCTTTAAATATTGGTATTTGCATTGAATACTAGCAGAAAAGATTGATGGATTCCAGCAAAGGTTAATGTGTCGCCGAACACATTTCCGCTTTCACGGGCCGTCAAACCGTCACTATGTGGGATCTATTCCTGATGAGAACAGATCCGGCAACAACGTATTCGTATGCATTCAGAGTTTTATACGCTTTCAAACTTTTCCGTGTAAATATCGACAATATATTCACCAGATATATGTGTTTATTCAGTTATCCAAGACAAGCGGAAGCGAATTAGCATTCCAATTTCTTATCAGCGAAAACATCGACTTTGGCATTCAATACGGACGGGTCCTTTATGCCGGGTTTATCTAATTTTTCCACATACCTTTGTTTATTTTCACCTTCTAAATGTGTGACGGTATCAGTTAAGACTCTGGGCGTTGTGCTATAAGACATATTTTCATGTCGTCTCCAACCGACTTAGCATTGAACAATGCTTTGCTAGACCGGCAATATGGTGAGATAAACAAAAGTCACGTGATTTTATGACGTAGGTGGAAAAACTCTATACTACAAGTAGTACTTTATTTGTCCGTCCTTCCATGTGTTTCAATGACAGATTTCATTTTGTCCTTCCAACATTTTGTCCTTGTTCCTCAACTACTGGCTAACTGCCTAAGCGCTCCAATCGCAGAAACAACAAACAGAAATGCTGCACTTTTGTCAAGGGTTCAATGCCACCTAGCACACATCAGCTTGCAACAATGGATAAACGTTACATTTAGTCCATTTGAAACTGTTTATATCCTTTTCTTGAAACAGGTCAGGAATATTAAAGTTGAAATGTTCATAAAGTAGATAGCGTTTAGGATTGCACATGGTAGTTTTCTTTAACTGGGCGGGTCCTGGCAAAACTTTTGCCCATCTGAGGGTTCCCTGGACGCAAAAACCGTTCAGAAACCCTGCACTACTGTAAGTAGCACGTGCAGTTCTTCATCTTTCAATTTGGCTCTTCTAAATCTATTCCCTAAGTCTGATAAGTCCGCTGGCTGCCTCCCCCGCCCACCTACTGAAGTTCACTGAAATTAGAAGTGAGCACACCCTGTTGCATGCCTGAGAGAAGGATCAGGTGGTTGGCATTACAGCGCTGCAGAATTACAGCCAGAGGCAAGTGCAGTTCCTGAGAGCTCGAGAGTGCGAGTCATGAGAAAATCCTCTGGAGGGGTTGAGGGGAAGAAAAAAAAAAAAAAGACCAAGAAATGGACTCGTTTGATCTACAACGGGCGGAAGAAAAGCGACCCTCAGATGAGCCCCCCTGGATCAGGTGCTTATATACGGAGTCACGTGGCCTTCTCGCTGGAAACAGTTTTGCCTCAGATTCATTTTGCCCCAAACTTGAGAAAACGTGTCTCTGCTATGTATTTACTCTCGTCTTGCCACACTCAGGAATAACATCTCAAGGTCACTCTTCAATGATTCCAGAAAGTGCTGGACAAATAATAATCATTCAGTCAGAAGGAGCAGCACTGGAGCCGAGTGGTCAGCACTTCTGTCTTACATTTCAGGTTCTGGGTTTGAATCTCGTCTCATTTTGTGTTTCCATATTTCCGAGTGGTTCTTGAGTTTCTTCTCTCATTAAAAAAAAAAAAAAAACAAAGGTTAGTGAAGAGTCTAAATTGTGCAGAGGCGTGGCAGTAAGTCGGAATGCTTGACTGCTGACCAGTCCAGGGCGTACACCACTCCCCTCACCAAAAGTCAGCACAGAGAGGCTTACATTGTTAAATAAAAGAAAAACACTTTCATTCTCGTATGAGCTGAAATAAACTGTCATTAAGTGTTTTCGGGGTTGGTTCCCTCCCTAAAAAAGAAAAAAAAAATCATCCAAAAGGTGAAAGTGCCGCTTCCAAACCATGATTATGCAGGGGATCCACTGAAGCTTTTGTATTGTGAATCTGCGAATAGTTGACACTCCTTAGAATTCCCATGAAAAAAAAAATACAAATGAATGTGGAAATTGGGGGAAAAAAAAAAAAAAGAAAAATAACATGCACAAACAAGCTGGGGCTTGGATAAAATAAAGCAACAATAAGTTTCTGCAAATAAGAGGGGATAGCTTCCTAAAAATCCACCAAATAGGTACTGTACATGCGATCAACCTGCCAGGTCCAGGTTGTATCCTACTTCTTTCACCAAAAGCCAGCTGAAATAGACTCCAGCTCACTCTCGACCTTCACGGGGGCAAGCATTCTAATATTAAAAAAATAGAAGAACAATGGATGGCATTGCATTGGTTTCCTCTTGGTGTGCAGCTAACTAGCAACCAGTCCAGGGTGGATCCCATTTCTTTTGCCAAATCAGCTGGGATAGATTCCAATCGATCAGCCAAAACCCTGATGAGAACAACCTCTGCAGAAAGTAGATGGGTGGCTTTGCATCCCCCATCCGACGATGCGCCCACAAACACATGCAACCACTATTACAAGCTTTTGTTGTTGTTTGTTTGTTTGTTTGTTTGTTTCGCATCTGGAGAGAATAAAGTTGGACAGCACTTACCCCTTCTCGTGTGCAGCAGTCGCGCTCACTTTGCACATGAATAAAGTCCACCCCAGGAGGCTCAAAGCTGTCACACGCAACATTTTAGGCGCGAGGAGGGTTTCCGATGTGGTCCCCTCCACTCAGATCCACACACACACACACACACACTTAAAAAAAAAAAAAAACTTGAATGAATGTGATCAGCGATGCTTTTTTTTATTATTATTATTTTGTTAGAAGCCCTTCAGTCTCTTCATTGCTCTCGACGGCTCGGTTGCAAAGATCATCAGCCCTGCCCTTCTCCCATGTGCCTTCTCCTTCGCTTCTTCACCCGCCCGGGTTCCTTTCGCTCAGATTTCAGCATTACAAAAATCGGCGAGCGGGCTCCCACCTCGCCGTACAACAACTAAAATATTTTTCAAATATGTATAAATAAATACCAACAACGGGAGGAAAATTCTATTGAAAAATCAGCAGTGAAAAAAGGAAATCTCCGTTTAATCCTAAACTCAGCGAGGAGCTCCGCTTTGCTTCACTATCCGTCACAGACTGAAGCCTGCAACGCAAAGCACGGCGCACACACTTACACTAACGCGCACGTGAACGCGCACGCGCGCGCACACGCCCCACTGCAATTTGTGTGTTGAACTGTTTATCCACACGTGTTTCTGAGAGTGGGTTGGGTGGATTTTGCTGGAAAGCAACGAAAGGGCAGTTGCTCGTGGAGGAAAAGAGCGTCTCCGATGACTTTTTAAATAAAAAACAAAAACGGGTAAATGCTGAAAAATGTGGTCATGTAGGAGTTTCCTTGCTGTGAGCGGAAGACGGCGTGGCAGTTCTATGCTGCCGCTGTGCGGAGAGAAGAGGGAGTGCATTTTCGTCAAGCCAAATACACGTTCAAAAATGAAAAAAAAAAAAAATGTATATATAGAATTATGCAGCAGAGATTTGCAAACATTTTGACTTGCAATTCAATGAAACTACCATTTAAATTATTTTTTTCATTTTATTTATTTTCTTATTTATATTCATGACCTGTTCATTAGCAAGAATTGTAACCGAATTTCATTGAATTTAGTTCAGCCCACATTCGTCGGATGCTAGCTGACCTGCATCTCTTCCACCCACAACATGGATGCGAATGAAGAGCAAACAAACGTGCAGTCCATCTATCTATCTATCCATTCCCTGAGCCGCTTATCCTCACAAGGGTCGCGGGAGTGCTGGAGCCTATCCCAGCTCTCAATGGGCAGGAGGCGGTACACCCTGAAGTCGTTGGCAGCCAATCGCAGGGCACATAGAGACAGACAACAGTCGCACTCACAATCACACCTAGGGGCAATTTAGAGTGTCCAATTAATGTTGCATGTTTTTGGGATGTGGGAGGAAACCGGAGTGGCTGCAGGAAATCCACACAGGCACTGGGAGAACATGCAAACTCCACACAGGCGGGGCCAGGATTTGAACCCCAGTCCTCAGAACTGTGAGGCCAATGGTCTAACTAGTTGTGCCACCATGTTGCCCAAACGTGGAGTCAATCCTGGCAATTTACCCAGTTGATTGCTACATTGAGGGACTTTTCCAAACATTTTTTTTACTCAAGGAGATAACTGTGCTGAGGATTGCCAGACATGATGCCCATTTATCCACAAGTTAGAAACTTTTGCCCGTAGTATGTGGTACACTTCGAAAATCACTGCGCTGGGTCATTTCAGAGCTTTCAATTGGCGGGAAGCTGAGTAATTGTTAATTATACTTGTTTTATTAATACACCAGTCCCTTTATGGAGCTATGTATTTTTAGGTGGTACATAATTTGAGAATTATTTGGACTATTTTTGACTGCCAAGATGGGTCTGACAAACCCTGTTAGAGAACAAATTATACACACAGTAACACAAAAATTATTAAACTAAAAAGAAATATCTATAATAGAAAATGTTTTGTCTTTTTCTAGCAAATTCCACATTTACTCTTGTAATATTTCTTTTTTTCCCCAATAAAGTATTATAGCCTTTTCTTGAAAATACTAAGAATAAACTACTACAGTACAACTTTTTTTCAATGATTTTAACTGCTTTCAGTGTTTCAATTTTGTCATGAAAAATTTTTCCCCCAACATTACAACCATTTTTGTAGATTTCTTTCAAGATTAGACATCCGTCCATCCATTCTCTTAGCCGCTCATCCTCACAAGGGTGGCGGGAGTGCTGGAGCCTATCCCAACTGTCAACGGGCAGGAGGCGGGGTACACCCTGAAGTGGTTGTCACCCAATCGCAGGGCACATGGAGACAAACAGCCGTACTCACAATCACACCTCGGGGCAATTTAGAGTGTCCAATTAATGTTGCATGTTTTTGGGATTTGGGAGGAAACCCACGCAGGCACGGGGAGAACATGCAAACTCCACACAGGTGGGGCCGGATTGAACCTGGGACCTCAGAACTGGGAGGCCAACGCTGTCAAGCTGATCCGCCATGCCGCGAAATAGGACACTAAAGACAAGATTTGGCAAGGAAAAAGTAGTTTAATAGTTTTTTAAGACCAAAGGGTTCCAAAGGGTTGTTCTTAGAACAAACGTTACAAAACTAGATCTAGTCCATTTCACCGCGAAATCAAATCAACACTTTAAAATATTTCATTTCTGCAACTTTTATTACAACTCAAAAGCAAATCCTAAAACATGAATCCCAAAAAGTGCATTTGAATGTAAACGTGCTTTCCAATTCACTCCAGTACAAAAAGCGGAAGGCTCAGCCACGCTGCCATAGAAGTGTAAATTGAACCACGTTGATTATTGTGGTGGTAGTTTACAAGGAGCTCAATCTAAACAAGTTTCACGATTGTTGTGATTTCAATTAGGCCTTTTGCCAAACGCCACCATGAAGAATGCTGCCAACGCTGAGGTCTTTGTGCTTCTCAGTGGCAATGTTGTGATAAAGAGAGCAGCACAGCTTCCCTTGTTCCGGCTCAGCAAAGGAGGCCTTGGAGAACACCACTTCCCCGTCCGTGTTGACCTCCACGCCACACTCTTGACACAGCGTGCTCGTCAGAGTCTTCTCCAAGGCGAGAAGCTTAGACAGCACGTCTAGCGGGAAGCGACAGTTCCGGCTGTTGTAGCCGTGGCTGTACACGAGCAGCAGGTCCTTACGGCTCGCCGTCACGTGACGGTGCAGAGCGCAGGCCTGCAGGAAGCTCAGGCGCCGGGCGCAGCGTAGCAGACGTACCGGGTTCCGCTCCAGGAAGGAGCGGTTGATGGAGACGGCGAGCGCGACGGAGGGGGCGCGCCGAAGGGGTGTCGGAAGCTCCGTGATGTGCTGCATGGCGCGAGGGGAACCTCGGGGAAATTAAGTATAAGATTTATTAGAGACTCTTGCATCCAGTTTCTATACTGTTCATTCTCAATTCGGTCGCTGGTGTGCTGAAGACGAGCCGAGTCGAGCCGCGCTGACTTTTGGGCGAAAAGCAGGATACACGCGGAACTGGCTGCCATTCTATCACAGGACACGTGGACAAACAAGCACTCATACTCACCGACAATTCTCTGAAATTCATCACGACTGATGTCCGCAAAGTCAAACATCCTTGAGCTTTCATGCAGTCATTTTAAGACAGCAACAAATGAATTCACAAGAAGACACAACTTGCTCCATAATGCGTGTCCACCTGCACACGTCATCGAGGAAACTTCATGAAAACATGACGTGAATGTGAATTCCTCCTAAATTATCGGCAAGATCTTTTTACTTTCTGTAACCCAGCACCAGTGTCTATTCTTGTTCAAGTTCTAACTAGTAATTGCAGGCTATATTAAGATGCATGTGTGTTCGTTTTCGGATGAAAGGCACAGTGGGCAACAGGAGAAAAATCCAAAAGAACCAAAAATGTCATTTTTCAGAAAACATTGACAACAACAATGGATTTGAGTAACTGATCCGAGCTTGTATTTTATCATGCATCTACTAGAATTTAGTTTGATGGCGCAGCTATGACTGAGCTCTATGAACTCTGACAAGTCAACAAAGAAACGTGTGAACTTATTCATTAAACACACACACACACAGTTGAAACCGGAAGTTTACATGCACTATGCAAAAACACACACTTCATTTTTTGTCTTACTGTCTGAAGTCAAATCAGACTAAAGCTCTCCTGTTTCAAGTCAGTCACGATCATCAAAATTATTTTTGTTAAATACCACAATAATGAGAGAATTAGAATGATGAGACAAAAAAAAGAAACAATTTGTGTTTTTGTAGTGTATGTAAACTTCTGGCTTCAACTGTTTATCAAGGTGTACCTAATAAAGTGTCCAAAAATGTCAAACGTAAAGAAACCCACCTAAGTTATAGAGTAAGCCGAGAGCCTGGAACTCCTCCTGGTTGGGATGCGGCCCCGTTCCCCGCGCGTAGCAGTCCAGCAGCCAGCTGAGGTTCTCCTGTAGGTGCGTGTCATTGATGCGAGGGTCGAAAATTCTCAGGGGCTCTCCGCAGAGTCGGTACGAGGCGTACACGAGGAAGCGCACCGTCCGCTCCAAAATGGGCACACAGTCCGGCCCGTGCACCCTCAGGATGATCATGTCTTGCTTCACGCTGCGCAGGCGATCGAAAACAAAACTGTACACCTGGAACACATGATGAAAAGTTGTTGGTTCAAGTAGGCCTGGGCGATAACTCTTAAATAAATTTACTAAATCTGATTGCCTGTATTTTTTTTTTTTCACAAAAAATATGACTTTTTTTTTTTTTAAACAAAAGTTTGTTTGTTTAGGGTTTTTTTTCTGAAAAAAATGTACACAAAAAAATCATTTTGAAATTGTAATGGATATTTTTTTCCACTTCACATTCGGGAAAACCAAAAGTCAACATAATTCAGATTTCAAATTCAAACCACTTCTTGTGGCTGATATTGTGTTTGCCTTTCTTGTCAAGCGAAAATGTTTTTGCTCATTTTGTTTCTTTCTTAGGGGTAAGTAAAGTTCAGTGACTTACTTTTTTCTAGTCATTCGAGGGTTTGGAAAATTTGCCAAATAGAGCGACCAAATCACGAAGTTGCACAACTGACTTTGTAAAACTAGCCCCTCTATGTCTACAACCATGTTGCTAGTATAGGTAGTGCACATCAGCAGACAGATTATGAACTACGCAAGCAGTAACACAAAGAAAATAGGTTTTAAAAAAAAAAAGACCTGTAGAATAAAAATGGACTAATCATACGGATCAATCAATGTAAAAAATGCTACTAACCTCAGTCCAAGGATGCAGACGAGGAGACGCAGCGACCTCATCAATGAGGTAACACACCGTTTTCAGCAACACTGGAGGGGGACGCAAGTCGGCAGAGTTGGTAGAGTCTTTCCCAGCCGCCGGTCTACAATACTCTTTGACAACCCGCATTGGGTCAGCTCGGGGTCTGCGGTCTTTCTCCGTGCCCGCCAACATCTCGAAGCGATGCAGGCGATTCTGGGATTCGCGGTTGCGCAGCTCCCCAGCGGGACACATTGTTTGGCATACGCCCCTTGGTAGGGTATCATCAGTACCCTGCCCAGACTTGACATCTTCCTTCGTTTCTCTTGGATGGGATTTACCGCGGCCATGTCCCTTGTTCCTCCTTCTTCTCTCTTCTTTGTACATCCTTCCTCAGGGAGGTGGAGCTGCATGGGGGAAGGATAACGACACGTGAGAGAGCATAAAGACAAAACATAAAGATTACATCGATTCGGGTTTTTTTTTGTTTTTTCTCCTCATTAAGGCAGCGAGTGACCTATAGTCTAGAGAACTGTTCACATTGCTGGAAAATGCAGTCTTGTCCACCAACATATTTTACTACTTTTCGACAAAACTACAGCGTCACAGGCAACGTTTAACTCGGGGGCGTTTACATGCTTCCGTCATCGTTTTTACTACTAGCTTCGTCTAAATAAAGCAATTTCACCAAGGTTGAATAAATAAATGTTCCTACTAAAAAACGACCATTCCTTATTTTTCATTTCATGAGCTGTTATTATCGCCTACGGAAGAAAACGAGTTAGCAAAGCGACGAAATTCGCTATATGGCAAAATCGCGCGCTTCATCACTGTAAAAAGCCATATAAAATATTTATACATATAAAATCATACAGTAAATAAGACTTCAATTTAATGGCATTGCACTAAATTAAAAACATAGTTTGTTCGACTAAAAGAGGGACAGACTCACTGATGATCGCCGAACTTCATTGACACTTGTGTACAAACACTTCTTCTACAGCCTCTCAAATGGCGCTAACCAAACATTCTAAGCACCACACTGCCACCTATCGGAAAAATTGGTATGCTTACAATTCAAGCATTGTCTGTCAGGGTTCTCCTGACCGTGAGTTGCAATAAATAATAAAATGTTACAAAATTTGATTTTTTTTTGCCAGAGTGAATCAAAATAAAAAGCGATTTTTTTTGCAAGATGTTTAAGAGATTCACATAATATGAAAAACATAAAATGTGAAACTAAAAAGTGTTTTAAAAAAAATGTGAAAACACGAAACAAAATAGTCAACAAAAGACGAAGTGAAAAAAATTGAAAATAAGCTACAAAACTGTACTTACATTTACAAAATGTGAATTAAATATACTAGAAATGCATTTTAAAAACTGCTTTACGTAATTTTGCTCAAGTTCTAAATGTTAGGAGTTTCACACCACCATCATTTTTACTCTTACTTGAATATGTCGTTGCACTGGTCTAGAACAGGAACTGCCAACGGGTAAAGGCCCTCTGTACAAGCTTAACACAATGTGGGACGTTGACATACTCTTACCTGTTCTAAATGAAGAAGACTTTACATATTGCACATCAGTGACTCTTATAAGAATAGTTCTGATAAACAGAAATGTCTCTTGTTCTTTTCACTTTGTTGTTCTTTGTTCTGAATGTCGTACCAGGGTAGCACCAACTGCCAGAGAAAATTTCAGTTTTTACACACTTTGCGAATAAAGCTCATTCTGATATTTAAATGCAAATGTTTTTAGTCCACTACAATAAAGGAAATGCCCCGAGCTGCTTTTATTTATCCTTTAATTGTGCACACAAAAGACAAATGGAGCTAATCCAATGTGATCACAATGACCAGTGTCACATGACTCCGATTCACCAATCAGATTCCCCACGAAGGAGTTATATGACCTGATGGACACAAGCCCTTTGTGGGCCAACGAAAGAGACTTATTTTGGGGGAAAAGTATTTGTGCAAGATGTGTGTATCGAACTGGTAGCTTCACATTAATCCGTACCAAAGTAGCTCTCAATTTCAAAAGGATGATGACCTTCACTTTATTATTCAGCCACATTTAAATTTCATACAATTAAAGAGACACGCAAACAAACACAAAAAGTAGAAAATGATGAACGCTGCACAAGTAAGACTTCAAAGGGCAAAGGTGGCGATGCAAAGCGCTTGTATTTCGTAAACCCACACACTATCAGACACACGGTTTTGGGCAAAAAAGCTCCTTGACTCTTGCGAGGCCCAGTTGCTCCTCTTCCAGAGCCTGCTGTGCTTGGACGGTGTGACAGGAGATCAACGATGACAGTTCCAGTAGTTCGGAAGACACCCTAAAATAGCAGGAAAAACAAAATTTGAAGCCTTGACAAATTGACATTAGGTGCGATCAACTCTATACCATACAGTTGATAATTCAGACATCCTTTCATAAAGAGCAAATTAGCACAACTAGTACTAAGCTATTCATTGATTTTATCCATTCATTGAAATTCAAAATAACTTCCCAGGATGATCAGTTCTGCATGTCCCCCGCTGACACTAACATGTCAATGTGAAAAGGGATCAGCTGGTTTTGCAGATACTCTTGCCAAGTGTGTAATATGGTAACACTTTTACAATCTTTTGGTGGACTTAAAAATTAAAAACAAACAGCAATCTTAATTCCTGTTAAGAATGAGACAGTAAAAGCTAGAGAAAGACATTGATTGGTGCCAATTTATACTTTGGAAGATTTTGACCAGAGTTGTGTCCTTTAAAAGGTGGAAATATTTTGCACATGTCACATTGCCTCATTTGTACAAAGTGCACATAAGAAAAGTTAATTTTGAGAGTTCAATTGAATTGAAACTAATATTTTTTTTATAAGTTGATTAAACAAGTCCATACTTTGCAGAAGGTCAAATAAATAAATTAATTAATCTTAAAAGAATAAATAAATACCGAAACTTATGAACCATTGTGAACCTTGTGTGTGAAAGAACCATACACTGAAGTCCCATGTGCTACAACCTTATGAGGGTCTTTGGCTTGAGCACCTACCCACATAACTGCTGACTCAAGTCTTTTGCGGTCTTCTTAATTCCTTTAAGGGACTCCAAAGCGACACAGTTGCCCTCGTGATCTCCAGTTGTGCACTCCCTCAGAAGAGTTTCACTCTCCTTCAAAAACACCTCTGCTTCCCCTGTGGGGGACACACACACGACAAAAAAAAAAAATAAATAAATAAATAAAATGGGAGTGGTTTACACGGAGCCCCTAAAGGGAGATTGAAAAAATAAAATAAATTTGTCATTGTAGTGAATAACTACTCCATTCCATGTGTGGATGTATAAAAGACCCTTATTCAGGAAGCTACCACTAGGAGGTAAATAAGCTACAACCCATAGGTAGCTGTTTTTCGACATTCTCATTGTAATAGTAACTTACTTATGAGTAAGTTACTCATTACAATGACAAACTTTTTTTTTTTTTCTTTCCCAATGTCCCTTTAGGGGTCCGTAGGTTTAAGGGTTTTTACATTCATCCATTTTCATACCTCTTAATTTGCAATCGTTGTTTAGATGTGACTAAATGACAAGCACATTTACAACAGTATATAAAAATAAACAATATAACTGACTGAGAAATTCCCGGCCGTCACCGCCAATGTGGACGTTCTTGACGGGTAGCTCGTGTCGGGTGGTGTCCACAGCTGAGGCGAAATCTGTATATGCTTCTGTGAACGGTTTTGCACCTTCAAAGGCAGGAGTCAAAGTGGAGATCTAACAGCGCAATCAGATGATATTACAGTCACTCACATTTGAAAAATGTACAGGTGTGGTCAGTCACGCCCGCAGATATAAAGTTACGGGTGTGTGTTGTGTTTAATTATGAGCGTACCGCTTTAAGAGCAGGGAGGGGTGGGGGGGGGGGTCAGCTAAACTAGGAAGTAGAAGTAGGCTGAGCAGAGACCTGGCGCTTCAGTGTTTAAAAAAAATAAAATAAAATAAAAAAATAAATAAGAGACAGGCTGCGGTTCACTGCACTGGATCAGTTTTCACGTGTGCAGTGGCGCATCTTAGAGGGAACATTGGTCAAGACTACACAAAATAGGCAACATTTTTCAATATTTTTGAGTTTCTACTCAAAAATTCTACGTGCGGGATTTTTCGTGCTCAACTGTGCAGATTTGTGAGTGCGATGGCGTGCGGGCCCATCAAATCACAGTGACTGATATTACACACTGACAGCATCATTTTATACAATTAAGATAATCAGCAAGATCAAAAAAAAGAATTAAAAAAAAGTGTTCAAACAATTTTCATATACAATCCCCCCCCCACCTCCCTGTGAGGAGCAAAGTATTCTCTGGAAAAGTTGAAATAAAAAAATAATACTATTTTTTTGTTTTAATAAACTTTGCCTTCCTGACCTGCAAATCCAGAAGCTCATTGGTTTGCATCCGCATCTCCATGAGGCGATACTGGCGCTTCTTCGCCATCACCTCACTGCGCAGCGCCTCCTCCAGCTCCATGGCTTGGAGTAACCTCGCTTCCGCCTTGGCCTTCAGCTTGGTCGTGTTATGCGCAGTCTAACATCAAACAAAGCTGTTCAATCGCACCACATTTTGCTTCAAAAGTTAAAAAAAAAAAAAAAAGATTGATCAATTTGGGAGGTGCACACCTTTGCTGTGATATAAGTCAGGAGTAACGATTGCATCTCGATCCACTTCTTCTCTTCTGGGTTCCTTTCAGCATCGTCAGTCTTTTTGAGCACTGTTTTATCTTAGAAGTTGGCCAGAACGCCATAAGAGCTCAGTCTAATTTATAATAGGAACACGGGCAAATGGTTATTTTACCTGAAATGACTGACACGTCAAAATTAGGCTGAACGGAGTGTCCGTCGGAGAAAGTCGATTGCAAGACGGTCTTTCCCAACAGTGAAGGCTCATTTTTATGTGACTCCTCAGCTGAAAACGCATTAATGCATCTATTTCAATTAGTCATCACAGGAAATACAGCAAATTTGTGTATCAATAGTTCATTTGATTGGCAATCAAAAAAAAAAAAAAAAAGAAAAAAAAGGAAGCTAAACAGGTTTTCATCAATCAGGGTGCCCTACAATTGGCTGGCAACCAGTTCAAATTGTACCCCGCCTCCTGGTTGAAGATAGGTGGGATGGGCTCCAGCACTCTGGCGAACCTTGTGAGGATAAGCAGCTCAAAAAGAAAATTGATGGATACTTTTTATGTATACAGTATATATTTACATAAAGAAATCAATTAATTTTAAAATTTTGATCCAACCCTAAAATTGAAAAAGATGGCTTTTTTTAAACGTTGGAATAAATAAAATTGAGACTTTTTGTTCTGATTGCCTTTTGAAAAATGGAAAGAACAACCGACACACAGATTCCTGTGCACTTAATTTTTATTTTCGACATTACGTACCGGTTCCCAAAGAAGGCGAGCCTATTGAGTGTCGTGTAGGGGTGCCCACCCTAACTTTGGCATGGCTGGGTTTAGGTGACAAGAATCTCTGTGGTACATTCCCAGAAATGTTGCTGAGAGAGTTACTCTGTGGACGAGAGAATGCAGTAGTCACGGGAATGTACTGATAGCCAATGATTGGACTTAACAGGTAGCAAGAAAACATTTTGCCCAAGTTTCAATTTAAATGTCATGAAAAAAAAAACAAAAAAACATGCACATTCTTTGTACTACCTTTGAAAGAGATAACTTCTCAGCAGCCTGCATGTACCGAGACGGGACGACGGTTCCATTTACTAAATAAGAAGTACAATGTGGTGAGGGAGGAGAAAAAAAAAATTCTAAAGTAACAGTGACAATGAAGTGCGGTGTAATAAGATGTGAATTTTGTAGTGGAATCTGACGTTGACATGCCACATGTGTTGATTTGTGCTCACAGCTTGTTACATATTAGTGGTGTGACGTTCACTGCACATTAGGTTCATCAAATACTTTCAAATTGTTCATTGGTAAGAATTTAAGTGGGAATGCTCATCTAAACTGTGTTTGCCCAGAATATTAAAAGCATTAAACGCCTCATGCCCAAAGTCATCTGGAACACGCTGCAGTTCATGCAGTTCCTAAAATGCAGAGATGCATAGTTTACTTACACATTCCCATTGAGCATCTCGGGGAGGTGACTTTTACATTGGCACTGGCAAGTTTGGGCGCAAGTCTCTGTGGTAAACTTGCAGATTTGCCTTTCGGGTGGTTACCCTATAAGGGGGGTTGGGGGCGCGGGGATGCAATGATAAAAAAGTCAATGTCTGCTGCTTCAAGACATATAAATTCAATTCTATAACAACTACAGCAGGGCAATTAAACAAATTGTATCAATGTATTTGTCAGGACGATTTTTATATTTTGTTTTTCTTCTGTAATAAAAAGAGCATCAACGCTGCTTCCACTAAAACAGCTGTGAAGAGAGTAAAGCTTTTTTACAAACGCAGTCTTGCCAACTTGCAAATGGCAACTAAATGTGGAGCAACTTTACTTTCAAAACTTTATTAAAATGCGATTGAATTGCATTTAAGACCATATCAGGCCGCCCCAAAGAGAACCCACCTTTGAACCTGACGTCCTCTCGTCAGCAGCAAGGGACTGAGACACGGCAACGACTTCATTTGCTAAATAAGAACAACAATCTAAAAATATTAACACTTGTGGAAAACGCCACGTTAAATCTGATTTGAGATTATGGCCGTGCGATTGTAATTGTCAAGTGTCATATCACTTTCGAAAACGAAAAATACACAGGACCTATTTGACGCAACTTACATTTGTTCACAGCGCGAAGGGGTTTCTTCCCATTCGCGTTCTGGTTTGTTTTACGAGCGCCGCTGACACCTCTTAAACTGAAAAACAAACACTCGAATTGCGGTTACGATGAAAACGCAGAAAACGCTACTTATGAACTCTTCATTTACGATATACGATATGAAAGAAGAAGGGAATGACGAAACGCAACAACAACAAAAAAAAAAAAAAACCTTTTTCCATCGCTGCATAAATTTTGAATTCCGCTTGTCGTTCTCCTGGAGGCCATACTTTTGTTTTTGGAAGAAGCCCGCCCTGCTCCTCAATTTATACACCGAGAAGAAACAAAGAGCATCGCATTGGTTCCGCCATTCATTTTTTTTTGTGACGGAAGCGTTCGGCGTTGACACGCGTGGCGTAATATTGTTCTCAGTTTTATCTTTTAATCATATATGCACACAAAACATTATTCAATTCTCAATTATTCATATAATATTGAAAAATAGAATACACACTGACTAATTTGGCATGTGCTTTGTAAACATCCAGGGAGGATGTCAGGGTTCCGCAACATACAGCTCCAGGGCCATATCAAGCTCTTTTATCCTGCTTCTGCTGTGGGTCTTTGAGACTTTTGAAAATAAACGTGGTCATTTTAATTGGCGCTTTCTTTTTTACCATGCAATTTTAAATTTCAAGAGTATGGTGCGCTTAACAGATCCATCCACTTATTTTCTGAGCCGCTTAACCTCACAAGGGTCACGGGAGTGCTGGAGCCAATCCCATCTATCATCAGGCAGAAGGCAGGGTACACCCTGAACTGGTTGCCAGCCAATCATAAGGCACATAGAGACGGGCCTCTGTAGTGAGCTATTCAACACACTTGGTAAGCAATGCGAGACAAGAAGTTTCTGAGGAAACCAAAGCAACTGTACGCTGAGGCTCAGAGTAAAAATCACACTAACCAGCTACAATAAACACTTTAATTAGCTATTATTTGGTGTCTATTGTCCCAGTTGCTGAAAGCAAAGTTGAATTATATCAGACTGATGTGGATTTAGATTTTCAAGATTACCGGTTCCATAATGTTATATCCTATCATTTATTATTTATCCATTTTATTTCCATATACTTTCAACATCTATTTTATTTTGTATCTGTAATTGTTTCTTCTGGTTTCAAAAACTTTACATTCGTGCCATCATTTCAGATCGTCACGGTGATCGTATGGCAGCCTGGAACAACGTCCTACCACATCTTTAACCAGCCATTGTAAGATAGCTGGTATCAAATACTGTATATGCATGTATATGCTAATCCTCCACAATGCACAATGGCAAAGAGACTTTTGTTACTTAAGACAAAGTCTTGAAGAAACAAATTGCGTGGTGATCCCCGCCTGTCTGAGCTGCTCTCGGCCAACACGTGAGACAATGGGAAGGTAGCGGGTGTGGGCCGGGAGGATTCCTACAACCCTATCATTGACGTGAAGAAGATGAGCGAAAAAACACATAAAAGTTAAGAAAAGTCTCTAGGAAGACTTATATCAGTAATGTGATATAGTGAGTGCGTACCGGTACAGTTAGTGACTGAAATCCATTTGTTGTGGGGAATACATTCTAGATCTACCTGTAATAGATTAAAATCGGTGATCGAATAGACATTATTATTCTTTAAACACACTAAAACAGATTAAAATGCTCATTATGAATCTATTTGAACACAAAATGACAAAGGATAAACTATATTGTAATTGTAGTGCAGGATGACGTGAGACTGGCTGTGAGCTATGGCCGAGAGACGAAATTTTTTTGCAAGGACAAATGGCACAAAAAAATCACAGTCAATAGTAGAACAATTAAAAAGAAGAAGAAGGGGACTACAATGTATATAAAAAGTCAACACACCTCTGTTGAAATGAGCATATGTACAATTCTTCCAAAGACACTTTGGGTGAAAATGATGACAGACCGTAATCTTTCTTTTAAATATTGACGAAAGAAGAAAGAATTGACTGCAGCAAAAAGACACTTTTTTTTTGTTTGCTGAGGGTTAAAGCGCAGCGGCTTGAGCACCAACAAGTGGCAATGTGTGCACGTGTCTGGTGGCCAACAGCAGCTCCCGCGTGAGTCTGCCTATTTTATTGCTGTTCTCCCGGCTGTAAAGTGAATTTGTGACCGTTGGCTCTTCTTTCCTACATGCGAGGGGATGACAGTATTTGTAAAAAATAGATTTTAAAACGGACATCTTTAAAAATCTACAACATAGCGGGGTAACGATAAACTGCGGTATAGCCGAGGAAACACTGTATGACATGACTATGACGTGTATGATGAATTGCACTCATTGAAGAGTCTCCGGGACTGGATTCATCCTGACCTTTCACAACTTAATGAATTTTAATGATAAAGGTTGAGCATTTGTGTAAAGGCCGAGCCATCACTCAGTACCAGGCAATGTCACCACCCCTCATTTTCGCTTGGTGACAACTAGCATCGTTTTTGAAAGCATATATCCTATATCCTGCAAGATTGAGGTATGATATTTGAATAGAAAAGAGCTGCCTCCTTGATTCTCAGGTGTATAAAGACAGAGGAGTCAGAGAGAGCTAGTGAGGAAAAGAGTGAACAGAGAATACTGACAGAAAGCAACATAAGAAGACAGGACGGCACTGAAAGAAAGTCTTTGTCTGTTTTTTATCCCCCCCACAACACTCCCTTAGCTTGCTCCGAAACTGTGACGTCCAATAAATGAGTGATTCTGAAAATTTTGGGGTCCAGGGATCCCTTACAAGGCCTTTTTTCCCCACAAGGACCTCCTCACCATTAATCCCAGCCCTCCCCATGCCTGCGGGGGTTTTCTCCGGGCACTCCGGTTTCCTCCCACATCCCAAAAACATGCAACATTAATTGGACACTCTAAATTGCCCGTAGGTGTGATCGTGAATGCGACTGTTGCCTGTCTCCATGTGCCCTGCGATTGGCTGGCAACCACTTCAGGGTGTACCCCGCCTCCTGCCCGTTGACAGCTGGGATAGGCTCCAGCACTCCCTGTGACCCTTGTGAGGATAAGCGGCTCAGAAAATGGATGGATGGAAGACAGTCTGAAGACTATTACGGAGTGCACAGTGATAAAAACGGACGTATGGATGTGTTCTTTGACTTCATCTAAGAAAATGGATGGATGGATGGATGGATGGATGGATGGATGGATGGATGGATGGATGGATGGATGGATGGATGGATGGATGGATGGATGGATGGATGGATGGATGGATGGATGGATGGATGGATGGATGGATGGATGGTATTATGTATGACCTGTTTAGGTTCCACCAAACTCAAATAAATCAAATTACAGTGGTAACCTGAATGGAATTTGTTCCTTGACCAAGCTCATCACTTAATGTACTTGATGATACTTTTACATATTTAAGGACAATTTCTATACTGTTTTTGAATTGTGCCTAATAAAGTGACCTGAGGGCAAACGTGATTAGACAGTACACACCCGTGCCCCAGCTCCTCCTCCCATTGCGGTAAAGCAGTTACTCATCACTGACCAGTCTGCTTGTCTGGTCCACATAGCCTTCCAGGAATGCCCGCCTTACGTGTGGAGGAAAAACAAGCGGAGGCATTGATGTCGGAGCGCGAGCGGATCACACGGCTCTCATCACATCCTACAGAAGCACATACAGTTGTGTTCATGCATTTAGCCAATATTTAGATTTTATTAGTCGTTGACAGTGGATTCAAAAAGCACATTGTACATTGAAATTTCGT
This sequence comes from Syngnathoides biaculeatus, assembly GCF_019802595.1. Taxonomy (NCBI): domain Eukaryota; kingdom Metazoa; phylum Chordata; class Actinopteri; order Syngnathiformes; family Syngnathidae; genus Syngnathoides; species Syngnathoides biaculeatus. The sequence continues at coordinate 13,970,230 of NC_084646.1, read as the reverse complement.
ACATATGTTGTCCCTCCCGGTTGTATTTTATTCTTTTATTTGATTGTATTTGATTAGTTTTTGTTTCATTTTATTGATTTATTGTGCTTGTTTTAAATTGATTTAATCTATTTGATTGCATTTTGTTCATTACATTATATGTGTTTTGTTACATTGTTCTTATTTTGATGATTTTATTGAACTTGATTTAGCATTTTATTGTCCTGTATTTTTATTTTATTTTATTTTTATATTTTTTTATTTATATGTCATGTATTTTTATTTTACTGTTTTATTTCAGGCAGTACAGTGGCACAACCTGTTACGCATTGGTCTCACAGTTCTGAAGACCGGGCTTCAAATCCTGGCCCGGTCTGTCTGTAGTTTGCATGTTTTCCCCGTGCCTGTGTGGGTATTCTCCGGGCACTCCAGTGTCCTCCCACATCCGAAAAACATGCATCATTTGGAGACTCTAAATTGCCCCTAGGTGTGATTGTGATTGAAACTCTTGTTTGTCTCTATCTGCCCTCCAATTGGCTGGCAACCAGTCCAGGGTGTACCCGCCCTCCTGCCCGAAGACAGCGGGGATTCAACGAACAGAACTTGCCGCATCCGGACAGGCACAAAACCTCAGAGTTGCGGCCCGAAGCACAGCCTTGGCAAGATGGCCCGCAGCCTTCTTTTTCACCTCATTCGCGTGGCACTCCTTTTCTAATATTGTAATTGGCCAGCTTGCCCCGGAGAGACGTTTCCTCACTCGGACGTCCGTTCCGCGCGAACGACCCTGGAGCCTGTTGGAGGTCACACAGGAGTTCACCTGGAGGTGTTTGTCCAAGCAGAAACGACAAGACCAATTAGTACATCTTCAGTGGTGTCGGTAAAGGTCAAAACGCTGATGTAGCTGTGTTTGCGGCATGATCGCGCTCAGTGCACTGTCGACTTCCGCCAAGGCTGGACAATCCTTTGAATTGGCATGAAATATTACACCTTGATATATAGCATTATGCCCGAACATTATCATTATGTTGACGACATAAGGCAGTGGGAAATTCCTGTAGAAAAATGTAGCGTCTCATTATGTTAACACTGATAAAAGACAATTACTTGAGGAACACTTTTATCCATCTATCCATTATCCACGCAGCTTATTCTCACAAGGGTCACTGGAGAGCTGGAGCCTAACCAAGCCAGCTTCGAGCGAAATTCCGAATACACACTGAACTGGTCACCAGTCAGCCGCAGGGCAGATATCAACACCATCACTGAGCGGGAATCGATCCCACACGGCCCACACCAACATCAGGCGTGTGCACCACACACCGTAAGTGACGCGGAAAGCTTTTATCTGCATCTTTAACAAAAAGTAAACGATTCCATCCACCCACGGCAGCTGTGTTCATGTCGCATCCAAATGTGGTCACTCATTGTCAGGCATATTATTTATGATTTCATTATTTTGAGAGTTGTTTTCCGTTCCAATTTTGTAATATTGTTCTAAATTGTGTCTTTCAATTTCTAACATGCTAGGAGTAAAGTTCACTAAAAGTAGAGCCGGACGACACTCAGGAATGCTTATCAATCACAGAACACTACTAATGGCCAAATCAATGAAGAATGTGTGAGTTTCTGGGTGTGAGCTGTGGTTGACAGCAGCTTCTGTGTGGGTGTGTATACAGAAAGAAAATACATGCGAAAATCCCTTAAAAAAGAATAATATGAAATGTGATACAGCAGAAGGACACTATATTGTCTTATGGTGCAGTTTTGAGAAAGTTACTTAACAACAAGATGTCAGCCGATCAGATCCCACAAGCAGTAAAAACAATATTTGTAGTGGCACTCAATTGAATTCCATTTTAACAGATTCAAATCTGGTTTTGCGGCGAGAACGTTTCTACATTTCCAGGTGAGCACAGAGTCCGTGATGGCTCTCTGTCAACTGTGCGAAAGTTTGCAAATCACAAACGTGCATGATACGAGCAAGCATGGCTGTGTGTGTGTGTGTGTGTACGGGTGAGAACCATGCGCAGTGCTTTAGCAGGGCAGTGTAGCGTGCAGTGCGGGAGCCAGCAGAGGCGGCCCAGGCGAGCGCCGCCCCCACTCCCCTGGTAATCCCTCCGTTTTCAGGAGCCCTGGCCCGTACTTGATGAGCTTGAGCAAGAAAAGATTGCGCTCTGTCGTGTGTTTCTCCCCATGTCACTCTTTTATTCACACACTTTTTCTCATGTGCCCCCCCCCCCCCCCCAACCCTGTCCTTGCTCCCTGGAGCCACTTTTGCGAATGAGTACCTTCCAAGTGTTGACTCAGCAACTTTAGTCCACCCCACTCACTCATCCTTCTAGTTGGCATCACGTGTCAAAGTGTCATTTTTGTACAAATACTCAAAAATGAATCTCATAATCAAATGAGTTTGGCAATTTAATCTGATCTGGAGGTAGAATCAATCTGCACGACAAGATGTGATGCCTCTGAAACAGAAAATCTTAAACAACTTTGTTTAGGCTAACTTGGGCTGGTTCTATGCGTATTAATGTGGCAATCTATCTACTTTTAGTTGTTTATGAAATAATATGCCAAAAACCCCTTCAGTAGTTATGATAGTGGATTACAGCCAAAGATAGCTCAAAAACAAAAATGGAGATTTTCGCATATAAAAAAGGATGCCCTTTGGTTTAATTTCTCTCATGGTTGCATTATTGATCCTTTTACTCTCATCTGTACTCTATGCCTCGTAGTCACTACAATGAATATGCAAAACCATCTTGATATGACATGCCGTGATTCCTCAAAAACAGAAAAAAATAAATACAGCTTTTCTTGGAAAACAAACATCTGCCCTTTATTTAGCTGTTGTGTTGCTCAACTGGTCCTTCTGCAACCATGTGTACTGGTAGTCAGCATAGTGCGGCAAGCGCGCATTGCCGTGACTGCCGTGGAGAAAGCAAAAGAGAGACTGTAAATAGGAGGCCAGCCTGCTAGAACGGGCCTTTATTTGCGTCCCATCGACGTATCTGCCACTCTTGAATCAAGAGACGAGATGGATGATCGGCTAACGTCTTTTTCTTTTTTTTTGCGCAGACCGTTATGCGACCCTTTGTTCAGATTTTAGCAAGAATTGTGGAGGTTGACGCACATGATTTCCTTTTGCGGGCCACGTAAAATGACGTGGCGGGCTACATCTGGCCCCCGTCCCTTTGGTTTGACACCTATGTTCTATACTGTATATGCGCCAATATCATACAGCTAAACAACACTGTCCATACTGAATAGAGATTCAAACCCATTAATCATCATCACCGCTCCACCGTAGATGCTCGCTTCCCGTCATCCTCAGTCCACCAACACAAAGTAGCCCCCCACCCCCACCTCCACCCCAGAGATGACTGGACCCCCTCCCTCCCGACTCGACCACTGCTCAGTCAGACAACACTAAGCCCAGCTAGCTACTCACAGCCAGTGGCTAACAGCTTCAGACAGGCGTGGGAGCAGGACTGTATCCAAGCAGGATCTGCCCCCAGAGCTGCCAGGTCAGCCAGGACAAACAGGGGCTCAGACCAGGAAACGGGCCCTCTGCCTCGGGGCCCGAAGCCCTCTTACTAATCCCCCTCCCACAGCACCCTCTCCAGAGCCTCCCTGTACCTCTCTGTACCTCAACACTGACTAGTTCTCTCTAGTCCATCCAGTGACTGACCATTATACAACAGTTAGATCCAACCAAACAATTTAATTGGACGAGAGTCATTCCACATGTGTTGTTTTACAATACAATAAAACTCTGACTTTTTCAGGGAAGATATTTTGTCAGACCAACTTTTTCTACTCTTTGGTCCAATAATATTGTGTCTACGGTGCCTCAATAAATTTGTAAATCTGTGAATTAAAATCAACCATCCATTTCAGAGTTCCAGATGCTTTTCTGCCGAAAGCCCTGAAATCAGGTCTTTCGAACTTCTCTAGCTTGATTTACGTCACTAGCAAAGATCTCCACCTTGTTTTTTCTGCTCCCGAGCTACTGCTGTCAACATATCAAACATGTATGCTCTCCCAAGTGGGTCCCTACGCGGAATCATCAATAATCAGAGGAAAGGGGGCAGAATTAGCTAAATGTGAACAAAGTTGATGCAAAACTCGGTGAAACTGAAGTAGCTGTCAGAGGAGTCTTTTCTGGACACCTGTACAACAAAACCAAGGTGCTTTTTTTTTCTTTTCCTTAAAGGAAATTTATAGTGCATATTAGAGATTCTCTATAGGGCAGTATAAATGACCAAATAAATATCTTAAATATTTTAAGGTCACAAGCAGCTCGCTAGCTAGGTCAACAGCTAGCTGGCTAGCGATCGTGTTCAAATGCTGTCCTGCGAAACAACACATTTAACAATTTGCTGTTAGCGAGACGATACTAAACAATCACAGAGTAAGCTGCCAAAGTGACTGTTGACTTGGCCGACTCGTATTTCAGTGGTTGCACTATTAACGGAAGAGCCTGATGTACTATTTGTGTTGGTGGGGTTGAATAAACAAGACAATATATTTTTGTTTATACTTCTAACTAATAAATGGTACTCATAGAACTAATTTTTACTCACTGATGGCCAGTTTCTGATATTTGGGTTTGTGCTGTTTAACAACACATTATATTTATGTTTGACATTCCAAATATTTTCAAACTAAAAAGAAAAAAATCTATGAATTTACGTGTTATGTTTTATTGTTTCTCTCCCTCATAGGGGAAATATTGACATGGATTTAAGACTTGGCCCTGCAGGTTCCTGTGATCCCCAGCAATGATTTTCAATCCCTGCATGTGGTTAAATAATCAATTCGAAGTGTTGTTGCACTGCTGCATTTAAAGGCTGTTGTCTGCATATCAGTTGTGTGCAGAACCGTGTTTTTACTTGAAAATCCGAAAGACAACACGTCTCGTCCCCGACCACGACACTGTTTGACGATCACTTTCGGAAAATGAAAATGAATTGGAGGGATATTTACTTTTCTTCCCCAAACGCTTTGATAGCTCAATTGCTTGTTTTCAGTGGCTTGTTATTATTTTTCAATTGGCTTATTGTCCGTCGAGTTTGCAGTAGCGCGGAGCAGCTCTGCGAGTGTTGTTTCTGCTCTGAGTATACAGCCGCCATTCTAGGAGAACACCACAGGGACAAGAACGCCAAAGTAGCCCTTATTTCACTTTACTTAATTCTTACATTCCATAAGTTACCACAGGCCTCGAATTGTACTTTCTACTTCGCAAGATGACGCCAATATCCTTATAATGAAGAGAACACGGCAAGCTTTTCACAGAGCTTTGTTGTTGTTTTTAAGTTGATGTCCTGTGACCTGAGGCAATCACACATTGGACGAAACACTCCACAAATGTATACATTTCACACATACAGCATATGCAGTGTTACTGATGTACTGTTAATACCAAAATGTTTCAAACAAATCCTTGACATTTTTGTTCTTGCTGTTGAATTGAATTTGTATTTGTTTTGACAAAAACATACCCCCCCCAAAAAAAATGAAAGAAGCTATGAGATAATCATGGAAAATGTCATACATTTTGAACATCTATGTTGAAGGATTTGCATTCTGTTTAGAAGATACTTATGCATAGCTTGAGAATAGGAATTCATTGACATAACTTTTGGCAAAATTTAAAAACACATGAAAATACCAAAACACTTTTAATAATTATAATCTCTTAGCAAATTTTAGATAATTTTGAAAGACACACAATAACCTGCATATAAAAAGATACAATGACTCAAAATTTTTTTTTGTTTTTTTTGGGGGGGGGGTGTTGAGGGGGCTGAATTCACTAACTTAAGTTATTCAAGCAGCATATTTAGTGCAGCAAATAAATTTATGTGTGAACATTTGAAAGCATCTTTTGCAGTCATTTCTTTAACCTTTTGTGAAAACAAGAAAAAAAAAGAAACAAATCCAACGTTGCAATATTATCTGATGAATTAATACCGATTTTCTTTTCTTTACATTCCTAAAGCCATTTTGATGTATTTTTCTCCTTTTTATTAAGAGGATTTTGATATTCAAGTAATCGTCAAGGACTTCTGTATATCTGCCATTTCCATTTCTTTCATAATTACGGTATCAGTCCAGATCATGAAAACGCCAACAACGTCATATGCATTTTTGTTTTGTAAACAAGACTATATATGCCCGAAGATGAGCAGCAATGTTTTAAAAAAAAATAAATTAAAAAAAGGTTATGTGCAGCTGCAGCTCCGTCATCAGGGAACTAGTTGCGTCATTGCTCCCCCCACCCTTATAAAACTGTCAGCGCCTCTGCATCTCACCTGGAATGACACCCAGCGCCCAATCCAAGAGGACACTACACAAAAGCTCTCAAACCTAACATTTCCACTGGACACTATATTAACTTCTTGGTCTTCCATGAATCTGGCAAACTACTCGTACTACTCTGGCGTGTGCAACATGACCGCCGAGACGCAGCACTCTCCCGCAGAGGTCAGTCCGGTGGTCCTGTCCCCCAACGTCAGCCTGGACTCGCCGCTGCCCCCGTTGATGCTGCAGGCCCGCTCCAAGGACGGCGTCCTGATCAAGTCGGAGCCGCGGGGGAACAGCCCCGACGCCGACGACGGGGTCGTACTGGGCCAGACGGATCAGGAGCACCTGCCCACCGGCAGCCGCCGGAGGAAGAGGCCGGTGCAGCGGGGCAAGCCCCCCTACAGCTACATCGCCCTCATCGCCATGGCCATTGCCAACTCCCCCGAGAGGAAGCTCACCCTCGGGGGCATCTACAAATTCATCATGGAGCGCTTCCCGTTCTACAGGGAGAACTCGAAGAAGTGGCAGAACTCTATCCGTCACAACCTGACTCTTAACGATTGTTTCGTCAAGATTCCGAGGGAGCCCGGCAGACCCGGAAAAGGTAACTACTGGACTCTGGACCCCGCCGCCGAGGACATGTTCGACAACGGAAGCTTCCTGCGGCGACGGAAGCGCTTCAAACGCACCGATGTCAGCACCTACCCGGCTTACATCCAGAGCTCCAGCGCCTTCACGCCCACCCCGATGGGGAGGCCCTCCTACGCGAACAACCTCTACGCCGGAATCGGCACCGGGTACGGTCCCCAGCTCACTGCCGCGTCCCAGCACCCGACTATGCTGCATCACTACCAGACGTCCGCCGGGGTATGCCAAGGGCAGCCCCGCATGTTCAGCATCGACAACATCATCAGCCCCCAGGCGGTCGGGGAGCTGAACCCCCAAGCTCTGCAGGGGCTCAGCGCCGGCGACTTGGCCGCCATGACCTCCAGCTGCTCGGTCACCGGGGCCGACCCTTCGGCCTGCTTCCAGACCCAAACCATCAACCAGTCCGCTAACGTGTTGGGCAGAAACAGCAACATCTCCTCTAGCTTCACCCCGGCGTACCCTTATTCCTCCCCGGCCTCGCCTCCCAACCTGAGCGGCATGGCCCCGTCTGGTTTCTCCCCCGGGAGCTCTCAGATGTACTGCCCGAGCAGCAGGCTCTCTCTGCCGGCCCTGCGGCAGAGCTCCTGCACGGAGCACACGGAGCAGCTGCTGGGCCTGTCGGGCCCTGTGAACACTTACAACAACTCGTACATGAGGCAGGCCAACTTTGCACCCGGACTGGAGCGATACATGTGACAGCCTGACTGAAGGGATTCGTCTCAAATTCTCATCAATATTTCATCAGAACTCATTTGACTGTAAAGGATCAAGCCTTGTGATAAAACATTCCACTCCCCCCCCCCAAGCCATTTATATTTTTTTCACACATTCCATGATTTTTCTTCACGGATTTCAGTGTTTGACAGACTTAAATATTGGTTGTGTGAGTATGTGAGTGTGTGTTTTCATTACGTTTTAATGTAATTATGTATTTGTTTTCAAAACTTTTTATCAGTGTAGCAGTATGAAATAAACGAATTTTTTAACTAAATGGTCTCTGTACCGATGACAGTTTCATTATACTGTAGGTATCTTATACTTAATTGTTATTATAATGTAGAATATAAAATCTAAATATGTTTGATAAAATAGTTATTAGCCTGGGGGTTATACAATATTTACAAATACACTGCCCAATTAACAAGTCAAAGCATATATTACAGGACGAGAATATGTCGCATGCCTTCAATATACAGCTGAGTGCGGGTTGAATTTCCCACTGATAGATATTATTATAATAGATAAATAGAAAATAAATATATCATTATTCATCCCCAAATACCTGTAAAAATCTAGCGACACAAATCCTGCAATATTCCCGGGCGCTTACAACTTAACGTTAAAAATGTCCAGTTGAATAAATATCAGCAGTTGTAATTTATTTTGTGTTGGAATTTTAGTTGTATTTATTAATTTACTTTTGCAGCCGTGACTGGATAATTCTTGGAACCAGCATCCACCTCAGACTTCGCTACGATGCATTAATTTGCATATTCTCTGTAATTATCATAATCAGCAAGGAAAGTTAAGTAATTGAGAAACTTATTACTGTAGTATGGATTATTAAATGGTTATGTACATCTAAATGGGAGGTAAAATCGAAATAGAGGAAATTACTGTATAACGGAATGTTGCAGGGTTCTGTACTGGCCACCTTGTAGTATCATCGCAAGGTATTACAGTATTTATTTTTCTTTCTGATATAATCTCCCCGGTCCCAAATGCTTCGAGAACATGATAAAATAAACAATATTGTAGTAAGTCTATAAAAGTGCGAGAGATGCAGCAAAACTATTGACAATAATGGCGTCCTTTGAGTTGGGCGGGGGGCCGGTGGGGGGTGGCGTTGTGCAGTGAAGGATTCGTTCAAGCCTGCTTCAATTGTTTTCATAGCACGCCGAGCTAATTTTTAAAATGTGAACGACATTACAAATGTAGTAAGAGCACAACACTGTCATTTCAACTTAATAATGTCTTAACTTGTTTCTTAGCGGGTCTGCTAAAAAAAGGCAAACACACATTAAGCGTTTCTGATTGTTGATATTGCCACCGGGACAAACGGCCTTCACTATTTTTCACATGCAAGGAACAGATATTCACACTTATCACTATCTCGTTTTCATCTTTCCTTCAACTTCATTTTTTTCTTTTGCTTGTGCTTGCTTATACGGTTATATTGTGGTATTTATGTGTATTTCAGCCTACTAGACTGCTATAGGTTGGGGTTCTGCGCGTCAGTTGACTCCAGACAATCGCGATTCGCCTCAGAAAAAGAAAGTATATCATAGTACCAACATTGACCACTGGAGGGCAGCATGTTGCCCACAAGTCATTCAGACTGACGTAGCAAACAAAGAAGGAGTAGTAGTTGTTGCAGAAGAATTAGAATAAAGTGGGCTAACCATTTAACGCTACACAATCCGTCGTTCCCCTGTACACAACAGAAGTTTTGAGTTTCTGAATTGGCCACCTTTGTCCACGACACACATAAAGATATGCAATCACTTTTAACATTCACAACGGTTCACCACAACTGCTTTCTGAGCAAAGGAAAAATAACTTCGATCAGCAACAATGGGTGTTTTTGGAATGTGGGTGAAGTACACGGAAAACCTCACACAGAAAGGTGGAGATTCAAACCCGCAACCCCAGAACTGTAAGGCGGATATTCTAAGCAGACGACGACATGTTTATTACTGCGATTGTACTCTGCAGTTGTGTATACATGCATTGCATCATACTGAGAGCTGGTAATAACGCATAGGTCATTTTCGGGAAGGATCCACTTTATTTATTTATTTTTTTTGGGGGGGGAGGGTAAATAGTACTGGCTTCAAGCAGCAGAGGGTGCCCTAACCTCACAAATAAAATAAAAAACAGAAACAATTTACAGAGTGTACACAGATGTGGAAATCCGAACGCGCGCTAATGATTGTGCACTTTGTATCCTATGACAAATGCAAAATGATTGTCAATAATTAAAGTACATACAGTCCAAACGACAGAAGTGCCATTTATTATAAACTCGACAAAAGTCGTTTGTAAAGTTTTTGCTCATCAATCTGGAAAACAAAAACATTAATGTTGACTTATGATGTTTAGTCAAGTTCGCGCGCTTGCGTGCGTGCGTGCGTGTGTGAGAGAGTCACAGATCACGTAGCATATTTTTGAGTGGCAACATGAAGATTTTACCTTAACAGGAAGACAACATATCATGTTGATATGCAAGTATGAAATGCAAGTATGAAATTAAGTGATGAAATAGGATTGGTAACAATTTAGACGATATATATCCATCCATCCATTTTCCAAGCCGCTTATCCTCACAAGGGTCGTGGCCCGTGGGAGTGCTGGAGCCTGTCGCAGCTGTCAACGAAGAGGTTGCGGGGTACACCCTGAACTGGTTGCCAGCCAATCCCAGGGCACATAGAAAGAAACAACCGAGGGGCAATTTAGAGTCCCCAATTAATGCATGTTTTTGGGATTGTGGGAGGAAACCGGAGTGCCCGGAGAAAACCCACGCAGGCACGGGGAGAGCATGCAAACTCCACACAGGCGGGGACCAGGATTGGAACCCTGGTCCTCAGAACTGTGAAGCCAATGCTCTTATGTCACAGTGCTGCCTTCACTCAGTCGAATGAATTTATTTATTTAATTGTGGAGGTTTTGCGTTTTTGTCTCTTGTCATAATCAACATAGAACAATAGAAATCGAAGCCTGGCCATTCCTTTGTAATTGAGACGATTTACAAATCAGCAGGGGAGGAATTCTTTATTTCCACCAGATTCTCATCCGATGTATTTCCCTGATTTTTCGCCAACAATAACGGCCGCAAGATGGCGTTTGTCACTTACACTTTGACCGCACCATTTTTATTATTTATTTTTTTTCCCTGTTCTTGAGTCTTTTACATTTATTTTTCGTGGATTCGTGTGTACAATATGGGAAGTCGTGTACTGTATACTTGACGTCTACTGGGCCTTCCATTTAGAATGAAGCATTTACAGATTAAAGAAAAAAAAACAAGAAACGAATACTGTGATTTATTTTTAAAAAACATTGCATGCACTATCAGTCACGCTGCAATTTAGCTGTTAGCCCGAAGGCGTGAATTAAATTGGCCTTGCCTTGGAGCAGCATTAATTAATAATTATCAGAAATAAAAACAAGTTATAGATAAAACAGCTAATTATATTATGAAGATTTAAAAAATCAAAAATATGTTGTCGGTATCGGAATATTTTATGTTAATGATACAAGGCTAAAAATATAAAATGTGCATTATTATTATGAAGAATAATAATAGCATTTGAACGTTGGGCAAATGGACTTATTTTGGTTCTTAATCACACAAGATAATTTTCTAATACCAAATATACACAATAATTACTCGCAGTAAATAGTAATGATAATATTTAACTAATAATGATGACATAAATCGCTGTAGTGTTTCTGTCAATGGAAAACGTGATGAAGAAAAAAATAATAATCTGATCATTCCAAATCTGTTTGGTAGTGAATAACGCCATATCGTTTTTTGTTTTTTTTTTTTTTTTTTTTTGGGGGGGGGGTGGGGGCGGTTTAAATTGAGAACAAAAATATCAGCGTGAATTTATGATATGTAAATTTGGTCCAGTTCCAGTGCGTGTCAGTGAGTCACAGATCACGTGAGCAGGGTGCTCCTATAAATGCGTAAAGGAAGCAGAGGAGGCTCGTGTGACGCTTTCGAGCTGGGATTCCTGCAGCCAAATGTTCTTCTGGCGTGAGTTTCGAAAGGTCACGTTTGACACGAAGTTTTCAAGGAGGCAAGTCGCGGATCGATGATCTGTGATTGACTTGTACGCCTGGAAAGAGGAGAGGAGAGCAGAAGTTTGGTGCTGGATGACACTCGCGCACCCAGAGCTCCGGGAGACGTCAAAGGCTGCAGGTCAAACTTCTTTTTGTCCTCTCGCTTTGATAGATTCTAGAACCATGCGCGCGTCGAGTGCTCGGGAACACGAGTGCGGACAAGTTCTGGTGCGGTTCTAGTGTTGGTGGGCTCTCGAGGAGCGGAGGTGGGGAGGGGGTGCGGGACGATAAGGATGACTTTAGGGACGGATATGTCCGACAGCTCTGCATTGTCCGATGATGTGGACATTGACGTGGTCGGGGTCGGAAAGGACGGAAAGTACACGCAGCACGACTTCAACCTGGACTCCGATGATAATTACTCCCAGAACGCCGAGGAAGGGGCGTCCTCGCCCGGACTGAGCAGCTCCGAGTGCCCGGCGGAGCAGACGGGGCTCGGCGTCCGGGAGTCCGACGCCGTCACGGCGCAGAGCGACAAAGCGAGGAAGAGCGCCCTGGTGAAGCCCCCCTACTCCTACATCGCCCTCATCACCATGGCCATCCTGCAGAGCCCCAAGAAGCGCCTCACCCTCAGCGAGATCTGCGAGTTCATCAGCAACAGGTTCCCCTACTACCGCGAGAAGTTCCCCGCTTGGCAAAACTCCATCCGGCACAACCTGTCCCTCAACGACTGCTTCGTGAAAATCCCACGGGAGCCCGGCAACCCCGGCAAAGGCAACTACTGGACGCTGGACCCGGACTCGGCAGACATGTTCGACAACGGGAGCTTCTTGCGCAGGAGGAAGCGCTTCAAGAGGAACCAGGCCAACGAGATCCTGCGGGACGCCGGAGGCTTTCTTCCCGGGTTCGGATACAACCCGTACGGATACGGCTACGGTCTTCAGCTGCAGAACTTTCACGCCGCGCACAACCCGTACCACCCGCACCACCACCCCCACACGGGGGGCTCCTTCCCGTTCTCAAACGTACCGTGCACCTTGCCCTCGCCCATCTTCCCCGCCGCCGCCCCTCCCTTGCCCGTGGGCGCCGAGCTGAGGAAGCCCTTCTACCCGTCCATGGCGCCTCTCAAGACGGACTCGAGCGTCCCAAGTCGGCCCTCATTCTCCATCGACAACATCATCGGCGCGGCGGCCAACTCCACCGCGACGCAGTACGGCGCCCAGCCGGGTGGACAGGCGCACATCCTGGCCATGCTCAGCCCGGCCCTGGCGTCCGCTTCCAACCGCTTGAGCCTGTCGCAGGACTTAATACAGCCCGGGACGCACGGGCAGACCTTTCCCAGCAAAAACTTGAACACTTGCCCTTTCTAATAATAATAAAAAAAAAAAAAAATGAGAAAGAGAAAAGAAAACAAACAAACAAAAACCATTTAAAAATTGCCCGGAACTTGCGTCAAAAAAAAAAAAAAAAAAAAAAAAAAAAACAAACAAACAAAAAAAGCAAAGTGTGGTTTTGTCCTATGTGAAGGTAGGCTGAGTATTAAAAAATGTGTTTCGGCTCCATAAGAGGGTTTATTTATGCTATGTAAATAGGTGCATTTTAATGAAACAGTGATCCATGAACGTGGCCTCCATTTTGTCTTGTACGCCAAATAACACCCTGTTCCGTTTAGTGTGTCACCAGGAACAGGGTGGGTGGGTTGGTGGTGGTGGGGGTTCACATTTTTACAGATCTTGCTTTTAATGATGACAGAGGTGGCACGTGACAAAGACAACTCAGGTTTTTAAACTTAGAAAAAAAGCACATGCTGAAGTTCAAAAGAAAAAGAAGAAAAGCGTCGCTCCCAGAATCTCTTGTACATAGTGATTATTTTAAAAAAAAAATATTTGGTTGTTGGTTTAAAAAAAAGCACATTACCTCCATTCGAACTTGTTTCATCGTTGTATTTCACATACAGTTTTATGTCATGTGTTGCCAATTATAGAAAAAGACAAGTGTTTATAATAGGTAATTTTTTGGGTTGTAATGATGAAAATAAAAAAAAACGTGTGCAGGAAAAAAAATCTATCTCTAATCTTTTCATCGGAAGAACAGTTTAATCTGAACTGTAAGGGGCTTTCATTCATTGAATTTAAATGTCAAAAACACGACGCTGGATTTCACCGGGTTGGGGGCCAACATTCATCCCTGTGTGGCTCTTGCTTTTCTTCGCCACCCCCCCCCCCGTCCCACCTCCCAAAAAAAAAGAACCCCTTTTCTAAAGGACCTTAAATAACACACTGAGCAAAACTTGGTGGTTTATAATTGAAAGTGGACAATATCCCTATCAGGTCTTTAGATTTTGCGCCGAGAATTAAGCGGGCTTTCGTTGCTAATTTGTAGCAGCATTTTCATTGGGGCTCCTAATCCATCCTAATGCTCCTTGCGGGGCCGTTTGTTGACGTTGTGAGCGCGGACCCCCGGCCCGGAGGGACTCAATACACTCACAGCGAGGGGTCCCGCTTTGGCCGACCCAAATGCAGCCACACGCATAGGAGCCTGAAAAGCAATGTTCTCAAAGGGCCCTCGGTCTGACAGGGCCCTCTTTCATGTCGTCGGTGTTGTCTCGCAACACGGATGAAAAGAAGCCGTGGGGGACCCCCAAAACAGGCCCAGTTGTCTTTTTGGAGCGGAGCATGTTTGTGGACAGAAGGAGGCTGCATGTGAGGCGGTCGGCTTTGTGCGCAAATGCACGGACAAATTAGTTTGCGGCTGTTTTGACACGCGATTATTGAGGATGAAAGGCCTGGGAGGGATGGGTCGCCGTGTCCGCTTTGAAAAAGCCTCGGAACCAAATCCAATGCCATGCTTCTTTTAGTCCTGTCGCTGCTGGTGGTTTCCGCGAGACACTCCACGAAACGCCTTTTTTTAAAAAACATATTTTGAATGTTAAGATACCTTCCATCCAAAAATGTTGTCTCAAAATGACAATAGCTCATATTTTGACTGATAAATCCGTATTGATAATTTCATTAAAGTACGTCATAGAGTCATAATATTAGGAACAGCCCTCATCGTATAGTTCCCCATGCACCAAAAATAAACAGACTGTTATGTGAATGCAGGATTGGAAACATCGTAATCGTTTTTAAGTGTAATTTAATCCTGAGCATTTGTAGACTTTATTTAAGAACAACATTTCTGTTGTGATAGGTCACTAATCAAGCCCCAAATATAAAGGTTCGACATAGACCCAAATGTAGTTCTTTGTAGCGGAACCATTTTGGGGGTACTAATTAGCACCCATTCCTAGTGGTTCTGGATAGAACCGACCATTATCTACTGTTTTTTCGGCACCAAACGAGAACCGTTACTTCTTGGATATTCTGTCAGGTGTGCTATAACAACCATCACCCAGTAATGAGCCTAAAGAACCCCCGCGATGGTCAATGGTGCGATGTACAAATGAACCATCAATTTTTTTTTCAGTGTTCTTTTAATACTATGAGCATTTTGTGGATTTTCTTTCTTTTTTTTTTTAAACTATACCTCTGATGATCGAATTTCTGTCTTGGATTGACCCATTTGACACACACACACGAGTGTATACACACACACACACACACACACAACACACACACACACACACACACACACACACACACATATATATATATATATATATATATATATATAGACACACATTGCCAAATATAATCCTACAGAGTACAAATGAGAATACATTAATTCATTGCAAAATACATGCAATATAATTCCCAAAAAACGACTGCAATATAAATGCAATAATGATTCCCATCAATACAAAAAGCTTTTACTGGATATTTCAAATACTTTTAGAATTTATCATTTTAATTTGAGTTGAGGTCAACAGATTTCCATTTATTTTTTAAACTTGCTAAACTTATTTTGGAGCATATCGTGCACAAGACTCGTCGGGGTGTGCTCGAAATGCCGTTGCTTGTGCACGACTCGCCGACAGGCTGATGATGCAAACGCAGCAACAGTCCATTGGATTCCCTGCATGAAAGTTTGAGCGCACCAATGGACGCACGCACAGAAGAGCACAATCGAATGGAGTCTCATTCAGACGTGCACGATGGAAGATTACAGGCCACGGCGGGCAGAAATAGCCCGATGCTCGTCTTGGAAGAAAAAAAAAAAAAGAAGAAACGAAATACACCACAACAAACAACTCGTACACCCGGCGACCATCTTCCCTTTAATTTTTATTTTTTGTCTTGACTTCAACTGCACGCTTATGTTTGACACCGGGACCACCCACGCGCAGCGGCTCTCCCCACGGAGAGAGACAGAGAGCGTGTCTTTATTTAGGCACCGCGACGCTCGTCATTTTGCGTGACGTTGTCTCAAAGAATAGTCAAGAACGATGCGTGACATGACAGGCAAATGAGTCCAAAAGTGCGTTTGTTCACCCCACCCTAACCGCTTCCATATGCGCCGTGAAGCAAATGCATTGTTATTTATTCGTTGGATATATACTTTCAAAGATTTATCATGTTATATATGATGATGTTATGATGTTATCTTTTTTTCGAGCGCGTGACAGAAGGGGGTTTAACTCAAATCGTTAAGCGCAAATCTTTCACCGCTTTGTCAATACACTTGCACCCCTGATCGATACATCTTTCTTAGACTTGAAGGACACAAGGGCACCGTGTGTGTGTTCTCACACTGCAAGGAACGTGTGTGTCTGTATATTTGCATCTGTGTGATTCCGTGTGTGTTTGGTAATGATGTCAAAAGGCTCGCTGAATTTTAAACTGCGTTTTCTGTTCTTTTCCTTTTGTACTTTTTAAAGAATAATTTAAACCGTTTGAGTCCAAATCAATGCTTTACGCAAACAATTCCATATATTATAATACAGCCCACTTCATTAGGCACACCTGCACCAGAACGACATGTCATCACTGAAATCCTGCCTTTAAAATAATTGTAAGGCTGAGGCATTGCACTGAGTGGTATTCGTTATACAATATATTATATAATGCATACTGATAACTATTCCTAATACTTTGGATCCCCCAATTGTCTACACAGTGACAAATACAACCACATTATTAAATCAATACCTCTATTTTTCTGTAAATCCCCGAAATGACCATCATTATCACTTGGAAAGGGAAAAAAAAGGGCGCATTATTAGCTGCTGTGTCTAATAAAATGACCAGAGGCCAAAGCTACGCTTTTCTTTCTTTTTTTTTTGTGGGAGAACACACGAGGTGATTTCCAATAATAACTCGAATATATATATAAAAAAAAAAACATTAGCGCACTTTAAAGTAACGAAAAAGGACATTTTGTATTTAAGAAAAATAATGTAGTGCACCCTCGGCTGATGCTACTCGCTTGAACGGAAGAATCCTGTCCCGGTCCGTGTGGTTCCTTGGCTGGCCTCCATAAATCACTGGCCCCCCTCCCCAACCCATCCCACCACCGTGCTCACCAAGATCACCGCTCCTCCTTTGCAGCAGACTCGGAGTTTTTGCACCACACAAAGGAATCCCGCGTTTAATTCATTTAGAATGTGAAAATAAAGCACAGGACCGCCAACTCCCCCATGTGCCAGAACATAATATGAACTTTGGAAGACACGCCGAGCAAAGAGAACACCTGCAGTTGAAAAAAATAATAATAATAAGAGACGAGACGAGAAGGACAAAACTTCCTTCCTCAATATTAGCAGGTGATTCATTCTATGGGCCATCAACTTGCCAAGGTAATATTTTGACATTCAGAAAAAAATATAGACAAAAATCAGATTTTCCTTTAGCAATGCTATATATCTACAGTAGTGATATTGTTTTTTTTTTTTTTTTACATTTGTCTTGCAGGTTTCCCTGCGAACAAAATAATTTACGAAAAATACGCATATGACCATAAAAAGTGTGACTATTGATAATGTTAATTATTTTAGATGTGGAGTGTCAATCGTCACGCGGGAGAGACTTGGACGATTATACATTTTAATAAAGGCGATCTTAGTACATTTTGCATAGAATTCATAAGGAGGTTTTAAATGAGAGTATGATTATTTAAAATACACTTCATTTGTGATGATTAAATTCGTATCACTGACACTCTTTTGGATTCCTCCATCACTTTTGATAAAGAGACGTGCAGCTGTTTTTTTTTTTTTTGTGCGCGCTCGCTCGCTCGCCCGTGCGTGAGCGAGTGTGTGCATGTGTGTGCGTGACAGTCATGCGTGTATTTAACTGCGCGTGTGTTTCACTGCCCTTTCCCTTTTGAACTTTTAGCGAGAACATTATCGGCTCACGCTGCGATGTAAAACAACAAATAAAAACAAACAATCAACAACAACAACGTAATTATCCAGGCGACGTTGTGTCACGGTGGGTATATTTAACGAGAATTTAAGTGTTGCAGCGCGTAGAGGCCTGGGAGGTAAAAAGCATAACTAAGAAATGTTGAAATTCCCAAACTTTTACACAATGCATTTATTGGATTTATTCCTTAATTAGTTGGCAATTAAAATGTCTGTTGAAACTGTACAGCGATGAGTCATAGGAAATAGCAAGTCATTTACCACCAATTGGAGACATTGATGTTATGATTAAGACTCCTAAAAAATGAAAACGAAACTTTCTTTAAATTGACATCTAATCTTTTTTTTTCTTTCCAGGGTGAAAGTGTCGTTTGTGCGTCCGTGTGTGTCTATTTAAGAGGAGGCAAACCTCGCGATAAAAATGGACTGTATCCAGAGTGAAACGCGATCACGCCGAGGTCGCGGGGCCAAACTTTTTAAGACTAATGTTTATTTAGAGAAGTGAGCGCTGTCTATGAGACTCCCCGTTCTAATGTCTTTGCCAGACCTGACTGCGTGGACCACCAGGCAAGTACCGAGCCCTGCTGCAAGTCTGCCTGCCTGCGTGAAACGATGCTGGATGAATAACAACCAATATAAAGCATCAATGCAATTTGAGTCACCTGATTTGTTTTGGATGAAGCACCCAATTTTTCCCTCTTTCCTGCTTTCACTTGATTTTGCGTTTGCTTTATTTCAACAATTGAAAAAAAATCTGAAGCATTTTCTGACACATTTCTACTGAACCTTTTCAGTACTAATAAACATTGACCCCTAAGTCACTGCATGGTGCAGACATAATAGCAATAATAATAATGCATCACACTTATATAGCACTCTTGTCCTTTGTGCCATTCTGCTCATTGGATCGTTCAAACTATTTTTCTCACTACTTTTACTTTTTTTTTTTTTTTACTACTTTTCTAACCAAAACAGCAGCACCTATTGAGCTACGTAAGTCTCTCAGATGAATTAAAATGAATGAATTAAAATGTATACTGTTGTCTAAATGCATGTTGTAAAAGTGTCCTTTGTACAAAGCTACAAGGTCTTTTCTGCCGATTGATTGGTGACTGTGCCGCAATGCGACTATACGTTCCATTCTAATGTTGTTTTGAATGGGAGTTTTAAATGAGAAATTGTCATATACTGCATACCATCTTGGGAGGCGAGCCATATTTCATCCATCTTTCCCAGTTGAAGTTAACTGTTATACTCAACATAAAACAAGAAAAGTTACATACGCATAACTTTTGCATAGGAAACTTGAATTAGCCTAATGCTAACAAACTAGACTGCCTAAAGAATAGCATCCTTGTCAGGATGTTAGAACCATTTAAGTTATGGCTATTTGAACACAAAGATGGAGCAACACATCCATCAATTTTATGAGCCGCTTATCCTCAAAAAGGTCACGGGAGTGCTGGAGCCTATCCCAGCTGTCAGCTGGCAGGAGGCGTGGTACACCCTGAACTGGCTGTCAGCCAATCGCAGGGCACATGGAGAAAGACAACAGCCGCAGTCATAATCATACCTAAGGGCAATTTTAGAGTCTCCAATTAATGCATGTTTTTGAGATGTGGGAGGAAATTGGATTACCTGGAGAAAACCCACACAGGCGCAGGAAGAACATGCAAACTCCTCACAAGGAGAGGGGGCCGGGATTTTAACCCCGGTCCTCACAACTATGAGGCCATCGCTCTAAACATTTGCACCACTATGCCAACGAAGCAACACATGTGAGGATTAAAATAACCTTAGTCTCAGGCATATATTATTTATGTTATGGAAAAATATTATCTATATTACTACATCTTACCGAGTTGTGAGCTTCTCCTCTCTCTCTATGTATTACACTTCCCTGAAGTGGGCAAGATGCACACCCCAATAGCTGCACAATTACAATAAATCAATAACTACGCACAAACTGGTTCACCACCTAAAATGTTCATTTTATCACGTTATTAGTGTATGTTTTTATTATTTAAAATACTATAGTGCTATTTTCCTTACAAAATCAGCTTTTTGGGGAGAATGAATGAATGACATTTCAATTCATTTCAGGGGATAAAAATACTTTGAGTGTATTGAGTTATGAGTATGGTCACAGAAAAAATTAACTCGTATCTCAAGGCACAACTGTACTCTTTAAAATATTTTTTAAAAATGTGTGCAAAGAAAGGCTTCCCCTTTAATAGTATTTTTCAAATACATTGGTAAAATGAATCAATTTCACTTGGGTTTAATTATTATTTATTGACTACAAATGATGTATCTATGCTCCTCCAGCTATGCCAATGATGTACAGTGACAGGCAGAACAATTTAATGCGCTTTGACCACCAACACGAGCACTTTAATTCAGTATATATTGTTTTTGTGACATTTGTTTGGTAGTGAGCTGTGAGATTTTGTATTCATGTAAAATACGAGCCTTGCGCCATAAAAGTCGGGAAACGCTGCTTTAATAGACGCCTCTCCCCCATCTACATTTGAGTAAATAATCTCCCCCAGCCAGTATTTGTGGATATATATACTAAGTAAAAAGCAGATGTGCTTTGGAAAAAGGCCAAAGATGTTTTTCAGTCTTTGAAAAAAAAAAACTTGTAAAAAAATAATTGAAATCTTCACACCAGTGCTCGGAGAACAGCAGCAGCGTGTTTCCTTGCAGTTTGTAAAATCGAATTAGATACGGTGGGGGAATCCGACCTATCGGAAGGCCTCGCATATTTTTCACCCCTCAGGTTTTAGTGTTCCTCGGGTGCTTGTGTTTTCTCAGCTGGAACTGCCATTACACGTGTCCACTTTCTAGCCGAGCATCTCTCCCCTCCTCTAGCCGCTTACACCAGGGTCTCCCAACACATCTCGTTCGCCACCAACGTTGATCTGAGGCCCAGGCCGGGGCACCGCAGGCATGCGAGTACAGTAACATGCACACGAACGCACAGTACACGCCGAGGAACAACTTATGCCAACATCCTTGACGTGACATTCTTAATCACAAAGGGCACTTTAATTACCTCCCTGAGGAGATTCTGTTTTTCACTTTGGGTTTATTTCTTTGTTTTTGCATGCAGCTGAGCCAGAATGCAGAATTATGCATAGGTTGTTTTCCAAGACCTTGCTGGGGGTCAGCATGCCGGGCCAGGAACGTACAATGCATTTTCGGAGCCATCTATTTTAGCGGAGAACTGCATTTCGCAATATAGCAGCTAGAATAGGGATGAAAAATGGGTTGCGCGGAATTTCTAAATTTGCAACTCCCCGAGGAGGCGCAATAAACGGAATATCGACTAAATATGATTCTAAAGTCAAACAACACTCTGTTTTGCTTTTTGTGGTATTTTTGGAAAATTCCAAAAGTACCAGTCTTCACAAGGAGTGCTAAGCAATTGTTGCCAGTAAATTCCTGTAATGATGAAGTCCAGTAACTTACTGGCAAAACTGTTGCTCCGCTAAGAGTACAATATTCCTTGGAAATCCCAATTTTCCATCACTTTTGAGATGTTTTTTTATTGTATTTTCAAGAACAGGCCATGTGGGCAACTTGGTTCTTGCAAGCACAGTTTTGGTGACCCCTGCTTTGGTTTACATCCCTTGAGTCTACTTGTTTGGTTTAAATCTGGTTAGCGTTGGGAGGTATAAGGCCAACCTGCCGGATGTCTCCAATGATGGACACCTCCTCTTCAACACATAGTACTTGTGCAACTGCACATGATATCCGTGCATACCGTGCGGTTGTTCAGCACACAAGAACCCCGAGGAGCCCAAATAACTGGCCGCAATTCACTGGAGAGGCAAGACATGTACAAGTAGAGAGTCACAGGGCCAAAAGAAAAAAGTTAGAAAATGCACAATATAGTTCTTTCTATAGTGGATTTATTGTTTTCCACCAGGCGACTTTTTACTGACTTCTTTCTACAAGGGAGGTCTGACGCACGCACATTCATCTTTTTACAAAACATACACACCCTTGCCTCCTTTCTCCTGTATCACAGATGCAGAAAATATGTATGTCATAAGGCTTTAGATTTATAAACCCTCTTCTTGTCAGCTCGTACTTGACTTTCTCATCTTTTTTTTTTTCTTCTCGCACCACATTGACAAAATGTGTCTCTCTGCGAGGACCTATTCATAACTGTGAGTCCCCGCAAGACTATTTCCTCACATGGAGCCCGTGTGTTACGTGAAGAGGACACGAGTTCAAAGCTCGAGGCAAATAAAAGCCCAAAGATGATGAGACCACTCAAGATGAGAAATGTCACGTGAAAAAGGGACAGCGGAGGAGAGAAGCAACACTTTGAGAGGCAGATGAAGCGGGGGAAGTAGGACAAGATTGCATTCAGAACAAAGGTAAAAAAAGATGTGATCTGATCCCATGTGAGTGTGTGTGAATTTGGACAGGGTGTGGATTAATGTTTTTCAGGACTATAGAGTCATTACACAGAGCACAGCTGGATGATGGATTGAGAGCTGAGGAGGGGCGAGCAGATGGGTGAGCAGAGAAAGTGAGGTTAAGTGGCAGTTAGATGTGGGAGATCTAAGTAGATCAAGTGTGTGTGAGCAAAAGAGAGTTAAAAGTGAGGCGACACATGTAAGCACTTGCTCGAGTTCTGTGGCGGGATGTATTTGTGGCGCATTTTCATTTAAAAAATGTGCTCAATTACAGTTTGGCGGTGTTGTATGGGTCCTCAACCAAACAATATTAGTTTCATCCAGGCACCAAGGTCCATTCATTTCTTCCATTCATCCACACAGGCACAGGGAGAACATGCAAACTTCATACAGATGGGTCCGGGATTGAACCCGAGACCTCAGAACTGTGAGGCCAATGTCTTGACCCACCGTTCCGCCTCATTTCTTACAGTGACACTTTTTATAAACTCAAACCCAACCTTACATAATGAAACAAGACAAGAACTCTCATTAAGACTAGATGAAAAATAGACTTTGAATAAGAAGAAAAAACAACAAGTCAGACTATGGATCAATGTAATATGTGCGCATGGGTAATTTAAACTTTAAAGTCGATTGATGGCTTGGCTCAAAACAACTCAAAACTATAAATTTGGATGAAACTAAGAAGGCCCTCTAGTGAGGAAGGCTTTAGAGTCCCATGTTGACCCAAGTTACTAAATAATTGTACTATATCTCAATTGTACTTCCTAAATCTGTCGTCCATGAGTCATTTGAACCAGTGATTCCCAACCTGTGTTCTGTGAGAGATCATCAGGGGTGCAGTGAAATATTAACCAATTTCATTTGTCTTAAAATTATTATTTATGAATAACAGATTAGGGGTTGAACGACAACAATTTTTATCATTGACTGTAATGTGATGAAAGTCAAGTTGAAGTCGATTATTCGGTTATGTCAATATCTTTTCAGTATTGTAGAGGGGGCCCCAATCTTTTTTGCACCATGGGGCAGTTTTACATCAAAACACATTCTGACATATTGGCATCACAAACAAATGATTAAAAAGTCAACTCACCATTATGATGAATGTAGCTGTTTCAATTATGAGAATTCTTGGGTATATTTCAACGAGCCAGCTTGTCTAACGTTTTGTTCCACTGTATCCAACGGGACATTGGAGCCGGACAAAAAAAAAAAAAAGTCACTGTTTCTATTTCACTTGTGCTTTTACTATATTTGACCATAGATCTGCATATTTTGCAAGTGAACGTGCTACCACTCACCTTTTTGGTAAAATATTTCAATTGGTTAACTTTAAGGTTCAAACATCAACGCGCAGTAGAAAAATCAACTAATTGAGTAGTTGACTAAGTGGTTAAACCCAATTTCAAAAATACATCTCTGCTCTTCAGTTATGCCAGTCATAAAGGCAGAATTATTGCTCTTCCATTAGATAGCAGAAGTGCATAATTAATCAGCGAATCCACCATCTGATAGATAGATTTCTGTTTAATTAAACAGGCCTAGACTTCAGACTGCATAAATCAATATGTGAGCGAATTGAGATTAGAGCATTCTTAATTCAGCAATCATACATTTTGTTTGGTGGTCTGGTGTCACATTTTTCAACTGTTGAAATGGGTGCTTTGCCCCGAAAAGAGTTAGGAAACACTGTTGCAAACAAAATAAGCACTATCACTGAAATGCTTCACAGCTTCTTTTGCTCTATAAAAGCTACCAAGAAATTCAAACTGGTAGCTATGCAACTAGCCAGATAGCAAGGCCAAGCGTACAAGTGTACAGTACTACGAAAGGCTAATACCAGTATTCGAAAATTAAATGCAATAGTTGAAATTGAAACCTAATGAAAATAAAACACTCATACAGTATGTACAAACTGTATGTATACACAGTGTATACACACTACCTGTAAAAAAAAAAAAAAAGTGGGGTGAAGCTAAACCTGCCCTTTATACAACTTCATTCAGCCTCAAAAACAAATTTTCAGTGTGGAAATAGTAAATACTTACCTCACTATTTAACCTCCTCACCATATTATTATTGTTTTATAGCTACACAGACAAATAATTCATGCTTAAAAAAATAAAAGCGTCCATATAGTAATAGATGTTTTTGTCTTTTAACTTTTCCGGAAGTATTTCCTCCCGGGAATGCCATTGGCAGGTGGCGACGCACTTGGTTTGATTATTATACATGACAAACTGTCGAAAGTTCCTATACATAAACCGAAATTTGAAAGTTGATAACTTGGTATTAAACCATAACTACGAAAACAAAAGGGAAGACAAAGAAGGCGAGACGGAAGGATTGGAACGCGCTGTTTCGTTCGTATCCTCATCATCCCGGTGAGTTAGCTTGTTTTACGGAAATGTTGCTGATTATGGTCATGTTTGTGTTTCACAATGTTGAGGTAACAGGTAGGCTACACAGCATATATCTATATTGACGGTGAGACCAGACAATATTAATGTGAAGTAATAGTAATGAATTCGTGGTTGATACGTGCTGACAAAATTGCTACTATAGCAGAATACTCTAATAGGATGAATTAAGCACAAAATTCAGACAGGCAGTCCGCACAAATATTGAATATTTTCTGTGCATCCGGAAAGTAGTCACAGTGTTTCACATTTTCCACATTTTGTTATGGAAGAGGCTTATTTAAAAATTGATTCAATAATTTTCCCACTCCAAAGTGTACCGAGAACACCCAAGAATGATAACGTGAAAACGTTTTTTTCACCCCCCCCCCAAAAAAAAACCCCAATCCACATATACATTTTGGAATGATATTAACTGAAGAAAATGTCAGAAAATCAAGTGGTGTGACTTTTTCTGGGAGTACTTAATATAATATATATTATTTATGCTCTTATATAATATATTGTGATAAAAAAGATAGTAAAAAGCATTTTTTTTTTGTCAGAAAGTTGTTAATATATATATATATATTTTTGCTCACATTGAAATACTGTATCACAATCCATATTGCTGATGCTTTGGTAAAGTTATTTAATATGTTGGATGTAATGGTTATGCTTTTACTGTTGGTTTGTTCAACATATATCAAAGGCTTTGCATATGAGCAGCCATTTTGGAATTTCAGCAAAACCGCAATTTGACAAATGCTCAAAAGTTGTTGTGCAATTTATTGTAGCGTAAATCAATCAGAGTCCAGACAGGGTTTTTTTCCCCTCACTATATGTAAGGATAATTTTAGGAAGAAAAAGTTGTACTGGTGAAGGGTTGTTACTCACTGTAGAGGAAAAAAAAGTGCAGGACAACCCTTTTGTTTTCATTGAGGTGAACAATCTGTCAAGCAAAACCATCGCTTGCTGGAAGTATCGCTTGCCCTTGAATCTCCTTGTGATGAATAAATGACATCAATGTTGATAATTTGTTTTTCAAAGAAACAATAAGGAACTCTGCGGCACAGACTAATTAGTCAGATACGACTGTTCAACTTCAACATACAAAATATCAATTTAAAGATGTGACCTATTTTGCTTCATCCAGGAAAGAGTGGTGACATCTTGATTTTGTTCTATTTATTCTGTGACTGGCCTTGAGACAAGTCATGTACTGTATAATTGCTTGGGCACTTGTTACTGCACATTTTTTCAAGTCATCATTTCAGTTTTCTCTGTATTATACTTACTTTCATGCTGAAAGGGCAAGCCATAGTCTTTGCAGTTGTCATTTGTTTATGGGGAAACCGTGAAACTCGGACCACACTCACACAGGATCTGCTATCAGCCGCAGCTCACATTTAGTCTTTCACACACCATCCCATAAACCCCGCCTTCTAAAGGCACATCTATATACAGACACTGAAACATGTGCAATATCCTGTATACATTTGGTTTAAAATTTACTGTGTCCAAATGTGCTTAACAGGTCTATTGGAGTCACATTGCGTCTGAATAAATTTTAATGGGTCTGAAGCTTATGGGATGGATAAATTTGAACAAAGTTTTCATGGAATTTCATATATTGTTGGTGGGTCTGGATATCCTTCGTAACAAATGTTGGTTCATTGTAATTCTAGTACATTAGAGGGAAAAGTCTGTGTAGGTGGGCGCTAACAAGGATTGTCCAGGGTACATGTGTATTTCTTTTCTTGCATACCGTGAGCCAGCTCGTTCAGACCAGCTCTCGGGGTTGCAGGTCTTGTGTCAGGCCTGTCAGGGGGCTATCACAGACCATTGTGGCAGTATGTGATTGATGTGGAGCAGCAACAGAACAGGAAGAATGATAGGAACAGGGAAAACAAGGAAAAGAACAGTTCTGAATGTAGATATGGTAAGGTAAAATAACACCACATATATTTTTTGTACCCTTTAGAGAACCCTAAATGCCATTATTCAAGTGATATAATAAATTTGGTCTTGGACCAAAAATTTCTCCCACTAAATAAATACATACTCTTTGTAGTGAAGAGTTCCAGAGTATATTAGTCGTGTGAAGTTGTGGTTGATAAATAGTCTCACACTGGTGTCAGTAGGCTTTGACACGAAGGAGTGCTATTTAGAGCCTCCAACATTGAACACAGTCTCTTTTGTGACACCTTTGGTTTTTTTTTTATATAACTTGCAATGTCAAGGACATTTTATTTTTCCCATCCTTAAAGTGTCGTAAGATAGAAAAAAAAGCAGTCACTCAATGAATACTTCTACACCTCACAATATTTTCATTGTCATCTCACGTAACCATCATTCCATATATTGTTGGACAATGCTTTGAAGATGGCTGAAAAAAATGAATAACTCTTATTACTTAAAAAGGGTGATGCAAAATCTGTCTCGACGCTTCACAAGGATCATTTGCCACGCCGCATACTGTAGAAAAAAAAGTTGCCCCGATGGCGTTGAGCAAGAAAGAAACTTTCTCTAAAACAGAGAATCTTAAAAAATATGGGATTATTTCACACCTAAAAAAAGATAAAGTGCAAAATGTGTACTGTAAAACAAAACTGTCTTAAAAAAAAACAGCACGTTTACGATCACGGCACAAGGCAAACAATTAGCTCATATATAATAGGCTACCACTGTTAGTTTTAACGCTTTGTAATCCCCGCAAATAGTCAAGGACACAGACAGCTGTCCGTGCACTTTTAATAACTTTATTGACCAAAATGAGCACAAGTACATTCATAGACTCACAACTGACACCCAGTGACTCCACACGCAGGCTGGCTAACTTTTAGGCAGTGAACAGCCAGCTGCCAACCTGAGCAAAACCAACAAACTGCACGCTCATTTACTGCCACACACGTCACACACCAGGCCAAGGCATATCTTTAATGCCGCACACACACACACACACACTCAGTCACAGATGCTACAATGTGAAATGTGAGGATGACGACCTAAGTGGCCGAAAATAATTCCTACACCTCGCATGTATTTTATGATGTTTGTATCATTGTTTAATGTTGGAATTTTTTCACCTAGTAAATACATGATCTGCTCTATGGTTGTCTCACCATGTATTTAGAGTTGATCTTGAGTTTTTACATGTTGTACTGTATTTGTCACGATATTGTACTAGAACCACCTAGTTTTTGGGACATTAGCCAAAACAAAATTCCGTCTCCACCAAATTGTTTGAAAGAGGCCCCACCTGCAGCTCCATATTGTCTAAAAGCAATAGTATTTGCAAGTACAGATGGGTCCTAGTGACGCAGCTCTCCCTTTCACAGTCCTCTCCAATTATCCTAATCCTTCCTCCCAGCCTGTGATGTTTCCTCCGTTTTTTACCCCTCAACAGTCGCCAAGGGATGTAATGCCTAATCTAAGAAAGGTAATGGTCCTCCCCTTTCTCCATGCACCCCAACCCTTCTCTACTTCTACTTGCTTGCTTGGTTGTCTTCCCTGTGCCCTAATTCAATTCTACATGCTTTTTTTGGCCGCTCCAGCCTCTTTCTAAAGTTTCTCACTTGTTTTCCCTCATTAAATCACTCTTCATGCTTTTTTTTTTTTCACTGCAGTTTTGCTTCCAAAAAGTTCTACCGGTATTTCTTTCCTTATACTCTCTGTATCTTTTGTCCCACTTGGTCTCCTTTTACTGCTTGGTCTGATTTGCTACCTCTGGTTTGTTCCGAGACAGTCTCGCTCGTCATCTCAGGACATCTGCCACCGTCAGAGGGAGCAGCTTAGTGGGAGTAAGAAGGGTCATGGACAGGTTAGGGATATCACTTCCCTCCATCGTCTTCTCTTGTGCCCTCAATTGCCACTAACTCTCACTCTTTTTCATGGCCTTCTCCTTACCTCAGTATCCATAGCATTCCCCTTGGCTCCTTCCCACCCCCAACATCATAATTTATAAACTACAGTCGAACTGCATTGTTGAAAATGGTTGGGACACATCTGTTTGGTTTTTAGAATCACATTTACCTGGATAGAAAATGGAATCAAAGTCTCTATCTGCTCACAATAACATTGTTAATGGTATTAGAAGTATAAAAATAAGTTAAGCATTGTGTAATGTAAAATAAAGCAAAACTAATCACAGAATGTCTGACGTGAATGTTTAGGGTGGCTAAACCGTTATTAAAGTGGGAAAATTAGTGTACTCCCAAAGAGTAGCACATTTGCATGATGTGATGAGAACAAGTAGGAGGGAAGGTTACTGGTTATGCCTGGGAGGTGACTGTCTTCATATAAAGACTAAACATTGCTGACATTGTGTTGTATACAGTGTTCATCTTTCGTTACAATCACTGCCAGTTGTCCATGTTAACAAGGACATTTGAACTCAGTGGCAGTGAAATTAATGGCATATTGTACTGTGATGCGTTTGTTGCTATGCAACAGCTCCATCACATTTTTCCTTCACTCGTAGTATTCTATGGTCATATCACAAAAACAAGCCAAAGAAAAAGCACAATGCTTTTTTTTCCCCCACTCCTGTAGTTTCGCCAGATATGCTGAAGTCTCAGCCAGTGGTTTTTCGACTAGTCCAGCGACATCTTGATTTTGTTCTGTTTATTCTGTGAGTGAACTTGTGGCTCCCTTTTAATCATATCCAAAATTTGTGATTGAGATGCGGGGTGTTTGTGTGGTGTTTTCTCCAGGCATCTGTTCTAACGCCTCTAAATGTTAGAAGACTCTCCAGTCTTTGCAAAACTGTGAGTCAAAAAAAAAATAGTGTTCTGTCAATTTTCTGTCTGCTGTCATATTCAACATGTGTTGTATAGGGCAGCTCCAACTACTGGAGACAAATTTCTTGTTTACATGCTCGGCCAATAAAGCTGATTTTGATCTAGCGCAGATGTATCTAAAGCTTGCTCAAATTTCAACTGTCAACACAACCCCCCCCCTCCCCGAAAAACTCTGCGATAGCTCATCTCAGAAAACTTTTATGTTGCTTCACTTTCTTTTAAGTCAAGTTAGTGCTGTATAACCCCCCCCCCCAGAAAATTTGGACCCAATTCTGATTTTACAAGTTGCATTATACATGACTTAAAACAGAAAGTGTGTTTGTGTATAAAAGTGTTCTAATTTTGATGGATGATGTGAATGTGTGACGAGGCTGCTGCCCAAGAGCTCTGCGTACACAGATACATGATGAGGAAGACTCATAATGAGTGATGAGGAGGAAAGAGACAAAAAATGGGGAAGATCGTCTGTGTGTGTATGTAGTTGGTGGGGGGGGGGGGGGTGTAGCTGAGGGGATCATCTTCCCTCCTCCTCCTAACTGGCCCCAGCCAGAAGCCCCCGGGGGTGCCTTGGTTCCTGAGCAAAAACATCTCAGGCCCCCATCACCCCTGAACCTAGTGCTGGGCTGTTTACCTTGGCCTGGCTGCCTGACAGCTTTACTGATGTTACATACAGGCACACAGGGACTCTGAGTCAGAGAGGGCGAAGGAGGGGATGGAGCAGACGAGGAGGAGGATAGATGCGGGAGTGTGGCGCACGAGTAGGTAGAAAGTGAGAGAGTGGCACAAATTGAGGTGAAAAGGATAAAAAGTGGGGGTGGGCATAGAGACGGAGGTGTGAGGGAGCAAGAGTGTTGGCTTACCCTGATCTTAATCAACTCGATCAGATCCATTTGGCAGATCTCCAGAGGAGGGAGCCACTCAGAGGCCAACGGAGTGCACTCTGGAAGAAATATTGTCGACAAAACCGTCTGCGCTAAAAATACAGGCATTAATTTCCATCAGCTCTCCAAGTAGATCACTGTGTGTATATAAAGCAATATTTTGTTTTCGGGATCATTGCTCAGGGAAGTATGTGGGATTCAAAAAGCAAATGTGGAATGGAGGCTCACTATTTTGACAGGAGGTAGTGTTACTCATTACAGTGTGCTGGAAAAATGTATAAGCACATTTCAAACGGTTAGGGAGCAAAAAGGGCAGAGGGAGCACTCCTATACAAACACACGTTGCATAAAACGGATGATGAAAATTATGAAACAAACCTTTACATTAAGGAGATTCCTATCAGTCAACTGGAAAAGTATGTTCTGAAAAGATGAGTTTCTGTGTTCAGATGTTTTCTACTAAAGCTGCCGCCACGTGTGGCGATTTGTCTGTGTGTGTATATACATTTTTTTGTAGGTGTCTGTTTGTCCATTTTTGAGCCAAAATGCTGGGCAGGGCTGTGGGGGCTTTGACAATAGGGTGGGAGGTCTGTTTTGCAGTCCAGAGCACTAAGTCTTGTTTGTCTGTCCTGAGCAGCTGGACAAGCTGTAATAATACAAACAGGCCTTTGAACAGGCTGCTGTGTTGTGCCGCTCCAGCTTGGGTTACATCCCACACACACGCACACGCACACACACACACACACACGCACACAATAGTAACGCACACAATAGTAACCACACAGCGGAAAACAAAAAGAAAATCCAAACTACATCTGTTCACGCGATGGATAGATGAATGTGCATGCAAGCACTGACATAAACAGCCCTTAAAAGCACTGAGGCAGTTATTATAGATGCACAAACCAGTGAAACCGTATGACAAAATGTCTACCTCGAGCGCTTTCATTTGTCTCTGCGTCATTGATCTTCCCAAAGTCTGCGAGACGCCTTGTTTATCTGTCGTCTCTGTTTGTTTGCTTGTTTGTGCAGACAGACGGGTGGCTTGCTTGTTGTTTGTTCAAGGCTGATCATTTGCCACCATGAATCATTGGGGGGAGTACCCCCCCAACGCACACACCCTCACACTCACTTATCACCCCTCTTAAACTGATTTAGCCTTGCACAAACACATCAGGCTCATGATGCTGTAGCCCTCTTTGAATGGGAGCTACAACTGTGGGGGTGGCGGGGATGCGTGGGCGGCAATGTTGAATGTCATTCCACATCGCAACACTGACTGATGGTTTCCTCTGTTATGTAATGTGCTTCTGGGTCCCACCTTTATAGCCTTGGTTGTAGTCATTGGTGCGTATGGAGTGCAACTTTCCCAAAGTTTTAGTCACCCCTGGATTGAAATGCGTGTGTGTATATATATTTAAAAAAAAAAAAAAAAAAAGGTTGGGCAGAATAACTAAATGCTCTTTAATCAGATGGCAGAAGGGATCTAATTGACCTGTAGGTCAACTTATATTAATAAACAAGCAATATGTCAGGAAATGCTTACTATAATTATATTTATATTTTGGGGGAGGGTTTCAGCAGGAGTTTACATGCTGGCAGGTGTATATGGTGACTCCCATTTAACCAGTAGCATGTTTAGAACAGCAGAATTTTCACCACTAATATCACATTTTAAACAAGTTAAAGAGACTGAGAATTTTTAAGAAAAAATTGCACTCTTTGCCAATCATCATCAAA
Organism: Syngnathoides biaculeatus; assembly: GCF_019802595.1. NCBI lineage: Eukaryota > Metazoa > Chordata > Actinopteri > Syngnathiformes > Syngnathidae > Syngnathoides > Syngnathoides biaculeatus. The sequence continues at coordinate 13,937,941 of NC_084646.1, read as the reverse complement.
ACAAATTTTGCTACTGTTGAGGCAACCTTGCACCTGTCAATCAGTCAGTAAATCCCATTCACCTGGGAAATGTGTGAAATGTTCTCTCGCCGTCAAGTTAGTCACACAAAACTTATTTCAAAAGCATGCTAATTCTTTTAATGACACCTCTTTGGTACAGATGTAATTTGTGCATTTCCTGAAAGAACAGGGGGCAAAGTTGAAACAAATCAAGTGTCACCTGGATGTGGAAATCATGGCACTACAACCAATTACCCCTGACATTTGGCGTGAACTCCAAATAAAGGCAATTTGCAGCTCATTATTTTTACTCCCGAAACGCATTCAAATTAGATGCAGGTCTTGCACTGCAGCCCCGCTCTCCGTGGGAGCCCAGGACAGGGGATGGGTGGGTGCTGGGAACAAAACGTAAAGAAGGGGAGGCCTAATCAAAGTAAATGAAAACACCTGTGGGGTGAGTTGGATTGGGCTCCGTTTGTCTTTTTCCTGGTGTGACAAAATCTGTAACGTGATTTATTGTTAACTGAAAGCTCTCTATCAATTACAACATTGTTTGTGCAATTTTAAAATCTTTTTTTTTTTTTTTTTTGTCTAGCACACTTCAAAACAATAGAAACAAGATGCCTGTGAACAAAGAGGGGTTGGTTTCCAAAAGCAGAGTCAGTGTTGCCAATTTAGCAAATTCTTCCTGACGTCTCTTGCGACTGTTTTGCCAGAACGGCACTCACTGCTTTTTTAATTTCGGGTAAGACGTGGATATGAAGAGAATCATTTTGACAGTTTTCTGAACAATAGAGGAACCTGATTCAATCGCGAAAAAATCTTGCCATTTAGATGTCGCAAAGTAATGTTTCAGTGACATGATGGACAGGTTTGACCTGAGGTATTTGTGTCAAAGCCGCTGTGGTTGGCTTTCCTCACCTGTACAATTGCACGAGAGAAGACCGTAAAAGGTGGAAGGTGTGCAGTGATAATCAACAATCAGCATTTATGGCCTCTTTTGTCAATTTGTTGAACGTTTGATTTATTAGGGACGGGATCTACTTAAATTTTTTTTTTTTAACTCGCCCCTCAAGGAGCATAAATAAATTTCATCCATAATCAATGATAAAAACATTTGCAGCCAAATGTCTTCACTTGCTCTTGGTATATTTCTTGAATCCGCTATTGCTGTTGAAATGATGCAAATCGTCGATTACAGCATATTCGACTTTTAAAATTTATAGGACCATTTCCTCAAGTGTACTGGACTAGTGATGTACAAAATTTCCCTTTTCTTGCGCCTGTCTAGCTGTCCAGTGTTATCCTGTGTTTACAGTATTTTCTCATCAAGCACTTAAGTTGCTTGCTGTTTTGCTCTTCCGAGTTGTTAACTACGCTATAACGCAGGTCCAGCCAGACTTACGTGAAGTGGACTATCACCCAATCACTTATTTTGGTGTTTCGCAACTTCATGTCACGGTAGCTTCAATAGCTTGGCCCTCCTGACTCTCTCCTGTTAATTACTTCTCGTCCTCCCTTCATGATAACGATACTTGTCAGAGGTGTAGCTTACTGGTATTTGATTAGTGACTTAGTGCTTTGAGACGGGGCAGCGAGAACAGCACACACGAGGAGAGCAACATTATCTCTGTGCAGAAAATACAGTACATCGTTTATATATTGACTGGCAATTTATTGGTCATACACGAGAGTTGCTGAATAATTGGTTAGACTCCACTGTTATGTTCATATTTTTCGTCTTTGGACGCTTCAGTGGTGGCATTCTTCCCCACCAAAAAAGCGCACAATGACAGCTATACACATGCAAGCTTGAAAGAGGGGGATAAGGTTGTAGGAAGAAGCAAAAGTGTACATGAGGCCAGACTAAATGGGGATGGCTGGTTGAAAAATGGAACTGGGAATGTGGGGGAACTTGTGGTGTGTATGGGAGGGAGACATGGGTACAAGGATTTAGAGGGGACAGCACATCTGCAGAATCCATTAAGCATCATGCACGCGGTGTGTGACGACGTGTTTTCATTGCCAGTGTTGGCTTGGGTGCGTACAGCACAAGTGGGATCGGGTTTCGTCCGTGTACAGTGGGGGGCCGTCTCAATTTTGACGTGTGATGATTTAGTCAGGTGTGAGCGTGCATTTTCCAATTTGGAAGGAAATAAATTAAGTGATTTCTTTTTTTATTTATTTATTTTTTTTTATGAGACTGCTGTCCCTGGCCGTCTCGAGGTTCACCCTCCCTCCTGCTGTGCACTGTCAGGCCGACTGATGTGTTTATAAAGAGCGTAGCAGTGGGAGCTGGACACACAAAACACATGTGCATCAAAACTAGGGTCATGAAAACAACGGTATGAAATAAATGCGCAGATGTACATGCAGAGGAATGACACATGGAGGGAAGGTTTTTTGTGTCAAGCTGTGCTACAGCAAAAAGATGACAGGATGCAACTATTAATGTTGTATATATTTTCTCTTCTCTACCCTTTAAGTTAAAGGAGACAGTATGTGAAAGTGACTTTAATTGCTTTTATTGGACATATTTCAGTGTCTAGGATACGTGCCCGTGTACAAGTCAGAAATTATACAACCAAGTATTTTTTTCGTTTTTTTTTTTTTTTTTTTTTAATCTGTAGAATTAGCAAACCCATCCGATTTTGGCCTAGTTGTTGCATCACAGGTCAGTTTAAAAATGGAATGATGGAAAATTTACTGTGATCTGTTGATCTGATCTGAAGAATTGGCAGCAACCTGTGCAAAGAACAGTTTTCATTCAGTCAAACGAGAGCTATACTTCAAAGAATCACCGTGTCAAAGCCAAAACGAAGCAGAGCACCAGTGTTGTTGGATGCACCGTGAAGCAAAGTGCTGAGTCTGGTTAGAAGGCACACTTCAATCTACAAACATTTCTAATGACCCAAAGGGGGGCCTGGAAGCGAGAGTTTAGGAACCCATTTATCCATAGATTCATTTTCTGAACTGCTTATCCTCCCGAATATCACGGGAGTTCTGAAGCCAATCCCAGCTGTCATCAGGAAGGAGGCAGGGTAGACCCTGAATTGGTTACCAGCCAATCGCTGTGCAAATGGAGACAGACAACATTCGCACTCACAATCAAACGTAGGGGCAATTTAGAGTGTCCAATTAATGCATGCTTTTGGGGGATGTGGGAGAAAACCGTAGTGCCCGGAGAAAACCCACCCAAGCACAGGGAAGAACATGCAAACTCCACACACGTGGAGCCGGGATTTGAACCACAGTCCTCAGAACTGTGAGGACATTGCTCTACAGCTGCTCCACTGTGCCGCTGAGTTTAGGAACCACCGACTTCAATAATTATTGTGGTACTTTGATCGAAGTATATCAGTTGAGGCTCCATGAAGCTCTCAATTTGTGGCAAAGTCTTGTGTTAACATTTACAGTCACTGTGATTTGACGGGCACTTGCGCGCCACTGCATTCGCAAATCTGCACAGTCGAGCATGAAAATCACGCGTGTAAAATTTGTTTCGAGTAGAAATACATCGATATTGAAAGACGTCTCTTATTTTGTGTAGTCTTGAGCAATGTTCCCTCTGAGCTGCGCAATTGCACACTTGTCGCGTACTCTCAGCCCAGATGAAAACCGATCTAGCGCAGTGAACCACAGCTTGACGTCTTTCTTTTTTTTTTTTAAACTTGGAAGCATAGAAGGTCTCGAACAAACTGCTGCTCAGCCTACTTCGACTTCCTACTTTACTTGAGACCGCCCCCGCCACTCTTTAAGGGGTACACTCATAATTACAAACAGAACACACACCCGCAACTTTATATCTGCGGGCATTATTGGTGGAACACACTCGTGACTTTATATCTGCGGGCATGACTGATCACACCCATGCATTTTTCAAATGTGAGTGACAAATCTTTGCTGGTGTATAGCTGCATGTTGTCGAAATGAATGCAGGCAAAGCAGGTGTGTAGGCAGTTGTGGATGGAGAACAGATGAGTCCCAACCTTAAATGACTGTGTTTAAAAATAAGACCAGGTTGAGATCTTCTGGGGTTGAAGAAGCAGGAAACCCAAATCTTGTGTGACCTCTAACCTCAGTTTGGTTTCGCTGCTACTGCTCCCACATGTGGCTCTAAATGACTGCCTTGACTCTTCATGTTTATCACTGTCTCTTTGTATGTTGGGCCATGTGACCTGTCTGTCTGTTTGCCTGCTAGCCTCTGACTGATTGTCTCTCTTCAACAGTCTATTTGCTTTAAATCAACTTACTTCCTTACCAGCAATTAGCTGCACCAATTGTGTTCCACTCTGATGACAAACGTGCTATTAAGTAAATTTTCAGAATAATATTTATTGGACAAATACATTGAATAACACCAGGAATGTGTCTCGGGTTAACACGCTAGTATGACAACAAACAGCCATGATTGCAAAATATACATTGAGGATACAAAAAAAGTCATGTCACAATGGAATTGTAAGAGAAATAATAATAATACATGGGGGCACGGTGGATCAGCTGGTAAAACGTTGGCCTCACAGTTCTGAGAACCCAGGTTTGATACCGGCCCCCCCTGTGTGGAGTTTGCATATTGTCCCCGTGCCTGCGTGGGTTTCTTCCGTGCACTCCGGTTTCCTCCCACATCACTTTTGAGTGCGGCTGTTGTCTTTCTCCATGTGCTCTGCGATTGGCTGGCAACCAGTTCAAGGTGTACCCCGCCTCCTGCCCGTTAACAGCTGGGATAGGCTCCAGGACTCCCCGCGACCCTCATGAGGATAAGCGGTTCATAAAATTGATTGGATGGATGGATAATAATGATAAATTCAGATAGTCATCCCGCTGAATTCTTATAACACACAAAACCCAATCAATTTACAAAATTATTTGAAGAATTTCCAAGCTGCTTGGCAGGACATAACATGTTTTTATCCATTCTGGGGTGTACTCAGCCTTTCCCCCAAAGTAATCTGGAGTAAGGTGTTGCACACCTGCGCCCCACAGTGAGGATAAGTCGTACAGAGGATGGAGAAGGGTCTCTTAGAGATCCTTATGCATTGCTAAAGATATAAAGTTTTAGTCACATAAGTCAAGTCAGAGTTTGTCTGAACTCAAGTTTCTCTTTGTCATGTGTGTCACCTGTAGTCACATTGTCTTGTGTCAACAAATGACTGAAAAATCACGTATCTTTGACAGTTTAAGGTAATTCCACTTTCATACATGCGTTCACGAATCACATTTGTGGTCAGTCACAACAGTGTATGGTTTGGTTCCTCATGAGTGAATCTGACAATAAATAGGTTTGTCACCTCATTCTGTGCATTTTTCAAAAGAGAAATGCATATCATCAGGACTTTACATCAATCTAACCAATATATGCAGTTTAAAATTGTTGCAAGATTAAGTGTTAACCATTTCCCTCACCACAATGTTCTCAATGAAGACATCTAATAACTTGTCCTCATAGTGTCACAATAAAGGTTCCTTTGAAGTGAAAATAAGTCTTCTAAATTCCATAAATCACAGATATGTTCACAACCCTGCTAAATTTGAATGATAAAATTGTGAAACGTCAAGACATTCTCGCCACTGTCAAACACGGGGCGTGTCCACTCAGCGTGGTAAAACCATAGCCCGATCATCTGTCAAGGAAATGGCATTACTTGCCATTACAACAAGATACTTTAAATTGGACTCGCTAGCTCAAATCACCCAAAGACAATCAAGTTGGAATTTTTCTTCCCTTTCCTCACCTCTCTCTAATGCTTTTGTCAGCATGGCATGCGTGCACTCACGGCTAACAACGAGGCACTCTAAAGCAGCCACACTTGCCCAAAGCCCATATCCACACGTCTGACTTAAAAAAAAAAACAACAAAAAAAAAAACGGTCCCCATCTTTCCTCTTCCGTCTTCCTCGGGGTGATATCCATTCATACGTGGCTGGCAATGCGGCGCTCTAAAGCGGCCATGTCAATGAACTAACTAACTGAAGGGAATATGTATTTTGGTGGTGTAAAAACATAGCTAGCAAGCATATTGCAAATATGCTGGATAACTGCCGAGTTCTTATATATTGGTGGACTCATGCCAGACTCCAAACCGCATCACTAGCTCCATAAATGAATATTACAAAGTTCTCAGTATTTGTACAAGCTTATGCAATTATCTTCAAATATGGGTAATACATTTAGAAACAAATAACTGAATTTGCTTCACAGGTTCTATAATTGTGTTGACTGAAGGTATTCATGTCAGTATAGTGTTTAAATGATGGGTCACGGCGATTTAGATTGTTTTCAATACAAGGCAGTAGTTTATTTAACAGCAGCTTGTCTTTTACAGTGGAACTTTGTACAGGAAGTTGGTGGACAAGCGTCGTCTCCGAGAGTCGCTCTGAATTTGCTTAGCCCTCCTCCGCAGAACAGATGATCGAAGGAGATTGGCAACTTTTACTGAGGTGGGTCAAAGTCTCCTTCCTTTATGAGTTGTTACAACATGAATGGGAGCACAGAGAGACCGAAAGAGAGGGGAGGGAGGCAGAGGAAGTGAATGGTGTAGTTTTTCTCAGCTCTAGCGCCCCTGAGCAAGGTGAGAGGTGGGGGGCCAGGGGGCACTGGCTGGGTGGTCAACATGATCGAGACTGCGTGTGTGTTTATGTGTGTGTTAATGGCTGTATGTGCATGAAAGTCAGAACGGGAGGGCTTCTCTATGGTAACTATGCAGACATGGGAATAATCAAATGCCTCTCATATTTCCTTCTCACTGCTGTTTGATGCTTCTCCTCCCTTCCTTTCTATTCTTGATTTTCAGTCACTTTTCTCACCCTCGAACTGCTCCTTCTATTCTTGTGTCATTGTTATCCCATTTCTTAGCTTACTCATGCACATTCTCTGAGGTTTCGCTCTTTATGGGCTGCCGAATGAGGTGCAGACCAAAATGACTACTCTAATCGAGAACCCGCACGGGTCCTAAAACAACATGCAGCGTTTAGCCAACATAATTCATTCCTTTTGGTCGTAAAATACCCAGCCCTAATAAAAAAAAAAAGGGCATCAGGCAATGAAAGTTGAAGTGGCTAAATTCATGCGGCCTCTTCGGAAGAAAAACAGAGCACAGGGCTTTTATAGAAGAGTCAGTTCAAGGATGTTGGATGATGACATAAATGCAATAGCTTCACATTTTAGAGAGGAAAAAGAACTTACAGTTGGAAGTTGTTATTGTAATTTGGTTGGTTTGGCAAGAGCCAGGAACACTGGGGAATGGCTCATATTTTATATTGACTTGCCAATAATTACATCCATCATTTTTTCTGTTCAAGTATATATCCAAAGATAACAGATTGCATTTTCACATTAACTCGTTCACTGCTATTGACGTTTATATTCGTCAACTAGAGGTCCAACAGTTTACTGCCACACATCTATATATTTGTCGAGTAGGTTTTGAAATGGTTAAGCGTGGAAAGAAGCCAGCTTGTCTGTGAAATTTAGACTTTTAAAGCAATGTAATGACCAACATATTCCTGTAGATGGTCCCGCTGCATCGCTTTAGATTTAAGATGAGCACAGTTTTTGAGTTGAAGACTGACTAGTGGGTGAAACTTGGCGTCTTACGTCCTTTGAGTGAGACAAATGCCAACACGATGGAAGTCAGATGACGCATTTCATGGAGTGAATGACAAACGCCATGTAATAAATTTGATCCATTTCATGAGTCAGCATTGCTCACTGTTTCATAATTGTATATCTGTAAATAATTTTGCTATCACAAACCCTTTCTGTTTTTGTTGCATTTTTGTTTGAGGTATAGGAAAGCAAAGTGTTGTATCACAGTTTAACATTTGACAAAGATTTAATTTTTTTTGCTTCATAGTCAAAAGCTGCCAGGCAAAAGAGCGAGAGGTAGACCAAAGAAAAGGTTTATGGATGTTGTGAGGGAGGACATGAGGACAGTGGGTGTTAGAGAGGAGGATGCATGAGATAGGCTTAGATGGAAGAAGATGGCACGCTGTGGCGACTCCTAACGGGACAAGCCGAAAGAAAAAGGTCAAAATGTGCTATTTGTGGTTAAACAACTTAAGACTTACTCAAGATGGGAAAAAGCTAGTAATGTTTTTTTTTTTCCTCCCAAAAGATGAGTCTACTTTTTCTGTTTGTAGTTTCAGTGCTAATTGTCACAGAACACAATCTCTACAACGCCTCGCAATATGGGCACCTCTGCTTTGGCAGCGAATTCATTTATCATTGTTGATTCCTTGGATGATAAACTGTGAAGGGCACTAATTCCTCAATTGAAAGTAGAAACTATCAGCTTCAAATGTGAGAGCCCTAAAATTTTTTCACATATTACAACATATCACAGCAATCTGGGTAGCATGCAAATACCTCCCCCTTGATGCTGTGAGAAAGGGGGATAATATTAAAATCAGAATGGCTGCTCATCAAGTCCTTTGAGGGAGCACAATGACATCATTGTCGCTTTTTTTTTCTTTCCAAACTCGTCTTCTGGCAGAAGCAGTTTTTTTTCTTAACTCGGCCACCCGTTATGAATTCGAATACTAAAAAATATATAATCATAGTGGCATTAGGTAGACTGATCCACACACAAGTCTGATTAATTTCCTTCTAAACACGTATGCTAACGCGTGAATACAGTCATGTTAGTCATGGTATAAAATTTGGTGTTTGCATGTGTGCTCATGTTTGGGTGAAGTTGTTTTCAACTGTAGCACCACCGCGGGTAGCTAGGGAGCCTCAGTCAAGAGCTGCCTTCTGTCATCAGATGCTGCGAAATCTAAACACTAGCAGCCACAAACCTTATTCTCTCTTCTACTGTGACGATGCTCATATCAACTTCTCAAACCAACGTTAACCACCCACATATGTTCTTATCCTTCAATTTTAGCCTCCCAAAAAATGTTTTTTTTTTTTTTTAGATTTTTCTTCCACTTTTGTTTTTGATGCTGTCCATGTTCACACCCATCTTTGATCTTTTCTTATATTCCTTGTGTTGTCACTCTCGGGGGTATTGCTGTCAAAAGTCTGCAGTCAAAAGTTGAACCGTTGTGCATTGAATATTGATCCAGGCAGATCACTTAAGACATGATCAAGCGATGTGAGGCAAAAACATTCTTTTCAAATGGCCTGGGAGTGACACAATTGGTCCCGCATGTCTTTTCTCACCAGGCATCAGTGTCATGTTCGCAGCTTCCACATGTTTTGAACTCAGTGGATTGGGCACAGGGATGATGCCAACTGTTCTTCCCCAGCACACAGCTCAAGCAGGAGAAAAATTGACAGTACAGAAAGTGGGATGTTTTATCTAACCCTGACACTGAATACTGACGCAATTTACCACTTCTGACTTCTTGACTTTCATTTTTCTCCTACACTGGGCATGCGATGCACAGTTTCAGAAGTGTTGTTTTTAAATTCATCCTCATGCTGCACAAGTTAATCGCCTCGAAGTGCACTCTACACGCTATGTTGGGGGTGGTGCTGTTCCACTTACGTTCTATAGTTGATGGTAATGCAAGTTTAAAAAAAAAAACAAATTTCCATTCTGTGAATTTGGGAATGGTAAAGATGAGAGAAATGCTTTAATTTCTGAGGAGAGGTGTGTTGAATTTTTTGTGACCATGCTCAAAACAAGTCAAAATGCTCTGTATAATTTTATACTCATATCTACTACAAAATAAAGAATAATATTATATACTTATATAATATGCTATGCTAAAATCATATAGCTATTGCATTAATAGAATGAAATCTTTACATATGAATCAGTGATGAAGTTTTCCCGGAATTCCGATTTTCAAGTTTTCATGACAATTCCTCCGGAAAATTGAGCAAAAAATGCCTAAAATTAATCCAGATATTAGTTGACAATATTGAACGAACATGCGTTTGAGTTCGTTGTTGTGCTTTCACGAGCGTAGCTATGTTGAGGCACTAACACGAGTAAGAGTAATGCCCCTCCCCTCGCATTCTCTCAAGACGTCGCTTATTTTGTGTGGTCTTGACATTAATTTACGTGTTTTTTTCATAAACGTTGTTAACTAAACACGGCTACTTCAAAAAACAACCGGTATTCACCCGGAAACAGGAAATGCAAGTTAAACGTACTGAGCATGTACGAAAGTGCAGGTTCAGAACTGCTTCACGTAATGCGAGAACATTTACGTCGAAAGTCATCAACATCATGAGCCATGTCAAAGGAAATTCAGTTACACCAGGCAGGAGTGCTCTTTGCGTCGATCGCGAGGCAGAGTGACCGCGTAAAACCCCCCCCAAAACATTAGACTATCATCCACCTCGTCGCTTGATTCAAGTGTGGCCAATACGTCGAGCGCATGCACATAAAGGCGCGTTCTAGCAAGCCGGCCTCCTATTAACAGCAGTCCCGTGGTGCGTGCCCCCCCCCCCCCCAACAATACGTCACGATTACTGACAGGAATGTTTGTTCCAATGTATCTCTAGCTTGTTGCCACAAATGGCGATTATGTTGAACTAAACTTTCAGCATTTTCAAAACTTTGCGAGTATAGACCCTTCGTGTTTCTTCATTGACAGGCCAGTGCATTTAGCTTGTCTTCAGATCAAGTTTGGCAGATCAATTTATAGATGAAAATTTTTAAATACTGTTTTATATCCTGTTCTACTAATATTAGTTGAAATTGGAAATTATCATTTCCGAGTTTTAATTTTTTCTATTTTAGTTATGTATTTTTTCATTTTATATCTAATTTACAGTTAGTTTATATTAATCCAGTAAATTATTTTAAGGCCATCCCTAATAACACCCGCAACTTTATCTGCGAGCATAACTAAATGTCAAATGTGAGTGACTGTGTGTGTGTGTATATATGTATGTATAAAAAAAAAATAATATATATATGCCCCCGGACCCCCTAGTGGTCGCATTTGTATTTTCAGGAATTTTCACGAAAGTCCACTTTCATCTCTAAATAATTCATTGTGGCTCCTTCTAGTGTGTGCAACTTGGCTACTCACCAGTTATATTACTATCATGTGCACAGAACCAGTGTAACTGACGCTGTATGCTGCAGTAATAATTTTTTCGCAGAGGATAAAAAATGTCCGAGTATTCTTATTTTGCTTCTCTTTCTACGTTGTTGCATTGTTTGCCACACATTTGTCAGCCAACGGCAAATTGCATGGTTTGTTAACATTAACGGCTGATATTTAGCATTTTGTTGATCGGCTTTGTCATAATTTGCCGATGGGATCCACCATGTCATTGATTGGCTCCACAAAAGACATTTACTCTGCGTTTTCATCGTTGCAGTATATTTCAACCCCAAAGCCAGTTTTTAGCCGTATCGTGTGTAAATATCTGACCACCAATTAAGTTATTTAGATTAAAAAAAAAAAGAGGCAGAATTTAATGTGTGCATCAGACAAGACAAATTTGCTCTTTTATGACTGCACTATGTCAGACTACTGGGGAATAAAAAAATCTGTATTCCAACACCAGAATATACAGTAAATGAACAGGTTATTTAAATAGGAACATTCCTCCATCTTCTGATCGGATCAGTAATTGTTTTTTTTTAAACTCTCAAAACTCAAAAATCTTGATTTCGTAAAGTTTACATTGAGACAAGAAAACATAAGACCAAACTTTGTGGTTGTGTAATTCAAATTTTTACTTGTAGCTTTAGGGCAAACTTCAACTGGATAAGGCATTTAACAGCTTGAGGTCTCTTTCTTTGAAGAATCAATGTAACTGTTGGTTGCTGTCAAGTGAATTGAGTTCACTGCACACAGCATTCGTATAAAAAAAAATCCTTGCAGGTTAAAGAAAGAATCGATTGAATAACTGCCCCTTCAAAAACTCGTAAAACAGGTCAAACTGAAGGCATAACTGTAAATCCATCATTATTTGAGTCCAAGGCGAATAAATATAGCCCAACCACAAGATCATGACCACTTGTGGAATAAGAGATCCAATTCATGAGCCCTATCAAATATTTTGGCTTGAGTAATAGGGCTCACCCAAACAGTGAGTTTACTGTAATGGGGGTACTTTGCAATGGTGTACAACGGACCTTTCCGATTTGTCAATCACTCGTACAATAATAGCCAATCAGATAGCTGCATTGTCTTAACCCCTAGCTTGACGTGACCCTGCCGCCATGTTGTCCCACAAGCAATACTGGTTTTTAGTAGCGTGCGCTTGGAAAAGTTAATGTTACAAAGAATATGCGCTTGGGGAACGTGCAATTCTGATGAAAGATATCCTGCGAGGTTACAGGGCCCCAGTTGATTCATTTTCCAAACCCTAAAACACAGTTGAGGAACTGTCTACGATGGATTATGACTCGTGGAAGACCGCACGTACAACTAAATGTGGACAATATCAACGAACACTAGGCTGTATGTTTGAAGGTAAGTGAGGGAGAAGTATCTTCTCTGAGTTTGATTGAATTATTATTAGTGCTTTATACATTGCAGGAGAACAACTTTCACTTTGTTCGTGTATCACTGAATGAAGTGTGTAATGTTTTATGCAGAAGAGTTGGATTAGTGATACGTAAATGCGCGATGTCATGCAAGAGAAAGTTCTATTTGCCTATTTGTATCACATCAGACTTTTAAAATAGAGCACTGGGTGGGATTACGAGCCATGTCAAACTTTTTCATCTGGTGACTACAGTACTGACTGAGTTAATCACCATTGTTTAAATGTAGAAAATCGAACCTTACTCACTTATAAAGACTACAATGATATTACTCATGATCTTTCCAAGTAAAAAGTACTCACCCTGCTTTACATCTGCATTACAATTCCACTATTTTATCCTGTTGGATTTCAACATGACGTTTGTGAGGCGTCAAACTTTTTCGCACCGATCGCCAACATTTAGCTGGTCATTCCAAAATCTTAATTCTGTGTACATATCCTTGCATGAAATAGTTGAGACCTCTCTGTAGAACTCTTGGACAAGTATGACCCACTTGGCAAAAAAACATGCTGCAATATTATCTGGAATATGCGATAGAGAATTTACTTCAAACCTGTTCTGTTCAGTTGCCATTTTAGATATGAGCAGTAAAGCTTGTGGGACATGGCCACTGTAGCTAAAGGGGCTGAGCTCAAGATAATCAGTCGGAAAGGTCCATTGTGCTACATGCAGTGGATGGATATGCAAAGAAGTAAAATATTTTGTGTGTGTGGCAGTTGTCACCTTTGCACTACTGAGCATTACTGCCACCTACAGGACCGGAAGGAGTTCAATTTCATTCGAGGGTTTCAGAATTGTGCAGCCTTGGCGGAGGTCTGTCCTCAAACGAGTGTAATCTTTCTTTTTCCTTTTTGGGGTGTCTCCCAGTTTCACTTGTCAGTTTTTGGTCTAACTGCAAATGCTGTGTAGCTCCTGGGGTGGGACTACATTTTGTCATTGAAAGTCTTTGGCACCTGTGTTAAGGTCCTTGGTGCTGTTTATGTCGACAAAATTACATTACTGACAGACGAGCATTAGATAATAGTGTTACTGGAAAGGAGAAAGTGATTTCACACACCCACTCAAGGTTCTTCTTGAGCCTACCCACACATGCTCCTTATCCAACTGAGTCAGAATGCTTGACGCATGGGTATGACAGCCACAAGTTTGAGCTTTGAACGCATGGTAATGTCAGATAATTTAGGAGTGTTGGTGGCAGATGAAACCCTCGTATTGAATACACTTTACAGTGCTCGTGACATGCTCTAGTGGGCGCCGTTCTGTCACCGTCACTCAGCTCATCCCACCTGCACGCAGTTGTCACTGGGACCCAAGCCACAAATGATGGAAGCAGGATAATGTTAACTGGTACTGTAAATAGACAGACGATAAGGTTTGGCATTGCATTGTGTAGTAGCTGCAGAGTGTGTTCATTCAGTCAATCACTGATAAGGTGTGAAATATAATCCTGCATGTGTGTTTGTCCTTGCACGTGATGAGGTCCACTAATTCCTCTACTGTGTTGTCAAAGAGTGGAAGGGAGCAGAGGGGATAATAAATGTAGAAAACGCTGTGTAAAACATAAGTTAATGTTTAATCAAATTGAAACCTAGAGTCTTTAACAGTCTAGAGAAACAAACTACCACACAGTAAAATCATCCAGCATAACATTTACTTTAGTCACAATGCAAATGAGCTCCATGTTGGTATACTCGACCTTGCCTTGCCATAAAATGAGCCTGCCTCCACAGGTTCAAAGAGTGATACACAGTGATTACTATATGTGGTTGCACTTCAAATATTGCAGGTCATGTGGACGAAACATGCCACTAATTTAAGTCCCTTTTCAACGCATACCCATAACAGAGAGGAGGCCGAACATACTCCATCCAGCTGTTCCTGTTTGTGTCTCCATCTCAGTTTTAAATTTATGAGCGCAAGCTGTACACTGACTTTGTAAAACAATATTCTCACACACATTCATACTCCAATGCTTCTTCCCCCAGAGAGTTTCATCTCCTGTCCACTATTTATTTATTTATTTTTTTTGTCAAAATCTGATTGTCAAACGTGGTCAAGAGCTCATTTTGTAAAGTTAAGTTTTAATGCAAATGACTGATCAGTGCTTCTATGGAGAATTTGTCAATCACGACTTTGACCTCAAGCAAATGTGTGCATGATAAACGTTTAAAAATATTAGCTTCCCGAGTGTTTATTAATCTCGAGTTTATGCTGCAGCTTGTACAGAAAGACCTAACTCTTGAAGATAATTCCCAAGGTGCCTCTTCGCCTCTGCTTAATCAGTCGTCGCTCCTCATGTTTGGTTCTCTGGTTTGATTAGCTAATGAGGCAGCGTAGCACCGGTACTTGTGACAAATTAGTTTCATACAAAAATACTTCGCGGCCATTTTGTTCGTCTTTTCCTTTGTGGAATAATAAGGCATTTAGTCACTCATTTGCTACAGTATGTTTAGAAATTTCATAGGTAGGGATTGTACAGTGGATATCTTTCTGCTCTTTTGTATGTTAAAGTAATGTATAAAATACTTGTAAATTTTGAGATGTGGTCAGTTTAAATTAATCAAATTAATTAGCTGATGACTACCATTACATATTATACAGCATATCATCACAACCCTTATATACCATACAAAAATATGCCACTTTGTGGCCTGTGAGCTTCAGAGGGATGACATCAGAACTGATGAAGCTTGATTGCATCCTTTAAAAAGTATAAAGATTGCAATGGCATCATTTTTATGATATTGTCATTGATCATGCAGTAAAGCCCTCATCCATATTCAGTGTTCACCATTACAAATTTATTGAATTTTCTGCACATATTTGCAGAAAGTTTATTTTTTCCATCTCAAAGCTATTATTTTTAAGTTGGTGTTGTAAGACTAGTTTGAAGTGATGATCTACTGTTCTGGGCTCTTAGTTTGTGGTAGATTTTAAGTTTAAACTGTTAAGATATGCAATTAGGAACATTTTTACTGGTGCCGTCAGTTACTCACGGCTGAGTCGCAACAGGGTTAGGACTGTCTTTGGAAAAAGCTTAATAATCTGTAAATTTTCTTTATGATCATCTAAAAATGGGAATTCACATTCAGCTACTTGTTAAATAAAACAATCTTTAGCTATCAAAAAGGATATCCCTTTCAGCATTTGGTAAAGCATTTCAATAAACGAAATACTGTATACAAAAGATCCAGTCTTAAAATCGCAGTTGGCCTTGACCTCCACTTTGGATATTTGCACTTTCCTCTAGTGGTCTGACAGACACAATTTCAGAGAAGAACAACAGCTTATGGTGGAAAAGAACACTTTTTTACTGCTCGTACGCAAATAAAACATAAGGACTTTGTAGTCCACAGTGCAGTTGGAAAGACAAATATTATTTTCTTTATGAGCCGGAGAAGTCCGGAGACAAGCAGCAAAAGAGAAAAAATAAAAATCTAAATGATTGAATGGCTGAAGTATTAAAGCTCGTAACTTTGACTGTGGGATCTTGTCCTGCGAGGAGAGACGTGAGAACCACAGGGGAGTGCTGTCAGAGCTGCAATTAACTGGGATATATGCACACAAGTAAATGGTTATACGTTAGACCCTCTAAACTTACCCTGGCAGAGCAATTGCCTTAGTAAACCTTTATATTGGATTGGAAATTGCAGTTTAATTAGTAGTTCTAAATGAAAACGTTTTCACCTTCAAACACAACAAGCGATATTCAGAAGAAAGCAGGAAATGTTTTATTGTATGCTTTTTTTTTTTCTGTTGCAGTTCAAGATCTTAGTTTTTTCTTCTTAAAATCATTTTACTGCTTTTTTTAATGACTGGTCTTTTGCCACTCTGTAAGATTTCATCCTTATGCAATTTAACCCCAATTTATGAGTGACCTCACGTTGTTGTTCAAGATATGAGGTGTGACTCAGCCAATTTTTTTTTAAACTTTCAGGCAAAATTTGGAGATACAAGCGCTTCAGCGAGCTTCAAAATAAACAGGAGATCAAGAGATGAACAAATTTTAAATCCATAAGAGCCTGACTATCAAACTAATTTCAAAACAAAAAGAATGACATCTCGTGTATTGAACTTAAAGCCCAAGTGACATGCCTATAAACATTCTAAAATAGATATTGTAATGAAAAACACACATAATATTATTCACTTCAATGTCTATACGAAAAAATAAACGAGTGTGTCATCCATGCGCAACGTTGCGGAAGTCTCACTCGACATCCAAGTGGTAGCCGTATTGCCTGCAACGTCATCAGCAGATGTCACACTGGGACATTCGCCATTGAAAACACGTAGTGGTACCTGCTATGGGAGAGGAACAACAGAGATTTTTGGGTTTTTCCGACGCCCCTTCTGACACGGAAGCTCTTTTCCCAGAAGAGAACATCTCACAATTGAGTGAACTGACTGGGGCAATATTTACCCTATTGTTTCGAGCCATATGTAGATGATATGCGGATCACTTCTAACTAACAACAGACTCCTCGACAGTATGTAGTGTACTAAGCTGCGAGCGACGTCAACGGTGTAAAGCGGCCCGGCTCCGCGACGAGCCGCCCCGGCCGAACCTGTGATCGGTGGATGCGGTGTGCCGAAGCCGTGAGAGGCGAACGTGGGCGCCGACGTGCACATCGACACATATAGCACCCCTGACTTACGTACAAGATCTTTTGTTTCGCTCTTAGAAGATTATGTCCTCCCTACCCACTATTATTTTTTTTTAGTAGCTCTATACTCACCTACCCATCATTTGGAACCCACGAAGCTCTCGCCCTTTGCATCTGTGCAATCCATTTTTCACGACCATCCGGGTCTTTTGGAAGCATATGAAGAGTAAATCCATCCTCCCGAGTGTTCGGACAATATCCACCAATACAACGAGCTGGCATTTTGGCTAACATGAAGGAACAAACAACTGCATTCCTGCAGGTAAAACCAGTAAGAACACACGAGGCCGCCTGACTGGGGTCCTGCTGATAACATCACTTCCTGCTTCTTCTCCAAAACAAATCACTCGAGAGGATTTTCATGGCGGGAACGACAAAAAGCCATAGACATCAAAATCATGTTGTGTGGTGGAAAAAAACGGCTGCCTTTTTTTTTTTTATAAATTAAAAACATACTAAAAAAATCATGCTTTTCATGTCAGTGAACCTTTAAATTTGGCTTACAACATTCTATATAGCCTGCTTTGGCTCTAAGGAGTTCTGAGTCCATGTCCCCCCAGCCCCTTCTACTTATTCTGTCATGAAGCATTTTCAAACTGGGCCCTCTGGGAGAAAAAGAACAGATTGTCACTTGAACTCTGTTGTATAAATACAGTTTCATGTGTTCAGTCAATGTAAACACAGGGATATTGGATATGGGTCACTTGAAAATGTGTCTAGGTCTAAAACATCTGATATGGGCACGGGATTGGAATTTGGCACTAGCCTAGTTTTCCTGAGACTTTTTCACCCCATTGACATTCAGGCTCTTTGAACTCTGTATGCTAATGTTGACTTGCATCAGCGCACTGTCGTCACAAGGCTGATTATCCGTCTACCACCTTGTCAAATGATCACAATCATTGCTCGACCAAAGCCACCACGTCCACTCACACTGCTGATCAGCATTTCAAAAAGGGCTCAGATTCCAGGCATGATTTTTCTCACACATTCTCTTGGTAGAAGGGAAAAGGGGACAATAGAGGGTGGGTGGGATGCGCGTCAGGAGGAGCGGGAGGCAGATGAGCCTGCAGGCATGTGAGTTATGCCACCACTCTTAAATTGATTCACTCACCAAGGGGTGTGGATAGAAACCTCCAGATGGTTATGACACAAAAGTCATTAGATGATGGCAAATGTCACTGTTTGAGAGTTTGTACCACAGTCACCAATTATGAACTCATCACAACAAAGACGTGACACAGATGTTTGTCACATGATTGAAAGACTGAACACTTTGCTTGCACATGTGCCTAACTCTCCCTTTCCAGCTGTTGCTCTCCTGCTGGGCCCTTCTCCTGGTAGCTATTATGAGTGTATGTGTATGTGTGTCTGGGTGGTCCTGCCCCATCTCCCTCCCCCTAATAGTTTTATACCGTTGTGCTGTGGCAATGCTCGAGGGTGGGTAGAGGGGAGTGAAGAAGGGCTGCGGGGGCTCGGTGTGGCTCTGTTGAGAAAAGCAGACGACAGGGCTAATAAAGCTTCACAGGGTCTAGGCCCATCGCTCTCAGCACTTCCTCTCCGCTGCCCTCTCTGGTCTCTGTTGCCCCCTCTGTCCGCCACCCCCTCCCTCTCATAGGCACATGTGGTTCAGTCCTAATGGGACCCAGCTGGAATCCCACCTTGTGGACCCCAGCTCGGGCGCTCCTCTGTGTTCTCGCTTTCAATCTTCAACCACAGATGGCACTCCTTCAGGCAGTGCATTCACCACCGGGGGATGTGTTTAGCATCCTTTTATTTTAGCCTTCCTCTTCCTTTGCATCTTTTTTTTTTTTTTCTTCTCCACTTCCCATGTGGTGGTTGTCTGAAGTTGCACTTCAGGAGTGGGTCTGCTTGGGAACTATTTTGTCATGCAGACCATCAGCTCTTTCCTCCCCAGTTAGTCCAGTCTGACCACATCGAGTTGTTCACACATCAGGCTTCCCCTGGCTGCTTTAATCTGTGCCCCCTCTGTGGTGAGGTAGCGTGGGGAAACATTTGTTACCCAGACCTTCTCTCCTTCATCTCTCCGGAGTCACACAATCGGCATGTAAACAGGGCTGGCCAATGGTCCGTCCCCAAGCTTTTATGGTACACAGGAAAAGCAAACAAACAAACTGGAGAATTACATGCACTCGTCTGTGGACCATTCTTACAGTGCTACAAGAGAACAAAAGTTGCATGATTATGTGAGATTGTTTGTGGCACGTTATGTGACTTCATCTCAATACTTGGTTCGGAAAGAGCAAAACACCGTTGACTGGGGCGTATTTCTTTGTGGCCTGACATTTAACCGCAAAGACAAAGGAAAACAATATGGTTCAAAGAAACTGTCCGTGTTACAGTCTCACACATGGCCGTTGTGGGATTTTTATTGTAATCACACCGAGGACAGACAGCCATGTGCCACAACATCTTATCATTGTCAAACCATAAGTAGATGTTCACACTGAAGAATGGTTTGTGCCCCTGCGTGTGGTCCTTTTTGTGGCTCATGCATATGGTGTCATAATGGTTCCCGTCCATGTCTGAGATGAAAGAGAGCTGGGTGCGGCGACATTGGCTTTGTGCTCTTGAATACATTACGCCTGACCAGATCCATCCCTGTGATCAGAGCACACGTCAGGACAAAGTCACACTTTCTGTTCATCTATTATACACGCGATTTGTCAATTAGACACAAAGTAACACAGTCTAGGCACAAACCAAATTTTTTTCTCTTTAAATTGCTACTTTTGTGGATTTACAGCTGTTTTCTTTATATCATCATTGACCACACCCTTCTCTTAAATTTAGCTGACAATTTGTCCTCGTATTACTGACTTGACTTAATACCTTTTGAGATGACGTTATTCTCACGTATTCTTGACTATTGACTGGATGCTATTCAGAGCTTTCATCACAGTAGTTCCCTTGTGCGACTGAACAACTGAAATTAGCAAAAAAGTGAGCATGTATTTGTGTATGTATTCTTTATTGAAATTTTAAAGCTTCATACAGTACCAATAGAAATATCAACTTGAGGTGCAGGTATTGTACACTTGGGCTGGTAATCCTCACATTCTACACTATAGTATCTGTGACTTTGAATGTGTGTTACCTTTTAAAAGACAGGCCCTGGCCTGTAGAGTGATGTGCGAGTCATCTAATTAGAATGTAGAATAGGCTGTTGTGGGCACAGGTTATGAGGCTGGTTGGTATTTCTGCAAACTTTTATTGCCATTTATTTTTCAGAGTAAAATTATGAGTTTTATATTGTATTGTCAAATTTTATTGTAAATGATTAATAAAGGCAATATATGTCAACACTTTCAGGGGGCTGTCAACTACTTGTGGTTTTTCATAATGTGCAGAAGGGCGTGGTCCCCAGCCCTGATTGAGAGTGGGGGTTTATTGGACATGGATTAAAAAAAAATGTGGTGGAGTACATCTAAAATAATTCATTTCAATTATCTGTAATTTCCTTATAATTGAGAACTAATTAAGGCGTGTTGTTGTGGCGTGTTCTGATTAAGTTGTGCCCATCTTCACTTGCCCTCGCTGTCTATGTTCAAGCCTATTGTCCAGATTGAAACCATGACTCTTTCCCCTCCACCCTGTGTGTACATGGAACGGAGGACGCCCGGAGTGTTTATGTGCAGCAGACGTCCAGGCTAAACAGGAAGGGACAAGAGACCGTCACTGGGGACTCTGGATGGAGACCCACTTCCACAGGCCCTCTCAGTATGGATTATGTTCAGCATTGTTCATTTTTATGAATATCTCAAATGTGTCAAACACCTCGAAATGACCTCATGTGGGTGGTAAAGATCTGTCTAAGTCCATGTAAATGAATTTGTGCACACACTTAGTATGCATGTATGTGGTTTTCATCCCGGTTTCTGTGATTGGACAACACAGGCAGCAAGGGAGTCACTACTCTGTCCAAGCTCTCTGGCCTTTATGCAAGCTTTGCACACAGAAAAATAAATAGTGCTAGAGGTAGAGGAGAGGAAAGTGAGTCTGTTTGAAGTCAGGGAGGTACAGAGTGCAGCTAAGAGACAGAAACCTGAACGCACCCTTGTTAAGAAACGGTAATGTGTGTGGCAGCAATAACACAGTTCCAGAACTTGGCTCTGTGTGTACACATCAGCCAGTGTAACCCTACACACCACTCTGATGATGTCAGATTAGCATTACTTGTGAGCTAGGTCTCGTGTGTGCAAAGTACCAAATGTGAGGTCTACTATTGTTTTTTTCGGGGACCAACAGAAATGTAAACAGCGTAAGGTAGCGGCTAAGGAAGAATTAAAGAGCAGAGACGTTCCATGCATGCGTATGTTTGTGTGGCAAAGGAGATGACGACATTGGCGGTGGAGCAGGGAATGAGTGAAAAGGCTCTGGTCAGTGTGAAGCTGCGCCTGTCACACCACCGTCGCTCTACTGGGTGCACGCTAGACTCACAATAGAGCACTCAGACTCCACCACTGGCAGGGGCCTGAGCACTGGCGGATGGTGGTCTGCCAAGAGCTGTCAGCTCCATGGCAGCTTAAATGTTTAAGCTGTGCAGCCTGGGAGGCGCACAATCGCAGTCAATGTTGGCATTGGATTTCACATTACACTTAAAAGGTTTTCCGCTCGGCTTTCATAAAAGAAAGAAATCCCAGTCCAATGTTCTTTATGGTGGGGAGTCTCTACAAATAAAAACACACTTGCAAGCTGACAAGCATACAGCAAAGCAACAGGTGGCACTCTAACCTGTAACTGTTTGGTCATTTAACATCTTTTACAGAAAAGGGAATGAACGAACTGAGGAAAAGGGCACTATACAAAAGTATTGTGTATTGAGTATCATACCAGAACATGAGTAAAGCAAAATAAGTAATTAACAAGTAACTGAAAAATTGCATTAAAAATTAACTTTTATGAGGCTTAAAAGCAGTGTGCATGCTGTTGAAAAACTGAAACCTCATTTAAATACCTACAGCATCATCACTTAATGTCTATACTAATTAATTGTAAGTAATTTAATACAAGACATTAACAGATTAAGAATCAATGTGGTTGGATGAGCTTTCAAAGTTTTCAGGCTAATCAAGGTGGTCTTGAACCTAAATAGAACCTAAATTTTCAAAACACTTTTAAAGCCCATCTAACTTAGTTTGAACAGTCTTCTGAAAAATATCCACATTAGACCTTAAAGTACATTCTGATTAGTTTATTAATGTTTGAAAATAATTCCCCAAGATGAGTGGCAAGACTGACAAAAATATCGTACCCAATTGTGTGCGCTATACCATATTCGGGCGGGAGGGAGCAGTGGGTTTGTAATCTGCCATGTTGAGCTGCATGGCCACGTAGAATATTGGGTGTGTTAGCCTTTTGTTCTGGAACAGTTTTTGCTTTGTAACAGGAATTTGAAAGGTTTATTTATTTTTTAGTCTATTAAAAATGCAGCTGCATGGAATAATGGTTGAAGAGGACAGACAGAGGGACAATGGAAAAGGGGAAGAGGGGTGTGAACCACAGCCGAACAATGGACCTTTCCGACCTGCCAATCACTTTTAAAATTACAGCCAATCAGATAGGTGCATTGTCTTAACCGCTGGCTTGACACACCCTTTTCGCCATTTTGTCCCACAAGCAATGTTAGTTGTCAGTAGTGTGCGCTTGGAAAAGTTAATGTTACGAAGAAAATGGTCCTCCGTTGCGCTTGGGGAACGTGCAATTCTGATATCCTGCTGGGTTACAAGGGGCCTGGTTGATTAATTTTCCAAAGCCTAAAACACAGTTGACGAAGTGTCTACGATAGATTAAGGCTTGCGGAAGAGCGCACATACAACTGTGAACAATATCAACAAACACAAGGCTGCATGTTCGAAGGTAAGTGAGGTAGAAGTATCTTCTCTGAGTTTGATTGAATTATCACTGCTTTATACATTGCAGGAGAACAACTTTCACTTTGTTAGCATATCACTGATCTGCTGAATGAAGTGTGTCATGTTTTATGCCGAAGAGTCTGGTTAGTGATGCGTAAATGCGCCACGCCATCCAAGAGAAATGTCTGTTTGCCTGTTTGTATCGCATCGGACTTTTAAGACAGGGGACTGGGTTCCATTACGAGCCAAGTTAAATGAATACACCCACTCACTGATAAAGACTACGATGATATTACTCGTGATCTTTCCAAGTAAAAAGTACTCACCCTGCTTTACATGTGCAGAATGATTCCACTATTTTATCCTGTTGGATTTCAATATGAAATTTTTGAAGCCTCAAACTTGTTTGCATCTATCGCCAACATTTCGCTGTAACTCTGACATTGCGTCTTGCTCCGTCCAAAATCTAAATTCCGTGTACATATTTACGTGTACATGCGTGAAATAGTTGAGACCTGTCTGTAGAACTCTCTTGGACAAGTCTGACGCATTTGGCAAAAAACATACTGCAATATTATCTGGAATACGTGGTAGAGAATCGACTTCAGACATGTTGGAAGCTTGTGGGACATGGCTAAGGGGGTGGAGCTCAAGGTCGCCATCAGAAAGGTCCATTGGGTAGATATTTGATGACAAGTAACACCTCTCCCCCACTACTTAAGAAATTGAGCACCTTTGTTGGCCTCAGCAATTGCCTGGTTACCTACGTATCTACATCTGGAAAATATATCTTCCCTATGGATACTCTGGTGGGGTGGCTGCTTTCGCACACCGCATTATCGGCAGTGAATGCGTGCATGTCACCCAGTGAAAGACATAAGTGTGAGAAGGAGGGAATTTTAAAAAAGTCTGTATTGACAGGCATTTTGCGGAAAAGGGATTGGCATTGGTGTGGCCATGTTAGAGCGCATCTTTGCCACGGTTTACGTAAAGCCCCGTGACAAACTAGACTGCCCCTCAGAGGTCAAGATATGCACAGCAGTTACTTTGTAACCCATTGGTTAATGATTGGCCGGTTTTTTTCACATTTACTATTGTTAATTGTTCTCTGAGTCATATCACTTGTTCAAGCCTTTTCTTCTATTCAAACAAGTCAATTATGTATGATTATTGCTCCAACTGGATCGGTCTGAAATTGGTATGGGCCAAAACTCAGGGCTGGAATATCTCAAATAAATGAAAACGTAGGGTCTTGACATACAACCAAGCATCATGGGACAGATATTGAACTTCATTTAGAATTGATGTTTTAAAAAGTAGTCCAACTGCATATTTACATTGACACCTTTATATTTAATAAGAGTAGAAACAGTTATTGTTCCCCATGAATCCTCAAAAGTAAATTTTTTAGCTCCCATTTGTACAGCTAGTCTTTCACTCTTCACTTCAATTTTTCTTTTAGCGGTTTACCACAAGCTGTTACTTCAATACCATTTTCACCATTTCAGCTTAGTGAAAGAGATTTCAGAGTGCTGGTCAAGGAAAAGTGGGACCAAGCAAAAAAAGGGGAAAAAAATCAGAACAAGCATCAATGCCCTATCACTTTTACAGTAGTGTTTTATTGAGTACTTTGCTATGGCTCGCCGGTGTGGTCATGATGAAATTTCTCTCAGGCCAAGGCTCATCAGTTCCCCTTTCTCACTCCATGAGAGGAGGTGGTCCCTGCTTTTACTGATGGCCGTCTTTGATCCACCTCTCTCTTCTCCGCCATGATTCATCCTCCTGGCGCACACAAAGGGTGTCTCCCCCCCACCCCTCCACCCAAAATGCAGCAGCTGCCTTTCGGGGCCAAGCGTCAGGCTGTTGAGGAAGGAAGACCACATAAGAGGAGCAGGGAAGCAAAGAGTGACAAGAGAGGAGAAGAGCACGCGGTTTCACTCACCTCTGCTGTCCCTGACAGGCCCCGTCTCTCTGGAGCGTACCTCCAGAGGGCCTTATTCAGAGACTCACCTAATGAACACTCCTGCCCTCATTCAGCCCCACAATGGAGTCCTCCACTGCCATTGAGCTTGCTCACAATGGGGAACATCGTTCCAATTAAACCCCCGAGACAATGAGCTGAGGTAGGTGAAGGGGTGGAGGTGTGTGGGTAATATCTGTGCGCATGAGGGGTCGAGCTGGGGGGTCAGTAGGGTAATGAACAGGCCCGAACCAGCGGACCTCTTCGGAGGTCCTCTGAAGTGCCATTGCCTCTGATGTACTATTTGGATCAGTAAGAAGCAATTACGTGCCCATTCCCAGTACATCCCCAATCCTTCTCCTCCCCCAGGCACATGCAACGTGTGTTTGGGGGGTGGGGGTGGGGGGGAACTGTATGTCAGGATGCAGTCCTGCATTTAAACTGAAATCAGTGTATAAAAGGCCTCCACTTAGTCGTGTTATGTTAAAGAATTTGGCCACTGTGCATCTGGCCTATGTGTCATTAGAAAAGTGACAAAAGCAGTACTTGTCACAGGTGTGAAATTTAAGGCCTGGACATCATTTTACATTGTCATGTGAAAGCCTGCCATGATTTTCACAAAACTAGCATAAAAAGGACAACAACCAAATGCGGGGGAAATTATGTAATATAATGGCTTACCATATAAGACCATATTAGATAAAGGAACGTGTGAATATCTCACATTCTCGCTAAAGCTGTCGAAGGTCTGGACACGCTTTACTCTGTCATTGGCTGAATCCATCTTACAAAGTTTATGGACATCGTGGTGTCAACTAGGGGAGGCATTCCCTGCATTAGTCATCCTTTTTTTGCCTTTTTTGAGTAGATTTTTGGCAAAACGATCTGTGTGGCTGTACTGCTCATCCTGGACAAGGTGTATGGATGCATCTTTTCCGAAAGAGCCTATACCGGTGACGTCTGGGGGAGGGGTTAATGTGACTAGTCTCTGTGGAAAGGTCACACGTCTGTTAAAGGTCCAAGCACATTTGTTATAATCACCACCGAAGGAAGAAAAAACAATAGATGGGATATTCGGTGTATGCCTTGTGCACAGGGACGGAGTGCTTCCATAATGCTGTATGTCTTGTTATTGACACTGTTGCTCAAAATACAGGGTCCTGAGAGACATGGCATTTGACAGAGACGAGGGTAGATAGCTAAGCCAACAAAGGGCAGGACAAAGGCCGGATCTGCTCCATGATAATGCGCCTCACACTCATGAATATGGCAGCAGTGGTGGTGACAGAGGCGTTAGCGGGCCAACATATCTATCCAGCTTTGTTTGTATGTGTGCCCACAAGACTTGTAACGGCAATGTATGCATGTCCTCACACGTCTGCTCAGTCAATTGCATTTGCATGCATTACTATGGCAAAGTCCACCAGTGTTAAGGCATTTCTGTGTTTCTATCTGCATGTGCTTGGTCCCAGCGGGGCTGAAAAGTCAATCAACAAGTCTGTCAGGGGAACGTGACGCGCTCTCTGGAAAGGGATCAATGCCCTTCGCTCCCCCTCTTGGGACTCTTGCTTAGTTGCTGGAGGCATTGACAATCCATGCAGAGCTGAGCAAATCCCTCATACTGGATTGACAACTGATTGAAGGGTACAGATTTTTATGTGTAATGTCTCTTGAGTGTGGTCTTACAGGGTTTCATCCTCATTTGCAGTATTTGTATGGTATTGGAAATTTCTGCTCTTACTTTCAAGTGTTGTTTGGATGTGGATTTATTACTACCTTATACGAGCCTACTTTAAATATTTAGTCATTTACAATGACTCCCCCCCCCCCTCTGTAGGGACTGGAAATAAAACAATTTTATATGAACTGATAAAACTGCTACATCTAAAATCTTTTACATGTAATTAATTATTTCAAACATCTTCTGTTCCGCTTATCCTCACTAGTGTTGGAGCCAATCCTAGCTTCGGATAAGAGGCGGGGTTTACCCTGAACTGGTCAGCAGCCACTCGCAGGGCACATATACTAAACAGCCATTCGCACACTTACGGGCAACTTCGAGTTTTCAATTCACCTACGATGTATGTTTTTGGGATATGGTAGGAAACCGGAAGTACCGGGAGAAAACTCACTCAGGCACAGGGAGAACATGCTAACTCCACACAAGCGGGGCCAGGATTTGAACCCCGGTCCTCAGAAATGTGCGAACCAGTCAGCTACTGTGCTGCCAGTTCTTATTTCATAGGTGAAACAATGAATCGATTGAATTACAAGAAACCAATCCTCAAAATAATCAAGCATTTTGATTAATCGTTTGGAGCCCTGATTTAACTTAAAATAAACATCTGCTTTTTTTTGTTGGAAACGAATGACTAACTTTCTTTGCTTTTTTTTTCTGCCGTGACAAACCAAACCAGTAACTGACTTATCAATGTTTTTTTATATTTTGCAGTCAATTTGAGATGTCCAGTTTTTGAATACAGGTATGAAAGTAAAAAAAAACAAACTTGTATTTGATTCATTAATTAAACAATAATTGACAGATCAATCGTTAGTTGCAACCTTAGTTAAAGTTAAAAGGTTCCCCTGTCGACCTATTCTTGGTCAGCATTTTCTCTGCTCACACATAATTACCTTCATTTTCCTTTGTGGAATTTTTGGAATTTATTTTTTTTCATGGTAGTTTTGCTTTGACCGAGATCCAGCTGCCCTGACTTGACTCTCCCAGTGACCTTGCAACCCTGACCTGTCAGTGCAGCATTCTTTCTCAATGGAAAGCCATATTGTTGTCAACTGAAAAACGACATAAACACCCATTAATATTCCGACTCTTATTGGAGTGGAACCAAGAGTTGCAGTAAATCAAAAGCCGAGCACACGGAGAGTCCCAGCACTGTGCTGCTGCTGCGTGTGTGAGCTCTCTATTAGTGTGGGAGAGTGTGCTTTTGTTTGACTGACCCAGTGTGCTGCTCTCCACTCAATGTGGGAGGGTGGGCTTGCTCTCTTTTTCTCACTATCCTTAGCGGCCGGTCCTTTTCCCTACCCGTGTTGCCTCAGACCTCATTCTCTCTTCCTCTCTGGTTCCTGTGGCCTCCCAGACCTTCCTTTAGCTGTCAAGACATTAGACTGCTGAGGGACTGGGATGATGGTGGAGGGGAGAAGGGGGGAAAGGGGGTGCTGTATGTTTGGAGGTGTACGGTGGGTATCATGTTCGCTCTCTCTTTCCTACTACAGATTTATGGGGGCTCTGGCCTTCTCTAAATATTTGCCTTTCCCCCTGTACTATGGGAGATTGATGGCCTTTGAAGTGGGGGGTAGTGCAGGGTGGATAAATAAGGTGTTTGGGTTTGACAATAGGTGGAGCATATATGGGGAAAGGTGAAGGCCTTGTGTAGGACCAATCGGTTGGGCTTTACTTGGTGTAATGTGTTGTGGAAAGTTGCAGCAGTGAGTTCGGTGCATAGAAATTTTTGACACGAGGTATGTGCTTCCAAACCACTAATATTTGCCTCACCTGAACAACTCATGACAGAGAGAAAACTCACAAGACATCGAGAGCTGGATGAGGTGCGGTGGCATTCTGGTACATTTGTACCAGATGAGCCATGCAGTTTGTTAGTTTGTCAAACATTCAAATTGATAATTTATGAAAGGATCATGTTTATTTTTATGACAAAAAGGATTTTTTTAAATTATTTGAAGTGCCTATTTTCTCATCTGTAAAACACCCAAAAAACAAACTAAAGCCAATCTAAGAAGGAAAAGAAAAATGAAAAGCAAAGGTTTTGTATAATGTTACGTCTGTTTAACTTAAAGCAAAGTGAAAATTATTAATGTCGTATTTCCCAGCCCTAATTTTGCCTAATATAATTATGAAACTATATCATTAATTCAAACTTAAATTGTTTGATATAAGTTATAGGACAGCACCTTACTACTTTGTGATGTCATGTAACTAAAACTTACTGTATCGGTTGTAAAAAATGACTTGAAGTTATTCAAGCAAAGAACAGCCATGTAGCACTACGCAGAATGTAGAAGCCCACATAAAGCACTAGAGACCCATAGAGCAAAGGACCCCTGCCACTCCATTTCATGCACCCTTCCATCCATCTAGATTAAAAAAAAACCCCATATATTTATAATACTTGCAAAGTAGACCTTAAAAACAACAGTTCCCTAGGTTGCACATTTATTTGTATAGTAGGACAATTGTAAAAATCATTGTGATAAAAGTGAAACTCTAAACTGAATATGTAGTCTTTATTTAGTAAGTGCGTTGCTGTCCAGGCAGCTCAGTACAGTATGTCCAAGTTAAAGGTGAGCTGACGTTCTTAAGAAAACAGGAAGAACAAAGTGTACATTGCCAAGTGAGCGTTGGTGCTCTTTATATTCAGAGCAAAATACTGGAAGGACGTTTGCCAAATACCTGTTCCGCAGAGAATTTTGCTGGATAAACCTGAACTGGACTGCTGCTAATAATTCTGTACAGTGTCTATCAAAAGTTACAAAAACATCTGTTATAAAGCTACCCCATGATCTCTCCAAATCTCCTTTTGTAAATAATGGGTCTCATATTCCCATATCTATTTCTCCATCCAGCAAACGTTGCATCATCTCGTCAAGGAGTGTGTGTGCGCATGTGTGTGTGTGTATGTGTGTGTGTGTGTGTTTGAATGCATCTCCCTAAACCCACTCTACCTCGTACATCTCCTCTTCCACTCTTCATTCAGCTCGGCGTCAGGGGAGTAAGTATTGGGGCCCTAGTTCTGTACCCTACTGAGTGCAGCAGTTTCCAATGCGCATAAGTGCCAGCCCGCATTTCTGTTCATGTATTTATATGCCTAATAAAATTTGTCAAACTCATGTACAGAAATGTAGTGGTACACATAAAGCATGGAACATAAATACTACTTATCAATGGTGGGGAATAACAAAGTGCAAATACTTTGTTACTATAATGTACTCGAGTAGAATTGTCAGGTATTTTTACTTTTTTTTCCCCCCCACTTTGACGCGTCACATTTTAAAACAGGTACTTGTACTCCATGACAAAATTGTATTTTATCAACCTCTACAAAAGATTAAACTGTTTAAAAAAGATAATTAGAAAAAAGTTGAGCATAGATATAAAGTCAATTGCAGGTAAGTTCTTGCTTACTTGATGTCTTGAAGATAGCCATAGCATGGAGGAGCATGAATCACGGCATGTTAAGGACAATACAACACTTTTGGTGAGCTATTAGCAACAGATTGTCCTGTTTAAGAGAATTGTTTTTTTGTCACCTCTGAGAATGATTTGTGGTGGTGTTGTCAAATGATGGCCTGAATAACATACAAATATTTATTTTTATCATTTTTTTTTTTAAAATGTCAGTTCATTAGTAAACCTTTTGGAGGAAGAAGTTTGGATAGCATAAAAGCTTGAGCCAATGCTATATATTAGGTCTTTGACCACATGCGGCAGATAATGGTACTGTTCAAGGTTTTCACGGCCACCAAACTGTTATATATAATTCAATTAAAATATATATTTTACTCATATCTCGGTGTCATTTTCTTTAGTTTGGTTGAATCAGTATTTCTACTTTGCTTTTTCTTTTTTAAATTTTTACAGAACTATCATTACCTCTGAAGCGAAGTGTGAGTACTTTTTCCCACCTACGCTATTTGCTTGAGACCTTACATGCTTACACGTGCAGTCCACCCATTGCTTCCATTTGCCTCCCTTCTCCCTCTGCAGCCATTGCTCCAAAGAAGTTGAGTTTCAGTGTCACGCAAGGGGGAAAAAGATAGGAGCAGAGAGATCACTTTGGTGACAAACGGTCAAATTTGCAGAAAACTCCCAAGAACATTCTTCCTCAAATTATGCTATTAGCTGCTTGGGGGCTGGGGTTGGGGGCATGAGTGAGCGAAAGATGGAAACATAAACAGGCATGGATCGTATGTGTTGGGGTCGTAGGAGGGGTCTTGTCTTAAAACAACAGCAAGAGAAAGGAACTTTGTAGCCATTTGGCCTCCTGCTCTTGAGCGGAATGTGGTTTGGTGGCATTTACATGTTCATAGTGATTTATTGGAGCTGGCGTCTCCCCTCAGTCTCCGTCAGTGAAGGCCTTTCAGAGCCAGGAAGCCTAAGCCCAAGGAGACAGTAAGCCTGAAGTATTCTCCTTCTCCTCCTGCACCTGTTCCCCACGCTGGGGAAATGAGAGGCTGTGATTATGTGTGGAAACCAGAGTGATCATATCAATCTGATAATTCTTTTTCTTTGGTGGACCAACTATACAAGCAAGATGGCTTATTGATTTTTTTTTTTTTTTAATCCAATCATCAGGAGTTATGTAGGTTATTTTGTGCTATTTGCTTTTGTAAGACAAAATTGCTTAGAACAGCATGACAAATTAAATACTGTATGAAATATTTTGTTATGATTCTTTTGTTACTATTGTTGAATTGAGACAGTCTTACTGTTTGGCTAACTTGTATATTCACAGCTGACTTGTCATAAATTCACATTGTATCTTTTATACCCTTACTTGCCAAAATTCCTCATTCTTCTTTTTTCTTTCTGAAGTACACTCAAATTCTACAAGATAGTTCCAAAGCCTTTTCTAATAATAAAAAAAACAGTATACTGAGACCATAGAACAATGTTGATCTTAGTGATCATGCTTTATTTATGGTTGAAACTACAAGTTGTCCCGAGCGCATCAAAGACTGAGAAGTTGGCGATTGCCATGTCATTTTCAGGTGATCGATATCTGGTGGAATTTATTTTTTTCATAATTTTTAAGCAAAATAATCAAGTACAAACATTTAGGCTAATGGAAGAGCAAGAACTTAGTTTTGCATTGTGCAGTGTAATGTTTAGTGGCTTGTAAAGTATGAGAGGAAGAAAACCATTCGCGCACAAATGACTTAATTCCACAAAAATGCTTGTCAATTTTAAAAAGATGCAACTTCTTTAGACTGGTGGTACAGCACCAACGGACACAATTGAGAGTTCTCGGTTCTCAAATTCAAGTGACTAACAAATACTTGATCAAGACAACCCTAGTTTAAACAATTTATATGCAATTATGAAAAATGTTTTGGGTGCATCATTAATTCACTTTTTAGCTATTAGCAGCATACAAACCAAACTCTGGAATAAAACATAACTTAGAAACATCAGCACCGAATGAATTATGAATAGCAGCTTGGCACAAAAATAGAAATGTCAAATGTTGAGGGGATTACATGTTCCATACCCTTTGAAACACAAGTCACACCTGCAATTGGATTCTCATTGGTTTACTTCAAATGCAAGCCTGGTACTCTCTGCACTGGAGTAAACCATTATTCATGGAAATACAGTATGTAAAAATTTCAGCTCTAAATGCCGGTTGCACTTTGCCAATTTTCCCAGGCGGGGTATGACTTTACTCGGAAATGATTGCAGTGGGAATAAGTCCAGTTATTAAATAATAAGCCCTCTACTTGAGCTAAGAGCCTCCACACTCTGTCATTTGAGGTAGGGCTTTGCTAACTATAGCAGCCCTGATGTCGAACGGGTGCAAGAAAATCCCATGACGGCTCACTCGGGGGGGAAAAAAAAGCAACGAAAGGACTTGAGCGTATGTAATGGCTGGTGAAAAGTTGCTGCTTCTCGCTCATCCGTGATAGGGGGAGACAGTTATTTCTGTTTTGCAAAAAAAAAGTGTGTGTGCGTGTGTGAGGGAGAGAGCGAGAGAAAGAGAGAGAGAAAGCGGCTTGACAGTGCTTGGTATATACAGGAAACCACAGAAAGCTAACATTTACTCCCATAAAAAGAGAGGAAGTTTTGCTCCACCTGCCTCGAAAATCACAAAGCACGGTGGTCAGAGAAAATAACCAGTGATTTCTTTATTCACCACGAGCTTTATAAACTGTCTGACCCCCTGCTTGTGTGTGGGTGGGTGTGTTTGTCTGTGGAAGAGAGAGAGAGAGAGATTAGACACTGTGTGAGTCATAGTAAGACTGCAGGTGATTGGTCAGGAAGTGGTCATGTTATTATCTTTAATTGAGGGGTAATTGTAGCCCTGAGTGTGCCATACTGTATGCGCTAGTGTGTATGTGTATCTTTCAATGTGTCTGTGTTTGTGTTTAGGTGTATGTGGGGGTGGGCTAAATTACATTGAGAGTTTGCGCTTGCTTTGATTAAAAACAAAACAGAGTAAACACTGGGTTTTAGTGGGCAGCGGTTTGAATGGTGGGTGTCCTACAGTATGTCCATATGTGTGCGTGAGATAATGGGCTTCTTTTCAGTGCAGTGAGCACAACTCTCCCATAAGCAGCCTACTCATCCCTTTAAGCTGCCAACTGTCACGGATCTTTTAGCAGATTCTTCTTATTATAAACAATTTTCTACTTGATTTCTGACTTTTGAAGTCTACCAAATTTGGATAAAAACACAGACACGACCACCCTGTATGAGTTCTTCAGGGCCAAAGATAAAAAGTTATTTTCCAAATGTGTAGCCAGTGTCTTCCCATGTATTTTTCTTTTCTTTTCTGGAGTACAATATAACCCAATTTTATCCTTTTTTTTTTCGGTTACATCAATTTTCAAATGTCAGTAGTGGAGTCATTTTTTTTTACTTGCAGAAATCCTATAAAACTATAAATCTGAGCTTTATTGTTGGCTCTGAGACTTTTTTTTTTTACCCCTCGAGCAAATGATTGTGTAAACATTCCAGAGAGCAAGAAATTATGCACATATATCACTCTGCACAATCAACCTCAAACATTTACACACACAATAAGTAAGCAACAAATCAGTTGATGGCCCCCAACTGAGACATTGGCTTATTTTCTTTAACACAGTGGTTTTCCAACTTTTTACACCAAGTACCACCTCCAAAAACACTTAACCCCACAAGTACCGTTATTATCAATATTACAATACTGTAGCATTTAAAAAGAAACACACCACTATTTATTAGCGTTAGAAACATTTACACTGTGCTTGGAAATAGGAATACAAGTAAAGCTTAATCATAAAATAAAATGTATTGAATGTTTGAAAAAGTCCAAGATTAAATGGCAATGTACAGGTATTGTATTTAGAAGTTAAATACTACTCAACTCAGTTATGTATTGCACTTGAAAAGTGAGTTAAAAAAAGTGTAGTAGGTTAAAAAAAAAAAATTGTGATTGCATAGGAACAACCTTTATTTGAGTGTATTTTTTTTTATTTGCCCTGACAGAAGGCAACAAGGCTGTTACGGGACCTACTGCTAAGTTTTTTTTTTAACGATAGCGGTTAAATTCTCCTGCCACTTCGAAATATTATTGCTTAAAAGATTTTCTGAACAATGTTTAACAATGATGCCTATATAAGCCTGGAACAAATGAATTCACTTTACAGTTGCTGTATGCATTTTCTCGCAATTTTGTATACATGAGCTGATTAACACCATTACCTCTGGAGTGATTTCTGGAGTAGCTCACCCCCCTTATTTCTTACAGCCTGCTTCGACCCCCAGCCCTCTACTCTCTGTATATGATGCATTCTCAAGCACTCTGAGCTTGGATCTAATTGAGGGCAATCATTCAGGTAAAAAGCTCTCGACAATGATGCTGAGCAACTACGTCTGTGTGTGTGTGTGTGTGTGTTTGCGCATTTGCTTAAACTTGTCTATAGCACAAGATGTTTGCGGTGCTTCTTTTTTTTTTCATTCCCCAGTGGTCCCCAGCCTCCTCTCCTTTCCCCACGATGAATAAAATCTTGTACTGACCCCATCTACCTCACTATTGGCCCAACAAGTCTGTGCTGAGAAGAGGCACTGAGAGAGAGTGAGAGAAAGCAGCATGGAGAGGATAGCAGAGGCAGGTCTGCTCCTGTTGTTGACTAGTACCATTGTTTTGAACCTCTAGGGGCGCCTCCTTAACACCAGGAGGCTCTAAGTGCTCCACTTTTCACTCCTCTTGGCCCCACCCAACCCTGCTTTGACCCCGCTGCAGCAAACTTCATCCTAATGCTGCACCCACTCTTTAAAAGTTTAAAAGTATAAAAAAATAAAATAAAAATCCACACAATACAATAGGAAATTCAATGGGACCACTGTTTATAAACAACTCTGTTGACTGACAAGAACTAGGTTTGTGACCGCTTTTATTTTTTGTAATGAAAAAATGCTTGGGTAATATACTTTTGGGGTATGAACAATCTTTGCATTGCAACGGGATGTTTCGAACTATATAGTTTTTCTCATTATGCGTAAACATTATTGTTTCTGTGCTACAGGTCTTCGTTCGTCTTTTTTTTTTTTAAATCTGAAATGGTCACCACGTCCTACAGTGCAATTTGCACTGCTTTCTCATTTAAAGAAAAATCATGCACAAACAGCGTCTCTTAAAGTAAACTTAAAAAAAAATATATTGGTTACCATCTTTTCTAAAATTGTTCATTTCAATTGCCATTAATGAAATATTTTCCATATTGTGTACCTTCTTTACCTGCCTCTCCTTTACATGATGTTGGCTGTTGTGGTTTCAACAGAGAAAGGTATCCATTCATCCATTTTCCAAGCCGCTTAGCCTCACAAGGGTCGTGCGAGTGCTGGACCCGATCCCAGCTATCTTCGGGCAGGAGGCTTGTATACCCAATTGCAGGGCACACAAAGACAGACAACAGGCACACTCAAATTCACATCTAAGGGCAATTTAGAGTCTCCAATTAATGCACATTTTGCCCAGAGAAAACCCACGCAGGCACGGCGAGAACATGCAAACTCCACACAGGTGGGCCGGGATTTGAACCCTGGTGCTCAGAACTGTGTGGCCAACTCTCTAACCAGTTGCCCCACTATGCCGCCCAGAAAAGACATACTGTACCATAATACCGTATATTTCTATAGCCAAAGGACTCTTGAATTGCTGTGTGTTTGTGTGATATTTACTCTCAAATCCTTCAGTATTATGTACCCCTGTATTAAAATACCGGTCCACGAAGTGTATGTTTTCCATACATATTTCCATAGATTTATTAGACCTTTGAGAAATCCTAAAATACGGTTGAAATTGTCAACAGTGCCCCAATTCCTCCTACACAAATCAGCTGAAATTTTATTTTAAAATTATTGATGGGTTGTTAAAATCAGAATATTGCAGTTTTAAAGGTATTTTTTTGTTGTTGCTTTGACTTCTTATTCTTACGTCCTCTTTTTCTTTTTTTTTTTTGGGGGGGGGGGGGGGACTTTCTACCAGTTCCATAATGCAGTTGGCTCCATGTACGTCAAATAAAGAGGTCTTCCAGTTTTCGTCAGTTAATGATTCCCGGAAGGATGTAAGCTTTCCGGAAAAAAGTTTTCCCAAAGCTCGGTGCAATCAGTGTGGTAACACATTTTATTGCTGATCTGGGCCCTAAAGCATGATTAAATTAGCAGTTCCCGCATACCAGAAATGTGTGTGATACAAGAGAGGTGAGCATCTATAAAGTATGGACAGCCCTCCAGCACCACTGCTGCAGTGGGACTCCAGGTGCAAGGGGTGCTGGAGAAGTTAGAAGTGGGGGTGATCAGAGGCTAATAGGGTCGGACAGACTGTCTAGTCATCCAACCCCACTTGGCATCACTCTGATCCTCATAGGGTCCCCCCGACCCCCACCACCACCTTACAAACTTCCAACTGATGTTTAGTGTCTCTCCAAGGTATTGAGGTATTCCTCGCTACTCTCTGCTCACCCACAACTCTTGGTAGTTTTGACGTGGCTTGGAGTTCAAAAGGTCATCTGCTGACCCTGAATCCTCTAACTCTGTCTCCCTGTTGCTCGATGATCGTGCTTTTTCAGTGACTGTGAAGTTACTCCCTGATGACTACTGCTCACTTGATTTTTGGGTATGCGTGCACCTCATATGTCCCCTAGGCCAGAAAATGGAAAATAAAAAGGTGGAATGTACAGCAACTGGAAACAAAACAGGCATACTCAAATGTATCTAACCTATTTTCACTCATTCTCTAATGAGCGCCCACACTTTCAATCTTGAGGCGATTTAATGTTGCACAGCTCCCGTGGAGGAAGAAAGAGGTGTTTTGCGACATTTCTCAGTCAATTTAAATTTCCAAAGATGTCAACAGAGGGTTTTTTTTTCGTGATTAAATGACTTAATAATGCTTAAAAGTAACTGATGATGTGGGGACAGACAAATAGTATTTATAAACAATTTAAAAAAAAAAAAGACACTGACGTAGGTTTGACAGGTTTCTGCCCTACACCGGCAACATATTTAGCATTATTGGATATTGCATTACCTCTTTCAATGTGGTGGGTTGTCATAAATAAAGTGAATACTTGGTTTGCAGCGCTTTTGTCGTGGATTATATTCAGGACGTGCGGTCTGTATGCACAGGCTCGTTGAGCAGCCGACCCCTCTTCATAATCAATTACAGTTACTAGCTCACTCCATTTGCTGCCCGGCTCTCTGCAGCATCCAACACACTAGCAGGCCAAACATTAGCATAAGTAAGACCTCTACTGACAACACCCTCCCTCTATATTTTTCTCTTCTCATAATGCCCCCTTTCTAGGCTGTTCTCTTCTGCAATCTCTCCCTTGTTCTTTGTCAATATCGGACTCTCCATCATCCCCTTGTTGCTGTCCCTCTGGCAGGGCAAACATCATTGTCATGGAGAGAGGGATGACTAATGAAGCGGCTGCAAATCACACTGATTGTTAGTGCTGGACCTGCTGGATGGCTAGAGGGCTAATGTAATTGTGCAAGCCCTTGTCACTGTTGATACAGGCTCTTCAGAAGCTGGTGTGATTTAGCTAAAAGCTATCTCTAGGCCAAGTAATTAGACACACCATTCAGTGTGGCATTAGCACAGGCTGCAGCCCCCATGTGTGAACACAAACATGCACACATCTCGCAAAGGTTTTGGGTGTTAGTCGAACCATTAAAAGGGAGCACGCTGTTCCAAGCAGGGACGGCGCATTCATTTGTGTAGCTCTTTCTCCGAGCGTTTCTTCTGTCGCATATCCCCACTATTGCATGTTTCTCCGAACTGACATAGGCCATCCAAGATGGAGTTGAGGTAGCGCAACACACTTGACTTCGCCAAAGCATCCAGTGTTCCCCATCTCCTGCTGTGACTCCATGCTCCCCATTAAATCAATTAAACCAATCCGCCACTTAGCTCCAAACAGTGCAGAGTAGAGCAGGCACTGTGCCCTCTTGTTCAACATGTACTTCAGTGGCATTCTAACCTAACACCAATGAGAATTGGACTGGAGTACATTGGATTGCTCAGCTATACTCATTTATGGAAAAAAAAAATGCCTTCTGTAGAGTATTGTTCGCTTTGGAGGTTTTGAGATGAATAATGATTTGCCCATTCTGACTTTTCAAGTTTTATCTGCAGTAGCATGAGCATTGGAAAACGTGTTCATGTCTGTTGCAATTTCATTAGGCACACATTAAAGTGGTGGTGGTTCCCAATCAGTGGCATACTGAATTGCCCCAAAGCATTCAACTTCTGATCAGGCTAAACACAGTCACCCACTGACTTATGCAGCACATATGCTTGACAGTCATATTTTTAAAAGCTGTGTCAATCTATAGTCAATGTGTGGACACCTATCAGGCCAGCAGTAAATGTTTCACAACAGAAAATCACTTTGTTTCATTTGAAAAGTCATTTCTAAAAATACACTAAGCTTTATCCACCAGTGACCATGACACAGACAAATCTTCCTGATAAGATGCCGGTCATTAAAGCGTCCATGTATATGGCTGCCTCAGTTTTCAACAGGCAGTTTAAAAAGGGGACCATCTCAAATAAGTACTGACACCATTGTTGATGTGTTCTTGCTAGAAGCTGCAAGTGTTTTCAAGGACTGTGGAACTTTATGCTAAGGCCAAGTGGAAAGCACTAAAAATTCCTCCTAAAAATACAGCTCTCACTCCTTTCACTGTTCTCCACCCCCCCCCCCTTTTCTCATTGCCCGCTCCTGTCTTTATGGGGACACCAGACTCCCCCGACAGTTTGTTTTGAATTTGACCGTGCAGATGTTTCTGTGGGTGACTGACTTTTATCGTTTAGAAAAGATTAGATCAGCTTTCGCCAAGATTGTGTTACTGTATTTAAAAATGACTGGAGTTTCGAAGTGAGAGAGAGTAGCTGATGTGCAGTGAGAGAGGGAGAAGGGGAAAGATGGGGGTTGTAGATCTTTAATCCAGGGTATCCCTCTTGGTATCAGAGAATTCCTGGGTAGATGGAGGAGATGGTGATCACGGAAAAGAGGTTTGAGCTCAGGGCAGCCACAAATGGCTTATTGCATTAGACACAGATTCTTTCTAATTTCAAAGGACAACACCGGCGTCAAATTTGAGGATATTAGTTTTTGATGGGCAGCTGCAGTGCAGTGACGGAGGGGTTGGGAGGACAAGGTCTGCAGAATCCCGTTCTTCTCTTTCTTTTGTCAACCATCACAAATAATAGATGAAATGTGTGCCACAGGTTCTGCTGAGACTTCACTGGAACATATTTGGTTTCAAAGCATGCTAAGTATTTGCACAAATACAGTGGTGTCTTGAGATGTGAGTGACTCATTTTTTTCAGATTTGAGGTGTCATTTGCCAATTTATTTTGTTTGCTTTGATTCACAGCTGACTTGAGACACGATGGCAGTGAACTCAACTCACTTCACAAGAAGCAGAACTTTGGCAAACACTTTAAAACAACGACTTAGTCATCTCTTAATGCTAAATAGCATCTATATTGTAGTGCTTCTACCATTCAA
Organism: Syngnathoides biaculeatus; assembly: GCF_019802595.1. NCBI lineage: Eukaryota > Metazoa > Chordata > Actinopteri > Syngnathiformes > Syngnathidae > Syngnathoides > Syngnathoides biaculeatus. The sequence goes on along the minus strand of NC_084646.1, from coordinate 13,898,209 downwards.
GCCACTGGTTCTCAAGTGTTGTCTTTTATTGTTATTGCCAAGTCATGAACCACTGTTACAAACTTTAGAGACAATTAAAAAAAATGTATTGATCAAAAAACATTAGATTTTGAACATTGAGCATTTTGAACATAAACATTTGAAAACGTGGCATGTATCATACAACATATTTTGAAACAACTTGTGTTTTAAAAGTGGATTTCAGAGCTCATTATTTAGAAACTGAGGTTTTTATATATCGGCAATGATCTCTTTTTTTTGGGAGGTAAGTGCAACATTGGCTTTTTTAAGAAAGGCTTTAGACAAAAACAATAGTAAGTTTCAACAGTCTCAATTATGCTCTACGTTTTTTACTACCTGTCTGCAATTTGCTCAAAATGGTAACCCAACAGTTGACAATTACAGCTGAACACAAATGGTGGAGAAACATGTGAAGACAGACAATACAATGGTCATGTATTCTTCATCTCAGAAAAATTAGTGCAGTACTGATGAGTTAGGATGTCTTGGTGAGCATTATGTCCATCTGGCTGTTTTTCCTATGTAACGTCTAGCGGGCCAAGGGGGGTGCACCAGAAAGAGCAGCATAATGATTCCATTGATACATGGATCCTCAGTCGATGTACTTGTAGCAGTCGCTGTGATTTGACGGGCGCATGTGCGCCTGCGCGCCATCGCAGTCTCAAATCTGCACTGTCGAGCACGAAAAATCATGCGCATAAAATTTGGTACGAGTAGAAATATATAGATATTGAAAGACATTGCTTATTTTGTGTAGTCTTGACATTAATTTACGTCTTTATTTCATAAACGTTGGTAACAAAACATTCCTGAGCCTAAATAATCAGTATTGACCCGGAATCAGGAAACTGTACTAAGCATGTTCGGAAGTTATGCCAAAAGCACATGTTCCCAGCGCATTTACGTCAAAAGTCATCGACATCATGAGCCATATCAAAGGAAATTCAGTTGCACTGAAAACATTTCTGTGATATAGCAGCGGTAATGTTTCAGTATCTAATGATAATAATTCACTTTGACTTGATCTAAGTTTTAACGTTAGACTAGTCTGTCCATATATCTAAATGCGGTCATTCTCCCCGGTGGTACCGCGTTGAAAGTTGAAAACTTTTCCCCTCTACATGCTTTAGGAAGATATAGATCTACTGCTAGCTTTCATCAATGGATTGACAATAGATACCGCCCGTAAATTACGCTAAATTATAACAATACATTGTGATTGCCTACAGGAATGGTTATTACAATGTATCACTAGTTTGTTGCCACTAACGTCGATCATGTTGAACTAAACTTTCAGCATTTTCAAAACATTGCGGGTACAGACCGTTCTTGTTTATTCCTTGACAGGCCAGTGCACTTAACTTTTCTTCAGATTGTCTGATCAAGAATATTTATCGATGACAAATTTTAATTACCGTTTTATATCATGTTCTACTAATATCAGAAATTGGAGATGATCATTTCTGAGTTTGAAATTTTTTGCTTCTATTTTAGTTATCTATTTGTTCGTTTAATTTTTTATTTACAGTTCTGTTACATTAATCTGTTAACAAGAAGTTTTAAAATGATGGTTTTTTTTTCCCCATTATTCCATCCCTAATCACACCTTTATATCTGCAGCCATTATTGACCACACCCGTACATTTTTCAAATGTGAGTGACTGTTGTAGGGAAACGTTGTTAGGGTCAGAAAGTAACCAAATCATAACATTCCACTTTTTGGCACCCATACATTGGGTGTCTTCCATTGTTGTCGTTTAACTGCGGTGTCTTCCCCTTTAGTGTGTTGGCGTGATGTGATTCTAGTTCATCTATGGCCACTTTACACATTCCGCAGATGGAAACACAACCCAGACCAGGATTTATCCTGTAAATTCATCCTGGCGAACTGAATTTAAACTGTTCAGTGGAAACAAGAAGGCAGGCATGCAAAAAATACAATCGCGCCTATCATTTATTTATTATCTAATGTCAGACAGCTTGCTTCCGTTTCAGTGTCATGATGAATCTATTAGGGCTTTTATCCACGCTCACAACAGCCAAATCCCATCAACTGTATAGTCTAATGTTTCCTTAAGGACATACACAGAATAACTATATTTAAAAGTTTAAAGGGATGGAAAGCGGCCATTGCGTCTGGATTGTACTTCAGATCCAAATGATTTTAATCAGACATGAAAAGAGGCTGACGTTGAGCCTTTTTCCCTCTCATACTTGGCTTGTTTTTTTTCCAAAAGGCATTCCTGTATCTGTTCATTAAACGTTGAGCTTCTGTTACACCCAAACTATTAAATAAGTGCGAGATATGAATAGTTAGCGGGCAATTTTTCGTTTGAATTTAACATTGGGTCCAGCCCGGCTGAGTACACTGTTCACCAATGAAATTTGATGGGTCAAAAGATTCCTTTTCTATCTGAAATAGTCTTAACTGATACCAAATGAAACAGTTCCTCGGAAAAAAAAACAAACAAAAAACATTACTATTCCATTTACAATCCAGCAGTGCCGGCTGGGGTTAATTACCGTTAAGCCTAAATGTCCCTCAGTTCCAATTTTCGTTCTGCCACATGTAGCACCATCAAAACAGCTCATGACTTTGGCCCTCCACTTACTTGCATTATGAGAGGAAATTGGGCTTAGCGCTGGCAAATTTCCTGCTGTGTTGACCCGCTGCTGCTGAGGAAATACACTGGAAATGTTAAGGGACAGCGACTATGTAGTGCGTGGCATGCCTGACTGATGCTCTGCCCGTGGGCATTCTTATTACTCCATGCAGCTGGCTTCTTCGATCGGAACGGCTACTTCCAGCGTAGGTAAACAAAGTTGCCTTTCCTGAGAGAAACATCAACCTAAACAGATTTCTTCCTAAAACTCCACAACAGATTTACTAGACTAATGGTGATTAAAAAGCTTGGGTTGTACAAAACTAAAATTATTAATTGCATTTGTTTAGTGTAATCCTGGCCAACTGATTAACATGTCTCAGTCACTCATCTGATGTTCTAGGTTATAAAGCTCCAGCCTTCCTGCATTTTCTCCTGTGCACGGGTTTTCTCCAGGTACTTGCACTTCGTACCACATACCAAAAATATACATCTCATTTATTGAGGGTTCTAAATTACGGATGGACCACTTTATTGGCTGAGGAAAAAGTGTTCCCATATTAGGAAATATTCTGTATTTGCTGACATAATTCTGCTCTGTTGGTCCATGAACCAGCAGTCGATTCAGACGGATATGATAAGATTTTAAAATGAGCTATGAGACAACTTTTCCTTTATATAATGAACTGGTCTGGTTACCGAACCTGAAAGTCTGGTCCCAAGCATTAAGATACAGTATGTTAATTTGTTAGCCACCACAGTCAGTCTCCAATCCATTAAATGTTCCATCAACTATATGAAATCAAGAACAAATGCATTTGAAGTATTATTGTAATCCTCCTCTATACGTTACATCTGGTACAGACTAATGTTTGTAAACATTGTTGATACAAATCCCATGTTAGATTGCCTTAAAGTGTGCAGATGTACCCAAGTATCTAGTAAGGATATACAGTATAGCAGTTGTTACATTTAGTAATTCATTTAATTTCTTCTCATCGAGCCAGCAGCACAACATAAAGATGTAAAAGTAACAAATGAAAGTCATTATGCGGGCGTTTCTTGTGCCACCATCTTCTGAGGTCGTCTCAGCCTTTCCACTATTCATTGGGAAGCCAAGATTGGTACTTTGTAGTAATGTCACATGTAGAACCCAATCTGATTGTCTCCAGATAGATGAAAGGGGCATATCTGCCCTGAACTTTGAGTGGCTCCCATTTTTTCTGTGTGTGTTCCCTTGGCCCCTCCATGCTACTCAGAGATGAGGAAGATGGCAGGCGGGGGAGACAAAGAGCCTGCACCTCCACCTCCTTGCCTTCCCTTTGTAGCGCTCTCCCCATGGCTCTTAGTCACAACTGATTATGCCCTGCCGACTGGCAACCAAGTGATGCTATTTGCCTGTAATAGCATGGCAATCAGTGTCAATCTGCACCGAGCTTCAAATATTGTTCACACCGTGTGCCCCTTTGACTGCGTTTTACATATGCTTATCATAAGATATCATTCACATTGCCACTGTCATGTCTCTGCTGATATTGTTGATCCATCGATTCAATGTATGAGGGGATAGGTTGTACATGTATACATACATGCCACATGAACACCCTCTTGATGCTATTTTGTTCATCTCTCCTAAGAGTAAACAATTGATCGTATAGCGCTTGTCCTTACGGGTGAGCTAGCGCCTACCCTCGCAGGCTATGGGTGGAGTACATATCTTGTATACAAATAGCTTTTTACATTCATGCCTATTGACAATTTTGTGTTCCATGAACACACACATTTTTGGAATGTGGTAGGAGGACGGGCTCCCAAGTGAAGAAACATGAAAGTGTGTGGAGAAGATGCAAACTCCACCCAAAGTTGAAATTCTTACTTCAGAAATCAGATCTATTCAGATTTTGAAACATTCCCCTGTTTTCATTAAAAATCTAGTCATAGCATGAACAGTGAAACAGACACACTCAGGAAAAGCTGTTGTCAACCTCAGCTTCACTGCCAGACTCATGCAGACTCTCAAGATGTTGACCCTTGGGACGAACATTACAATACACTGTAGCGTAATTATTGGAAGCTAGTAATGCTAATCAGTGCTCTGGAGCTTTAGGAAACCTACCCGATCATGTAATTTGTGGAGAAATTGGGTGTAAATGGGTGGTTAATGTTAATTTACTCTGGACTGGAAATTGAAGAACTAAAGATTATGTATTCCACGAATGCGATGAAAGATTAGTAGAACTCAATTAAATGGATGACATCATTGCTTTTTTTCAAGATAGTAAAGCGGTCCTCAAACATTTTTGTACCGTGGACCGGCTTCACATATTGACATATTTCTATACCACAGCATAGAAACAAATGACAGCAAAAGATCAATAATAATGCCCCATTACAATTTGCTTCATTGTTGAGCTTGGGTGCAGAAGAGACCCACCTATTTTTATTAAACATTTAAAAAGCCATTTTTGTGCATTGCCCACTTTTAGGGCATATTTTCCCTAAAACATTTAGATAAACAACATTTTAAGAGCATTATAGATCAGAGAATTGATGTTTCCCCTGTACAAGGAAATGCGGCATCAGCGTTCAGTTTCTCTTCAGTGTTTTTTTTTTTTTTTTATTTAAATCTATGAAACTTTATGGTACAGATGAAGTGCAGTTGTAAAGGGGGTCTTGCACCGTTAAAATGTCTCGAGTGTTTGTTACGGCAGGAGAAGGCGCAGTAATCACCGTGGGTTCACCTCACTGATGACGAGGAGGGAATTAATTTAGTACGGGGAAAAACAAATTACAGCTCCACTCGGCAGCGCCCGCCGTCACACAATAGCATATATAAATATTTGATCACGGTTGATCCAGGTTAGCAGAGGTTTAGTACATCTCCATTTACACAAGAGCCCCCTCTCCACCCCGTGGCCTCCACTCCCCTCTCGGCCGTCCTCCTGATGTGTCCTCTCCTTCACCTCCCAGTCTTCCTCCTCGCACTTTCCCCTCACCGTGGATCTCTCCTCCACTTGAACTCCCACCGTCTCCCGTCTGTGCTCTTTATGGATGTCATCCAGTTGTTAACTACAGGTGGAGAGGGGAAAAAAAAAAATCTCCAGTGTCTTAATCCGCCCTGACGCTGACGTATCACTTGTTGAGAGACAGTGTCGAGTACACCGTGAAAAACAGAATTCCGCTGAAAATGTCACGCTGATTTATGGACTGATGTGTAAATCAAGTTTTGGCGAGGGGAGTGGGTGTCAGGCGCACTGTGCACCCAACTGACTTCGTTTTCCTATCCATAGTAAAGATCCTGTTGGATATTTTGAATTGCAATAAATTAGCGGGGGAGAAAATATGGGCTTTGTTATTTTAGCTTCTTCTTTCACTCGCTCCCCAGCTCGACCATAAAAACAAGCCTGTGTGATACTATTTAATAGGGCAATAGGATAATATTGTATAAAAGAAAAAAAGTGCTTGTAAAGAAATACTTTGACATGTAAGTCCCCTGGACATGCCTAGTGTGAAGCACTTTAGTATTCATCAGAACAATGCCCATGTTTATTTTGAATTTCATCTTTCTGTCTTAGCTATTTGCTTCTCATTTCATGTGCTATAGCCTCGGCAGGTACAGATCGGTGGCATTTGCACGGCGGACAAGTTTCAACTGAGTGACTTGTATTCAACAGAGCTTCTCTTTCAAATTGGACCTGTTATATTCCGACTGAAATCTGAGAGATCATTTTTACATAGGCGTGCATATTTTTGTAGCCCTTTTATGCTTTGGTTTACAGCAGAGCCCCCATTAGTTGAACAATTTGGAGTTAGACGAAAATATTGAGAAGAAAAATGACTGAGAAATCGACCTGCCGATGGCTTATAGCTTGGAAAAGTCAGAAATTGATGGAGTTTTAGGGATAGGAATTGATAAGAATTTAGCTATTCAGATTATCAATCACATTGCGGATAGATACTCTTCAATTTTCATGGGTGAAGGAATTAAATAATACTTGTTTGCTTTAAATATTTGATATCCTCACCTCTGAGCAGAATGTTCTTAAACTTGGATTGTATCCTTGGGCAATTTTTTTCAAAGTATGTTGAGACCATAAATCTTAATACAGTTTTTGTATATGTTACAAAATATCAGTGCCTTTGGAAATTGTCCAGTTAGGCTCTTATTAGCCCAGAGAAATTTTAGATATTTTACCTGGAACAACTTAAAAGTCACAAAACAAAATGGGGTAACTGTAGATGTTGCATTCATCCTAATCAGACTTTATATGTCACAGAATGATAATCCTGGTTGTGATTGGTTGTTTATGCCCCATGACTTTTGGCTAGCGACCAAACTCCAATATACCACACCTCTCGCTAAAAAGTCAGCTGGGATTGGCTCCATGTTAACCACAACCCAAATGAGCAAAAGGACGATAGAACATGGATGGATGAGAATGAGGATCCTGTGACATATTGTTGCACATTAGTCAGAGCTGATCCTACAATTGTGTAATTAGCGGTTGCCAATAAATGGAGGCAATTAGCGATGCGGTGAGCTGCAGTGATGAGCACGCGAGGCCCCTGCTGACAGCCGACAGAGGCAGCACATGCCGCAGCTCGGCTCTCCCGACTCAAAGCAACGAGGCTCGTGCCCTAATAGAGGGATTTAATAGATTTACAGCAGTGGTGGATTCCTGCGAACCCGCAGGCTCCTGGCATGGTAGGAACATCTGTAATAACTGGTGAGCTGCCTCCAAGTCAAGCAGAAAGGTCTGCTTGATGAGACGTGTAATACAAAAGCAGACATTTGGAATGGGCATGATCAGTTTTTTTTATTTTAGTATTTTTTTAAAAATAGAAATTTGCAGATCTTGTGGTATATGATTGCATTTGTAAGGATAGTTCCTACATTATAATCTGCTGCAAATATCTATGAAGCTGATGGAGTACATTTTGACCTGAATTAAAAAAAAACCTCCCATATTTCTGTTTTGCTCTTTTCTTTCGTTACATGAATGCTTTTATATACTTTTTTTTAACAATTCAAATAATACAAATATAATCTCCTGTAGCCTGAGAAACCCCAAAAAGGGCCATTTTTTATTTTTATATTATTTTTTGGGTAATATTTATTAAATATATAATCTCCATAATATTTTTTATCACGAGGGAATTTGAATTTGGACAGAATGCACATCCTCCTCGAGACTGATAATGAAGTTGTCCACAATTGGGGAATTTCAATTTTGATTGAAAATTGAATGGTATTAGGATCTTTGTGTTGAACGTCTGTAAATACGATTAAAGCTGGAGGAACATATTTTAGTTTTTTCCCGTATGTTGACAATTGTTACATTTCTAATGGTGAGAAACATCTTGCTTTCTTTCTGTTGCTTTGTATTGCACAATTGCTGGCTTTAGACTGACTGGAATTCTTTTTTTGAGTCAATTTTTCAGGCCAGCCTAGTTACCAGCTGTCCCAAAGGCACACACTGGCCCCGCTGCACCAATCAATAGGCCCACCCTGCTAATTTATTGCTAATATGTCCATTGATTAAGTGTCCTCTGGGGCAGAGCAGCAAATGTTGCTTGCCCAACTTAAATCCCTATGCAACATCAGTAAGGTGTCAATTATCAAAGGAATACATTATAATACTCTTGTTAAAATCTGATTTATCTCAATTTAAAGCCTTGCTATGTTTTCTTGGAGCTAAATTTTGGCCATTAATTTAATTACCAGAGTAAAAAAAAAAAACAAAAGAAGCTGGTTTATAACCCCCCCCCCAAAAAAAAATACACTGTTGTAGTTAACCTTTTTTCTCTCAATGGAACCATACTCCAACTATTGACAACTTTTTTTTTCCTTTTCTGCAATGCCTGATGGTGACACAAAATCCTGCTAAGATACGAATGCAGTACAGTGATTGGTGTCAAAGAAGTGTGACGTGAAACGTCTCGACTTAAAGACAAGCTTTTTTTTAGTCGGGGAGCAAAGTTTAGCCTGTGTTAGTGGAAGCAACGGTGTAATGCACATGCACACTCCGTTTATGCAAAACATAATTCATTAATTTTGAAGGGATATTTTGCAAGGGCAGTTTGAGATGCTTTAGAATCAGTTGTGGTTTAAACCAATAGTTAGGCAATCAGATTTAGTTTGTTTGGTGTACTTATCTATACATGTCAGGACTCAGTCCTTAATGTAGTCCAGTCCAGTCCAAGTTATTGCAGTATTTTATCATTGCTTTATTAGCTACTTATTTACTAATTTGAAAAATAAGCAAGCTCTTTCTTTAAAAAGAAGAAAACCCATTTGCTATTGTCTACACAAATCCCTAATTAAATAAATTAAAAGTTTCCCAGTGAATAACAAAACCCATTAATATCCCAGCTGTCCCACATATCCGGAACCTCATCTGATTGTGATCAATTACATCCGATAGGAAACTGTGGTTGGCAAAACCAAGAGCGCATATCAAGTTCAGAAGATGAATTTTCCCTTTTTTTTGCTCTCCTCACAGACTTTAGAGGAGTTTGAGGACAAAAGCAACATTTAGTGTCTCTTTGTTTATTCCTCTGCTCGCCCTGTATTTATTCACTCCTGTCACTCATCCAACCCCCCCCCCCCCCCCACTCCCCTTTCTCCACGTCGCACTCTCTACAGCGGCTTCTTCCTCTCGCACAGGCGCTGCGATGGTATTGCAGCACAGAGCCAGCCGGCGAGCCAGGGAAAAGATATGGGTGACCATCTGCAACCAATTATGGCGGCGCTGCAGCCACCCAGAAACTCAGTGACGGATGGGGATCTTGTATTTATAGCCGGGGTAATTGGCAACACTCAGGCACACATAACAAACGCTCACAGTAAATAGACACTCAAATGTGCACACTGGAGGCACAGTTTGTGTTTATACGTCACGTAGACAGGCCTCACAGGAAGTAGGAAAAGGTGCACACAGACGATCGCAGGATGCGTGCGAATCAAAGAGCAATGTGATGGGAAAACAAAGAATTGTGGAGGCTTGTTTGTGTCTCGCTTTGTCCAATCCAGAGGTGTCCAAAATTTTCCTTTCAAGAGCCGCATACAGAAAAAGCCAGGAATGGAAGGCCCACTTTGACATCAAAAGGAGTCAGAAATCACGCATTTGTTTTATGTATATTGTATGTTTAAAAAAACAAAGGGAGAGCGAGAAACAACCAGGAGGTAAAGCAAAAAGTCAAATATTTTGGGAGGCCTGGCAGCAGCACAATCACCTCAACACATTCATAACCGAAACAACAGTAATCGGGATTAAGCAGCCCTTAAAATGCGGCACAAAGTAGAGCAAAAATTTGGGACTCTAGATAATTCAGTGCTGCTGGCACTGAATTATCTTCATTCATTTGTAACACTGTAAATTGAAATTTTGCAACTACAGTGCTTTACCGATAAGTAGATTCTTTGGAAATCAAGAAAAGCTCTATCAGTGGTTCTCATACTTTTGACTCTATTAAGAACATCAAAAATACTTCCATCGTGAATAATGAGGAACATACTGTCCCCCCCTAAAAAGTTTATTTTAAGTTACTGTAATATTATGCACAATTTGAATATTAACACTGCTTTAATACAAGGGAAAAACAGAAAATTACAATTCAATTGCTTGTATTGCACATAATTTAAAAATGATGCCTATATGTACAGTATGTGTAAGAACAGTTCTTAAATTATTGTACATTAAAATTCAATAAAACTGAGCTGTACTTGAAAAAAATATGCTGTATTTAAAAAGTTTTAAAAAAGTAAAAATAAAAAGGCTCATTTAAAAAATGTTTAAAATGGCAGTATGCATATCTAAAAACCTCTAATATGATTGATCTTATTTAATATTTTAATGGATCTATCCCAGGTAACTGAGTGAGAGGCAGAGTACACCCTGAACTGGTTGCCAGCCAATCGTAAGGCACATATAGACAAACAAATAATCACATCCACACTTACGGGCAATTTATTGTCTTCAATTTACCTTGGATGCATGTCTGGATGTAAGTCTGGAAACCGGAACACCTGGAGAAAACCCCCACAGGCATGGGGAGAACATGCAAACTGCATACAGGTCAGGCCGGCATTTGAACTTGGGTCCTTACAACTTTGATGCAGATGTACTAATCAAATTTTGATGTTGTAAATTTAATTTGCATTTTAATTCAGTGAGTTTGTCACAGACCATAGAGAGAGCCTGCATACCAGTAGCGGTACTCAAACAAAAACTTGGAGAATGAGTGTGCTATGTGAACAGTGAGGTAGAAGAGTTGTGGTGGGAGTGAACTCAATTCAGCAGCAACCACAGGCAGCAGTTTGCTAGATAGTGAACAATTCTTCAAAATATCCCAAGATGTGTTTTTGACACTCCCACGTGCATTTTTGTCACACTAAACATAAAAAAGGAGAATTTACAAATTGAGCATTTTCTAAAACAAAACAACTTTGTCTGGTAGCCAATAGCAATGGTGTCATGGTGTTATTGTGCTTTAAGAAACGGATTTATTTGAACTCAAATACTGGAGCAAGCACATGGCCAGGTAATCATTTCCAATGTATTTATAAGGTTAGGTTTAGGTTTTATACATTCAAATGGTTAGTGCGTTATATCAATTAAAACTGACAAAAAACAAGGATACAATACAAATACAACCCCAAGATGTGGCAAAATCTTTTTAAGTCTTTAGATTCTATATCTGGATGTTTTCATGAATTACAATATTATGGGGATGATTTTGTGAAAACAGGTTTGACTTGTTTTTTGGGGAACCTGGAACAAATTAACTGCATTTCCATTCATTTTAATGGGAAATGATGACTGAGATACTTGTATCTTAAAAAAAAAAAAAAAAACACAGCAGGCTGCGTGTTGTCGCCGAGGCTGTAGTTTGGACACTCCTGTATCTTATCAAAGCCAATGTTTACAGGCCATATTTAAAGTCAGCACCCGGCTGGAACATGGCCGCTGCCTGTCTCGGCCTGTTGGCGCGTCAAACCTGCATGTGAAAATATACAAAAACACATCTGCCTCTTGTTAGGTGCCATAAATGGCTGCCATGTGCTCTGCTGATAAATAGTCCATTCTATTTATTGGAGCGCAACAAATTGGCTACAAACACGGTGACAAGGAATCAAAGAGCTATAAATACGACAGTGGTGCTGAAATGTTTAAATGTGCTACAGGTATTTTACAAGGCTTCTAGTTTTTCTCCCCTTTTTTAAAAAAAAAAAAATTAAAAATGGCTTTTCTTTTGACCGCTTTTTTCTTTCACACAGCGCCTTGTTAAAAAGGGGGGTCGGCCCATCGGATGTTCACAATGGCACTATCGCACTGAACGGGATTCGGGGCCCCGAAGGACAAGCGGAAAACCTCGGCCGAACTGAGCTGCCACTTGAAAACGATAGAGCCCCCTCGCGGCCCAACACTCCGAGAGACGTAACCAGGAATTCCTGAATCAATCGGCAACAGGCAAGCCCTAAACCCCCGTGTAATTACATATTTGGAGTTTATCAGGGTTTATACGAAAATGCGCAAGTTTCCCTACCCTGGTGGTCCTTAAACATATCCATATGTCTCGCATGTTTCCATTGCTGCTTTTCTCTCTCTCTCTCTCTCTCTCTCTCTCTCTCTCTCTCTCTTCTCTCTCTCTCTCTCTCTCTCTCTCTCTTTCTCTCTCTCTTTCTCTCTCTCTCTCTCTCTCTCTCTCTCTCTAACCCCCCTCCTTCCCCCGCCTCCTCGAACTTCCTCTCCTCCTCTTTCTCCTCTGTGACAAATGTTTGCTGAACAATGTGGCCCTTGGCAGCGCTGTTTTCTTCTTCCGAAGGCTTATGTTGTCCTCTCAGACTCACCGGGTGTTGGTTTGTGAGCAAACAGAGGAAAGTGAAACCAACCCGGGTAACCCCGAATGCAATGCACAAAATGGGGAGGCCCTTTCATGTGTGGGCCACTTTTTTTTGTCTTCCTTTGCTTCTCTTATTCATCCTGCTTGAGAAAAATGATCTGTTTTAAAACACGTCCTAAATATTACCATATTTACATTTTCTTGTTTCAAAAAGCCAGGACATGGGGGGAGAGCGCAGTGTCGATTTTTCTGAACCGCCCGCCCTTCTCCCTACCTTTTCTTTTCTCCCCCCCTTAAATGGGATGGTCTCTGTCCGAGGTTAGGCCCCGTTTGAAACTTTAAACCTTTTTCATGCTTATTTGTTTTATGATTCTGCAGGACACCGTGTTTACATTGAGAGTGCAACATCTGGATTAGATAATTTGTTGGGAATTAACTGAGCCCCAAATGCTTATCCAGCTCATCTGATTACATCTGTTTGAACTTTACCGCTCTTTTTCCTCAACATTCATTTACCCTTCAGCCAACTCGCCACCATTCTCTTGTTGCTTCACGTGGTTTCCGAAAATGATTTAGACACTGAGGATTTCAAGCGAATCACACCGCTCCACAGCTCTCCTGGGTTACTCAAATATTTACCTTTACTTTATGGAATCGCAGTATTACTCCAGCTCAGCATTTCACTAATACCTCAGTTTTCTCTCTCGCTTTGTTATGCACACATACTGGGGTTTGTTTCCCCAAATATTTGGTGAAGAGTAAATGCTTCTGTTCATGCTGTCACTTTTAGTTTGGATTTATAGTAACACCCTTGTAACACTCCTAAATGTTGGAGTTGATTGATTCCCATGTGGTTGGGCATTTGATTAAATTTCTTTGACTGCCAATGAAGAAAATAATGACATTATGCTGTTCTTCTTTAAGGTAGTGGCCCCCAACCACCGGGCCATGAATTGTTACTACTCCATTTCACTTGTCAACTTGCTCGTCTTTGTAATGTGACATGGTCGCAAAGAAGAAGCGGAGCGAACGTGAGCTTTGTCAAGACCACAAGTCCAAACCAAAGAGGGAAAATGCCAAATTACGACACAAAATAAGAACCTACAATTTCCAAGATAAAGAAAGCCGTATTAGAGAAAATATCAGCAATTTAACTCAAAACACGTTTATCAGTGATCTAGCAGTAGTTCTCACATACCAGGCCTGTTCTACATTATATGTAGTGGTTGGCATTCAAGTGAGGAAATAAAGCCTTCAAAAGTGCAAAAAAGTACTAAATAACTTGCTTCCATTTCCAAAAGTCCGAATATATTGAACTAGAACTTTTTTGCAATGATGGTGACCAGAACAAATGATGCATCATTAGACTGGGTAAGTAACATTTGGTTTTTCCTTGTCTCCCATTAGCCAAAAATGGGACTTGCTGTCAACTACATTCAGCATAATGGTGTTGTATTATTAATTTTTCTATTGCTTCTTTGCCGCTCTGATGAAATATCCCTTTAAGCGATACCTTTCCATGGTGTACAAGTTTACTTTCGACCACACAGTGATTGAGAAAATCAACATACTGCTTTTTGCCTCAGTAGCTTCAAGAGATCATTATTCAACACTCAGTTCCATAGAATGCTCATCAGTTATTATACCCTCTATCCATCCATCCATTATCTGAGCTGCTTATCCTCACAAAGATACTGGGATAATACCTTTAACTTGAGTAAAATATATATGAAACTGAAACGTCTTCTCGACAAATCGAGGAGACACTTTCGCAGTGGATTTATCTGGGCCTCTTTTAAACGAGCTACCAACTCAATTAAACTAAAACACATCCCCTCTGGCCTTTCCCCCCACGCTACGATCCCTCACAAAGCTCGTCCGTGTCCCCTGTGTGTTGGGCCCCGTCCCCTAATCTCTCCATCCTGCTGTGATTCCATCACTGCACCGGAGCCACACAGAAAGATTAGCCCAGGACTCCGCGTACGACAGATGTGTCCAATGCGTGATTTGTGTGTGTTTTATTGACTCTGGCCATCTGTTAATACAGTTGCCGGTTCCTCCTCTTGTGTTTGTTGATGCATGCAGACAGGCGCGCTCGTTGCCAGAAGAAACAAACGGCCGAGGAGAGGCCGGAGATAGAGACGCAGAGAGAGTGGAGTCAGAGCACGGAGGCTAATATTTTATAAAAGGGCTGCTGGTTTAAGTGTTAACCTGCGACCTGCCCAAAGAAGCGAAGCATTTGTTTTAACTGGCGCTCTTTTATTCGAGTATGGTGAGCGCAAGCTGCGTTGGCTGACGAATGAGTCTCAGATGTTTCAGAAACGGCTAGAATTCCCTCGCATGGAGGAAAGTGAGCGATTGCTTTGGATACGTGGTATTCCTGGTGGTAGCGCTACCTCGATTCACTCCGCTCACCACTGGAGGCATTTGAGCAGCAGTTGGCAGCATTCCTCGGATTGTCCATTGACGTGTATGCCTGTATACATTGTGAGAGAATCACGATTGCGTGCCACAGTTGTTGTCTCGCGTTACATTCGCTGTGACGCATCTCCTTAACGGTTTTCACTTCCTTGGAAGCCAGGGCTTTAGAACCTTTCTCTTAGAGTTGGGAATTGAACAGTAACAATAAAAAAGTTTGGTACACACTTCTGAAATAACAAATTTGCTCAAATTACATTTTTTTATACTCTCTTAATGTTGTTTTTTCACAATAGGAAACATAAATATTAATATGCAGTACTTTATTCCAAGAATTCTCTGCCAATGTTTATACAATAGTAATGAACATCAGTGGAACCTAATCCATCATGAGGGGCTTCTCTCCTGGATGCATGTAAGAAAAATCGCCATACTCATCAAAGAAACTCTTTCCAGAAGACGAGAAGAAGCTGTTGTGTGTGCAGAACCAACTCCAACAGCAATTTTCATCCATTTTCACTTCCTCTAGGTGTAATAGCCAGGTCTTCCATGCCGAAAAGCTGAAGAAATTACATCGTCACGCTAAAACGACTCACTCAACAAGGATTACATCACTTAGTTACCACAGTCTGACTCATTTTATCTGCAGCCAACACACTCCTCGGTCCTCTCTTCTCGCCAACCGCTTTGCCATGTCACGATCATGCGATCTCTGAATGCCGTCGTCACCCGGCCATTTAAAACCCTGGAACTTTAAATGAACCTGAGCAAGAGTGAGTCGGCGGCAGGCCCGGATAAACACACGGGCGAAGAGGGGTGGGAGGCCTGGTCTCGGCGGTCGTCTTACTGTAAGTCCAGAGGAAAACCATCCAATAATTCTGTTGGGAGCAAGCTCACCCTTTCACATCCTGAGTAACATCAGACAGAGATGGGAAGTTGGATCACAGCAGTGTGTAGGTAACAGACTGCATTTCGACGTCTTTGCTGAGAGCGGAAAAGCAGATGAAAACTAAATTACACTTCCCCACTTATTTGTGGTTTGCTCATCTCAAATATCCATCCATTTTCTTCACTGCTTATCCTCACGAGGGTCGCGGGGAGTGCTGGAGCCTATTCCAGCTGTCAATGGGCAGGAGGAGGGGTACACCCTGAACTGGTTGCCAGCCAATTGCAGGGCACATTGAGACAAACAGACGTACTCACAATCACACCTAGGGGCAATTTAGAGTCAAATATTTCATGGAAAATGTGTCAATTTCCCGGTGTTGTCTTGTAGGAATGTTGTTGCACTTTTCTCTTTGACAAGACTTTGACGCCATCTTGGACCACTTAAAACAGACAACAAAGGGAGCAAATTGCTGAGATTTTTTTTTTTTTCCTCATCAAGTAATAGAGGCTAGGTTCCCCAAAACAAATTTATGAATAGCCCTAATGGAAAAGTAGTCCTACTGTTTTGGGATTATATTTTGTAGTACATTTATTAGGGCTCGGACTCGCCATCTAAATCCCCATTTACAATTCACGTTGAGAGGAATGAACAATTAACGAATTACAAATGAATTGTTACTTTGTACAGTTCTGGGAAAAAAAGTAATTTTTCAACAAAATATAAATATAATTATTTGAAAATTACCTACAGCCCCTGATTTCACACTTTTTTGCAGATTCTTTGGGGTCGCAGATTTTGTCACAGCACCAAAAACAGAGTATGTTGTTGCTGATTTATTTGGATTCCCTCATAAACTCCAGTCAGGACACTCCCCGCTGCAACGTGATTGGCTCTTGTGTTGCAGGTGACAAATATGTAACGAGATGACGATCCCAAGTACTTATCATATTTGAAAAAAAAAAAAAAAAAAAAACGAACATTTATAATGGTTTGGTGTAGGCCTAGTTTTTAGACTTAAGGTGGTTTAAGACGATGGCTCAGGGTTAGTGCGGAATCATATTGACGACACGACACTTAAGTCACATTTTTTTACATTTGGAAGCAGGAGAACATGTTCTCATGGAATACAGCTGCCAAACATGTCCTGTAGCTAGTAATATCAGAGCAGAGCATGTCCTGCTTGGAAAGCATCAATCCTAATAACGCTTTTTGGGGCAGGCTGGAATTTAAATTAGTTTTTCGCTATTCAGCAGTCTCTAGCGCTCGCAAACTTCAATGAACTCCGCCTAATTGAGGTTAACTATTCTGTAATTGGTGACACAATGGTGCAACTGGTTAGAGTGTTGGCCTCAGAGTTCTGAGGACCGGGGTTCAAATCCTGGACCCGCCTGTGTGGAGTTTGCATGTTCTCCCCGTGCCTGTGTGGATTTTCGCCAGGCACTCCGGTTTTGTCCCACATCCCAAAAACATGCATTAATTGGGCTCTATATTGCCCTTAGGTGTGATTGTGAGTACAAATGTTGTCTGTCTCTATGTGCCCTGCAATTAGCTGGCAACCAGTTCATGGTGTATGTACCCCACCTCCAGCCCGTGGATAGCTGGGATAGGCTCCAGGACCCCGCCAAACCGAGTGAGCATAAGTGGCTCAGAAAGTGTATCACTGGAAAAAGATACTCACTAAGTCATCAATTTTAATAACTATCCTTTTTTGTGCTCTTTCTATAACAAAGCCGAGGTTACCAGAATCGCAGAGAAGTAATTTGAAGTGTTGTAGACTTCACTAACAAGTTTTTTTTTCATGTCGAGAAGTAGCTTAGTTTTTGTCACGTTTGGTCTGGGTTGTTACGAAAAGTCTTCTGTTTTTTTTGGTATAAAACATCGGATGATAAACTACAGCAGTCTCAACTTTGCTTTGCTACAACTGGTATTGTAAAAGATTCTAAATGAAAAATAATGTACATGTGCACTTCCTGTGCATTCAAACTTTTTCCAAGTCTAATCACTTGTAACCCCTTTTTTTTTTTTAAATATTGTTTTAAGATTAACTTAAAATGATACACGTTTTTAGGCTCACAATAATTTACAGTTAAACCTATAGGCAAATATTTAAACTCTTTGGAGGAAGTATTTTTTTTTTCTCTGCTCTTTGCAATTGCTGACATTTACGGTATTGCCATCAGGAAAGCATTTAAGCTCTTGCACACTGCAGTTTTAAATTACACAAACTAAAAATGCAAGGACCTCACACCTGAGCTACTGTCCATATGTTCAGCATTGCAATACGACTTTTGCTTCATGCAGTAGTATGGATGTCTTCTGCCTCTTTGGCTCTCTTGTCCCATCCCCCTTCAACTTTGACTAGCAGTGGTTTAAGGTAGCCGCAGGAGTCCTTATGAGGAAAACAAAAATCCTTCACAGACAGAACTCTGTATTCATCTTAAGAGTTTTGATGTGTTAAAAAGTTGCTTATGTGAGAGGTGACTCGACCAAATTTGGGTGATATAACCATCATTCTATCTCGTGGTTAACACTATCTGCCTGGTGGAGTAGAGTAGTGCTGATCATAAATAAAGTAGACGTTTAGCGTCTCCAAATGCACGTACGTGCACTTTTTAAAATATATCTTTACTTTTTATCTACAGTATGTGAAACAAAGTACTGCATTTGTGTTTCATAAATAATACATTCAATTTGCAACACCTAATACTTTGTAACTCAAACTGGATTTTTTGGATGTCAATTGAGTAGTTGTACTCATTACATTTATATGTGCTCCATTTTTAATTTGACAAAACTAAAGATCAAATTTTCAATTTGCACTTGAGCGGGGATGATGCAACAAGTACACTATGGAGCTCGTGCACGTGACACCACCATTTTCACCGCGCCATATTTCTGGTCAAAAAGACCTGCTCTACAATGTGGGGGACATTGAATAGTCACAATGCCCGAGACCTGTTGTGTGGTTGGTTGTTACAACGGACGAGACAGATATTCAAAGAGGTCATTCTGTAGAATAACAGCTGAAAAGATGAGAAAAGATCGATGGATTTCAGCAATTAAACGTGATGGATAGTGCCCAACCAAATACACACGACTGTGTAGCGATCACTTCAATTCAGGTAGGAATTATTCTTCTCAATCTCAAATTCCCAAGAAGTATTTATCATGCCAAGTTGGCTCATTTGAGAACAATGCATTAAAGAAAAACAAAAACGACAGAGTCGTCTCCAACATACACAGGAGCGTGTTGTGGCCACACCTTAAACTTCGGTTGCATTGTTCTCAAATGAGTCCAGTGGGTATTTAAAAAAAGAAAATAAACCGTCTGTGACAGACGTCTACGTAGGTTAACGTGTGGCCGCAACATGCTTCTGTGTACGGGGGCTGAAGCTTATCTCAGCGGTTTATTTTCTTTTTTTAAATAAGCATTGTACTCATTTGAGAACACTGCATATTTAAAAAAAATAAATAAATCTGTCATGGAAACTTTTACCGAAATTTAATGTGTGGCCGCAACACGCTTCTGTGCATGAGGAGCCGACTCGCTGTCTTTTTTTTTTTCTTTCATTCATAGTTAATGAATGAGAGTTTGTGTAAAACCAGGAGTCATTTATTTAAATATTGGTACTTGTGTTGAAAAAAATCTGAGTGGGTCCATCACTATGTGGAATTTATTCTTCATTGAGAACAGATCCAGCAACGAAGTATTTGTATGCGTCCAGACTTTTATATACTTTCAAACTCTTCCGTGTAAATCTCGGCGGCTTACTCACCAGATAAATGTGTACATGTGTAGATCCAGTTGTCCAAGTCAAGCGGAAGCGAATTAATAGTTCAATTTCTTATCGTCTAAAACATCACCTTCGGCCTTAAATATGGGTCCTCTATGCCAAGTGTCCCTTATTTTTCCATGTACCTTCGTTTATCACCTTCTAAATTTTTAACGGTATTGGACAAAACCCTGGGGATTGTGCTATAGGACATATTTTCCTGACGTCTCCAACCGACTTAGCATTGATCAATGCTCTGTTAGATCAGCAATATGGAAAGTCATGTGACTTCAGTGATGTAGGTGTGTTATTTAATAATGTAATAAAAAATAATGAATTACGTTGTCCTAATCCATGAAAATGGGTGACTGTTTGGTAGCAGAGCCCAGACTGGGGGGGGGGGCGGGTGGGGGGGTTGGCTGAGCTAACCCATAAAACATTTTCATTCATAGGTGCAGCACTTCATACAGATCAGTTAGTGCGCACATCAGTGTATGTGGCACATGCAGCAGACCTCAGCGCATCCAACAAATTTCACTCGAGCTCCGCTTGCATTCTAGTATTGATGTGGTCTGGCTATTGCTTAAAAATGGAATTATGATCGCCTGGCCTCACTGCCAAGTCGTTGGCGAAGAAACTGTGAGAGAAGGGATTATTATCTCAGTTAGCCATATTGTGACATCAAAACTTAGAATGGCTCGCTCACGGATTTGGAAATAGGCCAATAACAGGATTTATTCGGTTGTTTAATTTCACACATGATTGCTGAGAACTATTTGTATGTAGGCCATTAAAATGCCCAATTTAAACTGTTGATCAAGAACAGCCTGGTTGCATGTCCAAACCCCTTTGTGTAGAGCTCATGAACGTGATGTCGCCATTTTCACTGTGCCTTATTGGCGGTCAAACAGAGCTGCTTGACATTGTGGGAGACATTGAACCGGAGGAGAATATTTACAATACCCGAGATCATTTGGGCTGTTGGTTGTCACAACAGATGAGACAGATATTGACAGAGATTATTCTATGGAATACCAGCTAAAAAGATCGATGGATTTCGGCAATTAAACGTTATGGCTTGTGCCCCAACCAAATACACACATCTGTATAGCAATCACTTCATTTCATGTGTGTGTGTGTGTGTGTGTGTGTGCGCGCGTGTGACCGCAATACGCTTCTCTGTTGGAGGAGCCGACTCCCTGTCCTCTTCTTTTTCCAGTCATAGTTAATGAATGCGGTTTGTGTAAAACCAGGGGCCATTTATATAAATATTGGTATTTGTATTGAATACTAGCTGAAAAGATCAAAGGTTATCGTGTAGCCGAGTACACTTCGCGTTCAAAAGCCGTCTTCCCGTTGAGAACAGATCCAGCAATGAAGTATTTGTATGCGTCCCGACTTTTATACGTTTTCAAACTTTTCTTTGTGAATCTCAACGACTTGCTCATCAGATACATGTACATATATCCAGTTGTCCAAGACAAGCAGAAGTGAATTAACAGTCCAATTTCTTAGCGGCGAAAACATCGACTTCTGCATTAAATATGGGTCCTCAATGCCAAGTGTCTCTCATGTTTCCACGTACCTTCATTTATTATCACATTGTAAATGTTTAACGGTATTGGACAAAACTCTGGGCGTCGTGCTATAAGACATATTGTTGTTTCGTCTCAACGGAATTAGCATTGAACAACGCTTTGTTTGACCGGCAATATGGCCAGTCACGTGATTTCAGTGATGTAGCTGCACGAGCTCGATAGAAATTGTTTGATTTTGGTGTGATGCAACATATTTTAATTTAGTCATACCTTATTAGTGGTATGAATCTAGTTTTCATTGAAGTGTTATGTTAAAATTGCAATTTCCATAGCTCTTGACAATTGTATTTGCGGTAGTGAACAAAAAGGATCCAGAGTGTAACCCTTAGGTTGTATTCAATGCC
Organism: Syngnathoides biaculeatus; assembly: GCF_019802595.1. Taxonomy (NCBI): domain Eukaryota; kingdom Metazoa; phylum Chordata; class Actinopteri; order Syngnathiformes; family Syngnathidae; genus Syngnathoides; species Syngnathoides biaculeatus. The sequence continues at coordinate 13,876,717 of NC_084646.1, read as the reverse complement.
TTCTTCGACATGTAATGAGTTAATTGACACCTGGTGTGTTTCACAAAAGAGAAGCGGGGTTTAAACGTAACCGGGGGCTTTGGGGGTGTAGGTGAGGTTGGAGAGGATTGGCCCAGAGTGTTTCCTGTGTCACATCTCCAGCGGAGGTACCCATCCGCCCCTTTGAAGTCAGAGACAAACACTGGAAACACTTTCATCGGCCCGATGTGTCATCACAGCCGGGTCCCATGTATATGTATGGGACAGCCTTAAAATATACAAAATCCAATTTGCCCGGTACAGGCCAACCTCAAGATAATGAATCGCATATGATGTGTTTCTGATTTTGCAGCCTGAGTCATCACCAGATGTTTCGACAGGATGACTTCCAGTTCTCAGGAAGAAATCTGCACTTTTGAAAGAGAACCCAACAAGGCTCTATTAAGCGAGACAAAGAAAAGCAGTCAACAAACATTTGCTGCCATGATTAGTAGCGCATCGGGGCTTGTAAAACGTTCAATGCCTAGTGTCTCTGGAGGGCAGACCAAAGTGTTTCTCTGGTCTCTAATTGGGGCGACACAAGCCAAATGAGAGGAGTGTTTGAGGTCAACAACAGAGGAGGAAGTAGCTCAGGCAGCAGGCCTTCAGATAAAAGCTTACAGGTGCGAGCGAGCGCGCTCGTACATATGCATGCAAGCTGTGGCGCTTGTTTGTTCTGGTGTCTGTTTGTATGCAGAAAATGCAACTCCCAAAGCATAATGTGTTTGCTCAGACTGAGCATGCTGTGTACTCTGGACAACATTCCCTGGCCCGCCTTGCTCGCTGCGAGCTTTGTTTGCGCACGCTAAAGGAGGCTCGGCGCCCTTCCCTTTTTCGCTTACGAATTAGTAATTCACCTCTTGAGGAACATCTCACTGTGTTTATGTGCGAAACGGATTGTGTGCACATGTGAGTGTGTTAGCGTGACTGAGAGTAAGAGTGCGTGCCCGTGTGTGTATGTGTGTGTGAGGGAGAAAGAAAGATGAGTGAATGAATGTGTGTGTGTGTGTGTGCGTGCGTTCCTCCATGAGCCTCAGAGTGCTGCGCATCAGAGAGCGACTCGCAGCATGCCGTGTTGTTGTAGGTGAGGGTGAGGAGCTCCCCTGATGGGATGCTGTGGCAAAAAGGCCAGCTTTGATCGAAGGCCCAAGAAGAAGAAATGGAGGAGGAGGAGGAGTAAAGGAAGATGATTGGAAAGTGGAGGTTACCAAGGAGAGCAGCGAGGTGAAGTGACGCTACAAAATGCGTTGACCATGTTCATCTTTTAGTTTGACAGTCACTCAGTCTCCCAATTTTTTAACCCTCAGCAGAAATGTATTTTCCCTTAATCTACTCATCACTGCATTTGATTATTCTTAGATTACTGAATAATGTATTTATTCAATGGGCTCGGGGTAGCATATCGACCGTGCGCACATTGAGTCGTGTGCCGAATCTGTCGGAAGCGTCTCAAAAGACAAACTGGACACATCTGTGCACACGATGGACAATGCATTCACTCTCGATGCCTGCATGATGCAGACAAATTTAAAACGGTACACAAAGAGAGAAACCGAAATAGTATTTAAGTACTCTGAGAAATGTGCAGCATTTTTCCTGTCAGACTAAGTGTCCCCCTTACAGCTGCCTTTATTTTGTTAACATCCTCAAAATGAGATTCCTACCAGAGGGCTGCTTCCATCTTGCATGCAGCTCGATGTTTCTATTTATTTTTATGTGCTTGCAATTTGGAAGAAACTGCTGCTACTTTTAGTGCTATTACTAACCTATGGTTTTTAGAATATTGATAGACTCACGCATGCATATTGGCTTTATTTCACATAATTTACTATTGCAGGTTGTTCAAGTGAGATGTCTGCATAAAGTGTCAAATAGTAATTATCGGAGTGGTGTTTTAAATACCTAAACAAGGTCCAAATTTGCACAGAATAATATTCTTAACTTCGTTTGATTGCATTTATGTGTAGTGGTCTCTTGACTGAGTTTTATTAATCAATAACTCAATTGCATGTAATGTCGTTACACCAACCCCAATTTTTTTGTTACATTTTAAAATAAATGAATGTATATAATTTAAAAAAAATAAATGTATTTTGAAGCATCAATATAAAAAAATGGATTTAGAGTTGGCGGCACGGTGCATCAGCTGGAAAGCGTTGGCTTGACAGTTCTGAGGTCCCTGGTTCTATCCCTGACCCACGTGTATGGAGTTTGCATGTTCTCCCCGTGCCTGCGTGGATTTTCTCCGGGCACTCTGGTTTCCTCCCACATCCCAAAAACACACAGCATTAATTGGACACTCTAAATTGCCCCTAGGTGTGATTGTGAGTACGGCTGTTTGTCTTGATGTGCCCTGCGATTGGCTGGCAACCAGTTTATGGTCTACCCCGCCTCCTGCCCGTTGACAGCTGGGATAGGCACCAGTACTCCCCACGCTCCTTGTGAGAATAAGCGGCTAAGAAAATGGATGGATGGATAGATTTGGAGAAAGAAAATGGTTTTATAAAGTGTATTGAAGCTGAAAGCCATGCAATGTGCATTTGTGTGTTGATGTGACTTTAAGAGGAGGCGGGGCCTGCTGAATGAGAAGCTGCAGTCATTCGGGTTGGCTTTTTACCGCAGGGTTAGTTCAATGTTCAGGTCTTCTCCGTGCAACATACTGTATGTTAACATGATATGCAACTGTATTTGTCAAAACAAATCTTAAACATCGGAAAATTATCTTTGGTAGTGGTTGAAGACATCTCGTGTATCATAAAATGAAGAATCAGTGATATTGCTACTGTTTGTCCTGGTATTTTAGTCCTGGCCTCCTGCCACTGGGCTCTGCCAGTCACCTTTAACTGGAAGGAAGTGCTTAGACGTGACAAATGAGGAAGCTGGTTGCGCGTCAAACAATGAAATTGTGACTAGTGAAAATGCTGAGTGTTTATTGACTCTGGGAAACCATTAGCCACTGTAGCTGTTAAGTAAAACAGATACATTTAAGCCATGCTTGCGAGGTTTCTTCAATCCAAGCTTGTAACTGGATATACTCACGTAGACACTTTTCCCTATTGAAATATAATCCAATTAGCTCCTAAAAAGATTTTCCGTGGTCCGGGTGAGGGTTTTCATTTTTTTTTTTGTATATCACTGTTTAATTTTATCAATGAGGCTGTGGACTTACTTAGTTTTAAAAACAAATTGTAGAATTTTTGAGCAAATTTGACTCCTTGATAATTATTGTAACATAGTTTTCATATGTTGAGTTTAACACCAACTGCTTTTTAAGACGTAAAAACATTACCGAATCAACACATAGAACACACAATTAATTTAGCATCAGGAAAAAATAAAAAGTCTTGAATTCGCCCACAAGTTCTGCGTGTCTTGACGCAAAGGTTGATGCTGAAAGGGACATCGCACTTCATTATAATTATGGTCTCGCTGACGTCTATAACAACAAGGACGACACTTCCTGCGACTGCTCCTGCATGCAATGCGGGGGGGACCAAAAAAACTCGGCGTCGTTTAGTGTGGTTTCGGCCCCAGTTTTGGGTCCCCATATGTGCTGCCTGCGCGCCTTGTGGGGTGGACTGAAAAAGAAAAACAACAATTAGACATGAATGTGTGTGTCCAAACAAACGAGTCAAAGGGCCTGTTGTGTTTGTGGGAAGATGATTGGTGGGCGAGGGAGAGCGCGTCGCTTCCCTCTGTGAGCTGACCCCATGTTTGAGTCCTGCCGCGCAGGCCCGAGACACGCAGATGGGCCGCTCTCGGCGTCCCCTCGCTTTCATTATTTGTTCGTCCCAGTTAAACTCCCGTGAATCCAGTTCACTTTCATTCAGCTCAATGACTTTCCACTTCGCTCCTCTTCTTTCTTCGCATGTGCCTCGTCATGATAGTGCTGGGAAAATAATAGTACTGCAAATTATCGTATTGCTTGCAATTTTTACTTAATGTTCACATCCATATTTCTCAAATACAGTGGTCAAATTCCATCTTGTGATTTTTTTTTTTTTCCATGGGTTGATACTTCGTGGCTCCTGAAGGTGGCGCTTCCAGTGAAATTGTAGCAGAAAAATAATAAACCAATATAAAGTACATATGCACCCGTAAGCTTGACAAATGTATCAGACCAATATTTTTCTCCAAGAGCATTTGGAATCGTTTGACCTGTGTACCCCTCCACTACCAGCTATTCCATGACCATTATTAAACCTATTACCAGGAATAAATCTTGCTTCATACAACATTTTGTCATAACTCAGTTTACAAGAATAGTTGGCTTTTTAACTCCTATTACAAGTGAAGTTCTTTTTCAGTTTTTTTTTTTTGATAGAAGTTGGAGCCAACATCTGCTGTCTTTACAGACCTTTATACTTTTTCTCAGAATTCTTTTGAGAGTAATATTATGACCCTTCTGAAATTGTTGAATACTGACTTTATAGTATTTTTCAATGGTTTTGATGATCATTGTTTTCATTCAGTTTTATATTTTTATATAGTTATTTTTACACAAACATATTCTAATGTATTGATTTTTGAGACTTTTGAGATTGGTATCATAAGCAAATTGTGACAATATAGTACTTGTGTGTTCTCCTCTCTGCTTCCCTTTTCCCTTTGTCACACAACAAACGAGCTGCAGATCGGTCAGTCAGTCCATGCCTGTCCCAGACGAGCAAAAAAGGAAAAAAAAAAAATCCAATGTTGTTCTCGTTTTTCCCCCAGCAGACACGTGAGGATGTGGTTGCAACCCATCAAAGACAATAACAGGCCCGAGCTGTCACGCTTTAGCCATGTTTTGCAAAAACAATGCGAAGCGAGCGCAAAGATTTGCTCAACACGCCACCCATGCCTTAAGCTGCAATTGTAGCGTAAAGAGCGAAAAGACAGAGACGATCCCAGGAGGAACTATAAAAGGAGCGGAGAGATGAGAAGCAGCTATTTCAAGACTCCAAGAAAGCCGCGACAAGTTTCCTTCCCTGCCTTCTTTTCACTTAGATGCATGTTGAAAAGTTTCCAAAATGCGCGGTGTGGGTTGTGTAGCTAATTTGCAGTTATTCTACCGCAGCAAGTAGGCCCTTTGCGCCTTCCGCAACCGTGCACTTAGAGCCGCGCGGCGTCTCTGTTTCGCAGCCTGTGTGGGCCCGCGGTGTGAAAACCGCATGTCCGCTCGGCTTCGCGCCGCATGGACTCGATATCACGCTTTTCTGCTCTCCCGGGCTGCGTGAGATGGGCCTGCCGCTCCTCCGGGGTCCTGTAGACCTGCGGGCAAAATGAGCCTCTCATGGTTGAGGAGGGCGGGTGTTTGTGTACTCTCCATTTGCCAGTAAGTTGCTTGGATCAAAACCAAGCGGTTCTCAAACGGCAACCAAAGCTTGGGGGTCTGCAAAATAATTTGCATGGTGTATCATTTTAAAAAGTTCACACATTTGGGGATGTTAAAATAAAACTAATTACTCCTCCCACAAACTGTAAATCTGACATCCTAGGTGAATAAAGTTTTTATTTTTTCGAAAGAAGAATTTCTCCAGGACTAGTTATTTTTCAATTACAAATACCTTTAAAAAAAAAAAAGAATATATCCATTTATTTTTCCTGGATAAAAGGTCTAATATGAGGAGAAATGCATTTTTTTGAATTTGCTTGTTAACATGAGTTTCTGTGTGTGTGTGTGTGTATATGTTTATATGTATGTATATAAAAAAATGAAAAAATTGCATGGTAATATTTGTACTCTGTATTGAGTGGTCAGTACTTGTCTACTTTTGTAAAAATATGAATTTGTCATTTGAGTAGGCAACTTTTTAATTTCTATGCCATTTAGGAGTACACCAAAGAGTTGCGTTTTAATTACTGTGAGGATTATGAGGGGTGGGGTGCGTGTGTGTAGATGTGGGGGTGGGGGGGGTGTCATTGAAAAAATTGCTTCCAAGTAAAGGGTCCCGCGACCTGAAAAGTTTGGGAATCCCTGACCGAAACGATTTGTTGACCAGCACAATAAATCTGTTGTGTGTTTCTTGGCATGCTGAGGGGGAGGATTACAAGTTGTCACACAAAGGAATGCAAATCGCAAGCCAAACTCCGAGAGGCCCGCGGACAGCCGCTTTAGGAGTTATTTGTCCCGATCTGTACCTCCTCCTCCACTATTTTAGGTTCCTCTATTGCTCCTAATAACCGTGAAGGGCCTGAGAGTAGCCACTGTATTCATCTCCAATCAATGGCTTAGCCGCCGCGCACCAGCTCCACACCTCCACATTTACATTCCAGCTAGCGAGATGACCGGCGGGACAATGGGTGAGAAGTCGCACTCAGCTTGGCCTTGCCTGATGGAAATCCTGAATCCTAAATAAGACTACGTCCATCCAATGACTACAACCAGCAGAGGCGCTGTTGATTTACTCTCGGTTACTTTGCAGTTGGAAAAAAATATGCATTTCTTTCGGCTTGTCCCATTAGGGGTCGCCATAGCGTGTCGTCTCAGCTGGACGCTCATATTTGTTTGGCACAGTTTTTATGACGGATGCCCTTCCTGATGCAACCCCTCTGCATATATCTGGGGGGGAGAGCTGGAGCCTATCCCAGCTCACTTCGGGCGAAGGCAGACTATATCCCGGACTGGTCGCCAGCCAGTCGCATGATTAAAAGTCAAAGTGGTTGCTCTTTATATATACATCTATTAGAAATAGCTCTCAGTATGACGCAGTGCAATTCTACATCACCTCAAAATTCAGCCACAAGAACAAACAGTTAAATTAATATCCCTCAATCAAAACAACTTTTTATTTTATTTTTTTTCCCAGCCCGAAATATTTGGATGCAGCTCTTCTAATTTGACCGAATGAAGTGTCTGGTGAGTGTACAGACATAGAAGTCGGAGCAGGCTGTCATTTCAGTGTGTGGTCCTTATTCCACTGGAGCCAGCCCTCATTCATACCTCCTCCTAGTGACCGCAGTGGGGAAGTACAAGGAGGCCCGCTGCCCAAATTACAGCCGTCGTGTGTCAACTACATCAGCAGCGGCGGCGGGTCGACCCCCTGTCTGAATGAATAGTAGCGAAATTGTCGGCGTCGGCAGAGACGGCACCGCCAGCCAACTTTCTGTTCGCGCGGCAGCAGCCCGGGGGCCGGGTGGACAAAACCGCAGGACACGGATCAGCACTGCGATAGCGGAATTATTCCACTCAACTCTCAGCAGTAGTCGATCTGCTCCACCAGCACTTGAGCTGAGAGGAAGTGCAGACTGGCTATAAAAGCTCAGGTTGCTGCTGCACTGTGTCAAGCAATCAGACTACAAACACCCCCCCCCCCCCCCCAGAAAAAAAGAAATGACAAGGGATTCCAGTTTAAATTGACAATTAGGTCAAAGCAGTTTCACGAACAGGATAGGGTTTTACCGAATGGGGAAACATTGACAGTGGGACAAAAAAACACTTAAATATTTCACTGTCATTTGTAAAATGTGTATAATTTCTCAAATGCAGTGGTGGGAAATAAGGAAATACTAATACAGTTGTGCCTTGAATTAAAATCTCACCTCTTCTCAGTACAGCCGCAATAGTAATTCTTTTCAGAGGATAAAGAATATGCACTACGTTTGCCAGTCAACTTGTTGCATAGTTTGTGCTTAAAGGGTGATGTCATCGCCATAGATCCTAATTTTTAGCCTCGATTGGAGGTTTTCATTGTATGTTATCATTCAAGTAGTAGAGGCTATGTGGTTGCTTTAAATACACACCGTTCGACGGTAGCTGTGTGCTGTGTCAATAAACAGCTTGAAGCTTTTTTTTTTAATATTTATGAATATTGGTTTAAATGTCGTGTTTTAGTCTGAGTTTGAAAGTATTGTGGGCCAAAGTAGGATGTGCATGGTCATCTTATCTATCGGCTCCCTTTGACTGCCAGTCACAAATTTAGTGCCGCCGGTGTAAGAATTGTGATTGCATTGGGGTATCGGAGGGTATCGGGGGCTGGGAATGTAGCGCATGAGTCTATGCAGAACTTCAATCTACTTCAACAACCTTCTGGTTGGTTGAATTTGTGACTGTATATGTATATCTACACGCACAGTAAATATTTTTGTTACATAATTATGCCTAAGTACCGTGTGAATATTTTTGCCACCTCTGTTAAAATGTAGCACGGCCCATTTGTAGATGTGATTAAGATCATATTCTTTTTTTTTTTTTTTTTTTAAGTTGAAGCTGCTCACCTCGTTCCTTCCTTCTGTCAGGTTTGACGGTGGGTGCGTAACTGTGATTGCAAGATTCAGGTTCACGTCTCCACTCAGCCTGTTTTAATTGGCAATCAGTCCGGAAAGCGTACCCGCGTCCATGCGCACACACACACACACACACACACACACACAAATATGTGGCGTCAATGGATGCATTTTTCCAAATGCTCTCATTCACCAGTACCATATCACCCATTGCAGAATTGATTACCTGGACTCCTACAAACGCAGCGGACATCTCTGCCGTCTTCCCGGACCACTTCACACTGCACGGGAGAGATAGTTTAATTAAAGAACAACATTATCATAGGACTGCTAGCAGTGAAGAATGCTGTGTGCATGTGTGTGTGTGTGTGTATGTGTGTGTGTGTGTGTGTGTGTGTGTGTGTTAGGGTGGACTCTTTTTCTTTATGCCCTCAATGACTCATTCTCTTTCAAAAGCGCTTTTTAATTGGCATGTTTGTAAAACACCTCGTTTTATAAGGGAGTCGCAGTGTTGTTTTACAGGCCAAAGCGTTGCCCTCTGTAACTTTTAAAGCGGCCCTGTGTGTGCGCAATGGGTTGCATAATGGCAAAGGCCCATTATTTTCAAATGTACACTTTGTGTGTTTGTGTCCTCCGTGTGTGTGTGTGTGTGTGTGTGTGTGTGTGTGTGAGTGTGTGTGTTTTTGCGGACCATAAACTGTGTACTAAATCCCAAGGCCGTGGGTACGGACTCTCTTTCACGTCGACAACCAGGACACGTGCAGCATAATGTGAGGCATGTCACCAATTTGAGGCATATTTTAGAGCAATTTTAGACACAGAGAGGCAAATTCCTCATATTGTACCTCCCTGACATCTGGCAGGATCCTCTTATATCCAAAACCTTTATTTTTCAGGGGAATCCCCCACACCTCCTTTAATTAAAAAAAAAGACATTTTGGTAAATAACAGACCGATGTGGTGACCGCGCAATATAATTGATTTGTGAAAAAATATTAAATTGACCAAATTTGGAGATGGTAGGTTGTTTACACCAAACCCCTGGGATTTCACCATTTTACCACATTAAATTATTTCATGACGTTAATTCTGGTTGTTAAAACTAAGAATAGGCTGACGAGGTAAAATATGCATTGCAATATTTTTGTTATGTTACTTGTCCATTTAGTGGAAGTTTGCACAGCAAGTGATTAATAATAGGTTAAGATAGAATAACCGTATAATTTGTATGAAAGTGTCTTTGTGGTGATCTTTTTAAATGAATCTTTATAAAAGTCAATTATATATATATATATATATATATATATATATGTATATATATATATATATATATGTATATGTATTTGTGTGTGTGTTATAAGTAGAGCAGGTGTTAAGGTTGATATTTTCCCTAAATCAACAGTATTCATCATTACTAAAATGTTTTGTTATAAATACAAAGTGTCAGAGTCATTTTTAATTGTAAAATATTGGTATATGAACATTTTAAATGCACTATTGAATAGAGAATACATTTTAAATCATTTGTTTATTCCTCATTATTTCATATTAGTTATTGACCTGTGTTCCTGAACATCACCCCAAAAGTCATTTATCTATACTGTATGGTCAGATGTGAAAACTGTTTATCATTTCAGAGTTCGACTTTTTTTTTGTCCAAAGTGTTTTTGTTTGTCTTCATTTTACTATAAAAAAAAAAGTCAAAGCAAAAAATAGAGCAAACACCACCAAATCCCTTCCACATCAGACTGGCAGGGAAAAAAAAAACAGAAAACGGAGATGTCACGGTCGAGTCAAAATACAAAAATACACCACATCACATCCGAAACACCACAAAGTTCCAGTTGTTGTGTTTTAATATCGTCTAGAAAAGGGAAAAAATATGTTTTTCACAATAAGTTGACTCTACAGTGAATATCTGATTTTTGTCCACCTTTTAATTGTGCATATTTTTAACCTAGTAACTACAGTATTTGTGGATGCCAATTAGTGCTTCCATTTCGTCAGGGTGAACCTTATGAGTTTTACTTTGCTGGACTGCGTACATTAGTGTTTAATTTTCTACTAATTGAGACCGCGTTTGTTTAGAAAATGTCTTAAAACATTCTCTTTTCTGGTCTGCTGTTGGCCTTTGAGGCGACCTAATAGGGGACTTGCACGTGGTACATCTCCATCAGCGAGGCTCGGCGCCTTTGAAATGTTCCCTCCAAATCAAGACGATTGTAACCCCTGCTCCACAAAAGCATGAATATCAATTTCTAAGGGAACGGGTGAGTGCCCTCTCCACACCCCTCCCCTCCGCCCTCCTCGCCCCGCAACGTACTGTACTCGTTGCCCTGGTAACCTCACGGGGGCAGAATGCAGATCAGGGGTTCCGGCCTCTTGTCTGCCCCCCCCCCCCCCATTCGATTTCATCCTGATGATGACAAACACTTTTGTTCACCAAATGCTTCTAAACTCTTCCTTCGCTGCCTTCAATTTTCTTTTTCAGCCAATATTGTTTATTCCTTTCAGATAAAAAGAAAACTTTTATGATGGAAAAATAACAATCCCGAAGCAAAACTAAAAAAAGCTTAGTTATAAATTTGGTCAAGCCAGAGTTCCATTCTGTTGTCCATTTTGTAAAAAGGAAAACAAGATAAATGTTACATTTCCTTAGCGTTGAGAGTGAGTGATCCCATTTTTGATGAAAATGGCATTGTTGAGGTTTTGCTGTATTGTGGTACCATGCTGTACAAATATAGTTTTTTGAGTCATTTCGCTTTGTGTTGCTGGCCAAAATGTGAGTTACAAGTGATCTTAAAGTACTCTGCCGCTCAATTGAAAGGAAAAGAAATAAAAATAGAGCTTTTGTGAGTGTTTTGTTACATGCTTGGTTGCGAAACAGTGTTTTGAGTCAACGTAAGACTGTATACGGAGTATTGGGGAATATCAAAATACACGTAATGAGTGTGTAAATTTATTACCATATTTATGTAATTGTAATCCATTATTACGGGGAGAAAATGTGTAATTAAATTAATTGCCTTGGAAAATTTCTGTAATAAAATTTATTGTTATACATTGAAAAATAGCCTCATGAACTCAGATTTTTATCCCCCCCCCCTCCACATACACACACACACCGTATCACTTCCTCATTCTAATGCTAATGCTTGTGATTGGCCCTCTCTGATCATGAACCAATCTGCTGAAGTCTCAAAGGTAACATATATTTCCAAATTTTTCTTTTAAATTTCTTAAAGTACCACCTTGTGGTGCAGTCTATTTATGTGAAATTTTTGAAAAGGTTGGACTCATAGTTACACTTTTAAACAAATAAAACAACAGACTTTATATTTTTTTGTCTTTTTATGGGACTTTCATTATTCTGTGATATGAAGCTTTAGTGTCTAAATTGTGCATTTGTGTGGTAGGCTGAGGTTTATGGTGGATTTCCACATACTGTACTCATAATGCAATTAAAAAATATATTTCATCCCTTTATAAGTTTAATATTTCTGTAAAGAAACAAATGTGGTTAATTCCAAAATAATGACTAATGCTTTTAATTAGCTTTTTTTTTTTGCGGGGAGGAAACATGCAAGGCTCCTGTCTATTTATTCATTTGACTTTAAGAAAACGGTTCAAATGTAATTAATATTACTTTGGGCAACTTGCAACTGTAACCAACTAGTTTTCCACAGTTCTGTTCCCAACACTGAAAACAAGTAATTTTCCCCAAAGGAAGACTTGTTGACAAACATCTGCCCATTCAGTCATTTCACATTTTTTTTTTTTTTCTTGAGATGTTGTATTGCTCTTTTGGCCAATAATGCACTTAGATTACGTATGTTTTTGGACCTGAACTAGTAAAATGTCCTGAGCTCATTGTTTTACATCTTACAATAAGTTTAATAATTCTGTTAGTTATCTAGCATGACATTCCTCCCGCCCCCAAATATACATTGCCTTATTGTATTTCTCTAATACTGAATCCTGTTGTGTTGACTCCGAGATGACAGCATGTCCCTCCAAAGATCAGCGCAGACGTGGCAGCTTTTTTGTGAGAGGTCAGTGTTATCTAAACACACCCATTGGGCTATTTGCTATAGCACCCTCAATCAGGCGGCAAGCGCCAAGGAATCAGCCCATCACTTCAATCAGCGCCGGCCGCATACGATGAATTTGTAATGCCCGAATCAGACGGGGTTATGGAGGACAAGCGAGGGCTACGCCAGGAGAGTTTAGCTGCTCTCTGTGTGGCCGCCGCAAACATGCCAGCGTGTTTGGTGGGTTGGTAGTTTGTGGCAGAGTGTGACACGAGCGCGTGCATCCGTTCATGTACTTGTGCTGCGTGTTTGTCACCCTGCATATGCAAGTTTCTCCGTTTCACCGCTATATGGCAGTTCACCTACCACGCAACCACTACAGGTGTCTCAAACTTTTTATGTGCTGTTTATCTACTTGTCTCTGTGACCTTTTTTCTGTTTTTACATCTTTTTACGTTTTATTATAAATACTGTACAGTCTTGAGAGCATATCCATATTAATTAATGTGTAGTAAGTCACTGTATACAAAATTAACATTGAAGGAGTCTTGCAAGATTTTCATTCTCTTGGGCTCTGATTAGCTGCTGGTAACATTCTTACAGCCTGCGTTGAGGCTTCTTGTTGTGAGCCGAAGCGGCAGAGTAACCGCCTGACCTTTAAGGTGGCAATTAAATGCCAGGATATGCTTCAGGAAGGGCAGCGTTATGTGGCCATTGCATTGAGAACGCTTGTCAGTGTTCCTCTCTATAGCAGCATTTTGTTTTTTTAGTTTCTACATTTAATTTGGTGATTGTGGTAAGGAAGTGAAGAAATGGGTACAAGCGGGATGGAACAGTTGGCGGAAGGTGTCTGGTGTTCTATGTGACAGAAGAGTCTCCGCTAATATGAAGGGCAAAGTTTATAAAACAGTGGTGAGGCCAGCCATGATGTACGGATTAGAGACGGTGGCACTGAAGAGACAACAGGAAGCAGAACTGGAGGTAGCAGAAATGAAGATGTTGAGGTTCTCGCTCGGAGTGAACAGGTTGGATAGGATTAGAAATGAGCTCATTAGAGGGGCAGCCAAATTTGGATCTTTTAGAGACAAGTTGAGAGAGAGCAGACTTCGATGGTTTGGACATTTTCAGAGGCAAGAGAGTGAGTATATTGGTAGAAGGGTGCTGAGGATGGAGCTGCCAGGCAAAAGAGTGAGAGGAAGACCAATGAAAAGGTTGATGGATGTTGTGAGGGAGGACATGAAGACAGTGGGTGTTAGAGAAGAGTATGCACGAGATAGGCTTAGATGGGCAAAGATGACACGCTGTGGCGACCCCTAATGGGACAAGCCGAAAGAAAAAGAAGAAGTTTGTACATTCAATTTAATTGGAATGCCCTCACGTGCAAAAGGAGAGCCACCATCACCAATGTACTTTTCTTTTTTTTCCCCCCTTTAAATACCCGGAGAACAATAAATAAATAATGTCTTATGCGGAAGCTCCTGTCAGCTATGGCCCACATCCAGACTCTCACACAAAGTTGTTGACATTCTCAAGCCACTCCACCTCTTAAAGGAACACCCAAGTACACTGGCACGATACGTTCTGGACATTTTATTGAAATTTGTTCTCATCTTCAATTACATTTGTCCGTTTAAGCTTTTAAAATGTGTGCTAGGGTTAAAACAAGTTGTGGAACGTCTCCCCTGCGCTTAAAAGCAGTTGTTGTCGCTTTTCAGAGAGTAAGTCCATGTGAGAGTCCATGTTTCTAGATGCGGTGCTGGATAATAACTTGAAAGGAATCTATTTTCAAAAGCTGTGATATGAGTGTTTGTGCGTATCGGCAACCAGAATTAATCTTTTTTTAAAGTCGAACGTGGTCCGGCCACAGTCGCCCATCATCACTCCCCCCACGTGTCAGCGAGCCTCTGCCCTTTGACCACATTAACCGTCGCCGTCAGACTCATCCTTCGGTCGTCCCTTATCGCAAGAATCAAACATTAAAAGAGGGAGGGAGTCAGAGTTGAGTCATAAAAGTCAGAGAAATATGGACATCGGAAGGGCGATAGAGTTAAGCGTAAGAAAAACGGGTTGAAGATGGGAGATAGCTTACCACCCAAGACAAAAACCAAATGTATTTTGTTTAAGAAACCGTGCTTGATAAAGTTGACTTTTTTTTAAAACATATTGCTAGATTTGAATGCATTTAATGCAATTCATGTTAGTATATGCTGTATTTACATGGTTAATATAGTTTGTCTCTTTTTCACCGATCTGCTGCATTTGAAAATTTGCTACAAAGCTTTTGAACAGAGCATCTACTACAAACTTTTGAGTTTGACAACTCACTGGGAAATGTGTGGAAAATGGACACTCGGCTCCCACCTACAACAAAAGGCAGTGAAAAAGCGTTAAACTAAAAGCTACAAGCTTTCGCTTGCAGCCTCGTAAACTTGGCGTCTTATGAGGATGGCGGGGGCGTGGAGCTCAGTCGTAGGCAAACATGTTATTTTACGAGGACCAATTCCGCAATTAGCCGTTACCTTGACTGTCGTGGTTTTAAGAGCAGCTTGCCCTTGGAGTTACCTGGATACACCTGAGGGAGAGCGATAACGGGAGCTGGGAGTGTTCATGCGCAGGATGGAAACGAGACTCAAGTCCTCAGTCTGTGTGCCCCGGTGGCGCCCGCACACGGCAGAGCTGTCTGCTTGTCCGTCTACGGGAGTGACTCAAAAGGCAGCCGCGCACTAGACTGCATGGTACAATCGGAAATAGATTACTGTGGGTGACCGACCCTCCCACACCTACCCACCATCTCAAACTTGCCGCAACAAAAATACCACCTCTTATCGTGGAAAGTTATTTCATTGAACCGCACGTGATATGTTGCGACTGTCAAAGGACTGATTGAAACAAAGAAAAGTGAACTGTGCACAAATGTTTTTGTGTGGTGTGATCTTGGCCTCCTTTGCAAATTTCTGCAGAATCCATCTAGAGATACTGAACAGTATTTGAGATGCTGCTGGCAATGATAGCCTCATTCAATGACCGTGTGAATTATGAATGAAAGAATGATCCATTTTGGCAGCAGAAAGACCACATAATACTTATATTATATTTTTAGCCACAGGTACATATATTTTGAATAAAGTGTAGTTAAGTAGGGCGGCATGGTGGATCAGCTGGTAAAGCGTTGGACTCACAGTTCAGAGGTCCCGGGTTCAATCGCGGACCCGCCTGTGTGGAGTTTGCATGATCTCCCGGTGCCTGTGTGGGTTTTCTCCGGATACTCCGGTTTCCTCCCACCCCTAGGTGTGATTGTGAGTGCGGCTGTTTGTCTCAATGTCCCCTGCGATTGGCTGGCAACCAGTCCAGGGTGTACCCCTCCTGCTCCCCGTTGACAGCTGGGATAGGCTCCAGCACTCTCCGTGACCCTCGTGAGGATGAGTGGCAAAAGAAAATGGATGGATGGATGGATGGATGGATAGTTAGGTAGGTTAAAAAGAAAAAAACATGGACGAGGTGTCTCATAAAAGTTCCAGGACTGGTAGTATTTCAAATGCAAACTTCAAACTTTCTCAAGTAATTCCTCAAACATCATTTGCCAGCCTTCTCTATTTTGCCTTCGTACACTCCTGGAAGGATTCTTTGGGATCACAGCCATTAATGTGTTGTCCATCTCATGAAAACAGATCACCTCCAAGACCACAATAAGCTTGGGGAAGAAGACCAACATGCATGGAGTCATATTAGGTGCTGTTGCTTCACAACGGCGATGGTCTTCTAAGCAGGGAACTGTCGGACGCCATGGGCATAGCAAGCAGCTGCGTTGTCATCCTGAAGCAGCATCCAGTTGTCCTGCCAAACTTGTAGTTTGTTGAGGAAATATCTTGTTAAAATGTTCTTTTTTTTTCCTCAACAGTCCTGGAACTTTTCAAACACACCTAGTACACTACTGTACAAAAGTTGGATTTTATATTTTGCCCATCAATTTCTAATTCACTCTGATAAATGTACAAATTCATTTAGCTGATGATGTGATTTTCCAAGCATCACTGATTGGAGATTTTGGTCGGGTGACTTTTCTGTCGTAACAAAGGGTGGGATTGGCATTTACAGACAGACGGAATACGTCCACCCTTCCCGGTTCTCATTCATTCCCAAAAATGTACAACAATTGAATGTCAGCAGGCCACACAGGCTGGAAAAATCAAGATCACCCGATCATGACACCCTTTTTACCCACAAACGCAAATTTTGTTGATCAAGATCATGTGATATAAGATGGCATTTTAATCAATCATATACATCTGAGTATTCGTTGACAACTAGTAACAGTTTGCTGAACTATGCAGACCGCGTAACGTAAGTGGATTGGTAAAACTGCGTTGGGTCCCGTCGCTCGGTGCGCAGCCGGCTGAAGATGCCTCCATCCTTTCACCACCGTGAAGGCAATCGTGCTCGTCGCACGTCTCAGCCAGGAGATTTGCTCATAGTGATGGCTAGGAAAATATTTGATGTCCCACCCACACTCCTCCCCAGCTAGGCCATTTAACATTCTCACCCTGTGCTCTGACCTTAAAGAGTGCACACGCACGCATACATCGTTCATGAGTTGTGTGCGTATGTGTGTGTGTGTGTGAGAACAACATTGTGTGTTTGCCCACATAGCTTTTAGCCTCAGTTAGCTGGACACACACAGTCCTATTAGTAGGACTTATCAGGGCCCATTTGACCTCCACCTTCTCCCTGACCTCCAGAGCCTCATCTCTTGGGAGGACTGGTGAGCAAGGTGAAAGTGTGTGTGTGTGTGTGTGTGTGTGTGTGTGTGTGTGTGTGTGTGTGTGTGTGTGTGTGGTGTGTGTGGTGTGTGTGTGTGTGTGACAGGAGAGAGAGAGAAACTGTGTGGCGGGTGGGGGTGTTCTGCCGTCTGGCCGAGTGCAAACACTGATGTTCAAACCCATTGCCCCCTCTCCCGCCCCCTTGGTATCCCTCTTGATGTTAAGTGCATAGTGTTACTTCAGCTAATTACGTTCAGCTACGTGTCAAGTAGATGGAGCAAAATGTCATTCGACCGTAGATGTGAGAAACTTACTTTTTTTTTTTTTTTTTTGCACTAACCATAATTCACTTGAGGGCATTTTTGAATAAGTGTTACAGAAATTGGATACCGGATTGTGGATACATCTTTACTGTCCTAAGATCTTTCTATGTTGAGGAGGAGCTAAGTTTAGTTTGGGTTGTTAGCGGAACTTACAGAGTCTTTGTGGTATGTGCATGTTTTTCCTCTGATGAGTGACTATTAAGAATGCTAAAAATGTCTTTTGTACTGAAAAATCTTTTTTTTTACAAGTTTCGAAAGAGACATACAGTTTTGGTGATCCCCCCCCCCCCCCTTATATTTAAGGTTAGTGTTTTAACCCAGGGTGGCAATTTTTTGCCTTATTGAGATAAAAGTGTCCTAACAGGCCCCAATCAAGGAAATAACACTTCTTTTTCGTTTATGGTTAAATTATATGATAACTTTACGAATTTATAATCTCGTCCCAAAAATCTAACTGCTGACTTGGACCGATGCGTTACCAAATACCAAATTATGGCTTCCGGTTAAAACACTTAAATATTTTGATCTACTGAATGATATAATGCGTGAAAATCATGATGTCCCAAAAATGGGATGCTGCCCACGAATTGATTTTGAAATGATATTCAAATGTTTTGGGGTCATATTGTGTGGTATTTTATGGTTTGAAGTATAAATCTAGGCAATTAACAATATTTTTAAAGGGGCATCAATTGTTTTTTCCCCGACGAATCACCAGATTTCACTTTATGCTACTGGACGCCAGCCAATATTTTGCTTATTTAATGATTGCTTATATTAACGGTAGGTGCTTTTGATGGACTTGAGATCTGCAGTGGGCTGTCTTTCATTCACCGAGGTAGAGCCAATCTGCACGCTTACACCACACTCTCATTGTGAGATAATCTGATTGATTTTATCCACAAGTGAAAGAAGCTGGGTGTTCGGTCCTATGTTTTTGTTACCTTAATGTTGCTATTGCACAATTACGTCGCTTGAACTGTGCAATGTGATTTCAGGATTGGATTCCTCATCTTCATATCAGAAAACTTGTTAAACTCTTAAATGCCTGGAAGCACATTTGCAGTCGTCTTTAATCACTCATAGCTCACTTTATGGGTTTCTGGAATAATAATACATTTTTAATAATTTTTCTCTTGACTTGAATCTACAAGTTTGATCCAAATGCAGGGAGTCTACGTTATGTTAATCGTAAATGACATCTTTGGGCCCAAGTTAGAGGGACAGAGGTGTCTTTTCAAATCACTCTCCCACTCAGAGCAGGTTTTCCATTGACATGGAACAATGGGGTTCCTAATCAGTGGACCTTTGCACCCCCATGAAGATGTTCCTGGGTCAACCAGTGGCCCACTGCTTTGTATCAGGTGAACTGCATAAAATGTGTGTATAAAAAGGACTAATAATCACAGTGGGTAAGTCATATTTGTTTTTTTTTTTTAATACCTTTTTGTCCAGTTGCGTCCCCGGGGGCTTTCATGTGGCTGTAATTACCATATTTCATTAGCGCGTGGAGTGTCACCGCCGTGGCATCAAAGCGCTCTGCTCGTCGCCTATGCACACCGACCGCTGACAGGAAAGTACACAACTATCTGCCCCCCCCACCTCCGAATAAATTCGCCTGTGCCTGTGTTTGAGTGCACTCTCTCCCTCAAGCTGCTGTCGATATCAAAGAGAACCCATTCCGCATGTGAAGTGCCCCTTGTGCAGAATAATAAAGCAGTATATCATGGCAAAAAACTGTGAAACACAACACTCTCAGCACCCGCCTTTAATGCACACG
Source organism: Syngnathoides biaculeatus (assembly GCF_019802595.1). Taxonomy (NCBI): domain Eukaryota; kingdom Metazoa; phylum Chordata; class Actinopteri; order Syngnathiformes; family Syngnathidae; genus Syngnathoides; species Syngnathoides biaculeatus. The sequence continues at coordinate 13,857,600 of NC_084646.1, read as the reverse complement.
CTAGCATTCGTGTGCGTGGCAATATGTACTCGAAGGCACTATTCCCATTTCCTTTGTAGCTTCTTTGCACTTCTTGGCAAAAGCACAATTACTTTAGTTTACGGTGCGTGGCGAACTTGAACAATGCATGCATCGACAATCCCTTCTGTCTTTTGCATAGAAATCAGTATATTGCATATGCATATGGTTCATTTATATTCCCCCCCACACACATTTTTTCACCCCCCCAAAAACACCCATAGTATTTTGTATTTTTAAGAATGAAAATAGCACTTTATTGAATAAAAACACAAAAAAGTAATTTCAAAAAATAAACTGGATTTATGAAGTGTAACTACTACAGGTAACGTAGTATTTGGATGTTGAGGATGTGCCTTTGAGGGCCGTGACCTCGCAAGTGACGTCAGGGAAGTCGCCATCAGGGGAGTAGGTTTTGGTCAACTGCAGCTTGTTGCCAAGTGATTTTGTATTTGTGTGTTTGGCTTTCCATCTCGTTCAAGTTGAACTCAAGTTCTGCACCCATAAGTCAAGGTATCCTGTTTGTCATTTGACTATTTTTCCAACACAAATACACAGACCACAGCAGTGAAGCCCCCACCCCAAACAATGATAATACTTGCGGCGACACACTCCGCAAACATGGTGAACTTGATGCGCTTCAAATTTTGCCATAAAAGCGCTATAAATATTACAGGACCCCTGACTGGGGGAAGGGGTGACAAATCAATTGTGGCCACAAAATAAATAAAACATGGGCAGAAAATCCTGATTTGTGGCCACACTGTGGAAAATCGAATGCACTTTCTCAAGATAGTATTATTAGCGTTTAGAACTACCAAGACTTTGTGAAAATCTTGGTTTTGTAGTTGCTACTGGCAAGATTGGATAATCACAATAAATATAATAATATTAAACCCTCTAATTAGCATTTTCTTTGCATGTTATAGTTATGTTGCCACAATTACACTTGATTTCCCTGTCTTGTCTGGGCCTCTGTAATGTACTGTAAGTATGTTGTCATAATTTAAAAGATAGAATATATTTTCAAAGAGTCATTAAAAACATGAAGAAAAATGTAATTACCAGTTGGAGTAGATTGCTTTTCTTGCTAAATCCTTCCTTACCCACTCTTTTTTTCACAGTTGCATAAAAGTCAGATTAAATATTTTGTTCCTATAATCTGTTCAGAAAATGTAATTTTTATCTGAAAAGATCTGACATTTTTATTTTCCTTATTTTTAAAGACAACAATAACAAAATTAGTTTAATTGTATGTTTCCCAATGTAACATACCTGTGGTGGCGTGAAATAAATTGTATACCACTATGTGAAATTCCAGATTATTATTTTTTTTAGATTTTAATTTTATTTAAAGATGGGTTATTTAAATGTGTACGTGTATTATTTTGGAATATTTTGTTTACCTGGGATTCAACCAATAGATTAACAGTGTAGTCGTATAAAATAAGTATCATGTTGGTATATCTTGATTATAATTTTAAGATAGAGGAGTCAATTTGGGCGTCCTCCCTTTTTTTCATGTAATACAGTGCCGAGGTATTGGATCTGGACTCTGGATCGGTGGATTGATATAAGAAAACAAGTGACTCGGACTCCGGGGTGCAAAAAATGTGATTTGGCCATGCTTAATTTAGATAATTAAATATCCTGCTTGGGTTTTCCAAAAATGGGATTGGGATCTGGCAGAATTTTTATTGGGAATGTCTGAGTAAAAATTGTGTCCAGCAGGTTCACATTAGAAGAATTTAAAAATATAAAGCAACCCTAAAAACCCTAAAAAAACAAAACAAAACAAAAAAAAATTTAACCTGGACTTAAAGGTGTCCAGCATAACCACTAAGTGTTGCTTCATGATGTTCGCTCTGGACTCTGTGCTCCGATATCTGTCCTGAGTCTGCAGATCTCGGACACTTCTGAATTGATATTCCATTAGCATTTCTTTCATGCATTCAGGTCTTTACCATTTAGTTATTTATAGACCAGTAGCACCACATTAAAGTCTATTTTATGCAAATAGAATATTTTATGCTACTCTAAGTGTGGAAACTTCCACCCTTGCCAGATGGATTTTTGGTTTGTGTGTGTTGTAATGAATTTTGTTTTTGCTGTACTGTACATGTAACGAGAGTACTTCTGGTATTTCCAATGCGGCTCATGAGCTGAAAACGTCGAAGCAAGCCTCCTGTTTTGCAAGTGCATTTCTATGCCTTTCGACGTATGCACCTGAACCGCAGTTAAGACTCCCCAAGGCCACCGGGCTCAACACAATTGCACACGTCTTCAACGGAGTCGGGACAATGGAGTGGAATAATGTCTCATCCAGCACAAACACACCCAAGCTTTGAGTTAGAAGCGCTCTCCAAACAGCGTGGCTTTGCGCCCGCTATCACCGGGATTATCTAAAGAGAGACAGAGAGCGGCTCTATCCGGTTCGTCTCCTTACGCACTTTTGTTTTCCTAAAGCTTTTTACGGCCACGCTCGGTTTGGCTCGGCTTGAAGCAGAGAGCCAAAAGCTCTTTCGGGGAAACGCGGGGTAATACTCAGAGCCCGGCGCCTTTCTCTAGCTCATAATTACTTCGCACGTTGAAAAGCAACACGTCGTAAACAACAAGAGGAGGACGAGAACATTGTGCGGTTGCGAATGTTTGGAGGCCATCTCTTGTTCGGCTCCCTTATATTATTGCTGAGCTCAGCGGAGCTCAACAGTTGGAGCGTGACACTTTTGAAAGGCTCTTAATGGCATCGTTTGGATCGATGGAGGTTCACCTTGACTTGGGACATAATTTTGGGGCGGAGGGATCGATCAGCCTTGTGAATTGAGAAAGCATGACCACGCTCGTGACCTTTCACTATTGTGCAGCCGTCCATTTTTTTTTTCTTGCAAAGAATAGCATTGTGTTTAGGTATTTATATTGTATGTACAATAATCCCCCCCCCCTCCGCCTATTTGTGGTTCCCTATTCACAAATTGAATTATTTTTTTGGCCCTTGCTATTTGCTGAAAAACTCGAGTTGTGCTCTTGTGTAATGCTCAAAAATGGTACAAAATGGCGTCAAAGCCATAAGAAAATAGTAATTGGTGTCAAGGAAGTACTGTTTGTTTAAATGCTCAGCTAACAGACTAACATGCTTGGATGTCAGGGAGGAGATAAATTTAGCCTGGGTCATTAGTGGAGAGTCTTCACTGCATGTTACACAATTACATTGTGTTCTGTCTTAACTCAAACTGTCTGTAAGCCTTTTTTTTTTAAGGCGCTGTAAGATAAAATTGAAATTATAGTAAACTCTTTAGGGATCATAGTTTGGTGGAAATCTTTATGGTTTCTCAATTGTTAATACAGTGTTACCTTGACTTCCGAGTGGCCCTTCATGTTACGACTGTCTCCTGTTCAATTTATTTATTTTTGTTTTTGCTTAGAGCTGAAGCAAAATTTGAGGCCCGAGTCAGCTTCAAGTGAAGTCCGAAAAAAATTGAGCAATTTACAGTACGCTAATGGCCTCCCCTGTGGGCATGGAGATCCACTGTCGCCAATAAAAATTTCAGCCCCTTATTGAAACAGGACAAGTAGTTAGATACAAAAATACAAAATGAGAACACTCACAAATACTGCAGCTGCTGTAGGCCACAGATCACACCCAGACACTCACACTGAAGTACCCGATCAACACGACGGCAGTTCCTGACGTCGCTTGCTCAGTCACAAGTCATTTCACTCAAGGATGCTACATACTTGAAAATGTTTATATCACATTCTCTGATTTTTATGCAATATTCTGCTGGTTTTCGTTATCAAAAATCTGTAACGAACAAAACTGTGCTGTAGTGTTAAATTGATTTGAATATATGCGGTGACAGTCCCAACCTGACAGTCCAGACCCTGTCACCTCAGACCACCCCACCAAAACACATTGTGAATTTCAAACAACCACAGCTGTGCCTGAGAAAGTCCACTTAGCGTAATACTAAATAAAAATGAATAACACCACTGACATGCTCATGTTAGCATCCATAGTCGCTGCTATGGAAGCAAAGGACGTTTGAGCACAAATGATGCAACACATATAGACAGATAACAGTACTAACAGCCATATATCTTTTATCCTCTATAATGACAAATATTACTGAGTCACTCCCAGTAGGAGGAGAGGAAAATGTACTATGCTACTTTATCAGCATACTGTAGTATTCCACTGGCACCCAGTGACTGAGGCAGGAGAACCCGAAGGAGCAGCACAATAAATTAGATGGCGGCATGAATTAAATCTCAAGGCACCACTTGTAATTGTATGATAGACAATATATGAACTGCAAAGATTGGGTAGATTTTAATAGGGGAACATCAGTCTTTTTGCGTAAGTTTTTACCGTATTGCACATGCTCCATGATTTGGTTACGCAAGACCTTGACGAGATGCACGGCTAATCCTCCAATCAGGGCAAAGATTGAAGCCATTGAGCAGAGGTGATTTTTAACAACTTCCTCGTCGTCTTTGGGTTGAAATCAATGGCTGGGCTGCTCCTTCCAAATAAGCCTTCACCTTGGACCCTGCATGCCCCCCACCCCCTCCCTCTCTCCACCTTCACAGATGCAACAGAGGAGGGGAGGGGGGTGTGAGGAGGAGCCAGGGGCCTGCCACATTATATGCTTTAACATGACTGGCAAATCCAGCACGGTTAAACAAACTTAACCTTCATTTGCGAAATGCTACAAATCAAAGGGTGAAAAACGACTTGTGCAAGTAATTACCAGCAGGGAGGGCGGATGAAGAAGATGGAGCTTGGGTGTGGGGGTGGGGTGGGGTGGGGTTGGGCCTAACAGGTTGAATGGAAGGAAATGACAATCATTTAAGGTGAGGGGCATTTCTAATGAGTTTGGCCAGAAATTGATTTTTCCACTGTAATCTTTTATTTATATGCGGCAGGCGGCGCGTCCCCAGCAGAGCGAGGGTCAAAGCTCGAGAGCAGCCTGTCAAGGCCTCCAGCCGCTCAAACAACAGCTCCGAAGCCCAGGGAAAATGGTATTGTAGCGAAGGCAAATATTGGCGCGGCTCGGCTTAAGGGGCGCAAAAGCTGTTTGTTCGGGGGAAAAAAACTTCAGTCTTCCTCGTCCTTCGTCGTCGGTCAAGGTGTAGATGAATTCAATTGTTTTGAATTGCCCTCCCCTCCCCACCTCTATCAAATTAACGAGGGGAATTTTCACTCAAATTCAAACTGCAGTAGATCTTATTACGACTTTGTACCATGTGAGCTTAGCTTTTTGAAATCCTGAAGGTGACGCTAATACAGTATCTTTATACGTTAGCCACAGTTTATAGTTTGTATAATTCACAATCACAAACTATTTTTTTGCAATAATATGCTGATCTTGATCTGGTCTTGTCTAGACGCAAAAGGCAATTCCAGCGCTTGCCCTTTCAATCGAACTTTTGTAGATCACAACTGCCTTTTCATCTCAGCGAGCTTCAAGCATTACAAATGGTTGTACTGCAAACTTTGTCATTTTCATCATCTTTTGACCTTTTCAAAGTCAATTCATCTTTTTGTAGACAAATTTAAGGACAAAAATGACTTATCTCCACGAATGTAGGTCAATAAAATGACAAATGTGGTAAAATTTTCTTTTCTATTATTAGCCAGTGCTTTTGAAAATGTATGGCTAACAACGTTTATCAACATCTATACTTTTTTTGTGTTCCAGTTTGATGATTACACCTCTAAGTTTGGATCCATTTTTCTGTAAATTGCCAGACAAAATGGTTTTGTAGAATTCAAAACTCATTCTGCTACTACTGTCGTGAGTTAGTAAACCCATTCCAGAGGCAGCCATGCAAGCCCAAGCCACGACATTACCTCCATCATGCTTTACAGCTGAGTTCGTGTGTTGTGGATCGCAAGATGATCCTTTCGTTCTAAACACTTCAGTTTTCCATAACTTTGGTAGAGTTTAATCTTGGTCTCATCAGTACAGAAAACTTTGTTCCAAAGCCTTTGTGGCTCATCTCCGTACTTCTTGACAAAATCCAATCTGGCCTTCCAATTCTTTTTGCCGATGAGTGGTTCGCATCTTGTGGTACGGCCTGTATATTTCTTCTCAATGTCTTTGAACTGTGGATTGTTCTACGTTCACCTCTGCCCTTTGCAGGTTGGTAGTGTGTCACTGACTGCTGTCTTTGGCTATTTCTTCACAGCTCTCACAATGTTTCTGTCATCTACTGCTGTTCATACCCTTGGCCGACCTGTTCAATGTCTGTCAGTATATCAGTAGTTTCTTTTTCAGGACATTCAAAATTTATACATTTATGCCCAATGTCTGTGCAATAGTTCTGGAGGATTCTCTTTCAGATTTTCATTCTTTTCTCAGCTTCATAATGGTTTGCGTTTATCCCATAACCAGCTCTCTGGTCTGGTCTGGCAGTTACATATATATAAAAATATGAAACACTGTTCTTACTCTTCATGGGTGCTGTAACTTGCGCCTTTGCAGCTCACTTTTGCTTGCAAAAGCAGCGGCGAAAGTTGTCGTGTGACACTGGCGCCCCTTAGCGTTGAAAATCCAAAGTACAGCCTCCAAAAACCTGCTCGGTCAAAATGAAGACTCCTCACTTTGTCAAAAACAATGGGATATTTTTGCTCTGGTTTGGACTGCGTACATATTTGTAAATAGTTTTAATTGTACAAGGCGATGTCAGCAATTTGAAGTATTAGTTTGCAATCCAACTGTTTAGTTGATTTTTTTTTCCCCTCACTGTAGCCAGAAGATGGCAGTGTAGGCCTATACTAAAGCTGAATTTACGTTGACGTCCCATAATTTTAAGGACGACGGAGAAATTATTTACTAGTGTCATCTGGGTCACAGTTATTTGGTTCCATTAAAGTACTTATTAAAACTCATAACAGGTTTATAAATTAAATTCCTGTTTTCAAACCTTTGAATTGTAAATACAATTTAAGTGACCATCAGCATTTGTTTAGCCCTGAAGATATTTGCATTTCTTCTCTCATTTGTCCACAATGACAAATCCATCCATCCATCAATTTTATGAGCCGCTTACCCTCACGAGGGTCACTGGAGTGCTGGAGCCTCTCCCAGCTGTTATCGGGCAGGAGGCGGGGTACACCCTGAACTGGTTACCAGCCAATCCCAGGGCACACGGAGACAGACACTCACAATCACACCTAGGGGCAATTTAGTTTGTAGATACTAGCGCCATCTGGTGGAAAATGGAAAGTCTGCCGTCCAAATTGAAACAGAAGTTGAGATAAATAAAATAAGTTTCTTTCGGTTTATCCCGTTAGGGGTCGCCACAGCGTGACATCTCAGATGAACGCTCATATTTGTTTGGCACAGTTTTTACAATGGAATCCCTTCCTGACGCAACCCCTCTTGGGTGAGATAAATGTGGGATCAAAATTTGCATATCAGGTGGTTGAAAACAATTGTTTCTAAAAAAAAAAAAAGAGGTGAATACAACTTTTTATTTAACATGAGTTTTTTTTAAAAAGTTTCAAAATGTTCTGAGGATGTCATGATTTTATTCTACTAAAATGGAATTTGTTTAGCAACCCATGTATGCTACTGTGGTACTGCATGCGTAAGTCTGGTGTGGCAGAGAAGTATGTTAAAATAGTACAGGACATGTATGATGGCAGCAGAACAATGGTGAGGTGTGCTTTAGGTGTGACAGAATAATTTAAGGTGGAGGTGGGACTGCTCCAGGGATCAGCTCTGAGCCCCTTCCTGTTTGCAGTGGTAATGGATAGGCTGACAGATGAGGTTAGACTGGAATCCCCTTGGACCATGATGTTCGCAGATGATATTGTGGTATGCAGTGAAAGCAGGGAGCATGCAGAGGAACAATTAGAAAGATGGAGACATGCACTAGAAAGGAGAGGAATGAAGATTAGCCGAAGTAAAACAGAATATATGTGCGTGAATGAGAAAAGTGGAGGGGGAAGAGTGAGGCTACAGGGAGAAGAGATAGCGAGGGTGGGCGACTTCACATATTTAGGGTCACCAATCCAGAGCAATGGTGAGTATGGTAAAGAAGTGAAGAAACGGGTCCAAGCAGGTTGGAACAGCTGGCGAAAGGTGTCTGGTGTTCTATGTGACAGAAGAGTCACTGCTAGGATGAAGGGCAAAGTTTACAAAACAGTGGTGAGGCTCTGATGTACGGATTAGAGAAGGTGGCACTGAAGAAACAACAGGAAGCAGAACTGGAGGTAGCAGAAATGAAGATGTTGAGGTTCTCGCTCGGAGTGATCAGGTTGAATAGGATTAGAAATGAGCTCATGAGAGGGACAGCCAAAGTTGGATGTTTTGGAGACAAGGTTCGAGAGAGCAGACTTCGATGGTTTGGACATGTTCAGAGGCGAGAGAGTGAGTATATTGGTGGAAGGGTGCTCAGGATGGAGCTGCCAGGCAAAAGAGCGAGAGGAAGACCAAAGAGAAGGTTTATGGATGTGGTGAGGGAAGACATGAGGGCAGTTGGGGTTAGAGAGGAAGATGCAGAAGAAAGGCTAAGATGGAAAAAGATGACACATTGTGGCGACCCCTAATGGGACAAGCCGAAAGGAAAAGAAGAAGAAATGCTACAAATCTACTGTATAAATATGATCAAATTTATGAGAAGTTTTACATCCAAAGTGCACATCCAAAGTCATCTGCCTTCCAAATAGCCTCAGAATGAAAACTCACATGATTAGCTTTTGAAGACTCTTTATTTTCTTATGTACTTTAAAAAGCAAGAAAATATACTATTTTTCTTTCAGCAATAATAAATATACAATATTTATATATGGACAAAATGAAAAATTTACACAATGAAGTCATGAGTGCTCCCCACCACAGCACTGTTTGTTATCTTACGAAGTTATAGTCGTTATTAGGTTGTATTCACAATATCAGCGTTAATCAAAAATGTCCATTTAGTATTATGAAATGGAGGGATTTTCAGACTTTTTGGGTCCCTTTTAAGGGAGATCACCCCCCCCCCCAGGGTCTGATAATTCTAACACCATCTAGACATAATTTCCGCATTGTGCTTTTAATGCCATAGGAATTTAAAAATTGCATGTTTTTGAGTAAAATTTACAATGTTGCATTGACAAATTTGTGTGTTTTCAGAAAACTTGTAACCTTGTAAGTTTTTTTGTTTTTTTTTCTTCATGCGATATATAAAAAAAATGGCTAAATACATTTTAGAAGGTATGATATATCGTATTGATAATTTGAAAAACCCCAACTGTATTTTTGTGATTTAAAACACTTTATTCCGGAAAAGATGCCTTATTTTCTGTGAGAGGACAATACACTAACGCCTTGAATTACGAGTTGAATTTGTTGAATTACCATGCTCGTATACCGTGGATTCACCTATTTGTGGATTGTTTTTAAAATTAAAAAAAAAAAAAGCTTTTTTTTTTTTTTAACATTACTTTTGAAGGTAGCGTCAAACTATTTCATTTTGTGGGGTGGGATGGCAGAAGGGCAACAGACATGAAAATGCTTATTGCTCATGTTATCACCACAAATTCAAGAACCTATCTATGTGTGTTTCTCCACCATTTGTGTTCAAATATACATCACTTCAAGGTTTATAACTGATGCTATTTGTTAGCCAGTTTATGGTGTTTTCCTTTGTGCGTTAGAGTTACAGTAGTGGACTTAATGGCAAATTTATGTGGTAGCACATATTGTATCTCAAGTTTTTGCTCACAAGTCAGAGCAACAGAAGTTATGGAAACTTTTGCCTTAAAAAAAAACTCTGAAGTTACCTCAAGCCACCACTGCATTCTTAAAAATATGCCTTTCGTTTAACTATTCAAGAAGTGGTGTCAGATGTATGCTCCATCAAAATCCTATTAGAGCATTTCATTGGCCCAAAACTGTCTTTTTCTGTTTTATTAGTGCGACAGTCCCCCATACACACTTCTTTAAACGATAAAACAAATGTTATTGTACATTTTTTTTGCAGGCCCACCAAATTTTGGCTCACGGACCTCACTTTGAGAATCACTGATTTTATGGTCACAATATGCGACCGCACCAGTTCTAAATAGCTCCAGTTCTCCATTTAGTTTCTTCCCTATGGTGTAGAGGCTTTTGGACTATTGTAGTCCACTCATGGTGAGCGTCATGACAGATCCACATGTGAATGCATGGCCAGCTTTAGGAAGGGCTCAGCAGCGTCACTCAAAGCATTCCTGCATGTCTTAGTGCGCATTGTGGTAGTCTAGTGTTCCCTCCGGCGGTCAGGAGGTGAACAGCACGTACAACAGCAGCCAGGCGAAAGCACACGTCAGCGAAAGCGCGCCGTGGGCCGACGATTGCGGCTGCGCCGAGGTGGGGCCGGCTGGCGTGAAAGAGGCCGGACTCGGGTGTTTGTACGTGGCGTGGTCCTCCTGGTGGGTGAGCAGGGGCTCCACTGTCACGTAACCGTTGATGATCCTCACATTAGGTGGCGAGGTGGTGCTGTTGGACGAAGAACAAAAAAGCTTTATTCTTTTGAATTTGACTGTACAATGAACCCTCACCTATTTCCGGTTCACTATTCACAAATTCATCCGTCTTGCAGGTATTGCAGGAGGGGTGGAGCCTATCCCACATCAACCCCCCTCCCCAGCTAATTTTGTAGCACCCATAAATTTCTCAAGATTCCCCACCAAAGCGGTGGCTGATAGGACAGTAGTAATTGGTGTCGATGAAGTGCAGTTATACCTTGATTTCGATTTTGAATTCATTGTGAGACGAGCAATAGGTGAAATCCGCAAAGTAGCGACCATAAAACTGTACAAACATCAGCGGACTCTGCCCCACACTCCTGTCAACCTGTACTTTGTGAATCGCCGACCACGGTATTTCGATTCTCACCCATCTCCGAAGCGAACCCAGAGGTCACTGAAGAGGCGGGGCCTCCCGTGGCCGCGGTGAGCTTTTCGAGGGCGCTTGTGCCGTCCGAACTCCTCCAGCTGACTCAGGCTGTCCGGCTGCAGGATGTGAGGAAGCTCCCCCTCCTCCTCGCCGACGCCAGGCAGGCTACTGAGCTCCATCTCGCTCGAAGCGGTCGGCCAACTGGTGGGGGGGGTTGGGCTCGTGCCACCGGTTGGCTCGCTGTCCGTTGTCCTGTGAAAATGGACAAATGGGCGTGGTTTCTAAGAACGACTGTGCTTCTGGAACATTTACACAGCTTTGTTCTCATTTTGTTATTAAACTATTACAAAATTGATTACATTTTCTTTCCCACAAAATTCTCACACAAAGAATTTTTTCATTTTAAATTTCGGTTTGATTTGGATTAAATGTAGTTTTTAAATTCGATTATAATATATTTAAAAACAACAACCCACATCTTTTGCCTGGTTTTTTGTTGATTAAACCTTTATTTTCTTGCATGACAACATGTAGATGCACTATTTAAGTGTGCACTTTAAGAGCATTTAATTCTTCCGCATGTTGCTGTACATCTCTGGCGTAGATAAACAAAGACACATCATATGGAGCAAATAAGGAACATATTCTGGACTGTTTCAGTGAAATCTGATCACGGTACTGTGGTTGGGAATCCCTGATTTAAAATCGTCAATGCAATGAAAAAAGGCCTGATGACGGCAACATTTTGTGTATTAAACTTAATTACTTCCAGTCTTTCCTATGGGATTTTTTTTTTTTTTTTTTAGATAATAATCGACCAGCATCCCAAAACAGGTTTTGTTTGATCTTTTACAGGTTCGTCCAAATCGCAGGAAGTTGTATGTCATTTGGTTCTGCTTTCGCATCACAACTGAATCTGGCTCAAAGCGGACCACCCAGAATGAAATAATCTGCCATGCTATTCTTCCTTCCAGCCATTACTCATATTTTCTCTCCCCTTGTTTTTCCTCCATCAATATGGTTTGCACGTGAAGCTCTCTTAAAACAAACTACATTTTATTCCTTTAATAGCGGCCCGAGAACACAAAGATAATTAATAGCGAGTGCACGGTAGAACGCCGCCACGTCTCCTCGTGCTGTTTCTATTGTCTGAGTAGCCGCTCGAGCTGATGTGATGCTCATGTTGGGATTTCCTGCAGCCCTCCTCTCACATCCATAATGTTGTAATGTATTCAAGAAGTTGTTTTTTCAGCTTTTACAGGCTCTAAAAAGCTTCCATACGGCACTTTTGATGGCCGGGTCAGGGTGATGATAGCTCCAGGCTTGCGGTCTGGCTTCCACGCAAACCGAAAGACAGCGCCGCTCAGCTGGGCCCGTCAGTCACAGCATCCCTCAAATTCCGGGATAAAAAACGTTCGTAAACACCTCTGCGGCGGCCATCTTTCTGGCGGTTGTTCTGTTTGTGTTTATTTAAATCCCATTCCCTCGTCATGCCACCTTGTATTGTGCACGCTGGCCGTGCGGGATTACACCCGTGACCGCAGTCGGCAACCCGCTTGTCAGTCCACGTACAAGGGCTGGACGGGACTGCTGTTTACATGTGTAATTTGCAGTGTAGTTGGTAAAAGTACAACCGGATGGATGCCTGCGGATGTTTTATTTTGGATTTACCAGTGTTTTTAATCAAGGAAACGGCGGCAGTGCTGAAACTGCACGTGCCATAAATGTGTGGATTATTAATGGGACAGTGGTGACAACATTCACGAGGGAACTTGAAACAGTGCTGACCGTTTCCACCATTCTTTCACAGGTTCTTGCAGAAACATGAAGAGGAGTCATGGAAAAATCTCAAAACAGTAAAAGTCTAGTATTCTTTTGTATTAATGGCACTAAGTGGATACATAGATTAATGTTACCTGCTGCCATCTAGTGGAAGAGCATTTAATTGTTCGGACTGTCATTATACAGTTCAACCTCGGTTTTCGACCACAATCCGTTCCAGAAGGCGGTTCGAGAACGTGGGTCAGCTGGCCTTGTTGCAGGTGTTCGAAAACAGAAGCAAAAAAAATCTCAAAATTTTCGTTCGAAAACCGATTTTTTTCAACGGAGACGTTCGAGAACTGAGTATTCACTGTATGTCGCTAGCATGGAGAGATTATTATTTGCAGTAAATAAAATATACTTTTTGGTCCATGTGATTTAAATTGTGTTATTGATCTTGACTGTGGTTGGGAATCACTGAATTGTGTTATTTCAAGTGTAATTTAATGGCTTTAGTATTAAGTAAGTAAGTATTGAGTATTAAACAGCTGCAGCTTGGGTTCTGACCAGTGGTTCATTTTTATAAAACTAGACCACCCCTTCAAAACAGGCTTATTGTAGTGAGCCTTGAGAATCACTCGAGAAAATTGTTGATTTTGTGTTATTTTGATGAAAAGAATAGGACAAATTATTTTCAATTGCAAATAGAAAAAAAATGTCTCCTTTAAACACAACTTGTTTACCTCCCTTGTACTTACATGATTTAGTGTCGCAACCACAGAATAAGTGTAAGCAATCCCCCATGTTGTTTTCACAACACACACACCAGGCACTGGGGCTCTCCTATGCTTCATGGCACAACTCTGCTGTCTTCACATGCATACACGTGTGCGTGGGCGTTTGTTTGGACCACGGTACCAGTGGCTGCCGCGCGCAGACAAGCAAGGCTGGCACCGCGCCTCCGGGGCGACGGTTGAAGAGGAGGTGATGAAGTATCAAAGGATTCCTGAGCTTTGTTTGTTTTTTCAAAACCGCAGTATGGACTGTGTCTGCACTGCACTTTGATACATTTACTGCGACGTTGAAGGACATTAGGCACGTTCTGTTTTTCCAGACCCAGTTACAGTCGCCGAATCTTTGCAGGACCAAATCGGTTAATTTGCTACCATCGGCTGCGTACTCACAGTGTCGCGGGTTGGCGGTCATTCGGTGTGACGTGATCGATCATGTAGCCGTCTTGTCGGAGGATGTCCAGCACGCTGTGGTTCCCCAGGAAGTGACCTGAAAGCAGGCCGAGACAGGCACAGTCAGCACTAGACCGAGCAGGGAACTGGAGAAAAAAAGCAAAGTCATCATTTAGACTACAGTCTCTTATCACAAGTTTTGGTCTTGAACTTAAAAAAAAAAAAAAAACCTCAATGTGGGAAAAAAAATTATATATATATATATATATATATATATATATATATGCAACATTAATTTGACACTCTAATTTGGCCCTAGGTGTGAGTGTTAGTGCGGCTGTTTGTCTCAATGTGCCCTGCGATTGGCTGGCAACCAGTTCAGGGTCTACCCTGCCTCCTGCCCATTGACAGCTGGGATAGGCTCCAGGACTCCCTGCGACCCTCGTGAGGATAAGCGGCAAAGAAAATCGATGGATGGATGGATATATATGCAATTTTCTCAGATGTTTATTTCTCACAAAATTCACCACCTCTTTGGAAAACTACCACTTTTTCTTTCTTTCTTTTTTTTTTTTACAAAATGTTATACATCATATTTATTTATCTCATTTTGTATCTTTTTTTTGAAACGTGTTTCTTCTCCCTGTTCAACTTCATTTTCTCGTCCTCGGCAGCGCAACATAGCCGGGGAGAATCAAGTGGCAACCTGCTCCTGAACAATGCTTGCTTTCGACACTCAACCTCGTTGTCTCTGTGACCATCAGCCTCTTTTCTTCACCCCCCTCGCACGATTCTTCCACTCTTGCAGCAAATATGTGGGCCCCCTGGCCGACAAGCGTCTTATCCATCAGATCATCTGAGTACACTGTGTGACATCACTTCTACAAACACACAGCTCCCGTTCATCCACGCACTCAATAGTCAACAAGTTCTCCTTTTTGCGGCCTGCTAACAGCCTCTTAAAAATCTCCAAGCTTCACACTTCCATTTAGTCGTCTCCTCCTCTCCATGTGCCATATTTATCATGATGCTGTTTCTGACCAAGTCATAGAAAAGGGCACTACGTGTTGCTCTTGGCAGGGCAACTTCACAACGGGGCCACGCTTGGCTGTTTGGAACGGGAGTGGAGGTGAGATCTGATGGCATCGTTCTTGAGAGGATTCTTTTTTTTAACACCATTTTTGACATGTTGTACAAGCCAGAAACCTGTTTCAAAAATGAAAAATAGATCACATTTAAGGTTGCACGGTGGAGCACCTGGAAAGCGTTGGCCGCACAGTTCTGGGGACCCGGGTTCCATCCCAGCCCTCCCTGTGTGGAGTTTGCATGTTCTTCCCGTCCCTGCCTGGGTTTCCTCCGGGCACTTCAGTTTCCTCCCACATCCCAAAAACATGCAACATTGACTGGACACTCTAAATTGCCCCTAGGTATGATTGCGAGTGCGGCTGTTTGTCTCGATTTGCCCTGCGATTGGCTGGCAACCATTTCAGGGTGTACCCCGCCACCTTCCCATTGAGATCTGTGATAGGCTCCAGCACTCCCCGCAACCCTTGTGAGGATAAGCGGCTAAGATAATGGATGGATCACATTTAAAATCTGATGTAACATTTTCATACGACTTGTTGAATTTAATGTGAATCAGCTTGTTGCATCGCTTTTTTATGTGTGAGGCTGTAGTTAACATGACCTTTTCCAAGTGACAAAATCAACATTGAAGCCCTCCATATTTTGCAGTTGCAAAGTCGCATATTTTCTATTATCTATCCTCCCTTCTCATTTTCTCATCTTTTTGGTGCCTGACCAAAGCAATAAACGTATTACTTCAGCATAATCTGGTGCACTTTGGTTTAATTCGCCAATCGTGCCAATTGTTTTTGTTTTGCTTTAAATCTCAAATACACCTTTTCCGCTGTGGAACGTATAAGCATGTTTTTGCTTTTCTGCTGATGCAGCTCCAGCAGTCTACTTTGTCCTTACAATATGCTTGCATTCCCTACTATTTATTACTCTCTGAATGCAAACAAGTGAATTTAATGATTTAATAACATTTATGAAAAGGCTGCCGTACAGTGAGCTGTGTCGTCGAACCTGACTGAACTATTGTGCGGTGTGCGTGGTTTGAAAACTGTTTTCATAAGTAGCCAATGAAAATTTTAATCGCTGTCGCAATGTCGCAGGTTACAACCCCCCCAAAATACACATAAGCGTTCACTCACACTAAAAATACATTTAGGTTTTAAATAAGCATGAGACTGAATGACTGCCGTGCTGTCCCCAAGCCATATAAATGCAAAGTCTAAAAAAATATTTCAGCTTCTATAAATGTATACCTAGGGGCTCTGAAAAAGGCATACTTTCATTTGAACATATGTACAGTAATATCAATGTATATGTAAATAGAAAATGTTTGTCTTTCCAGTCTGATCTAGACATGAATGATATTTAATGAGCTTTTGAAGACTGTGATTGTCAGTGTCAACCACAAAGTTCTCATTTTGAAAAACAACTCATGTCCTGGTTGTTGTGCAGGTGTAATGTTGTACAGTAGGCAAAGTGTTTACACGTCTGCTTATTTTTCATGGACTCCCCGAAGGCCCGCGCATATCCCCGGAGGCATGTTTTTAATCTCGCATTCGAACACAATGATCCCAAAAGTCCCTCCGAATGTTTCGCTTCATCCGAAACGTGGGGCGAGTGGAAAAAAAACAGTCGGTGACCTCAAATGAAAGCATCTGCTTTGATTCCTCCCTCCACGCATTCATTTTTTCCCCCTCGCCGCGTCGCCCGCTGATGCGTGTGCATGTACACGTGCCTCAAAGTTCTCAGTAAAGGCTGTCGTCTGTTCACCTTGCTGCGCATCAAACGCTGACCCTTTGGACCACCTTTATAAATCACTCAAAGCTCTCTGGAGCGCTGGCAGACTACATACGTTCCTCCAGGTTAAAAGGGTGAATTGCGCCTCTTCAGTCCAGCTCGGACAATTCGGATGGCTTCTCTGCAGCCCCCGCACTCATTCATCATCTCCATAATGACTTCACTTCCTATGAATGCAGTACCACGTCTGTCTGACTGTCTCTATTGAACTCGTGCTCAGGGACTCGCGAGTGACGGCCCCTCACGTTGGAGTTCTGTTTTATAGTCCGATCGCTTGCAAAGCTTGATAAAGCTGGACTGAAAAGCTACAGCAGAAGGCCGGCATGCTTCAGTGCAATTCATAGGACACATTTTATGGAAATGTGACTTTTTTTTATTGCGTTGAACAACTTGTTTATGTCGGGCAGATTTCGCACTACTTTTATTTAACGTGCCATTTAGTTTGTGCTAACAAATTGCTATGTACACTTACAAAAACAAATCGCTTCGCGTAGCGCCCAAGCACTCTTGTTATTCATCATAGTAACGGAAGTCATACTTTTCTTTGGCAGTCAACTGCCCTGGACCCGAGTGATTTCAACCGGAGTGACCTGGTGGATTTTAAGTATGCAGTAATTCTGTATCATATGTCAAGAAAGTCCAAAACCTTTTTGTAAGACTCCTGGGAAGTGTTTTAAATTGTTGAGAGAAAAAAAAGCATAATATGGCTCTTCTAAATCCTACAATATTACTGCTGCTGAATGTAATCATCTCTAAGTGGAGTAACGCTGACAACAATGCAGAAATAGAAGAAAAACAAAACATGCCCAGTGTTGTTTGCATATTTTTTTTTTGTAGCCACAGCAGTGCCCTGCTGAGACGAGAGTATGAGTATGAGTATGAGGAGCAGCTGTTTGACTAGTTCAACTAACGCACGCACGCACACACTCATTCCCACACCTCGGCCCGCTAATTAAAGTTGCAGTTTATTATTCATGGAAGTTCCAAACGATTCTCATTTTCCTTCATTACAACTTCTTTCCTGACAGTTTATTTCTGTTCTTTCAAAAGGGCAGCTTTGTATTGATACACATCTGTGTGTGTGTGTGTGTGTGTGTGTGTGTGTGTGTGTGTGTGTGTGCATGTGTGTGTGTGTGTGTGTTTGTTGCTGGCATGCTAAGATAATGAAGAGATAAGTGTGTGTGTGTCTGTGTACACGTCTATGATTTTTTTTTTTCCTGCTGTTTGTATTGAGGCCAATTTATCTTGAAGCAGGCAAGGCATGGAACGTTGCATTATTGGAATGTAACATTAAGACGGGGGGCCAGGCTAACACATGATGCTCTTTAGTGCTAATCACCAGCATATGCGAATAACCCAATGACCTGCATTAATATCAGTTAGTGAGGTGAATCCGATGTCTTTTGAGGACTGCATTTGGCTCGGAGGCTTGTAAAGATGAGCTGATAATTCTTAAAATTATAACTAGTGAATAATTCCACTTGCATATGAAAGTATAAAACATTGCAGAAATCATCACGTTAAAAATAACGTTCAAAGTATAAAATATTCTCGTGTATTTTAGTCTAACCATCGATTTTCTACCCCACCCCAATGCAGGCGGCTGTTGCCAATGCCAGCTGTCCTTCCGGGTGTAGTAAGGACAGAGCCAAGTCATTGTGCGGTCAAGAGGGAAACTTCCCACCTATTAAATGAAGAGGTAACTTTTGACGAATAACAGTCACTCACATTTGAAAAATGTACAGGTGTGGTCAGTCATGCCGCAGATAAAGTTGCAGGTGTGATTAGGGATGGAATCTCAAGACCTTGAAATAACTTACTGGATTAATATAACATAAATCTAAATTAGAAATAAGATAAACAAATACATAACTAAAATGGAAAACAAAAATTTCAAACTCAGAAATCATCATTTCCAATTTCAACTGATATTGGTATTTGACATGTTACCGCAATAAAAATTCTTGATCTGACAAACTTTATCTGAAGAAAAGTTAAATGCACTGGCCTGTCAGGGAATAAACACGAACGGTCTGTACCCGCAAAGTTTTGAAAAGGCTGAAATTTTAGTTCAGCATAATTGCCGTCAGTGGCAACAACCTAGTGATACATTCTAACAGACATACCTGTTGGCAATCGTCATGTATTGTTAAGGGGGGCGCACGCGCATCGCCGCGACTGCCGTAAATAGGAGGAAATAGGAAATAGAACGCGCCTTCATGTGCGTGTGCTCGACGTATTGGCCAAACCTGAGTCGAGCGACGAGGTGGATGATGGTCTAAAGTCTTTTTTTTGGGGGGGGGGGCGTCACACTGCCTCGCGATCAACGCACTGAGCAACCTCGGTGTAACTGAATTTCCTTTGACATGGCTCATGATGTTGATGGCTTTCGACGTAAATGTGCTCTCAGTACGTGAAGCAGCTCGGAACATGTGCTAATGGCATCATTTCCGTACATGCTCAATATGATTAACTTGCATTTCCTGTTTCTGGGTTAATACTAATTGTTTAGGAGCAGGCTTGTTTAGTTAACGTTTATGAAATAAACACGAAAATTAATGTCAAGACGACACAAAAATTTTTTTCTACTTGTAACAAATTTCACACATGTTATTTTTCGTGCTCGACTGTGCAGATTTGCGAGTGTGATCGTGCTCCTCAAATCACAGTGACTGGAATAATAAGGTTAAAAGAAAGAGAAAGATGAAGAGCGCTGTTGAGAGAGCAGGTTAAAGTGTCATCGTTGAAAGGGTCAAATGTAAAGCGCCACTTTTACACAAGCCATTCATCATGGGGCCAAAGCTGGCCGTCTGCGTACTACTATCCAGTTAGCTATCGTGAACTCAGTGTGCTGTATTTCAGCATCAGCTATAACATGTGCACAAAGGCGGTGTCATTTGATGATGCAATGAAAGCTAACCGGGACCACATAACGAGGAAACAGCACGCCGTATTTTAATGTCTTCATTTTTTGCGTCTGATTTTACCCTTTTACACCCATTGAAGATATTCGAGTCCTGATGTTCAGATTTGTGAAATCATTCGCGTTGTAGAAAATGAGATGCTGGCCTGCTAATAGCCATGAAATTGATGACAAGATTAAACCGCAAATTACCCTTGTTGGTTTTGAGAGCTGGCCAAAGGGAGGGGAAGATTACTTTCATTTTCCAGGAGAAAAGTGTCTTGAAATCATGACACAAACTCGCTTTAAAAAAAAAAAAGAAAATTGTTGGAAGAACGCTGCAACTAATTGAAGTCTTGAGCTTCGCATACAAAGAAGGCGTGCCTATGATTTCATTACGTTACGTCGGGTGCAGATAAGTCTGTGATGTCATCGGTCTTCTAAAAGTGAGAGAGACAAGACAACATGAAGACGCTGATGTCATGTCCGCACGCGAGTTCTGCCATTGATAGTGATGAAAAATAGAGGACTATTTCCACTGCATTTCTGGAAATTTTCCCCCAAATGTTCTTTTGGCATTCTTTGGCAGTGACATATATTTGTTGTTGTTGTTTCAAATGGACAAATATTAGTGTAATGGGCATTTATTGTTGTGTAAATATTGTGGGTACTTTCCCACCCATCAATTATGAAGACACACGAATAGAAATCATTTGAGCTCTGCCTATTTTCGAAATGTCCGTAAATGAGCTGCACTGAATTTGGTGATGTGTCGACTTGGGATTTGGGATTGGCTCCACTGTTCAATAAGTGTCAATGTGGCTAGCAGTTCCTTGAGCTATACTGGTGACCAGTACAGCCTGTAGTCTAAGTCTTTGAATTATTTTAAATGTCATTATGATGTTGCTAACCAATGATGACAAAACCACTTCTTACAATTAGTGCTCCATGGTTTTGCTGATGGCTTTATAGTCTTTCATACCTCATTAGTTTAAGCTTCATGCAGGCGTTGAGACTTCCATCTGTTAATCGTGAACGTAATTCAATTTGATTTGCCATCATGATGGTACAATGGTGAACAGTTCTTGCCAACAATTGCATGCATTTTTTTATTCATTTGATTATTTTGTCTTTATGCGAGAAGTTGTGAAAAAATTCATCAGGCACGCATGCTTTGGCATACTCATCTGTTTGTGAATGGCTGTCTAGTCTTTCCAAAAACTGGAGAACTCGCCATCTTTTTATCTTTGAGCGATCGTTTGCACAATTAGTTCTTGCTACCTGCTCTGCGTTGGACAACTTCTGCGCCTGCGCACATCAACGGCTACGGTGAACTACGGCAACCCCACTTGGACCAACTGTCTCTGCTCATTTGCGTTGCCTACGTGACAGAAATGACATTGTACAGTATGTAGTGATGAGAGCTCTGCGAGCCATACGCAACATCTAAAGAGCCAGATATGGCTCACAAGCCATAGGTTCCCGACCCCTCACTACGATAATTTGGCGGCTTGGTGATGAAATGCTGTGAAAATATAATCAATGCTTTTCCTGTCTTATTGGACGCTTGCTTTTCTCTTCAAACACTGGGACGTCACTGCCACCAGTTGTAGCCCCCGGGCAATTCTGGTAACGGAATTCAAAGTTGGCTTTGCATTCATAGGGTGTAACTGCAATAGTCCTCCTGTAAATTCTGGTAACAAATAAATCTTTGAAGTATTCATATCTTTGTTTCTTACATGAGCAGACTGCTTCTTTTAATTGCCTTTGTTGTTGTTGTTGTTTTCCTTTCGGCTTGTCCCTTTCGGGGTCACCACAGCGTATCATCTCAGATGAACGCATATATATGTTTGGCACAATTTTTACGCCGGATGCCCTTCCTGACGCAACCCTTCTCAGGGAGTTTTTAATTGCCTTTATAGTTCACTATTATTTTTATCATCATTTTGGCCTTTTCCAAAAGCAGCTTTCTCCAGACTTCTGATTGGCCAAAGCCACTTTAAGGTCAAGTTGTACAGTGCCAACTATTTCACTGGCATGCTCTTGGCAGCCTGCAAACGTCTTCTCATGTGGCCAGATTTTCCCCCCCCTCTTTTTAATCTAGACTGAGATTTATTTTGGCCATGGAGTAAAGACTTTTTTTTTTATTTTAGCCGGGTACATGTGGACACAGCCCGAAAAACCGAGGCAGAGTGATGTGGAAATGGAATGAAAGATGAACTCGCAGTGGAGAAAGAGAGACAAACAGACGTAAAGAGAGGCTGAGAAAAGCAAACAGGCTCGGCTAAAGCGTTAAAAAGATGAGACAAGTGATGTGCATGCCTGTATGAGAACTTGTTCCCATGATATTTTTGTATGAAAAAAAAGTGTAGCATATGAAGGGACATTTCAGTGGGAAGCCAAATGTTATTTTTTAAATTTATACAAGTGGATTTCAGTAAATTGGAGTGGTACAGCTCTAACTCGCAAACGCAGACTTCAGATACAAGCCCACCGTGCTGGCAGTGAAATCTAGTCACGTCACAAAAACCGTCACCTTGGCAAATTGTGAACAATTCATGAAAAAAGAGGCTTGAGAGTGTATCATGCCACTCCCTGTCAAAGTTTGCACACTATCTAAACATAAAACAGAGAACTACAACCACATACATTAGCCTTACAGTCTGCTGGCTTAATGCTAACACTAAATAGCAGCTAGGTGCACCGTCAGATGTAGACAGAAAACATAACAGTACTCCCAGTCATACCGTATATTCTTTATCCTCTGCAAAAAAAATAATATTGGTGTTGTACTAATGATCTGAGAGGAGGTGAGCTGTCTGAATGAACAGTGTATCTTTATATCTCTCTTATATTGCCCCCAGGTGCGACTGCGCAGGACAATGGTTATTCAATTGATTCAGTGATGAAAACTATTCAGTTCTCAACTGTTTGGTTACGTTATTAAAGTACCGTAATTCCTGGCCTACAGAGCGCACCTGGTTATAAGCCTCACGCAGTACATTTGTAAAGGAAATACCATTACGTACATACATACGCCGCAGCTGTGTAAAATCAGCAAGTGCCCACATTGAAACCCACATTTAAACACGAGATATTTACAAAGAAAGATGGTACACAGAGAGTTGAA
This sequence comes from Syngnathoides biaculeatus, assembly GCF_019802595.1. Taxonomy (NCBI): domain Eukaryota; kingdom Metazoa; phylum Chordata; class Actinopteri; order Syngnathiformes; family Syngnathidae; genus Syngnathoides; species Syngnathoides biaculeatus. Next base: position 13,834,857 of record NC_084646.1, on the reverse strand, counting down.
CACTAGCAACGCCACGCTATTGCCCCAGGGCCAGTTAAAAATAAATATACCGGTAAAAATCACTGAGACACGGCAGTAACACGCTAGCGCAGCGCTAACAAGGCCGGACCGGTAAAAGTCACTTCCTCGCCACATATATTCCACCGGTCTCACTCTTACCTTTTCCGCTTGAGTGCCCCCTTGCGGCCGTTAATGTTAGGGTTAGCACAAATTGCACAAATTAGCCGCATCACCGCATAAACCGCAGGGTTGAAAGCGTGTGAAAAAAGTCACAGTTTATAGGCCGAAAATTACGGTATATGATTTTTTTTTTTTTTACAAAGCACGCGTTATGGAGCGCTATTTTTCCTCATTAAAATACAATTATTTACTAAATAATAATAATTTACTTTAATTATATACAACAATTATTTGGGGTTTATTGGGCTGAAAGCTGGAATGGTTTTGTGGCATTTCCATTTATTACAGTGGGAAAAGATGATTTGAGATAGACTCGAATGAGGAATATTACTGAATGACAAGAAAAAGTATAAGCAAAATTTGGAAACCACGAAAACAATGACTAACATTAAAAATACAAAACTAGTCAATAACATTTTTTTACCCCCCAATTGCATGTCCTGTTACATATGCTCCTTTTTGTCATAATGGATTTAAAATAGTGAACAGTAATTGTGATCAGAACGGACTCACTTTTGCGCAACTTCTTCTAGACGACACTTGCGGGGAGCCTTCTTTGCCCCCTGAACGGCCGCATGGCAGAGCGTTGGCGCCAGATCAGCTCTTGGGAAGGGAAATTAAAGTGTCTCAAACAAACAAACCTAGAGTACATGTGTATTTTGGAGCGCGCCAACCCTTCCTGGCAATACACGCCGCTCACATGACCGGCCTGGCCTCGCCAGCACCACACGTACAAGCGTGTGAAGCGGCGTCTCGGCTGCGGCCGCGTCAGGAAATTCCACGGGATGTTTTCAATAAGGCGGCAGGCTGAGAGCTGGCAAATGAGGACCTGCTGCACACCACAAAGAACAAGACGCTGCTGAGCGCGAGGCAGCTCTTAAGCACAACTTTGCATGAGCGTGAGAGTAAAGGAGGAGGAAGTCAAGCTGGAAAGTGTGCGTCTTTCCTGCTTGAACCTGATTGTGCAAAGAGGGTAGTCACATTTAATTACATAGGCAAGGAAATGTTAAATGAATTTCGTGTTTTGTCATTCCATTTCCACCGTATGGTACGAACTTGCTCAACATGGATACTGCTAACTGACATTTTATTTTTCATAAAATGGGGGTTTAGCTGGTAGAGCAGTGGCCTCACGGTTCTGGGGACCTGGGTTCAGTCCCAGCCCCCGCCTGTGTGGAATTTACATGTTCTGCCTGCGTGGGTTTCCTCCGGGCACTCCGGTTTCTTCCGACATCCCAAAAACATGCAACGTTAATTGGACACTCTAAATTGCCCCGAGGTGTGTTTGTGAGTGCGACTGTTATCCGTCTCCATGTGCCCTGCGATTGGCTGGCAACCAGTTCAGGGTGTACCCTGACTCCTGCCCATTGACAGCTGGGATAGGCTCCAGCACTTCCGCGACCCTCGTGAGGATAAGCGGCAAAAGAAAGTGGATGGATGGTTAAGCTAACCGGACTTTCCTAAGGCAGAGCTATGTGGGCGTTTTAAATAAACGTGAAACTCTTTTTCTTGTGGTTCAGCCTGGATGTCAACTTTAAATGGCAGTGGCATTAAACAGCATTTTTGGACAAACTGCTGTTTTTGTGAAGTGAGTGTATTTGCACCCCCCCTCACCTCAGCTAATTACCGAAATTCACTTATTCATAGTAGTCTGATGTATTTTCTGTATTGCCACAAGGTTTTCCCAAATCCTGGCATAATAAAGAAAGTAGCAATGGGTGTCAAGGAAGTACATTAAACTGATACATCATGACTGTGAGCTGAGGATTTTTTTATGATTGGAGCTCCATTTAACCTGGGTTGTTAGTGGAAGTTCTGAAACCTTATTCGTTAAAACCTTATTTTTAGGGTTTTGTTATAAGATTACTTTTAAAATTTGAAGTTGTTTGAAATCATAGTTTTAAACTATCAATATAAACAATTGTAAAAAATTTTTTTTAAATATTTGAACCAAGTGAACATATGTTTAATGTACAAGACCACCTCTTTTTGTTAGCCTGTCTCATTCCCAGTGATGCATTCAGTGCGCCACAGTTTTCATTGTCCAGTGTACTACCAAAGTGAGCCAATATTATGCAATCTTACGTTCAACTTGGTACAAGTGCCACTTTGGTGTTGTTGTTGTTGACATGAAGTGACAGCTCTTCCAAATATTACGACACGCTCACTTGCAAAACATCAGAATGTATAAAAATGACAGCAACACAAATCACCTCGGAAAGCTTGGCAGGAAACTCGAATTGTTGCCACCCGAGCTGAAAAACCACCCGCTGACGCATCTGTGTGTATATATATATATAGTCTTAACACAGTATTGAATCGAAGCTAAAAACCACATCAAATGAGAATAATTTAACAATATGATCAGTTTTGGGGGGGTGAAAGTTCGTCGTAGTGCACAACTGCCCTGCTAATCGTCAATACATTCACTCAGATGGACAAGTGTGACTTTAGTTTGTCGTCCGAGCTCTTCCCTGTGGATACTGTAATGTTTCTCATACATTTGTATATGTGAAATGTAGATTAGCATTAAATGTTATAATTCATGACCACCACTGGCCTACGCTGACCTCTGTCAGAGATAGCGACATACAGGGCCAGCCGTGCAGACATTCAAACTCCACACAGGAGGGTCCCGAACCTCCGACCTCTGAACTGAGAGGCGGATGTGCAAACCAGTCGACTGCTGTTTAAGATTTTATTTCACAATTTTAATGATGAATGAACATTTGAAAACTTGATACTACCCTAACTTGTAATATTAATATATTATTCTTTTCTAGTCATATAAAGTCATATAAATGGTTTTCCAACGTACGTACAAATGAGCAGCATGTTTTTGATAGTGATTAGCATGTGATTGCCTTTCTAGAGTTATAAAAAAAAGTTTTTACAAAAATAAAAAAAAGGTATTTTTTCATTTCTGTGCTACTCGCTGAGCAAAATATGAATAAAGAATATGTCATTTAATTGTCACAAAACTGTCCATCACATCTGACAATATTTGCACTTCCAGTCTCTTATGGTTCTCCTCTCGATTTTAACCTTGCGCTTTTGTCATTTGAATTAAGACGCTAAGAACGTATGCAGATGTGTCCAATTGGAGGGACGGAAAATCCGCCTTCCTAATTTGAAAAGCATTCACTTCACACGCAAAGGCACTTCCAGTCAGGAAGGTGTAGGTGTGCCAACCAAAACCGGTCAAAAACGGATTTCCAAGCCGAGCCACCTCGTTTGGTTTAATCGCACGCTGCAAAAACTCCTGGATGGGACCAGAACAGCTGCAAATGTAAACGGATTTGACACGAGATGCTGCCTTAGATGCCTTTTTCCTTGCGAGCAGCCTGTTTTGTTTTGCTTTTGGGATTTCTGTTTGACGAAAATCCCGAAGGTGCACCGGATTCACCTTTATAGATCTTGCTATGTGTACGGGCATCATCTCATGGGAAATTAAAAGGCCCCCCCAAAAAAAATTGTTCCCACACTGTTGGAAAAGATACACTAGCCGTTAAAATGAAGAAGCCCAACTGTTTTGTATTCTGAACCATGTCTGGTGAAACCTTCAATACGTTTTAAAAATTTCCCTACTAAACCCCAAATTTGTGTTGAGTTTGATGCGGTAAAGTCAGTTAAGCACGAACAAATACGATTTCACAACTTCCATTGTGCTAACATGCACCCGGATTGTTGTTTGGTTCTTTCATGTGATTTTATTTTTTTGTAATCCTCCAAAACTACACGGTTTTTGAGTTTTTCTTCGACCAAAGACAGTATGATGGCAGTGAACTCATCCAACTCACTTCACAATCAGCCATTGAGCAGATCATTATTTTTTTTTAAATTCAATTCAAAGCCTTTAATTCAACTTTCAGTTTAAGACTACTGTTGAATTAATCATAAAACAGAGTACAGTGGTTCCTCGGTTTTCAAACGTCTCTGTTTTCGTACAAATCGTTTTTCGAATTGAAAATTTTGAGATTTTTTGCTTTGGTTTTCGAACGAATATTTGCATTCGAACGCCCCGACCAGCTGACCCACGACGATTTGTTATTGTGCTTTCAAATACACCCCCGAAAAATACGGAAACGACGTAACGCAGGTGACGCAACCAGTTGACCCACACACTCCTCTGCCGTCTGTCCCGGTTTTGACTTTTATTTGTTCCAATTGAGCAATATTAACCCCGATCGTGGTGCCAAAGAAGGCAAGTGGTTCTGGTGCTGAAAAAAGGAAAGCGGTGCGTAAAACTGTAAACCCCAAGAAGGAATTGATAGTCGAATACGAATCTGGTGTGCGTGTTTCTGAGCTATCGAAGAAGTATGGCATGGCGAAATCGACGATCAGCACCATTTGTGAAACACAAGGATGCCCTCAAAACAACCGTGTTGACCAAGCAGAGGCCACAGATCTTGGAGGAAGTCGAAAAGTTGCTTCTCATTCTGATGTGGCTGAAGGCCGGAAGGATGTCTCAAGTGCCGATATAAAAGCTATCTGCACTAAATGGAACGACATCCATAATTTTGTAGAACTACATCACCCTATCAAAGCAGAATGAAATTTCAATGATGTTATGATGAGCCACTTCAGGCTTGTGCTCAAAAGACGGCAGAAAGTCTACGTTAGATTTTTTTCTTTGTTAAAAAGGGGCGAGTCACCCCCACCAAAGACATTTGAAACAGTTGTTTTGCATTGCTTTTTTCTTTTCTTCCATTAACCCTACCTCTTGTTGCAAGTAAAAAAAATTGTACGTTATGTGCTTTCTGTGCAAATGAAAAACAAATTGTCTGTTTTTCCCCTCTGATTTTTGCTTCTTTAAAGTTATTCTGCACTTTTGTTGATTTAAAAAAAAAAAATGTTTACAAAGCTGGGGGGGCGAGTCGCTACAAATACGGCAATGCACTCCCAGCCTAGCATACTCTACTGCTATAGCATACATTTTAAGCCAAAAATAAAGATATTTCTTCAATGATTTAATTATATAAAGTATTTAAACTATACATGTATTTCTACTATGCAGTTTATTATCAGGAAAAGTTTAAAAAAAAAAAACAAATTTTCAAGGCTTGGAACGCATTATTTAATTTTCCATTCATTGTAACGGGAAAACGCGCTTCGGTTTTTGAACGTTTCACTTTTCAACTGGCACATATTTAAATCAATCACATAACTTTATTTGATGTCTGCTTGTGTAACGCTAAGATAATGGGAACAGTTCAGGAATGCAAGTTTAGAGCTTCTAATTGATGTCGCCCTGTCACGATCAAATCTTTTTAATTCAATTCAATTATCCTAGAGACATTTTGTGGAATACTCGAGCAACACTGTGGTCCCGCTGTCGACCTATTTTGAAAGTCAAAAGTTGTTTTTTCTTTTTTTTGCTTTCTTGGTCATTTTTGCGCCTGGAAATGTGAGTTTTTGAATAGTTGAACACAAGGCCTCAAGATGGTGATTGATTTAGCCTATGAATAATAATGATGAAGTACAAAAAATTCCAAGAATGTCTTCCGCCACCCCCTTGCCCTGGCCTTAAATAAAATATAGCTGGTCTAACCCTGTGAAGAATGTAGAACACATCGTAATGTTGTACCATGCGGTCCTTGTAATTGGAAACACTCGATATCTTCTATGTTGTTTTTTTACATTATTACATTGTTTTTGACAGCATGTAACATGAGTAAGAATTGTCATTACAACTGATTGCTGGTGAAAGTGGTATTTGCGTCTAACTTTTACGCACGGACACGAGCGCGTGCACACGTACAATTTGGGGAAACATTAGCAGCATTAGCTAAGAATGCTAATTGAAACCAACAGCTCGTTTCTTTGTTTCTAATGTGCATACGAGCTAGCTGTAATCGAGACTTATGAGTGTGTGCCTGCGTGTGTCAATGTATGTGTGCACAAATGTCTAAACATTTTTCTGTGCCAGAGGTCTGTGAGCGATTGTGTGCTATTATCCTCCTTTTTCGCTTGTTATGCTTTCAAACGGAGTGAATTGTTCACTATAAACACACAATAACACAAAGAGAGATTCCATTGCATACTAAATCAAACCAAAACGTCTCCTAGGGGCTGCTTTAATATGCAAATTGTGTGGGCTCCCCCTCCCTGTGCTAACTAGCTCACCGGCGCCGAAGGCAAAAAAGTAGGTCTGGTTGGGATTCCTCTGCAGCAGAGCGGACACGCGGCGAGCCATGCGCTCGTTGCGCTTGTAGATGAGCTCCTGGCGGAAGTAGCTGTCGATCTGTTGAGCCGTGGTGCGTTCGTGGGCCGGCAGAGAACTGTTGATGAAGTGGGGTAACTGGAGGAGGGGTGGGGGTAAAAGGAAGAGGAAAAGAGTATTTCATTGGGAAGCGATTCATGGTGGGCATTTGAAGTAGACATACAAGACTGTACAGTAATCCCACACATATTTACCGTCCAATAGGAATGTCATGAAGTAATTTGGTGACAAGGAACTGCAAGGAAAAAAAAATGAGTAAAAGCTACCTAAAAGTCACCGGTATTACAATATGTATCACGTGATGACATGATATATATATGTATAAAGAAAAAGTCAAAAAAAAATTTCTCAAAAGTTTTTGAAGCTGTACAAATGAGCCACCCCCTTCTACTGGAGGGTTCATCACTGTGCTGTTGTTTGGATGTTGCCTGGTGCCTGCTACCATGTAACTTTATGGTCACCCTAAAAATAAATAAATACATTTATAAGAGTCATTTGTCCAATGAATTTAGTGCAACAATTTGCAGTCACTTTAATTGTGTAAATTTCAACCACATATTTTGGGCAAAGACATTAATTCAATAGCTATAAAATACAAAACTTGGATGGTTTATCACACATTTATGGTTCCATTCCAACCATGGCGAAATGGGGGCGTGGGGGTTGTGTCAGGGAGCCCTTGCCCCCCCATACGATACCTTGTATACTCCTAAAAAATGTTTTTATTTTAGTCACCCTATTTTTCCAGTGTCTGAAGACTTGCGGAAGACACAACCTCAACATTTTCCCATACCCTATCGAGCCTGGCCGAGAAATCACTTTTACGAAGAATCCCCAGAGATGGTTTTATGAAATAAAATGCACAGATGGCCCGCTAACCTTGCCCGACTCTCATAATACAAGCAGCAACAAATCTCAGTAAGGATCAACGTTTCATCCACCTCTATTTTACCATACAGTGGCTTTTTCTTTGTCGTTTGTTTGCTTTTGTGCTGGTTCGCTAGCCAACAGCCAATCAGAGTCATTCGTTGTCACAAATGGCCAATGCTATTTTGCATAGAGAATCTGGCAAAAACGCAGTGGACGGAATGTGCGAGCCACATGTGAAAACTACCCAACGACGATGGCTCATTCATGCAAAAAAAAAAAAAAAAACATCACGTGATACATATTGTAATACTGGTGACTTTTAGGTAGCTTTTACTCGTTTTTTTTCCCTTGGCCACACATTATACTAGTAGGGAGTGTCTGAAAATTAACCCTATATTTTAACCATCTAAAAAATTCTATTTGATTTTCATGGATTATATTTACCAGTCTCCAAAATCTTTTTTTTTTTAAACACTTTTTACACCGCCAAATTGGTCTATCAAGAGGATAATATCGGATCTGACTTGTGCATTTCAGACAGAGCTCACCGGAATTGCCACCTCTGTTTTGCCTGTTTTGCATGTTCTCCAGCTGCACGCATTTAGAGCATCAGACGCGTGGCGACCTGTCTCCAACAACAACAATCGCTATCCACGCAAAGGCGAGTGGGCAGTCATTGTCGGGTGTTAAACTTCGCACGCCAGTCAAAATCTACACCCGTAACAACGTGACGTTTTATTAGCTTATTTAAGAGCAGTGAATCACTGAAACGCGTACTGTGTAGCGATCCCCGCCTTGCCTCAGTAAGACAAATGAAATGCTATCGAGTTGCCGGTGAGAGACGGACATCATTTGGTGTGAGCGCAGATGTTTCATGTATTTGTGTTTGACACTTTTTAGTGATTTATTGCACTACGCGTGAGCAAGTCTTGCTCGCTTGCATCCATCTTTTAACTGACACCTTCTTGACTTCACGCTTAGAGTATATTACATTCGATGTAAAGTCTCTTAAGATTGTAAGATTCAGAAATGGCAAGCATGAAGAGATAAACTGGCCGTCTGTCTCGCTTCTTGTTTTGGATTTTTTTGTGATCACATTCCAAAGGAAGGATGAGACTTAATGAGTCTTGTTAATCGAAGATCAAGATGATTATCGGTTTGAGGCAGAAACCCTAAATATGGTCAATTTTGCAAATTGGTACCATAGGTCTTTTTCCACACTGTCTGATTTTTTTTCCACATTATTAACCAATTTACAGCCTTGAAAATAGCTTGTGAACAAATATATTAACTCTTAAACATTTGAAATGTCTGGAAACACTCTGCGGGAGCCGTGCAGTAGTATGTCGCCTCAAGATTGAAAGTCAGGAGGTTAGTATTTTTAAAAGACAAAGAGGAGAAATCCATCCATCCATCCATTTTCTGTGCTGCTTATCCTCACGAGGGTTGCGGGGAGTGCTGCAGCCTATCACAGCTGTCAAGGGGCAGGAGGCGGTGTACACCCCGAGTTGTTTGCCAGCCAATCGCAGGGCACGTAGAGACAAACAGCCTCACTCACAATCACACCTAGGGGCAATTGAGTGCCCAGTTAATTTTGCATGTTTTTGGAACGTGGGAGGAAACCGGAGTGCCCGGAGAAAACCTGCGCAGGCACGGGGAGAACATGCAAACTCCTACATAGGCGGGTCCGGATTTGATCCCGGGACCTCTGAACTGTGAGGCCAAAGCTTTTTTAACTGATCCACCTTGCCACCTATGAGGAGAAATCATTTTGTTAAAAATAAATGGCAGTAATACTTGAGTTTTTTTCTGAAGTATTAAAGGCCTCTTGATTGGTGTGAGCACAAACGTTTATGTAGGCAGCCAGCAATGGAACCTACCAATTCAGTCATTGACAGGGTCATTATTTAGTTATTTTTCACATATTAAATTAGCCAATGTACAGGTTTATGGGGTGGTGTTTATGATGGTGCACAATGATACATGACACCTATTTAAAGTAGTACCAACTTTAACGATTGAGTGTTGGTCACCCAAGCAAGACAACGTTTCCATTCATTTCTCAGGTAAAAAGCATATTCTAGCGGTTCAAGGATTTGCCTAACAGCAAATTTTTCATATCCTAATAATTATGAAATCACATTTTGGATTTATTTTATGTAACAGATCTTTTGAACTTTCACTTTGACAACCAAATTTACATGGAGCAGAACTGAATTAATACATAGCGGTAACGCACACTCGCTCGCCCCTTGGAGGGGACGCACAAACTCTGGTTGCGAAGCACTGACACTAGTACAGAGACGTGTAGTCTGGGATCCAGAATTAGTGTGGGAAATAGAGCTCGTGCACGTGATGTCACCATTTTCACGGCGCCATATTGCTGGTCAGAAAGATTTATTCGACAGTGTGGGGGACATTGAACCGTAGCAGAATATTCACAATACCCGAGACCTGTTGTGCTGGTGGTTGACAGATATTCAAAGAGGTCATTCTAGAGAATAGCAGCTGAAAATACGAGAAAAGATCAATGGATTTTGGCAATTAAACATGATGGGTGGTGCCCAACCAAAATACACACGACTGTGTAGCGATCACTTCATTTCAGGTAGGAATTATTCTTCTCAAATTCCCAAGAAGTACTTATAATGCCAAGTTGGTTCATTTGAGAACAATGTGTTAAAAAAAAAAAAAAACAACAACAGGGAGTTGTCTCCAACGTACACGGAAGCGTGTTGTGGCCACACGTTAAACTTCGGTAAACCTCTCTCCGACAGCCTTTTTTTTTTTTTTTTTTTTAATATGCATTGTTCTCAAATGAGTCCAATGCGTAATTAAAAAAAGAAAATAAACCGTTGGTCACACAGAGGTTTATGTAGGTTAATGTGTGGCTGCAACACACTTCCGTGTACGGGGGCTGAAGCCTATGCCAGCGGTTTATTTTCTTTTTTTAAATGCGCATTGGACTCATTTGAGAACAATGCATATTTTAAAAATAAAAACATCTGTCACGGAGAGTGTTACCGAAGTTTAACGTGTGGCTGCAACACGTTTCATCTTATTTGTTTATTTTTTTTACGCACTGTTCTCAAATGAGCCAACTTTCATGATAAATACTTCTCGGGAAACGGTACAGAAGAGCCGACTCGCTTGTCCTCTTTTTTTTTTTTCTAATCGTAGTTAGTGAATGCGAGTTTGTGTAAAACCAGGGGTCATTTATTTTAATATTGGTATTTGTATTGAATACTAGCTGAAAAGATCAATGGATTTCGGTAAAGGTTAACGTATAGCCGTCTCCCCGTTGAGAACAGATCCAGCAACGAAGTATTTGTATGCGTCCAGACTTTTATACGCTTTCAAACTCTTCCGTGTAAATCTCGACGACTTACTCACCAGATACATGATCCAGTTGTCCAAGACAAGTGAAAGCGGGTTAACAGTCCGATTTCTTCTCAGCGAAAAACATCGACTTTGGCATTAAATATGGGTCCTCTATGCCAAGTGTCTCTCATTTTTCCACGCACCTTCGTTTATTATCACCTTCTGAATGTTTAACGGTATCGGACAAAACTCTGGCCGATCAGCAATTGATAACACTAGAGCAGATTTTCTCCATTTCCACTTTTCCTTAGGCAAAGATCTGTGAAATATGAACAAATGAGGTGGAACAACTTCTCTATAGAGTACTTTACAATATTGCCCCATTGCATTTCCATTCAGGCAATGTGTTGAAATTATAGCGTTATACGAGTGTTTGTTACTAGCTACTTCACAATTGATACCAGAGCTGTTTTTAACATGAGCGGCTCTGTTGGAGGTCTCCGAACTGGATCCAATCAGTCGCTCACTCGCAGTCCTTAGTGTTAACTCTGCTTTCTCTCTCACACACGTACATAAACACACCATGCGCCGAGCCCCAGGCGTCTGATGGCTCTAGCATGTGCCACAGAGCTCAACTTCGTGTCATTTCATTACGGTTCGATTACTCTGATTTAAAGGGCAGGAGGCCACCGCCGGTCCACTCTCGTGAAAGGAGCACCGAAGCGAGCTCCCGGGGCCGGCCGAGTAAGAGAGACAAATGGGCAGAAAGCATGAAAGTGACGCGAGAGAGGCCAAGAGTGAAAATATTTGTAACTTTTTTTCTTTCCCCCTCTCTGTGACATTCACACTTTCTTGCAGGTCCCTGGTGTGAATAACTTGTAAAGCTAAGGTTACCTTGTGTGCCGGGTTTAATGTGTCCGTTAAACCTGACTTGGGAGTGTGTCAAGATCGAGTGACAACATTTTGCGTGTGTGGTTTTAGAAGCTGTAAAGCTGTTGTTTTCTTTGAAATGAGAGCAGTTTTGTAAAATGTTGGAAACTCCAGTATTTTTTTGATCATCAAGAAGATGCAGTGTTGTTTTGAAGCATTTCCTGATTCATGTCCCGTGAGTATTTTTATTATATGTCATAGTTACAGACATACAAGTCAGGGAAGCCCCCACTAAGAACTGCGGTTTATTTGTGACCTAAAGATGTTTCAGAAATTGAACGGAATCTTTTGACATGCCCATTTATTTAGAATTTGACAATTGTTATGCGCGGTGCATATCCAAAGAGGCTGGTTGCCATTTAGGGGGAAAAAAATGGTCATGTTGTTTTTGTGTGTGGTTAGCTTCTGCTTGTGTTTAAAATGAGCCAAAAAATAAATAAATAAAATACAGAAAAACATTTTCATAAACTGCAAGGGTGGCTATTAATCTTGTTTTGCAGTTTTGTTTTGTACTGAAAAGAAATTCACGCAAACTTCATGATTCATAAATTTCATGTCAAATTAACTTATGCTACAAGCTAGCAAAGAAGCCTATTGCTTTCGATGCAACTAGGCCGGTATCGGATTCTGACACTATGATAACTGTGAGCAGAACTATCATGGTTCCAAACTATCACAGTACTGCAAGTTCAGCTCTAACATTGATTTTGAAGTTTGGTGGGTAAAAACGTTTTTCCCATTGAATTTTCTGTAATCATATGTAATCAAAACTTAAAAATGTAAATGTAGTATCCTAGAGTAGAAAAATAAATACTTATTTGGTGAAGCCATTTCTTTGCTCTTCTCCACTTTGTGGTGCAACTCCAGAGTGGATTGAAGTAATATTAGCCATGGTAATTTGCAAGTTATCTGCTTTGGTAGCCAGTCTGTTGTGTTTATTTTGCTAACTGTTGACACGCTAACTCTTGTAGCCGGCTGCTAGCTCCAGTGGAATCTGGCTGAAAACTGTCTTTGTGTATCTCAACAGCGTAAAACAAAATAATTTGTTAGAGGACCTGTTAAAAATCTGTTTTTGTGTTTGTGCTTTTGAAATGATTGACATACTGACACCACTGTCAAAGTGATGTTTTCTACAAATTACATAATTGACCCTGTAACATATTGTCAGGAAAAGCCTACGAGAATGTGACCTTTATGAATGGAGGCAGGTGTGCGCTGATTCCCAGTGAACATGGGTGATTGGTTGATTACCTACAGCCCCAATTATGAAGGTGTGCACACTTGTGCAACCACATGTTATTTGACGTTTTTAATGTTTTTAATTGGGTGGTACAGGACAATGGCAATAATGGAAGTTGTTTTTGAATTATTTAAATGAAATTAAATGGGGGGGGGGGCTTTTTATATCCAGTACACGTTATATTTGCAGTTGGTGACGTTATCTTGTAAAGAAACCGGACCAAAATGGCGACCAACTGCTTTGGCCACCTAGGGCTTTTCCAGAGCCATTTTATAAACACTCTGATCAGTTTCAATATTCATGCAGTGCTGTTTAAAAGAGTTTTGATTAGATTTTCAGGTTCCAGAACTGCTGTCATGTCAGCAAGCAACCATGACAACAATTTTTATCCATCGTCAGGTACAGAATAGCCATGAAAACATGGCCGATAACGCGGCGTGGTAGATCATGCAGACCTGTGAGTTGTCGTGGTTAAAGATGATGGAGCTCAGGTCCCCGCAGTTGTAGTGAGTGATGAGGTCCTCGGTGGTGTAGGAGCCCTGCAGACTGCCCGCTCGGACACCCTCGTGCTGCAGCAGCGTCTGGTTCAAGGCGAACAGCACCTGAGGGAAGAAACACACAGACAGATGAAGAGAGCGGTTTTGCATCCGCTGATTCCAATTTTCTCTTCATTTTACTTTTGCATAATAACAACAAATCTGGGACAGCACATCAGAGACAATTTCGTCTCTTTCAGACTATTCCGAGACAAACTAGCCCGCCTTGCTCGTAGGCTCGACGCTAACGTTACCTCTGCTCTCCATGCTTGCTACAATTTCTTGCATTAAGTACACATGTACGTTGCCTTCGCAATTTGTACAACTAGGAACTGTCAAGCAGTAATGAGACTTCCATTGTTTGTTAGCTTGAGCTTTTTAATAGCCACTCAACAGCGCAAAAATATACACACACAGTCAAGACCCTTGGACTCACTACTCCTCCGCTAACCAGACTTAGCTCCTCTTTGACATGCAAAGATCTTTGTCTCTCAGTTGAGATGCATAACTTCAACATCCTTCTTTGTGAGCAATTACTATTTTCCTCTTAACTAGAGCTTGCAAGTTTGAAGTCATTACCGAATGAGCCCAATACGCCGAAATCCACAAATAGATATCATATCATCTGCCTTTTACATTTTCCAGTTTCACCCATTTCCTGTTAAACCATTGTATTAAATAGATGGCATGCAGTATTGGTCAAGTCAGTTTTTTTTTTCCATTGGGAAAAGAGAATACTGCAAGCAGGCAAAGTACGTTCAAACAGCAAAATATGTACGCTTGATGGCAATATGGCTAATGAAGGGTTGATAATTCTGGCTAATGTTCACGTTCAGCTGGTAAAGCGTTGGCCTCACAGTTCTGAGGACCTGGGTTTGATCCCGGCCCCACCTGTATGGATTTTGCATGTTCTCCCCGTGCCTACGTGGGTTTTCTCCGGGCACTCCGGTTTCCTCCCACATCCCAAAAACTTGCAACATTAATTGGACACTCGGTGTGATTATGAGTTTCTCAATGTGCCCTGCGATTGGCTGGCAACCAGTTCAGGGTGTACTCCGCCTCCCTCCCGTTGACAGCTGGGATAGGCTCCAGCACTCCCTGCGACCCTTGTGAGGATAAGCGGCAAAGAAAATGGATGGATGGATGGACCTTCGCTGTGCAACCTGATTTAATGAGCAAAAAAGACTCCAAACTGTTCAACAGATGGGTTAAACATTTCTCAACATTCCCTGATGCCAATTAAAAATCTCACAACGACAGTGGACGTGTTAAGTTTGACATCCAACTCCACTCGTAATATGATGTGAATTGTAAAACAGGAGTGCAAATATTTACTGTGGAGCTAACCACTATTTCCGCCTCAAGCAAAGGAATCCAAAATGCTGATAGTAATGTAAGAGGGATTCTTAAAGCGGCAGTTTCCCAATAATGAGAGGGTGGACAGCAATCTTGCGAGGACACCAAAGGCACTTCATTTTAATAGTTTTTCCACACACACAAATACAAAAAGGTGATTTTGATATATGCCTCGCATAGATGAATAAATGGCGTCTTGCCAGACCATGATGTGGAATCTCTGTGTAAAAGAGCCTAACGTCTTTAGCAATTTGTAAGGTACTTTCTCTTGAGGTCAGCTGCAGGTAAAACCCCACCGCAAATGCACACCACTGCGTTTCTGGCAAAGGGTGGAGAAAGTTTGGAGGGAGTTCTTTAAAACCTTTCTCTGTCACCAGGGCACCGTAAATCTGCGTCGGCCATTAATAGCAGAAGTAAACCCTCTTTAAAGAGAATTTACTGCACACAGCCGGCGTTCTGCATAGCGACTACGCTCGATGGGTCAAATCGAAGCCGTTCCCCCCTCCCGCCTCGCACCGACCCCTGCAGCGCCGTGGCACATGTGATCGACCCGACATGTGGGCCGGGGCAGTCGAGCGCTCCCCTGCAGGACCCGGAGGCCCAACGTGAAACCCTTTCACACACTTCTACATTGCACCTAAACTGACTTGATTACGCCAAGTGACTCATCTCGTCATAACTTCAAGTCTCACTTGGCTTCGGAGGCCGGGAGCCGTCCAAGAAAGTCAACTTTGGGAATGCAGATGATTCTCATAGCAGCTACAGTCCGATACAGCTGCGCAACTCATTTAGCCTGCAGCTGTAATTTACACAATTACATACATGTTGCTTTCCCAACCATACATACATTATATACCCACGGGACACGTCCTTAGGTACAGCTGCTTAATTTAATGAGAGGTAGGACACGAGTATTATAAGATAATATGCCCTCAAAAAGAGATGCGGTCAAACCCTAAGTATCTTTTCTAGAGAGGAACCACTGATTAAGTAAAAAATGTAGCTAATAGAGGTTCGATCCCGGCCCCGCCTGTGTGGAGTTTGCATGTTCTCCCCGTGCCTGTGTGGGTTTCCTCCCACATCCCAAAAACATGCAACATTAATTGGACACTCTAAATTGCCCCTAGGTGTGATTGTGAGTGTGGCTGTTGTCTATCTCCATGTGCCCTGCGATTGGCTGGCAACTAGTTCAGGGTGTACCCCGCCTCCTGCCTGTTGACAGCTGGGATAGGCTGCAGCACTCTCTGCGACCCTCGTGAGGATAAGTGGCAAAAATGGAAAATGGATGGATAAATGAATTTTTTTAAAATATGCCTATACGTTCCACTTCCACAACAACTTAGGCTAAACTTAGCTCCGCCCCAATACACAGTCTGTTGAGGTTGATCACTTCAACGTACTGTACTTCTTTGACCCTAATTACCACATTTGGATTCGCCAGCCCTTTGGTGCCATCTTGAGGCATCTGAGAATGTAACGGAAAGATTACAACAAATGGGAATTTGTGAGTTTTCCTTCAAAGGGCTGAAATTCAGTTCCACAGAAAAAAAAAGCATAAAGAGGCGAATTTATGGCTAACAAACCACGGGTGGGGGGTTCAGTGTAAAGCATTTCTGTTATGCATAACTTGCAAACCACCTTGCACCATACAAATACAATAAATTCAGGCTTCTTTCGCACGTTATTTATGATCGCTGCCTCTTTGCACCGTAGGAATGAACGGACTAGAACACTTCAATATATTTTATTAAATAATCTATACATAAAAAACAGCTAGCATGAAACCAGATGCATCACTTTTTTTTTTTTTCTTTTTTAAGAAAATCCCAAAGTCTTTGTATGTAATTCTGCTATTGAAAAAAAAACACTCTTTGGCCGAGGAAACTACCTTCTGTGTTTCTTTTGACATCATATCTCAGCCCTCAATCTTCTGGCTCGGCAATAAAAGTATCATTCTTCACTTTATCTTTCTATCATACATAAACCTACTAGAGTATTTTTTTTCTTCTGGCCAATGTGAACCCAAAGAGGCCCACTCCAACAAATTTGCAAGAGATGCTAATTTTGCAACTCTGGATGAGTGACTGCTCTCTTAAATCCTGACCACCACTGGACCTTTTTTTTTCCCTTAATATTTTTTGCCTTGATTGGAGTCGGTGCATGAAAATGTCAGAACACCTGCTCAATGCTTTAGAACACTTCTCTGAACAAACGCTGACAGCCAGAAAAAAACAGAAATCTTGAATGAATTTGCTGCTGTACAAGTTCAATATTGTCTTTCTCCAGGGCACAAAACCAAACTGCAGCTGTAACCATGGTGATGGAGTTAATAAAAAAAAAAACCTTTCCAGCCTTACTAAAGTGGCTCCATTTTGATGGGCACTACTCACAATATCCACAAAATTAAAGATTTCAAAATGACTTTGACAACACTATTGCAATATTGGTAGTAAATTTGAGATTTTTTTTGTGAGCCAATAATAATTAAAAAAAATCAATTGGGCTCACAATACATATTACGACAATACTTCCGACGAGTTACCTTCGCAAACAGGTATTTCTCATACTCCAAATAGAAAATAACATCAACTTTGGTGACTATGCTCAGGAAAACAAGTTTAGGTTTCAAGTGCTTCAGTCATAACTCATTTAACGGTTTTCTATTATTAATTAATTAATGCATTCAGGTTTATGATGGGTGTTAAACATTCTGTGTCTTCCTAATTTTGCTTAATAGTTTAATTGAGGGCTTAAAACAATGTCCATATTTCAAGCAATTTAAAAATAAAGATAAAAATCATATTTCTACATGGTACACCGATGAAACTGGCTTTTGATTCTTTCCAGGTGTTCACAAGGGTGCTGTTTGATTATTTTTTTGGTTTGCATTTCCTATTTGGTACTTGTCTATCTGATGATTTTGTTATAGTTTGGTTCCCTCGTCCTCGCCAATTCATAATGATGATGTAAATATCTCTTTACATTATGCATTATAATCATGTTCATTTTTCGTTGGCGTTGTTGTCATGGCAGTGGTATAGATGTTGACTATACAGTAACTTAACTGAACATACAGAATGGGTTGGGTTGTTAAATCCGGGTTTATTCTCTTTCCTTTTTAAACATGAATCACTGCGTAGTTTTGATTGTTTTGCTTTCATGTTCAAAATGACCGATTCAGACATTCACCAATTCAGTGACACTGTAATATTCAAAACAGCCTTGTTGGTCTGAGGTGTACCTAAGAAAGTGGCCATTGATTTATTTATTTTTTTCTCCCTAGTCTACATTTTTGTCATCAAATAAAATGAACTAAACTGGACAGTGGAGTGCAAACTGAGGGTCACATTGATTTATTTTTTTTTAACATGTCCTAAAATCCATAAGGTAGCCTATGGAAAGCAAACTGTTAAAAATCATTCACGTTATGTCTATGTGCATTCACAGCGATTGACCTTTATGGCTCCGAATAATGTTGGCCAGCTTGCACGAGGGTGTGGCAAAATATACGGGCAACACATTACTGTAAAAAAATGTATCTATAAAAATAAAATTACTTCATTTACACATACACACGAGCCTGCTCCCCTTTATGCTTTCCTTGAAACCTCAAGAAAGGGCATCTAAATGGAGTCAAAGAGAGATTAAAATGTGAGCGAATTGTCCGATAGGATGAAAAGCTTGTTTTTGAAAAGTTGGAGCATGTGTTGCACAGATGGAAGTGATGATCCTCCAGGATTACCAAGTGGCGCAGAGTTTGGGTTGGTGGTTATTGCACGCATGCAGGCTATTATAAATCAGGTGCAAGAAAATGAGCGTATGCCTTCCCCTTATTCATTTCTCTCTTTTCTCCTTGCTTTTCCGCTGATGTTCACCCATTTACTGAAATACTCTAAATCCCCGCTTTTCGTGAGACCTGAGTAATTGAGGCCTCGCCTAAAAGTAGTTAACTGCCCGTACAAATAGTTGAAACTATAAAAAGCAAAAGCTATGATCAAATACTATAACATCATTTCAAACTCATCTTGCAAGTACTGCCCTTAAAAAGAAATAGTTTGTCTACATGCAAAGCTTCTCTCAGTGCTTACCGTCACTTCAACATACTGTACAGTGTAAAAAGGATTTTGGAAAGTGGTGAATATAATCCATGAAAATCTAAAATGTACTTATTTTAAAATAAAGGGTAAATGATACTGGCACTCGCCATTTGACAAAAGTAACAAGTGTTCTTGAGAAAAGTTGAATCAAATCGACTGGTTTTCGCCCGATTCAATCCATAAAATGGCATCAGACGTCGGTGACAGTTGATCCCACTGATTGGTTGCCAGCTAGCCAACAAGAAACAGAAGACAAAAGGAAACAAGCCGCAAAGAAAATATTCGTGGAAAAGTTCCTCTGAAAAAAATGGGTATACAGTATCTGAATTTGGTGACTGCCCTTATCCAGGGATTACTCTATATACACATTTGGGGTAAAAAAGCCCCTAGAGATTCTGTTATTGTTG
The DNA here is from genome assembly GCF_019802595.1 of Syngnathoides biaculeatus. Classification (NCBI taxonomy): domain Eukaryota; kingdom Metazoa; phylum Chordata; class Actinopteri; order Syngnathiformes; family Syngnathidae; genus Syngnathoides; species Syngnathoides biaculeatus. The sequence goes on along the minus strand of NC_084646.1, from coordinate 13,815,697 downwards.
ATCATGTTCTTTAGTTGAAATTGAGCAGTCACAATTTTCTCTGTCTTTGCAACAAAGCGACTACGTGACAGCGAAATGTGTTCTTAATTTCAAGCAAGAGCCTCTAAATTCACAATGATGCAGTGTGGTTATTGTTATCATAATCGTGGATATATTCAGACTCCGCGGTGACCCTCCAAACTCGAGGAGAGTCCTTCCTCTGCGTCTTTGTCTCGCCGTCATTTAATCAGGCGCTGATGAAGAAAAACAGGGTGGTGCGTTCCCCTCGGCCGCTCTCGCCTCCCCACTGAGCCGCTTGAGTTTCACGGCTTGAAAAGACTTCGCCGGACCCCTGACCCCTCCAAGACATGCACCGTTGTGTCCCTCTGGGGGCGGGTGGGGGATTGGATTCGTGGCACCCTGCGGGGCCAAAGTTAGGTAAGGAGTTGAAATAACATCTAGGGCAGCCCGGATAGGAAAGATCAGTGCTGGGTTCCCAGCAGCTCCGAAACAACTTGTGAGCGAGCGCGTTCCCATCATGACGACTAAATTAAGCATTTAGGCCAGTGAGTCCCAACGCTCAGTGCTGCGAGAGATGATGATCGGGTTATCGCTATTACATTATGAGTTTCACTTAACTGGTCAGAAAATGATTTCTGTAGTACAAATAACATCGGAATTATGTTCATCTGTGCATGTCAGTCACGTCTAATGACAGGTTAAATGATTTAACAAACCTTTACTCGATGGCAGAAGGTAAAATTAACCCCTTGCATTCATACAACAGAATTATTATCACCATTCTCATTATTTCGGGAGTGGGCAGACTTCCCAGTATTTCAAAATGGGATTTCCCCCCACCCCCCCAAAGTTGCGAGGAAAAATTGGGCTCGCGAGTGTTTCATAAGCAAACGTTCCACAAATTGTGAGGGATTTTCAAGCTGTTGGATATTTGAATACAAATGGTGTAGCGGCACATGCACTGTACAATGACAATAGGACAATACTCAAATGTATTCTTTACACCAGGGGTGCCCAGATTTTTTTACCCCAAGATCTACTTTTCAAGCAGCCAGCTTCTCGCGAACTACCGACGACGTTTTAAGGATAGTGTCATGTTGCCTCCTAAGTTTAAAATATAGAATTAGCTTTTTGCGTACTGTATTGTCTGTGCTTTCATCCTGGATCAGACTGTGCCAAGGTGGAATTTCAAAATGACACACCATCTCATCCTGCACTTTCTACTTTGGCTGGCTTCAAACCAGACCTTTCCCACTTGGAAAAGTGAAAATCTCATCCAGTTTAACCACTTTTTCTTCGATTATTCAGATACACCAACAGTAATTGCATTTTAAAACAATAGCATTTCTTTTTAACTTTCTCCATTAATATCAAAAGTAAACATAAGCAGCATACCTAGCTCGTCTTGGCTCTACGGACTGTGTTGCTAACTAAAACGGCGATGGTGGATGCTGTCATTATAAAACACATCGTTGTTATAGAAAGTTCCGTGTGCTGCCTAAAAGAAACCAGTGGCTTCTTCTTTTCAGTATGTATGTGAATTGTGCCATTGGATGGAACAACCAGTCATCCCTCACTCATTGAATCCCATCATAAAATGCCACAAATTGAATAGCTGTATCTTATACTTTCAATTTGCATTGGATTTTTTTTTTTTTTTTTTTTTAGCGCAACGCAGAATATCTGCGAAGAGACTCCATCACTGGTACACAATTGCGCACACGCGCAGTTTAGAGGGAACATTGGCTAACATCTTTTTTTTTGGTATGCTGTCCCGCGATCGACCAAGACGCATTGAGCATCATTGCTTTATAACTTCCTCAAAAATGACCAATATTACTGCAGCTTACTAAGCAAATCTAAAAATATTTTTCAGGTACAATATGTACTTGTATGTTTATCACTGCCTCCAGCTGGCCATCTTAAGGACACCGGACAATTAATGCATGACATTGCAATAGGGAAACTGTTGAATTATAAATAAAGTAATTCAAGTCCTTGAACTATTGCGAAACTTCTGGACTTCTGGTGTCGGCCCAAGCACACCACTGACTGCCTGCAGTGTGTATGCGGTAAAACACCCCTGTGGCCGTTACCATCAAACCTGTAGTATCTCATATACTTCATGCATGCATGTGTAATTGGCAGTCTTATAATCCTGCTGTTGTCTGATGTTCTGGTCAGGGAAGCACCTTGAATACATTAAGTAGAGGAAGAGATGTTGTCACCCAAGAGCCCATCAAAGTCATGTGGACAGTCTCGCACGATAGCTCCGCCGTTCTCTCATCTGCTTTTATCAGCTGCTCCTCGTGACTTTCTTGGGTTTTGTACTCTCAGGGGACCTGTGTAACCTGTCAGGGGCTTTTCAAGGCAGCATTTAAAGGTCTCCCTGCGTCGGAACCTCGCCAGAAGACGTTTTACGGCGTCTTGGCGCCTTGCAGCACGCGGACTTGACTCGCTTGTTTGAAGGTAAGCGGCACTTCCAACTCATCCCATCTGGCGTCGGCCTCGTGTTGAGTCATCGCCCGCGTCCGTGTTCCTTCGGCCCCTGTTAATGCCAACGCCGAACGCAACCCAGCGTGAACACGAGTTCTCCTTTTCGCTTCCTTCTACCGCTGTGCCTACTCGGCCTTCTGTTTTAGAATAGGAAATCCAGGGATTACCACGGGGACAATCCCTGGTGCCGGAGGCCTGCTGCTCGCAGCGTCCAAAGAAAGCCTCGTTTTATTCCCCTTCCGTCTTGCTTCCACCCTTCCGGGGCAAGGGAGGGCAAATCTGCCCATCTCGGCCTGTCTCTCATCCTTCCTGTCTCTCCACGTGCACCTTGCTCTGTTTGCCCCCGTGCCCCTGGGACTCCTGCTTCTCCATTTAATCAGAGTGAGGGGTGCTGGGTGTTGCCCCGGCTCTCTGTGTACTTGTCTCCAAATAAACCCTGCTGTTTGACTTGGCAGGGCCGCCGCTGCGCCGGTCATGCCGGCTTTCCTGCTCACCCGCCCCCAGAAAACACTGAACATAATAAAGTTTCACTTGATTCACACGGAAAAAGCTCGCAGCTGCTCCCTCGCAGTGGAAGTCCACAGTGTCGGAAAGCGAAGTAAAAAATACAGCGTGAAATCTCGCTAATCTTTGTTGTCGATCCTACATCAGGTGAGCTGGCAAACGTCTTACTTATAAATGGATCCATTTATGATGATCCAACTACGCCTTATAAACATGAAGCAATGAAATTTTAGGCAAGTTGGGTGGGCCCAAGAACCAAATGGCAAGCATAAATTGTGAAGTGTTTTTTGGAAAAATACTTAAAACTTTATTTCATTGATTATCCTAATGATATTTTACTCAGATTTTCCTAAATATTTGGTGCAAATGACAGATGGCATAATATTCAAGTCACCTGGGGAACGCCAACAATTATCTTGGGTGAATCCCTTTCAAGACAGAGGAGAGATGCGCAAAACGCGGCCCGTGAGATCGGCGCTACCGCAACTCCGTTCGGGCCGGTGTCACAAGCTCAACAACTATCAGCATACATACAGAATAACGTTCGTCGTACTTGGCTACAACAACAACGAAATGCAGTACACTAGCATGACAACTGCTGTCAGACTTACTGTATATTCAACACGAGCTACGTTTTCTTTTTTTTCTTATCTATGGCTTGAGATACGAGCAACTTTCATCACAAGAAGCAGCAGTTTGTCTAATAGTGAGCAATTGTTCTAAAAATGTCTAAAATATTGCCACTCCCAGTTGAGAAATACAGAAACAGTCGCACAATGCCAATTATAAAATTATAGTTTAAATGAAATTAGAGGCAGGGATGATTTATTTAATCATTTAAATAACATTCTACATTGTACTCTCAGATCATACACAGTCTTCACATGTCCGAGTTTTTTTTTTTTTAAACTGTAAATGCTACCTTTAAATGATTAACAGATCGTAAAAACCTCTTGTCCGTGGGCTTTATTGTGAGATTTCTGCACCCTGTCTATATCAGGTCGCGCTAACTTTAGCCTATTCTTAAAGGTTGTCGTCCATCACGAACATCGTGGCCTCCACTAATCCCCACACATTTCACAGCCTGCATTTTCCCTTACGGGAAAAAAATAATATGCTTTATATTTGTGCCAACAATGTGCGGGATACTATCCAAACCAGATTAGAACGGTCAGCATATGTTTAAGACGTCGCAACATCGCCCTCTCCTATCTCCTTCAACTTTGCCTGGGCTTATGGGTTGGGACGCAATCAATCCCAAAGAATGATTTGTCCCATATAAAGTCCACATCAGAAGTCCCGCTGAAATGTGAGAGCGCCACATAATCACCTGCGAGAGGTCCTGGTGACTGAAGTCATGGCGGTGGCGAACGTCCGTCCGTCCTAGCCATCATTCTAGCGTGAGACAGACCACGTTATGTGAGTCGTTTTGAGCAGATTCCAGTCAAATCCCCTTTTCGGAGGAAAAATATTTGCCACCCACTGAGAATACGTTGTTCTTATTAGTGCACTTTCACATCGATTGTGGACTCCAGAGCTTAAAAAAAAAAAAAAAAACTTTAAATCTATTGTGAGGGGCATAACCTAACCATTTGTAGTTGCTACGTGGTCTACTGGCTACACACTAATCAGGTGATCAAGTCCAGTTGTTGTCCATTCATTGGTCCTCAAACATGCCCCCTTGAGTCCTTGCAAGCATACACTATTGATCACTTTCTGCAACTACAAATGACCCAAATAGACGTTATTTAAAAGTAATTTGAGCAAAGGGCAAAGATTTTTGTGACAATACCACGAGGCTTCCACTTAGTGAGACAAATTAGCCCTGCTTGTAGGAGAAAAAAGGTAAAAATGTAGCATGGCCTTCTTGTGACTGTGCAGATGTTTGCATCTTTACTACGGCAGGTGTCTTTTATTGCATCAGTGTGTCGCTAGCTGCTGTGCGTGGTGTCAATGGTATGTGATGGTTTCAATAAAAAAAGGGGGTCTTTCTCCTTCCTCTCCTGGCCTTGACTGGCAGAAGTGAGGTCATCATTTCAGACGCCCAAACTGTGCATGTAATCATAACCGGTCAGTTTTCGAGGCAGTGAGCATAAAGCTTTGTGACTCTTTTGTGGATAGAGAGTAAGCATGGGGCTGGGGAATGTCGGATGTCTCATATTTATCAAGAAACTAATTTGTGGGATATCTACTCTTGGCTCAATACTTTTTCCATTTCTGTTGAATCCTGTGATAAGAGGCTTAGAAAAGTATGGAAAGTATGTGTAGTTTCAGCAGGGTGTGCTTGCGTTTTGACCATTCTAAGGGAGATAGCAATAGTTGCACAGCACCTAATGAACAAGTGCAGTTCTCTCACATGTTTTGATGATAAATGTCTCATTACCACAGTTTATTCCATGTTCTGCTCTTGGTTGTGTTAACGTGTCTGGCTTCTCACAACCATTCATCCACTTTACTCTGAAAATGGAATTTTAGAAATTCTGGTTTTGGCTGTCTACGTGAAAACGGTCATGTGTGAAACCAGAACAGATCCATGAATAAGTGTATATTAAGCGATGCGTGTTGACCTATAGCGCTCGTGCACGTGACTTCACAGTTTTCACGGCGCCATATTGCCGGTCAAACAGAGCTGCTCGACATTGTGGGAAACATTGAACCGTAGCAGAATATTCAAATTGCCCGAGACCTGTTGTGTCGTTGGTTGTCACAACAGACGAGACAGATATTCAAAGAGATCATTCTATGGAATATCAGCTGAAAAGATGAGAAAATATCAATGGATTTAGGCAATTAAACGTGATGGATGGTGCCCAACCAAATACACACGACTGTGTAGTAATCACTTCATTTCAGGAAGAAATATTCTTCTCAATCTTAAATTACCAAGAAGTAATTATAATGCCAAATTGAATCTTTTGAGAACAATGTGTTTAAAAAAAAAAAAAAAACGTCTGTCGCAGAGAGGTTTACAGAGGTTAACGTGTGGTTGCAATATGCTTCCGTGTACGGAGGAGACAACTCCTGATCCTAAATTTTTTTTCCCAATCATAGTTAATGAATGTGAGTTTGTGTAAATATTGGTATTTGTATTGATAAAAATCTGAGTGGGTCCATCACTTTCTGGGATTTATTCCTGATTGACAACAGATCCAGCAACGAAGTATTTGTATGCGTCCAGACTTTTATACGCTTTGAAAGTTTTCCATGTAAATCTTGACGACTTACTCACCAGATCCATGTGTAGATCCAGTTGTCCCAGACAAGCGGAAGCAGGTTAACAGTCCAATTTCTTATCAGCGAAAACATAAATTTCGGCATTAAATATGGGTCCTCTATGCCAAGTGTCTACAATTTTTCCACATACCTTCATTTATTATCACCTTCTAAATTTTTAACGTGTCGGACAAAACTCTGGGTGTCGTGCTATAAGACATATTTTCGTTTCGTCTCAACAGAATTAACTTGCAACAATGCTTTGTTTGACCGGCAATATGGCGATGTCACGTGATTTTATGACGTCGGTGCACCAGCTCTATACCAATATTGCTGCCGGACTCTTTGCTGTTTGGGTGCTGATTAAAATTTGATCAGATTTTGTTTTTCTGGACGTTTGTCCACCCCGTGGCTGTGGCCTGATTCGATTTACTCCAATCTTGCGTTTACATGGGCCATTACATTCAATCAGAACAGCCGTTCAATAGCTGCGAGGCATGCGTAGATCTATGTAAACGTCACATCATTTACCAAAATGCTAATCAGTCGTCTATTTAGCACGGTAGTTGTGATTGATTCTACTCTTTTATTAATGTACCATCTTAATAAAACTAGTTAAAAACAAGTTCTCTAATGCAGACCAGCTGTGTTTGTCAGCCGCCGTATTTTCAAGTGCGTCAATGTCGTCAGCGCGCGTTCACATCAAGACAGAACATGCGCAGACAGAACGCAGCAGTTGAACCGTTTACGTGACTTTCGATCCTTTAGTGTGCGCGTGCGTGCGTTGACCCAGCAAAGAACAGCTGCACAAGTATGTTTGATAAAAGCAGGTACTGCCCAGTACGCCTTTATGACTCAAGGGATTGACAAAGGCTGCCCCATTGGAACGAGATGAAACAGATTTCAGCAGACAGCCAGCAATAATTTTTAACTTTTACCGTTGCCTTTTCCCCCGACTCCTTCGGACATTCCTTCTCTCACAAAAAAAAACATGCGTGTGGAGATGGCAGCCCTGCAGCCTTCCAAGAAAATGCATGGTCGAAAGAAAAGCAATTCCATTACAACTGTGTGATTGTTGTCTTTAATCGTTTTAGCACCCAGACCGTCTTCTTGAGCAAACATTGGTTCTGAACCGCAGCTAAACGCTGGCTTCTGAACAAGGGGGTTGACCGGTGGCAGAGTGCGCATTGAATGTGTGCGCGCGCTGTTTAAACACTAGTGTTCTGGCACATCTGTTCGTGTGTGCGAGCTTGTACGTGTGCCAGTGGCCCTAAAGGGCAGACCTGGGCAGCAGTGCTTGGGGGTTTTGTGGTCTCCCCCATCAGCACATCGCCCCATTGCGGCCTTTAAAAGGTCCACAAATCATCAGAGGGACGACACCGATGTTGAGGAATCTCAGATACGGATGATAGCTTTGGTGTGAGAACACCGCAAGTTTTGTGTCAATAGTGTGGTAGATAAATTGGACTGGTTTTAGCGCGGTTATCACAGTCATTGCTACACACACTTGCATTGCGAGGAACGTAAACAAGTAATAAAATGAGCAATATAATTTTTGATTTAAGCGAAATTATCGGGCAGTTGAACAGGAAAATTTGACTTGGCAAGCTTTCTTAAAACGAGTAAACACGGCAAGCCTCAAAATCATCTGTCCGTGCCTTCATGTATTTATACTACCTACATTAATAGATTTATGGGATTTCTTTTTTAAACTAAACTCTCTCATAGCCGCTAATAAAATCAATTTAGAATACCGCGGAAAATGCTTGATGCAAGTGAAAGGCACGTACACACAAAAATACATCATAAGAAGAATGTATTTATTTTACTGTATTATATACTATATTTTACACTAATAAGGTACCACACGTTTTTTTTTTTAAAAAAGCACAAAAGCTTTTTACATAAAACGTAGAGTTAAAATGGCATGTCTTTTCTGTAGTACCGTAATTTCTCAAATAATACGCACATTTTTCCCAAAATATTTTCAAAAAGTTGATAGAGCGCATTATATTTGGGTATGGATGAAAAAAAAATACAATCACACTGTATAGACGTATAAAGGTACATAGCGTGGTAAAAAACGTATACATATACATTTCGATATGATATTCGATGTCTTATGATGCACATTTATATATATTACAGTAATGTGCGCCCCCAACCTGAGCTCTCAGAGCTCCTCCGCGAGCTTGAATTTCATGATTGTTAGCGTAGCATGCTTGTTGCTACCGCACCAAAGATCAGAAACGACTGCCCATGAGTTTGTTTAAGCTTAAATTAAGACAAACAAATGTCGACTACAACGGCTAGTTGTGCAGCTGCTTTTCAAAGAAATGTATTATCACTCGTGCCGAAGATGCCGGCAACCCGGAAGCCGCGCCGCAGTCCGAAACAGGGATAGCTCCCCTCAATGGCTTCAGGTGGGTATCAAAACAATGTGAGCTCAAACTATGTAATACGAGTGTCTTGGAGACATTAAAAAAACGGGAGAGCGCACACAATTGAAATGCTCGCTTTTTAAAAAATGTGCCCATTACACTTGTTTTTATGTCGTGTGAGGTCACGTTGTTTTGATAGCCACCTGACGCCGTAGTGAAAGATGCTACGGATTGGAGCCGAATGGAGGGAGAGAGGTTGCGCTGCGCAACCCAAACTCTTGGGATTAAAAAAATATTTCAAGTCATCAATGATGAGTTCCACAGCGATGCACCAAATAAAGTTACTATGGATTTTTTTCGGATTGGAGATGCGTCATAATGCATCGTTTGAAGACTTGGCCAAGGATGTGTAATGTAGTGGATGAACTGCACTATGCACAAATACTTAATGCTGTGTTTAATAAACAATGTTAAAGAGTTTATATTTTTAAGACTGAAATATATGTTCACAGTATTAATCAAGTTTAGTGCCATCATTGAGCATTTATTTTCGTTGGTTGAGCGATTCTGTTCTGACAATTACAGGGACCAGGTCAAGCGTGTCCAGTGGCCTGTCCTGAGATTATATTACTGCTACTTCAGCACATGCAGAGTATTATTAATGATTCTTGTACGGACAGTTTTTTGAAAAACAAAACAAGTACAAACCTAACAGAATATAAATACAGATCATTCCTAATATTCTGAGCATATGGGTAGCGGCAAATTCGTGCTGCGCATTGTACATTGGTAGAAGGGTTTTTAGGTCAGCTTTGGGGGTGCGCATTATACTCGAGAAATTACGGTAGTTGTAACTCTATTCGTCTTTGTAACTGTATTCATCCATGTGACTTTGCATCATTAGCACTTTTTTTTTATCAGTATCACTGCGCTATGGTAGACTTGTACATTGTAGTGTAGATACGTTTACGCCTGTATATCATTGCAATCCACTTTTTTTTTTTATGTCCTTTGCCACATATAGGCCTCACTTAGCATCTCACACCCACACACGCGGACTATAACATCGGCGAGGGTAGCTGTAAACTGTCAAAGTCTGCGGAGCAGCAACGAAGCCACATCAAGAAAGGCCGCGGCGGGAGTGTTGATGTGCTCTCCGATGGGTTACGGGTGAGCGGCCGTGGTTTCACGGGCGGTGCACGTATGTGCGCACACGCTGACAGATGTATTATACACTTTGGGATTATTGCAAAAGAATGTGAAAGGGGGGAATAACTGCGCCGGGACTGACTCACACACTTCGGTGCGGCACATACGTTTACACACGGAAACACGTGCAAACACACACTAGACCGAAGACCGAATATGTTTGCACTGTGCCACTTGGAGAAAAGCAAGGACAAGCCCAACGAGAATGTTTACCCCACCAAAACAAAACACTCCCTCGCGCTCCACTCCGGTTCTTCTAAATATATCTTTCCTTTCACCCCCACGTGCCCCCACCCCACCCCACCTGGTTCATTGCGCCAAAGTGGCCATGGCAACCCTCCAATACGGTGGATGAGTCAACACTGAGCTCCTTGCTTCCCATCGTCTGTGTCAAGATGAAGTAAAAGTGAGCGGAGAAATAGCTACTCAATACTCTCACTACTACTTCACTGTTTAGCTTTTTTTTTTAAGAAATCTTAATGAGGTATTCTAGCTCGTGATTGAAATTTTCTTGCTGGTTATGAGTAAGCTAAAATAATACCCTAATTTCATAAAGACGTGTGTCTCTTTAGGAAGGTTTTGTTTACTTTTTCGAGGAATCTTCCCAAGTCCAATTCCCTTTTTTCTTGTTTTATTTTCAGCCCCGTCTTTAGTCACTCTACCCGTGATCAGATTGTGAAGTTCAACACTTGAGGCTCAGTCCCAGTCGCCTTTGTGTTGAAAACAAATGTTGCTGTCATATAAAAGTCACCAAGCAAGCATCAAATTATTTAAATGAGCAACTTTTATTTACGATAACCAAACTGTGTTGATACAGCCTGCCTACCACAACCACAACCAACGAGCTATGACACATAAAACATCACATTGGAACAATGTCCGATATAAAGAGACTGTACAAGCTGCTTTTACAGTTTTACCCCTACCACACGTTAAACACTTTTTTCAACTTAGTGTCTGCTCTCTCTGTCTTAACTGTTGCAGAAATAATGTTTCTAATGTAGATGTTTTATTTTTAATTATACTGTACAGTGTCACTAAATAACATTTCTAACCGATAAATTTAGTTTAAGAGGAAGACTATTGCGAAGAAGCCATGCCATTAACAGAGCAGCTGCGGCTAATCTTGGCTTGTTTACACTGCTAATGATAGCGTAGTGTTGCTAGCGCTGCTGTTTTGTGAAAACTGGATTTGTGTTCTCTGTGACTATTTTTTGCTATCACAAGTACACACTTTCATAATCACATACCATTATGAATGGTCATGTTTGAGAATCTTGCTCGTGCATGTTGGTGAGAGGCCTGCCTTACCGCGTGCAGCGACTGGAGGGATTTGTGAAGTGAGGCAACGTTCAAATCTTGCTCGCAGTTTCAAAACTGCAAACTCACTGTAAATGGATGGGCTAGCCGAATTTAGTCTATGGTGATTATAAACTCAAGTGTCTAACTTTACATACAGTAAATATATACAGAGACAGGTATGTAGGTCGGTAAGTCCTTTTTTTTCCATTCCCATTAAAAGTCTGGTAGATTAATGCTAACGTACAGTATAATATGCAATACCAGCGACAGACGAATTTAAATTAGCATACAGTATATTTTATTGAAAATAATGCAGCCCTATGGGGGCACAAACCAGTGCAATCTGTAGGCCGGTCCCAAGCCCGGATAAATGCAGAGGGTTGCGTCAGGAAGGGCATCCGGCGTAAAAACTGTGCCAAACAAATATGAGCGTTCATCTAAAGAATCCCATACCGGATCGGTCGTGGCCCGGGTTAACAACGCCCGCCCCCGGCACTGCTAACCTGCAGGGCGTCGGTGGAAATTCAGCTACTGTGGGTCGAAGACAAAGAAGAGGAGGAAACCGGATCCAGCGTCAGAAGAAAAAGAGGAATGCACAGAGCCTACAACTGAGTGTAGGCACTTTGAATGTTGGGACTATGACAGGAAAAGCACAGGAGTTGGTTGACATGATGATTAGGAGAAAGGTTGATATTCTGTGCATCCAAGAGAGCAGGTGGAAAGGTAGTAAGGCTAGAAGTTTGGGAGCAGGGTTTAAATTATTCTACCACGGAGTAGATGGGAAGAGAAATGGAGTAGGGGTTATTTTAAAGGAAGAGCTGGCTAAGAATGTCTTGGAGGTGAAAAGAGTATCAGATCGAGTGATGAGACTAAAATTTGAAATTGAGGGTGTTATGTATAATGTGGTTAGCGGCTATGCACCACAGGTAGGATGTGACCTAGAGTTGAAAGAGAAATTCTGGAAGGAACTAGATGAAGTAGTTCTGAGCATCCCAGACAGCGAGAGAGTTGTGATTGGTGCAGATTGTAATGGACATATTGGTAAAGGAAACAGGGGCGATGAAGAAGTGATGGGTAAGTACGGCATCCAGGAAAGGAACTTTGAAGGGCAGATGGTGGTGGACTTTGCAAAAAGGATGGAGATGGCTGTAGTGAACACTTATTTCCAGAAGAGGGAGGAACATATAGTGACCTACAAGAGCGGAGGTAGAACCACGCAGGTAGATTATATTTTGTGCAGACGATGTAATCTGAAGGAGGTTACTGACTGTAAAGTAGTGGTAGGGGAGAGTGTAGCTCGACAGCATAGGATGGTAGTATGTAGGATGATTCTGGTGGTGGGTAGGAAGATTAAGAAGACAAAGGTAGAGCAGAGAACCATGTGGTGGAAGCTGAAAAAGGAAGAATGTTGTGCAGCCTTCCGGAAAGAGGTGAGACAGGCTCTCGATGGACAACCGAAGCTCCCGGAAGACTGGACGACGACAGCCAAGGTGATCAGAGAGACAGGCAGGAGAGTACTTGGTGTGTCATCTGGTAGGAAAGGGGAGAAGGAGACTTGGTGGTGGAACCCCAAAATAAAGGGAGTCATACAAGGAAGAGATTAGCGAAGAAGAAGTGGGATACTGAGAGGACTGAGGAGAGGCGAAAGGAGTACATCGAGATGCGACGTAGGGCAAAGGTAGAGGTGGCAAAGGCTAAACAAGAGGCATATGAAGACATGTACACCAGGTTGGACACGAAAGAAGGAGAAAAGGATCTCTACAAGTTGGCCAGACAGAGGGATAGAGATGGGAAGGATGTGCAGCAGGTCAGGGTGATTAAGGATAGAGATGGAAATGTGTTGACTGGTGCCGGTAGTGTACTAAATAGATGGAAAGAATACTTTGAGAAGTTGATGAATGAAGAAAATGAGAGAGAAGGAAGAGTTGAAGAGGCAAGAGTGAAGGACCAGGAAGTGGAAATGATTACTAAGGGGGAAGTCAGAAAGGCACTACAAAGGATGAAAACTGGAAAGGCAGTTGGTCCTGATGACATACCGGTAGAGGTATGGAAGCAATTTGGAGAGATGGCTGTGGAGTTTTTGACCAACTTATTCAACAGAATACTAGCGGGCGAAAAGATGCCTGAAGAATGGAGGAAAAGTGTTCTAGTTCCCATTTTTAAGAACAAAGGGGATGTTCAGAGCTGTGGGAACTATAGAGGAATAAAGTTGATGAGCCACACAATGAAGTTATGGGAAAGAGTAGTGGAGGCTAGACTCAGGACAGAAGTAAGTATCTGCGAGCAACAGTATGGTTTCATGCCTAGAAAGAGTACCACAGATGCATTATTTGCCTTGAGGATGCTCGTGGAAAAGTACAGAGAAGGTCAGAAGGAGCTACATTGCGTCTTTGTGGATCTAGAGAAAGCCTATGACAGAGTACCAAGAGAGGAACTGTGGTACTGCATGCGTAAGTCTGGTGTGGCAGAGAAGTATGTTAAAATAGTACAGGACATGTATGATGGCAGCAGAACAATGGTGAGGTGTGCCTTAGGTGTGACAGAGGAATTTAAGGTGGAGGTGGGACTGCATCAGGGATCAGCTCTTAGCCCCTTCCTGTTTGCAGTGGTAATGGATAGGCTGACAGATGAGGTTAGACTGGAATCCCCTTGGACCATGATGTTCGCAGATGATATTGTCATGTGCAGTGAAAGCAGGGAGCATGCAGAGGAACAATTGGAAAGATGGAGACATGCACTGGAAAGGAGAGGATTGAAGATTAGCCGAAGTAAAACAGAATATATGTGCGTGAATGAGAAAAGTGGAGGGGGAAGAGTGAGGCTACAGGGAGAAGAGATAGCGAGGGTGGACGACTTCAAATACTTGGGGTCAACAATACAGAGCAATGGAGAGTGTGGTCAGGAAGTGAAGAAACGGGTCCAAGCAGGTTGGAACAGCTGGCGAAAGGTGTCTGGTGTGTTATGTGACAGAAGAGTGTCTGCTAGGATGAAGGGCAAAGTTTACAAAACAGTGGTGAGGCCGGCCATGATGTATGGATTAGAGACAGTGGCACTGAAGAAACAACAGGAATCTGAACTGGAGGTGGCAGAAATGAAGATGTTGAGGTTCTCGCTCGGAGTGACCAGGTTGGATAGGATTAGAAATGAGCTCATTAGAGGGACAGCCAAAGCTGGATGTTTTGGAGACAAGATTCGAGAGAGCAGACTTCGATGGTTTGGACATGTTCAGAGCGAGAGAGTGAGTATATTGGTAGAAGGATGCTGAGGATGGAGCTCCCAGGCAAAAGAGCGAGAGGAAGACCAAAGAGAAGGTTTATGGATGTGGTGAGGGAAGACATGAGGGCAGTTGGGGTTAGAGAGGAAGATGCAGGAGATAGGCTAAGATGGCAAAAGATGACACGCTGTGGCGACCCCTAACGGGACAAGCCGAAAGGAAAAGAAGAAGAAGAAGATATTTTATTGAAAATATAAACCCTTAAACAACTGTTATCTTACCAAATGTGGAGGAACGACATACAAACACAGCATACAACATGGGAACAACTTTATGAGGTTCCATCCATCCATAATCTACGGCTTTTCTGGGTCAGGTCGCGGGGAAAGTACCTTCAGCAGGGATACCCAGACTTCCCTTTCCCCAGCTACTTCTTCCAGCTCTTCCGGAGGTATCCCGAGGCGTTCCCAAGCCAGCCGAGAGACATAGTCTCTCCAGCGTGTCCTGGGTCGTCCTCGGGGTCTCTTTCTGGTGGGACATGCCCGGAACACCTCACCAGGGAGGCGTCCGGGAGGCATCCGAATCAGATGCCCCAGCCACCTTATCTGGTTCCTCTCAATGCGGAGGAGCAGCAGCTCGACACTGAGTCCCTCGCGGATGACCGAGCTTCTCACCCTATCTATAAGGGAGAGCCCAGACACCATGCAGAGGAAACTCATTTCAGCCGCTTGTATCCAGGATCTTGTTCTTTCGATCACGACCTACAGCTCATGCCCATAGGTGAGGGTAGGAACGTAGAGAGCTTCACCTATCGACTTAGCTCCCTCTTTACCACAACAGACCGATAGAAAGGCCGGACACTGCTTTATGAGGTTGTTCTTCTCATTTGTACTTGTATATTGTAAGAAAATCTTAAAAATCTGTGAAGGATAAACTGATATAGTTAGGGGGACACTGTAGGACGTGTATTTGCCGCTCAAAAGGCCTTAGCACAAACGTGTTGGGCTGACTAGCTACCGTGTAGTAGAACACAGAGAGGCGACGCGCCGCTATCGACTGCTGTGTCAAGCTTGTGATGGTTCCTATCAGCAAACTCTCATGGTTCTTGATTTACCCCTTTGCTGTTACCAAAACAGCCAACAAGTTGTCAGCGCGTATCGTCACATGCGTGTCAGTATGCAGGAGACGGACGCACATAAATTGCCTTCGTCATCTTTTAGCAGCTGCGTCTTCGCTTACATCCTGCCTGACCCCCTCGTTTTGCCTTTATCTGCGCACCCCATCGCCTCCCGTTGACTTATGTCCATTTTATTCCTCTTCCTGTCCCCTTTTGTTTCTGACTCTCACTCTTCTGCCACCCATCTGTTTCTCATCACACAGCAGAGAGTCTGCTGCTTGTGGCCACGAGGGAGCTGGATGAGATAGAGGAGAAGGAGGAGAGAGTTTCACTTATCCTTTCCTATCAAATTATGACTATATGAACAACCATCCAACTGTACTTTTGTGGGGGGGTTGTGTGTGTGTGTGTGGTGTGTGTGTGTGTGTGTGTGTGTGTGTGGAAAACCAGCAAACAAACCCCCAAAAAGGAGAAGTGAGTTAATGAGCTCCTCCAGGGATGTTTGCCTTATTCATAACCAACTCAAATAGATATTTGGCCCGCCGGTGCGGCCCTTAAAGACGCACATAAGCGCCTCTCAGTGCGATGAGCTGTCAGACCCTGTTAGGCTTGGCGTTCCTGTTCCTGCGGTTTGGATCTCCTTTCAGAGGACCTTTTCCCTGCATCAGGAACTTCCAGGGAGCGGCGGGAGCCAACGCGAGGAGGAAAGAGGACAGACAGGAAGGGAGCGCCGAGGGCCTCTCGTTATTGTAGTCATTCGCTGAAATAACTCGGATGATTTGTGACTCATGTTAAGGATTCCGTGCCACTTGGAACAACCGCTTCCTCATCGGAGCCACTCCATCGGCCTCGGGTGCGGAGAGCGCATTTGCCTATGAATAATATTAGGATACCTTCAGTATCAATTACATTCCTTCCATATGAGCCCCCGAAGAGCTCACGGCTGATTAAAATGAAATTTATTTGTGTTTCTTCAAGGGGGGAAAAAGTGGAATGGATTTGCTTTTGAAGGACAAGAGCCACATTGGCGGCTTGTCCTCCTGGGTGGGCAGAGAGGCCGCAGAGGAGCCGAACCGTACAGACATCCATCATAATGATTTCACCCACAGTCACTGATGCGTCCATAATGGCCAATAACTATTGGAGACCAGCGTCGCTTTCTGAGCTTGTTATTCCTGCTGCAAAGAAAACTTTGCTTTCCTACCTTGGCATCTACTTCTTTAAATCAAACACAATCGTTCTTTTTGCTCAAACAAGTTCCTTTATCATATTGCAATCTACTTGTTTGTTTTTTTGAAACTTAAACGTGTACTGCTAGCGAGCTAGCAAGGCATTATTGTAGGTTGATAAGATTATACACAAAGAAAATTCCCATGTCGACATTTTAAAAAAAAAAATTCATATTCATACCCAACTAATAATGTACTAAGGTACTATGAATAAATATAGATCTAGGCTTTTGACGCCGTTTAGCTAAAATCCCGAGGAGGAGACGCTTGTAGTATCATTTTGCAAAGTCCATCAAAACGGGCAAGAAATCAAAATGGCCGACAATCTTTGACGTCGATATGCACAGGTCATCTGATATCATGAACGTGCATGCCAGGCACACTTGAGAATATTTTTGCACTTTTTGCAATACATTTTGGGTGAGGGTTAGGGTTAGGGTTAGGGTTAGTTGGGCTACTTGTGGCAGGGTTCTGTTCCTATTGCTCTAATGTATATGCTAACTTAAACAACAGTTGTTGCTTTTCCTCTAAAATCCAGTCTATGTCTGTAGCGTACTTTCATACTCTCGTCAAAAGAAAATGAAGCTATCACCAGCATCTTTGGAAGAGAAATGCCAATGCTAAAAAGCAACGTGCTTCTCTGAACAGAGAGTTGGGGACCGATTTTATTTTAGCAACGATTTCCCTCAATTTGTGCATTGCTTCTCATCCGTAATTGCACTAATTTGAGAACACGACAGCTAGTCAGCGTGAGATTGGATGGGCGAGCTGGTGTGTCTGCAGCCCATTTGCAGAGTTGTCTTCAAACCCTCCGCCGAGTTCAGTTCCAAATCAGCCTCATACTGCTAACAGGCTGATGTCACTTAAGTCATAAACGTTTTGGCTGTGGCTTTTTTCTTCTCTTTCTCTCCCTCTTTTCACTCGCCAATGTAATATTTTCTTCCATCTTTCTCCCTCATTCTTTCCCCTCCTAATCTTTCTTTTTTTTTTGGTCTCGTCTCAGTTTCCAGGGGCGATGCTCAGCAATTCTTTGGGTCAGAGCATTTCATTCGGAAGCAAACATTGGCCAGGTTGGGAGTCAGATTATTTTTGCTTCACTGCGTTCTGTCTCTCTCCATTGCTGGAATGTGTTTATGTTCAGGTAAAATACTCCTGAATCTTTTTTTTTTTTTTTTTTTTTTTCCCCAGAATTGATTTGACACAACTTGCTGCCTTGGCAACAGCGCACAAATATAATCAGCAATGCAGAGCGTGGGTGTTGGAACGCTCCCAAATGCAGAAAAACTCAGCGTGCTGCTAAATCTATTATTAGCCCATGTACAGTCAGTTACTTATGTAAAGACGGCATCGTTTACAGTTGCCAAGTGCGTGGACATGGCTTGAAGAGTAAAAAAAATGGAAGCCATGTGATGTATTGATCGCCAGATGTAAAATATGTAGGAAAAATGGAAAAGATCTCACTGTTGGGACCCTCAAACTTTTAAAGCGTCACTCCAACACTAACAATAACAAACGAAGAGTGCAAATGTGTCAGATTTTCGCCATTGATCTTATACTTAACTTCAAATCTATGTTAGACTTCATTTCTCAGCAGCCTATAAATCTACTCTCCTTATGTGTTGAGAGGGCAATGAAGGCAATTACCGCTGTGATTTCCACGTAAGTGAGTCGTCTTATGTGTCAGCTTTGTGGTGGGTTCAGGCACAGAGAAAAATGGACTTGGAGTCAAAGAAAATGTTGTGTTTAAGTCTTGCCGCCGCAGCGCTGGTGTTGCCATCATGGTCTACAAGGACAAAGCAATTATTGTCAACCCACGCTCTTCGCGGGGGTTGAGGACCAAGACTTGCCACAAGGAGGGCCACCATAAAAAAGACTGAAATGTTTTGCCTACATTATTACAGGGAACCGCCGTGTATTTGTGATTGGCTATTCAGAAAGTCAAACTTTTTTCCTTCTGCTGCACGTCCCTGGCTAGTAAGAAAGTAGTAACTGGCGTCAAGAAAGTATCCTTTTTAACTACCTGTCAGAGGAGTTAGTTTCATATACACCAAAGTTATGGAAAATCCTTGCGATGGTGTGGTTTTTTTCTGCTCAGTTGGCCGTGAAAAAGCCAATTATTCATGTCAGTGACGCACATTTTTTTGCTATTCAGGGAAGGTCTCGGTCTCTCACCTCCATGATAAGCAAGGCTGGCTGTTTAAACGCCGCGTACAATCATAATAGCTGAGATTTGCTCCTTGGGGAGTTGATGCTGGAGAAAGCGGAGTGGTAAACCTCTCAAGATGATGCAAAGAGAGCTCAGTGTGGCTATTGGCAGCGGTGGAAATTATCAACTGATCAGATGGCGACAGTTTGCTTCTCAAACTAAGCTATGGGTGGAGTCCAATTCAAGATGAAAGATGAAGATACAATGTCATCAGATAATAATGTATTTGTCTTTGTGACGGACTTGGTGAAGCAACATGTGGCTCATTTCCCAAGGTCGCACTCTGTGTTCCAAGTAACTGTAAGCAATCGTGTTTGTGGTGAAGAGGCGGCTCAATGTACAGTACTTTGCAGATTTTCACAGTTTTCACAGTTCTTGTCCCAATTAACTGCGAAAAACAATGGATTATTGTAGTTGTCTTCCGTCTAGATGTGTTCCTCCACCGTTTGTGATCTGCCACCCCCATCAAAGAAAAAAAGAAACAAAAGCCCAAAAAAAAAGAAACACAAGTTAATTATTTGCTCTTGCAAGGTAAGGAAATGTGCCGTAACCTGACATCCCCAAAGTTTAGTGCAATTGTATGAGCAACCTCCATTTTTTTCCCAACCTTTTTACGTGTTGGCAAGTTGATGACAAACACTTGTTTCCACACCAACTCTCGCTCCATGCGCAATCACACAACGGCACGCTCGCCTGTGCCTCGTGTCTCCCGACGTGTTGAAACCATTACCTTTGACAATCAGCTACGGGCGGGAGGAGAATTCTTTGCAGAACCTGTGATTTGTTCCAGATCCACATTGCAACACAACGACAGTGCTGTTACTGTATGTAAAATGTGAACAAGTATCAAGGACACGCTGGAAAAAAAGCAAACAAAGCTCAGTGACATTCTAGTTGTAATTTTACAATAGTCCCATTTTCAAGGGAAAAAATATGTACTAGTTTCAAAATCCTCACATTTAATCAACAGGTCAATGATTTCCAAGTCCTGATACTGATGTTATGAGTTTCATGTGATAAAATATGGAGTAATTACTTAAAAGAAAAAAAAAACTGCACTAAAGTGTACCTTGATGAGATTCTTTTCAATCTACATTACTCAATCTTACGCATGTAAAATATGACTCTATACTTGCAATATGATGTGAATTTTGCTAAACCACAAAAGAGATGCTTTTTTT
Source organism: Syngnathoides biaculeatus (assembly GCF_019802595.1). Taxonomy (NCBI): domain Eukaryota; kingdom Metazoa; phylum Chordata; class Actinopteri; order Syngnathiformes; family Syngnathidae; genus Syngnathoides; species Syngnathoides biaculeatus. The sequence goes on along the minus strand of NC_084646.1, from coordinate 13,795,645 downwards.
CTCTTTAGGTATGTTTACAGAATGACTCAATAGAGCGCTACACATAAAACGGTCTTTCAATACATCAATTTTCACTTGTACTTGTAGGCCTAATACTGTGTGAATCTAAAAATATTCATCTTTTAATCTTGAAAATATACAACTTTTTTTTCCCTCATTTTTCTGTAAACTTTTCCTAGCACTGTGAGAAAATTAACTTTTTTTTTTGTCCTGAAATTTTTTTTACAAAAATTAAACAGCTTTTCCCCTCCAATACAGAACACAACTATTCCAAAAGGATATATTATTTAATCTTGTGCCTTTGTCAAAAATATACAAATATTTTCATTTTTTTTAATTCTCGTAATATAGCAACTTTAATCTACAAAATTATTTTTGCTAAATCTTGAAAATCCCCAACTTTTTTCCCCCCTGCACAAATCCACAACTTTTTCACATAAAGATGACTTCAACATCACATTGTAAATTCTTTTTGTGTTTTTCGCTGTGGCTCTAATACTCTTGTAGATCCTCTAACAACTGAACATATGAAACTGCATTTGTAATACTTTGATAGTCATGTTATGTCCAGTACAGCGGATCCTTGTACAAACATACATTGGACCCCCCATTGGAAATAAGTCACTTATACCGTAGCGAAACGAGTCGGAGGATGAAATACGGCTTCTTCATAATGGGACGCTGCCTCCACCGTGGTGCGGGTGGTCTGCCGCAGTGAGTCGACGTATGCATCAAAAAGCAATAAGCGTGTGCGTGCGGCCAAGTTAAACTCTACGGCGTGATGATTAGATTGATCTGCTGCTCTCGGATTCTGGGTCTACTCAGCTGTGCACCAAAGATCTCACCCGCCTTCCATTAAACTAAGAAGTCAGAAAATGTTGAGCAGAAGTGTATTGGAGTCTGGGCAATTTGGTATTCCAGAATTCTACGAGATACATTAATCTGACATCACACAATTAGGACAGCATTCACTTTTTTTTTTTTTTTTTTTTTTAACTCTAAGCATCTGAAACACATAGGACAAATAATTGAAGTTTTTGAGAGCTTTCTCAAACATGTGTAATATTTTGTAGATGAGTTACTCATAGGAAAACTCACTGATTCAGCATGAAATTTTCCTAAAATGTTGGTTGTACTAATTATATATGAACACAGCAAGTATGTTTTGCATGGCAAATCTAGCTGTAGCTATATTACTATGTTACGACTTTTTCAATTTTTTTTGGGGGGGGGGTGAGGACAAACCCTAAAAACTCATTGTTAGTTTATTCTCACTTATTCAATTATTTTGGTGGTTTAATTTATTATTATTACCAATCCATCCATTTTCTTAGCCACTTATCCTCACAAGGGTCACGGGAGTGCGAGAGTGCCAATCGCAGGGCACATAGAAACAAACGCATCACAATCACACCCAGAGGCAATTTAGAGTGTCCAATTAATGTTGCATATTTTTGGGATGTGGGAGGAAACCGGAGTACCCGCAGGAAACCCACGCAGGCACGGTGAGAACATGCAAACTCCACACAAGCGGGTCCGGGATTGAACCCAGGACCTCAGAACTGTGTGGCCAACGCTTTCCAGTTGATCCACCGTGCCGCCGACTATAATAATAATAATAATTATTATTATTATTATTATCCATCCATCCATTTCCTTAGCCGCTTATCCTCACAAGGGTCGCGGGGAGTGCTGGATCCTGTCCCAGCTGTCAACGGACAGGAGGCATATTATTGTTATTGTCAATGCAATTACAAATGGGCGTCAAATATTTGCAGATTGTCGCTTTTTGCAGTCTGGCCGGTTCCCCCTACCCTGCAAATAGTGGGGGGGCGCTGTATTTTTTGTTGTTGTTCTTGTTGTAATATTGAAACTAGTACCAGATGTGATTTCAGTGCATTAGCATGTAACAGACCAAGCTACAAGTGCGGATACGTAGAGCCTAAAACAAAAGACGGTCTACAACTATCTGTTTTTTGCTGTTTAGCACTGTATTTTTGCATGGAAATTTCTATGGAGATGTATTGCTATCTCATGTCTCTATTATTAGGTCAACTGTATGAAAAGAAGATTAATTACGTCTAATTTGTAACCACTGCTGATGGAACAACGATCTATTTACAAGATCGTCAGCAGTATTTTCTTCTTTTTTTGTGTGCAATGCTTTGAGATCGGAACTTCAGAGGAGCAACGTGTGTCAAGGGCAACTGAGCTGAGAAACTGTTTATTGAGTCGATTAGTCTATATGATTTCATATTTTTATAGCGTCAATATAGTCTAGACAGACCTGAGGTGGCGCTTCTATTTTTCATACGGGAGTTTGGCAGCACGCTTGAAACACCTCTCCATAAAATTCCACTCCATGTGGACGGCATGCCAAGGAGCAGCCACCCGCTCGGCCCTCGCTAATGAACATCAAGTAAAATTATTGCCGCTACTGGCAATGTCAACAAAAGCCGCTTCATAAAAAAAAGAAAGAAAAAAGAGGAATTCGGGGCCCCGCCGCTGCCGATCAGCATCGCGTTACGTTGCGCAGGTGTACCTAACAAAGTGGCTGCTGAGTGTCACATCCACAGCGCACAAGAGCGCATTTAACATGCAGCCAGAGGCCCTTTGCACATAACTTCCACTCGGTGATTTCTTCCCTTGCCTGAGAAGACCGCAAACCGCAGAGACTCTGTGAAAATAGGAGCGGCACATGATTTACTCGACCCCGTTAAAATTTGTGTATCAATAGACGCGTCTTTATTCAAAGACAGCGCACGTTCGGGACTCCTCCTCCACCTGCTCGTCATCCGTTTGCCTTCCGCCCTATCCGAAGCGCACAATCCCACGTGTGTGAGCTGCACAGCGCACGCATTCATCTGGCGCCGCACCCGCACGTCGACGTTTCCCCGCTAATCTGTTTGCACAGCTCTGCCGCCGACCACGGCCAATCACAAGTTCGGCCGGCCGGTGCAGTGGTGGGTTGGGGGTGTGCGATTAATCAAAATATAATCTGGCCTTCAATTACGATCAATTCCAATCATAAAAACTGTCTCGTCGAAGAAATATAAATAAAGGTACTATGCCATCTATTTTTAAAAATATTTATCATAATCTTTGATCTCCTTGTATTGGGTTTGCAGGATAATTTAAGTTGGAAATGCCCAGGATGCCCTTTTTATATTTTGTCTTGCTCCATGCAGTTATATTGTTTTGTTTATGTTTCTTTTTTTTTTTTTTTTAATCACAGTGATAGTGTCTATAATTGCGACTTGAATATTGGTGGTCCCAAGCAATGGATGAAGTTGGATAAACCCCCACTCAAAAACCAAGTACCAAGATCACATCCTGCGTTTTGCAGACCGGTACTGATCATTTGGTAAAGGGCCAAAATGAGAGAATAACTTTCTTTTAAGCAATCTGTGGAAAAATTGCTCCTTCAAACAAGGTTGGGGGGCTCTGAGGTGGTCGAGTAGGAAAAGCCGTGAAATGAAGAAAGATGAGAGGCGAGCCACCCACCGAGTCTCATCGCCCATTGTCTCATCTTTCCCATCTTCTTCCTCTCGCCCGTCCTTCCCGGAAAGCGGAGACGACTCGCTAAGTGCATTTGATTCCTCGTCTCATTTGCTCTCCGTAAACTCTGCCATGTGTGCGATATTACGTCTAAACTGTTCCAGCGCTGGAAATGCCGTCCGGCCGAGTGACAGGTGAAATTGAGCGTGATGTGAGGGCGTGGAAAGGGAGGAAGAACACCTTCAATAATACTTTGGAAAAAAGAAAGAGAGAGAGAAAGCAATGGGACCTCACTACTGGGACCTCTTGGGTTGGATATACGCGGCATCCAGAGTTCATGATGGTACTGGCCTGGCTTTTGTGTTTGGAAAACCAAAGTGTAATAATCTGGCTCCACAAAGTCAGATCTCTGTATTGGTCCCACCTTGTTAAGCCTCATTTTAGTCATTTTCAGTAGTCCTTCATATATGATTTCATAGATAATCAGATGAATGGCGCTAAGTGACGAGAATTTTTTTTTTCTTTTACATTGCATTGCACCTAAATTTGATGATTCACCTTAAAAGGCTGAACTATAATACCTCGGTTGAATAATCTGTGGTCAAATGTCTTGTAGGTGACAATATGAAACATGAGAATGCAATATTTGCACTTTTCCAGTATGGCTCTGATTTCCGTCATATTCGCTATTCTAACATGGATTCCGGCATTCAAGCGTGTAGAGGCCTGTGCATCGCTTCCTCCCTTACCCTCCCTACCATCATTCTGGACGATGAGATTTTCCTCACGCTGATATTCTGTTTCCTTTGTTTTCCTCCCTTCTCATGATTCCTCGACTCCTGTGGTCAGGACCAGGATCACCAGGTGACACGTGAATTTGAGGGGCGGATGAGGAGTGAACCTCCAGGGAGAAGAGATAGCAAGGGTGGATGTCTTTAAATACTTGGGGTCAATAATCCAGAGCAATTGAGAGTGTGGTAAGGAAGTGAAGAAACGGGTCCAAGGGGGGTGGAACAGTTGGCGGAAGGTGTCTGGTGTTCTATGTGACAGAAGAGTTTCTGCTAGGATGAAGGGCAAAGTTGATAAAACTGTGGTGAGGCCGGCCTTGATATAAGGATTAGAGATGGTGGCACTAAAGAAACAACAGGAAGCAGAACTGGAGGTAGCAGAAATGAAGATGCCGAGGTTCTCGCTTGGAGTGAGCAGGTTGGATAGGATTAGAAATGAGCTCATCAGAGGGACGGCCAAAGTTGGATGTTTTGGAGACAAGATTCGAGAGAGCAGACTTTGATGGTTTGGACATGTTCAGAGGCGAGAGTGAGTATATCAGTAGAAGGGTGCTGAGGATGGAGCTGCCAGGCAAAAGAGCAAGAGGAAGACCAAAGAGAAGGTTGATGCATGTTGTGAGGGAGGACGTGAGGACAGCGGGTGTTAGAGAAGAAGATGCACAAGATTGGCTAATGATGGAAAAAGATGACACGCTGTGGCGACCACTAACGGGACAGGCCGAAAGAAAAAGAAGAACACACGTCAAACACAAGGTAGCCTAAATTATCTTTTCATCCTGTAGTTCCGAATGTGAGATGAAGAATTCAACAATCTTCAGTCAGTCGATTACCTGGTCACGATCCCGATATTAACCACTTCACCAAATATCCCAAATCTCCACCTGCCTATCCTATTAAACGTCATCTGCTCTAACTAATTGGCTCAGGGTGGTGTCGTTGCACGTTGAGCTGCTTGGGAGGGTTAGGTTGAGGGGGGTACTGTGAGTTTATCCAAAGGGATTGGGGGGGTCATAGGGAGGCTAACGAGGAAGGCAACCGCCCCCTTCGGTCAATCAGGCTCAGAGAAAGTCCTGGGAATTTCAAAGGTCCAAGCGGCGTTCTGAGCATGGAGCCGTCTGAACCTCCCCTCTCACCCTTCTCTACTGGAACGGTCGCTGGGCCAAAGCGTCATAAAGCACGTCCATTAACCACGGGTCAGCCGGATTTTAACGAAGGCCGATGAAACGTGAGGCCAAAGGTCTCCCAAGACAGCTGGCTTCTGGTTTGGATCATTTTTGTAGTGTTTTTCTTGAATTCTCACCGACCCGCAGAGTTTTAAGAAGCACTCCACAACCCCCCCCCCGTCCCCCTCCGCCCCCACGGAGGCCGTTGCTTGGTTACTCTTAAGTGTCATCTCAGACAGTTGGACATCAACTGATGTGTAATGGTACCAGAACCTTCTGCCTCACCGCCTCCTCCTCGTAATATCTTGCCTTCATGTGTCTTTGCTCATCTATTGTATATTTTCTTAATAAGACGTGGAATGGTTGAATAGCAGTTTGCACATCTGCTGCACATTTCTGGGGTTCTGAGTTTGAATCTCAGTTCAGGCCTTCCTGTTTGGAGTTTGTATGTTCTCCCCTTGCTTGCGTGTTTTTTTTCCTCCAAAGACTAGATCCAAGATGGGTTCAGTCAAGAGGCGGGGAACACCCTGGACTCCTTGTCAGCCAATCTCAGGTCACATACAGGATAGAAAAACAACCGTTTAACCTCATTTACAATTTTGAGTCTTGAGTTTTTTCTCTTGGGTACTCAAGCCTTAGGCATTCGTGTCTTAAATCCTGCCCTGTACATATCTTGATAGCAATAAAAGCCAGATACAGTAAAGCCTCGGTTTTCAAACGTCCCCGTTTTCAAACGAAAATTTCAAGATTTTTTTGCTTCTGTTTTCGAGCAAAAATCAGTACTTGAACGCCCCTGACAAAACCCGAAAATAGTATAATGCGCGCGGCCAAACCAGCTGACCCACGACGCGCTTTGTTGTGAATTCCCACACCCCAAAAACCCCCCAGAAATAACATAATGCGCGCGACACAAGCAGCCGACCCACCCAGGACGCGCTTTGTTATTTTCAATTCGAACGCCCCCCCCAAAAAAAAACGGAAATAGCATAATGCGCGCGCCGCAAGCAGTTGACCCACTCACGAAGCTCTTTGTTATTGTGAATTCAAACGCCCCCTGAAAAAACCCAGAAATAACATCATGCGCACGGCGCAAGCAATTGACCCACATGTGACGCGTTTTGTTCTTGTCAATTCGAACGCCCCCTGAAAAAAAAACAAAAAACAATGGAAATGACATAACGCACATGGTGCAACCACTGCACTTTTGTTATTCTGTATAACGCAGCCTCTGTACACAAATGTGTCCCGGTGGTGACTGTTTTTTAGCTGTACTCTACTACTAAAGCATAGATTATAAGCAAAAAAGAAATATATTCCTTAAATTATTTTATTATATAAAGTATTTAAACAATACATGTATCTCTACTATGCAGTTTCTCTTCACGAAAAGCAAAAATAAATGCTTTAAAATGCCCAATTCTTTAGGCTTGGAACGCATTATTTATATTTCCATTCATTGTAATGGGAAACATCGATTCGGTTTTCGAACAACTCACTTCTTGAACCATTTTCTGGAAAGGATTGTGGTCGCGAACTGAGGCATCACTGTACCAGAAAATTGTCAGAGACCCGGACTTCCTCAAACGTTCCCAATACATGAATGTTAGGTTAGTTCAAAATTCTAAATTGTCCATGTGTGAGGATGTGTATGTCACTGGTTGTTTATTAATATGAACTCTGCGATAGGCTGGCGTCCAGTCCAGCGCTTACCCCACCTCTTGCCCACAGTCATCAGGGGTAAGCTAAGGTGCAAATGTGACCAGAGTGATGACAGGTGCAAGAGAAAAAAAATAAGTAGCTTTGATTTCTTTGTATCGCGTTGTTTCCTCCTCCTCATCAAGGGTCTGATTAGATAAAAATGTGCTCGTAAAAAATAAAAAACAGAACAATGATCCCCGCCCACCCTTTGTAGCAATGTGATGGGCGTCACTCTGCTCAAGGATTCAGCAGATTGCTTGGAAGAAACATTTATGGATTACCAATAAAACGTCACAGCATGTGCTTTTATGAGCCAAGTACGACATAGTACATTTCCCAACTATAGCCAAACAAGTATTAAATAACCACAAACGGTGAATCAAAAGCAGCTAGAATCCAAAATGCTTCTTCACTTCAAATGTTTTGCGGTCGTTGACAATTGAGAACTGAAGTAGGATCTCGGTCTGAAGGTGATACGGAAGAAGTCCAATTACTTTAGGCAGCCTTTGTGCATTAGTTATACTGTAGTTTACCATCATTTTATGAAAAATTAAAATCTCATTAGTGTGAATTCAATCAGCTTGATTAAAGTGCTTCTGCAGCCTATGTTCTACATGTGTTTACTACTTTATTAAAATGTTTGTAAAAGTTTTCCCCATCATTTTGAGGCTTTCGACCACTGGTATCAAACTCAAGGCCCGGAGGCTGGATCTGGCCTTTCGCATGATTCAATGTGGCCTGCAAAGGCAAATCATGTGTGTCAACTTCTGTGATTCTTGTTAAAATCTGTACAAGCATTTCAAATTGTCATATCATGATTGATAACTTTGAGATATTCTGAGCATTTTTGTTACCAAACATCAACATCAGTTGAAAAACCCATTACCCTTGATTTCTGATTCCAAAACTAGTTCATAAATTTTACATCGAAATATGATGAGGCGATTAAAGATTTTTGTTTGTCCTAACGGCCTCGTGAGGGGAACCGGTCAAGTCATAAATCCCAATAATATCAATGAATAGAAATGTATTGCGCTCCTCTCATAATTGACCAAATTCAAATGTGAACAGGCTCTACTTACCAACCGACTCCCCCAATTGAGCGGTCAGCTAAAAATAAAAGGCGTGAAAGCAAGAATGGCGCAGAATACGAGAGCGCCAGCGACGTCGAGATGCGAGCACGGCGTTGCTGAAGCGTTCCACTGGCTTGTGTGCAACGGGGACAAGGCGAAGGGGCCGTGGGAGATGCATGGGTCACATTAGAAGTGGGTTCAGTGAGAGGGCTTCGCTAATTCTACTTAATCCTCGACAAGCCTGCCTCACACACACACACTCGCTCTCTGCTGGCACCTATTTATGACTGCTTGTCAGTGTGTGTGTGAGTGAGGGAGGCAGGGAGGGAGGGGTGTGTTAGTTATGCGCGAGCCAGGACGCTGAGTTCATGTGAGACCAACAAGTCTCCCACATGGAAAATTGCATGCCTAGGCACACTGGAAATCTTTTTTGTTCCTCCAGATACCTGTGCCGTGGACACACTTTCTTGGGAATGTGCAGGACACTGTCCAGTGTTAAGCACCCCGGGAGAAACTGACCTGCGGAGAACTACAATGGACCCTCAGAACTCGCACTGATTGTTTGGTGATTTCTTTTGGATTCGCCGTTATTTTTTCCTCATTACAAATAACGGAAATGGAAAGAATCCGGCAGAACAACAACATACATATGCAGCGAAGACTGATTCGTAACTTCGTTCATCGGCAAAATACAAAGATCTTTGCCTCCCATTCTGCATGTATTTTTTCAACATACTTCCTTGACAGAAATTACTGCTTTCCTATTAGGTGAGGCTTGGACGGAATCTTGGGGCAACTTATGGCATTCCAAAAAAAGCACACCCGAACACATTATTCACTTCAATGTCTATACGAAAAAATAAATACCAGCGGAGAGCGCGTCACCCATGCGCAAAGTTGCGGAAGTTTCATTCGACATCCAAGTGGTCGCCATATTGGCTGTATCTATTGTCCGTGACGTCACCCCGGACATTCGCCATTTGCCACCTACTGTGGGAGACCAACACGCCCCTTCTGACACGGAAGCTCTTTTCGAAGAAGAGAACATCTCACAATCAAGTTAAGTGTCCGGGGCAATATTACCCTATTGTTTCGAGCCATATTTGGATGATATGCGGATCACGGCCAAACCACCTCTCCGCTCGAGCCACGTCCGCGCGGCGGTGATAAAAACGACACCGCCCGCGAGCGACGACGACGCCGCGGCCAAACTGCCTCCCCGTCCGATCCACTTCCGCGGCAAAGATGAGCCACCCTGGCCGACAAGACCGGTGTCGATTCACAAGGGCTGCGGAGGCCGTCCTTCAGCGGCTGCTGCACGAAACCCTTCCGATGCGGACATCGACACATTTAGCACCCCTGACTTAAGGATTACGAACCCTACCCCCAACTATTGTTTTTTTTAGTTGCTGTATACACACCTACCTGTCATTTGGAACCCACGAAGATCTTGTCCTTTCCACCTGTGCAATACATTTTTCACGACGAACCGGGTCTTTTGGAAAAGTATGAAGAGCGAATCCATCCTCCCGAGTGTTCGAGGAATATCCAGCAATGCAACGAGCCGAAATTTTAGCTAACACGAAGGAACAACGAGCTATCTTCCCGCAGGTAAAACTAATAGAAAGAAACGAGTCCGCTTGAGCATGCTAGTGCCTCCAACGTCACTTCCTGCTTCTTGTCGAAAACAAATCCCTCGAGAGGATTTTCATGGCAGGAGTTACAAAAAGCTGCATACGTCAAAATCATGTTTTGTGGTGAAAAAAATGGATGGGTCCATACCGGCTGCCATTTTTTCATTAATATACTAAAAATCATCCATTTCATGACATTTGACCTTAGATGTCTGTGATTAGGAGATGGCTTATTGTTTCTATTTTGTCTTAACTCCAGGTACCGTGTTAGCCAGAAGATGTTGTATACCGCATTCCACGCATGTTCTTGATACAATATATCCTCTTCTTTAAGGATTGAAACAAAAAATATTTTGACGCTATATTAAGTTTAAGTCTGTTCAAGTTCTGTGGGTCAGTTGTTTTGTAAGAAAAAACAAACATACACATATCAAAGGTGCTGTCCTTGGTTTGGACCTCAATAATCTACTTAAACTAAAGACTAACTAAAGTTAGAAAACAGTGACATCCCAAAAGACAACAACATTCCAGAAGGGGCCAAGTGGGTCTCAGAGGAAATCAGTCAGTCACATTCCAACCTGTGATCAATCAGCCCAGACAACCCGAGATTAACCTCACGCAGTCCTTCTGGAAAACTACCTGTCTTCCATCCCTAAACAACCTCTCAGGGCTGATGTGTCACCTTTGATGGGAAAAGCAGAAATACAGCATACAATGATGGAGTACGTTGTTATTACTCCCCGGGGAAATTCAAGGCCTTTGCGACGAACTGTAGAGCACAGCCCGCTCTTGTTAGAATTCAGTGTAGTATCTTTTCGATGCAAATCAAATGAGAAGGTCAGGTGAGGATTTTACACGGCGTTTATGACAGCCACGGCAGCTCCTTTTCAGGACACCGTGGGCCAAATTTGGATAGTCTTGAGATAATGCAGGCGGGCCTCTCCTCTATTAAATCAGTTAAATCGAGGTTCCAACGTACGAATAATATCCCTCTTCTCTAGATCACAAGATTCCTCTATTGGACTCTGTAGTCTTAACTTGCCTTAAATTAAGCACCGTCATCCCAGTAACCAAAGAACTCAACACAGTGAGCTGCTCGAAAGACTTTTTTACGCAGTTGCTTGAACACCCACAATTAGCAAACATCCAGAGAGGACTCATCCTGTCTTTAAAAAAAGACTCTCTTCCTGAGGCTCTCGATCCCCATCAGTTTCGGGCAGTCACCACGCACCTGGACATTGGACTTGCTCAGAAACAGAACCCACAATCTCAGAATGAGAAACAACACCTCCTCTTCTCTCATCCTGAACATCAGAACACCTCAAGGGTGTGTCCTCCCCCTGCATATCCAGTAATAATATGAATACTTGTTGGGTGTGTAAATACTGGATGCTGAACTGATTTTCATTGTTCCTGTCACAGTGACAATAAGGTTCTATTGTGTTCTATTTTATTAGATGGCAGAAGGTACGATTAACGTGTATCCACTTCCAACATTCAAACAACAGAATAATACCTTTGTGATGAAACTCAGAAATTAGCGCTGCTCCCTCTGGAGAAATAGTTTCTTGACCTGCCGTGTCACTTACATCTGGATTTTGGCCTGATTTTCTGCTCCTTTTCTCAGATTCTGGATCAAACCCCTTCTTCATTGAGATTTTTGTATTCATTAGTCTATTTCTCTTTCAACTTTTGACAAAATGTCTTTTTGATTTATTTTTTTTCCTTCCCGCAATCACGCTTTTCTGGCTTTTGCTGTGTTTTCTTGTTTTATCGCATGTTTTCCTACAATTGATGCGAAAACACCGTGCTTCATCCCTCGTACACTTAGGCCCCTTGTTTTCTCCGCATCCCCGTCTCACAGCCAGCCTGCAGAGTCCCGGCCAGCACGTAATTGTCTAAATGCTTCTGGATGGTAGCGGGCTATTTGGTCATTAAGGGGGCCTATTAAGTCATTAGTGCAAGAGTGAGACGGCCGTCTGCCTGTCGACACGAGCAGATGATCAGGGTTGATACACGCTGCCTCGCCGTTTTTCCACATATTTGCGCGGGTAATTACAGCTTGGATGCGAAACAACTTCAGATGTCCCGCTTAAAGAGAGGAAACACGTCTGCGTGTACACTTTACAGCAAATCTCCTGCTCTGTCATCGCCCTTTTTCCTTGTGTGTGTGTGTGTGTGTGTGTGTGTGTGTGTGTGTGTGTGTGTGTGTGTGTGTGTGTTGTGTGTGTGTGTGTGTGTGTGTGTTAATGAGATGAGCAGTGGGTGAGCGGCGGGACAACGGCGGCCTTAGGTCATGTCAGGCAGAATGATGGAGCGAGGAGAAGCAGCAGCAGAGGTTCAGACGGGGAATCCTTTTTTCTCTGTAGACCTGACTCATCGGATGCTTCGTTAGGCACACCTTAACGATCAGCTTCCTCCCACGGTCCAAAAACATATTATATAGCGTATGATCTACAATTGCCCATGGGTGTGAAAAGGGTTTCAGTTAAGTTACACCCAAAATGATTCACACCTTTTTGGGGTAGAAGTGCTTTTGAATCTTTATTTATTTTTAATTTTTTTAGGGGTAAATGACAAGTTTTTTTTTGTTGTTTGCTTTTTTTTTAAAAAAATCAGTTTCTCATTACATGCATAAAAAAATCTAACTTTATTATCTATTATAATAGTGTACTCTAGATCAGGGGTGTGCAGACTTTAGTCCTCAAAAGCTATATTTAATTTTTAAATTGATCCGATGGGACAGTCAAAAATAAGATTATTTATTTTAAGAATAAAATCATTTATCCCCATTTGTATTTTTTTATTAATTTGACTATAATTAATTGACAATTATTTAATCCAATATATAAATGTTTGTTTGCCAAATTATTCTGCATTTTTATTTACAATAATTCTTCCAATTTTTTTAATAAATACAAAATCAATTGAAAAAAAATTACATTAAAATCAATACATTTTAAGGAACACGTAAAAATAAATGAATGTAACAAATATTGTGGAACTATTGATAATGCAACTGCACATTGCAGAAATTTTTTTTCCTCAAAATTGTCAGGGATAGTAACAATTTTCAAACTATATAAAACAAACAAATGGGCAAATGTGTCTTTTTTTCCCCATCTCTATATTTGATAGGGAAAAAAAAATCACTTAAACTCAAATGTGGCCATGCCAGGAATCAATTTGGGCTTACTGAGTTTAATGTAAAAAAAAAAAAAAAAAAAAAAAAAAAAGCATAAATGTGTAGCTTGTGTCCGTGATCACCTTGACACAGTAAAGCAGTGTAACGATATGACTTGACTTATCGTAAATTATTCTGTGGAGCCCAAGTTAGTGCTTAAAAACCCCATCTGAGAAGAACTGTTTGACTTGGATGCGGTCAAGGTGCACTGATCTAGGCGGGCATTGCGCTTGAAGCTGTAAACCGAGCTCCACCTCACCAGCAGGACGGGAGCCTCCTGCTGGCCTCCTCCGAGGTCGCCGGACGTCCACCAGCAACAATTAGTCACATCTTTCAAGTCCAAAGCGGTCCGAACCTTCCTCAAAGGTCGGCCTCCGTGCTCCGCTGCCCAGACTGACCCCGGCAAACTGCCAATCTCCGAAGCGCTCTGCTGCATCTCTGACTCCCTTCCCACCTCCCACGTGACCCCTGAACCCCTGCCCAGGAGTCAGGCGCCACAGATATGATCCTTTTTATTTTTTATTTTTTTTCTCCGACAGGGGCCGGTGGCCTCAACTTACATCGTGACCCAGGGAAAATAAATATAGGTGTTTATTTGCTGGGAGCCCTGCAGACTGGAGCCACCCTGGACATACCTGAGCAGTTTTGTGGCATATCTACAGTATATCTTTTAACAATAGGCCATCGCCAAGACATTCTTTGTTTTAGACAATAACACAATACATGATGAAGTTGTAAATGTTTCAATTTAGAGTAACCTTTAACTGGGAGTGGTTTTAAATAGCTTGAAGCTTCGCTTTTTATACATCTGGTCACTGTCTTCCGAACTGCAGCTGATTGTGACCTGAGATGCGTTTACTGCCACATTAGAGTGTTCGTATCTTAAATTTTTGCTTGCAAGACAAACAGCTGCTTAGATCTTGAATAAGTCATACGCACCATTGGGAAATAGCTAATTCCATGGAACAAGGTAACGTAATTTTGCATAGTCCCAGGGATTTTTTCATTGCAAAACCTGATAGTCAAGCTACTTCTGTGTCACCGTAACTCGACAAAAAGCATGCGCCCTGAATGGCCGTTGTTTTCGCATTCTGTGAAGTCGCTCCTGCGTGATGAGACAGCCACAACCTCGCTGTGATCTCCAGGGCCTGTGGAGAGGTCGCAAACAGACCCGTGTGACGGTTTGAGCGCTCCCAGTGCTGGAAAGTTTTCTTCAGGTTAATGCGCATGCACGTAGAATTTTTTGAATTTTTGGTCAGTCTGAAACCTCCCCATCCATGCTTCTGCTGCGTGTTCATTTTCGCTTTGGACGTCTCACAAAGCCGAACACAGCGAATGAAAGAATACAGAAACAAATGCGAACGCATCGTTTGTTATTTATCAACTGGAAATCACGTTCCAGTATTGACCAAGAATCGATTTAGGATTGTTCGGGCTCAGTCATTAAGGCACATTTGGGATAGTGAAAGTAAGTGTCACATCATTTTCACGTGCTGAAAGTAGCCTATATTGTCGGCAGTGGGCAGAGTTTTCATTCGCTGTGTTCAGTATTGTGAGAGTCCATAGCGAAATACACACGGACCGAAAATGAACACGCGGAAGAAGCTTCGATGGGGAAGTTTCAGACTGGCACGGAAGTAAAAAAAAAAAAAATTGAAAAAATTCTACACGCATTAATCCCAAGGGGACTTTTCAGCACGGGAGAGCGCTCAGACCGTCACACCGGACCTGTCACTCGAGCGCAATGACCGCTTTGATGCACCGACGACTCGCCGCTCTTAGCACCATCGCCGCTACGAACAGGGCTGCCGAGGAGCAACGACTTCCTCTGAGTTCACCGGTCCCTCGGCGGTCTCTGCAGCAACCGTACGGCGACCAGGTGTTTACAGATGATGAATTACCGCTTCTTTTGTTTCTAAAGAGTCCGTTGCGAAAGTCAGCCGCAGAAAATTTTAAGCTGCTTTTATTGGGAACAAATAGCTTGTTGGCCGGGAGCGTTTGGAAGCGTTCCCAAGACGGATTTCCTTTTTTTCAACGTGGCTCATGTTTCAGATTAGCTCAAGCAGTGACCACACAGGCCCAGTCCGGTCTGCATCTCACTTGACTTCCCTCGGATTCCCACCCACCGCCTTCACGTCTGTCCGCCGCATATCCCTCTGACCTCGTCGCCGTTACAGCCCAGCGTTCAGGGAGCCAATCAACCGCAGTGTTCAGATTTAATCACAAATTGTTATAATTGACAATAATGGTTTCCATGTCAGCTGGGCTTGTGCATACATATTTGGAAAAGGAGATTGCAAGCTAATCGATGTTCAACAAAATGTTTCATGGCACTGAAACATTTTAACATTTGGCAAAAAAAAAATAAATAAATAAAGGGGGTTGCATTTTCCAGACCCAAAAAAGCTACCAAACAGTAAAAGTTAAGTTTACACAAGGAGTACATTACACACTATTGGACCCTCACATGTTCATTTTTACCCAATTCCCATAGAGCCAACATTATACTGTTATTCCAAACCCGCCACATCTGCTATGAAACCATTTTGTGTTGGAGATGGACAGTAATTGCCAAAGCCTGGCAACCTATTTGATACAGTGTTTACACAAAAGTATTGGGACATCCCTCATAATCAGTCTTTTAACCAGTCAGAGTTTGACTTGCATTACATTCTTTTCTTCAAAATCTCAGTTCAAGACATTTTAGACCACTTTATGCTTTCAAATTGGTGGTGTGGAAGAGAAGAAATTGAATATAAAACTCCGCACAGAAAGACCGGACCCCAGATTCATTCGTCGTCAGCGCCAATCCCATCAAAACAGCAAATGAGGACATTACAGCCGACACAATCTCATTTACTCTGGGGAAATTCCTTGTCGTCGTGTATGTTTGAGTCCGACAGTTACTTGGTTTTAATTAGCTTCTATCCTTGAAACACGTGCAGAGTTGTAGTAATCTGGGTCAGCAACCGTATACCCACGGTGAACAGAATCGTGGCTAATCATTGTTAGCAACAAAGTCCAAAAGTTTCGTAGTCAAGTGGGATACGATGCACGACCTTCGAGAGATGAATTGGGTAAATAGCAGCACGACAGTGATGGACAACCATCTAAATGGGAAGCACGCTGTGGCCGATTCTGTTCCTCACGAGGAGCCACGGCCACTCGGCGAGCTGTTTGGCTAGTTAGTTGCGCAAACGTTAACGTTGGCGAGCTACTTGCTTGTAACGTTGGCAAGCTACTTGCTTGTAACTTTAACACGAATTTAAGCCTAAATATGCCAATTTCTTTAGCCTTAGCACACAGGTTATGTGTGTTATGTAACATTATAACGACATATATGGATCGAATACTAGCTGGGATAAATAGCAAGGCTAAATGGCAGCTAGGTAGAGTACATTGCTTAAAATCAGATCTGTGATGGTTAAACTCAGTAGTCAGTCGATGATGAGGACAAAAAATTGTGATCATCTAAGGCAGGGGTGTCAAAGTCTTTTTTTTATTGCGGGCCACATTGTAGTTAGAGGGCCATTATGACTGAAACCACGAAAATCTTTATATAAAATATATATAAAATATTTTGGTTCAAATTGTAACAGAACTCATGGAAGTTGATACACATGATTTGCATTCGCGGGCCACATAAAATCATGTGGCGGGCCGCATCTGGCCCCCGGGCCTTGAGTTTGACACCTGTGATCTAAGGCCTTGTATATGTATGTTTGAGTGTGTGAGCAAACGCCACACAGGAAACTCAGAGCCAAGATTCAAACCCCGAACCTTGAAACTGTTCAAGGTATGGGAACCACTCCTACACCGTGGCACACCACAACATATTTGCCTCCATTTTCACTTTCTGCGGTTGTATTGGCCAGAGTGCCAATATTTTTGTCCGTGCAGTAGCTTACTAAAGTGGCCCACTAAATTTGGGCGTTCGGTCTTCGAAGCGTGCAAATTGCAAATCTTT
The DNA here is from genome assembly GCF_019802595.1 of Syngnathoides biaculeatus. NCBI lineage: Eukaryota > Metazoa > Chordata > Actinopteri > Syngnathiformes > Syngnathidae > Syngnathoides > Syngnathoides biaculeatus. Next base: position 13,778,640 of record NC_084646.1, on the reverse strand, counting down.
CCGACAGCATCTTTCTCCACGCTGACGAGGGCTGCTGATCTTATTTAAGGAGCCGCAAAGCTTCCCGGCACGCAAGGGACGCGCATACGGTGTGACTGACAGCATCGTTAGGAGGTTCCGATGAAAGCAAAGATGCTGAGATGGTAGTTTGTTCCTAAAATTAGCCCCCGGGACCCCTTTGACCTATCACGTGGACGCTAAGGCCCTTACATATTCCGTTGTGCGCGAAATGGAGAGTTGAGCGCATGTGGACATGGCGTGCATGCAAAGCACATGTGGCGGAGCTGAGGGAAGTCTTGGATGACTGAGATATTTCTCCTCCTCCGTGGAGATCAAAGAGCGGAGGCTAACATAAATTACAACGCAGCGCCTTCCTCATGCTGTCAAGGCTCGTTGCTGATTTTTATGGGACCTCCCACGAGAGAAATAGTTTAGGATTAGTGTTGCTCATTATTTAATTCGATGCGCCCGCCCTTAATTCGTTCATCCCAAAACAATTAATTAAAGATTGATGTTTTGCTTGTGGTGGGATGGCTTTGTTCCACTTCCCTTTTGTTGTTCACCACAAGTCGCACTAAAAACCAGAAGATGTGTTTGCGTCAATGGAAGAGAGAGCATTGTGCTCCTCTCACCTTGTCCAATCTGTTCCTTTGGCCTGCATCGGTCAGCCCGACACCCTCTATGCTCAGCCGTGTTTGTCGACCCAGGCGCTGGGAGATCCATAACCGTAAAGCTGTCACATACAGAGACGTTTTAATCACTTTTTCTTTTTCCCTTGCCTAATGTTTTCTTCTCTCACATTTCTTTGGGAAAGGCATTCAGGCCCACTCCTGAATTTCTCCTTTGGACTGTGGTCCCTTTTGGTGTTTGGCTTGTATGTATCTTCTCACGCCACCAAACGGCAAATGTCATTGCCAATTTACCCCCTTTGAGCTATTAAAGACAAAGGTTGTTGCCGTACCCCGACCACACACAGTCACGTAAATTTAAATATGTTGCAGTCTAGTGTCGCTTGTCTATCATTCATTCAAATTTGGGGCCAATCCACCCCAAAAATGTGTTTGTCTTTGAAGGACAACTGGATTTTGTCTCATTGACGCTAAAATGGTCACTCCAACCCAAAGTGGACTTTTCAGGCACGGGTTCTTCAGACTTTTTGTGAGACTTTACCTAATAAACACGACTGCCAACTTTTATATTACTCAGTGAAACTGGCTTTGAGGGCTAAATATTTCAAGGCCTCTTCTAGAAAGTGTTTTTTGTGGTTTATGAGGTTTAAATGTAAATGTTTTCCTAGATGAAAATGCTTACAAAATTAGTTTTTGGAGAATGGGAAACCCTCAAAATGCCTTAAGAATTCCAAAACGCTATTTCAAGAGGTCTAGTTACAACCTGATCTGAGAAAGCTACATTATACGCATAGGGTGAAGGTCAATGGTATTTGCCATGTTCCATTTACATCATTACCAATTTTACCATTTGAATCTGATGCAGATTTAACTTCAGCACAGTTTATTCAAAGTGAGGAAGTATTTTGGAGCCACACTGTTAAATGTTTTGATTTTCTTTATGTGGAATGTATCCTCAGCTATTGAGGATAAAAAGCTTAAAAAAAAAAAAAAAAAAAAACAAAGCAACAACACTTATTTACGTTTTGCTGCTCTTTCCGTAATTCCGTAAAATGCCAAAAAATAATGCCAAAGCCAAGTCTGGGTTGTTAGTAGAAATTACGAAAGGCCCTATTTTTGTTATCTGCCAAATTGGCACACATAGCAGCACGCCTTGAGCTTGCATGAAAATCAGAATCTGCCGGCCTTTGAGCCCCACCGCAGAGGAGCTGTCCATGAAAATAGTTCCCGGAGAGGCTTCGCTCTTGGTAGCTTATAAAAACTCGAGCCAAAAACAGTAAAGATCTCGTTATTGCTGAGACAATTGGTATTTTCACCAATTGGCAAATCAATTTACATTTTCACTTCCGGGAAATTTTTGTGGAGTCAAATGATCTGTTAGCCGTAATATTGTAAGACGAGTGAGAAATGATGTAAAAATGTTTAGGTATCAGTTTCTGCGCCGTACCGGACTTATTTCAAGCGCTGTCCCTGAAAAACAATAATGATTTTGATCATTGGAAAAATGGAATAATACCCCACATGGGTGTGTTTTTACAGGAAGTTGCAAACCGACAGCCAAACGTAACTTCCTCGGCGGAGGTACAAAAACAAAGAGAGAGCTCTTGTCATACCTGAGAGAAGTTGAGGCCATTGAGGGGGTGACACTGTTCCTCCACCCGTTCTACCGCCCCTGTGGTTTTTCCCATCTTCTCGGCCTCCTGAGCCAAAAACAAGTCCAGCACCGGCGTCCCCCTGGACCTCACATCCCACTCAGTCAGTGAGTTGACCATCAGCATCACCCACACGGGCCTCTTCCTCTCCCAGTTTCCCGCTATAGCGTTGAATAGGTAGTCGGCGTAGAGGCCGCGACCGCGCTGGTCCGCCGTCATCCAGTACGGCATCATGTGCTTGACGTAGTCCAGGTGGCGTTTGAGGCGACGGTACAAGTCTCGAGGTAGCAGGCTTTGGAGGTTCTCCCCGTGGGGAAGCAGCTGGCAGCTGGTCAGCTTGGAGACTGTGAGCGGGTCGGTCAGGTCCAGCTCAAAGAAAACACTGCGGCTGCTGTGGAAAGCCTGCTTGGAGACGTCCGGGATGAAGTCCCACACCCGGGTGTACGGCACGTGGATGGTGCCGTAAAGATAGGAAGGCGGAAGCGGGGGGGTGCGCTTGACTTTCCACAGGAAAGAGTTCATGTCATTTTGCTGAGGAAGAAGCAGAGGAACCAGGTAAATAAGCAATCTGGATGAAAATACAATCACACTGCAGTTTCATGGTTTTCATCATGGCCCTAGCCGCTGTTGTGTTTGTATTTCGAATCGACGGACATGTTTGCATTCGGGTTGTTTGTAAATTAAAAATGTACTCCATTCATCTTCTACCACTTATCTGACGTGATGCCGCTGGTGGAGTAGCTGTAGCAGGGATGCCCAGACTTCCCTTTTCCCAGCCACTTCATCCAGTTCTTCGCGAGCGATCCCGAGGTGTTCCCAGGCCAGCCGAGAGGCCTCGTCTCTCCATCATGTTTTGGATCATCCCCGGGGTATCCTTCCAGTGAGAGGTGCCCGCAGCACCTCACCGGGGAGGTATCCGGGAGGCAGCTGAATCAGATGCCCCAGCCACCTCATTCGGCTCCCCTCAATGTGGAGGAGCAATGGCTCTACTCTGAGCTCCTCTCAGATGAACGCGCTTCCCACCCTATCACCATGGGAGAACTCATTCCGGCCGTTTGTATCCGGGATCTTGTTCTTTCGATCATGACCCACTGCTCGCGAACTTAGGTGAAGGTAGGAATGTAGATCGATTGGCTTCAGGGTGTACCCCGCCGCCTGACCGTTGACAGCTGGGATAGGCTCCAGCACTCCCCTCGACCCTTCTGAGGATAAGCAGCTAAGAAAATTGATGGATGGATAGTTTTTCTAGTTTCCCTTCCTCATTTTCCGTTGACTAAGAAGTTTTCTGTCCCTCTGTGTTTGTTGGTCCTGTCAATTAGCTTCTGTTACTGCTGTTAGCAGTTCTCTCACTGCTGAGAATCTGCTTGTTTTTGTCCAATACTGAGTCAACTCTGTCCTGAAGTGTTTTTTTGTTTCCTACACAAATTCTGATTTAACAAGTCATGTAAAATGTTAAAAATATTCGAGTGAAAAAGTCCTTTTGTACTCACAGCTGGTGAAGCTGACTTCCACCGTTGCCTTGACTACAGCGTAGCATGCTCATCACCTCATATAAGACCAAGATATCATTTTGGGGGCGCTAAGTAGATATGACGCCCCATCAGGCCGTGCTGCCATGGTGCCGTTTATAGAGAGGCCCTCTTGGCTGTAAACAGACCTCCGTTTATTGTCGAGCTGCGAACAGCTCGCTTGCCAAAGGCTCTTTGGGCCCGACGAAGTATTTGAAGGCCGCAGTGCAAATATACGGAGCGGCGCTCATAAAGTCCAAAAAGCTGAAAGGAGCCCGTTCCTTACTGGGAAGCCGCTGCGAGACTTTGCTTTGTGACATTTCTGACACCAGAGGGGGGGGGGCTTTGTTGCCGGTGAGCACGCTGCATTGCTTGTGACGCGTACCTCTTATGTTGCAGCAAATTAAATCAGCATAAGGCCATATTGCCTTATGAATATGGTTCTTGTTAAGCGCGCTGCAAAAAGTGCATGTGCTGCGACTTTGCTATTGGCACGATGGCCACTTTTGGCTTTTATAAACAATCTTCTGGCTTAGGAGACACGGTGTAATCAGGCATTTGAGGGATCAAGCCCATTGCCGGGATTGAAAGTTATTCTTTGAAATTGTGGACTTCAAAAATCTGACCAAGGTTTCCTTCGGCTCCAATTATAGCAGGCTGCCAACGCTGTGTTTGTCGTCGGGGGTGGGGAACATCCACGCCAAAAAATAAGAAATAAAAAAAGACAGTCATCTTGCGGGACTCACTTTGTATCTTCGAAATTAGGTGCGATGAACATATTGCAATATCTGGCACAGTGTCGGACCAGACGAAATAAATCCCGAGTGCTTTATTTAATCCAGAGCATCGTCGTTCCTTGCAGCACACTTGCAGAAATAATTTGATTTTCAGTTTCAGACAAAGTGGAAGTCATTTTCATCTTCTTGTCGTCTTCATTTTTTTGGGGGGGGGGGGTTGTATGTGAAGCATCTCATGCCATTAGTCATCGTGTCACGCAGTGAGAAGATCATGCACACAGAAGACTTTAAGACATGGAAAAGTGGTGATCTTATTCACTGGACCTCTCCGCAGGGCCTTGACATGCCGGGCTGCTTTTTTTTTTTTTTTTTTTTTTCTTAAATGGTGGTAATTACTCTTAACACAAACCAGAATGTGGCGTCGTGCATTAGAAGTTATGTGAAATTATGGAGCACCATCTCCTGAAGCTCGTGATCTTGGATGAATAGTGTCCACTACTACTACCCCCCCCCCATAATTATCATAGCTGCTGTTGAATGAATGACGGGGACTAGACCCACACTTGCTGCTACTTTTTTTTTCTTTTTTTATGTGGAACATGCCAAATTTGGCCTGAATATATAAATCTTTTGATATAAGTCATTCAATCCTGACCCGCAAAAATGTTTCAAATGAAGTGAAGTCCTCCACTTGCACTTGTCTCATAAACAGCTTTTGAAAACTGAAGAGGTCGCCATTTCTCTTGAGCGAGAGATTTCCCAAAACCATCTGATTGTGATAATTTACTTCACGAATACGCACGCAATAGACACGCATTATCATTATCAACAATACAAGGGGTACTGTAGCAGTTGCAGTACCGAATTGTATTGTTATTAGAAATAAGGAAAGGTAAAGTTTGAGAATGTCGTCATCATTGTGAGGAGAAAAAATAATATGCAAGTAGTGGGATTTCTTTTCGGGAAAAAAGTTTGAGGTAAAAAAAAAAAAAAGAGTGATAAAATACATTCTTACTATACATTATTCTTTGAAATCCCACAACAATACAATATATATATATATATATATATATATATATATATATATATATATTTATATATTTATATATATATTGTAATATCTTGACTTCATTATTATAAAGTGTGAAAAAATCAGTACTGTATCCAGTATTGTGCAAGTTTATTTGACTTATTCCTTCTGTGTTCTTGTCAAGCATTTTCTATTTTTCTTCATTTCATTTTCCCCTTTTCCTTCTTAAGATAGTGACTTTCACTTTGAAAATGTTTTCAATCTTTACCCCAACAATTCTTAAACTTAATTCGTGCTTTTCCTCATAATTTTACTTCTTCCTGGCAAAATCAACTGTATTTACTTTAAAACTAGAACTTTCTTACACTTGCTTTACGTCCACCAATGTGCCTATGTCATACAGTATTTCATGAGTTGTTCAAAGAAGTTATAGCATTTGGATGAGTAATATTGCAATCACATATTTGTTCCTCTATAAGTGATGGATGATAGTGGCCCTGTCAAACACCTTCCAGAGTCATAAACTGCTTCAACAGACTTTTGACAGGGCCACAATATCCCATAAATGCTCTGGATTTGTCTTTCAAGTGACTCGTATGCTCGCGTTGCGCGTTCCAGGGGAAGCAGGGCGCGCACTCACCGACTTTGGCACGTCGCACTGGCTCGATCTGGCGGCTGGCCGCACGCCCCAGGGCGCCACGGGCTGCAGGAGCGCGCTCAGGAGCACCCAGCCGAGCCCCTGCACGCGCACCATGCTGTCCAGGTGACGGGAGGACCTGCGGCTCACCCTGTAATCCGCGTCTCACTACTCTGTCCGCGTGGAGTTTGAAAGCGTCACGTTTCTCGCTGCGGCCTCAGATGAGCCGCGCGGCGGGGCCACCATCGTGCCTCCTCGCCATCCCCCCTTGCGCAACTTTCACCTCTCCGGAGCCACAAAGGCGTCTCTACTCCTGTCAGCGCCGGGCGAGCCACTGTTAAAAAGTTTCCGCGGTGCGCTCCACAAGTTTGGAGCGTCTCTGTGTGTGCTGGAGGAGTGGGAGGTGGCGTGGCCCCCCTCCTCCTGCACCGCCTCCGCCTCCTCTTTAAAAAGAGGGAAAGTGGGGTGGGCGCAGGTTAAGAGGGGGATGACAGGTTTGCTGTAAACTTTCAATGCATTTGAATAGCTATTTCAAGGGCTGGTGATTCTAGCCCGTTTAGGGGGAACAGAACCGAAGTAACTTTAGCCTCACACAAAGTTTTCTGCTAACATGAATGCAGGCTGTACACTTACAAAGTGATCACTTATATTCAATTCTGCTGACAGGTTTTGATACAAGAAATTGTCAATCAAATAAATTGATGTGAAACAATTTGACAAAATATATTCATTTACTCACGCAAAATAATTCCCTTCATTGGGTTTTTATTGTCAAATGTATTGAAAATTTGCCACTGAGAAAAATTGATTGTACTGTGACTTTATTGGAATTGTATAAATTCTTCTCTACACAATACTAAACTGAACTGTATTGAACACAAATATATTGACCAACTGTTTTTTTTCCCTCAACTTTTAAAGAACTGAATGCAAAGATTCTTTGTTTTTCTCAAATATTATTCACAAGTCTGTCTTAAATGTGTGTTATTGAACTGGGATTCTCCATTCACCTCACAGATGTGACATAACATGATGCTCAGGTGTGCCTCAGGCTTCCCACATAAAAATATTATTTTAAAATGTGCATTTTTACATTACAGAACTTTTTTTTTGTTGAATTGACGAAAAGTAAATTTTCCCCTCCTTTTTCTCCACTATAATTATTTTCATTTGGGCACTTTGAGACAATGAACATCCAGCAGCCACGGCGGTGGCACCATCGTGTTTTGGGGCTGCTTTTCGTCAGATGCAACTGGGGCCTTAGACAAGGTGGATGAAATTATGCAGAGTTGAAAAAAAAAATCAATATTAGTGCTACACCTGAAGGGTTTTGCTAGGAAGCAAAAAAAAAAAAGTCAGGAAAAGCCATAGAAAATCTGAAATTTGAGGTTAAACAGAGGGAACTTTAAATGGTGGTCACCTGACCTGGCTTAGCATGACTTTGAATGAGTGGTTAATCCTAAACAGTTTATCCCAATTATGAGGGTATGCATATTTGTGCAACTGTATTGCTATTATTTCAGTTATTTTTACTTTCCCTCTCAAAAATCAATTGAGTTACACAGGTTATGGACCATGTTAATGGTGGAAAAAGTTTTAGAATGACTTAGTCTTATTTTCATACACTTAAAAAAAATAAATAAATTTGGGTGTGTAGACTTTTAATATGCACTGTACCTTGACTTTGCTGTGATATTTTGCTTTAAGCTGAAACTATGTGATTGGTGTTCCGGTTTGGTGTTTTTCAAAGCATTCCTCAAATGTAAATGAACCATACATCAAATGTTGTCATGTGCTTCCTCCTCGGCAGGCCTCGCATCCATCTCCGTCCGTTTGTGTTTGACTCGCCGGCGGCACGAGAGCGCGACTGCGGCGGCCAGCGCCGAGTCTTTATGGGCATGATGAATGGTCACAAATAAACACGCTTGAGTAAAGACAACAGTGAGAAGTGTTTTGTTGACTTTCCAGCCCAGCAAGTCCTGATGCAGAGCAGACGCATTTGAAATAAACAGTGCGAGAGAATGGAAGTGGCCCCTTTTGCTCTGGTCTGACCCCCGGCCATTGTCCCGGCCGCGGGCCCGGTGACAGAATCGAGTAGTGGGGACATTTATCACAGAGAGGCCTCATACTGGTGACCCCCCCCCCCCCAGCGGACTGGAAGCTGATGGACGTGGTACAAGCGCTTCTTTGTCCAGGGCCGTGTTCCCCTCGTGTCTTCCTCGACCCGCCGAGCAGTCCTCCGCCACACTCATCAGGCGTCCTTTTGATCGGCTTGTCTTTTAACAGACTCCCGCTGGAAAAAACACGCTGACCCCTGACTCTCGTGTCTTTCTCTGCATGGGCACTATTTATCAAGATGTTTCTGAAAGCCTACCGTGTTCTTCCGCAGCTTTCAAACCACTTTTTTTTTTGTTATCCTTAGTCTACTTGCTGTTGCTTTTGTTCTGGTACAGGTGTGAGATTTCAGTTCGCGGCTCGAGTGTGGGCACCTGTGGAGTCGGGTATACCTGCTTTAACTGCACTTCGCTCCTTTGAAGGAGCTCTGGCGCATTCTTGGCCACTTCGAAGGTGGACTTCTAAGCTGCTGGCTGCAGCAGATTCCTGGACCGACTCCAGGACCTTACGGTATGCTGCACACCAGCCAGCGACCAAAGTAGGCTTTAAACTTTAAATATTGGAAATCGGTGGTCAGTTAAGAGCACAAGTCTGGGGAGAAAGAGAAGATGAGAATGTCAAAAGTTGGCTTGGGGGGAACAGGACGTCACAGGTGAGAGGACGTACATATTTGGGGTTCATTGTTCACAAATTCATCTGCAGTATCCCCTCCCTTTATCATGGTTTATCGTACCACAATCAGTCTTTTTTTTCCTGTGTAATCAATCCAAGAAACGTCCTGTGCTGGTTGCTGCAGCTTGGCGCCAAAGCCAAAGGAACTATCTTGAAGTGATTGCAACACTGAGATTTTCAGTTGCAAACCAGTATTTGGAGGTCTCTCCTGGGAAGCCAAACTTGATGACTGGACATACAAGTCAAGAAAAATGTTAGTGAGATTGCATGGTAGAGACCCACTATATGCGTCTGTAGGCCTAAATTTAGGAATTTGGGAATGGCCACTGACGAGATTTCAGATTTGAGATTCACAAGGGGCCAAACACTTACCGGTATGAAAAATTTGGACGTTGAGGGAGACCTTACCTTGCTTTGCCTTGCTTACGACTACTAATATTGCTTCTATTGTGGTCCAGTATTTGGTTAGGGAGTGCCAGCTGGCCAGCACGCACATTTGAATGTGACTGCTGGCCATGCATTTGAAGACCAGGATTCAAAGGTCAAGACTAGCTGTTGGAGTGATCGCAGGCCAAATATTTACAAACCAAAAAGATTAAGTTTTAGAATGATTTGGAAAAAAAAAATAAAAATACCTGACAGATCAGAAGTTTGAGACCTTGAAAAGAACAATGAGTATAAAGAGAATTTTCCCAAGAGGAGTAATTACCTCCACCAAGGAGAAGGGGATTACGCTTTCATGGCCATTTGTAAGTGAGCCGGATTAAGCAACAACAACCATTTTCTGTAAAACTCCGACAAAAGGGTGAATACTGGATTTGAATTGCCACCTTTGTTGTCATTGAGTGACGGGGATGGTATTTTTCACCCAGATTTCCCCCAATTCTTTAGTGAGTAATGACTAGATGTTAATGACGTTTATTTATATAACATCATTCTTACACAAGGCAGATCCAAGATTTTGCTGTCGTCCATTTATGAAAAATCAGTCATCAACGATAAAGCTTACAAGTCACTTCTAACTGTAGCAGCAATTTAAGCAGATGTCAGGTGATCAGGATGTATGTTTAACATTAGAGGAACATTAAAAATTTGGGATTGTCATTTTGTTCAGACCTGTAAAAAACCCAAGTACAATCGTCCAATTTGACTGAAAATGAACGTGCGAAGCAGCATTTCTGTCTGGTTTGGACATCGAATCTTTGAGATGGTCTCAAAGTGGTAATAATTTAGACATGCATTAGTTGGGTGAAAATTGGCACCAGTCTTGCCGCTAAAGATCTGTAGCAGAATCCTGCTTCCACCGTGCCAATACATGGAAGCGATTTTATGCAAGCGTCCAGAAAAAGGACTCAACTTGGCCCCGGCGGTGAAGATCCAGTGTCGGCTTGTCCTTGTAGCTCCGTGGCTGCCTCTCTGTCTAATACCAAGTAGGAATCTTGCCTCAAAAATGCAGCTGTAACTCACCGCCTACGCCTAAGAAACCATAACTTGTCTATGAGCGTGTAATGAAAGAGGTGCTTCTTCTGTTCCCTTCTAAACCGCACCACACTAGACGCACCGCTGGCTCATTGAAGACGGGGACGGGGCCCCCTAGCGGCGGACTCTCCGGCTTACGCACTGTCCAGATTGAGAATGATATGTGGTTGAACCCTGAGGTGCAAAGACGGAGCTTCAAAGAAACGATCAACATGATGGATACCAAGGAGGGGTTCATAGCTTCGGGCTTGTGAGACCGGGACAGCCAAACTGAACAGCCTCTCTGTCTTCCTTCAGCTGGAAAACACACACAAATAGAGGAGACGTACACTCCTGCTCTCTATCTCCTCCCGTCTCCAGCTTGGGCTCCAATATCCTCTGTCCCGCTTTGAAGATGTCAAAGAATAATATTGACTGAGTCTCCGGTGAGATGTTATTGTGGTTTCCCTTTCCAGATAGCTTGGGAAAAGAGGGAATTAGGATGCGTTAGACGAGGTGGAGGAGGAGGACAGTGTCGGGACGGGAGTGAACGTGTCCGCCGGCTGGCGACAGGGAGGCGAGCGGAAGGCAACTCGAACGAGGGAACACGCGTGCCAACAATCAGGCCAAATTCGATCATTTTACTTTTACGATCAACGTCAGCAAAGGTCGGATCGTTAGCTTTGAAAGAACGATTGTCCTGTAGGGTGTGAAGAGTGATTTGCCCGTTCAGCTCAGAAAACGGAAAGGACCGACAAATGTACGCAAATGATGAACCTGTTCAATATTTACAAGAGCAAGTCCTTGCATCTGGTCAACGAGTCGAGCTCACCCACGGACGCTGAAAAACAGCAAATTAGAAAGTGACCTGAAGCATGTTTCTGTAACCTGGTCTTAGGGAAGACTCCTTGTAACTTCCACTAACAACCCGAGCTAAACATAGCTCCTCCCATGGAGTTACAAAATCTTGAAAAGTCTGTATCGCTCCAATACACTTTTTTGACAGCAATTATTATTTTCCTCTTAACGTTGGTGCTGTCTGAGGATAGAAATATCTTGCATTTTGAAAACTAGTTAAAATGTTTAAAATGCCTACTTGTGTCCGTCCACCAGTTGATTTCCTCTAACTTTCTCTCTGCAAAGTCCACCATCTGATTCACCTTACCCCCAAACACCCCCCGATCCCTGCACAGTCTTGCCCCTCAGGGCACGTCAGCATGCGCACAGGATGCCTGTCGGTCTATCTTCATCATTCCGGGGTCATCGTGACAAAAGGCAGGACAGGGAAAAGATAAAGTGACAGGGGTCACGCTGGGGGGTTGTTTCGTGAAAACAATGCGTCTTGTTTTGTTCTTGGCATGGTTTGGCAGTGAAGTCATTTGTTGTGTTGAAGTATTTGTTGTCGTTTCAAAACTAATGAGTGAACTAATGGGACCATATTATGGAAAAGTAATATTTGAATTGCTCGTAAGCATACATTTGACTCTGTGGTTGTCACATTGTTGTTGGGTACACAGATTAGTGTATAATCTGATAACAAGCACATAAACGCGCTGTGCAACGACATGGTCATAGTAACGAGAATATCCATGGAGCTCACAAAAGCACATACATTGGACCACAAAGTGACAAACTAACAATCCCCCGGCATACTGTTGTATCCGTGACTCTTGCTGTATGGCCGTGTTTCTTGCTCAGGAGTCTCGATGGTGACGCAAGTCGTACTACTTGGCACAAACTGCAGCCGAGGGGGTGGGGGTTAGCAGTAGCTAATTCTTGAGAGAGGACAAGCTGTACAATATTTTCAAGCCTGGCATTGAAGAAATCTGGGAGCTGTTTTGAATTATGGAAAGACGGCGTGATATGGATCCAATTTGCCAGTCAAGCTAATACACAACAAACAAATGATTTTAGCTCATGTAAATTAATCTCCATCGCTATAAAACTATGAATGAGTGCTTGGTGTTGTTAACAACCCAATTTTGAATCCATCCATTTTCTTTTGCCGCTTATCCTCACGAGGGTCGCAAGGCGTGCTGGAGCCTATCCCAGCTGTCAACGGGCAGGAGGCAGGCTACACCCTGAACTGGTTGCCAGTCAATCGCAGGGCACATGGAGACAAACAGTCGCACTCACAATCACAAACAATTTTTTTTCACTTCAAAGTCAATTTAGAGTCTCCAATTAATGTTGCATGTTTTTGGAATGTGGGAGGAAACCGAAGTGCCCGGAGAAAACTCACGCAGCAACGGGGAGAACATACAAACTCCACACAGATGGGGCCGGGAACAAACCCAGGTCCTCAGAACTGTGAGGCCAACGCTTTACCAGCTTAAAAGAAATAAATAAATCACAAATACTGTGCATAAAATAATCTTCAGATCCTTTGTGGCTACAAATTGGTATTTTGGAGCCCAAAAATGATATTTCATGGCCACAAATGAACATTTCCTGCACATTATTTTTCATATATATAAAAGCCAAGATTCAAAAATGTCCTTTCTGCGGTTCAATACTAGTTAGAGATAAAGGATATATTTTCTCAGCGGGACCTAAACATACCATTACAAGCACTACCCCAACAGCCCGACTAGACCGCAGACATCAACTATTGTGATTATGGTGTGTGTGGTTGTCCCCTCCTCCCCCCCACACACCCCCACCTGCCTTCTTTTTTTTTCTTCCTCATCACACCGTCAGTCTCTCTTCATGCAGGACTGCAGCACATCAAAGCCGGCCGGCGAGGGCGAGGGCGCTCCGTGATGCATCCCCTCTCCCACTGATCACGGGCCATTGTGAGTAATTGTATTATCCCATAACCATATCTCGTCTCTCCCTCTCTTGGCCCGATGAATAGAAGCAAAGTGGACGGATGGAGGCGAGCGAACGAGAGCCGTCCCGCTGTTAGGCAAATCTACCTTTTTGGCCTGTTAAGATATGGAGGAATAATCACGTTCTCCCCTCTTGTCGTTGCAACAAGTCTTTGTGCTGCACAGAAGAGGCCATTTATGACATAATATCATGGAAATAGGAAACTTCTACCCAGTAAAAAAAAAAAAAAAAAGAAATCTTTGTAGTCGCGTGATGGTGCCACATGAGGCCTTTTGCCATTTCGGTGGCGGGGGGTGTTGCATGAACAGCATGTGTTGTATGAACCAGATACGTGACTTCCACATGAACTCTTCTTATAAGACGTAAAAGTCAGGATTTGGAATTCTTTTGAAGACAGGCATCATACTTCTTTTGAAGATTATCTTGGCGAGAGGGCTTTTATGGCACACGTATGCTGACTGCGTGGCATCAAAGCTCACACGTGCGGGAAGATATTGATAGGAAGTAGCCGGTAATCCGCTGTCTGGCAACATTGTTCGTTGACGGGAGAACGTTGAAAAGCTTTCTCAACCATTAAGTCCACCCGCGCAGTCTAATGAGGCCCGAGGCAAGAGATGCCTCCAAAAAAATCTGCCTTTGCAAAGATGATAATTCTCAGTTTTGACTGATTTTAGAGATGTGTGGTAATCCCCCGCTCAAACACTGTGGACCTGTGGCGTTCAGATGAAAAATACTATGCTAGCATAAAGTGTAGTTATTTTTAGTAGCTTTCTCATGCCTCCACATGGCTGCATGTTTGAGCAGTGAAAATGCACTGAAAGAATCCATCCTGCACTATCCACGTCCCGACAAGATGCTCTAGCGACCAGCTAGCTTGTGAGCTAACAGGATTCAGCGGCATCGCTAAATATCAACACGGAGTTGTTCCGTACAGTGTGGCATCCAGCTAAGATTCCACGCGGTGACGGCGTTGCTAGCTAGCTAACAGACATTTGCCTTGTAATTACAACAAGCAGGAGCCACGGTGGTACAGCTGGTAAAGCGTTGGCCTCACAGTTCTGAGGACCCAGGTTCGATCTCGGTCCCGCCCGTGTGGAGTTTATATGTTCTCCCCATACCTGCGTGGATTTTCTCCAGGCACTCCAGTTTCCTCCCACGTCCCAAAAACATGCAACATTACACTCTAAATTGCTCCGAGGTGTGATTGTGAGTATGGCCATTTGTCTCAATGCGCCCTGCGATTGGCTGGTAACCAGTTCAGGGCATCGCCCGCCTTCTGCCCATTGACAGCTGGGATAGGCTCCCGCACTCCCCGCAACCCTCTTGAGGATAAGCAGGAAAGAAAATGGATGGATGGAGAATAACAAGCAACTCGAAATTGTGCCACATAATCACTGATGCTAGCAAAGGCGCTCAGATTCTTTTACAGTGCCTGGCGGAGGGCGGACTCATGTCTGAGCAGAAATGATATGCAATAAACCTTGCCACCTTTTTAGTCCCACCCCCCACTCAAAAAAAATCAAGAAAACGGAAATGGTACAAAACATGATTTACTTCCGCAATGCCTTTTTTTGTAATTCTGTTTTGGCCCGTGCCTAATATCGTGGACAGTTATGAATCGCCCCTCCATTTATCTTGCCTTAGTTTTACCCTAAATTTTTAATCTTTTTTTTTTTTTTTTTTGGGGGGGGGGGTCATTATGTCTTCCTATGTCCTGTATGTACAGGAAGAAGTGTCACTGCATATTATGGAGATAAATAGAGCAGGTCTCATTGATGACATGTATGAGATTAGGGTTTGCCCAACATAATGCACTAATTTAAACGGTGCTTTCAAGTGACTATAATGGATGGTCTGTACGAAGAGTGCAGGGAAGCTTTTGAAGCCGCGTCTTCTAATAATAACCTGGCTGTGGACTCTGATAATCATACGCACGCACACAGGCACGCATAGCGCTCTCGCCAGTATGAGGTAGAATACTGTACTCTTATATCTACTCT
The DNA here is from genome assembly GCF_019802595.1 of Syngnathoides biaculeatus. Classification (NCBI taxonomy): domain Eukaryota; kingdom Metazoa; phylum Chordata; class Actinopteri; order Syngnathiformes; family Syngnathidae; genus Syngnathoides; species Syngnathoides biaculeatus. Next base: position 13,763,370 of record NC_084646.1, on the reverse strand, counting down.
TCAGCAACACGTAGAACTGTTCTGGCGCTTGAAAGGAAGCAGAAGGGCTGTCAACAGGCCGGCCCGCAGCCTGTTAGGAAGCAGTCTGGCCCGGCCCCGTGCTGCAAACACAAACACGTGCACCCGGCGACACGAACGCAGATGAAACACGTCAACAGTCGGCAGCGCGGCTTCGATGGCACCGTAAAAACAAATGCGCACAGAGGTCCGGAGACGTGGGGGTTGGGGGGTGGGTTTAAACAGCACGCCTTGGATGACTGGAGGGCTCGCCAATAAAGAACGCACATACGCACACAGAACTCTCACAGGAAACATCGAGTGAGGTCACTTTCTGCTTCTTCAGCTGAACATGTGTTCGGCTGTGATCTATGCTTGAAGACCCTGACAAAAGAAAATAGACCAACTTTATGTACATTTTATTTATGCTTTGGCCCCCGAGCTGTGTTTATTGGCCTTGTGTGTGCTGCTGACGTCACCACCTACTTGTCGCGGGTTAGACTTTCAGATATTTCCCAACATGTCAGGACCAATCTGATAACCTCCACCTTATACAATCAAGTGTTCTTCACCGCTCGGCAGTCATGAACCACTTTATGATGCGTCTCGCTGCCACCTGCAGAACTGGAAAAGAGCATAAACCACATTTTGCAACGCTTTATGAGGTTTTCGGTCGGATTCTCGAATGGTCTTTCCCCACTGAAATGAGTGTAAATGCCCGCAACTGTTCCAGCACTAAGAAAACAGCAACAACATTTTTTGAAACATCTGAAGACTGAGAAACGTAGGACTCAAAATAATTATAGTTGATAATAAATACATGGCATGAAAAGAATTAAACAGTTAGTGTGATAATTCAATAGGACATTGTGCTGCAAGCAAGCGACGACGCCGCGTCCAAACCGCCTCCCTGTCCGATCCACTTCCACGGCGGTAATGAGCCACCTCGGCCCGGCGCCGTGACGGGGCACCCCATCCGCCAATCACAGCTTCGGCCGGGGTGCCACATCGACACATTTAGCACCCCTGACTTATGGATTAGCCCCCCCCCCCCCCCCCCCAACTATTAGTATTTTTATTAGCTGTATTCACACCTACCTGTCATTTGGAACCCACGAAGCTCTCGTCCTTTGCACCTGTGCAATCAATTTGTCACGACGAACCGGGTCTTTTGGAAAAGTATGACGAGCAAATCCATCCTCACGAGTGTTCGAGGAATATCCAACAATACAACGAGTCGGCATTTTGGCTAACACGAAGGAACAAAGAGCTACCTTCCAGCAGATAAAACTAGTATAAACATACGAGACCGCTTGAGTGCGCTACTGCCTTGTACGTCACTTCCTGCTTCTTCTCAAAAACAAATCCCTCGAGAGGTTTTTCATGGCGGGAGTTACGAAAAGCTGTATACGTCAAAATCATGTTTTGTGGTGAAAAAACGGATGGTTCCATACCAGCTGCCATTTTTTCATTAATAACGTACTAAAAATCATGCATTTCATGACAGTGCCACTTTAGTGACCAAGTGACTAAGCTGCAATAATTAGTTTTTCACAAAGGGTTACAAATGTCAAAATACTCTGTCTTGCATGAGTTTCTACTGCTTGTGTTCACATATAATCCAATCTAACTTCATTTGTTAAGCTTTTCAAGAGTTGCTTCAATGTTTATTACCGCAATATCAATGCTAGTGATTTTATGTCTGGTGTTTTTGCATTGTGTGCAAGCACAAAGCTAGTAGAATTTCACCAGACAAAGTTAAAAGGTTTTATTTAAATACACAATGCATAAGTCTTTGTTTTCATGAGTAAACTTCAAGAGGGAGTGACAATAAAGAGCTTTTAAGCATAAAGAATTTTTCACAATCTGCTACATCGGTGCTTGTTGTGAAATTCTCTCCCATCTTAGCTATCTAGCGCTTGTAACTCCAATTTTTGCTCGCAACTTCAGACAAAAAACAAATTAATTACCCGGATTAAATACCAGCGAAGGAAATATTCAAGTAAATTACAGTTACCTGAAAAATCTACTTGAGTACAGTAAACGAGGTACTGTATGCGTACCCTCCACTAAGAGGGTCAGACTATAGATTTCACTCCGGGGGCCTCAGAAATCTTAGGCCGGCACGGCGAGACAGTCGGCTGATTTATGAGCCGGCACTGAGCCCGTTTCAGCGTATTTGGGTGCGGGGCACACCGCGGTGATTGAAAGTCCCTTTCGGAGCAAGCCCTTGCGGACTCCTCACTCATCGCGCCGCAGACGCCCACAGGTGAATGAATTCTGTTTTGACATTGCGCGCTCCCCACCAAAGTTGACAGAGTAACATTTACGAAGTAATCTGAGCATACGGGATACTGACTGTACTGTTCTTACGGGCACGGTGTTTGGATTTTATCCCTCGAAGGCTCGGAAACCACAGATTCCCCTCGCCGCCGAACCCGCAGACTCATTCATTATGGGTTTTTTTTTTTCCGCAAGTTAAGGCAGCTCCCAGGTGTCTGTGGCAAGGATCGGCCAAAATACCCCGAGGATCAACAATTATACTGATGCCTCGAGATCCAAGTTCAATGTTTTACGTGACCACGCGTGTAACTCAAAAGACTTGTTCACTTTCTGCCTCGCAAAACTAACAACAGAAGTTCATAAAAACATACAATAATGACAAATAAAATGTAAATAATAAATCAATGGACGATGCGTTCAATTCATTGGACATTGTTCTTCTCCTTTTGCTGTGCTTCTTAGCTAAGGGTGGCAGTATAACGCAGACGTAAAGATATACATGACACTTGACTTCATGGAGACAGTCGCCGCTCCTCAGTAATATGCTGTAATATTAATTGCTCTTCACAGAGGATAAAGAATATTTGGGTATTGTGTGCATTGGCTGGGCCATCATTTGTGTTCAAATATATTGTGTTTCAAGGGTTATAACGAAGCAACACTGATGCTATTTGTTAGCTCGTCTATGGCATTTTGTGTTGTTTGTTAGCCCGAAGTTAGGTCTGGTACACAGACGGGGACTTTTGAAACCTTATAAATATAAATGTTTTTTTATCCGTTGCAGACCTCACACATGAAAATGATTTTTTTTTTTTAAATCAGGCCTATAACTGTAATGTTCCATTACTGATCTCGACTCGAGGCCACCAAGACCAAAATCTGGTATGATTTGACGCGATGTGACAAAAATGAAGAAGACAAAACAGCAACTAAATGTCAAAGAGGACACACGGGAGGATGAATTGGTGGCGGTCTCGAAACTATTTTTAACAGAAACAATATAATTGTCTTCGTTAACGTGAGCGAGAACGAGTGTTGAACCCAGAACCTCCGAGGCAGAAATCCCTAACACAAAAGTGTTACAGTATTTCTCTTGTTTTTTCATAAAAAAAATTTTTTTAAAAATCACACCACAGAGTATCACTGGCTGATATTCCCACGCATTCTCAGTCATTCAGGCAAATTCACGTCTCAGTTTTCTCCTCCTCTGTTGTCCTTCGCATTTTTGATGTGTTAAAATCTCAAACGTCATCAACATCCAAACCTCAGTCCATCGATGCTGTGAAGAATCCCTTATTTTTGAAATGTGTTTCGCATTTCATGTTATTATTGTATCACCCAACATGTCCGCTAGCATAAATGAGCCAGCGAGTCGGTAATTTGAGCTGTAATCCTTTAATGGAGACTTGACTGGTGAATATTTTCACAGACAGGAGGAAAGTGATAAAAACGAACGAATAATGCCAACGTTCCTGTTTGTTTGGCTTTATTGCCTACCACCCAGAGACAAATACAGACAGTTAAGACAAAAAAAAAAACCTAGACAGCTTAAATTTACTGTAAGTCCATTTTTACATTTATTTATTTTTGGGTCTGTTGATTGTATATCTTCTGGCTGGAAATGACACAATATGACAAAAGATTGGAAGAACATGTGTTGAATATTTACAAGATTAACTATTTTGGAACTTAAACGTATTTCCAAAACAAACAAAACACAAAAAGTGTGCTACTTTTGGAAGATTTATCCTTATTAATTGCGTGACTACTTTCCTCGACACCATGAACGCTATTGACACCAACTGTTTTTTCAATGGCTTTTGAATGGAAATAGTACATAGAAATGTTATAGACAACCAGAATTACACAATCACAAAAGCGCTCCTCCCCCTTGTGAAGAAAAATGTAATTGGTGTCATCACGCTTCAGTCTTTCTTTAAATATCACATAGACGTGTATAAATTAATCAGTATTGTTGTAAAGCACAATATATCGTTTGATATCATGCTAATCAGATGGGATGGGCTTCAGCAGTGCACACCTGTGACCCGAGGAGGATAATCGTTGATGGATCAATATCACTTTTTTTTTATCTGAATATGGATAAATACATATCATGATAGATAGATAGATAGATAGATAGATAGATAGATAGATAGATAGATAGATAGATATAGATAGATAGATAGATAGATAGATAGATAGATAGATAGATAGATAGATAGATAGATAGATAGATAGATAGATAGATAGATAGATAGATAGATAGAGTAATTTCCGGCCTACAAGCCGTGACTTTTTTCACACACTTTCAACCCTCCGGTTTATGCTAATGTGTGCATTTTTTTCTAACGGCCGCAAGGGGGCACTCGAGCGGAAAAGGTAAGAATGAGACCAGTGGAATATATGTGGCGAGGAAGTGACTTTTACCGGCCCCGCTAGCGTTAGCTCTGTGCTAACGTGTTGGTACTGTGTTACTGGCGTGTTTGAGTGATATTAACCAGTAACTTTTATTTTAACCGGCCCTGTTAGCATTAGCGCTAGCTTTAAACTCGTTCTGTGTCCCGTTTTTCTTCTATATCTCGTTTGAATGTGGGTTTCAATGTGGGCACTTGCGGCTTTTACACAAGTGTGGCGTATGTATGTACCAAATGGTATTTCCTTTACAAATTACAAAATACAAAAAAAACTGTAGGCTGGAAATTATGGTATGTTAACAGTTAGATCAGGGCTCAGCAACCTTTTTGAGGCTGAGGGCTACTTCGTGAGCACCAATCGTATGAAGGGCTGCGTGACCTGTTTGCGGCAAATTTCAGACTCAGTTCATCACACGTACATAAAATATTTTTGTTTTAAATTTATTGTAGTAAATGACATTACAGGTATTTTATAATTTTAATTCACATATGCAAGTCAGATTCAGAATTTCAGGTATTTCCTTTACAAATGTACTCGGTGAGGCTTATAACCAGGTGCGCTGTTGGCCGGGTATTACAGTATATATCATTGCCATGGTGTTCATGATTAGTCCATTGGGGTGCATTGGTCCTTTTTTTTCCAGAGCTGACAAAGACTGAGGACCTAACCCATGACTTCTGCCACTTAAGTTGTGGGCAGAGGGTTTATAACTTCTTCTGGTGCAAATGTAATATTTCAAGCAGTTTGCAGGAATCTCCAACTTGCCTTGCAGGACCTCTTCTTCTTCTTCTTCTTCTTCTTCTTCTTCTTCTTCTTCCCGCCCTTGAGAAAACCACAAGCGTTTCAACACCAAGAGGGAGATCAGTTCTCTTGGGCGTGATTACAGGCAGCCATTAGCGTTTCAAGCAAATCCCATAATGATGTGTAGTCTGGCGGCCACACAGGCAGCGGATTTGGAGAAGCGGTGTATCTACAACTGGACTTCTACCAGCCCTTAAACGGTTCAGGTCCTCATCTGACAACGTTAACTCTAACCTCAGCCTTGAGACCTGATCTGGATCAGAGGCTTCTGCCATATATCCATCAATAAATGTACAGGAAGTACATGGTGACAATGGAGACATATTTGACCTCAACTGTGTTATCCAAATCTTACCTAGATTATGTCAACACACCCCGGAAGAGCCAGTCTCAAAGCTATCTCGAAGATTCCCAAGTGGGATTTCATTCTCAGCTCATAGCGCCACCGATCCCAGGCTTCCCTGGCACTACGTAGTGTAAACACCCACGCAAAAAAACACGGCGTTATGAAGACATCCATCATCCTGACAGACGACAGAGGGAGGGAAAAAAAAATATCTCGCTGTTTCTTCCTTGCCGATGAAACCCAAACCAGTTTGCTTTGTGGGCAACATTGAAGTTCCAAGCGTGCTCGAGCCAATACCACAAAAATTTGAGGATACACAATCACAAATTACAAAAGTCTAATTATTAGGCTTATACAGTATATTAAATGATGATGAATGCTCATCATTTACAGCAAAAGCACTGAGATGATTTATCGCTTGGGTAAGAATCTTCAAGGAGGAGTTTGAGGACTTTATCTATCTTGGGAAACAGGAGAATTTTCTCACATGAACATTTTAAAGTTGATGATAGACATCCATCCGTTTCCAGAGCCGCCTATCCATACAAGGGTCACCGGAGTGCTGGAACCTATCCCAGCTGTTAACCCTGAACTAGTTGCCAGCCAATCGCAGGGCACACAGAGTCAGAGAACAGTCGTACTTGCAATCACACCTACGGCCAAATTAGCGTGTCCAATTAGTTCATGTTTTTGGGATGTGGGAGGAAACCCACGCAGGCGCGGGGAGAACATGCAAACTCCACACAGGCAGGGCCGGGATTTGAACCCTGTAACCAGTTGTGCCACTTTTCCACCCGATGATAGATATTAATGTCAAAAAACTTTTGTAGGCCTCCAAATGACTAAACATGCCCCTGAGTTGCTGCATCTTCGATTGTTTTTACTTTAATCCATCGCAGCTGGTAATGAGAAAAAAAGAGTAAGAGACTTCTGAGGTTTTTCAGAAGCGGTTGCTGCCCCACCGCTTATTTGACACAAAACTTTCAGTGTGTGTTTAGCACGGGCGTCCAACAAGAAACATTGGCAAGGGGCCCTTGGCAAGGTGAGTCTGACGGACAGAACAGGATTAATTACACTTCATGTTTTGTTATTTTCCTAAGAGCCTGCAATAATTTTGGCGGATTTTGCTTATCCCGTAAAAGCAAAAAAAAAAAAAAAAAAAAAACAGTTTTCAAGACTGTAAACGTTGAAAGACTTTGGACAGAGGAACCAGTCATGGTATCAGGTGCGATACCCGTTTTGGCACCAGAGAGAACTGTTAAAGTGGAGGAGCTCACCCTGGCGGGAAGTTTGTACTAAGCTGTTGAAGCTGTCGTTTTATTATTATTATTATTATATGATATATATGCTACATTTAGATTCATGCTTGTTTTCTCAGTCAGAGTGATAAATTGCTATTTCAGTAAACTTTTTTTTTTTTATTGGACCCACTTTTGACAGTAACAAGCTGAGGATTGATGGAAACTGTTTGTTTTAGAGGAAAGGACGGGACCAGTCGGATGTTTCTTGTTTTTTTTTAAAGCGTCTCATGGACGAATTCACCCCAACCCAAAAGGTCTCCTCCTCCGGTTCACTGTTGTAAATGTCACCTCAGTTACACTTGATCCCATCCCCACACACGGGCCTTTATTCAGAACCCTTTTCTAAAGAGACCTGCGCTCACATTGCATGTTTGCTCACTTTTACTACGTGTCAGCGAGCTCCTTTCATCGCTGCCCATTTAGCTGGAGGACAAGTCTTTTCTGCCCGTCATATTTTTCGACAGCATCGTTGTGTTTTTTTTTTAATAAACTGGGCAATTTTTTTTATGCAGCTTAAAGAAACATGTATGGAGGCGTGTTTACATGGAAAGTGATTTCAATTAGCTATTAGTTTACATAACGCGAGCCGAGAGGGGACGCAAGCGAAAATAAAAGGAGATTGGATATTTCGAGCTTGTCATCAGATGTCATCCGTGTGAATGGAAGTTGCCGTGACAATCATGAACGCCATTTTCAGTTGTGCTTACAACCAACCCGAAAATGTCGTGTTGCCGTTTAGATGAGTGCAGAATATAAACCTCAAATGCTAGACCATTTCAAAAAAAAAATTGATTTAGAACTGTTATCTTGCTGGGCGGCAGCATGGGGGCTCAGATGGAAAGTGTTAGCCTCACAGTTGTGAGGACCTTGGTTCGATCCCAGCCCTCCTTATATGTAGTTTGAATGTTCTCCCCGTGCCTGCGTGGGTTTTCTCCGGACACTCCGGTTTCCTCCCACATCCCAAAAACATGCAACATCAATTGGACACTCTAAATGGCCCCGAGGTGTGATTGGGAGTGCGTTTGTTTGTCTCCATGTGCCCTGCGATTGGCTGGCAACCGGTTCAGGGTGTACCCCGCTTCCTGCCCGTTGGCACCTGGGATAGGCTCCAGCACTCCCACGACCCTTGTGAGGATAAGCGGCTAAGAAAATGGATGGATGGATGTCGGGGTGTTTGCATGAAAATTTATTTTAATTATCAGTTAGTTTACATAAGAGGCGGCACGGTGGCTCAGCTGGTAAAGCGTTGGCCTCAGAGTTCTGAGGACCCGGGTTTGATCCCGGCCTCGCCTGTGTGGAGTTTGTATGTTCACCCCGTGCCTGCGTGGGTTTTCTCCGGGCACTCCCGTTTCCTCCCACATCCCAAAAGCATGCAACATCAATTGGACACTCTAAATTGCCCCAAGGTCTGATTGGGAATGCGGCTGTTTGTCTCCATGTGCCCTGCAATTGGTTGGCAACCAGTTCAGGGTGTACCCCGCCTCTTGATCTTTGACAGCTGGGATAGGCTCCAGCACTCGCTGTGACCCTCGTAACTATAAGCAGCAAAGAAAATTGATGGATCGATAGTTTACACAACGTGAGGCGAGAGGGTACGAAAATAAAAAGCGAGTGTATATTTTCAGCTCATCGTCTGTGTGAATGGAACTTGCCGTGACGATCATGAACGCCATTTCCAGTTGTGCTTGCAACAAACCCGAAAATGTCGCGTTGCCGTTCAGATGAGCGGAGAATGTCAACCTCAAGTCATAGACCTTTTTTTTTTTTTTTAAATTAGATTTAGAAGTATTATATTGCTCTTCAATTTTCATGTATATACTGTTGTGTACATTCCCAAATGCGTCGCAGTGATCGTAATTCGGAGGTTTGAAGTCAAGCCACGTTGTTGGACTTGACTCAAGGAAGCGTCGACATATCTTGCATGATGCGAATGCTTTTGTGGCGTATAAAGACGAGAAGAGGAGCGCGGCGACAGCGTGATTAATAATGCCCACCCCTACAAGCGCTCGCAAAACAAGGAGAAAACTGAGAGAAGCTGAAGGAAAGCGTCTCGTAGGGCCAACAAAATAAACAAAGCGCCACGCAGCTGAGGATACGATCCTCCACTGCAAGGTCAACTAAAAGGCACTCTTAGCTCATTTTATAAGAAGCTTATTTTAAAGTGACGTTACACTAATAAAAGTGCATTTTTTTTTAAGTTTTATGCAAGTGCCATGGCTCCATGTTACTTAGCACTTCTGAAGTCTAACAAGTCGCTTTTTATTTCCTACTTTCTGTAGAAACACTTTTGGCTCGGTGTGAAAAGAACTGGACAGGTATTAAACCTTTGGTGACCGAGTTCCTAAATGCTGTGTTTGATGACATCGGGAGATTTGGGGAAAGAAAAAAAAAACATTCACAAAGCTTATTGAAAAAATGTCAGCACTCGCATAGCTCGGTAAGATGTTTCCATTTTGTATAGGTTTGTGGTATTATGTAATTTAATTCATCATGATCCAATTTAGCAGCGCAGTGGCTCGTGGTGGCACATCTGGCCCACAGTTACGATCGCTCATGACCATGTAACATGTTTTGAAAACATATTTTTTCAAAGTTTTACCCCTCCCGCACACTTCAAACACATTTAACCCAATTAGAATACACTTTTTAAACAAATTGTGAATAGTTTTGGACACATACAAAAATTGGGAAGCATAAAAAGTCCAAAAAATGCTGTACAGTACTGGTAAGTGCTGTGTACGATCGCAGTACAAACCAAGGCACGGGCCACCAACATGGCCGCCAAGGACTACATAATTTATGTAGCATAGTTGTACCTGTTCTTAAAAAATGTTCTCTAGTTATGGGACATTGTGATTTCCAGTTGGAATGTTGTTGACGTGATCTTTCCTGTCGTTCAATCACTGTTTAAGATTATTGTGAGGAATTATTGTACTGTATTTGTAATTTCTGATGTTTCTGTGGCCAAAAAGCAAAGTGTAGAGAGTCTCTGTCGTGGAAACGCATGGGTGCGCTCAATGAACGGGGTCTCTGCTTTACTTTCCTCGATTTGTAGCAATCCGCTTCCTCCTTGACAATCACGCCATGTTTTGGCGGTTCGATTTAAAAAGTTAACAGTCAAGTACAGCATACATTGACCCTCAAAAACCAAAATTGAATGTCACAGATTTTCTGTCAGCTCATCAGTAAATGTGTGGTTATTTTAAATTGTTAAAAAAAAATACTACCACTATAAACTGCAGATTTTCACGATGTAGTTTAATTCGCAATATGGTTGGTAACAGTGCAAACACAAGATAATGTTGATTAATAATATCTTATTCTGAAAAGGAAATCCAAGAGGATATTATTTGTTATTTTTATATCAGAATTAATGAATCATATCAATCAACACTCAAAGTACATCAGTGGTACAGTATTTCCTTAAAAAAAAAGAGAGAAATTTGCGGTCTACCCATCTCTCGTCGCCTGGGGCGAGTTGTTTGAGCGCCGCGGCTACAGTAAAAGCGAATTTGTGCTTTCCGCTTTCTTTCTTCATCAATCTTCCAGGCGCTCCTGTGAAGGCGTCTGTGGGGGGAGGGCGAGGGTGTCGGCAGGGGGGAGTGTGGCGATCTCACGCCAGCATTACCCTACATCGGCATGTATTAATGGAGAGAAATTACTAAAATGTCTAACGCCCATTTCAAACATGTCTGTGAGTTAAGCCCATATCAACAACATACACACACACACCAAAAAACTGTAAATATATTCATGTTAATGTTATTTATATCTATATATCTTACTATTTGGAATTCGGCACGGTGGAGCAAATGGTTAGACTGTGAGCCTCCAGTTCTGAGGTTCGGGGTTCAAATCCCAGCCCCTCCTGTATGGAGTTTGCATGTTCTCCCCGCGCCTGCATGTGTTTTCTCTGGGCTTTCCAGTTTCCTCCCACATCCCCAAAAACATGCATTAATGGGTACTCTAAATTGCCCCTAGGTGTGATTGTTAGTCCGACTGTTGTCTGCCTCCATTCGCCCTGTGATTCCCACCGCGACCCCTGTGAGGATAAGCAGCTCAGATAATGAATGAATGACTATATGGATTATTTCCAGTGATTTTCCTTCCCCAGAACTAAGGCCAAAGTCGAAAAGCCGAGTCTTATCCCTCCTCTATCAAGTTTTCCAAAGAGCCGACGTCCCCCTGGCATACACCAACTCAGGCTCATCCATCAGACTTGCAGATATTGTGGAGAATCAGGGTGCTTCGTCACTCCACAAACTGAGTTTCCACGAGTGTAGAGTTCGACTCTCCACTGGATGCTTGGCAGCGTGCACAGTGATGTAAGTCCTGCATGCAGTTGCACGGTCGCGCTCCCAACACGCGTGTGTCAATGCCAGAGCAAAAACGTCTTGGTGACTTGTATGCACGACGCACCGCATATCCGTGGATTTTCTGATTTGAGGGGAGGGATGGGGGCTGAAAATATGTTAGATAGTTCTTCGGTGTCAATTGTGCATCGCCGGCTTTCTGACCATGGACAGCACACATGTGGCATTTTTGCCTGTAACATATTCTGAGAAAAAGCTACAGTTACTGTATAAGTTGAAGAACGTCCTGCGGTTGCGTCGAAGAAAAACTCACTCATTGAGTTCAAACTGGAAAGTGTTAGCCTCACAGTTCTGAAGACGGGTTCAAATCCCGTCTCTGTTTGCGCGTTCTGCCCGTTGCCTGCGTGGGTTTTCTCCGGGCACTCCGGTTTCCTCCCACATCCCGAAAACATGCAACATTAATTGGACACCCTAAATTGCCCCTAGGTGTGATTGTGAGTGCGGCTGTTTGTCTCGCTGTGCGCTGCGATTGGCTGGCAACCGGTTCAGGGTGTACCCCGCCACGAGAGTAGGTGTGAAACTTTGGATGTGAAACGTGGCTATTTTTAAAGCCACTAGTTGTAGCAGTTTGGCACATTATTTATTTCAAAAGCAAAGCCCTTTTATATAAAATCATAAAAGTTTGCTGCATGCTTTGAATGGGAATAAGTAGCGCAATCTGGTGGCAAAATATAAAACATTAGAAAAGCCAGTTTTATAGTAGTGACATTATATAAGTAGTAAGGCACCTTTGCAAAACAAAAAAAGATTTACATGACTATATTGCTGCGTCCTTTCAATTTTTAAAAAGAATATGGCATATTGTTTGAAATATAAAGCTGCGTGCTTTGAATAGGGATGAAGTAGCACCATTAGTCGCACAAACCCCTTTAGTTTGTGTTGAAGTAAATGTGTGACAACTAATTGCAAAAAATAGTTTTCAATGGGATACTTTTTTCAGGGTTTGTGTGTAGTAACAAAGAGGACAATTATAAAATTATGGAAAAAAAGGAAATATCCTCTTGCAAATTCCACTTTCGTGCCATTTGAGTTCATTCAAACGCGGTGATAATGTGGGTGTATTTACACATTTCCACATCACACACAGAGTTTGTCAAAGCACAGCGGGCAATATGGCCTCCCGTTATTTTCCTTAAAGATTCCGTGGCTGAGCTGCCGCAGGCAGAGGGCGCACACAAAGTGCTCCGGGTGAAACCTTTTCTCCAGAGCCGAGATGCAGCGGCCCACGATGGGCTGACGGCAGCGGGCGCACACGGTTCCCTGGCGGGCGTGGAAGTGCGTCTGGCACAGCGGGCGGCCGTTCAGCTCCATGAAGCGTCCGTCGGGGAACGGCTTCAGACAGTCCTGGATGGGCACGCGTGGCAAAAGGATTTAATGCTCGCGACTTAAAGTACAAGCTGCCCCAAGCTGCGGGGGTAAAAGACTGGTAAAAGTACTTATTCAACTCTTTTATGTCGTTAAATGTAAAAATAAAAGTACACAATCAATTTAAAGAACCTTACATCAGCAATTATCCAGTGCCATTGCAACGTGCAGTTACAGTAACTAGCTCGCCATGCCTACGCCCTGAAAATACATCTTCCGTTCAAATAGTTTGATGGCGTGCCCACTTTAGAGGGCCTCATTGTTGGCCCTGAGTGTGTGCACATCACACAGACAAGCATGAAAGAGCAAGCGCGGAGATGATCTTAAAAACCTCGGACTTGACAGCCAGCATGTAGCCAGTGGTTTTGTTGCCAACCTGACCACTTTAGAGCGCCTCGTTGTCAAAGTGAAAAGCACAGGGATGAGCCAGTTAGATATTTACAACCACCGGAGGCTTTAAGATGATACATTTTCACATCTTAATCATGTTGTGAGGTTTAGGCAAAAGGAAGTTGATAAAAAAAAAAAAAAAACGTTGCATAAATGTTTTTTCCAGATTGTAGAAGTATTTGATTGACAGGTGAAAGTTGAAAGTTTGAATTGAGCTACGTAGCTACAGTTGCGACACTTCTTGTGACGAAATACGCAATTTGACCCCGCCTCAAAAAATAGTAGTTTGACCGACACACACACATAACATTTAACGTAGCAAGGCAGCGTTACAGAAGACAGTAAAAGGTGTGAAATTCTGCTGCATGCATAGAATCTAAAAAGGTTGTGCCCTCTAGCAGCAAAACTTTAAAAAATAAAGAACTTTAAAGCCATTTCATTTTTTACTGTCAATATACAATTCACGTTTTGGGAGGCCCCGTAGCTCAGTGGTTAGAGCACTGGTTTGGTAAACCAGGGGTTGTGGTTTGTATCCCACTGGGGCCTCCACTCCCTGAGAAGGGTTTCGTCAGGAAGGGCATCTGGCGTAAAAATTGTGCCAAACATATATGTGCGTTCATCTGAGATGACACGCTGTGGCGACCCCGAAAGGGACAAGCTGAAAGAAGAAGAAGAAGAAGAAGAAGATACAATTCACATTTTGATAGCTTGATACAGCTCGGGGGGAATAAATCTACCACCCATTTTATTAAATAACTAGCATGAGCTAAGGCTTACATCAGCTCAGGCTTGTATGACTTTTTTAGGCCTATTTTTAATTCATACATACATCTGTATTTGTTTTTTTCAGATTTTACTTTTTTTTTTTCTATACACCAGAAGTTTGTGGCTTTATATGCACAGCACACATTCACCACTAATTGTCGTCGGGGGCTAACCCAAAGCTCTCAATCAATCGAGTTCTCAATAGCGGTTGCCGTGAGCCCTCTCTATCTTTTATTACATCATGTTTGAATGTGCTGAGGGTGGAAAAAAAAACCAGTAGGGGGTAGAAAATACAGATGTGTAGTTTGAAAAATCGACAGTAGAAATTGCAGTAATAAAGAACGAGTAAGAATTTGCCCACCGCGCAGACGAAGCACTCCGGATGCCACGTGCCATTGGCTGCAGTCAGGTAGTTCTCCATCACTGACCCCCCGCAGCCTGCGCACTTGGGGGCGAAAAGGCGGTAGAAGTCCCTGGAGCAATAAGGCTTCCCATCCTTCTCCATGAAACCTTTGAACGCGCATTTGCAGTGACCTCATTGGCTGCTGACTTTTCGGAAGCACTGCTTTCGTCGTATGTAGTACCGTCATCGCCAAAGAAGTCGCCGCAGTGCGCGCAGAAGAAGTGATCAGGATGCCATGTCTGGTCCAAGGCTGTCAGGATCTTCTGCAACACAAATAGCAACAGATTACTTAGAACAGGGGTGTCAAACACATTTTTCTCATTGTTGTTCCGGTTTACCTCAGAGGGTCATTATGACTGTGGAACAAATATATTTAATCAGCATATTTACATAATCAATTTATGAGCTAGTTTTGGAATCAGAAATCAACGGTCATGTGTTTTTCAACTGTTCATGTGTGGTCACACAAAAAATGCTTGTAATATCTCAACTTTATCATTTATGATGCATGACAATTTGAAATCTTGGTACAGATTTTTACAAGAATCATGGAAATCGACACTCTAGATTTGGCTTCGCGGGCCACAAAAAAAATCATGTGGCGGGCCAGATCTGGCCCCTGGGCCTTGAGTTTGACACCTGTGACTTGGACTATTGCCTTTACCAAATATCCAGTACTATGCCGGGCTTTGAAGAAGTTACTGCAGGTTACCCCCGATGACTGGCTTTGGTATGCTGTATCAGTCTCCACGAGTTTGGGGAGTACCGTATTGCATGCGGAATAAAACTACACAAGACTCGAAATTGTCGGTAGGTGTAGGAGCTGGGCTAGGCTCTAGTTATTCTGTGATCGCCCAAATGAATGGGATATGGAAACTAGAGGTTGCTTACGTAACAGTATCACGACGCTTATGTTGTATTAGCTATTTGTAAGTATGTTTTCCATTTAGTCGAAGCTTAATTTATACTCTTGTCTGGACTGCTCTTGGTTTAACTTAGCTTCGTTGATCTTAACTTGGATTGGCTTAATTTAGCATTATGTATTTCAAATCAGTTTAGCGTGGTTGCATATAAAAAGATTTTTAAAAGAGCAAACGCTCCGTAATGAATTGGTGAATACAGAAAGGGTTCATTGTATTACATTGTTAGTGAGTGATCTGGGGTTGTCATGGTGATGGCATAGATGTGCTAGATTTTATATGTCGCTTTGCATAAGGATTTATCCCACATGTATGTTAGCTTCACTAAATGGGAGTGAATTTGTGTGTTTTTTTAAGGGGTCGGGGGTACGTGCACTGCCAGTCACTCACATTTGAAAAATATACGGGTGTGGTCAGTCATGCTCGCAGATAAAGTTGCAGGTGTGATTAGGGATGGAATCTCAAGACCTTAAAATAACTGACTGGATTAATATAACATAACTGTAAATTAAAAAATAAAAAAAAACAAATACATAACTAAAATAGAAAATGAAAATTTCAAACTCAGAAATGATAGTTGCCAATTTCAACTGATATTAGTAGAACATGGTAAAAAACGGTATTTCAAATTTTTCATCAATAAACATTACCTGTGTTATATCCCAGAAATATCTTCAGTGTAACTGAATTTCCCTTGGCGAGGCTCATGACATTGATGACTTTCAACCTAAATGTGCTTGCAGTACGTGAAGCAGCTCGGAACATGCGCTTTTGGCCTGAACTTCCGAACATGCTCAGAATGGTTAACTTGCATTTCCTGTTTCCTGATTGTTTAGGAGCAGGCTTGTTTTGTTAACGTTTATGAAATAAACACGTAAATTAATGTCAAGACTACTCAAAATAAGCGACGTCTTTCAGTATCTATTTTTTTCTACTCGTAACAAATTTTACGAGCGTGATTTTTCGTACTTGACTGTGCAGATTTGCGAGCGCGAAGGCGCTCGAGCGCAGTCGCGCTCATCAAATGTGAGTGACTGCCTTGCAATTGTCTGGGTCCATTGATGCTCGAATATGGGCAACTGTTAACAAATGTCCTCACCTGCACGATGGGCCCTTTGCAGTAGGCGCAGCGGGGAGCGAAAAGCTCCTCGTAGTCTTTCTTGCAGTACGGACGTCCCTCCTTCTCGAAGTAGCCTGCGGTGCTCAGCTCCGTCTTACACGCCGCGCACACAAAGTGCTGCGGGTGCCACATTTCCCCCATGGCTGTGATCATCTGACCAAGACGGCACAGAAGCAGTTCGCGTGAGGATCCGTCGGGGACGCCATTCAGGATTGTCTCTCACACACATTATCGACAATCTAATACGCAACAAAAACGCCATCACACGCTACTAAAATGCTCTCACGCTCAACCGGAACTCTTACACACACTCCTGAAACGCTCTCACATACAACTGAAAAAACTGCAACTGCTCTCACCATCAAATCAAATATTTTCACATACTCCTGAAACACTCTCACACACTACAGAACTTTTTTTCATCACTAATGAAAGATGCTGAAGCGCGAACACTCTCAGACAACTGCATCTTGTCCCACTACTACATCTTGTCCCTCACAGTAATTGAAGTTTTTCCCTCTCACACATTACTACAGAGATCACACACCACTGAAACACTCATAAACGAATCAGACATTTCACATTAAACTCTGGAATGATCTCACAGAACTATTGCAGTTGTTTTGTTTATACTCTTACACTTTACTGAAATCCTCTCACACATAAGTACACAAGTCCACAAGGCTCTCACACAATTTAACAATAATCAAAGGCTATTTCCCTGAAGACCTCTTGAACACGTTTCCTTCCGGGTTAACGTTGCTTGTGTAGCTTTGTCGTACCTTCCCCACAATAACTTTGTTACAGGCGGCACAGCGGCCCTTGGCTGCAGTGTGGACGCCGATCTTTTCCAAGTCAGCGCTCAGCCCTCCGAGAAGACAAGAGACGCTTTCTGCGTCTTTGCCGCTCGCTGAAGCCTTTGCGTCGAAATCCCGACGTCCATCTTTTGTTTTCTTCTCACCAGACTGCTCCTGTAAAAGCGGAGAAGCCGCGGCCTCCTGCGAGGACACAAGAGGCGTTTGACCAAAGGTCAGCTGAGCGACGGGCCGACATGATGTGGCATCAGTGGGCTCAGTGGAACAATGCTGCCCCCTTTTGATGAGAGTGGTAAAGTTCACAGATTCTGCCATCCATTCATGAACTGCTTATCAGGTGAGCTGGGGACTGTTCCGGATGACTTTTTGACCCTGGACCGATTGCCAGTCACACAGAAAGCTCGGTCAGGTAGATGTAAAGAAATACAAGACTCACCTCTGATGCTAGGCTCAGCAGATCTTGCAAAATTGAGTCCAGTTCTATGGTGGGTGAGTCCTGGGAAGCCTCCTCCGGAGGGGGTGGCTCACTGAAACCTCACAAGAACCACAAATGTTAGATACTCAAGCCCTGTTCAAATTCCAGGTTTGAGGGATCCCAGAAAATGTGTATACAGTAAATAATACGTGTTGAAAAATCCCTACACAGACAGGCAAATAAAACGTTTACCGTAATTTCTGGTCTATAAGCCACGACTTTTTTCACACGCTTTCAACCATGCGTCTTATGCGGCTGATTTGTTTGATTTGATTTTTTTCTAACAGCTGGAAGGGAGCACTCGAGCGGAAAAGGTTAGAGTGAGACCGGTGGAATATATGTGCCGAGGAAGTGACTTTTACCGGTATGTTTTTTTTTTTTTAACCGGCCCTGTTAGTGCTGCGCTAGCGTTAGTGCTGTGCTAGCGCGTTGCTGCTGTGTTACTGCCGTGTCTCAGTGATTTAGGTATGTTTTTTTTTTTTTAATATTAGTGCTGTGCTACCATGTTGCTACTGTGTAGCTGCCGCGGCTGTTTTTTTTTTTACCGGTATGTTTGTTGTTGTTGTTTTTTTGTTTTGTTTTGTTTTTTACCAGGGCTGGTTGTGCTACTGCGTTGTTGCTATGTGAAGATAATCTAAGGTATTTAAACTTTGGAAACTCTTTCTGTGTACCGTCTTTCTTTATAAATATCTCGTGTTTCAATTGGGGTTTAAACGTGGGCACTTGCAGCTTTTACACAGGTGCGACTTTTGTATGTACCAAATGGTATTTCCTTTACAAATTACAAAATACAAAAAAACTGTAGGCTGGAAATTATGGTATGTTAACAGTTAGACCAGGGCCCAGCAACCTTTTTGAGGCTGAAGGCTACTTCGTAAGCACCGATCGTATGAAGGGCTACGTTCATTACACGTACATAAAATATTTTTGTTTTAAATTTATGGTAGTAAATGGCATTACGGGTATTTTAAAATTTTATTTCACATATGCAAGTCAGATTCAGGACTTAAAGGACAAATAATAGTAACAATTTGTGGCCTATGGTATTTTTAGAACATAACACACAGGTGCCTTATATGGTCTTTGCGGGCTACCATTCGCCCGCGGGCCCCGCATTGGTGACCCCTGAGTTAGATCCAGGAATGGATGAGTACAAATATGATTGCTCTCAAAACGGGCAAAAACGAAAAACAATGGCTTGCGCTCAGCTGTGGATATTGTATTTGTGCTGTATTTAAATGAGTGCACACCTGTAAATTCTCAGGCAAGACCCCTTTTTAGTCTTAGTGCTGGCTGCAGCTGACACCTGCAGAAAAATAAATAGAGCAAATCAATAAACCGGCAAAATATAAGTTTATTCATTTTAAATGATAATGTTTCAATATTCAGTCTTGCAGTGGTTTACTTGGTGGTTGAGAGATTAATGTGAGATAAAGGTGTGGCTGCATAACCCTATCGAACAGTTACATTGTCAACATTCCTGTAATATTTGTTGCATTATTTTGCCATTGTTCTGTCTTAAAATTATTTATTGAAATGTTTTATCCATTTTGTAAACTCCTTGTAAGGTGAAAATCAATGTGTAAATTTGGCACCACAGGGGCGGTTCGTAGGGGCTGCCAGTAACCACTTACACCATTGTCACAGTTCTTCCGCCTCTCCCCGTGATAATGCGTCCGTGCACAGCCTTCAACGAGGCACTCTAAAGCCACCAGGCAAGCGGATTTTCCAAAGGGTAGGTGCATTTTTGATGAAGTGGCTAACTGAACGTTTACAACATCGCCTGATAACAGTTGATGCCAAAGAAGGTGCTCGGTTCTTCATCCATCCATCCATCCATCCATCCATCCATTTTCTTCCTCTTATACAGCAGCAAAAGGATGACTCATGCTGGAATCCAAAAAGAATCACTCAGCCCCCAAAATTACGGAAAACAGTTTCAAGCCCCACTGCATTGTAAAATAGATATTGGAATGAAAAATACATATAACATTATTCACTTCAATGTCCATACAAAGAAATAAATATGAGCGGCGAGGGCGTCATCCATGCGCAAAGTTGGTAGCCATATTGCCTACAACGTCATCAGCAGATGTTACACTGGGACATTTGACATTGAAAACACGTAGTGGCACCTGTGATGGGAAAGGAACAACAGAGATTTTGGGATTTTTCCGACGCCCCTTCTGACACGGAAGCTCTTTTCGAAGAAGAGAACATCTCACAATCGAGTGAAGTGACCGGGGCAATATTACTCTATTGTTTTGAGCCATATTTAGATGATATGCGGATCACTTGTAACTAACAACAGACTCCCCAACAGTTTGCAGCGTACTCGGCTGCGAGCGACGACAACGCCTAGCCCGGGCGCGACGAGCCACTGCGACCTGGCTTTGATGAGCCGATCACAGCTTCGGGGCTGAGCCAGGCCGCTTTACGGCATTGTTGTCGCTCTTAGCTGAGAGCGCCATCGTCGGCAGCGTTGTTCATCCATCAGCGTTGTTCAACGCTGCCGTCAGTGATGAACGGATAAACAACGCTGCCGACGCTGTCGGTGATTAACAACGCCATGGACGGCGGTGGTGACGAACAACGCTGCCGACAGCGGCGCACTCAGCCGTGAGCAACAACAACGCTGCAAAGCGGCCCGGATCGACCGCCACGATGAGGCACCCCGGCCGAAGCCGTGATCGGCGGACGTGCTGCCGAATTCATGACCGGCGGACGCGGTGCCAATTCGCACATCGACACATTTAGCACCCCTGACTTGTACCCGGATCTTTTGTTACATTCTGAGAGGATTACACCCCCCCCAAACTATTTTTTTTTTTTAGTAGCTCTATACACAGCTTCCTGTCATTTGGAACCCATGATGCCCTCGTCCTTTGCACCTGTGCAATCCATTTTTCATGATGAACCGGGTCTTTTTGAAAAGTATGAAGAGTAAATCCATCCTCCCAAGTGTTTGAACAATATTCAGCTATACAACGAGCCGGCATTTTGGCTTACATGAAGGAAACAAAGATCTACCTTCCCGCAGGTAAAACTGGTATAAACACACGAGCCCGCCTGAGTGCGCTTCTGCTGTTAACATCACTTCCTGCTTCTTCTCCAAAACAAATCCCTCAAGAGGATTTTCATGGCGGGAGTTCCAAAAAGAAGCCATATACGTCAAAATCATGTTTTGTGGTGAAAAAACGGATGGGTCCATTCCGGCTGCCTTTTATTTCTTATTTAAAACAGACTAAAAATCCCACTTTTCATTACAATTGATTTCTATATCGTTCCCAGGGTTAGCACATTTTTATCTTTCAAAATGTATTTCGAAACAAATCCACTTTGCAGGGTTTTGACTAAATACATGAATGAATTATGAGAATTATTAGCGGTATTCAGTGGGATTTTGTGCTTGCTTTGCGTTTACCTCTCCAGCGGTTGCACGACTGCCTTCTGAAGTAGTCGGATTGAGGGCGAGCTCCTCCAAAAGCAAATCTGGAACACAGTACTGCATATTCAAACATTCGACTTGATTCATTGAAACGCTGTGGTCTACTCATTCACCAAAACATTTGGCAGTATACCCAGTTGGCATGATTCTGTTTCCTGTAAAGCTTATCTCGGATTGCAAGAGATGATTTTCGGGTTTTTTTTTTTCTTTTTGAGGTTCATTTCTGCAAACATTTCCACAGGAAGTGATCTCAGAACTTTTTAGAGAAGTCAAATTTGCTGAAAGAATCTCGTGGCAAATATGTACTTTGGTTATTTCTCGCTCGGTGAACCTGTACAGATATTAATGATAGCATAATGGTAATCAAACCATACGTTTTTTTATGATGATTGTATCAGTCTTTTGCAAATATTGTTGCCCAACTCATTTTGCTAAATGTTATGTAATGTCACAGTAGAAAGAACCACAAAAACAGTCATGTTTAATGAATACCTCAGAGAATGTCCATTAAATGGGAGCATTTTAGTGTTAAAAGGATTAAATTATCATTGTTTGTACAATTGTTAAGAAAACAATGGTGCTAAACGATTTATCAACAAACTCTTTATCGATGCATATTTTGGACGCAACTGTTTTAGCACTGAAGCTCATCAGGTTGTGAAATTGCACCATTAAGTTAGTCATTCGATGACACAGCAAATTTAAAATAATAATAATAATAACAACAAAAACGTTAATATTCGTAATGTTGGAAAAAATACTTTTATGTACTGTAGCATGTAGATTGCCGATAAAATATATTCTATGAGTAAATATCACTTTGGTTTTGCGTCCGGGTCAACTGAGTTATTTGAGAATCACTTAAAATGACAAAATTTCCCTTACCGAGCTCGTCCATGTTTCTCTCAGAATGAATCTGTGTTGAATGTTGTTTTTCTGCAACTGCTTTGTTGCTAAAGAAACCGGCCACAAGTCATATCTTCACTTCCTCTGTTGACATTTTTGAATTCACTCTTTTTTTTTCACTTAAACTCATCCCTTACATGCACATACCTTCACATAAAAAGTGACCAAACTTAATAGTTTGACCGCCGAATTGCAAAATTGCCTATTTGAACTTACTGTCATAATATCTGTTTTAAAAAAAAAAAAGTAAACACACACTACTAGCTAATATTTGTTTTGTTTTTCCTTTATCCCTATGCAGATTGTAAGTAATACACATCCATGGTAATTTGTCAAATTTCGGCGCAACTGGGCTCTTGTTGTTTGTTAAGTTTGTTGTGCTTTCAAAAAATGACGTGGGCAAAAATGCTATTAAGAAAATGCTTTTGACGTCAACCATGCTGTTATATCCATATAGAAAATCCACATACAAAGACTGCAGCCAAAATTGTAACCTTTAAATGAAGAATTTTGCTGCTTTCATTTTTGATAAATATTTTATCTTTTTTAAAACATTTTTAAAAGGGGGTTTTTATTTCCGAATGTGTTTTATGCATTTTATAATATATTAGTTTATCACTGCAATGATTCTTTTATCACTTGGAAGAAGAGAAAATACGAGTAATTCCAAAGAGTGCAATGCATGCATGAACTATATGGATGTTCTTTTGAATAATAGTTGAATCTGATGGATAAGAGGAGAAGTTTGATGCAACTGGTGGCCACCATATGGCAGAAGTCACATTGCCAGAGCGTCACTGCCTCACACCACTGGAGTCGAGACCATTAGCAATGCAAACAGGGGTGGTTCATATTTTGTCCAGATTTATCATATCAGCAAAAAAAACATCTATTTTATGAAGTCTTTCTGATCTTGGGGGGTTTTCATATATTTTACTTTAAAACACGTCTAATAACTTGACATAATTGGGGATTTGTCAACGTCATGAATGTACTGCGATAGTCTGATCCATGCCGGAAGTGTTCGTGTTTACGGCGCGTTAGCATGGTGGACGTGAACCTCATTCGCTCGCTTTCGTTTTTGTAAACAACGACTCGACCTTTTATTCCGTTCGCGTGAATTAATAAGGGTCATTAAGCGCTGCATGGTGGTTTGGACGTGGTCCGAGTTACAGCGAGACGGCGCAATGGCCAGCTGGCAAGGAAACTAACGAGGCTTGGCTAACGTCTTCCTCGTTGCCTGTGGACTCGAGCAGGTAAATGGTGGCCACAAGATCAAGTGTTACATGTGTGTTTGGAACAGAATTGTAGCTGTTGATCACGATGGGCAATTTACATGTCACGTCTCGTTTTTTTCTGCTTTGCAAAAATGCCGTTTACAGGACTTGCTGAAACTTAACTCATTACATCTACAAACACGGAGTGCTCACATTCAATTTTCATCCTAACGTAAGGTGAAATTAATGTTATCCCAGTTAGTGGTACAATATGCGTGTGGTATGGTATCTATTTTTACTATGATTTCCAGTTAAGGCAAAAACACGCCAGAGCGAGAGAGAGAGAGAGCATTGTTTTCTTTGTGCGTTTGCTTTTGCCATTGTTATTAGTACAAAAAAAAAAGAGAGAGAGAGAGAGATGGGAAGTGTACAGCAGTTTCAACGCTGGGTCTTTGAGTCCATATGTCCATCCTTCATCTCTCAATACCGCTTATCCTCACAAGGGTCGCCACATGCTGGAACCTATCCCAACTGACTTTGGGCGATCGGCGGACGACACCCTGAACTGGTCGCCAGTCAGTCGCAGGGCACATATAGACGCAGTCACATTGACACCGCCACCGAGTGGGAGCCGAACCCGTGACGCCTGCACCGTGATCGGGCCAAAGCACCACAACACCATCAGTGACTTTTAACAAATCTATTTCTTTAACCCATTCGTGGGGAGGGTGGCAATTTTTTTGCCTTGAGATAAAAGTCTCCTAACAGGCCAGAATCAAGGAAATAACACTTCTTTTTCGTTTAACGCATAAAACAAAGGGCAAAAAAGATGTACCCTCCCGCGGGCAGCGTCCTAAAACGGATATGTTATCAGTTCTGTGAAGTGGTACATACTAGAGATATGTTTATTAATTAATTCTTATTCTAGAATGACACTTACGCATGAATAATACTGATGGATTAGCATTTTGAAGACAAACTTGGTTGCATACTGACCTTTCGCCCTTTCTTCTCTTGGAAACCGCTCCATGTGTACTTGAGGCAGCCATGTTAGGTCAGGAAGGAAAGGGAAATAACTCCGTGTTAACTTTGACCGATGAGTTAACCTCTCCTGATACCAAATTATGGCAGGATGTGAAAATCATGATGTCCCCAAAATGGGACGCCGCCCATCAATGGGTTAAATTTAATATTTTCAAAGCAATATGGCAGGGCTGTGAAGACACATTTTTTGCATGGGCCACGTCATAATTATGATTTGGCTCAGAGGGCTAGGAATGTGAAAAATGATAAATGATTACAAATGCACAAGTGTTCCTTCATTCCATCATTAGTATATACAGTATACTGTAAATATGGTATTTAAAAACAATCAGAAAATAGGGGCAGGCAAGTAATTAACCATTGTTCAGTTTCTGTTAACGAGATTTGGTGAAAGAAAATCCTTGAAATGTCTGTTAAAAGTGAACATTTTGGCACAGATATTCTGCCAAAAACTGATACAATTAATAGAACTTCAACAAATTGATTAGTTAATGACTAATTGATAATCAAATTGGCAACTGTTGTGACGGTCGATTAATCATTGAGCTAATTTGCAGCGACATCGTTGGCTGGGTGACGTCTCGGCAAATGACTTTGCGCGCGGCCTCCCCCCAGGTGCGACGTGGCCATGGGCGCCGAGAGCAGCGCCGTGCGGAGCTGCACGCTGGAGGAGCCGCTCCTGAGCCTGCCCTTCGGTCTCACCATGTTCTCGGCCGTCCTCCAGGACGGGAAGGTCGCTTCCGTGTTTGTCCACAAGCGCGGCAACGAAGATAAGGTCAACAAAGCGGCTAAGGTACGTTCCTTTAAAGAAATACAAATCTTCACCTCTTTATTCCAGCTGTTGAACCCACGGTTATGGTATTAACACTGTCCAGCCCTCTCCTCTCCTAATTTTCACTAACGTCCTTTTTCCTTATTAGCTGGCCAACAATCCAACACCTGTTGAATTTCGCTTCACAATGAGCAGCAAAACATTAAAGGACACCGCATGCTTTGTAAAAGACCAACTGGAATAGTTTGGAAAAGGACATTCTGGGCATTTTCAACCCACATTGTCTTGCAGCCCTAAAAGGACACGGAAAGAAATAGTACAGAGTTATATGATAAACTCCCAAATAGTCCAGGTCCACAGCTCTTAATGGAATATGAAACTCACATCTGCCGCAGCACCTGAAGACCCTGAGGCACCCGTGCCTGTTGCGCTTCCTGTCCTGCTCCGTGCAGGACGGCAGCATCCACCTGGTGACGGAGCGCGTCAAGCCTCTGGAGTTGCTGCTGGACAGCCTCACCCCCGAAGAGATCTGCGCCGGAATCTACGACCTCTTGCAGGCGATCGTCTTTTTGCACGAGAGAGTGAGTCGTTTGAGAAACAGTATTGCAAAAAATAGATAAATATTTGATTTTTTTTTTGTCCTGTCGTCCTGAACCACCAGGGTAAATCGAGCCACAACAACGTGTGCATCTCGTCGGTGTTTGTCAGTGAAGATGGACATTGGAAGTTAGGAGGGATGGAAACGGTCTGCAAGTTCTCTGAAGCAACTCCAGAGGTAGGAGAAGGTGATGTGTAGCAAGCAAATCATGCGATGGCTCATAACTCTCAAGACTTAAAGGGGAAATCCACTGGTGTGCATGAACAATGGATCCAATAGGTCATGTAATATGTAATCTGTTTTGACGACGCAATGTGAAATGCTCTCTCATTTAATAGTGTTTTGAGAAGATTTTTATCGACAATGACGAATTTTCAGCGGCGCTGCCATTTTCGCGAGTCACATGACTTAGGTGCGCCAATGTGACGTGTAAGGTGCACACCAAAGGCTCGATTACATTATGCCCAGCGGTGATTTCTCGGATTTATCCTCATCTGATGAAGAAAAAGTAGCATTGGTTGATCGGGAAGACGGAGGAATACTTTCATACAGATTTGAACCCGTGGCTGTAATTAATGTTGAATATTCGGATGGTTCTTCTGGCGGAATGACACCGGAGTCTGACTACTCAGTGCGTAAAAACAAAGGCCCCTTTAGCTCCGGGCCAGCAGGCCCGGATGGCTCTTCGGACAGGAATGACACGGAGTATGACGAGCGAGCTCCGGCGGCTAAAGGCCTCCGCTGTCACTGAAGACGGGCCACGAGATCTGGCGGCGGGCTGCGAGCCGAGCTTCGACGTCCGGGGAGGGCTTTAGCTTAGCTTTGGTGTCCGGGGCTAACGAAGCGGGTGGCGGCAGGCCACGAGCTGGGCTTCTAGGCGGCGCCGACTCACGAAAATGGCAGCGCCCCTGAAAATTCGTAATTGTCGATAATAATCTTCTCAAAACACGATTAAATGAGAGCGGATTTAACATCACATTGTCAAAATAGAGTACATATTGCATGACCAATTGGATTCATTGTTCATGCAAACTGGTGGATTTCCCTTTTGAAGTTGGTCCACTTGTGAGTCAAAGTAGCACTGCACTTTATATTTTGAGCATTCTTTAAAACAAGCAGTTCACATTTTGGCCACCACAGACACAATATACAGTCACGTTACTTACTGTGTTCTTTAGCCTCTGTGGAAAAACAACGTATTACCGCAGATTACCAAGTTACTATGTTATGAAACTCTTCTTCATGCATCATGTATGTCTGTCGTATACTGCCCCTTGGTGGCCAAGGCTGGCACACCGGGAGGCGCAAAATGGCAATGAGCATTGGAAGTGGCAAACCACATACTTAAATTTTTTTAAACCATGTTATTACAAGTTTTCATATACTATAGAGGCCAATCATTGTGAAGATTTGATTTCCATTCATTTCAATGGACACATGATTTCAGATAAAGCTTTATATGTATTTGAAAAACTAACTTGTTGCTGTCAAATTTCCACACCAAATATGATGCGTGATGTTCTTCTCAGTTTCTTGTGAGCATTCAGAGCGTGAGAGATGCCAGCTGTGTTCCTCCAGAGGAGCAGGTCAGCATATTGTACACACGCCTCCCCCAATCATCACAATGAAGACGTCTTTTTTTTTTTTTTTTTTTACGCGGGGGGGGGTCCTAAAATAAGGTGTTGTTTTCAGGTGGAGGGCTTTAAAATGCTTCCAGATAAACACGCCCACTCTCGAGATTGTTACTCTTTTGGCTCCATGCTCGAGGCCCTCCTGCCTCTGTTGAATGGTTACGGTAAGTGAAATGCCTGCTTCCATCTTTAATAAGCCAAATATGTCTTAATAATAATAGGGTTCGTCCCTCTTTGTCCAGTCTCGCAGGAGCTGTCCGACAGTCTGAAAAAGACCCTGCAGGCGGGCCCGCTGAACTCTGACCCCTCCCGTCGGCCTTCCCTCAGCTCCTTGCTGACTCATGATTTTTTCAGGTGCGTTGTCGTCGCTGGCCGAGCTGTTATTTGTTTCAAAACGCGGGCACGCTCATTCTTCTGCGCAGGAACGACTTTCTGGAAGTGATGAACTTTCTGACCAGCCTCACGCTCAAAACCGAGGAAGAAAAAAACGAGTTCTTCAAGTGAGGCGCATGGTTGAAATTCATTAGGCTCGTGCTTAGTACTTTTGCTTCCTCATATGAAATTTGTTTGGACATATATTTTTTTGGTTTTCTCGTTTGCGTAGATTTCTTCTTGACAGAGTCCAAAGCCTCCCCGAGGAACTGACCGCCGCTCGCCTGGTCCCCAAACTGCTCAACTCCCTGGTGTTTGCCGAGCCGATGGCCGTCAAAAGCTTCTTGCCACATCTCCTTAAGCCAAAGAAAGGTAAGACAGAAGACGGATGAGGTGACGCTTTGAGGAATTCATTTCCCGAAAGGTTCTCCTCTCGTGCGCCGGGACAGATTGCGGCGGCGAAGAGTGCCTGCTGTCTGTGGCCCTTTACCGCAAGCACGTCATCCCGCAGCTGCTCAAGCTCTTCAAAGTCAACGAGGAGCACGTGCGGATGGTGCTGCTGGCCAACATCCACATCTACGCTCCCTTCTTCTCCCATGAGGAGCTGAAGATCCAGATTCTACCTCAGGTGCCCTGCGACTTTCATAAAGTTGATTTCTTTTGGGGGAAGAGGGCACACGCAACACAAGAAGAATCCACAGAGGACACCCGCACATTCGCCAATTGCCTATTTCCATTTGTTTTTGTCATATTTTCCCCTTTTTTTCTTGTTTTCTGTTTGTTTGTCTTTTTTGGGGGGACGCATTCTTGAATATACGGTGAAGAAAATAAGTATTTGAACACCCCGCTATATTCCAAGCTCTCCCACTTAGAAATCATGGAGGGGTCTGAGATTTTCATCCTAGGTGCACGTCCACTGTGAGAGAGATAATCTAAAAAGAAACATCCAGAAATCACAATGTATAATTTTTTAACGATTTATTTGTGTGAGACAGCTGCAAATAAGTATTTGTACACCTGTCTATCAGCTAGAATTCTGACCCTCAAAGACTTGTTAGTCCGCCTGTAAAAGTCCAGGTGTTCAAATACTTATTTGCAGCTGGATCACACAAATAAATTGCTAAAAAAATCATACATTGTGATTTCTGGATTTTTCTTTTTCTCTTTAGATTCTCTACCTACGATGAAAATTTCAGACCCCTCCATGACTTCTTAGTGGGAGAACTTGCAATATAGCAGGATGTTCAAATACTTATTTTGTTCACTGTGTGTGTGGTGTGTGTGTGTGTGTGTGTGTATATATATATATATATATATATATATATATATATTGCCCAATGCAATTAATTTTAATGGGTCTTCAATTATATATTTTACAATTAAACTAAAACAACCATTCAAACTAAGCCAAAAGGTCCACATGACAGAATTGTGATCAATCCTCTTGCCAGTTTGCACAACCGATCATCAGAACCAGTTTTTCTTTTCCGTCTGCAGGTTTTGCTCGGAATGAGAGACACCAACGACGCCTTGGTCGCTATGACGCTGCAGAGTCTGGCCGTGTTGGTCCCTTTGCTCGGGGCTCAGGTGGTGGTCGGAGGAGAGAGAACCAAGGTCTTTAAACGCACCACTCCCAAGTTCACCAGGTCGGCAGAGGCCACGCCGGAAAGTAGGTCGACGCCGCAAAAAGGGCACCCGGTGTAAGATGGCGGTTTGGGGGCTGAACGTTTATTTTCCCCTCGTAGTGTCACCCGTCCACATCATCGGAGGCTCCTATCCGCTGATAGAGCAGCCTTCCAAGGTTTTGAATTTGTTCCCCAGACCGCCGGAAGACCTCGTTCAGGGCAACAGCGGTCGATTTTGGGGAAAAAGTGACATTTCAACAAACTGCAAGCTGGAGCCGACATCAGGTGTGACAGCTTTTTGTGGACTTTTTAAAAATGGTTTACATGCGCATTCCACATCTTCATACATAGACATTAACGCAGGTGAAAGTAATACAATATAGAGACAAAAACAAAGCAAAACATCATGACAAAAATCACTGTGATGCTTAAAAACATGAGCGATAAATAGTGTATTTCTGAAGTGATAACAGCCAAGCGTCTTTGCGTCACAGGCATCAGCAAACCGACGTCCCTGCCCTTAAATGGCTTCCGCCAGCTCGGTGACACGGACGCTTGCAGCCCGGGAGAGGCGCCGCATTCGGCCAAAGGCCGCGGGGAGGACTGGCCCGACTGGAGCGATCCAGACGACGGCGAGGACCGAAAGAGGGAGCCGGTCCAGATCCTCATCGAGGCCTCGGGTCCGGCCGGCAGAACGTGCCAGGCTGTAGGAGATGCAGATGAAGAGCCTTGGGATGACTTCGAGGAAACGGAAGCCACAAGCGATGCCGCTCCTGCAGCTTCAGTTGTGTTTGCCACGCCTGCTGGAAAGCAAAGCGCAGAGACGCTAAGATCGGGATCTTCCAAACCCCTGAAACTGACCTCAGCGGCACGACCGGCCAATGGACCGCCAGTGGACCCTAAGCCCGCCGGGCCGCAGAACCGCGGGGACTCGGGAGGTCTCGGGGAGGAGTTCACCATCAAGGTGAAGAAGAAGCAGCAAAAAGAAGTAGACCCAGAGCTAGATTTGTTTGCGGACATGGTGCCGGACATCAAGATGTCGTCCCCGGCTCTGCTCACGCTTGAGCGCGCGGGACTGACGTCAAACGACTCTGCCGTCGACATGACGACAATGTTGCTGTCTGCCAAGTTTGCTGCTGCCAGTCTGCCTGAGGTGAGCGCACAACACGGTGTTTGTCAGACCAGCTGATTCCCACAGGATAAACAGACGCCGGAGGAAAAGCCGTTGGGACAGAAACAGAACAAATTCGGTCCGACCACCAAAAACGTGTCTTTCTGTTTCGCAGGCTGAAGGAGACGGTTGGGGCGACGACGGCGACGACCTCAACTGGGAGGACGACAATGGTTGGGGATGACATTTGCCGGGAAGCAACGATGGAGCACTCGCCTGCACCCCAAAAAAAAAAAAAAAAAAAAACACTTATCCTGTACCAACTCTCGATTTTTGACTCAAGAACAAAGACTTGGCTGCTTGTTCGTTCAGATGGAAGGAATCGGTGCTAATCAGGTAGGTGGGGATGTAAATGAAGCCATTTTTAATTTCTTGTCAACTGACAAGAATGATGATGATGATGATGATGGAACATACGAGGTGAAAAGAAATCATTATGTGCCAACTTTGCTAAGGGGATCTTTGTGAGGTTGGATGCCCAAGAAGGCCTCTTGCACTTTGAATGAATGTGAAGGGCATGAGATTAATTTATTAGTGGCTTTTTGGAGGGCTCGCTAGTGAAATAAAGCGTAAACTGGACACAGACCTGATTTTTGTTCTCTTTTAAACTTGCGCTTGGCACAACATTCACGTAGATCAAGTGACATCTGCTGAAATTTCAGATTTAGTTTGAGTAATTGGTCTATTAATTTTGGCTCATATCAAAGTTGTGATTGAACAATTACTCATATCAGTCGTTCAATCAAAAAGTGAACAGTGTGTTATACAGACTCATTAAACGTACAGGAACATCAAAATGTTCTAAGAAATTGATTTTCATCGCTACCTTATTTATATACATAAACATTGTAATTAATAATGTAATAATACAGTAAATATTTAGCTATAAAACAGACTTCCTACTCAATTTGGATTTTAAAGTTCCATACATTTCCAGATCCTCGTTTCCAGACTTCTCTATAAAAACAGAATTTGTGAATTTAGTAAATGCATAGATGCGTAGCATTCTGCATTCTTGATTAGAGTTATGAAATCCCAGTTTGAAACTCAAAATTGTTTTGTAAAGTGAACCCTGTTCTGAAACCCAAATGCTAATTTAAAACCCTAATCTTGTTTTGAAACCCTATTTTCAAATCCCAACCCTATTGAATATAAACTGCATTTTGAAAACCTAACCTAATTTTGAAACCATAACCTTGTCTTGGAACCTTAATCCTGTTTTAGGCCTAATATGAAACTCATACCCCATTTTGAAAGCCCTAATTTAAAATAGCAACCCAGTTTTGAGACATCATTTTGAAACTGTGAACCTGTTTAAAGACTTAATTTGAAACCCAAACCCTGTTTTGAAACCCTACCACTGTCTTGAAACTGTAATGCTAAATAAAAATACCAACCCTGTTTTTAAATCATAAGGCTTTAACCCTATATTGAAACCCAGTTGAAAATTGAAAATCCTAACCATTTTGAAATGCTACTTTACAACCCTAACCCTGTTCTAAAACCCTCATTTGAAGCCCACGTTTTGTTTACGAGCTACTTTCAACACTTTCAATTCGTTATAAGACGACATGGGGACAGACCTGGCAAACAATGTTGGTGAGAAAATAAATTGACCATATTTAGACAAGGTTAGGGTACTGACGCCGACTGTAGTTAGTCCAATATTTTGTGTCTGGTGAGTTCAAATAAACTACTACTGCTACTTTTTCTTCCATTCAAATATTTAATACCAGTCAAGCCTGATGCATTATAAAAAAAAAAAGGCAAAATAGTAGAAATATTTCCTGTAAAAAATAAGGTCACGTGGGCTTGTTGACGGCTGTGGCCGAACTTAGGTCATTCAGAAGCACCTGCAGCTCTTGCAGTCTGGACGCCAGCCACGAAGGAGGACGAGGGGGAGGCACTGGCTCCTGTGTGTCGGTTTTGGTTGTGGTGAGCGCGTGGAGGGCTCGAAGTGCGTTTTCGGCTTCCTGTGTGTAGCGCCTATACTCCTCGTCCGCACCGCTCTCCTGACGGGCTCGTTTGGCTTGCGGCTGAGTGATAAAAGATGTTTAATGAAGAAAATCAATGCGTACAACAGAAATACAGGTTTGGTCACAATCACATATTGAGTTCATTGAAATTTTATGTATCAGAAGTTTGAGTGGGATCAGTATTGGTGACTACTCAAGTATGTGAACTCATGCTGATAACGTGAAAACAAGTAGTGTCATCCATCCATTTTCTGAGCCACTTAGCCTCACAAGGTTCATGGAAATGCTGGAGCCAATCCCAGATGTCATCAGGCACGGGGCCACTGAACTGGTTGCCAGCCAATCGCAGGGCACATGGAGACCGACAACAGTCACACTCACAATCACATCTAACGTCAATTTAGAGTCTCCGATCAATGCATGTTTTGGGGATGTGGGTGGAAACCGGACTGCCTGGAGAAAACCCACGCAGGGACGGGGGGAGGGGGCCTGGGATTTGAACCCCGGTCCTTAGAACTGAGGCCAACGCTCCACTGCTGCACCACTTTGCATCCCTAACTGGTATCAAATATCAATTATGACAAAATATGGACAAGAATTGTCTCTCATCCAAAGGTGGCTGCAAAAAAAATTTTTTTTTTTTTTTTTAAATTATATATACAGTACAACCTCAGTTCTCGACCAAAATCCGTTCCAGAAGGGGGCTTGAGAAGCGATTTATTTGAAAACCGAATCAATATTTCCCACGTCTGCGTACAGAGGCTGCGTTATGCACAATAACGCGCATCGTGGATCAACTGGTCGGGCCGCACACATTGTTATTTCCGGGTTTTTTCACGGTGCGTTCAAATTCACAATAAAGCGCGTCGTGGGTCAGCTAATCAGGCCGCGTTGTTACTTCTGTGTTTTGTTTTTTTTCGTCGGCGTGGTGATTCACAAGAAAGCGCGTCGTGGGTCAGCTGGTCGGGCCGCACACGTTATGTTATTTCCGGGTTTTGTCGCAGGCGTTCGAGTACCGATTTTCGTTTGAAAACAGGAGCAAAAAGATCTCAAAATTATCGTTCGAAAACCGATTTGTTCGAGAACGGAGATGTTCGAGAACCGAGTATTACTGTGTTTGTGTGTATATATAATATATATACCCTACTACATTACAAAATTTTCTGGTAAATGTCTCATCATATCGAATAGTTTCTAAACCCAAAACGACGTGAAAATGGGGGGGTAGAATCATCCCAAAATGTTCCTGAGATGCCTTAAGGTTAAATGTATTCTGAAATGTAAAACATCATATTTGTAATCAGATAACAGCAAGCATGCTACTAACCTCTGAATGCGTCACCAATTGAGCGGACAACTCTAGGGCAGCCGGCTTTGAGGCCTCCAGCCTGTGGTAATGTTGCTCTAAAACTGTCTTCTCCGCTTGAGTTCTTTCTAGCCGTGACTCCTCGAGTCCTTCTGCTGCGTTGACTATCTGGAACAGAACACGGACGGACAACTTCACATCCAGCCATCAGACAGGGTCACTTGACAAATGTTGAATTTGCTTACCTTGCTCAGAAAATTCACCACCTTGCTTTTGGTTTCCTCCACGCACAAACTGTACGAAATGACCTCTTCGTGGTTTGTCACCTAAAAGGTCAAAAGGTTATAACTGTTACGTTAAAATAGGGTGACTTTTCATATCAGGACTCTTTTATTAATTCCCCACTTTCCCTACCTCTGCAAAATGAGCAAATGCCTCCAAAGCGTGCTGATGGAGCAACCAAGAGGAACTTTCTGCTAACAATTTTCCAAACAGGCTGCCCAGTCTGGGCAAAATATCACTCTGGAGGCAACAGAAAAGACAAATTCAACTAACATTGCTTTTATGATTGGCTTGTGTCAATTCCGACGTCTAATCCAAGTGCTGCGATTGGCTCGGGTCAACCGCAATGTTGTCATTGACTGGAGGCACATCACAGTGTTGTGACTGGGGATAGCCAAATGCGAAATTATGATTGCCGAGTATCAAATCCAGCACAGTGGTTTGGCACACGAGCCAAATGCTAAACTACATTAGACACCCAGCCAATTAGTGGATTGATTCGATATTATTCACATTCAATGTAATGTTGTGCTACTGTGAAATCAAGTGCCGGTTGCCTACTGTGTTGTGATTGACTGGAGTAAAATCCAGTGTAGCAATTGGCTAGAATCTAATCGAGTGTATTGCTTGGCATACTACCGGATAACTAAACTGAATTTGGCACAAACCAATTGTAATATTGGATGTGACTCGGGCCAATCACAAGACACTAACCAAACACTGGATTTCACCTTGGCCAATTACTACACTGAGTTTGACATATGCAAATCAGAACACAAGGTTTGGCTGGAGTAGAATCTTGCTTTGCAAATAAATTCACGTCAAATCCAATGTCCTGATTGGCTGTAATCAAAATCATTGTTGTGATTGTCTCATGTCAAACCCACCGCAGAGATTAGTATTATGACTTGTGTCAAATTTAGTGTTTCGATTGGGTGGCATCCAATCCAGTGTTTCGATTGGCTATGTCACAGTATGAGTGTTGTGATTGGCTGGCGCCAGTACCTGGCTGTCAGGAGGAATGAAGACCTTCCCCAGTGACGAAAGGAAGTCCAGAGCAGCCAGGAGCAGCTCATCTGGACACTTTTGAGACACGACAGAGTCCACGCACACCAGCGCCTGGGACACACACACACACACACACCACACACA
Source organism: Syngnathoides biaculeatus (assembly GCF_019802595.1). Lineage (NCBI taxonomy): Eukaryota > Metazoa > Chordata > Actinopteri > Syngnathiformes > Syngnathidae > Syngnathoides > Syngnathoides biaculeatus. The sequence goes on along the minus strand of NC_084646.1, from coordinate 13,728,098 downwards.
CACACACACACAACCAGCATAACACAGACAATCTCCTTGATGAGCTCAGTGTAAACACACCTGAACGATGACTTGCGTTTCCATGTTTTTCACTAAAACTGCCGTTACTGACAAAAGGAGCTGCAGAGTAGAGTGGAGCACCTGATGCATCCGCACCTGCGCAATACGGAGAGAAGAGTTATGCAATCACATGACACACACATATCCACTACGTAGAATAGGACCGCATACCACACACATCCCTAGCGGATAATGTCGCGGAGTACTCGGGGAAAACAAAAGGCGATGTAGTTCTATATCCATGAAAAATGGTGCACAGACCTCACACAACTCAGCAGACTCCGCAGCCCACTTTTACAGTCGCTGTTTTTGTCGTTCAACATACTTGCCAAATAAAACGGATTCAGATTCTGAAAAACTGCATCCACCTATATTCACAGGTCAGCACCCATAGATTTAACCTATTCACAATTTTTTTAAAACGTTTTTCTTTTTTTGCCCTAACAACCCCTAAAACTGCTTAATGGCAGTGTTTCCTGCTTATTAAATTCATGATTCAATTTTGGGGGTTTGAATTTTTTCCCCTTCATCAATGAGATTATAAAGGGTGTTAATTCTCTCTGGCTTTTCGCTGTCCAGTGACTCGAGGGGGCCCACTGTTTAGTTTAATGATGAGTTTTCGGGTGAAATTTCAGGAGGCACCTAAAACTCAATCTTTACAGGTCGTAGTTCACCCCAAAAGCCAATGACTTTTTCTTAGTATTGTGTGCCTCACCTGATGTGGTGTCATTCTCTGCCACAGTTGCGTGACTATCTTTGATGCAGATGACGCACACGAGGTTTGAAGAGGTGACTTTCCCTGAACCACCACCAGGAGGCACTGTAATACCGCATTCTGGAAACCCAACACCAGTACCATAATTGCACAGTATACCCTCACTGTGGAATGACTATTTAAGAGCTTTCTTTTGTAGTGTCCAAATGTTAAACTCTCATCACGTGTGCCTCATTTGGGTCGAATATGAGTGTCCTCACCACTTTGCACACTTGGCCCAGTTTGTAGCCTCCACACTGCCAGTCACTCAAAGCTTTTTCACCTAAGGTGATGATGTCGGCCTCCACACGTTGACAGGCATCGCTCGAAAGAGCTCTGAGGACGACGTGACGCCATATTGGGAGGTTTTCAGCCTCGGATGGAGGGAAACGAGCCAGTAAATCCATCTAGGTAAAAACAATATACTAGATAAGGTATGGTCAGACATAGCTATAGATGTGTCTGAACTAGCGGAATGATCTATCCCGCAACCGTAATGTGTTAAAACTAAGGAAATTATCATACATTTCAAACAGTTCACTGTGCCACCAAAATCAGCACTATCCATTGTGAAGAGGTACAAACAGCACAATCATGTATTTATGCGCAGAGTTGGACTCTAATCTGATATCAAATGAAAACACTGACAACATTGTTAACCGAGCAAACCAGAGAAGCCATTTTAATGAGAAAACTGCCAACAGAATTATGAACCTGCTAGCTAAGTTTCATGAGAGAACCCCCAATTTGAGTGTAACATTTGGATTAAGCCTGGGGCAATTTGTCACTAACACTACACTTTTTGTGAAAGATTTAAATTAAAATATATTTTTGTCTTTCGTACATGTCCCGTGCTGCATTTTACTATGAGCACACCCAGAACGAAGCCCGTCTTCATCTATACATTCGAGGTAGCTTCGTCTTCTTCTACATGCAATTGCAGTAGATTCTTCTTCTATGCGCTAAAGGTAAAGTTGCCTTCTTTTACAAATTGGAGGCATCTGCACAGAATGCATTATGGCAAATGGCCATGTTTTACCCATTACATTCGAACAAGTTTTTCTTATACATTCAAAACATATAGCTGCTACTGACCCCACCCCTTCTTCCCACCCCAAAAAAAATATTTTAGCCGCATCGTTACATATGCCCGAGTTCACAGCGCTGGGAAAAAAGTAACAGCTCATCACCCAGAAAATACTGTTGTCAAGGTATCAGAAGAAGTTTCATTTTAAAGAGCCGTTTAAATACTTTTTTTTTTTTTTAATATGATTCAAAATGCAGTTTTTCCCCCACAAACAGGTATGGACCATTTTGTAGCCCTCCCACCATGATTGGATACTGCTAACCTGATGGCTGGGCGTCATGAGGAATAGCATGCGTCTGAGCAGCAGGCCCAGGTGGTACGTCTGGTAGCACTCAGCTGAGCAGTTTTTCACCTGAGGAGGCACAAATAGAGAGAGGAGGGCGCTAATGGGCTCAAATCACCAAGCCAAGAGCGGATGGAAAAGTGTGAGATGTGGCCTCAATTTATCGGATTAAGGAAAAGGTGTTTCAACGACATCAATTGTCACCTCCATCAGGGCCCACCACATGCTGATCCATAATCCCACAGAGAGATGATGGATTTAGTGTTATTTTAGCATCAATTACAGCACTGCACAAGACTGAGGTTCTTCTAATCCTTAAATCTCTCAGGTAAGATAGATAAGGCTACCAAAATAAGCAAACATTGATTGAAACTCATTACATTCAGTTACAAGTGAGTTACTGTTTAGCAGATGATTTTCCAGACATCATTATGTTAAAGAGTGTAGCCTTCATAATAAGATGAAGTTTTCAGATGGCATAATATTTAACAAGTGTGTAATGCTATTTTTTTTTTTTAGATGCTTCTTGATTGTTGAGGCTCTTTTGAGGAACCCTCAAATTGCATAGCGTGGGGGTGGGGGTGTAGAGAATACTCACTAAGTGAGCAATGAGCAGGACATGATGGAGACAAAGTTCTGCTGTTCCGTACCTAACAAAAGCAGATAAATACAGTATTAAACAATATAAACAGAATACTGGAGCTAAGGAAGAGAAAGGGGAAAAGAGAAAACACGCAATTAAAGCTCCCCTAATAAAGTTTATAATACACTCGATTTTAAAATTCAACTGTAAATGTGTCACAAACTATGATTCACAGATCCTTTCATGGAATTTGAAACTAATCTTACAACAGGACTTATAAATGATTTGGTTTGGAAAAATTACCCCCAAAACATGCGCATGCAGTGAATACACTCCGTAACATCTATTAACAACCCAGGCTAAACTTAGCTCCTCCCAAACACATCACTTCAACATAAATTCTTTGTACTAATTTTCTATTTTACAGGGTTTTAGTGCAACGTTGTGGCATTTCAGGGCTTTTTCAGAAAATGTACAAAATGTGAATGCTGTAGGTACGTTTGATCAAATAGATGGGGAGAGGTTACAAAAAAAAAAATGAAACGTTGAATTTGTGAAAAGTGAACCCCAAATTAGTGTACCTAAAAAGAAAAAAATACACAAATATTATCCTTATTATATGGACAGATTTGCTGTGGTCACATGATTGATGGTGCTAAGATGTACTCTTATAATTGGGAGTGTATGGTAACGAATCATTTGCCTAATAGCATAGTTGCCAGTCATATTCGAATGTTTTCGGAAAACAAGAAAAAACACTTGACAATTTTTTTTTTAAATTATTATTTATATTGTGACTTGGGCAATGATGCAGTGAGGCTAACAATAAAAAGATATTTTTGTCTCTGATATCTTATAATCTTTTGCACTAACCACGTCACAGGTAATCTTATACGCATATTGATAGTCATAAAGAAGTCTTCCTCACCGTGCAGTGAAGCACCACACGTCTGCAGCCAACAGTGCAGTCTGAGTGTCAGCTTGCAGCGTCGCCTCCAGCAAACATATTTCCTGCCAGGAAGGAAAAAAAGTTTATTTTCCCTGCAAAAAAGGTGGATCTGGAGTCAAAACATTCAGAGAAAATGTTGTCAAAAAATGAAACGAAAGCAGTAAAAAATGAAAGTGCACATGTTGCTTGTATTGAATGAGAGGAAATCCCTCAGCAAGCACAGGCAAGAGCCCAAATGTGATTAAGAGTCAAAATAAAATAAAGACCAGATTTCTCAGCAAATCAAAACTTGTAAAGTGAAGCTTTACATAGTGTGCATGTACATTTTCTGGAGTCGTATTTATTTCGATGTGCCACCAGCCAACACAGCAATGTTTAACCATCACTGGCCTACAGAGTAGTATACCATTAAAGTGAGTGCAATTATTTTTATTAGGTTGGGGGGTGTTTACAAGCAGTTATTTTTATGTAGAACTCACCAGAATTGGGAAGTATTGCGGAGGAAGCACAGCCACGCTGGCGCAGAGGTGCACACACATGTGATGGTACAGAGACACCCGACCTTGGGCCTGTCCTTTAGTCATTACCCCCGGCAACAACACAGCCAGCTTCCGCTCAGCATAGCAATGCCGGATGCTACGGAACACTGCCCTATAGAGAGAAAGCCTGGAGACACAAGTCTAATAGTTTAGTAGGACACTTTGATTTTTTTTTTTTTTACCCAAAACCCTATGTGATCTACAGCTTGAATAATCATCTTTCTACTTTGGCAGTCACTCACGTTTATAAAATGTACGGGTGTGGTCAGTCATGCTTGCAGATAAAGTTACGGGTGTGATTAGGGATGGATTCTCAAGACCTTAAAATAATTTATTGGATTAGTATAACATAACTGTAAATTAACAAGTACATATCTAAAATAGAAAAACAAAATTTCAAACTTAGAAATGATAATTTCCAATTTCAACTGATATTACATGCAATGAAAACCCTGGTGTAACTGAATTTCCTTTGACATGGCTCATGAAGATGACTTTCGACATAAATGCGCTCACTGTACGCTCTGAACATGTGCGTTTGGCATCACTTCCGGACATGCTCAGTATGGTTAAATTGCATTTCCTGTTTCTGGGTGAATACTGGTTGTTTTGGAGTAGGCTTGTTTAGTTAACGTTTATGAAATAAACACGTAAATTAATGTCAAGACTACACAAAATAAGCGACGTTTTTTTCAATATCTAACAAATTTACAAATATATAACGAATTTTATGCAGGTGATTCACATTTGCGAGCACGGAGGTGCGCGGGCGTGAACAAGCTCGTCAAATGTGAGTGACTGCATAGGTAATATTATGCAGCGAGCCATTTAAAACTACCCTTGATGTTCGATGTTACCGAGAAATAAGCTACACGAAGCAACTTTACCTGGGTGTTTCCTCTGAAAACTGACTGCCAGATTGCCAAAGCTGCAGCACCTCCTCAGGATGGGAGGCCAACTGATCCAGCACATTGGCCAGCAAAAGACACTGAGGAAGCTCATGCTCCGGACTTAACCCTACGTAAAACAGTGAAAGTGTTCATAAATGTAAACAAACATGTTGTGGTGTACTTTTTGTTGTGGTAATAATTTGTTACATTTGTACGATTTTGGCCAAGTCGTTTAACTGAACTATTGAGGACAACCATAATGCATTTATGACAGAGGACATCATGATTAACTCAATGAATAGTTCATTTATCAACTTAAATATTTTAGACTTGTATTTTAATTTAGAATAAAAAATAAAGATCAAAATGTATACATATTTTTAAATATTTTACAGTGAAAATTATTATTTGATTTGAAATGGATTTGGGGTTGTAGTTGCACTTTAAAATGTATAAAATTTCAATGTGTATTTTACAATATTTTGCAATACATATTTTTACATTTTTTTTTAGATTTGCATTTAAATTAAATATTGGTATTTACAAATGATATTTAAGATGTGCATTTGAAGAGTTTGTTTTCAAAACGAGACATAGGCATTTTTTTCAGATTTACAAAACTCGCGCCAAAATTATCCATTCAGAGCTGGATAATTTTGGCGCGAGTTTTGTAAATCTGAAAAAAATGCCTATGTCTCGTTTTGAAAAACTCTTCATTTTATTCTTAATACAGTGAGGTGGGGTTGTGAGGATAAGCAGCCCAGATAATGGATGGATGGATAATTACCAATATACCTTTGTTCATATATGACAGAACAATGAAATGCTTACCCATTATGTGAAATGTAAAAAACTGTACATCCACCTATTGCCTTTCATTCAACAAAGCATGACATCCTAGCTTTGTTTAATTAAACAGACACAGATTTCATACAAAAATGTCTTTTTTGGGACATTTTTGTTTGGTGATGTGCTGTGGGATTATTTTCTAATGAAAAATGGGCTGCCTTGGCTCAGAAGAGGTTGGGAAACACTGCTTTAAAGAACCTATCATGTCCATTGCTCACACAAACAAACAAACAAAAGAAAGCATACATTGAATTTGGAGAACAAACTCACGCAGGTCTTCCTGCAGGACAACTTCAGCAAAAGCCCTGAGAGGTAACAACTGAAAAAGAAGTGCATCCAAGGGAACAACGGCCGCTGTGTACAGCTCCTCGGAAAGAGACGGTGGTAACGCTGGTGCAAACAGGCTAGGGGGGAATGTACTGAAAGACAGTGACACATTTCCACATTGCTACAAATGTGTCAAGACAAATAGTAAATTGTTTTCATAACATAAACCAGATCACATGTACCTGATAATCTGGAGGTACATTTGATGAAAGCTTCTGCACGATCTTGTTAAGAAAGCCTTGAATTCCTATTAGAAAGTGTAAGAGCTAAGGTGTAAATGTTGATGAGAGGAAAAAAAGATGTCTTTTTTTCCTGACCTTTACATAATGAACCAAAGTGTTGGCAAAAAATCTACACATTTTTGCAGTTTTCTGGAACAGCTTGTGCTCTGTCGTCTGTGTTCCCTCCTAGCAAAATGGACAAAAGTGCACAAGGCAAAAAAGCTGATCAATAGCTACTTGAGACTTTTGACTTGAAAATATCTTATGCAATACAAAACACATCAAATGAGGGGGTTCACTACAGGAAGTCATTATTATATAAATGCGATACAGTTGTGCTGATTGGCAAGCATGCATCCACAGACCTGCAGACCAGCGAGCTTTATCTGCTCTGCCAGATCCACCACGTTGTGGAAAGAAGCCAACAAGTTGTCACACAAGCTGGAGCTGATGTCGCCATGATGCAGATGCTCCTCCACCAGTGACTGGTACTTGAGACTCTGTCTGAGCATGTGAATGAAGCTTTAAAAAAAAGTCACTATGTAGCCAGATTAGATTTAAAAATTAGCCTAACCATTCCTGTTTGAACACGGGACACTCTTTTCTAACGCTCATCTTAAATTACCGTAATTTCCGGCATATAACTCGCGACTTTTTTTCCCCCCACACACTTTCAAACCTGCGGCTTATGTGGCGATGCAGCTAATTTGTGCATTTTTGTCCTAACGGGCGCAAGGGGGCACTCGAGCAGAACAGGTAAGAGTGAGACCAGTGGAATATATCTGCCGAGGAAGTGACTTTTATTGGTATGTTTTTTTTTTTTAAACCAGCCCTGTTAGCACTGCGGTAGCGTTAGCGCTGTGCTAGTGTGTTATTGCCATGTCCCAGTGATTTTTACGGGTTTGCTTTTGTTTTTTTAAACCAGCCTTTTTAGCGCCGCGCTACCGTGTTTCTGCTGTGCTATTGCAACTTCTCAGTGATTTAGTTATGTTTTTTTTAACAGACTCTGTTAGTGCTTTGCTACCGTGTTGCTACTGTGCAGTTACCACGGCTGTTTTTTTTTTAACAGTATGTTTTGTTTTAACCAGCCCTGTTCATGCTACCGTGTTGTTGCTATGTTAAGCTAAGCTATGGTATTAAAACTTTGAAAACTTTGTACCATCTTTCTTTGTAAGTATCTTGTGTTTCAATGTGGGCACTTGCGGCTTTTACACAGGTGCTGGTTATGTATCTACAAAATTGTATGTACTGGGTGAGGTTTCTAATCTGGTGCGCTCTGTAGGCCGTAAATTACGGTAATTGTTCAAATTAGTAGAGGGGCTTTGAACAGTTCTTCTACCTTCAAATTACTCAAAGGACTTTTACAGCCTCCTCGTTAATCTATGACGCAGCATCCGGAGGAACTGAAAATTAGGCATCTTGCTCAATGGTCACAAGGTCTGAAGGTGGAACCCAGAACCTTCGGGTTGAGAAACCAGCACTCTACCACCAAAGGTTTTCCACCCTCAAGTAACACTAATTTATACTATTTTAACATAAAACTGTTTGATTAATTACAATATTTACAGAAATATTCTCAAATGCTGAGATTTATTATTGTATATTATCACCAAATCATATTTTGGCCTAAAATGTTTAATATTTATATTCTAATATTTGTATTCCCTTTTCTGTATTTAAAAGTATTATTTCTGTTTATTATTCATGTATATCTGAGTGTGGTACCGACTTGATGAGGAACTTCCACGTGTTTGCATTCAGCGCCATGTCCAGGTTCGAGATGACCGAGCAAATGTCCAGGAGGCTGTGAATTACTGAGGCACATTTGGGGGGAAACAAGTTACATTCATTGGAAAGGCAAATAGGAAAGAAGATAAAAATTGTGCAGACTCCTCGAATGGTCCAACCTATGACAATGTCAGAGACATCCTCTTCAGAACAACTGCTATCAAGGGAGAGCTTGTCCAGCAGCTCCAAGAGGGCCTTGTGGAGGGCGTAGGCCTCCTTGAAGAGGCTCTGCAGCAGGTCAGCCACTAGGGAAAGGCGGCCACAGTAGACCACCTCACTCTCCTGTCCACGATATGTCAAGAAATATCCAAAATTCTCAAGTGGCACAGTGACATTTGAGTTTAATGTAGAGATCAAGAAAATTAATCGACAACAAATTGATGATCACATTTATCAAAAACTATTTTGACAATTGTTTAGAAACATTACATGACTTAAAAGTGTCCAAAACTGTGGAATTTGAAGCACTCAACAGTAGGTATGATCAGATTTTTGTAGTCCTCCATGAAAGCAGACCGATCTAACAACATTGATTAAAATGTTTTGCCTATTTCCTGACGAATGTGACGGACCAAACCAGGGACTAAATTATAGCCAACCAATGATTTACATTTCATGCAGTGTCAAATTTAAATGTCCTGTTTTTGAATAAGGTCACGGAAATGTAAAAATGTTTTTATCATCACTGTTATCAATTATTCGAAAAATTCATTGAAAGATTGCTGGGCTTTTTAACAATAGCTAGTTACATCCTCTCTAATCCAAATGTCCCACTGACAGTAGTACGGCTTTACGTTGACGTGACAAGAACTAAAGTCAGTTTTTAATTTTAAGTCACAAGTCTTTTGAACTATGAGCCACCCCTTGTTTGACATTTTTTCCTGAGCGCAGCGAGCCAAGACTTTTGTCGTACCTTAGCTTCAACATGCTGATGCACGGGTGAAGTATTCCAATGACAATACTAACCTTACAGTGCTGAAAAGTGTCTCTCAGCACCTTCAGGATGCACGTCGGTAATGTGCGGATAGACACAAGATCCCGAACCTCATCATAAGTGCCGACGTGACGCACACATGCAGACATGGCATCAATTATCTGCATCAGTGACTAAAAATGAAGCATTATTAATAGAGTACCAAAGGAGATAGAAGGATGATTTTTGTATTACAAATGCACAATTACTGTGACTGAATTAATACAATTTAAAAAATGCTGAAATCTACCTGCAAAATGTTCCTCAGTAAAGAACAGAGTTCTGTGTTTTGACTGGACAAGCCTCCAACTTGGAGAGAAAGTTCTTTCATCATATTGTCAAACATAATCACCGCCTGGAGACAAAAAAAAAGGTAACCACATTTATTATAACACTGCAAATGCATGCTGCTTACCTTTGGTAAGATCTTGGAGAAGCATTCATTTTCCAGGTCTGAAAGAGCAACATGAGGGAGGAACATGTCTGTTATAATCTTCAGTACACCTTAAGTTGGGAGGGGAAAAAATATACATTGATAAAATTGCTCAAATACAATTAAATTGAGAAAAATAGAGCTAAACTTACGTATATGGTCATCCCAGCCCTCAGACTTGTGATGTAAAGAGTATGCACAGTTAAATAAAACCACAAAAGAAAGCACAAGTCATCAACATTAAATGAAAATCAGTAGAACTTCATAACGTGTACTGTAATGATGAACTTAGTGTTCATTTGCTCTGTGCTCTACTGCAGTCACTCACATTTGAAAAATGTACAGGTGTGGTCAGTCATAAAGTTACGGGTGTGGTCCACCAGTTATGCCTAAAGATATAAAGTTACGGGTGTGTGTTCTGTTTCTTATTATGAATGTACCCCTTTAAGAGTGGAGGGGGGCGGTGTCAGGTAAACTAGGAAGTAGAAGAAGACTGTAAGCTTCCGTGTTGAAAAAAAAAAAATGTCAGGCTGTGGTTTACGGCACTGGATCGGTTGTCATGTGTGCTGAGTGTGTGACAAGTGCGTAATAAGCGACGTCTTTCAATATCTATGTATTTCTACTCATAACAAATTTTACGCGCGTGATTTTTCATGCTCGACTGTGCAGATTTCCGAGTGCGATGCCGCACGGGTGCATATGCTCCTGTCAAGTCACAGTGACTGCAACTGACACTTTAAAATGCTCCCAACTTACATCAAAAGGACTTTCGAAGAAGTCACAAAGCCATGGCCCAAAAATCTGTTTTTGTTTTTTTTTCTTGTAGGTATATCAAAGACGATGCCATAACAATAAAATAAACTGGCACCGCTCGCTCCCTAAATAACATTCAGTTATCATATAGAGATGCATCACTAAAAAAAAAAAAATTAAAAAAAGAGACTTCCTTGACACCAAGTACTATTTTAGCCAGTGCTTTGGTGACATCTTCAGTTTCATAAACATTGCAGAAACAACATTAGCAGCTGAGTTTTTCCAGAAAATAGCTTAGGTTAGGTTCAACAGGGAAAAAACATGAATGGGTTCACTGCTCTTTAAAAACAAACAATCCCTTGTAGCTGTTACAAATGTTCAAACTTTGTTGTGTCCTGACGTGTGTCACTGTTGTAATTGTCTTTGAGCTCCCTTGTTTGGACCGCGCTTGAAAAATTGGTCTAAATCGCTCATAGGGTTAGATCAAGGATTTGGTTGGTTCCTAAATTCGTCATACAGTCATACATATAGTCGTATAATGACAATAAACGGCATTTATTCATATGAGTGTGAATGTAATGGCCCTTTAGAAGACAAGAGAGGATCGAAGAGGATATAGTAAGTTTGGGCAGGACAGTCTTGAGCTGCTGGCGGCAGGTTTCCTGGCTCCACTGCGTCACCTCGTCCAGGAGAGAAGTGTTGGTCTGGGACATGACGACGTCAGTCTACCTGTACAGACTGGACAAGCTGTCCGAACGAGTCCGAAACAAAGGCAATAACATGTGATTCACATAAAGCGTGAGTCAACTAGTTGAGTTTGCCCAACAACATCTGGACTTTAAATGAATAGTTTCAAAAGGGGAATTACGTGGCTGATCCCATTTTAAGCTAACCCTGTAACTTCCAACTGTTTTTAAATGTAGCACATTAGCATAGCATCGGTATCAATTTTAGAGTTACTTACAGCTTTAATGGCGAGTTTTCGCTGTCACTTCCATGTGTGGCGGCGATGAGGGTTAACTTGATGTCGGCAACTACATGTTTTTAATTCCTTTCCCAAACGTAAAAATTGCTGTGTTAGCCAACTAGCCACTTTCATGCCTTCGCGCGACAGTTTCAAACGGATGTGACGTCAGGCTGCGTTCCGTTTTTGCTGTGAGAGGAGCACATTGCAGTTTATTTTCAATATCAGATTTATTTACTTTGGAAATGGTGGTCGCAATTACAAGTTACCCTGTTGCAAATATAATACTGGTGTAATGATTTCAATGACTTCCTCAACGTATATATAACTAAGAACGTTTGATTGCTTTTCTTGATTTTGACCTGATTCATCAAGAGGAGCCCAGAGAAGAAAATAAAAATTAAAAAAATAAACATTAAAAGCAAATACCTGATGGGGATACAGTACTATGTATATGAATAATACCGTATATGAGTCATACTGTTTGCCTTCACACTGATCGCTTAATTGGTTCTCTGCATAGTGTACAATACTAAAATATAAAGCAGTCTCGTGAATTTACCCTTGAGAGATCACCCATCCATCCATTTTCTTAACCGCTTATCCTCACGAGGGTCGCGGGGAGTTCTGGAGCCTATCCCAGCTGTGAACTGGTTGCCAGACAATCGCGGGGCACAATGAGACGGACAACAGGCGCAGTCACAATCACACCTAGGGGCAATTTAGAGTGTCCAATTAATGTTGTATGTTTTTGGAATGTGGGAGGAAACCGGAGTGCCCGGAGAAAACCCACACAGGTATAGGGAGAACACGCAAACACACAATACACAGACGGGATTGAACCCGGGATCTCAGAACTGTGAGGTCAACGCTTTACCAGCTGATCCACCGTGCCGCCCCCTTGAGAGATCATAATAGTTTTAATGGTATTAACTCATCATTTTAATGATCATTTATAGTCCATATAATTCCCTACAATTTTGTTTTCTCATATCTGTCCAATATTTGTAAAAATGAAGCATGTCACACAAAAAAGTGACTTCAATATGCTTCAAATAGTAAAAGGGAATTGAAGAAATTAAAATTAAGAATTTTATTTCAATTTAATTCTTCTTTTCCTTTTGAATTGATTAATTAAAATATTTGAGTTTACATAATTTAACTATCAACTGTCACACTATATTTCTATCGGTGGAAAGAATCAAACATTGTCATCATCCACAAACCCATTACAATGTACAACAACGCGTTGAGGAATTTACAAGCTTCATCTGGAGTTTTCTGTATGGCAGCCGATGGGCTCAGTGTGTGGGAAAGCTATTGTTTCTCAAATGAGGTATTTAGATAGGCGCAAACAATCACCCCTTCACTGCGCTGCGTTTCCCGGCAGAGCGCAGGACGTGTCTGCTGCCGTCGGCCCGGGAAGGAATTGGCTTCTCTTGAGAGAAACTTAAACTGAGCCTCCAAATGATGAGACCCACAAGGACCTTGTGACTTTTTCTCTTGACGTTGTGTTTTGGCATGGTTTTGAAACCTCGTTCTATAACACGATTTGTTTTAATTATTAAAATTTGGCAGGCTTGTTCATAACACTCCTTTGAGGTGTGCCAAATTTAGAGACGGGTTTCTTTTCACTTGACAAGGGATTTAAATAACCACATTATATTTAAAGGTCTAGGGTCATGCCTATAAACATTCTAAAATAGATATTGTAATGAAAAATAGATATAACATTATTCACTGCAATGTCTATATGAAAAAATAAATATGAGCGAAGACCGCGTCATCCATGCGCAAAGTTCCGGAAGTCTCATTCGACATTCAAGTGTTTGCCATATTGGCTGCATCTTCTGTCTGTGACATCACACTGGGACATTCGCCATTGAAAACACGCCTTGCCACCTACTATGGGAGACGAAAACGCCCCCTCTGACACGGAAGCTCTTTTCGAAGAAGAGAACATCACAATCGAGTGAAGTAACCGGGGCAATATTACCCTATCGTTTCGAGCCATATTTAGCTGATATGCGGACAAACCGCATGCGGCCAAACCACCTCCCTGTCCGATCCACATCCGCGGCGGAGATGAGCTACTGCGGGCTGGTGCCGCGACAAGCCACCCTGGCGGTGTCGACTCCACTGATCACGGCTTTGGCCGGGGTGGCACATCAACACACTTAGCACCCCTGATTTACGGATTACGTCCCCCCAACTATTATTTTTTTTAGTAGCTGTATACACACCGACCTGTCATTTGGAACACACGAAGCTCTTGTCTTTTGCACCTGTGCAAACCATTTTTCACAACAAACCGGGTCTTTTGGAAAAGTATGAAGAATGAATCCATCCTCCTAAGTGTTCGAACAACATCCAGCAATACAACGACCTGGCGTTTTGGCTGACACGAAGGAACAACGCGCTACCTTCCAGCAGTTAAAACTAGGATAAACAAACGAGACCGCTTGAGTGCGTTGCTGCTGTTAACGTCACTTCCTGGTTCTCGTCGAAAACAAATCCCTCGAGAGGATTTTCATGCCAGGACTTACAAAAAGCCATAAACTTCAAAATCATGTATTGTGAAAACGGATGTGTCCATTCCGGCTTTTTTCCAATAGTAACATACTAAAAATCGTGCATTTCATGACAGTGGAGCTTTAATTTTGTTGTCAGTATGATTGACACCAACCCTGCAAGTGGGGGGGGGGGGGGCCCATACCAATAAAGGGGGCCAAGCAGAGGATTCTCCACACATTGTTGTTGCAGTGTCTGATGCTGTGAAATTGGTTTGTCATTGACATAGGAGAATATCAGGCACCTCTCGGGGGCCCCATCAGCTCGGGACGCAAGGCAATTTCCTGGGTTGTTCGCCCTGCTATGGCATCTCACCATATCAAAATACAGGTGCAGTGCCGCCTTGAGATATCTATACCTTGACTTAAGTGTTTTTGGGATGCAGCAGCACAGTGGATCAGCTGGTAAAGCATTGGCCTCACAGTTTTGAGGACCAGGGTTTGATCCCCGCCCCGCCTGTGTGGAGTTTGCATGTTCTCCCGGTGCCTCCGTGGGTTTTCTCCAAGCACTCTGGTTTCCTCCCACTTCCCTAAAACATGCAACATTAATTGGACACTCTAAATTGCCCCTAGGTGATTGTGAGTGCAGCTGTTTGTCTCGATGTGCCCTGCGATTGGCTGGTGACCAGTTCAGGGTGTACCACGCCTCCTGCCCGTTGACAGCTGGGATAGGCTCCAGCACTCCCGTGACCCTCGTGAGGATAAGTGGCAAAGAAAATGGATGGATGGATGGATGGATGGATGCATGCATGGATGGATGGATGGATGTGATGAATGCCATCTCTTGGTCAATCATCTGAGATATGTGTGCAGTCCATAATCCTCACCGCAATGCGGCAGCTGCAAAATTAACAGGAGAGGACTCCTTGTAATTGAAGGGCAACATCAGTTGGTGGCGGTAATGCACCTATAAATCACAAACTAAACATCCATCCATCCATTTTCTTCACCAATTATCCTCACAAGGGACACAGGGAGTGCTGGAGCCTATCCCAGCTGTCAAGGGGCAGGAGGCAGTGTACACCCTGAACTGGTCGCTTTACCAGTTGACCTACCGTGCGGCCCAAACTAATCATTTTCACCAATTTGAATTAAAAAAAAATAAACGTGACATCTTTGTCATATATTTTCAGTGGCTTGTAATGGCATTAATGATTTCACTTATGCTACAAACTGAGCATTTTCACCTATTTATTCTTGTGATATTTTTGTGTTTTTCCCCCTTTTTCATATCAATCATGATTTTTCATTGATTGGCTGCCCCATTCTCACCGGTTTCCATTTGAAGGAGCCCACTAAGGTTCCTGATAACGGGCAAAGCTCCACTTTCTGTTATGGCCATGTCCGGACCACAATCCAGCATTTCCCTTTTAGACGCGAAAGCGGCTCAGATGAGTTTTCCGAGAAAAGAGGGCCGAGTTTCACAGCTGAAGACTTTTCCCCGCTGCCGCCCGCTTGAAGATAATGGAAAGTTTATCGCTTCTCAGGAAACTGGCTCCGGCGTAAGGATGCAACCTGGAAGGAAGATGGCCATTTGTTTTTCTCCTTTCAAGGTCACAGGGTGATGGGCAGCGTTGCCAGCGTGCTATGTTGGGCCCTCCGTTCAAGGCGAGGAGGCCTCCGAATCCTCTTCTACGGAAAACAATGAAGGTGGTGATAAAAATGGCTCCGGTGCTGAAGCGCCAACGCGCACCTTTGGGAGCTAAGTCAGCTCAATGTGGGAAAGCACCAGGAAGAGGATGTAGCGGTGATACTATATTCAGAAAATTAACTACTTTAGTGGATTACACTCTAGCCACTTTGCCAAAAATTTGTTTCAGGCTCAAACTGTGGCCAGTAGCATAGTCGTACTTTAATATTTTAAGATTCTGAACTGTCATAAAAGAAGTTAACTATACTGTATATTCATTGATATTCATCTGTTTTCTGTCGCTGTCTGAGCTAGAGTCTATCAAATGACAAACATTGATTTATCAAAAGTCTACACACCCTTGATCAAATGCCAGCTTTTTATTTTAGAAAACAAATTGAGACCAACATAAATCCTTTCGGCAGCACAGTGAATCAGCTGAAAAGTGTTGGCCTCACAGTTCTGAGGTCCCGGGTTCGATCCCAGACCCGCCTGTGTGGAGTTTGCAAGTTCTCCTCGTGCCTGCGTGGGTTTTCTCCGGGCACTTTGGTTTCCTCCCACATCCCCAAAACATGCAACATTAATTGGAGACTCTAAATTGCCCCTAGGTGTGACTGTGAGTGCGGGTGTTGTCTGTCTCCATGTACCCTGCGATTGGCTGGCAACCAGTTCAGGGTGTACCTCGCCCGTTGACAGCTGTGAAAGGCTCCAGCACTCCCCGCGACCCTCATGAGGAAAACGGATGGATGGATGGAGAAATCATTTCAAAATTTTACACCTCAATGTTACCTATAACTTGTGCAACTGAAATTATATGTAAAAAAATATAAATATATATATAAATAAGTAAAAATAACTGAGATGTGGTTGCACAAGTGTACTCACCCTCTTATAATCAGGATGTGGCTTTGTTCAGAATCGACCAATCACATCCCGACTCTTGTGAAATGGGAGTAGCCGCTGATTAATCCCAAATAAAGTTTTGATTTTCTAGTAGGCCTTTAAAGACATTGGTGGTTTTTAGCGCTAACCTGAAAGTTTTGTCCTCACACCGACTGCTATTTTGAACTGCTCAGAATTCCTTCATCGATGACTTTTCGGACCCAGTTTGTGCTTAAAAAAACAAAAAAACTGGCCCAACACATGATGCCAGTGTACTTTTGTTGATTTTTAGTGTGTGTGTTTTTAATATAGCTTTTGGAATCATGGCCAAAAAGCTCAACCTTGGTTTCATGACTAAATCTACCCCAAAAAAAAAAAAAAATAAAACTCAACACACTTGTGGGCTCATTCATTCAGATGTTCACAAACAATTATGAGTATGAATTCAGTCACTGCATATGCTACTTGTTACAAGAGGGAAAAAAAACTTTTTGATAATTGCTGTTTTAATTGAACACAATATGAACTGTTTTCCTCAGCCCATTTTTATGCACGCTTAAATGTACAGTTTTCCATCATTCCGGAAAGCAGTAGTCCACTTTGCTGGCTTTGATTTATTTTGGCAGTATTGTCTGTTGGCCCCCACAGTCGAGCAAGACCTTTTGAGTGAAATCGCACACAGATCACAAATGTAAACATTCAACCGTGCTAAGATAAAGCACCTCTTTCCCTATTGGGTTTTACATTAAAAAAAAAAAAAAAAGAAACACTTCCTTTGAATCACAGGATACGTCTGTGATTGTAAATGTCTCACTCCTTCCTGACTTTACGCTTGGCACGCTGGCTCTTGATTGTGATTATTCAATTAAAAGTAAACGTATGAGGGTGTCATTCTATTTGTGTGTAAAGCTTACTCATCCCTGCGGCCCTTTAAAAATAATGAAACCTGCACTGGCATACAATTGTATCTGATCTATTTGTCACATAAAATAAACAAGTACGGGGTGTGACTCTTGGGTTTTTAATTCATAAAGGTGTAATTTTTTACATTTTTATTTTTTGTCGTCACTCCAGGTGATCTCGTAGTCGCTGAAGACGCTCTTCAACTTCTCCGCTGACACGGAATGGTCGGCTTTACCGAAACCCTGAAAACGCAAAGAGAGGCTGTGACAAGACGATCTGTCCACTTAGCAGCCACAAAATTAGGGAGAGGTTCACATCCTAATGCAATCCAATACAAAAGCTCCATCAGGAATATGCTTTTTGCGGAGATCATAATGCTTAGTGTCGAATGACACCGTAGTTCGTACCTGTATTATTTTATTCTGAGTGCTGTTTGGCCATGTAATGTTTGAAAATTGTTGTTAATATTTTGCTACAGCTCTTGCATTAGATCGCAATAGCAACATAACCATATAAATGTGACTTTTAATGGAAAATTTTGGGAAAATGGCTTACAGTGGACTCTCCAAACACCCTTATTTTTTTCTCTTGACTCTTGTGTTCTATCTTCCCTCCACCAAGGCATTGACACTCCATCCCCGAGGCCTCCACAGCAGGTTTGACCTTCTCAAAAATATGATCTGCAAATAATTCATAGCACGCCATGAGTGAAGCTAAAAAGATACCAACTCGAAATACCCCAATCTGGATACGACAGTTACTGTATTTCCACACATTGAAATTGAAATTCCTATATTTTAAAAGGTCATTTTATATTCTGCACAAGTTCCAAAATGACCAAGTCGGTTTACATCTCACTTTTATCCTACACGGTCGAGCTGTTACCCCTTACAGTCACGCCCGGCTAGCTCAGTCGGTAGAGCATGAGACTCTTAATCTCAGGGTCGTGGGTTCGAGCCCCACGTTGGGCGTAAGGTTTTGCAGAGTTCCCCATTACCGGACTAATCAAAGTTAACTCGAGTGCATCTTAACTCATATCGAGCAGGCACCAATTTCAGCTGGCTCGTCGTATGCTTCAACTTCCAGGTGCTTTAATAAACGCTTCTATTAAATAACAAATGTGGTTTTAATAGCTGACTGCACCTGAGCCGGTCAGTTAACTCAAACAAGTTGGACCCCTCTGCATGTGACATTTCCGTCTACTTACTGTGATACTCTGCACTTTTTGTACCGCGGACTATTTCTTTGCTGAAATCCGCGCCTTTCACTTTCACTCGGACCAAAATGTACTTGAAGGTTCCCTCCGGATCAATCTCCACGTCGGGGATGGCGGCCAGGGACTCCGACATTATTGTTTGTTTCTATGACGTCGTACTGACAGTCTAGCCTGCTCCGGAAATATAAACGCCTTATAAGGACTCCGGCATCTACTTCCGGTCTTAAAGAGACAGGAGCCCTTTTCCCGCTTGCAAAAAAAGTTTGACCGAGCCCCTGTTGGCCGAGAGATGGAAGTGCGGAAGTAGACGAGGGCTTGTACGGTGGCAGTGAACTCAACTTACTTCACTAAACGGGCTTCGCATTCTTTGTTCCCATTTCCAGTTGCAATTTACGGTCAAACTAAACATACATAAAAGAGAATTACACATTACATATTCCAAGCATACATATAGTTTGTTTTTTTATAAGCTTGTTTAGATCAATGTTCTCAATTGATGCGAAATGGCATAGATGGGCTAATGAATAGCGTTGCCATTGCATTGTTATAAAGGATATTTGAACGCATATGGTGAAGCAATACATGTAAACAGAGAATGTTCAACCAATACACACAGGCCTGTATTCTTTATCTTGTGGGAAGAAGACCTAAAAATGCAGCAAAAGAGTTGAATTATTTACATTGTACTTAAGTGCATCGTTACTGTATGTTTTTATACAGTGCAATGTTATAGAGTGGAATTTCTCAAAAGCATTTTGAGAGAGGAGAAGGCTGGAATGGTTTAATGGCGTCCAAGTATTTTGAGTTTCAAGAATGGTCAGAGAAGAAATTAAACATATATTTATATTTGGTTATCCCATGTATCTGAATCGCCGCTCACCAAATAAACGCAGCACAAAGATAACCAACAGCACAAGGCTAAAAATCATCCATCACAAAAGTTCCAACAAATTAAAAATAAAAAAAAAAAAAAAAAGGAAAAGAGGAGCGAATTCCTCCTTAGGGTCAATAAAACGCTGCGTATTATTTTTCAGGGGAAAGGGTGGAGGTCAAGAGATGTCAACAGCATGCAAGGTTTGAGCTTTGCCAGGAAGGAAATGCACTGTCACTTCTGGAAAGGCGTGCGGTCAGCCAGCAGGCGCCTCGGCTCCCTCGCTACATTTCCCCTCTCCCGGGACCCTCGTTAAAATACTACTCGGGTCTTTTAAGTGGCTGCCATTGCATTGTTTTACCTTTCCTCTCAACACTTTTCTTTGTTTGCTTTTCACATGCCACAGTTTTTTTCCTCATTTTTTCATATTTAAAGAGGTATGTGCTAGTCTGTGCATTTCCCCAGACATTTGAAGCACTTCCATCCTTCCCTGCATCTTACAGGAACAAAAAAATCCCTCCAATGATGACATGCTATGCAATGTATTGTATACGCTCCTGTTTTGTGTCGCTTCCAAAGATAACACAGCAACGATTGGAAATTTTCACGATGGGTAATATCGGCGATGATACAAAAATAATCACAAGTTGCTTAATTTGTGAGCGATTGAATTCATTTGGATGTTAATTTTGTGTTTTCACTTTATACACAGGTATATGACATGTCATTATCCAAGCCGCTTATCCTCACAAGGGTTGCGGGAAAGCTGGAGCCTATCCCAGCTACACTACACAATCAGTGACTACATATATATGTGTGTGTGTGTATGTATATATTAATAATAACAATAATAATAATAATAATAATGTGTTTTGTATCAATGGTTATGAGCAAGCCATACCCCATTTTACACCACCACCCACAAAAAATGTTATTTGGGCTTATAATGAAAGAATTCTATAGTGCACAGTACATGTTTAAATTTTACATATTACAACAGCAAAGCAAGGCATATATGTATCAATATTTGAGTCATTTCAAAACATTTATATATTCCCTTCATTTGTATTTTGCTCATTTCATCAAGCTAAGCATATATGTTACCCAAAAAGAAAATAGAATTGTAGGTATTTGTATATGTAGATATTGTTGTGATGTCATTACATTTTTAACATTATTATGATCAGAATCAGAATCCTTTTTACTTGGCAAATTTGTCAGAAACACACTAGCAATTTTTCTCCGGTAATTCTATATATTGTAAATATTTTTTTCTCCAGTAGTTCTATTTATCTTAAATATTTCAGGTAATTCCTGATAGATATAGAAATATTAATATAAATACATTTAATATTAAAGAACAAAATATGCATCCAAACAGTTTTAAATAACATCCCCTTTTTAAAAATATTAATAATAATATAAACAGTACGTAATCAGTCCCTCCAAAAAAAAAAAAAAACAATCACACATTTCTGATAATTAGAAGCAAAACGATATTATCAACAGGCGCTTCCGCCAAAGACAATGAGAATAACCCCGGGAATTTTTTTTTCGGATACGGTGTGGATTGGGCAGTCGTGTCTGGAAGGGGGTGGGAATTTCCACCAAAAGCCTGACGGCCGCTTACCGGGAAGCTGGAGCACACGGACGAGGGGCTATAAAAGCAGGCGGTGTGCACGTTCAAGTCACAATCACCTCACACACTCATTGAACCAACAAGTCTTAAGACTCAAAGACTCCTGCGATACATCACTTAAAACGGTGAGTGTGGACACTTCAATGCGGACAGAGTCCACCGCGATGCATTCACTGACTTCATTCTTGACTTTGAATTGATTTTTTAGGAATTGTGCTGTGGATTATTCCAGCGCCGTGCATCCAAGATGTCCAGCTTGTGGCTCAGTTTGGCTTTTACCTTCTCAAGTATGTGCAATCTCTCACTGAATTGAATCCAATATCACTTAGTTATCTGAAAATGAGTATTTACTACAAATGTTGTGGTTTTTTTCATCTATC
This sequence comes from Syngnathoides biaculeatus, assembly GCF_019802595.1. Taxonomy (NCBI): domain Eukaryota; kingdom Metazoa; phylum Chordata; class Actinopteri; order Syngnathiformes; family Syngnathidae; genus Syngnathoides; species Syngnathoides biaculeatus. The sequence goes on along the minus strand of NC_084646.1, from coordinate 13,706,554 downwards.
GGTGACAGGCAGGATTATTAAGTCAGTTTCTGCCAGATGGTACTGCGTATCTACCTGTTGCCAAGTGCATTTGCGATGCAGTATTATTAAGATCAAGAATGGTAGAGAAGGTTCCCTATTAAACGTTTGCTTTGGTCACTGTTTCCACAGTGCAAAGAGAATATATGCAGTTGAGTGTTGTTGGATACTGTTTACATGTGTTGCTGCTCCAAATGTGTTCAAGCGGTAGCTGTTTGCAGGTTTATAATTATTTTAACTTAGATATTAATTTCCATTGGCCCGTCTATGCCGTTTCATATTATATCTTAACATTGAGATAGTGGACTTTGTATGGATGAAATGAAGAAATTGAGGAGTTATTTCAGTGTAAAATTATATTTTTGGGAACATTTTTGTTTGGTAGTGTTCCAAAGTATTATTTTCTGTCGCAAAAGATGTGCCAATAAAGGTTGGGGAAAGACTGTTCTAATATATAATTGTGTGCCTCCATCCTCAGTGCTTTGCATGCAAGTCGGGTGCTGGTCCTACTTCTACTCCAACAAGACCATGGACTGGCAGAAAGCCCGAGCGTGGTGCCAAGAACACTACACCGACATGGTGGCCATCCAAAACCAGGGGGAGATCAGCCACCTCAACAGCTGGCTGCCAAAAAAGCCCACCTACTATTGGATCGGGATCCGTAAAATCAACGGCACCTGGACGTGGGTGGGCACCAACAAGTCTCTCACCGCCGAGGCCACCAACTGGGCCAAGGGGGAGCCCAACAACGGCATGAATGGCAGGATCCTCGGCGAGAGCGAGGACTGCGTGGAGATGTACATCAAGAGGAATTCGCAGCCCGGGAAGTGGAACGACGAGAGGTGCAGAAAGAGGAAAACGGCTTTGTGCTACACAGGTGAGCGCAAAGAAATCCAAGACGAGCAAAGTTGCGTAAATGATGAACGTTCAAACGTGTAACGTAATTCTTCTTGTCCTCAGCTGCTTGTCAAAAAGACTCATGCGTCCATGGAGAGTGCGTGGAAACTATAAACAGCCACAGATGCCAATGCTTTGACGGCTTCTACGGAGACAAGTGTGAGCATGGTAAGGTTCTACGATCGGAACAAACGTGCATTCTTATCTTTCTTCATTATAATACAGATTCATCTTTGCAGCCGATTACTGTATAACTAATTGGGTTCTTTTGCTTCATGGCAGTGGTTCAGTGCAACAAAAGCGAACTGACCCCCCCTCACAGGGGCATTGTCGTCTGCGCCGGCAAGTACGGCGAATACGCCTTTGACTCCCTGTGTCACTACTCCTGCGAGGAGGGATTCGAGCTCAGCAGGCCCGAACCCTTGCTGTGCACCTCGTCCAAAAACTGGTCACAACTTCCTCCTACATGTCAAGGTGAATACCAAATTCCCACGTGAAAAAAAACAACCAAACTTTGCATGCAAGAGTGCTGATTTCCTCTTCTTTTTCTCCCCCTGTTCCCCCTCAGCCGTTCAATGCCCTGCTCTCCTCCACTTGGACAACGGCACAGTCAGCTGTGGCGACGACCCACACGGCAGGTTCAGCTACGGGAGCAGCTGCACTTTCAGCTGCGACCTCGGCTTTCGGATGGCGGGCCCGAGCACCGTGACGTGCACGTCGGCGGCGCAATGGAGCGAGGTCATACCGCGCTGTGAAGGTGAGAGGGGACAATATATAAATTTAAACTCCTTTTGGTAGCACGAACCGCATCACTAGACGACTTGATTGTCTAAAACACAGGTGTCAAACTCAAGGCCCGGGGGCCAGATCCGGCCCACTGCATGATTTTATGTGGCCCGTGTGCATCAACTTCCATGATTTTTTTTGTTCAAATCTGTACCAAAGTTTCACATTGTCCCATCATAAACGATAACGTTGAGATTTTACAAGCATTTTTTGTGTTACCAAACAACAACAGTTGGAAAAACCCATTACCCTTGATTTCTGATTCCAAAACTAGTTCATAAATGTCACATGTAAATTTGATGAGGCAGTTCAAGATTTTTATCGTTTCACAGCCATAATGGTCCTTTGAGGGAAACGCAAGTACAATGTGGCCCGCGACAAAAAATTAGTTTGACACTCCTGGTCTAAAAAGTTGTTATGAAAAACACTTTCCATGCTTCAATGCTTTGTTCTTCACCTCCCTATCTGCAGCAATCACATGCCCCGCCCCCGAAGTTCCCAAAAGAGGCCACATGAACTGCACCCCATCCCTTCTCCCATCCTGGAGCCTCCCTCCTCACGGTACTGTCTGCACGTTCAGCTGCGACGAAGGCCACGAGCTCCAAGGCGCGGCCAGCACGGCGTGCACGCATTTAGGCGAGTGGAGCTTCGCGCCTCCGACGTGCACAGGTATGAAAAGTGGATCGGACAAAGCGGAAATATTCCGATAGTTTAATGAGGGAAGGCTTATGGTTAATGTTTATTTTGGACTGTTTCTGCAGAGTCCACGTTTGAGGTGAGCGCCATCACAGCTGGGGCAACAATAGGAGGCGCCGTGTCCTTGTCGACTCTGTCGCTGGTCATGTGGATCCTGAGGCGCATGAGGAGGAAAGCAAACAAGTTTGAGCTCAGCAGGTAAGACGACGCATCGGATACAGCTTCATGCACTGTACAGCAGTGGTTATCAAGTTTCATGTCATTGGTCTGAAAATTATAAAAAAAAATTGTGTTTGTTTCGGTGTGTGGGGGCGGTTGTGTGCCCTTATATTTTTTTTCCAAACATGAAATGAATCCAAAATATATAAACCACCAAAAGATAGTGAACACTGCTGTATAGTAAACTATTACAAATATTACAAATGTCTTTATTTTTTATTTTGTAGCTCATCTGTTGTCTTTTATTTTTTCCCCCTCCAGCAACTCTGACATCGAAGTTCCCCCTCAGGTCTACAAAAACAGCATTGACAGCCTCATATAGGACCGTTACATCACCTTCACCCGTGAACGACGCCGGCCTGCGAGGTCATCTGAAAAGCAGAATTCAAACAAAATTATGATACTTTTGTCAATGTCGCTGACATGTATTTCCTCCCAAAGGGAGTTTGTATTGAGCATATTGTTCAACACCTTTAGGAACATGCAGAAAGTGTGACGTTACATAACAGAGTGCACTGCCGCGTCCTTAATAAGCTGTGAGTAGATTTGTGTATTTATGTAATATTTGACATTATTTATTGTAGCGTTTGAAATGCTTTTTTACACCCTGTTGATCTGTGGTAATTTTCAAACTATTGCCCATGTGCTTTAATTTTGCTTTTCCATATCATGTCACTAAGTTGTATTTACTGTATTTAATACATGCATTTCATAATAAAAGATAAATATGAGCAAAACCTTTGGAGTGCGCATCTTTTCATTACTAGTGAATACTATAAAGTGTCAATTGAATTATTAATTCTTGTCAAATGATGAAAGCTAATATTTTGCACAGTCAACAATACCTTATATATGAACCATACAATACTTCACAAAAGTGAGTACACCCCCACAGTCATTTCATATTTTATTACAGGGGTTAAGGCCATTTTGTAATATAACAGCAGGCACAAAAATGATTTGGTACAATTTGGACGTTTTTCACCAAGGGGGGGTACTCATTAGAGTCGGTTCCAGTTTGGACATCAATAGCTTTTTTGGGGGGCGGGGAAAGAAAATGTGCAGTTTTTCAAGCTGTTAGATGACTACTTAACAATTATAGCAAATTGCAAATTGTCCAGTCTTCCACCCATCAATCCATTTTCTTTGCCGCTTATCCTCACGAGTGCTGGAGCCTATCCCAGCTGTCAACGGGCGGGAGGGAACTGGTTTCCAGCCAATCGCAGGGCACATAGAGACAAACAGCCGCACTCACAATCACACCTATGGTCAATTTGGAGTGTCCAATTAATGTTGCATGTTTTTGGGATGTAGGAGGAAACCGAAGTGCCCAGAGAAACGGGGGAACATGCAAACTCCACACAGGCGGGTCCTGGATTGAACTGGGGACTTCAGAAATGTGAAGCCAACGCTTTACCAGTCTTGCCCCATGAAAACATAAAATACAGTATTTGCAAAAAAAGGCTCGTCCCAGCTTTTGTTAGATAATTATCTTTTGGATCATTGTTCCACACGTAGAGACACGCTGACTTTGCAGAATGTGTGCTTTTCCTCAACACTGACATATCAGAGTTGGGCAGCGGCAGAGGAAGTAGTTTTCAGATTAGATATTACATTATTATTAGCCTCACACTGGGGAAAATCCACGTCAGAATGTCATCATTTTTGTTTGTCTTCCATTAGCACTCTGGAGGATGAATAGATGACATCATACCGACGGTGACACCGGAACTTAATCAGCAAAGTTTTTCAGTACTGACCATCGTTCAACCATTTATAGCCACACACGCCATAATTTCAGAAGCAGTTAAACGCTAATTCTTGACTGCAATATTAAGAAATGAAATTCACTCATGTAAAACATTAAAACAATATGATCCAGTAGGCTTAATATTAAACACAAGTGACAAGACAATACTAAAATATTGTGGTACGGACCGCATGGTATGTCAAACTGAGTTTTAGGACTCTGGAGGCATATTTTTCCACAAAATCCAAGAACCTACTTTGGAACGTCTCGGACTTCGAATGAGGTGGTGAGTTTTGAGATGTAAGATGCCTGTCATCCATTTAATAGCGAAAGTGTAAGTTGAATTTACGAGGGGAAAAAAAGGTGTGAAATGTATGTGATAAAGAAGAGGGGACCGACAACAGAGCCCTAGGGGACACCAAAAGAAACGGGGGACGAATAGCATTTGAATGATTTCATCTAAATAAATTGGATGTGGCCACACAGCACTTTTAGTACTGTACTTCAATATTGGCCTTGATGGTGATACTTGATGATCTAAATAATATTTTAAATTGTACTTTGTATTAAAACTTCGAGAATCACTGGACTAACAAAACAACCGCCTCCCTTTTTGACACCCCACTCTTTACGCTGATGCCCAAACCTTATTCTTAATAATGATAATACTGTCTCGCTAATAGTCCGGACTTTGGACACAACTAACCTATGGCCATGTATTTCCCTCACAACCTGTGACATTTTACTACACATATTTGTGTTAAATCTTCCTGAATATTACACATCCTGGTCACAAAGTAAACACAAGGAGAACTTATGGAAATGCAATCAAAAAATGATGTTTATTTCATATGTGTCCTAATGTATATGAGAGAAAATATATTGGCACACAAGTCCCATTGACCTTTTAGACATAAAGCTCTCTAATTCATTTTTTGCAATGTTTTTTTTTCAGCTATGACTCATGCCCACCCTCTTATCAGTTTACTGTAATTTGTTGAATATCAATCATCACATGGATTGACTCCCTGCAGAAACATCCAGGTATTGTCCTGCGATCATATAAAAGCTTGACATCGGCCCCCTCAGTGCAGTTTTCACCGGAATACTTATCATATTTTGTTCCTGTATACATTATACACAGTATACCTGCTGCTGTTGCGTGTAAGTAAGCACTTTCTTATGAAGCAAGGATGAGTTATGATTGTTGTTGATGTTTCTGCTTTGTAGGTTGTTGAAAATGAAGTGGACACTAGTGCTGCTCCTTGGTGGGTACCCAAATGACACTCGCTAGCCACTGGCTTCGCTACATTTACATGTCCGTTGAGTAATTCTGGGTTGAATTGTTTCATCAGTGGTTAATTCCCTAATTATTAGGGTTCAAACTTGAATGGACGCCAAGGCCGAGCTTGAAACCCGACCCGATTTGAAACCCAGTTTAAGTAAAAAAATCATATCTTGAAATTTAACCTTCACAAATACGAAACCCCAAAGTGTGTTTGAAACCCTAAATTGAAACACTAATTTGAAACTCCCATTAAAGAACACATTTTGAACCCAGGAGGCACGGTGGATCAATAGGTAAAGCGTTGGCCTCACACTTCTGAGGTACCCGGTTCAATCCCGCATCTGACTTTTTTCTCCGGGCACTCCGGTTTCCTCCCACATTCCTAAAACATGCAACATTAATTGGACACTCTAAATTGGCCCTCGGTGTGATTGTGAGTGTGACTGTTGTCTCTCTCCATATGCCCTGCGATTGGCTGGCAACCAGTTCAGGGTGTACCCTGACTCCTGTCGAGAGCTGGGATAGGCTCCAGCACTCCACGCGACCCTCGTGAGGATAAGCGGTGAAGAAAATGGATGGATGGATGGATGAATTTTGAACCCGCACCCTACCACTAATCCCTAATTTGAAACCGAAATCATGTTTTGAAAAGGTAGCTCTTTTTATCTCAAAACTTTAATTGGGAACCCCAACCCAGATCTCAAGACTTTAATTCGGTCTTAAAAATGAATTTGAAAGCCTCATGCTTGTCTGTATAACAAATTACAGAGAAAAATTTAAACGTGCCCAATTTTAATGTTTAGTTGCGTACATACGGTGATCACAATATGATACTAACTCTTTTGCTGTCAAAATACACATCAGGGGGCTCCCTGGCAGAGGTCAGCTTCGGGTGGACGTATCACTACTCCAACGTCACCATGACCTGGACCGAAGCCCGAGAGTGGTGCCGGACGCACTACACAGACATGGTGGTGGTCCAGAGCCAGGACGAGAACGTTGCCCTGGTCTCGTTCTTGCCTACCAGGCAGCAGAGTCCGTACTACTGGATCGGGATCACTAAAACGCACTGGGACAGGAACTGGATCTGGATCGGGAATAACAGCACGTGGGTCGGCGAGGAGTCGTGGGCGGAGAACGAGCCCAACAACAACGAGAGCTGGCCCGTTTGCGTGGAGCTCTACGTCAACGCCAGAGCCAACCGAGGGAAATGGAACGACGAGAAGTGCGGAAACAAGAAATATGCAGTGTGCTACCAAGGTCATTTGAATGCCGATAGGTCCTTTCTGGAGCCTGGAAGAAGAACAAGAAGAAGAAGAAAAAAGAGGGAGCGCATCTGCTGATCTTGTGTTGTTCCCATGACAGCTCAATGCAACACAACAATATGCGGAAGAGGAAGATGCAAGGAGGCCGTCAACAACGTCACCTGCCTGTGCGAGCCCGGCTTTGAGGGTGACACCTGTCAAACAGGTGAAAATACCACGCCACTATACAGTAGGTCCTGATACACTTGATCGGATATCCAAATACGAGTATTTTGAGTTACAAGAATGTTGAAGTCCTAGTCTTTATCAGAAATTATAATCCTGGTTTAAAACTCCGAATTTGAACTCTAACCCATTTTAAAACCCTAACTAGAAACTTTAAACTCAGTTTGAAACCCGGACCGTGTCTTAAAACCCTACTATAGAATCTGAACAAAAAAGTAACTCCTTTTTTATAATGTCCGACTATATTTCCATGTGATGAATTTCCCTATAACCAAAAGCAGTGATTCTCAAAGTGTAGCACTACAGGAGTCCTCTTGAAGAGCATTGGGACCTTCTAGTAGTATATGCAAAAGAATCACTTAAGTAGTAAGTACAGTTTAGTTGTATTTAACATTTAGTACAACATTTCTGCATCCATCCATTTTCATTCATTTTGAGCCACCGTGCCGCCCATTTCTCCATTTCATTTAAAATTATTGTTTTTTTTTTTTTTTTTAGATTTTCTTAATGTGTCACTTTTATTAAACCTTTATGTGTAAAAAATTTTAAATGAATGATTACGGAAGTTTTTGTTTCCCTGTCTCGAAAACATTCAGTGCCATTGACTGCTTTCAAAATCCATATTAGCTGGCACTGAATGAGGCGTGGTATTAATTTTCAAACTGTACATAATATTACAACAGTAATATTGGAATACTATTATATATCCACAGTTGAGAAGTGTCTCCGGTACACTTTCAATCACTGATAGCTGTTCAATTTTGGGGCGGCACGGTGGGTAAGATGGTAAAGCGTTAGCCTCACAGTTCTGAGGACCCGGGTTCAATCCTGGCACAGCCTGTGTGGAGTTTGCATGTTCTCCTCGTTCCTGCGTGGGTTTTCTCCAAGCACTCCGGTTTCCTCCCACATCCCAAAAACATGCAACATTAATTGGACACTCTAAATTGTCCCTAGGTGTGACTATGGATGTCTTGTTGTGCCCTGTGATTGGCTGGAAACCAGTTCAGGCTGTACCCCGCCTTCTGCCCGTTGACAGCTGGGATAGGCTCCAGCACTCCCTGCGACCCTTGTGAGGATAAGCGGCAAAGAAAATGGATGGATGGATGTTCAATTTTGGATCATTCTCATTGTCTTTGACTTCAAAAATATGATTCATATCTTTCTTCCCCTTCATCGTTTTAATGGTATCATGTCTGTGCACAAATTGATGTCACCAATCGAGCTCCGACTGTGCCCCCACCCGTGGAATGCCCCCCTCTGCTTCACCCCAACGGATACCTCCGCTGCTCAGAAGGAAATCACACGCTCAACTCCACGTGTCAGGTCACATGTCACCCGGGTTTTCTGAGGATCGGCTCCGCAGAGGTTACCTGCGGGACGACGGCCGCTTGGAGCGGGCCGAGGCCGGCTTGCGCAAGTAAGCGAACGTGATGGAGGCCTTCACCGGGGGCGGGTTAGAAAATCAAAGAACCAAAGGCAACTGTTGGCTTCAAATGGAGTGGTTGGCCTTTTGATGTGAAGACAGTTTGAAGGCGGAGGGTGAATTGACATGACTGGTTGTTGTCTCCTCATTCCTCATCTCCAAATTGCAATATTATTATTCCAAACCATTGTTGGCATAACGTTCACCATCTCTATTTCCTCAGGCTATAAATTCCTGGTCGTTGTAGTGGGCTGCGGAGCCGTCACGTTTTGCTGCAGCGGTTGCATGTGTATTAGTTGGATGAAGAGCAGGAAAAGTTAAGTGTTTCCATGCATATACTGTACAGACGCAATGCAACGTTATGACTACAGAATTTCACAATCACTTTCTTTCTGACAGAAAAGAAGCCAGGCCAAGTCAGGTCAGTTTTGATTTATTGACAAAAACGTTGATAATCATCACTGTCGGGCGGAAACCCAACCACGCAAATTTTTCGTTTTTGCTGCACAGGTTGACCGAAGAAGCGATAGGACTGTCCGGTGAATTGGAAGAATGAAGATCAACTTGTCGAGCATTTATGGTTCCTCATATGCTTATATCATATTACTTAATAGAAGTTGAACTCATGATTGTGTTCCCTCACTATTTTGTCCTGCCCAGGCAGTAAAATTTAGGACTCCTTCGGACATTGTGTGCCTTTCCCTGTCTTTTTTCAACCTCTTTTTGGTCTGCTGAATAAATATAGTTTGAATTTTAAAGAGGTGGCTCAGCTGGAAAACGTTGGCCTCACAGTTCTGAGGTCCTGGCTTCAATCCCGTCCATGACTGTGTGGAGTTTGCATGTTCTCCCCGTGCCAGTGTGGGTTTTCTCCGAGCACTCTGATTTCCTCCCTCATCCCAAAAACATTAATTGGACACTCTAAATTGCCCGTAGGAGTGATTGTGAGTGCGGCTCTTTGTCTCGATGTGCCCTGCGATTGGCTGGCAACCAGTTCAGGGTGAACCCCGCCTCCTGCCCGTTCACAGCTGGGATAGGTTGCAGGACTCCCTGCGACCCTCGTGACGATAGGTGGCAAAGAAAATGGATGGAGTTTAATGTAACCCAAATATGAATAATATTTTCTGTGTGTATTTTGGGCTCAAATAGCCTGAAATATTTAGTTGATGATGCATTTCCGTACAATTAATGATGACTGTCTTTCATCAAGCTAAGCAGATATGGTACTGTTATTTTCCACCACAATGGTATCGGGCAGCCAGTACTCCCCCGTTAGTCAAAACTTTTCATGTGACTTATTATTTTTCGAAGGGCAGCATGTAGTCACATCCTGTCCAGACGGCCCCGCAACTGTTATCACTTTATTTCACACATATTTATGCCTCTGCTGGACAAACAAGTCTTTGACCTGTTGCTGTTTCGGTTTGGCTTTGTAAGCGCTGTGACTCAAAGCGCCACCTCGTGCGTTGGACAAACAGTGCCAATGTTTGTGAAAGTGGAGTTAGAAGAGAAAGTGTCACAGTGGGGATTGTCCACTCTGAATGTGCCATTGTTACTTTCCCAACTCATATGAATCCACAATTTACTTTCTTGGCTTGCTCACAAGTTCCTTGGGCTTTATCCATTGTTGATTAATGCAAGCACAAACTATATATATATATATATATATATATATATATATATTCATCCATTTTCTTAGCCGCTTATCCTCACAAGGGTCACGGTAGTGCTGTAGCCAATCCCAGCTGTCAATGGGCAGGAGGCAGGGTACACCCTGAACTGGTTGCCAGCCAATCGCAGGGTACATGGTGACAAACAGCCGCACTCACAATCACACCTCGGGGCAATTTAGAGTGTCCAATTAATATTGCATGTTTTTTGGATGTGGGAGGAAACCGGAGTGCCCATGAGAAAACCCACGCAGGCACGGGGGGAACATGCAAACTCCACACAGGTGGGGCCAGGGTTGAACCCTGGAACTTCCAAATTTCCAGATGCGTCACCGTGCCACCTATATATATATATATATATATATATATATATATATATATATATATATATATATATTTCCCATCCTCTAATACATATACCTACCATATTCTAGTTACATTGTTTTTTTAATTTATATACTTGTAATAACCGTGCACAGTGCCTACCTTAAAATGCAAAATTAAAAGAGCATTCTACAAAATTATCCTTTTTTTTCCAATTTAGTAATGACATCAAAATAGAATGTAGATTCATTGATTGTGATTATGCAGCCCCTTTTGGTGTGCGACTAACTTGGCAAAATAGAAGCAGTGTAATACGGACATGCTGTACATAAAATGGCGGAGACTGTCATTGCTCCTCAGTAAACCGCATTATAGTATTCTAATTTTATTTTTGCAAAGGATGGCTGTGCGTATTGGTATATTGTTCATTTACATGTGTTGCTCAGCTGTTTGTCTTCAGATATCTGTTGCTTAGCGAGTTGTAACATTATAGCACCGATGCTATCTGTTAGCCTGTCTTTGGTGTTTTGCACTGTATGTTAGCATTAAACCAAATTTTGTTTTGAATACACATGTAATTTTCTTTGTTTTGCATATATATCTTTGGTAAACATATCCACATTTGCCAATACCAGTACTAATTACGTATATAAATAAATCTATAAATACTTACCCCAGGACTATCTGGAATCAAGAGGCACACCCTATACAAATACTTGGGTATGTGTGGCTCAGGGGAGTGACATTGAGTGAGAAGAATTTGATGTGATTGGCATAAATGCAACAAATTGTTCTGCTGAATTCGCCCACTTCCTGTCTGTTAGGAAATGCACATTAATGCCCAAGCGTGGAAGCGCACTGAAAGTTCAGGCTGTACACATGACTCACACAGCTTCGGGTCAGGAGAGCAGCAAGATGTGTATCGGTTAATGTGACAATGTGAGACAATGAGAATGCATCATCACTATATGTGGAGGATAGAGACGGAGCAAAATAAATAATAATAGTATTAATAAAGCAGTTGACGGCCCTCCTAAAGGTCATAGTTTAAACCTGAAATATGCGTACCCATAACTAACAGTTTATAATTTCAAATTCACCTTGAAATAAATGCCGTACAGATGATTTGATACAGAAATAAAAATCATGCTAAGCCAAAGATTCCCCGTAGCAACCCAGGCTAAACACATACTTCCCTATTCAGACAGTGATTTGGTCCCATGTTATGGCATTTTAAATAATAAAAAAAAAACACGAATAGAGGAGTATTTCCAGCATTAAATGGACGATGGATTCCCCCAAAATATGAATAAACAAATTTGTGAAGAGCAAACCATGAATGTGTATCTGGAACATGAATTGAAGCTTAAATTTTCTATCATGGGAAGGATGCTGGTCTTAATTGTTAGCAACTCCAGAGGTTCTGTGTTCGAATCTTGGCCCCATCCTTCCAGTGTGAAATTTGAATGTTCTGTCCACCCTTGTGTGGGTTTTCTGCCTTTACTCCGGCGTCTGTAACGTGCCGGTTGTTCAAGACTGGGGACATCAGAACCACGTCTAACTTTTATGAGCGGTAACAGAGTCACAATTGGAATCAGCTTTAATGGCCAAGAATGCAACAAACCACAAGGAATTTATTTCCGGAATTGGCATCATTGGCATTCAATTACCAGTCTCACATGAAAAACTGGCATTTTCTGACCTGATGGATATATTTCTGTCCGTGGTCAATATGCTTCCATTGCGCGCAAAAGATTGAAAGCGCACTTGCGCCCTCTACTGGCAAATATTCCAAAACATTCAAATATCAATAACGCAACACTTACTATGACTTTCTTCTTCTGTCCTTCCCAGCGAGTCGATGGGATGATAAAATTCTTCTGGTGGGTTTTGGGATTCTTGAGCCTGCTGGAAATAGAAGTAGGATTTATTGATTGACATTTTACAGTAACATGATGACAATCTGCACAATCTAATGAAGTCCATTATAAGAGCTTGTTATACGTTTACCTCTCATTCTTTTTAAAGTGGGGTGTTATCCTTTAGAACAGGGTCCTCAAACGGGTCCTGGGACCCCGAGGGATCTTTAAGCCAAAAACAAACAAACAAAAAAAAAAAAAACGTCACCGACTGTACATAATAAAGTAATGACTCCTCTCTACCTTAGTTGTTTGCTCATCTAAAAGCGCTGAAAAAAATTGAGAAACACTGTATCACATAAAGCTGACATATCTACTTAAATATATATGTATATATTTTGACAACACAGGATATATTATTATATGAATAAAAAGTCTATTTTACACAATGTCCCAACTACATTGGAAGTGTTTGTAATTGTCTAAATTAATTGTTTAATCGACGGCACTCCGGTTTCCTCCCACATCACAAAAATATGGAACATTAATTGGACACTCTAAATTGCCCCTAGGTTTTATTGTGTGTGCGACTGTGTGTCTCTAAGTGCCCTGCGATTGGCTGACGATCAGTTCATGGTGCACCCCGCCTCCTGCCAGCTGACATCTGGGATAGGCTCCAGCACTCCCCGCGACCCTCATGAGGATAAGCGGCAAAGAAAATAGATGGATGGATAATAGTTTATTCCCTTAAGTTTAGCATTATACTTTGTTGAGAATTGTTAACATACTTCCTTGACACCAATTAAAACTTTCCTATTAGCCAGGTCTTGCCCCATCTTGTGGTATCTTAGGGCTTTACAAAAGCCCCCCGGCCCCACCCACACACACAGACGCACACACAATTGACCCCTCCGTACAGGGCACTTAACCACGCCTCCTGAAGTGACGTCACGCCACGTGCGCTCACGTAAGACAAACAGTAAAAATGGCAAATACAATACAATACATTCTGAACTGAGACAGACTCTATGCTTCTGATTTCATTCAAATCAACGATATATTATAGACTCTAAATACAATACATTCTTAACTGAGAGAGACGCCATGCTTCTGATTTCATTCATTCACACGTAGCAATGTTATGCTAGCGCAGAACATCTCATTCATTTATACGAGACGTGTATTAAAAATCAAATTTAGGGCATATCTTCGTGCAAACACAGTCTGGTTAAGGTTCGGCCGCGAGCCAGCAAGAAATCAATACGTTTGTGCAGTCCGATCATCACTAAATATCGCTCAACTAAGAATAAGTGTGGCAATCGTTGGCACGTAGCAATGTTATGCTAGGGAAGAACTTCGAATTAATTTATACGAGACATCTATTGAAAATCAAATATAGGGCATACCTTTGTGCAAACATAACTGTTCCGGTTGATATTAGATGGATTTAGTTGACGATGCGGTCTTCCACAAAATTTGATCCAACGAAGGCATTTTTCGTACTGGGTCTTCGGTTTTGGAAAGGGTACGAATCGAACTCCACCAACTAGCCTTTCAGGATACCTGTCGTCACTATTACAAAGTCCGTGACTACACCTCTTAACCATATTTTTTGTTAAATAACCCAAATACGCGATAAAACGCTAACTAAACCTATACTGGACCATGCAATGTTGTCTGAGAAAATGGCGGGAGCAAAAACGGGCTTTGGTTTATGTAGATCTCTGGCCTCTGATTGGTCAATGACGCGGATTGCGCAATATCCACGGAGGGGTCAATTGGTGAATAGCCGAATGCGAATAGGCGGGGGTTCCCAGTATGATTTATGCCAGTAAATTCCCCATGAAAATACCACCAAATGCTGAAAGCAGATCTTCAATAAAGCGTATTCATTTGTGTTGGCGCTACAACAGCATGAAGCCAATTAAAGCACTTAAAAGACAGAAGTGTGCATGTGTGTGTGTGTGTGTGTGTGGCCTGGTTCTTGGCATCGATGCTGCAATAAATAACCAGACTGTTGACAGGAAACTGTCCAACTACCTTGAGCATAATAATGAGGTTATCGTCGCCCGCTGTGACCGTATGATCCCGGCCCGTGTTTTGTTTCTAAGTCCCTCGCCATTGCTGCTGGCAACCGTGTGTGTGTGTGCCAACTGTGTACAGAGGAAGGGAGGTGACCACTTTGGATGTCTTCCCTCATTTTTTTTAGTTTGGCTCCCTTCCAGTCATCTCGTTCTCAAAGTGGAGCCCGGGTATCCCCTTGGGTCCGCGAGCCGTAGCTTGAGGGTCCTCAGTATAGTTTGCATTAATCATTATGTGATACGACCAGTTCAGGGTGGAGTCTGTCTTTCGCACAAAGTTAACTGCGATAGGCTCCAGTGCTCTGTGACCCTTGTGAGGATAAGGGTCTTGGAAAATGGACGGATGGCATTATTATGTGGTAAGGTTTTAAAAAGTGCAGACAGTGATAATCCATCCATCCATTTTCTTTGCCGCTTATCCTCATAATGGCCGTAGGGAGTGCTGGAGCCTACAAGCTGTAAGATGACTACTTAACATTGTAGCAAATTGCGATTTTCCATTTTCTTTGCCACTTATCCTCACGAGGATCACGGGGAGTGCTGGAGCCTATCCCAGCTGTCAATGGGCAGGAGGCGGGGTACACCCTGAACTGGTTGCCAGCCGATCGCAGGCCACATCCAGAGGAACGACCATTCGCACCCACGATCACACCTCGGGGCAATTTAGAGGGTCCAATTACTGTTGCATGTTTTTGGGATGTGGGAGGAAATCAGAGTGAATGGAGGAAACCCATACAGGCACAGGGAGAACATGCAAACTCCACACAGGCGGGTCCGGAATTAAACCCAAAACCTCAGAACTGTGAGGCCAACGCTTTACCAGCTGAGCGACCATGCCACCACAGTGATAATTTTTCATTTTTTTTAATAGGAGGCTGGAATGGATTAATGGCATTTCCATTGATTTGAGATGTGTGGTCACACAACCAATTCAACTCTTATCTCAAGGTACCACTGGATGTACTTTAGTTACATTTAATTGCAGTTTGCATTCTGGAGTGGTCCCTGGAAGAAAAAAAAAAGTTTCCCCTTTCAGGGGTCTCCAGACCTAAACCATAAGGTTAGAGAACTCCCCTATCTAGTTCAAAGAGTCATCGTTTTACTTGAGTTGCAGACACCGGGAGTGCAGGCGGACACAAAAGAAGAGTCCCACCGCACACTCTGCTGCACACTCGTTTGGCTCCCTTGGCAGCAGCACAGCACGCTGACAGACACTTAGATTGTTCTTGACCATTGACTTGCGCTCTCTGCACCGCAAGGTCTCGTTTCATAGCGGGGGGAAACATGAAACGGGTTCCAGGACAGGGTTCACTGCGAGGGCAAGTAGAGGGGCGTTCTTTCCGTCGCTGCCATACCCGCGAACCCCTCTCCTCAAGTCCGGTGCATGCTGGAAAAGGGACTCTCTGTTGAAGATGGTGACGTGGATGTGACGGTTACCTGCCAGTGACTTGTCCGGATGTGATAACAGGAGCAAGATGTGACAAGATAAGCCATGATGAGCAAGCAACTCCTCATCTGAATCTCGGTTGCATCACAGCAAATAGCAAATCATAAACTGCACATACTGTATATTCCCTATGACTGTTATTGTAGAAAATGTTCCCAATGGAAATATTTGTTCCAAAGCCAAACTGTCATCACCATTTTTTAAAGTGTATACTTTTTAACCTGTCGTGGCTGCTTGGTCTTGCAGTATTATGGATTCTACTAACAGAGAACAGTTTCCCTGTATAGCAGGATTTTTGTTTGTGCAGTATATTCACTGTGTTGTAATTTTTATTATGATGATTGATATTCTATAGAAATTGTTTGAGACAGAGAGAGAGAAAGAGGAGAAAAAGCAGTAAAAACAATGACACCATAACAACAAAATAAGACAACATAACATAACATAGGTGATTGATTTGACAGATATGTGACCTGGGAAGGCAAGGTTACACACTCTGAGGAATGGATGTGATGAGCAGCCAATAGGACAGGACAGGATGGCAGGACAGGACAAGATAAGTCAGGACACAGCATGAAAGGAGAGCACTAAGTGGGGGTCAGACAGGCCAAAGCAAGGCAGAATAGGACAGGACTAGGTGGTATGGGAGAAGGTTGGCATGGGGCTGCCTTCCACAGGACAGTATAGAGTCATGCAGCTCAGGGTGGGAGGACAAGGTGTTTTGACAGGACTTGAAGAAGGGGAGCGAAAGGATTAGGTTCATCAGTACGAGACAGTGTAGGCAGGGAGGAATATCATAGGATAGTAAGAGGACAGGACAGAGCAAAGCGAGGCAAAAAGGGAAAGGACAGGTCAGTGTAGGACAGAACAAGGCAGGAAAGGACAAGCCAGGGCACGGCGGGACTAGATGGTACAGGATGGGGCACAGTGGGATGGTGCGGAAGGTCATGGGAAAGGAATGTACGATAGAACAAGGTGAGACAAGATGGGACGGTGGACGGGGCGGGGAGAGTTAACACAGGACAGGACAAGGTACTATGGGAAAGGTTGTGATGGGGCACAGGCCAGGCCACTGTAATAGGACGAGGTGGGCCAGGGTGGGAAAGAGTGTCTGTGTGTGTAGGGGGGATGGGTAACAGCAGATCAGAAGAGGAAAAGATTGACAAAACACAATGGGGGCAGGTTGAGTAGGAGCAAAGTAGGACAAGACCAAATGACACAGGGCAGGAGGTGATGGGAAGACTGTGAACTAGACTGCGAAGCATGCAGTTAACCAGACTGTACTAACTGCTGTGTGGGGAGAGTAGACAATTTTAATCATAAAGGCTGTATAATACCAAAATGACCTGAATCATTTTTCCTGTGTAATCTGCTTCTAAGTCTTTGACTCTCACGATCATCTCTTCCCATTTACACACAATGACAAACAATTCCAGAGCCATTATTTTTATTGATCATCGTCGATTCACCCACTCAAAATCAACACACTCTACAAGAATAAATACACATTCAAAGTAACTCACATCCGTTATAATCTCGTAATGTGGCATTCAAGCATAGTCCAGAGACTGTAAAATAGTCTGTGTTTCAAAGCATGAAAGAACATAAGTGTGAGCATACTTTGCTACAACATGAACAGTAGTATTGAGTGAGTGTCACAGTTCACACTGTTGGGCAACCAGTTGGCCTCTGTGCACGGGGCATCCATCCATTTTCTCAGCCGCTTATCCTCACGAGGGTCGGGGAATCCTGGAGCCTATCCCAGCAGGAGATGGAGTACACCTTGAACTGGTTGCCAGCCAATCATAGGGCACATAGAGACAAAGAACCAGTCGCACTCACAATCACACCTAGGGGAAATTTAGAGTCTAAAGATGAATGCATGTTTTTGGGATGTTGGAGGAAAACGGAGTGCCCCCAGGAAACCCACGCAGGCATGAGGAGAACATGCAAACTCCACACAGGCAGGGCTGGGATTTGAACCCTGCGCCTCAGAATTCTGAGGCCAATGCTCTAACCAGTTGGGCCACCAGTGCTTGGTCCCCGTGCATAAATAAAGAATGGCCGTGATGAGGATCCTCCCTCAGGAGGTGAAGTACGAGTCCTGCATGGAACAGAGGCGGTCGATGGGGGTGAGGAGGGAGGAGGTGTCGCCCAGTGACAGGTAGTCGGCTTCTGGGACATCGCCGTAAAGGGCCTTCAAACCTGAAGAAAACAGCATGTTCAAATTTGATCAGACTGGTCAAATTATTAGGCGCGCCGGCACAATTCCTTTTTTTCACATTAAACAGCTTTGTTGATTTTTCCATAGGTATTACCTGACACTACGCAGACATCAAAGAATCAAATTAACACCGTTCTGACAACGTGCGTTGCTCTTGTACCAAAGTTCTTACTCACTAAGAGATTATTTGTTCAATAATATTAACTTAAATCCAATTCAATTGAATCATTCTGCAATGTCCCATGGTGTGTGGAATTTTCATAATGATACTAATCTAAAATGGACCCAAGTTTTAAATAAAACAACGAAACATAATGAAAAGCTTTTTCAAATAGATGATAAAACTGTTAAATTTTGATGTCCTGTTCTGTATTATGAAATAACATAGAATACAGTGGTGGCTTACCATATGAGTTTAATTAATTCTGTGACTATGCTCGTGACTCCCAGCATTCCTATTTCAAAACATTTTTCCTTATTAAAAAAAAAAACAAAGAAAAAAAATCAATCCCTTACAGAAACCCATTCCTAAAAACAACAACAAACTTTGTATTGTGTTTTGAAAAAGAAAAATAGCACTGTACAATACTGTACGTTTACAAATGTATATTAATGACCATTAACTATTCAGTTATTGCTTCAATTCCATGTACATTGTGCTGCTCCTTCTTCTGCACACCTTGGCCACTTGGGGTGGGCGTGTGTATGTGTGTGTGTTGGGGGGGAATGATAGTAACATTGAGAAGACAACTGGCCGAGGAAGCAGTGGTGATTACCGTAGGGGTACATGTGATCCCCTGGCATCTGAGGTGGGGTCAGGCCATGTCTGAAGGGGTCCACGTCAAAGTCTTGCTGCTCCACCGTAGTGAATCCCATCTGCTGCTGCTGCTGCTGCTGCTGGACGTGCGGGTAGGAAGACGCCAGCTGCTCCAGCTGAGAGGTAGCAAGGCCGTTGGGGGGCGCTGTGGGGCAACGGGAATGACAAAATGAAGGCGTTCGTTCACACGTTCCAGACCCCCCCCCCCCTATAAGGGAAAAACCACAATATGGGGAGCGCACTAACTAAAGATGGAAGTAGGTTTGATTTCCCACAAGATTTGAAAGAAAGAAAGAAAGAAAGAAAGAAAGAAAGAAAGAAAGAAAGAAAGAAAGAAAGAAAGAAAGAAGAAAGAAAGAAAGAAAGAAAGACAGAAAGAAAGAGATTGCTATAAATAGCAAATTTACAAGATAAGAACAGTGCCTACACAATGATGTGAAAATAAATTTTGAGAAAAGTGTAAACAAATGTCGTGACAAATGTAATATCAGTGTAACAATATCAATAACTTTCTCAGAGTAATATCATTACATGTGGTTAGAGTCTGATTTTGTTTGTAATTTTGCATCAATTACAAATTAATGCATCAACGGGAAACTTGCCTGCCCCTCCCCCCCAAAAAAAGAGGTTGGGATTAAAACCATAAATCACGATTTACTTTGTTCTTTACACAAATAATGAACTGATAACAAAACGGGATGTAATGTAAATACATGATAAAAATGTGGTTGTTGCATTATATGAGTGCATGTGGAAAACCAGCATACCATATTTTAAGATGTTGACCTATTGACAAATGTAAATATTTCAGACAATATCACTGCATATGACAACCCATTAAAAAAAGTCTCATATTATTATTATGAAGATAAAACTGTTCAAAAGTCAAGCTTTTTTTTTTGTTTTTGTTTAAAAGTGAAACTATGAGTCTAGCCTTTTCAAAATCTCAGACAAACTAAACGTTTGCACCACAAGGTGGGCCTTCAAGTTCATATTGGGAAAAATTAGTTAAGTTTGAAACCGATTTAGCAGGATGGCATATGACCGGAGAGAGCCAATCACAAGTGTCGGCCTTAGAAAGAGGAAGTGATCTTTTACAATAGTTTTTCCAAATGTGGCTGAAATTATAATCATGGAATTTTCCAAAAGCAAATGTCATGTAATTACACATTCATTACAAATAAATAAACCTTGTGATTAATTTACATCATCTTGTTGCATGTAATTGGTCACTCTCCAACAGAATATCTTTCTATAGATCTTCCACAAAAAGAGTGATAAAAGTGGAAAAGACCACGTCATCGTGCAATTTACGTGTGACCTTGACCTTTGCGATGGGCTCGCTGTGCTTGTTGCTCCTGAGTCGGCTGCTCCTGTTCCTGCTGCTGTTGCCTCCTGGCCAGTTTCTTCATCTAAAAAAAAAAAAAAAAATCAAAAATCAAATGAAAAGAGTGTGTTTATTACACAACCAACAATTAGGTGAAGGACATCTTTCAGCGCCCTCGATGGAAACCGCTGGAGTTCCACTTTGTGAGGAAATATGAGGTTTCACGTGGAGTCAGCGTGCGCTGAGATGTCATCAGTTTCCTCTATGAGGAGATAAAAAGGCTGATTTCACCTCTGGCGCGCAGTCACCGTGTCGAAAGAGCCTTTCTTATACTGCATGAGCGCGTGTGAATGTGTGTGTGCGTGTACATGTGTTACCTTGGCTCTTTGGTTCTGGAACCAGACCTGCACGACCCGGACAGTGAGGCCGGTGTCCGCTGCCAGGGTCTCCCGTACCTATGATTAAAATTCAGGAAAAACAAAAGGGGTAGATTATAAAAACATATAAAAAAAAAAACAGAAGTCCAGTGTGCGTGTGTGTGTGGTTTTTTTGGAGGGGGTGGGGTACATTGGGCTGAAATTGCGTTGTCATTTGTGAACAACTCATTCAACGTAACAAATCTTTTGGTTTGACGTCAATCTCATTCAAATGACATCTAACGCATGTTAATATTAAATCATTATGAAATCCTAATTCACACAAAAAAAAACAACAACAAGGCGACACAGTCCAACATTTGTTCTACATTATGAGGACAAACAGCTAACTCGCTGGTTTCAAACTCAAGGCTTGGGGGCCAGACGTGACCCACCACATCATTTTACGTGGCTCCCTAAAGCTAATCCATCCATCCATCTTCTTAGCCGCTTATCCTCACAAGGGTTGCAGGGAGTGCTGGAGCCTATCCCAGCTGTCAACGGGCAAGAGGCGGGGTACACCCTGAACTGGTTGCCAGCCAATCGCAGGGCACATAGAGAAAAACAACCGCTCATTCTCACAATCACACCTAGGGGCAATTTAGAGTGTCCAATTATTGTTGCATGTTTTTGGGATGTGGGAGGAAAACGGAGTACCCGGAGAAAACCCACGCAGGCGGGTCCGGGATTGAACCCGGGACCTCAGAACTGTGAGGCCAACACTTTTACTAGCTGATCCACAGTGTCGCCGCTCACTAGATAGCCAGGCCAAAATTTTATGTTTCCCATTACATGTTAGTTAGAAGCTGGCGAACTAAGTGGAAAATCTTTGTAGTTGTTATGAATTGAATTTTAAACAAAATTATTTGAAAACATTGTACACTCTAAATTGTTGTGAGTGCGGCTGTTTGTCTGGTTCTGCCCTGCGATTGGCTGGCAACCAGTTCAGGGTGTACCCCGCCTCCTGCCCGTTGACAGCCAGGATAGGATTCAGCACTCCCCGCGACCCTGGTGAGGATAAGCGGCTAAGAAAATTGATGGATGGATTACTCGAAAACAAATTTAAAATGTGTTCCTAATGAACTAATCGCGTCGAAACTTGTGTTAAATAGGAAAGAGCGCACCCCTGCCAACATTTAAAGTGCATCTTGACACTTGGAAGGCGTTTTAAAGGAGAGAAAAATAATAACTTTACCTTCCGACACGGCTTGGAGGAAACCTCAAAGGAGGCTTTGAAGATGCGTCTTTGCTGGGTGGTCAAAATGGTGCGAGGCCTTTTGGGACGTTTACTTTCCTGCCTATCACGTTTAGTCCGTCGACTTGTGGCAGTCCCTGAGTCCTCCTCCTCCTCCTCCTCCTCGTTATCTTCGACGGCATTGTCGCTTTTACCTAAATGAACGCCGCAAAACGCAGATGGACAGTCAAGTGTTAGGTTATTTTTAAAGTATGTATTTTTAAACAGATTACTTCATGATGCCGCGTACCACTTTGCATTACCATGACGACTACAGGGCGTTAATGCTGGGGGGGACAGGCCTGCAGAGTTTAGGTATCCACTAAACTGTAGTTGAGGGTCCCTAAACCATTAATTAGATGTCCGCAGATTATTTTTTGCAATCAATTCTTCCTGATCATTCCAAAAAGAAAAAAGCATACCTAAATGCTGGCACACCGCTTGAGCAACCATAATAAAGCAATTACAGTACTCCTCCCTATCTCAGTTTTCATATGATCACATAAATCTGATAAGACTGCAAGATTGAAGTTGTTGTTTTTTGGAACAAAGAGACAACAGTCTTTTTTTCTAGTGACCATTTTTTTTTTCTTGAAAAAAGGCAATACTTCATTACTCCTAATATTGTGTAAAAATATGATTAAAATATTAATTTGCATCGCAGTACATTTGAAGCCAACTCTAGCACGAGGACACCACGGAACAGCGTCCCGGTCCACATGGGACCCCCCCACCTGTGTCGGATGAAGTCGGGCTGGCCGCACGCTGGTGGTAGCCCCCCCTGGCGCACAGCGGCCGGCCTTCCCTGACCACGCAGCGGTCTCCGGTCCTCAGCGGGGCGGAGCACACGCTGCAGGCGAAGCAGCGCAAGTGGAAGACGGCGGGCCCGGCTCGCAGCACCAGCTCTGCGGGGGAGATGCCCGCCGCGCAGCCGGCGCAGCGTACTACAAACAGCCTGGTGACAGAAGTATTACACAATCGTGAGCAGGCAATAGTTTTCATACATATGTGTCCCGCGTTAAAATAACTTTATTTTCATTAATTCATATTAATTTATTCATTTATATTCGTTAATGGCTCCTGTATTTGAACTTAGGCAGACCGTCAGGAAATAATCTTCATTCATCTCGATTCCCCGCAGCTCATCAGTATGGCACTAATACAAGTCATTCTTTGGAGACAGTAAAGAATATATGACTGCGAGTATTTCTCTGTCTCCATGTGTATCACCACTCGTTGTGTTCATTCCACTGCTCAAAGGTACATAGCACCGGAACACTGAAGCTATTTAGTGCTAGTGTTACTAGCACCAAGTGGGTGATTCACTAGTGGTTGATTAAAACACACAAGTAGAACTATCTCCTTGTTTCGCCCATTAACGCTGTTTGCACGTTATTTTGAAGCACTTTTTTCATGGCCTGAAAACACCCAGTGCAGCACAAAATTGTTGAAAATAAAGGTAAGTAACGTTCATTAGTACCGTAATTTTTCACACGCTTTCAACCCTGCGGTTTATGCGGTGATGCGGCGCTAGCGTTAGCACACCTGGTTATATGTCTCGGTACACAGAAAGAGTTTCACGTTAGCTCTGCGCTAACACTAGTGCCGCGCTAACACTAGTGCTGGGCTAGCATTAAACTCTTTCTGTGTACCGAGGCTTATACCCAGGTGTGCTCTGTAGGCCGGGAATTACGGTAAACATCCAACATATCAAATGTTACTGTCAATGCTTCGAGTTTTTCCTTACTCTTGTGTACTGTAAGTCATTTACAGTTTGCCCCTCACCCCAGGGTATTCCTCACATACTCTGGCCATGGAAACTCTTGCCTCCAACTTCTTAAGAAGTTCTGATTTGTCAACAACACTAATTCATTTACTTTTCTCACGTTTGTCATGATTGGATGCCATCGTAAAGGACTTGTGTACTGTACCATGTTGGAGAATTGACGCATACTGAACTACTGTACCAGTCTACTACCAAAACACAGCAGCCAATTCTGGAACTATCGGACTTTGCTGGCTCCATGTGGGCTTTTTGAGTTCCATCTGGAAACTCCCATTTGTGCAGATTTTGTCCACCAAGTACAGATTTTGTTTGTTCACGACGGTTTTACTATACACGTCTCTGCCCTAAGCACAAAAACAGCGAATAATTGAGTTTTTCAGCTAATAATATCAGCTCGGTTCCCAGGGAATGTTGATGTGTTTGAATGTCACTCTGAATGCCCCAAGGCCTCTAACCCTCTCCTTGACTTGACACCCCCTGCCCCGAACCCCCCCAACCCCAATCCTCCCACTCCAGCAGCTCAGACGCATACCCTCAGCATGGCGGGTGCGCATCTTAGCGCCTGGCAACCAGGAGCGGCGCAGGCTTAGCCGCACCGCGACACCGTTGCCGTGGCTGCGGCTGCCGTGCCCGCGGCCGAGCCCCCGGGGAGCGTCCAGAAAAGGCTCACGGCAGGCCGTGGCTCCAGACGGAGGGGGGGAATCAGATATCCCGGCGGGAGAGGCTGGGCCGCCGGTCCTAGGAATTATCCGAGGAATTATCTTTAAGTCTGCTCAGCCAAATCGGGACAAAGACAGAGACGCCCCCCGCTCGACCCTCAAGCAGCGGGACTATTGTCCAGCGGCTGGCACCGACCCATCTTGGGCCTGTCACGCCTGATGATGCGTCATCATCCTGGACTGCAGACCTGACTAGCGGGTCACCCGACCACTCAGCACACTGGCATGAGAAAGTGACAGCTCTTTACAATTCTCCGTACGTTGCTTAAGTTTCAAACTTTAATGACAGAGTATCCTGTACTGTATTTAGTGACTTAATTCATTTTTAAATGATTTAGAAATACACAAGACTATATTTTCACATTGGTATTTTTTTAATTTCTATGTTTTATCAACATTTTATTTAAACTGTATTCACAAATCGTATTAAAGACATATACTATACTCGTTGTATAACAAATGATGTGTTTTCATTTAAAACAGGAATTACTGAACATTAGTGCATAATGCATATACAAAATATCTGATAACGATATCTAAGAAAAGAAAAGATTGAGAGCATCGTACTAAACACAATTAATAACAATTATAATAATTACATATATGATACATGTAACCTACTTGGAAAGATTCCAAAGGTGTACTTGTATTGGAAAGTGACACTAAATATGTGCGCAGAACTTTTACAAATACTTACAGTGTAAATAAACATAACTGTTTGTAGTACATAATCTTTTGATGGCATGCAGAGGAAATTATGTATAAACATTTAATGATACTGTATACTTGAGTTAGCTAGTTGTGTTTCTTACATTTGATCTACTTTACCTTTCTACCATTTTTCTTCGAAGTTTGCATCTCTAAAAAAAAAAACCTTGTTTGACCTTGACTGCAGATGAAATATAAAACATTTAGTTTTTTTCTATTTTTATGTTAACCAGACTGATGACAACCCTGGAATGCTAAACTGTTGCAAAACACACAATAGCGAAGTAATTACTAACCACGATACCATTGCAAATACTTCAATTTCACTTAACTGCTCTGAAAATGATCGGCTCTTTATTCTTTGTTCATCTAATAAATACTTTTCCGCCATGCAACAGAAAGTACAATTAATCTAACCTAACCTTAACCCTATACAATATACAGTACTTATTACTTCGTACAATACTTACTTAGTACTTACAGTACATTTAAACTTTGGTTGGTAATGTCCAGTGAGATTTTTCTCAGGTAAAATCTTGGGTGGGATACTACAATAGATTAATATTCATTTAAGTACAGTTCAGTAGTACACTGCTTTAAAAAAAAAAAAAAACATATTAAAGGTACACGATTTATCTGACAGTTGAGGTAAAGCGGTCACCGAGCCCACATATTGACAACGAACAAGTCAAGGTCCACGATTGGCTGGGATTGGCTCCCTCGTGAGGATAAGCGGCTCAGAAAATGGATGGATGGGCAAGCAAAGGCGCTGCTACATCCTTGTCAAAAGGTCAACATCCTATTACATTCCTCTGACTCTTGCCGTGCGGTTGCCGGGGGAAACGACAAAGTCGCGGGGTCGGATGGGGTCTGCTTGACCCATGTGGGTCGTCCGCCCCGCGGCCTCGGAGGTTGGTATGCACTTTAATATGGCCGACGTGCCGGGGCTGCGCATTCCTGAACGCGTGAATCGGTGAAGTTGGCCGGGGGGAGTCGGAGAAATATTTGGAATATTTCCATTTTTTGGTGACACGACGAGGCAACATCAATGCTGAGATGTTGTCTAACTATTTTTTTGTTATTTTATAGACAATATTGTCAATTGGAAGTTATATACTCCTTGGAAAAATAGAAGAAGGGAAATTGTACCGAGCAGTGCAAGGAATGCAGTATACATGCCCTTCGACTAACACGGTAGCTTCTGTCACACTTGTACCTCATAGCGATCACAAACATACGATTGTTTATTGTTATTTACATGAAAGAGGAGCGGCACGGTGGATCAGCTGGTAAAAGCCTTGGCCTCACAGTTCTGAGGACCCGAGTTCAATCCTGGCCCCGCCTGTGTGTAGTTTCCATGTTCTCCCCGTGCCTGCGTGGGTTTTCTCCCGGCACTCAAGTTCCCCCCCGCCCCACAACCCAAAAACATGTAACATTAATTGAACACTCTAAATTGCCCATAGGTGTGATTATGAGTGTGGCTGTTTGTCTCTATGTGCCCTGCAATTGGCTGGCAACCAGTTCAGATTGACCCTCGTGAGGATACGCGGCAAAGAAAATGGATGGATGGATACATGAAAGAGGACTCTCAAAAAGAACTTTGGGATAATGAGCTCGATCGAGGTTGGGAATCACCGAGCAAGTGCAGACGTATGAGTTAAGTGGGGTCAAATCGCACTCCAACGCGGACACGAGCTCTAACAGCCCCCGTGCCCCCCCCCCCCAAAAAAAAAAAAAAAAAAAAAAAAACACGAGGCCAGACTGGCGCGGTCGAGCGGACACACACAGAAGCGGATCCGGTTTCCGGATCAGGTGAAGCAGGATCCCTCGCGCGCCAGATACGGATCTCGAGGGTCAAGGACACGGTCGGTCGTGTGGCCGATATGAGCGAGGCGGGCGTCCAGGGCCACTGGAGCGAGGAGGAAAAACTCAATCTGCCGACCGGCGATCTGAGGAGCCAACGTAAACACGGCAGTGACATGCGGGAAGACGAGAATGCCTTCATCGCACTGTGGCGCTGGAACATCAGTGATCAGCTCTTTAGGCTTTAGTCTTTAGAACAGTCTTTCAGGCTCACTATTTGCCAACGACTGTTAACATTTTGACAATTGTTGTCATTTATTTTATGATAATTTTTTTGTTAGGGTTTCTTAATTGGTAAAAAAAAAAAAGTGGGTTTTTTTTCCCCAAATATGAAAACATTTCAATGTGTGATTTTTGAATGGAAGTCCACATTGAGTGATTATCAAATAAATTAGGAGTCAAGTGTCAGAAGATGTCAACAATACATTGCAATTATTCACCAACTCAAATCAAAGTGGTACCATATTTTTAAAATGTTTTCATTATTTTTATTTTGAAAACAATACAATCCATTTATGTTTAACATATAATATTTTTACAAAAACCATGAATAATTAGTAAACTATTTTCAAAAATAAATTTCATTTGGGATAGGTTCTTTTCAAATCAAATGTTTTATTTTATACACTGTCACTTGCAAAATAAACATACTGTAAATGAAAATGTATTTGTTAAATTTTCTCATTAAATTAAAATTTTAAATATACAGGTATACCAATAAAAATAATCTAATGTTTTGAAGTAATGTAATGTAAATAATATTATTTAAGGCTGCTCAGTTATTTTACAGGTTTAATTTTCTCTATTAAAACACATTACTATGGATATTGCATTTATTGGATGGATGTATGCACGGAAATGTAATTTAATTGGACTAAAAATGTCAACAATAGTGATGTCAATCTGAAATTAAAATTACAATGTTGTTCTTTAATACTGGGCCATATTAACTAAAAGGTTTTTCATTTGATCATTATTTTAACTTACATTGGGCAAAGTTTTGACTCCATTACAATTTTGTACAAAAGTCTTAACTTGTGGAATATAGTCTCTGAAATCATAATTTTAGCTAATGTGTGCTAAGATACAAAAGTCACTTGTCAATAAAACACTGCCATAATTAAAAAAAGCCACATTTTAGACAAAAAGGTATTTGCCATCGCACATTGACCGGTCGGACCAACACTGTTACTAGGAAAAAATCCAATTTCACTTCATTGGTCTGTAAATTACAATTGATTCCCACCGTCAGCGACAAACTTTCAGTCGTTTCTTCAACGGGAATCAGCCCAAAAAGACAAATACAAAATGAGAACACTCGCCAGGAGCTGCTGTAGGGCACAATTCTTGTCCAGATGCTAACAAGGGAACTTTGGGCTACTTTTCTCAATAGCAAAAGACACCTTACTGAATATTCTCAACTCATATATAGCATACAAGAGGATGACCTGAAAGAATTCACAAATACCAATCAGTCTGATGATTAACTAACAACTAACTAACAAACTCATAACAATATCAGCAGTTACAAATGCAAGTAAAGAGCAACGTTTAGCTTCATTTTGCAGGAAATCACCTGTTCACACATGCTCTTGTTCAGATCACTAAAGCAGAACAGAAATGTATATTCTAGTGTCGAGTGTGCCGATGCGGGCTTCAAGTTGACAAATTAATATCTCTACTAAAGTATGACATTGGCATTAAATTGCATATAAAAACCTGTAAATGTACAAAATAACATACAATAAATGTACAAAATAAGATACTTTGAGAATTTCCCTTATCATGGGGGTTTGTGGATTGTAACCCCTGCAATAGACAAGGTTTTACTGGACATAAAATCGTGTTCCTTGACTGGTAAATGAAGGTACCACTATCAATATTTTGACATTTTTGATTGGTGATTTGGTGCAACATTTTTCGAATGTAAAATATGTGCACTGACTTAGTAAAGATTGGGAAACATTGTCGAAAAAAAATGCCACGGGACAGCCGGTGCAAGCCCATCGGAAGCGGGTGTGCTACATTCAAAGACGTGAAAGCTCAGAGGCGGAGCTCTGGCACCAGCCCTCCTGCTAATTGGTCAGGTCAGATATTTCACGGTCGGATAAGTGTCGTCCCATAGCGCCACACAGGGTCCGCGTCAAGACCGGCTTTCCAGATGCCGCGCCGCTTTGAATGCCAGGAGCTTGCGGCGGTCGCCGTCCGCCAAAATAAGTTCACGCCAATGTCGCTTTTGATGGGATGCTTCTGACATATGGCCGCCTCACAAAACCTGCCCCTTTTTTGGGAAGGGGTGGGCAGTAAAAACTAAGGACAAGTTATTGTGTTTTATTTCAACTCATATCTAGCATACAAGAGCCTGATCTGAAAGAATTTACAAACACCAATCAGTCTGATGAATGGCTAATCCACAAACTCATAACAACATCAATAGTTACAAATGCAAGTAAAAAGCAATGTTTAGCTTCATTTTCATTTTATTTCTAATGTGTAAGGTGGCAGTTATAAGAAATGAATGACAAAGCAAAACAAAGATATTGCTATTTACTTTTTCCGATTTCAGCATTTTCAGATTTTTATATAATACGTATCAAAATATTTACAGTATCAGATATTCTTTGCTTTTTTGTGGTTTTCAACTGGACTAATGATACTAACAATTTACACAACAGTAAGCAAAAACTGTGCATGAAAGACATGTCATTATCCAACCCACTTATCCTCACAAGGGCTGCAGTAAAGCTGTAGCCTATCCCAGCTAGCTTCGGGGATAAGCAGACTACACCCTGAATTGGTCGCCAGTCAGTCGCAGGGCACATATTGACACCATCACTGAGCGGGAATCGACCCCGTGCTGCCAACACCAAAGGCAGGCGTGTGAACTGGTACACAATTAGTGATATCTGAAATTCAGGACCATTTTACAGTTTGGAACAGAAAAAAGTCCATTATATCTACTAAGTAGCAGTACTGGCTTGTACAACTACACATCTATGTAGGGTCCATGCCCATTTTCCAAGCTGCTTATCCTCACAAGGGTCGCAGGAGTGCCAGAGCCTATCCCAGCTAACATTGGGGAAAAGGCAGACGACGCCCTGAACCGATCGCCAGTCAGGGCACATGTCGACAGCATCACTGAGCGGGAATCAATCCCACGGTGCCCGCACCAAAGTCAGCCATGTCCACCACTACACCATCAGTGGTCTATGTAACGTTTGTGAAGTAAACGTGATTCGCTAATTTAATGGTATTTCGCCGCAAGAATGAATTGTGATCCCTCCACTAGTGGACAAGGACGAGTATCAACTCTACACTCTCATTCGCTGATGCCAACGTCCTTCAACAGATAAAGGCCCTGCCTTTGAAAGCCCCACACATTTGAAGTCCCAGATACTACAGTGTTGAACATGACCGGAAGGTGACAAAATCAACACATTATTTTGCCTAGCCATTCTGTTTATTTTCCTAGTATGTAGCTGCCTTTATCATGAATAAGTACAGAGGCCGCTGCATTCTTTATGGTAGTCAAGTCATGTTTCCATGTGGTTACCTCCTCGCCATATGTCGGCCCGCAGCTTGTATTTTACCGGCCCAATGGGCTTCCTGATTTTATCACCTTTTGACAATGTGTCACTTAAGCTCCGCCCCTGCTTTCTTGTGTGCACGTGTATGTATGGTTTTGTGTGTTTTTGTGTGTGTCACACCTCCCACCCACAGTCACCTTGTTCTCTCAGGGAGACAAGTGGGCCAAGTTTCCTGGAAGTCAACAATGGTGTTAAGCAGGAACACGCGATTGGTTATGAGAAAGTATTTACAGTCACCTCGAGATTTTATACATCAATAAATAACGACAACCGATGCAAGAGATGGATTTAAAAAAAATAATAACCTGTCTACAAATACTTTACTGCCCCCACCAAAATGCAATTATGTACCTTGAGTGAGTGTTTATATTTCCCACTTATCAAGTCCAATAAGTGCCTTGATATACTACTTTAATCTGTTCCTTGACAACACAAATAAGTCCATCCATCCATTTTCTTTGCTGCTTATCCTCACAAGGGTCATGGGAAGTGATGGAGCCTATCCCAGCTGTCAACGGGCAGGAGGCGGGGTACACCGTGAACTGTTTGCCAGCCAATCGCTGGGCACATGAAGACAAACAGACGCACTTAGCATCTAGGGGCAATTTAGAGTGTCCAATTAATGTTGCATGTTTTTGGGATGTGGGAGGAAACCGGAGTGCCCGGAGGAAACCCACGCAGGCACGAGGAGAACACGCAAACTCCACACAGGCGGGGCTGGGATTGGACCCGGGTCCTCAGAACTGTGAGGTCAACGCTTTACCAGCTGAGGCACCGTGCTGCCCGCTAGTCGTGTATCTCAAATCATCTTTCCCCATTGAAATGAATGGAAATGCAATTAATCCTTCGAGCCTCCCCCAAAACACAAAATATTTTGTTGTTTTAAAAAGGCAAAGTAGCGCTTTAAAATATTGTACCTTAGAAAATGTGAATGAATGACATAATTGAATAGAATGTAAGGAATGAAACTGTTTGTTTGGCATGATTGCAATTTCTTCTTTCTTCTTCTTACATATGTTCAGTTTGACAGTAGATTTAGAAGGAGATTCCCAATAAACAGATTGAAGCATCATTTTGGAAGAATTGATCTCTTTCTTCCAAACTGCTGCCTCTCATGAAGTGAGTTCACTACCACCACAAAGCGCTTTTATTTCAAATTTGTTTTACTTGTTGTGCATGACTGCACTTATCATTCACAAATGGCCTGCTGAGGACGAATCGCATCAATTTCATGCCACACACGTGAGGTGATACCTCACGTTTGGGCTCTGAGCATCTATGATATGAATGTAAAATGGATAAATTGGTTTATGTAATGGTGCCACTCACTCAGCATAGTCCCGTTTGCAGTAGAGTCGCTGATCCCGCACGAAGCACGAGTCTCGCAGCTCGTCCCCGCACGCCCAGCAGCGCGCGCACGCTTCATGCCGGAGGCCGTCCGCTACCCGGAGCAGGAACCTGTCGGCGATGGGCCTGCGGCACCCCGCGCACACGGGCCTCTGCTGCATGTCTGCAAGTTGCAACATGCGCAATCAATACACGGCCACGCGCACTTACAGTACAAACTCGATGGGCGTCACGTGACACAACCTTTAGAGTGACCAATTAGCACTTTTCAAAATCAATATTTCCATTAGTTTATACACAACTCCACCCATGCTGGGTACAAATTATCCCCCCAAAAATGGAGGAAATCCATTGTCAATTTATCTCCAGAAAATTGTCTTGTAAAATGAAATATCACTGTTTACACTATATCGTACATTATCTAACGTGCATTCAAATTTGTTCAAATAATTTCACGTGTGTTTATTTTTGCTAACTCATTCCTATTTACTACATTTTCATCAAGTAAAAAACATTTGTCGAATCTTGGGAAAACACTTGACATATAGTCATATTAATTTTTTAAAAGTAAATGTTATTTGTATTCATCTATTAATTTATCTATTTATACATTTTTATGTCTAACGGTAATGAAAAACCAAAACTTTACCAAATATATTAATTTTTAAATAAAACAAAATATGGCTTCAATTTTCTGTACACATTTTCTTGTATATAAAACAACTCATCTTGTACACAGTATTTTTTTTACATTTTCTCTTATTAAACAATGAATTTGTATTTCAAGTATCATTAAACATGAATTTAAAAAAACACAAAATTATTTGATCAAATATACAAATACACATTTACCCCAATTTCCCTCCACCTCCATCTGTAGGTAAACATTTTCACCAATTACACAATTCAGTGCTATCAAATATGGGAAGTGACGTCCATACCTTCTTCAAAGGAGCTTTCAGAAACGCCGCAAAAAGTCGTGAGGGTCTTCTCAGAGCATCTCCATGCGTGTGGAAAGCGGCGACATTTAACAATCAGATGCCTGCTGGAGGTTTCTCCTCCTAGGAGATTATCCTTCCCCTTGTCAACTTGTTCCTACACTGTTGGGACTTTTTTATCAAGTATTCTGACAAGTGAGAGAGAGAGAGAGAGAGGAGAGAGAGAGAGAGAGAGAGAGAGAGGGAGAAAGAGAGAGAGAGAGAAAGAGAGAAAGAGAGAGAGTTGCTCCACGTGTAAGTGCAGTTACCCCTTTTTGCCACACACACGCACCCACGCACACTCATACACACTCTGGTTTTGCCCCACAACGCCACCACAAAAATATCCCTCATCTTGCTATTACATGTACAAAGTGCATTGCATTAAAACCAATTGATCCCAAAAGTTCCTTAATGTTACTCATTATAGCTCATTATAACCCGTATAATACATCATGTAAGATCGTGGGGAGAAATTGTGATTTCACTGCAGCATATTACACCATAGTAACACTGCAAAACAGTTTTTCACCATTTTGGGTTTCCTGATTTTTTGGGGGGCATGTCTTAAACGAGGTCCAGTGACCCATCATATTTGATTTGCCTCTCCCCGACTATAGATAGTTTTTAGCGATGTGACCTCATCCGGGCATGTTGTATGGGTTCACTACTGACGCACCGTTCACTCTACCGCTTTTGCACACTGACCGGAGTTACACAAATGTTCGTACAACTGTTAAAAGTGACGCATGATGGCTAAAAATGTTTTGGAAAGTTATCGGGGCTCATTAGATGTGGCTTCACAAAACCGTTATGACAAGAAGTGCGCTTTGATCGACAATATCGACCCATATCCCTTGGGGAAACACAAATGGAGCAAGGATTTCGAACTGTGGGCGTCGGTAACCTCTCCACACATCGTAAACTATCTCATCTTTTCGACAAGCGCTTATACCGTGGACTAGCTAAAGAATTACAAAGGTCTGGAGGCCTAAACCAATTCATCAATGGCTGGGTTTGTCATGTAGCGGTATCCATTGTAAGCAACCTGTCTCCACACTGCTAAGGTTAGTGTACTGCACAATGCAATTTAAATATGTTGCACATGACTACAGTCAGTGTTGTGTTAAATTATGTTGATTATACCAACGAAAGAGGTGTAGATTATTATTTTTGTTTTTGTTACCAAGAGGGAGAAAGAGAGGTTCTACTGGGACGAGTCCCAAGTAGAGCCCGCACCTCTTTCTCCACTTCAGCGGCTACATTTTTAACTCAACTCACGAAACAGCTAGCGGTGCGGTAAATCGTTTTTGCAAACTTATTATAATAAAACAGAAAATACAGATTTTGGAGACATGCATTGCATTCACACACAAGTATTATGTAGGCCAATGGCCCGAAAGAATACTTCTCCTTCACTTAACTTAGTTATTGCTAAGTAGGTGTGAAATTCTAAAAGCTATCCAATACTTACCGAGAACAAAATGCTCCAAGCAAACTCAGACGTAAGGGAATAACTTTGCTGCTAGATCAGCTCTGCTAATACGAAACAGCCCCAGTTGTCGCTGTTTGGTTGCTATCTGCTCCGTTTTCGTGCACTGGTTCTTGATCACAGCTGGCAATCGAAAGAAAAAACGCTTTAAAAGGCCCACTTTCGTTTGTGCAACTGATAACATAGCAGTGCGCCCCCATTTATACGGCTTTCTGAAATGATTGCTGCTTAGTTAATGTTTGTTGACTCGAATTTACCCATCCAAAATGGCGCCCGTTCTCTAAACCGGAAGGTGTGTGACGTCAGTCGAAAACTATCTATAGAAGAACTTGAGCGCCTTCAATCCCCCCAGTGGCTATCCCGTGCAAGCTAGCTAGCTGTGCTAACTTGCCCCAAAAATTATCTTCACTTAGGATCGTCCAATGGCACGACCACTTTAGAGTGCCTCGTTGTCTTCCAAGGGTGTGTGCTCATCATAGATATAGGTGGAAAAGTAAGGCGGCAGGGGGGAAGTCAATGAAAACGTCTGACTTGAATTCCAGTGTAAAATCAATCCAATGTCACCAGACTGTCCCTGAAGGCAACAATATTGACAATAAGCTCTATTGCCCCATCTAGGGGACCAGATGGAACTACAAATGCTGATTCAAAACCAAATAAATACATAAATAAAGTTTGAGTGATTTTGCACTATCATTCCAATTTTTAACCTGTGAACGCTTTAATTCTATATAGAGAACATTAAAATACAGAGACAAAGAGTTTCACATGTATTTCCTAATAACTTTATTCTGTAAGAATATTCAAATGTGTTTTAAGAAATGTTGTTTTGTACAATTACTCTATGAATAAAATCTGATTCTTTCTCAAAAGCACCGGGTTTCGGCTTCGAAACAGACACCTGCAATGTCCTATTTACAAAAAAAAATTCACTGTGGCGCTTGTAGTCAGTCCTCACTGCAGCCTTGAAATAGCGTTTCGGATTTAATTACAATGTTTCTTTTTTTTCTTTTGGAATCGTTATAAAATGTTCAACTTTACAATTTCAGCATCCTTTTCCCCTCCCAATCCACCTCCACGTCGCTGACAAGGGCTATTTACAAGAGGGGGGATTTGACAGGGGTCATGTGATCTGATGCGGCGCCTCCAGCATCTCCATGAGGAAGGTGTCGATGGGCGTGTCCCCGATCAGCTTGAAAAAGAAAAGGTGCTCCAAGCACTTGAGGCCGATGGAGCGCAACGCTGGCAGGCGGAGCAACAGCTTGGCGAACCTGAGCAAAAACGACACACGCGCAGTTGTCGGCGACACAATTCATGATGGAGACTTGCAAGAGATTTTTGTCACCAACATATACTCACAAATCGGAAACTGCGGATTCACATGTTCGCAGATTCTTTTTATTTATTTATTTTGAGATTTTTTTGGGGGGTCTTTTTAATATTACTTTTTTGAGAGAAGACTACCCTAAAATTATTTTTAATTATACCATCCTAAAAATAAAAAAAATAAAAAATGATTTCAATGCAATATAAATTTATACCCCAAAAATTCAATTAATTCATTTTATTTGTTTTTAAACAGGCGGCTCGGTGGATTAGCTGGAAAGTGTTGGCCTCACAGTTCTGAGGACCCTGGCCTTGCCTGTGTGGAGTTTGCATGTTCTCCCCGTGCCTGCGTGGGTTTTCTCTGGGCACTCTGGTTTCGTCCCACATCCCAAAAACATGCAACATGAATTGGACACTCTACATTGCCCCTCGGTGTGATTGTGAGTGCGACTGTTGGTCTCCATGTGGCCTGCGATTGGCTGGCAACCAGTTCAGAGTGTACCCCGACTCCTGCCCGTTGACAGCTGGGAAAGGCTCCAGCACTCCACGCGACCCTCGTGAGGATAAGCGGCAAAGAAAATGGATGGATGGATGCATGTTTTTAAACATTTAAACTACTTTAATTCCTTTTTAAAAAATGCCTCTTTTCCATAGTTTATCATAATTAAGACAAATATCTTTTTGCATTTTGTGTTATCAAGATGTGGTCTTTCCATAAAATACTTTATAATTACCAAGCAATAGTACAAAGTTTGATAACGTCACCAAAAAAAATGTGCTGAATTGAATTGAGGAAATGCGAAAGTGGTTCCCACCTGCCCGGCTGGTCCGGGTATTTGTGTTTGGTGTAGGACTCCAGTGAGGCGTAGACCTTTTCTCTCAGTGCCTCCACCTCCGTTGGGTTGGACAGGCCTTTTGCATCTGAATCAAATGCACAGAGGATGAGACGTGAAAACACAACAACAGCGACAGTCACAGAAATGACACTCACAAACATTATAGTCCTTGGATTCCATTTTTTTCATTCGTGTTATTATTTATGATTATGAGTATTTGTATTATATTTTCTACATAAATAAAACATTTGAAAATCATATCTCCCATTGCCCCCCCCCATTCCATTTTGTGTTTCTGAAAGCGTCGAAAGAGTCATTCTCAATGTCTGTGGCGCTATCTAGTGGTAGGTTAAAGAACACTTTGGCTACATTTTTAATTGATAAATATTTGACTTAAATGTTTTTAATAAAACAAAGTAGTATTTAAATTATATAATTATGGTACTATTAGAAGTCCTGTATTCATTACTTAATTATTTTAGTTTTAGACATGTACATGTCTTACTAATTACTAAGAGATTACCTGGATTAGTTTTCTTTTTATAACAGGGTGCTAAGTACATGCACGTTTTTTTTACATTATAACTTTGAAACTGAAAATATTTTTTTAGGATGTAATATTTCTTAACTCTGGGATTTTCTGGGATAAAATTGTCAAATCCTCAATTTTCATTTTATTTCAGTCGAGTCCCCAATAAACATCTAAGTACATAAATTCTAATGATGGTACTGTTAAAAAATTGTCTACATAAGTTTGAAAACTGGAAATCTAGATGAAGGACATAGTTTCTTAAATAAAAATTACAGTTCACAATTGAAAATAAATAAACTGAAATACTCAACATATATTTTAATATAATAACGTTTTAGAATTTTAATAACAAAATGAACACTTGCTGTAATATTTTTTATGGATTAAATGACAAAATTGTAAAATCCCTTTGATGTTTTATCAAAGTACAGCTTGAACATTTTGAAGATAAATTTATTTTCTCTTTAAATAATGAAATGTTATTCAATGTTATGTTTATCAAATAAGGGCTTTCCATCATTTTCTGGACGATTTTTGAATGAACTCGGCAGAGCCTAAGAGTCACTTGCAATCCAACTTCTTGGTCACTTCTGCTAAAGAGGTAATAAACATATCGTGACAGCAGAATATTTTCAACCCTTTAAGCCTACCGAAATTATCAAAAAAGTGAGAACGAAGAGAAAAAAAATGAATGCGACCACTACGGTAAATAGAAAAGTAGAATCTTTTCTACGGCTAAAGTCATGCTTGCTTGTGGCGTTGCATACAAAAATTAAGCAAGCTCTCGATATGGACGAATTTCCGCATCCATAATTATGCAAATCGTGACGTAGACAGGGGTATTCTAAGGTGAGTGGTTGAAGAAGCACTGACCTGGGTTGAAGAGGACGATGGCTCGCAAGCAGCCCAACTCGGTTTTATCCATCTGCATATCCTTCATTTTGGACACGAGCTCTGTCAGGACTCTGCAGTGATATCACATACATAAGGTAAGTCAAAAATTAAGCAAAGGAAGCCATTTGAAATTCCTGGTTAACCCACAAGTCAAAATTTTTTATTGGCATATCCTGTATCATTTCAGGTTGATAATGAAACCCTTACCCAATTCTGAGAGTGTCAGTGAAAACCCCATTAATCAATATATTCTCGGTCTTATTATTTTTCGTTCTTTGCTTCTGACCTGTCAAAAATGGAGCCCACTCCGGCGCTGTGGGCGCTGCTCCTGTGCACGTGGAGGCCCGTGGCCAGCAGGATGCCGTCTTTCACCGTCACTGAGCGATGAGAAAAGGACGCGATGAGCAGCTCGTTCCAACCTGCAAGAAGAAGAACAAAAGCAGCCTAAGTCAAAAGACATCGTTTCCATGGAGGAAATCAGATAGAGCTTTGTGAGCGGCGCACTGAAAAGATAAACCATATGAGGACTAAGTTGGTGTTTGTTTTTTTCCATCTGTCCATTACCCGACCCGCTTATCCTCACAAGAGTCCTATCCCAGTTATCTTTAGGCAGGATGCGGGGCACACTCTGAACTGGTTGC
This sequence comes from Syngnathoides biaculeatus, assembly GCF_019802595.1. Lineage (NCBI taxonomy): Eukaryota > Metazoa > Chordata > Actinopteri > Syngnathiformes > Syngnathidae > Syngnathoides > Syngnathoides biaculeatus. The sequence continues at coordinate 13,667,883 of NC_084646.1, read as the reverse complement.
AAGCGAATCGCAGGGCACATAGAAACAAACAACAAGTTGTAACCACAATCACACCTACGGGAGCGGAGCCAGGACTGAACCCTGGACCTCAGAACTGTGAGGCCAATATATTCTGCCACTGTGGCGATAAACTATGACATTTTATCTGGGGAAAAACAACAACAAATACGTTTTGCGAATATAAAACTTAACTTTCATAAGGTTACAACTACATTCTCGTACTGTGAGCATTTTTATTCCAGGATGGTTTTACAACCAGTATGAGGACTTCTTCATGTAGGCATATCTTTCACCAGCAGAGGCCAGTGCTCCCGCACGCACTGCTGGGACTTTATCTTTGATTTTTGGCTCTACTACCCCATTTAGATTAAATGGTAAATATATCAAGTGAATATCAAGAGACTTTTATTGACCGCCCGCCCTAGAATGACCAATTCCGAAAAAGACCAATAGCGGTATAACAGCTATGTTTTGTGTTTAGTATATTATATACAAACTCAAACTGGACTGTAACTTCAGAGTCCTATAAATCATATGTGTTATGTTGTATCATGTTAAAAAGTGCATACCACCTACACTTGTACCAGTATACCAAGTAAAAATAAAATGAAATAAAATAAAATAAAAATCATTCTAAGTCACGTTGTACCTTTTCTTGTCCACCAGAGGACAGTATAATTACTTTCACAATAAACACACCAACAAGAAGCTCTTACCTGGGTACAGTAATATTACTCCTTTGCAAAATACAAGGTGTATATTTCTGTGACTACTGTAAAGTACTCAGTCTACAACTGTTGCCGCATTGTTTGTGTTTAAACGTGACTGCAACGTTGAAACTGATTACTTTAACCCACCTATTGTGTGTTAGCTTTAAGCTAGCAGACTTTTGTAAATTATGTGGTTTAGTTAAATACACAACGTGTTATTCCCTTTAATTTTTGGTTTTACAGTAAAATTCAACTGGGAATTTCAGTAAACAGCTTAAAGCAAGAATTTGGACGAATCTCCTGTTTGATGCTCCTAACTACATTTATTCTCACATATTAAGACAAAAACAATCTAGACATTACAGTATATGGTGAGAAATTCCCCAAGTTGGTAACATGGACTTTGCTTTTGTAAACTAGCTCCTCTCTACTTTCAGCCATGGTGTTAGTGGAAGCAGTGCACATCAGCTGGCAAATATGTTACTTTGTTTTGGACATCCATCCATCCATTTTTTTGCCGCTTATCCTCACGAGGGTGACAGGGAGTGCTGGAGCCTATCCAGGCAGGAGACGGGATACAACCTGAACTGGTCGCCAGCCAATTAATGTTGCATGTTTTTGGAATGTGGGAGGAAACCGGAGTGCCCGGAGGAAACCCACGCAGGTACGGCGAGAACATACAAACTCCACACGAGCGGGTCCGGGATTGAACTCGGGACCTCAGAACTGTGAGGCCAACGCTTTACCAGCTGCTCCACAGTACCGCCTTGTTTTGCACAAATTATGTAAATAAATAGTTATATAGACAAGGTAGGGTTACCTGCTCGTAAAAGGATGACCTGGTCATCAAGGGGGAGCTCGGAAAAGTGGGGGATCCTCTTGGCCCACTCCACTAAAGTGAAGAGCTGCTTGTCCGCTGCTTGGCAGATGTTGGTGACGGGGTCGTTTGTCTACGGACAGACGAACGGGAAGGTTGAGCAGGCATTCCGGAACAAAAGTCAAGACAACAGAAAATCTGTACAGCAAGCCTTATTTTGGGGTGTTTTGCACAAGATCGACATGCTCCTGAGACTTATGAACAAGTTTTTGGCAAGCCTGAAGTATTTTGGACCACATTGATAGGAATATCACAAGAGTTCTTGCTCCAGCGTGGCGCAATCGCTCCTGTAAATTCGAAGGAGATCATTTGGAAATGGAGACCGAAATAAACTGGACCGAGAAATGGGTGTAACGATTGGACTCTTTGATCCAACCTTCCTCTGGCTGAACAAAAGTGACTTATTGTTGTCTTGATATGTGCATTCAGTCGACTGAAGATAAAAAAAAATATTCACCTCTCACGAACCTCTGTTATCTCAAACATCGTGGATTGAATAGCATTGCTGGTAAACTAACAATAATGACTTTTGAATCTATCTATCTATCTATCTATCTATCTATCTATCTATCTATCTATCTATCTATCTATCTATCTATCTATCTATCTATCTATCTATCTATCTATCTATCTATCTATCTATCTATCTATCTATCTAGCTAGCTAGCTAGCTAGTTAGCTAGCTCCTTATCTAGCTAACTAGCTAGCTATCGTGAAAAATGTTGATTACTTGATGCAGTCACTTCAACATATGTTCTCAAGTTCCTAGTTACTAGCGAGAGGTCTGGCACCATTTTGTAGTAACTTGGAGTGTTATAAATAGTAAATTGCTGTCGGTTAAGGTAAACCAGTCCATAGAAACAAAAACAACAACGCATAGGGTGTAGGTAAATTTTTGAATACCAAACCGCAAATTGGCGCGGAGTCACTGTGGTAAGTCGTCAGCATGATAACATTTGAAAGGGTACGAAAGTACGTGGTGCCAATGTGTCGCTCGCTGCGAAGAACCCTTACCGAGTTCCCGGGGCTGCCGTCGGAGCACGTCTCCGTTTTGGGCTCCACCGCCAGCTCGGCGTCCAGGATCTTGTCCACGGGCATCTCGTCGTTGAAACTGCTAGTCGACTCCACCTCGTTCTCCCCGCGCTCTTTCCCACGCTGCCTCTCTTCCTGTACCGCTACAACACGCACCAGGTCGGAATTTTGCAGTCATCACGTGTGTAACACAACAGATTCAGTATACAGTACGCTCCTGAGCTCATGTTATCAAAACACTAACACTAAATTAACCATCCTAAAAAAAAATACTACAGTCCAACAGAAAGAATCAAATCACTTTTTAAAATAGAAATAAAAATTCGAACTTATGAACAGTATTTGATTGATTGATGAATCTATATGGAACAAGTTTCACTTTATGAGTTGAAGTCATTGAAATAAATGAAGTTTTTCTACCAGTTTTAAATTGACTGATTTGAACCACACGTCAAATGGGCAGGTGCACAATGGCTATAAGAAATCTACACACCCATGTTGCACTGTAGTTTTTTGTGATCTATTGTAGAAATGAGACCAAGACAAACCATTTCCAAATTTTTTCGACAATAACAAATTTTACTACGTGATTGGAAAATTTTCTTGCGGTACGATGAAATCAAGGTGGAGCGTTTTGCCCAGAATTCCAAACCATATGTCAAACGCGACACTCCTCATCAGCACCGTCCCTACAGTGAAGCATGGAGTTGGCGGCATCATGTTTTAGGGTTGTTGTTCCATCCATCTATTTTCTTTTGCCGCTTATCCTCACAAGGGTCTTGGGGAGTGCTGGAGCCTATCCCAGCTGTCAACGGGCAGGAGGCGGGGTACACCCTGAACTGGTCGCCAGCCAATCGCAGGGCACGTCGAGACAAACAGCCGGACTCACAATCACAACTGGGGGCAATTTAGAGTGCCCAATTTAATGTTGCATGTTTTTGGGATGTGGGAGGAAAGCCACGCAGGCACGGGGAGAACATGTAAACTCCACACAGGCGGGGCAGGGGTCGAACCCGGGTCCTCAGAACTGTGAAGCCAACGCTTTAGCAGCTGCTCCACCGTGCTGCCAGTTTCACTAACCCTCTCGCAATTTTTTTTGTCATCCAATCAGGTGGTACAAGTTGTAGGTCACATTGTTGGTGGGTTTTAGCTTGGTCTCTTTTTTTATATCACAAAAACCTGTCCATTGAGCAGGGGTGTGTAGAATTTTTAAATCTGCTGCACCTCATACAGCAGACAGTGAGTGTCAGCTTATGATGTATAAATGATATGACAATACTGTATTAATTATGACTTATGGGAAAAAATACATGTAATATTTTTACATGTTGTTCTCTCAACTTCTTGTTGTCGATCATAAATGTACCCCAATGCCAAGTACCTTCTCTTTTCATGCCCATGGCAAGGCACTTCTGGTAGCGACAATACTGGCAGCGGTTGCGCTGGCGCTTGTCGATCAGGCACTCTTTGCTGTCTCGACAAGTGTAGGTGAGATCTTTGCGCACGGTCCTCTTGAAAAAGCCTTTGCAACCCTCGCAGCTGTAAACGCCGTAGTGTTTCCCTGCACGCATACGAAAGGATACGTGTCGTCGATAGCGGAAGGAAATAGTGACGTCGGGAATCCGGCCTCTATGTCACCTGAGGAGCGGTCCCCGCAGATGGCGCAGATGTGCTTCGACATGCCTCCCGGGCTCGGGCACTGGTAGTTGATGCCACCCAGGTTCTGCAGGCCCGGCGGGGGCTTGATGTCCTCAGAGCTGCTGACATTGTTCATAGAGTTCATCTAGCAAAAAATGAGAAGTGGACAAGAGTTGAGGGTGAGTGGAGTGGTCAGCTAAGGGTGAACTGGCGAAGGAAAGGAAGCAGAGGAATGGTGTTGGGTGGTCTCGTGACATGTTCCTGTTTTTTTTCCCCCCTTACTTTTTTGTCCTCCTCCGCTGACCATTGTGTGTCCCCCGCCCCACCGACACCCAACGACACAGCCACAATTTTATTGGGAAAGTGTGTCACATGCCCGCTCAGTGGGAGGGCTGAGTGTTTTATTTTTTTTTAGGCTTGTCATGCAGGTTTCTAAATGTTTCTAAGTCTGGGAGTGGCACATGAGGCCAGTCACATGGTCGCCAGCATGTTCAGCTCTCTGACATAAATTTATGTAACTTGAAGGGTTGGACATCGTCTCTTGAGTGCGATTGAGTCAAACTTTGACTTTTGCCCATATATTAGCTCACTTGAAAGTCTTGCAAAAATGTCACATTACCATTGCAAAGATTATGCAACTGCAATAATATGATATTTTTTTTATTCACCATTTGCCATTTTGACATTCATTTTGCTTCAACTCTCCAACATCTTATCCAACTTTTCAACTGCCCAAAAGAAACAACTTAGAGGCAATGCTGTTCTAAAAAAAAAAAAAAAACCAAAACAATGGCGTGGTGACTCAGCTGGTGAAGCATTGGCCTCACAGTTCTGAGGTCCCGGGTTCGATCCCGGACCCGTCTGTGGGGAGTTTGCATGTTCTCCCCGTGGCTGAGTGAGTTTCCTCCCACATTGCAAAAACATGCAACATTAATTGGACGCTCTAAATTGCCCCTGGGTGTGATTGTGTTTGCGGCTGTTTGTCTCAATGTGCCCTGCGATTGGCTGGCAACCAGTTCAGGGTGTACCTCGCCTCCTCCCCGTTGACAGCTGGGATAGGCTCCAGTAGTCCCCATGACCCTCGTGAGGATAGGCGGCAAAGAAAATGGATGGATGGAGCCACTTTAACTTTAAGTATGTTTAATTTTGGCCAGGGATGCTTTGTATTACTTTTCCCGCCGTTTTTGGTTTGAAATGCAATTCAATTAATTTTTCCAGAGTCAACACAATTCCTGTCTGTGTCAATTATTTGATTCAGTAGTTGCCTAAAATCAATTTAAATGAAACAGAGTTGTGTGGTAGGACCAATATTTCTACGCTATTAAAATGTGATTCATCAAGATTAAATAAAGGCACTATTTAATTAGATTACTTTTTTAATTGAGTCCTAACCCTTCAATTTATCGTGAGTAGGTGTAATTTGTAATACATTATTGTTAATATCCATCCATTTTCGTCACTGCTTATCTTCACGACAGTCGCGGGGAATGCTGGAGCCTCTCCCAGCTGTCAATGGGCAGGAAGCAGGGTACACCCTGAACTGGTTGCCAGCCAATCGCAGGGCACATCCAGACAAACAGTCGCACTCACAATCACACCTTGGGGCAATTTAGAGTGTCCAATTCATGTTGCATGTTTTGGGATGTGGGAGGAAATCGGAGTGCCGGAGGAAACCCACGCAGGCACGGGGAGAACATTCAAACGCCAAACAGGAGGGGTCGGGATCGAACCCAGGTCCTCAGAACTGTGAGGCCACCGCTTTACCAGCTGTGTCACCGCGCCGCCTATATTTGTTATATTATTATATATTGTTTCACATGGGGGAAATTTGAATAAAATTTGAAAAATGCATTTTTTTTCATTTTCATAATCCCTTCCTTTGAGCCTCTTATGCTGACAAAAGCCAACCAGAAATGTTTTTCTTTTTTTTTTTTAATGTTTACGTGCAAACATCTGCATCGCAGCTGGAAACGCTGACCGACAAATGCCTCTCTGTCCTACATATTTGATGCGGTCTGACATAAACGACCTCCGTCTCAGTCACCTCGGGCTTTTCCTATCACTTATTTACAATGTGCACTCTCGTCTGACGCTGGCCTAGCGGTGGACTCATCACAGACCTCGAGGTGGTGACCTACCGGCTGAGACGAGCACGCGTGGGATTCGGCTTTCTGTCTGCACGCTCGCCGTCCGCACGTGCCCCCGAGGCAGACACTTGTACTTAAATGAGCCCTGCCCCCTTCAGCAGCTAGTGCTCTTCAAAACACCCGGCCACAGAGTAGACTCATAATTAATTTCACGTGGGTACACAATACAAATCTAAACTGCTGATCAAATGTTACTTCAGCTCCAGACATAAAAACATGCTTCAAACAGAGATAAGCACCTTTTAAGGTTTATTGACGCATCATACGTTCTTTATGCAATACAAGCTATGAAAAACATACAGCAGCATGTGAGTAAAATGTTTTTCTGGACTTTTTCACTTGCTGAGACTCCTGAAACTAAGAGTCAATATGCAGAGGTCTCCAATAATTTGTTGCTACAGTGGTGCACGTACCTCAAAATATTTGAATCTCAAACCATTTTTCCGCCTCAAATTTTTTTAAAATAAGAAAAATAGCAGTCTGTAATACTATGAAATGGACATTTGGCTGCTCCTTCTGCATACCTTGGAGACCTGGGAGTATTATAATACAGGCATACCGATACAGCTCCTCGAAAATTGCAGCAATGCAAGTTGTTCTTTGGAGAGGATAAAGAACATATGTATTCAGTATCTGTCTACATGAGTTGTGGCACCATTTGTGTAAAAAAAAAAATATATATATATATATATATATATATATATAAAACTTCAAGCGATGAATGAATATTTGAACACAAATGGTGGCGCAAAACATAGACAGATACTAAATACATATGTTCTTTTTATATATATATATATAATATATATATATATATATATATAAAACTTCAAGCGATGAATGAATATTTGAACACAAATGGTGGCGCAAAACATAGACAGATACTAAATACATATGTTCTTTTTATTTATATATATATATATATATATATATATATATATATATATACACACACACACACACACACATATATATATATATATATATAAACGGAGGGAGAGAGAGCGAGAGATGCTATTTGGTTGCCTGTCTATGGCATTTTGACTTGGTAAGTTTGACAACTATGTGATTTACTGGCTGGATGCGAAATGCAAAAAAAAAATGTCACAAGTCTTGCATAAGATTTCTGTGTGCTTGTGACGTAGATAGGAAGTAATTAGTATTATTTTTAAATCTTACATGACAACTATATAAAAATGTTACTAAAACATTATCTGTTATGTAAAGATTCAAGATATTATCCACAACTTTATGATGGCTAAAGTCCAGCTTGATTAAATTTCCATGATTCCTCATGAAAACTTTTTTTTTTTTAACTAAATAAATCAAACGTCCAATCTCCTGGGAAGAGATTGCATCACACTTACACTGTGGTTCTGCTTTGTATTAGTTGTCATTTATTATTCATTTGGTCAAAATGTTATAATCAGGTCTGGATTGCCGGCAAACTGAACATCCTCACAAAAGAATGAGGAAAAATACTGGACTTTGTGTGTGCGGTCCTACACCTTAGTTGGCTGCAGAACAAAATAAGATGTGCAGAATTCCATATGACACAATGACCTCATAATTGGGTATTAACCCTGAGTGTCCCTTCAGGCATGGATCGATACAGTCCGCAACGTACGATATGGACAGTGTCATGTCTGCGGTGCCGGACTCTGTGGGACATTCAACAACTTTCTGTGGCTAAAGTTCCATTGATCCTCCATTAGCTCGCTGTCATAGTCCGATATGCCGGACAGAAAAAGGCGGAGCAATCTTGAGGCATGTTCCATTAATTTTTTTCACGTACAAAGTGGGCCAGAAAAAAAAAAAAATAGTAGCAGTGTCATAAATGATATAAACTTGAAAAATATCCATGCTCTCTAAATGATGAGGATATAGTCTTTCGCCACTGAAATGAAATGCAATTACCATTATTCCATTGCAGACATCCCCCCACCCTCCAAGAATGTTTTTTAATTAAAAAAACAAACAAACTATATGTATTAATTTATTTTATTCAAAAATTCTATGATTAGATCAGCTGGTAAAGTGCTGGCCTCACAGTTCTGAGGATGGATTCGATCACGGCCCCATCTGTGTGGAATTTGCATGTTCTCCCCGTGCCTGCATGGATTTTCTCCGGGCACTCCAGTTTCGTCCCACATCCGAAAAAACATGCAACATTAATTGTACACTAAATTGCCCCAAGGTGTGATTGTGAGTGCGGCTGTTTGTCTCTCTGTGCCCTGCGAATGGCTGACAACCAGTTCAGGGTGTACCCTGCCTCCTGCCCGTTGACAGCTGGGATGGGCTCCAGCACTCCCCACAACCCTCGTGAGGATAAGCGGCAAAAGAAAATGGATGGATGGAATTCTGTGATTAAATAATTAAGTACAATGTGAAGAATTTCAGTTTTTGCCACATTGATTGGTTCAATTCAACGGACATTGTGCTGCTCCTTTTGATGTGTCTTTCTTGTCCACCTGGTAGCAGTATAATAAAGAGACTCATTTGAAAAAGAGTCTCACAAGTGACTCAGTAAACTATAGAAATATTAGTCATTATTCGCAAAGGATAGCGTGTATATGCTTGCGAGTATTGTATGTCTGTCTACATGTGTTGCTTAAAGTGTTGTAAAAATAATACTAGCTGTTCGCCCCTCTATGGTGTTTTGCAGTTAAACATACTTTAGCAAGGTAAAGATATATTTCTAATACACAATGTGTAATTTTATTTGTTTGATGTTTAGTTTGACAGTCACCTTCAATTGGGAGAGACAATAAAGGCTTTTTTAAAATGAATTGTTCATTGTTTGCCTAACTGCCGCTTGTTGGGATGAGTTGGAGTTCACTGCCATCAAACAAGAACTCCTATCCTAAATTTTTGCTTGCTACACAAAGAAATAATAATAACAACAACAACAAAAACCCATCCAAACAATGGTTAAAAAAAAACCTAAAGCCGAGTCACTCATATCTCAAGGCACCACTTCATTGCTTTTGTTAAAACAGTCCTCGGACTTTTCTGACACACCTCATGTATAATGTATGTATGTACTAAAAAAAGAGGGTGCTGCAACACATTGAAAAGAGCTAAATATGGAGCACGAGCATTACAAAACCGGACGATAGAAACAGACAAAGGCTGGAGACACAGAAGTAAATAGAGCATAAGAAAATACACAAAGATAAAGGCTGCTCTTTTCTCCTGCGCCTCTCTCTCTCTCGCTCTCTTTCTCTCACGCAGTACTTCATTAAAGGGCTCAAGCGAGAACTGCACTATAAGCCCGCTCACATGATAACAGACACAGGGACGACCTCAAAGGCCACAAGTTTAAAGGTCAGAAAACGGTGAGAACCGGCATGACGAAGGTCAAGGTATGCAAGTCCAAGACATTGGGAACGGCTTTTACATTTAACCTTCGATTCGAAAGCAAATGGTAAAATGTTTTAACATGAATGGGAATATAAAAAGTGAACTTCTTGGAGAAATAAGTACAACTGTGGTAGTGACATGTAATCGCAAATGTATTTTGTATTTTAAATCCATCCCATCCTGTCTATTGAGCCAACACGTGCATCAATTCACAAGCATTTTTTTTTTTCCTCACCTGCGGACTCCCGAGCGGTCCGAAGTTCATGTTGGGCGTGGACGGCAGCGATACGGCGGGCGAGCCCAGAGACGAGGTGATGACGGAGTAAGGTGAGGCCAGGCCGTTCATAGGCGAGCCCATGGTGGAGATGGGCGACGGCAAGTGTCTGGAGTTGCTGATGACCGACGGGTGGCCCACCATGCCGCCCATTTGCTGGGCGTGGGGGTGAGAATGGGCCGTGCTCATTGGCCCAGTAGAATCTACAAGAAGAGGGAGCGTTTGATGAGGGCGTGGTATAAAGAGATAATATGAATCAAAGTCAAGTACAATTAAAAAAAACAAAGATGAATGGGCATGAATATGTGAATGGATTACATATCACTAGTAAATGGCTGATTCAGAAGAAACGTGGCGGATTGTGACTCCATGCAAGGAGCACAAATCTGAGAAAAATCTAACAAAGTATCCCATAAACTGAATAAAATCTCAAGATATGAATGCATAAGTATCATTTTAATGGCACAAATGGATGGATAGGGATTTAACATGGCATTCTCATTCCACTTGTAAAACTGGACTGGTGCCTTATCTAACAAGTTGAATTTGTTCCCTGACGACTTCCGTAACTTACACTTAACACCACATCATCTTTTCCTTTTCAAATGAATAGTAATGGGATTAATCTGTTCCAACCTTTCCATAAACACGGAAAAAATATGCATGTTCTTTTTAATAAGGTGGATCAACTAGTTAAACCGTTAGCCTCGTAGTTTTGAGGACCGGGGTTCAAATCCCACCCCCGCCTGTGTGGAGTTTGCGTGGTCTCCCTGTGCCTGCGTGGGTTTTCTCTGAGCTCTCTGGTTTCCTCCCAGATCCCCAAAAACATGAAAAGCTGAAGAACTAAGTGGAAAATCTTTGTATTTGTTATAAATTGAATTTTAAACTAAATGATTTGAAAAAATTGGACACTCCAAATTGCCCCTAGGTGTGATTGTGAATGTCTCTAAGTGCCCTGCGATTGGTTGGCAACCAGTTCAGGGTGTACCCTCCTTCCTGCCTGATGAAGCTGGGATAAGATCCAGCATTCTCGTGACCCTCGTGAGGATAAGCGGCTTGGAAAATGAACAAATGAATGAATGTATGCAGAATAAGGAAAATAGTCCACGATCATATTGTATATTAATATATATCATTGAAATCTGTGCCACTCATTGAAAATAATAAATATGATGTACAATGTATATAAACTTATAGGATAAAAATGTACAGTACAAATATTTTTTAATACTTTTTACTTTTTGCACTTTTTACATTTTGATTGGTATTTACAAATGAAAAAACATTTTTAACAAAATTCTAGTAACAGGCAGTTGACCACAACTATTTCCTTGGAATCTGGCTGCTCCCCCAATGGAAGCCCGGGTGAGTCATCCCCTTAAGACAAATCAACACCTCCCGCAGGTTAGACAGCAATGGGGAAAAAAAAACGTGGACTTATTTAGAGCCCTTTTAAACTCTGTTGTTACAAAAAAAATGAGCACAACAGCACAAAAAGAGATGGTATGAATCAAAGTCAAGGCTATGCACCCTATTATTTGGTCTCCTTCAGTTCTTAGAGTTTCTCCATAATAATCCTTTTTGTCTCATTTGAATTCTAAAGTATTGTGATAACGGAGATACTATATATTAATTACTGGCATTCCCAGAGTTTTTTTTTTTTCATTGTCAGAGCAAAAACGATCCCAAACACTACATTTTTGCATTTCTGTATCTTTAATCAACCCTTAACAGAATGAGGCCTTCCTGATTTTGGTGTCAAGAGTGCTGACCTTGCGTTGGATCCAGTGATGTGAAGTGACAGGCTGGCATTTGCATACATGACCTACTTGAGTTATATGTCAGTCAACTGGGTAACAGGATGCACTGTGTGTAATTTCACGTTCCATAGCTGTCAGGCCACTCGTTTGCCCCCCAACATCGGTTGCGGCGTCCACCAACACGCGGGTTCAACGGGTGCGCGTGACCACCCACGTAAACACCTGGCACGGATGCCGTGCGTAAAGGTTGTCGTGTGCCGCACAGAGATGCACTCGTCTCAGGGTTAATGTCTGTGACTCAAATAAATCAACCTTTTTGGAGAGGGCGGGGGCGGGTGAAATGTTACTAATGATGAAGCATGTGACGCAAATATCATGCGGGTGTGACGGTATGTAAGCTTGCTCAAATGACAGTACAGTTGTTTTATCTTGACAAGTGATTTGAAACATGCTTGGTAAAGTTGCACAGTCTCTGCTGTGCTTAAATGAACAAATAAAGCCAAAGAAATCAATTTACATTACAGTAATGCACTAATCGTGGGACTGAGTCCTGCAGTGAATAGTGAAAAAATGCTTTTGAAAAAACTTCTTGAGCCTCCTCTCAAATTTTTGGAGCTGTTTATTGTTGGGAAAATTCTTTGGTGTTTCAGATTGCCTAAAAAATCTGCCAAAAATGACTGGAATACTCTGGAACTAATACAACACTCACCTCATTGATTCCAATATCCCATTCAGCTATCTATTTTCTTTGCCGCTTATCCTCACAAGGGTCGCGGGGAGTGCTGGAGCCTATCCCAGCTGTCAACGTGCAGGAGGCGGGGTACACCCTGAACTGGTTGCCAGCCAATCAATGGGCACATGTAGAATGACAACAGTCACACTCACAATCACACCAAGGGGCAATTTAGAGTGTCCAATTAATGTTGCATGTTTTTGGGATGTGGGAGGAAACCGGAGTGCCCGAAGAAAACCCACGCAGGCATGGGAAGAACATGCAAATTCCACACAGACGGGACCAGGATCGAAGCCGGGTCCTCAGAACTGTGAGGCCAACTCTTTACCAGCTGATCCACCGTGCCGCCGATTCCAATATCATCATTTGAAAAAATTTGGGAGGGATATTGTGCATAACTACAACACCTGTTTTTGAGCCTGTTAGGAACCTTTTGTTCACCGTGTGCTATGATGTAATATGTTATGTAAATATGTAACTGTCATACCATGTCAATATATAACTATCATATCATGTAAATATGTAACTATATCACATTGGAGTATTGTTGTACAGTACATTTATACCTATTTGTATCTGCTTTTACTCTGCTACTTCATTGCCTGCAGCCAGGTCGACATTCCAAATCAGAATCTGTTGTCATGTGCCTTAACTGGATAAAAGTACACATATGAGTATATATACATTATTAGTGTATATCAAGGGGGCAGCCCGGTGGATCAGCTGGTAAAGCATTGGCCTCACAGTTCTGAGGGCACGGGTTCGATCCCGGCCCCACCTGTGTGGAGTTCGCATGTTCTTCCCGTGCCTGCGTGGGTTTTCGCCGGGCACTCCGGTTTCCTCCCACATCCCAAAAACATTAATTGGAGACTCCAAATTGCCCCTACGTGTGATTGTGAGTGTGGTTGTTTGTCTGTATGTGCCCTGCGATTGGGTGGCAACCATTTTGGGGTGTACCCCGCCTCCTGCCTGTTCACAGCTGCGATAGGCTCCAGCACTCCCCTGAGGATAAGCGGCAAAAGAAAATGGATGGATGTATATCAGGGGTGTTGAAATCATTTTGGTCGCAGACCGCATTGTAGTTATGGTTTCCCTCAGAGGGCCGTGATGACTGTGAAACTATGAAAATCTTGAACGGCTTCATGATATTTAGACATGGAATTTCTGAGCTAGTTTTGGAATCAGACATCAAGAGTAATGGGGGTTTTGAACTATAGTTGATGTTTGGTCCCACGATATTGCTTGCAATATCTCAACGTTGTCATTTATGATATGACAGTTTTCAATTTTAGTTCAGATTTTAATAAAAATTATGGAAGTTGACACTCATAATTTGCTTTCGTGGGCCAGATAAAATCACGCGAAGGACCGGATCTGGCCCCCGGGCCTTGAGTTTGACATCTGTAGTGCATATAATGGTCATCTAAAAAAAAAAAAAAAAAAAATTCTAAAAACAACAGGCGAGTCACTTCATTAATTCAGAAATTAGGCATGAAAGACATCTGTAATTTGAAGTTCTCAAGAGCCTGCTAATTTATGATGATGTAAACAATATTTGGCCTATCATTTGAAACAGAAAATCTGACCGTGCACGCCAAATGATGCGTTTGATGTATCAGTTCCGTAAAAGAATGCTGACTTCTGTGTGAGACCTCGAAAATGTCGTCTTCCACACTTTCACCATACCAACCCATGGTGGTTAGTAATAATGCAGAGCGATCATTTCGCCTTTTAGAACATCGCCCAATATCGTGCACCGTCAGCGATAAGGCTGTCCTCCTTAATTTGGTTTATGGCACATGTCAAAATATTGTGAAAGAGAAAAGCATGAAATCATCCGAGTGGCCATTTACTCCTTCTCTGTATGCTAAAGAACAGATGTTGTGCAACTTCCTGTTTAGTACAGAAACTACTGCCTCCACCCCCTCACTGACCAGCTCCCACATTCTCCAAGTATGCCATAAGTGATCCCCTGAAGGCAAATATGTTTCGGGATTTCCCTAAGCCTGCCTACAACAGAATCCCACTAACGGAGATACAAGCTTTAACAATGCAACAAATAGAAAGATATGTAATTCGATGAGAGACGGAATGCAGAGTCATTAATGCAACACGATTATAGAATGGATGGGCCGTGTACTGTCCTGTGTCTTCATTCTGTGCTGTGATACTTCCCTTTATGTGCACCACAAATTCTCGCCATGCCTTGTAAAGATGTAGTAGTCTATTCTAGAAGTGCTGAGTCGGGTAAATAGCATGGCGCTATCGTGAGCTCAGCCAGCAATTTGGCAACACGCTCTCACTTGCATCAATGTCCTCCAAGACCCACCATGAGAGGAGAGAAAGGTGCCAGTTCACTTTTCAGAGTGACATTGAAAAAGTTACCTCCAAGGAGACGTATGTACAGTGGACCCCCAAATATTTGTGGTTCCGTTTCTGTGCATTCACTTACTGTGTATTTCATTCCTTTATTTCAAATGGTTTTTTTTTTTCAACCATTGCGGGGGGTGGGGTGGGGGGGTGCAATTCCAAAAATGCTTGTACAGTAATTTCCGGCCTACAAGCCACGACTTTTTTCACATGCTTTTAACCCTGCAGTTTATGGAGTGATGCGGCTAATTTGTGCATTTTTTTCTAAGGACCACAAGGGGGCACTATAGGTGCAATATATGTGCCGGGGAAGTGATTTTTACCGGCCCTGTTAGATCTGCGCTAGCGTGTTGCTCAGTGATATTTACCACTAAGTTTTATTTTAACCGGCCCTGTTAGCATTAGCGCTGTCGTTAGCACACCGCTAGCGTTAGCGCGGCCCTAGCGTTAAACCCTTTCTGTGTACCGTCTTTATAAATATCTCGTGTTTCAATGTGGGTTTCAATGTGGGCACTTGCGGCTTTTACACAGCTGCGGCGTATGTATGTACCAAGTGTTATTTCCTTTACAAATGTACATGGTGAGGTTTGTAACCAGGTGCGCTCTGAAGGCTGGGAAAAAGGAAAAAGGAAAAAAATCTAAAGCGTTTATAATCCTTGTTAATTATACACAGATTTTCACGATTCACGGACCACTGTGGTCCACTGTACAGTATTAGGAGTTCTACCGACTAGTTGGCTGGTCAACTTTAATAAAAATGTTTTGTTAGTTAGTGGCTAATGGCATATTTGGCTTGAGAAGGATTCACAGCAACGACCGGGAACAGACGAGTGCGCTAATGAAAGTAGTCCATTATCTTAATAAATTTAAATTGTATTCTATTCATGAATATGCAGCGTTGGTAAGTGATGGTGGAATCAGTAATGTTGGGGGTCACACTCAGATAGGATTTAGAAAAACTTTCAAACATTTTCTTAGTAGCACAGATACCAGTACAGATCACACACAAATCATTGGTGGACGTGTAAGGACATTTCATGGAAAAGACCGGATTTCACTATTCAAGGTGAGAGGTCACCAGCATTTCCTAAAGAAGATTCAAACAAGTGTCAGTGCGGACCGACAGCGGGTCATTCGACCCGTGCTTGAACCCGCCTTGGCACCTAAAGTTCAAGTTAAGTGAGAGTAGTATAATTTAGTCCGGAGGAGCTCAAAGATTTCAAATATATCCTCAAATGAACCAGCTCAAGGCGCTATTCAGTCTCCTTGATACAAAGAGCCATGTTACTGTACAGTCGTCATCTAATCATCATCTTACAAAACATCATTATTATACACCACACTGAGGACATACACTCATCTTGTGAAATCATCCATTCCAGATCTGTTCCCATTGATTCTTGTCTGGTGGACCCGGGCCAAACCAATACAGTGCAAGCAGTGAGGACGCAAGCATCTATTTGACAGCAAACAGACCAGACCAGTGAAGGACACCCAACCAAAGGTCAGTCATTGCCAAATTTCTGAACTGTGTTCAAAAAGAGGTCCTGTTTGCAGGCCTCGCTCACATGGATCATTCCTGAAAACGCCTGAAACCAGGGGAAGTACAATTCACTGAATGATACAAATGAATAACAGTTACACTTGAAACAACTCAATATTAAAGTGAAAGAGAACTCGGGAAATCGATTCCGAAGAGGCTACAAATGGCCCGGAAATGTGGAAATAATTTAATATGATAAAATACTTGTCTTTAACAATGATTACCATTCAAGTTGTCTCTGAATATTTGATGCCTCCACAACATTGTGCGTATTGTGTTTCGGGGAGCTGTGTGGCTTATTTGTAGAGGCCAGTTTGCCACATATCTTTCAGCCCCCGCCCCCCTCCCTCCCACGCTTGAGAATGAAGAGATTTTTTTTTTAATGAAATGAAAAGAAATTAGGTAATCTCTTGGTATACCAAGGAGGCTTCAATCACATGACTGTGTTTAGCCAGTCCAACGTAACCAATAGTGACATTTAATGGAGCCAGGCAGTCACATGACCACCCAGAAAGTCTGTGGCCCCAGACAGAAGCAAAGTTTTCAAAGAAACTCATTGACATCAAATATTGCAAAAAAAACAAAAACAATAACTCCCAGTCAGAACACGACTGGCCACAGTTTGATGACCTGAAAGAATGTGAAAAACAAAATCTTTGTCATGCACTGTCTGCGGAAAATGTTCGCATTTCAGCCTACAATAACTCAAGAGAATTTGAACTTGAGAATACATGTGGCAGTTTTCTATGCAACTGCTGCCTGAAGAACCTTTGTTGATGTTTCACGAGTGTAAATTAATGGGCAATTGAAAAAAATTGTAGCTATATTGGGTTGAAATTATTATTTGATATTATTTACCAATGTTAAAAATTGTACATTTCAAATTTATACATTTGTCTATTTGATGTTCATGCTCTGATTAAAAAAAAAAAATCAAAAGTTACTCACTCTTTCGTCAATAGTTGTATTTACTAGTTGGTCCTTGAGTGTTGTTTTCAGTGCCACCAGAAGGTGAAGTTTCACAGATGTGAGACTCACTCCTTATGCCTTGTTGCCAAAGTAATTCTTTTTACACTCATATCACCACCCATCTAACTATCTGAACGCACCAAACCAAAACAACAGTGTGAAGACACACTACAGCTGCAGTAATGTGTTGCTTCTCCAAATTCTTCCTGAATGGCGCACACGGATACAGCTACTGTTTTATCTGTGATGCGCTAATTTATTGGGAAGGGAGCGTCAACATTAGCAACAGAGCTCAATGGAACTAGTTATTGGCACGAAAAACTTTATGAGGGGGGTTGTTGCAGAGACATCCACCTGATGTGATCAGCAAAAGGTTTAACGAAATATCTCCAATCGAAAACCCCTTTAAATCCCTCACTGTTAATTACACTAGTAGCTGCATGGAGATTTCCAATGTGGTGTAATTCAATAAGCCTCCGGCCCCCTAACTAATAATATCTCCTCTCCGGAGAGCAGTGTGGGAGTGGGCTCATTGAAGGGGACGGTAGCAACAGACCGACTCCAAAACATCACATGCCCTAATAAATACCAGATTAGCTCTTACGAAGACAGATCTTAAAATTCCATCTGTTCAATACCTGTTGGCTCCGTGACTCTATATCTGCACGTCTGGCTGTGTTTGCACACACCGACTGCAGGCTCGTGCGTGCATATTTGTCACTGACCAAAGGACGGAGAGCAGAACCAAGATCTAAAGCAATCAGGCAAACAGTCTGCAGAGCTACCAGAGTTACCTTGAGCGGACATGTAATTAAGTCTCATAACCGTGAGCCCTGCGCTACATCAAAGAGGAAAATACACAGATATCCCCGCCCCACGCAAACTAGCGCGGAACCACCAGCCCCAATAAACATTCATTTCTTTGTTAAATGAGGTTGATGCCTGATCAATTGTGCCACTAAATCCTCTTATCCCCGGGTAAGTATGTGCAGCCCGGCAGGCCAGCTGTCAAGAAGGTGGGAGGCCGAAAAGCGGTGGGAGGAGGAGGAGGACGAGGAGCAGGGGATGGAGCCAGACACCAAGACAGGGACAGACAGATTGATGGATGGCAGGGGCAACGTCCCGCACGGAATCTGCCTCTTTTTTACCCCAAAAGCTAACATGATCCTTCTAGTGCAAACACATAATCTCTCAATCTGGCAAAGACCGGTCGATCACCAAATGAGAAGCCCCTGGTGTGTCTGCATAGATCCAAAAAACAGACTGGAAGACAGATGGACAGATATCTAAATGTAGCTTATTAAATCCCTACGTAAAACTTCAGTCATTACGCAGGAATGAATGCATTTCCTCAATCGATCGATATCTTGGGGAACACTGATCTCTGGCCTTCAATACGCCGAACTCCAATTTCTGTGGTAGTGTCGTTGTGTATAGAGCAGAAAAATAAACACTATAAATATAATAAAGGCCCATAAAAGAGGTTTGCATCTTAACAAATTCTATAGACTAGTTGAGACGAAATCTACATCACTTTCCATGCTTACTTAACAGAATTCTTAACGCCAACAAGCTGATGATTTTGCAGGTGTTTAAGATCCGTATCAGAGGTAATTAAGTTAAAGTTAAAAAGTTGAGATTAACACTAAAAGTGTGAAATTACCGGAGTTATTATATCACTTTATTAAGTGTCCCTTTCATCAATCACATGGACAAATTCTATGTGTATCTATAAAACGTTTGGTTTTTTTTTGTGAGACCTCTCCCTAGTTTCAGTCTCTGTTCACCCTGCATACCACCACCAGCGCTCTCCCTTCCAGCAGTTTTATTAACGTCGAAAGTCCCCACAAGTTTTTGGTCGATCTTTTCAATTCTCTGCGGCAAATAATTGAAACAGTCTGTGACAAAAAGAAAAATTCACCTTATTCTTCGCTTCAAATGTTAGTGAGGAATATATAACACAATCCTTGCACCTTTTATATATCATGTGCTATGATGCAATGTATTGTGATTTATGAACTCCGTATATGACAATGGGCCATCTGCTTTCGATGCATTCGCTTTGTTTTAATGTGCTGTCTGCTGCCGGGTCAGCTTTGCAAATGAGAATCTGTTCTCATTTGCCTTACCTGGATGAACAAAGATTAAATAAATAAAGTAGATAAATGACCTGTATTGCGAATACTATGTATGATACATCTTCCCGGAGGGTGCACATTTTCTGACTACGTTCAAATATAGAATGACTCTTTTGGAAATGATTCTCATTTCTCTGATATACTTTATAAAAGTAACCATGCGGCTGTAATAACACAAACAACTTACACTGGTGAACTCCTTTGACCCCCAAATTCTGCCCCGTGGTGAACTCTCGAGTGAACACACAAACTTTCCCTGAAAAGAAAGATGAACGACCTCTGCTCTATTTTCTATCCGAGCAAACCTTCCTTCTGTTTCTGTTTCGTGGAATAATGAACAAATCCAGTCGAAGCGCAAGTACCGCATGCGACAACAAGAAATAAGCACTGTTCCTCGAATACACAAAGTTCCAAACACGGCCTCCCAATTTCTGTAGACAGAGTCGTGAGAATTAAACTTTTTAGACAAAGGCGACGCGTCGATGTGGAGGCCAGGCTAAGACAGGACTGAGATAAAGGTTGATAAAAAGTTTAAAACACAAACAGCACAAATCAACTCACTCAGAGACTGATCTGCTGACCAGTCTGTGAGGGTTTGCTGTTTTGCGGTGTGTTTTTTTTTTTTTTTTTGGGGGGGGGTAGATTTGAGTAGAAGTCACCAAAAACATTCACACTCATATTATTAATGAATTTAGTGTCTCCAATGAACCCAACATTCATGGTTTTGTTTTGCTTTTTTTTAGACTTGGAAGGTCTAAGCCTGGATTCAACTCTTGATCTCAGAACTGTGACACACGTGCTAAAAATTGCTCCATCAAGCCACCTATATGCCTATATAATCCTTAATTACTTGTAATAAGGATAGTGTTACACGTATTACTACTGTATAATCAAAATTGTGAAAAGAACTGTTTAATTGTGTTTAATGAATCCAAATTTGTGAATGTGTGTTCTCATGAATATACAGTAATCCCATGTTTATAGCCTGAATGAGGTTGCAGACCACACCCAAATCAAGTGAAATTCGAGGAGTAGAGTCCACATTTGTTAAAAATCATAAATATGTTGAATCAGTATGACTCTCCCCAGACTTCTAGTAATTTTCCCTGTTAACTTCTAGCACACTCTTCTAAACACATTATTACTTTCTTTAAATTCTTAAACATACAGCAATACACCACTATGTCCATTTATTCCTTTCAATACTCTGTGATTTAATTATTTTTTTTCTTTTCTTTTTTATAATTGTAATATTTTCCGGCTAAGACATGTTCATTTTAATAGAAAAAATGCAGCAAACACCCAAAATCCCACAATATGATAAATCATGCATGATACGAATATTTTAAAAAATGTGCACTCCACTGAATCCACAATAGTTGAACACTGTGCAAACAAATATAATGATGATAAAAAGAGACAAACACACACACACACACGCAAACAGGCTGACCTGACCTCTAAGACTTTGTGACCACAACACCACCCACTCAGAGGAAACTGCTGAATTTGTTCTTCGTGTCCAATTTAAAAATAAAATATCTTGCTGCAAACAAAGCCAAGGGTACTGAAAATACAAAAATGGACAGATTTAATAACCAGCGGTAAGATAACAAATGAATTCCTCCACGCAATCACAATCAAGAACCACAAGAGCTCCTCGTAATCGCAGTGTTAACATTGTGGTGCAACACGGGAAATGAGTCAAATTGTCATTAGTTGGAGGAAGCTAATGACACGAATCTTGAACTGATGATGTTCATGTGCTTGCCAGCAAATATTCAAATCATAAAGATACACTGAGCGGGTCATGGCTAGAAATGTCTCCCAGCCGTTGCTCCTTGGCAGCAAACTCTTCAAGATTATAAGAACATCCTGTACAATTTTACAATAGCAACTCGCGTGCCCCGTCACACACCGGCCTCTCTTAGATCCTTGTGGCGCAAACCACATTCGACCATACAGAATGCCATGTGATGTCATGGGGTGTTTCGTTCACGTCCAATGACGGTAAAGAGCTTGCTGCTGTGGAACGTAAAGCCTACTTAGCAGTTTCATTTAAACTGGGTTAGAACCAATTAACTGGCACTTAAAGCTACAGTATTTCGCCAAATTAGTCATATTATTCTAATGCTGTGGTAATAGTTCAGCTCTACCTTTAGTGGATAGCCACTAAAGACACCCACTAATTTGCTAACCTCCATCTCCAAAAATCCTTACTTTTAAGAATATATATTTTTTTAATACTGTCTTAGTTGGGTTACGCAACATTGCATCACTCAAGTTGACATCTTATCTTAAATTGCCATCATATATTGTTGTGTAGTAACATCACTCACAATCACACCTAGGGGCAATTTAGAGTGTCCAATTAATGTTGCATGTTTTTGGGATGTGGGAGGAAACCGGAGTGTCTGCAGGAAAACTACGCAGGCACGGGGAGAACATGCAAACTCCACACAGGCGGGTCTGGGATTGAACCTGGGACCTCAGAACTATGAGGCCAACACTTTGCAGCTGAGCCACCGTGCCGCCCATTAACAATATTTGCACATAATAGGTTTCCACCAGACAGTCACAGTATTTCTTTCAAAGAACAAGTACTGTAAGGGTTTATTTTGTTTTTTCTTCTTTTTCCATTGTCAGGTGTAATTATTTTTTAAGCCACTGTCGTAAAACTAATTAGCAGCACATAATGACAAACCAGAAAAAGCTCAGGAAGCCAAGTCAGCGCATGGAGAGTATGAGCTACACACGAATAATACACAAGCACCGACACAAAACACGAGGTTTCCAGGCCGGTCCATCAATATTGTCGAGACTAAAGTAAATAATCAAATCAATGTACAAGTTCCAAAGATCTGGTTTTTTTTTTTTTCATTTTTTTTTAATTACCACATGGTTCTTTAAGG
Organism: Syngnathoides biaculeatus; assembly: GCF_019802595.1. Lineage (NCBI taxonomy): Eukaryota > Metazoa > Chordata > Actinopteri > Syngnathiformes > Syngnathidae > Syngnathoides > Syngnathoides biaculeatus. The sequence continues at coordinate 13,645,417 of NC_084646.1, read as the reverse complement.
CAATGTGGTGTAGCAGTGTTAGCAAATCTGGCTCACCATTGCAGGGTGCATGATTTGAATCGCTACTCAGGCCTTCCTGTGTGGAACTTGTCCTTTCATGGATTTTCTCTGGGTACTTCCATTTTTTCCCACTGATACCAATGGGATTGTGAATGGTTGTTTGGCAATACTGTATGTGACCTGCGTTTGGATGAAAACCAGTCAGGCTCTAACCCATAGTCAGCTGGAATAGCTCAACTGCGAAACAAACGACGATGTGCAGTATAGAAATGGATGGATGGATGGATGGATGGATGGATGGATGGACGGACGGACGGACGGACGGACGGACGGACGGACGGATGGATGGATGGATGGATGGACGGACGGACGGTTGGATGGATGGTATGAGTAGGGGTCACATTGTCGCTCACATTTGAAAAAGTTACGGGTGTGGTCCACCAGTCATGCCCACAGATATAAAGTTGTGGGTGGGTGTTCTGTTTGTAATTATGAGTTTGCCCCTTTAAGAGCGAAGGGGTGCGGTGTCAGGTAAACTGGGAAGTAGATGAAGGCTGAGCAGAGACCGTGTGTACTGCGCTGGGTCGGTTTTCATGTGCGCTGAGAGTGTGCGACAAGTGCACAACTGCGCAGAGGCACAGCTTAGAGGGAACATTAGTCAAGACTACACAAAATAAGCGATATCTTTCAATATCTATGTATTTCTATTCGTAACATATTTTACGCGCGTGATTTTTCATGCTTGACTGTGCAGATTTGCGAGTACAATGGCGCGCAGGCGTCAAATCACAGTGACTGTAACAATGTAATGTATTTCCAATGCTTTTGTGGGTACATGATTTTACTTATGTATAAAGCACTATGTGAAAAGCAATGACGCGCGGGGAAAACGTACATCAACACAATGGCTCTTTCAAGGACAATAAGAAAAAACGCACAACGCACAGATGGACGCAGATGCCAGATAATTGGGCGAGTACAGTATGTGTGCAAGTGAGCTCACGTCAACACTTCCCAACACGTCTCTTAAAACACAGGAAGGAGGAAGACAGAAAACCAGAGCAAGCGCTGATGGAAGGATGCTGGCTGAGGGACAGCAGATGCGAACACCGAGGAAAAGCAGGATGGAGTGGGCCAGTAGGAAGGGAAGAGTGTTGAGAGACAAACAGATAGTGAAGGACGAGGCAACACGTGTGGGATAGGGGGATGGGGGGGCTCCCTTTAGGAAGGAGGCTTCCCCCAGTTGAGAACAAAAGTGAGCATTTGACTGAAACGTTCATTTATTTTCTCTGACTCGAGTTGCGGGTGAGCTGGAGAGGCGTGGTGCACGTCCACTTTTAAGTGGTCGACAGCCAAAAATATTTCTACTCTCCGATAAACAAAAATTATGTTTTTAGAAGGAAGCCAGAGTACATGGGAGGGGGGGGGAGACAAGCAAGGGGAGAATATGCACACAGGGATTTGGATTTGAACCCCCAACCTCTGATCAGTGAAGCAGATGTGCAAACCACTCAATCACCATGCCTAACAGAGTAAGTAAAATCAATGAGTGAATGCTGTATAAGACATAATGTAACAGGTTTTTTTAAATTGTAAAAAAGTATATATATAACTAATATTATTCAGCAGCATTTTTAAAAAAAACCAAATCTGTATATATATTGTCTATAATGCCATTCAAATTTTACAAATATATTATATTTCACATTTTAATTGTTTTTTTTCATTATAAAAACTATGTTTTTGTATTTTATTGTTAATAATAGTTATTAATTTTATTTTATATTAATTATATAATTGAATTAATAATGAATTATTAATTATTAATTTGTATTTATGTTGGTATTCACCTTTTTTATTTTTCGCTGTACAGATTATCTGGAAAAAATCACGACTGTACAATTATCATGCTGAAATTACCAAATAAGGTTCTGTGCTCAAGAAAAAAAAAAAAAGATCTATTTTTCTGTTTAATCCACAATGGGAAACCCAAATCAAAGAAGCAGCACTCATTATTTATGCAAAGAGTTTCTGCCCTGGGAAGACAAGTTTATAAAGAGCGTCCAGGGATTAGAGGTATTACCATAATGCATCTGTTAGTTGGTATAACTATGTGTGGGAAAAACCCAGAGCAGAAAAATAAATAAAGGACGCAACTGACCCTGATCTGCTCTTAATTATTCCCGACAAGGATGCACCAAGTCGACTACTCACAGTGGCCATAACCCAGCTCCCTCCCAGCGCCACCTCCAGCTGCAGGTGATGGCGCAGGTTGCCACATGCCTCCAGGTGCGAGCGAGCCACTGGCAGGGCGCCAGTCGCCGTCCTCAGCGTCGGACTCCAGTGACTATGCGCTGACCAACGGAAACTCTGAGGCGGACACTCTGGATGCGTGCTACTTTTTAGGAATGGTGAAAAGGAGGAGGAGGCAGCAGAGGGACTGGGGGGATCAGAGGAGCGCAAAAAGAGGCGGAGTCCATCAACCCTGGTTACAAGATTAGCCAGATTATCCTTCCCAAGAGATCAATCCCATAGGAACTCTTTGCTGTCCAACTGTTGACACAAATCAGCTCTTCAGCCACCCACTCAACTTATGTCTCTCAGGCTGTGTCCAAAACTGTGCAGGGACACCTGTTAAAGTCTGGTGTGGCATTAAATGGGGGAGGGGGGTACAGGAGTGGAAATGGGAGCGATCGCACTTACAGTATAACCGGTAGTTTCCAATTACAGCTTCTTAAAAGGGATGAGACGCTAGGACACTGAGGACTGGTTCCATAGCCAAAGGTTGTTAAGAGGATCCCCCCGCCCCAAACAAAAAAGATTCATATGACCTGTTTCCACCTCGCAGAGATCTTTGGTTCATTGAACGTTGTAAATGGTACCAAAATGTGCAATTCCGACAAAAACACGTATAGAAGTAAAGTCCACAGCGGTAGAGTTCTTCTTTGAAAAAGATCTTGTCTAGAAGAAAAAAAAAACTGGCAGCAGAAACATGAAGGAATGTAAACCAGGGAACATTAATGTCAAGTTAACAAATTTGAAAGAAACCATACATATCAGAAAGAATAGTGTCATGAGCATGGCTGGATCAAGGCCAAGCGGGGCGTGGCCTGGCCACCGCTCCAAACAGTTTCATCTCTGACACCTGTCACCGGTCACAGCTGTGTCACATGAGGCACTTTGATTACACAATGCATTTAAATTGGAGTTTTGTCACTGGTTTTTGCCAGTTCGTTGAGTATGCTTTCCTGCATCCAGGGTTTCTCCGCCACCATGCCATTACAGCCCACTCACGCTTTTGCTTCTGCTCTTCAGTTGACTCGTAGTTATCAAACTTTGTTTCTTGTGTTTTGGATCCTGCCTTCTTGGACTGTGTTGTCATGCACAACTTTCGTTTGTAATAAAACCCACTGAACATCATGTCCTCATCTTGGATTCCTGCATTTGGGTCCGCCCCTTCACTGTTGGTTCGTGACAGAATAGTGTTGTTGAGAACTAATAATAATAGCCAGCTAGCTCAAACGGGGTAGCTAACTGACTGAAAAATGGGTGACAGGTTCCTTGCTTGGGAATTTATATAATAACCCTGAGCTGTTCTGAAAAATGGGCCATCCAGGGAAGATGCAAATTCAGGGCGAAGATATTGATCGCTAGCTAAGTGCATGCTGTAGTGGTAAAAATAGGCCAAGTAATAATAATAACTAATAATCTCACAGTTGCCACAGAGCGGACAAAGGCGCTCATAAGGTTCTGATATGGTGGAGGGGGTTTCACGCCTGAGACCCAAGTGCATCACTGGGTGCCGTTTTAGCCACGCCCCCCCAAAAATGGTAAAACTGAAAAAAAAGTTCATTCCTATATCTCCACAATTCCATACAACATAGTTCTCACTTTTTGCATGTTGCAACAAAGCAACAATTTAACTTTAGAGGGTCTTTAAGCGAATTGTTTAATGATGATTGCTTTAGTTTTGATATGTGGTGAATGTTTTGTATTTTGTCAGCATAAAAAAAAAGTTTATGGCATTCAAAAATGTGCCATCTCATACGGAACAAAGCCCACATACAGATAAGGTGTATGTTTTCAGTTGTTATGATTAGCAACAGTAAATTTGTTTTTTGTTATACTGCACATTTTTTTAATGAGATACTTGAAGTAACAACTTTGAGAATCGCTGCCTTACGGCTTCTTTACATGCTGGAAGTGAATGACAAATGGCTTATGAATGTTAAAAAAGAAAGCGACAAGAAGAGCCCCGAAGCTAAAGAAATTTCACCTCGGTGTTCTAGCGCCCTCAAAACATCTGTAATTCTCTTTGAGGTCGTGAAGAAATATGAGCCAGTTGTGCCATGATTGGCTGCCCGTGCACTTGTGGTTATTAATATGTACGTGTCGTTAGCCGTGTGGCACAAGTGTTTCTCATGTATAGCATTCCAGGAAGTCAGGAATTGTCTCGTTAGAATGCTGAACAGTGGTCAAGTAAACAGGCAGCAAATTGAAAAGCCAGATGCAAACAAGTGCCCAAAATATACCTTAAAGGCAACGGTGAACAATGCGCAGCAAAGTCTCAGGGAACATAAATAAACTGCAAAACCCAAGAGTGGAATCCACCTTGGTACAAGGGGCCAGGGACCCAGAACATCACTTGAAAAAAGGCAGTAGTGCCTTGCGATACAAGTTTAATGATTTTCTAAAATCACATTTTCCCTATAGAAATGAATGGAAGTCCCATTAACTAGTTCCAGTTTCCCACCCAAAAAGTAAAGCGTTTGTATCTTATTTTAAACAAGGAAAACAGCCTTCTATAATATTGTACTTTATGAAAACATATAGCAATGACAGGAATAAATAGAATATAAGGAAATTAAACGGTTTTTGTCATATTTTTTGATTCAGTTCAATGCAGATTGTGTTGTTCCTTTTGGCGTGCACACCTTGGCCACAGATACAATTTGTTAGGTGTTTCCATTTTTGTGTTAGCATGAAGCTATTGTGTGTTAGCATTATGATAGCTGCCTTTTCAGCAAACGTGGTTGTTTGGAATACCCAATGTGGAATTCTATTTGCGCTGTTTTGTTTAGTTTGAAAATAAACTTCAACTGGGGGTCGCAATAAACACTTGAAGCCTCTTTTTTGAAGAATTGTTCACTATGCGCCAAACTTCTACTTGATGTGAAGTGATTTGAGTTTTCTGCCGCCATACAGCACTCTATCTCAAATTTTGCTCGCAAGTGAAAGGAAACAAAAACTGCTCCAAAATGGCTTGCACATTGAAAACCTTCGAAGTCGGTTCACTGCTCTGCATTTGTAAATTGACTTAAATGGAATGAATAATGCTCATTTTTGATGCAAAAAGTAGTTCATAAAGTTTCCAAGTCTTATTAAGTCGAATCACCTGAGAATACAAACTCTCCTTGAGTGAAGTGTGCAGCTGTTTGTTTAATGCCTCCTGCCATCATATCAAAAATTCACCTGATGGCCTTCCAGCCTTATAAATAAACATTAGCATCGCAGGGGTGCACTACTTAAAGCACAAATACCTCAACAGACTGTCTTGTGTGCTGTGCACCTGTAAGTGGCTGCATCAAATGTCCATACGGCGTTTGGATGAGGGCCATCAGCAATAATCAGAGCCACTCGAAGACAAGACTGGTGCAAGACAAGAAAGGGAGAGACGGGTACACGACCATTCCAAGACTTAACAACTCTCAGCAGTAGAAGCCAAAATAATCCTTAAATGCATTCTGTGTTATAGTAGAATGGACTAGCTCACATAAAATCCAGTGAATTAACCCCAAGTGCGACATTTGGCGCACACGCTGATCACTTTGAACAAAGGTTTTAAAACAGATTTGTGGCTAAACCCTTGAAACAAATTCATTTGTTCTCAGTCATTTATAATAATATTCACGAGGTGTGTATCTACAGGGTGTCCCAAAAGTCACAACACAATTTCATGTTTGATTGTTCAAACAGATGTGAGCCCATTAGCATTTGACTTTGTAGATTTGACGTTTTGTAAGCATAACATTCCCCTACCCATGGATCAGCAATTGACATTAGGGCAGTGTTGCAAAATTGCCTGGAGGCAAGAAGTTCCCCCACGACCCCGAGTGCAGTACAGCGCCAATTTGCACTGTGTACTTGTTACACTACTCCAACGCATAGCTTACGATATCCATGGCCAGTCTCTCAAAACAGGATCTGTTCTTCAAAACGGATGCAGCGAAAGGACTGCTACTACCAGTACTGATGAAAACGTTGAACTCATAGAACAGGCTTTTGTGCAAAACCAGGTATGGCCTATCCAGACCGCTGCACAACAAAACTCAATTCAATAGATGCTTCAGAGAGTGATTAGGCTTTAACTGTACTGACTTCAGGTTGCTGAGCATCAAAATCATCTGTTTGAAGCCTCTGAACAACTGGTAGTCTGTTTGCCGAAAGCTTTATGATTCTAGGAAGCATCTGCTGAATCATGCTTTTGTTGAGTTGCAATGCAGCACTCTGAACAGACTTTTCCCGGCTGCACATGAACGCCTGCTCGAAGAACTTGGTGTTTACATCACCGATTGTAGTAGAAAAACTTTTGCTACGTGGTTTGTCAAGAACTGATTCTGTTTCGAGAAACCTGCTACGGGCAGTTGAACTATGTGTCAGAGCATTGTTATGACTGTAAAGATTCTCAAACTGGTAATGGAGTGCGAACAGGGACACAACAAAAATGTCTTGCCAGGCAGGAATTTTACATCGCTGAACCACTGTCCGACAGTGTTCCATGGGAAAGGTCAATCCTGCCAGTACCTTATGGTTGTCTCAACAATTAAGCGTTGCTGACAACTGACAATGCCTCATTAAATATACTTATAAAAATTGCAACGCCTAATCTGTCAAAGGCTTATTGTTTCACGTCTGTCCGGATGACACCAAAAACAAATTAGAAAAAGGGAAGTGGAAAGTGACTTTTTGGCCACCCTGAATTTGATCATTTTCAGTGATGTCAAAACATATGGAAATGTTGCAACATACCAAAAAGCAACAAGGTCTGAGAGTGTACATTTTGGAATAAATTCCTGCGTATCTTTTAAAAAATCTTATCCCGGCAGATTAATTTAGGACATGCTCGGCTTTTTCTTTGCTTGAAAAAAAAGACATGAGAAATTCAAGTACATCTTCATAACTGAATATGGAGTGCTATTTTTTGTGGTGATTGAATTTTTCCACTTTTTGTGACAGTTAAGAATATTAAATGTTCGTTGCAAACACTGGCTGTAGAGTAAGTAAAAGTTCTGCGATGGGGACAGTTTGAACCTGAAAATGATTATTTATATTGCCTTTATTTCCTACGTGGGGGAAGGGGGAGTTGTTTAAAAATACACAAACAACTCCGAGGCAGTCAATAGTGAACTCAAAGCAAGCAAACACTGAGAGGGATGGCAGTAGTGCATGTTTGTGTGGATTGCATGCAGTTATTGCACAATTAATGAAGACAATTCTTAATGCACCTCAAAAACAAACACTGCTGCAGCCTTTTCAAGGTCCTCTGCTTGATTAAATCTGGAATTAAATCAAGGGTTTGACCTTCTTCACTAATGACTAATTACTGACAATTAGCCCGGAGAATGGCCTCTATGTGGCCCCTTCCTTTCCCTTAACTCTGTTCCCACAATAAGCACATGCGCCCACACACGCACACAATCCAGTCAGGCAGCCTTTTCCACTGACACAGAACTATACACACTCAATACTACTGCATGCATTGTGTGCTAATGCATTAGGTCTCAAGTAGCGAGAATCCTTGAGTAAACCTGCCAGGAGCCACACCCTCTACCTGTGTGGTTTATTTATTTCTGTGGGAGTGGGTGGGGAGCTCCGTGCAAAGGGCTCGGCAGTCAGCAAGCAGGTTTGGAAAGCTCCACCGGCTTCCCAACTCACAGCAACGACCACATTCTTTCAGTCACATGACGGCATTGTCGTGGTCGGGTCCCAGACGATGAGCTATACGTTGGCAACGCTTCCAAGTAGGATTTTATATATAGTGTGAACTTGTGGCTGCTCGTGTTAAGTCAGAGCATGAACCCTGGCGAAAGTCACGGGTGTTCACATCAAACAGGCGACAGCTTTCTGCAGCCCAGCCCTTGATTCTTCCTCTTTTATAGTTCTCTCTTTTCACTCGCCGTCACTGTCACGACTTCTTAAATAAGTTCTCAGCATCAAAGGCAGCCAGGGGGTATTCGTCCAGGATCATTTCGGCGGATGGGAAATTTGGAGAAAAAAAAAAATGAAAGTGCTGAGAGAGAAGAAATTCTGATGCCACTGCAAATCCTTGGGCGGGCCTGCATCAAGTCTGGTGAGACGTACACCATGTCTGGGAAAAGATGAGTGGACCTCCGAGCAATCAGATCACAAGACAGTTTTGTTTCATCTAAACTACACATTGTGGTAAATTTAAGATTTAATTTATCATTTTTATCATCTTTTCAAGAAATAAATCTCATTTATGGCCCTGGTAAGGCATGATTTGTTTATCGTGGAAGATCCAAGAAACATGTTTTCTTTAAAGGATGGATGATATTAATTTTACTACCATCTTTAATTATATAAAAGGGAAACACTACACCCAAGGGCTTGGAAAATGCTGCTACAGATGTTTGAGTATTCATTTTAGATTATTCTCATGCGAAAAATAAGAACTGAATCAGACACAAATGTTTGCGGACTGGAGAAGCTTCTAAAATAAAACTTTGCAGTGAGACCATCTTGGGACAGCAGAACTTTCAGCGTAATGGACAGCTGTATTTATTGCAACATGCAAGAAAGGTGAAAGTGCAAAAGAAATCCAGACAATGCCATGACTGACTGTTATCGTCCTTAAGATGTTTGTCATCGTTCTGATGATGAAACTAAAAATAATCAGACCATACGGGTTGCCAATAAATGCTCCATGTCCAATCGACAAGCAATCCTATGAGGTTCCCTTACAAGTTGTCCAATCCAGATGTCTTTTTCATTTCTCTGGGGGGCACATTGGTTATGGAAACAATTCTCAGCCTCTGCATGGTATTGAGATTTCTGTGATATAGATAGTGAGCCTTTTTATTCTCAAAGACCCATTTTGTGTTATTATTTGATGTCACGCAATTATCTTTCGCTACACTCACTCTACTTCCACGGACTAAAAGGCTCTGCAGCAGAGGATTGCTCATTGGTCTATCTATTGGATGACAACCAAACATTTTATACAGTTAGTTACACAATAAAAAAGATGCACTACAGTTAAAGATCAGAAAAAAATATGGATCCAAAGCATACCACATCACATGCCATATATGGTGGATGTATGGCTTCTAATGGAAGAGGTTCTCTATTCTCTGCTAATTCATCCTAATGCTATAAATCTGACCTCAACCCAATAAAGCATACGAGGGGCATTCATTAAAGATTTCCCCTGAACTACTTTCGGTTTAGGTAGGAAGTTGAAATTGTACACGGACATTACCTTACACCTCTATAGGTCACATGGTAATTTGCAGCTCTGATACATAATTCGTTTCTCATTTTCAGGTGCTGAAGTAAAGTAAGGTAGAGTGACAGAGCAGGTTGAGTACAGAGCAGTCATCAGGGGTTGCCAACCCATAGCAGGGCACATGGAGACACACAGCCGCATTCACAATCACACCTCGGGGCAATTTAGAGGTTGTGTTGTGTAGAGCATGTTTTTGGGATGTGGGAGGAAACCGGAGTGTCCGGAGAAAACCCACGCAGGCACGGGGAGAACAAGCAAACTCCACACAGGTGAACCCGGGACCTCAGAACTGTGATTATATGTTAGGTGATCACGTATCCTTGTGCTGGGTAGGAAACAAATTTATTGTCCTCTGCTCGGAACCTCAAAACCTAGTATGTATATATAGTATCCCAGTAAACTGACAAACCGCTGTGCATCACACAAAATAACTGTAATCCTTAAATGGTTAATACCATATGTTTCTGAACTCTTATGTTAAATCCAAAAACCAACACATGAATCATGTCTTTTTTTTTTTTTTTAATCTATTATGATTGGCTGGCAACCAGTTCAGGGTGTACCCTGCCTCCTGCCCGTTGACAGCTGGAATAGGCTCCAGCACAGCTGCGACCCTTGTGAGGATAAGTGGCTAAGAAAATGGATGGATGGATGGATCTACAGTATTTTGACAGTGTGTATAAAGGTAAAACCGCAGTCATTATTCATATTGGTCTTTCCCAACTATCAGTGTTCATGAGAAGTCCCCAGGTGTTGCGCGGGAAAAATCTTATGCCACTCAATGGGTCTGAAAATGATTATTTTTCAGTCATTTTTTTATCTCCTATATCTATGACAATGAAATTAATAATCTTCCGCTTGATGGAAGAGACTGCATACTGTACATAAACTTAAATTTGCAAGTAAATTGAGATGAGGCCATCATTATTTCAGTACACTGTAAATACTTTTTAGGGGAACTTTTCTTTGGTGGTGTGCTTTGGGGTTTTTTAAAATGTAATATGTGCCTTGGCCCAATAAAGGGTGGAAAAGTTCAAATATTTCTGGAGCTATGCTAACGAGCCCACGGACATGGATTGAGGACAAAAACGTGACTCAATAAGCCCCCTGCCAAGAAAACCTGAGCAATAAAATAAAATTATACACCATTTCACTCTATTAAAGTCTTGCAAAACAATAGCTCATAAGGATAGAGTCGAGAATGTACCACTACATGTGCTAAATGTCTTCCAAGCCATAAATAAAAATTATTCTAGTGAGGAAAAAAAAAAAGGAAATACTGCATATCCCAGTAACTGAGACTCCCTTCTGTGGTGCCCATGACACAACGTATTTTAAAGACGCTGTGCAGACTAGTTCCGGAGGAGATACTGTAGTGTGTGAAAGTTTAAGCGATTCGAAGCAGTTTGAACATTTCCTTCAATGATTCTTGTGCGTACCACATGAGAGTGCCCGTGTACTACTTGCGGTATATGTGCCACCCTGCGTACGTTAGCACATCTGCCTCACAGTTCTGAGGTTTTAGATGTGGCCTCACCCGTCCCTGGTTTCCTCCCAAGTTACGAAAACATGCATGGTAGGATAACTGGAGACTCTAAATTGTCCGTAAGTGTGAATGGTTGTTTGTTTATATATGGCCTGCGATTGGAGAGAGACTTCAGATTGGTTAATGCCTCACCCACTTGAGGTTTACTGTCAAGCCAAACATGAAACAAAGGCAATTGCGCATTTTTATTTAAAATTTCCAAGCAACTTTGTATCATGAATGGCTCCTGTACCTTAATGCTAACACATAACCTAAAATGGTGTTAACAGCCCTTATAGCAAAAGATATTTGAACATAAAGAGTACAAAACATGTAGGCAGACAATATCACAATATTAATAGACATGTATATTCTTTACCCTCTGAAAAAAAGTAGACTAACAGAACTGCAGTTTACTGAATGACTTATAGAAGCTGTTTTTTTTTTTTTTTCCTGTATTGCAGGGCAGGAATCCAAGAAGGAGCAGCGGTCCTCAGCAGCATCAATTGATTTGAGATATTAAAAATCGTGATGCGGAAACTATTTAATTCATCACATTCTATTTAAGTGTGCTCTTGTTTTTTTTTTTTTTACATTCTCAAAATATTTACTTAGTGGGGACATTCGTGGCCACAAATGTATGACAATATAATTAAGTGGTCATAAACGAGTATTTTGTACCTACAAATTAAGATTTTGTGTGCACATTATATGTAAATTGTGTCTACAATTTCACGACCCGACCCTGAACCTCCGCCATGTTACACAAAATTCAATTTGCCAAGAAAATGGAGTAAATCAGTTATTAGCATTCTGCTCCTGCACAAACAAAGCACGCGTTCTGGTTCTACAGTACAAGAACCAAGAAAACAAAACATCACACTGCGATTGCAAAGATATACATTAAGTCAACTTGTTAATTTAGTGAAGTGAGCACACAAAACCCCTCTCTCTCTCTCCTTTGGCCCACTGTGGTCCACGTGCTGCCCAACTCCACGGGGCTGTAAAGCTGTCACATAAACAATTCTGCTAAGAGAAGGGCAAAGGGGGGAAGAAAAAAAAAAAGAGAGCCATCAGCTGGTTCAAGGGCAAAGTCGTCGAGTCAGAGCAGGAGTGAAGCTTTACTTAGCAAAATGACATCACGCTGTCCGTGGGATGGATGCCCTCCAAGTTGACCCGCGTTGTGGGGAGGAGGGAGTGGGAGCGTGAAAGTGAGGTGGGGGGGCACTTTCTGCCACGAGTTTGTTTGTGACAACAACAACCTCGGGCGCTTCTGCTGTCTGTTTTCACCCGACGCCTCTCTTGTGCTCCGTGCATTAAACTAAGTTAAAGTCTCAAAACGGTTTAGCGGGGCCATAAATTACATAAACGCAATCAAAATGCCAACCTCTGACCTTGCCTGGACGCCACGACCACCTGACTTTATTTACACAGAAAAAAAAAAAAAAAAAAATCGTGGAGAGCACCGGATCAATAGGACCGAGGCTGCGTGTAGTGAAATCCCGGAGAGGGGACGCCATAGCCGGGGAACGCTCCTCTTGAACTCCCCCGGCTAGCGTCTCTCTTACTCTCAAAGACAGCTTTAAAAGTCAAATACGAGAAAGCGTACTTACTTAAATGGACATACGGATCATGTCTGTCCATTACGGTGCTGTAGTCGAGCTTTCGTAGGTGTCCTACAGTCTGCGGTGCTCGGCATCCCCACGCATTCCTCTCCCGGGCCGGACTGAAGTGTGCGAGGCGGCTCTAGAGCCCGGGGGGCCCGGCCAGGGAGGGGGAGGAGGGGCCGGTCAAAACAGCACTTCTTCCAATGACAACAGTGGTCCGTATCAAGCTCCAACAAGATCGGGACCAAACGCCTGTGTTGCTGCTGCTGCTGTGATAGATCTGTTTCTTTTTCTTTATTTATTTTTTTTTTAATGTCACTTGTAGTCCTGCTTTCCGGTAAAATACAAGACTGCTCCTTCCCAAAAAAAAATTTACTAAGAATAAGACGCTATGGTTATCAGCTGAGGAAGGAAATGCTTGCTGGAAAAAGATTGGACTAGCAAAGGTCTCCACATGAACGACACATGAGTCACAAGAGGAAGCATTGCATTTTAGGAAAATAAATCATGTTTGATGTGGAATCATATAAAGCAACCAGCTGGGATGTCAACTACTCCTTTCATCTATCTATCTATCTATCTATCTATCTATCTATCTATCTATCTATCTATCTATCTATCTATCTATCTATCTATCTATCTATCTATCTATCTATCTATCTATCTATCTATCTATCTATCTATCTATCATCTATCTATCTATCTATCTATCTATCTATCTATCTATCTATCTATCTATCTATCTATCTATCATCTATCTATCTATCTATCTATCTATCTATCTATCTATCTATCTATCTATCTCAAACATTCAATGAACGACGAGTAACATAAAGACATAAAGAATAATCATTAACGTCCTTATTACGCCAAAAGGTTTGCAGTGCATAGCACAATGCATGCTGGGAACCGAAGTTAAAATGTGAGTAGTATACCGAACCTGCTGACGGCAGAGCAAAAATTTAAAAAAGCATTTTTAAAAGAAGAACTGTTGACTGTTCAAAGTGCATGAAGAGTTATGAAAATGTGCGTCCTCCAAAAACACGGACATATGTTTTGCTGTTAATAGTGTTGCAAAGACATATGGTGACTTGGACAAGCAGCAGCACAGGGGAGACTCGCCAGGGCTCCTTCAACAAAGTAGAGAAAACTGCCCACTACAGCAAAGTAAGTAGGTCTACTTCATTGTAATTTGGGGATTGAGTGAAATGCAGCACAAACCTGGTATAATATTGAGAATTTAGGTGAGTGGGGGAAAAAATGCCCAAAATTAATCCTTGCAGTTAATGTTGGTTTCCTCTTTGGCAGTTATACCCCCTCTTTTAATGGTAATTTTTATGCAAGACAGCCCTTTGCCCTGGGATAAAAACAGCAACAGGATGTGGTTATTTTTATTTTGCTTTAAAACTTCAGTTGGTAAATAATACTCATTTATACATGCATTAGAGCATTAAATAGAGTCAGATAGTGTGACATGCATGGGTTACATAAAAAAAAAAAAAACAGACATTCTCTGCACATATGTATCTGGAGAAGAATTTCATGTATCCATTAACATTGTGTGTATTATCTTGAACTTTCATATGAAAGCACAATATTCAGATTATGTGTACTATTTTTTAGGGTTTTTTTCAGCCCATCCTAACTTTACCTGTTGCTCGTGTGAGAGTGACTCAGAGCGAGTGGCTCCCACCCCATCCCTCCTCCCCACATCCGTGGAGTATACCCCCCAAACCTCCCACACACATACACACACCCCTCTCCACAGAGCGGGGTCACGCAAGGGTGAAGCTCCTGGTACCTCGGAAGGTTATTCAGGAGTCAAGCTGCACTGAGCCATTCACTGAGTTGAACTGCGCGAGCGCGCCAGACGCTTCGTCAACGCCGGGGTCTGCTGACCACTCAGCTGCCCCGCTAATGGGACCGGCACCCCTGGCGCCACCGTCCTTGTAACAGCGACCCATAAAAGAGCTCAGGAGGATGCTAACCAAGATGAATGTCGTTTTTTTTCCCTTCTCAGATCATTCTGCGCTAATCAGAGCTTTTCATTTGTTATGGCCTTGCGCCAGCCCCTCCGCCACGGTTTCCATTAGGGGCCAGATAACGTATAAATTCATTAAAGTCAAACGGGGACATTACAGTGGTCATTTGTCAGGCCGTGCTTTGTGTGGCCCTAATGGTGGCACATGGTTCAAGGCATTGAGATGATTTGGGAGGGCTTTTTTCCTTTTCTGGAGCATTGGAAGTGAAAACATGGGAACATTTAATTGTGCTGACCACAATATACCACCACAATTTTCCACGTTTTTTAAATAATGTGAACTGCTTAAAAACTAGAGCTTGATTTGAGTCATAGTGGTTTTCCAGTGCATTCATCACCTGTAGCTTGCTAGCACCCATCACCAACACACGGACAAACACAAAGAAAACACACGGTCAATGAAGCAACCTCTACACTAATCCCTTTGTATTCACAGCACCATTCCCAACAAACAATGTCATCCAAAAGACTAATCCCAAACCGAGCTCTACAAACCTGGGCCACCTGCTAGCAAAGTCACCGAGCGACATGAAAGGGGCAACAAATAACCAATGCGCTCCTGCACACCACCCTAAAACACTAGTCATGAAGAAATAAACTTGCATAAATTGACAGATAAAATTGAAGGAGCCCCAAAATAAACACATACACGTTTTTTCATCTTCAGGGTGGACATTGAACCCGTTTTGTTTGTCGCAGGAAAGGGCTCCCTCCATCTGCCTGTTCTCTCATTAGCCCAACTCCATTACGTTTTACCAGAGGGTCCCCCCACCACCCCACCCCTTCGGTTCTCTGACAACCTCTCCTCCCAGGTCCATACATACGCCTAAGATGATAAGTGTTTGCCCTCTTTGTGCCGGCCTGCATAAGACAATACAACACAGTGCTGCGGAGCATCATCCATCTCAAAGGTCATCAATCTACAGCACAAAAGATGAAATGTGGTCCAAACTGGGTTGTTGTTGTTTTTTCCACAAAGGCGTTTCTCTTTTTTAAAGAGCTATTCCCCCACTTCTTTGGTCCTTTTCCTTGACAGAACAGTCCACCGTATTTATTTTCTGCCTTGTATGGACTGATGGTTGCCCGGAATGATTGTTGTTTGTATTTGAGGGAAAATGAAACACACATCTTCATCGTGGTTTGAACCAACAGAGGATGTGTTGATTCAGAGTAGACTAGCTCGTGGTCTAAAGAAAACTTGTCAGCTTTTCTCGTGCACCTACGTCATAAAATCACGTGACTTTTGTTTACCTCGCCATATCGCCGGTCAAGCTAAGCATTGCTCGATGCTAAGTCGGTTGGCGACAACACGGAAATATGTCTTGTAGCACGACACCCAGAGTCTTGTCTGATACCGTCAGACATTTAGAAGGTGAAAATAAACGACGGTAATTGGAAAAATTAGATAAACTTGCCATAGAGGACCCGTATTTAAATGACGAAATTGATGTTTTCGCCGATAAGAAACTGGAGTGTTAATTCGCTTCCGCTTGTCTTGGACAACTGGGTATACACGTGGATCTGGTGAGTAAGTCATCGAGATTTACATGGAAAAGTTTGAAAGTGTATAAAAGTCTGGACGCATACGAATACTTTGCTGCTGGATCTGTTTTGATCAGGAATAAATCCCACATAGTGGCGGTTTTGATGGCTCGTGAACGCGGAAGTGTATTCGGCGACACGTTAACCTTTCCATCGACCTTTTGAGCTAGTATTCAATACAAATACCAATATTTAAATAAATGACCCCTGGTTTTACACAAACTTACATTCATTAACTCTGACTGAAAAAAAAAAAGAGGACAGAGTCGTCTCCATGGAACGTACATAGAAGCGATTGCGGTCACACTTATCCTCCGTAAACCTCTGTGACAGACGTTTTTTTTTTTAACACGCATTGTTCTCAAATGAGCCAACTTGGCATCGTAAATACTTTTTGGTAATTTGAGATTGAAAAGAACAATTATTACCTGAAATGAAACGATCGCGACACAGGTGTGTGCGTATTTTTGGTTGGGCACCATCCATCATGTTTAATCGCCAAAATCCATCGATATTTTCTGGTCTTTTCAGCCGGTATTCCATAGAATGATCTCTTTGAAAATCTGTCACGTATGTTGTGGCAACCAACAGCACAATAGGTCTCGGGTATTGTAAATATTCTCCTCCGGTTCAATGTCTCCCACAGTGTCGAGCAGCTCTATTTGACCGGCAATATGGCGCTGCGAAAATAGTGAAGTCATGTGCACGAGTTCTATTGCTGCCACACCAAAAAAAAAAAAAAAAGGTTGCGTTTCACATTATAATGTAATTTAGGATCAATATCCTCAATACAACAGTCCATCATCATTCTGAGAGCTATTTCTATACCCCATAAAAACAATATTTAACCAAAAAATGTGGTCAAAAGCCCGACGTCAATACCAACCTGCTTATCGCAAATTCCACCACGATCTCCATTAGCACAGATTGACAAAAAAAACGGATGAAAATTGATGAAATAGAACACTTTCAATAGTGATGGCCATCTTTTGAATACCCATTGTTGAGTTACTAAAGTGCCGTAATCCCCTCAGGGGTGTGCAACACGGGGTAAAAACACAACACTGTCAAGGAGTCCTGACCATTTTGGGACTCCTCAGCTTTCCAACATGGGACCCAACGCGCAACCCCCACTCCCACAACAAATAATTTTGTCAAATAAAGTTTCATCTGGTCACTGGTGGCGTAGTGGTACACATGTCTGCCTTTGGTCCAGGCAGTGTGGGATCGATTCCCGCTCAGTGATGGTGTTGATATCTGCCCGGTAACTGACTGGTGACCAGTTTAGGGTGTAGTCTCCCTTTCACCCGAAGCTAGGTGGGATGGCCTCTAGCTTTCCTGCAACCCTTGTGTGGATAAGCGGCTTGGATAATGACATGACATTTTGATCTGAATTACCCCCCCCCCACACACACACACTTATCACTCCAATGGACACAATAGTAAAACAGATGCAAAACACAGCAATGAAAGCACAGATACTACAACGGCAATTGACTCTATGATTATTTAGGTGACTGTAATGTACTTTTGCACATCCAGATTGGACACGTAATAGGCATGTAAACTTCTCTTCG
Organism: Syngnathoides biaculeatus; assembly: GCF_019802595.1. Lineage (NCBI taxonomy): Eukaryota > Metazoa > Chordata > Actinopteri > Syngnathiformes > Syngnathidae > Syngnathoides > Syngnathoides biaculeatus. Next base: position 13,627,599 of record NC_084646.1, on the reverse strand, counting down.
TTTCAAAGACTCACGTTTTTATCACTTACATGGATGCAGTACCAGAGTTGTTTCCAATTTTGAAAGTTATTTCATTTTGAAACGTTTGAATTTTGGGGGGCTCTGAACCGTCAGTTAAAAGTTGTGGTTGCAGCGGGGTTGAAGTAGCGGTTAGCACACCTGCCTCCCTGTTGAGAGGTACCGCATTGTAATTTCACCTCCTGTGCGGGGTTTGTAAATGCCCCCCATATTTGCATGGTATTTTTTTCCATTTAGTGCAACTGACTGGAAATCATGCCAGCGTATACGAAATCGCTTGCCCAAAGCCAGCATAAATAAGTGCTGTTTTTCCATGCTATCACTTCCACCTCTTGAGTTCCACACATCTTCACACTTAGTGGGTCTTTTGTCTGCTGCAATTGTTTCAGACAGTGTGGAATCTTACCCTGGTTTTGCAAATAAAAAATCATCTGCCTCACAAAACCAGCACATTAGGACCGGCTAAACTGGATAATGTTTGACCAGGCTACATCTCCTGCTGGGCACTATGGGTATGTCTTCAAGATTCTCTGAGGCGGTGTAATTGTTGCATTGTAGGGGTGAGTGTTTGTAATTGGTGTTCACCAAGCAACATTGTTTGTCTATGCAGTATTTGTGCTTGCTAATGTCCAAGTATTATCTTTGCCAGCCATCACGACTGCTCATAACAAGAGACAGAAACAACATGCAACCACTTTTACTTTGATGATAATGTGATTTCCTGAGAATAAACAACGTGTGAGGCATGTGTGTTTGGCTGAATGTCAGCATGACATCAAAAGTACTTCTTAATAGTCACTTATTTATAATAATATCATAATGATCATGTTGATATTACTTTTCATCCACATGAATGGACTGTTGTGTTGTACCTGGTCACAGCACATACAAAAATTATGATGGAATCTCCCGGATCACACAATTCCGCCATCATGCATGAGGTAAAGCGTATGAATAAATCGCTGCCTCTCACACATTTGTCATGTTCAAATTACAATATTTGAATGTGGGTAAATCACATGACTTGAAGGCATTGGAATCATAAAAGGATCAACGTAAGACAAAAAGCGGGAGACATTGTACCACGGGCCTTAACCTATTAAAGTGCTCTGGCAGTCTATTGGGTTAACCTGCTAATCCACTGCCCGTGTCTGGATATGAGGGGCTTTACACACAATCAATATGATCACCCCGCCACCCCCACCTGCCGACGCCTGCCATCATGCGCGCCACACCGTACCACTCAAATCAGGCACGTGTGCATTATGAAACAGCAGGCGCACATTGGCCTATTATTCTCCCACATGGGGGAAGAAAATATCAATATTGTGATGTATGGTATCATTTTATTCTCATGGTCCAATATAGCATCAATACCAAAGCAGCAAACGTCAATATCGTGGCTGGCTGGCATCCGAGTACTTGATGCCGATTTTGACCTTTAAATGTAATGTGAATCACAACAGCAACTACATACTGCTAAAGTCTGCTTTAAAATTATGAAACATTAGGAAGCGATGGTAGCAATAAAGTACAATAAACTGACTACAATACAAAAATGTGAATGCACACCCTTTAATGAACAAGATTAATCTTTTCTGATAAGTTTGTAACAAGTAAATTTTGTACAATTATTCATTAATGTTGGCTGAATAGTGTTACCTTTTTCAATGAATTATGAATCCACAATGACTTTAATTCAATAATATCTGGAGCTTTTCATGTTCTAAATGCTCAGACAAGACTCCAAGCAGATGGCTGACTCTTAACAAGGGTTTTCCGCAGCGTGAGAAGTCAAAACAGATGATCTCCTGATCTGTCAGAATGCAGCTGACAGGATCCAATCCAGCGTGGAGTCAAGCGGACCACCTCAGGTTAATCTCGCCACGACCTGAAATGGCCATGTAGGATTAAGACGGGTGTACACCTGCTCCCGATTTTTAGCACACACTTAAGGGACTGTTTTTCAACCTTTATTTAGCTAAGGCACCTATTTAACGTGTGGAAAATGCCCCTCCCACACCCCACACACATACACAAAAAATTGCTAAAAGTATATATACTCAAGTAATGGTCTTGTCTTAGTCGGGAAGTGTGTATGTGACTAACAATGTTCATGTATGTGAATTAGTTCTTGACAGTAAACTAATACGGTGAAACATTTATTGAACAGCGGTATGTGCCCCCACTTGCTGACGCCGACACTGGAGCTGGGCCCGGCAGGGCGAGCTTCATTCAAGTCTGATGGAGCCAAAACATGCTCTGAAGCTGCCCGGTGTCCATGTTTCATCCAGACAGCCTTGACAGAACATGGGAAACATGAGTAACCCCATCAAAACTAAACAGGCCAGGAGGGAATGTACTGGCAATCGCTGCAGAAAGCGGACTGTACTGCACCTTTGAGCCTCCAGGACTCAGCTTTGCTTTTCCCTCCACAGGCTGTCACGGATACCATGAAAACTTATCAGAACATGAATACGGAGAAGCAAATAGCCAAAATCTTTATTCCAAGCAAATGGGGGTGCCATGGCTGCTGGGAACATAGTGTAAATGTAGCTTTAACATGCTCGCCATATGGTTGCAGTTATTGCAGTTATTGTCCATATTGTATGTGTTTCACATAACAAGCAGGAGCCCACAGCCGTGATTGTTCGTCATACATGGGGGGCCTTTCATGCAGCGGCACGAGACCTCATGGCCATCTTGACATTTGCAAGCACTTTAATGAAATGATTCATGTATAATCAGGACACCATGATCAGATGTCCAAATAGAATATTTATAACCTGGTTTGAATGGGAAAGAAAGATACAATCTGAGGACTCTTTTGAAAGACTATTGAATGATTATTGAAATGATATGAAAATGATGCAAGAAAGCTGAAATATCCTGATGGATTTATAGGACACTTGTCCACACATTAATTGCAGGAAGTGTAGTACACAACTTCTTCAGCCGCAACATCATTTTAGTTGGATTAGCATTTGGTCAAAACTGATTTGAATGTATGTATTTTTCCACATACATTGGAGAGAGACGTGTTTGATGTTTATATATTGTGGGTCAAGGCCAGATGCTCCCATAAGTCAAACCACAAGTGGCACATCGGCAGGATATGACCTTTGTAACCTTTCATCCGTTCCATCCAAAACAACTGCTACACCCTGGCAAGGTTAGTCATATTCTCACAATTCTCAGAAAAGGAAGGGCTGCCGTCGATCACAAATTCCTCACCAAGTAAAATCCATCCATCCATCCATCCATTTTCGTGGCTGCTTATCCTCACAGGGTCGTAGGAGTGCTGGAGCCTATCCCAACTGTCAACGGGCAGGAGGCAGGGTACACTCTGAATTGGTTGCTACCTAATCGCAGGGCACATGGAAACAAACAGCTGTACTCACAATCACACCTAGGGGCAATTTAGATTGTCCGATTAATGTTGCATGTTTTTGGGATGTGGGAGGAAACCGGAGTGCCCGGAGAAAACCCACACAGGCACGGGGACCACATGCAAACTCCACAAAGGCGGGGCCGGGATCGAACCGGGGTCCTCAGAACTGTGTGGCCAACGCTTCACCAGTTGATTCACCGTGCCGCCAAGTACAATACATTTCGTTTTAATTTACTTCACTAGTTACAAATATCTAGTGGAACATTCTGGGATTTGTCACCCATCACATACTGTAATCACTTGGTAAAGGAGCATTAGGCTAAGAGGGGGTATCTTAAATTATCTTGTTTATCAGACACCCCAAGCACCACCTGGACTACACAATCCAGGTTGTCTAGCACTAAATCCTCCTTCTCTTATCCCACCGATGTGTCCCTCATGGCTGGTGTGACTGGATATCTGGATGCCTTCATGGTGCACACCCCTGAAAGCCAGAGAGAGTCTGAAAATCAGTTGTAAACCATTATCTGACTGAAAGAGTACGTATGGGTCAGAATGAGTCCAGATGTGGAGCGTACCAATAATACAATAGCTCTGCTATTACAGGGGGGAAGGGATTACTGTAGTTATAAAACTAAACTATTCACTGTGTGGCATTAGTGTACAACTTAGATATTATCAGATGGAAATGTCTATTGGACCACACTGTTTGCCAGATCAGGCCCATTAACTGCTACTGTTATGTTTTCTTTATAGTTAGAGTAATGTGTTTGATCAACATTTGGACAATAAATAAACCTCCGGTTCAAGTTTATGCTACCCTAACCCTAGACCATATTCAAGCAACCTTTTATTTCATTGATATGTCAGATATTTTTTCCATGTTTTATCAACTTGAGTTAAACATTTTAGGTCATTAATCAATCATTGTACGTAGTTTTTGGAACATTTGTTGTAAGGTGCTTTGAGGTGGTATCATTTTTCTTCTTTTTTTGACAACTATGATTATTGTTATTGTTTTCCCTTTAAGGTTAATTTCATTGCTCACTTATAGGTATGGACTTGGTTGAGGATGACCTACTAGAGCAGATAATTGGAGATGAGAGAAAACTTCCCATTTGTTATATGTCATTTATAAAGGCATTATTATCCCACTGTGAATGAATGTAAACGAATTGTATTTTTTTCTCTTTTCTTTTTTTCTTTCTCTGTTTGTATATAAAAGTGTGGAAAAAATAAATGATAAAAAAACGTTTCAGGTCATTAGTGGTGAATGGTGATTCTGTTTTGTAGACAAACCTTTTGTGCTCAAGGGCGATATTTGATTTAAAATGGAAAGATTAAAATTATTTGGAAATGAAGTTAAAAGGTTGAAACTTGACATCAAATATGTAAAAATAGTTTGATCCTTTTTTTTTGAATGCTTATTTTATTTAGGGTTGAGGTGATGGAGTCTATCCCAGTTTGACAGCCGACAAAAGGCAGATTATACCCTCGATTGGTCGCCAGTCAGTCACAGAGTGCATGTTAAGACAGACAATTTCAAATGGAAAACCATTCACACTGTCACTGAGTATGAGCTGAAATCATGGTACCAGCATAAACGTCATAAATATTTAACATCTATCCATTTTCTTTTTATTGAGAGGTGTGAGCCATTTGTATGATAATTATGGATAAACAACAATTTCCACTTACACATATGGACATGTTAGAATCTTAGATACACTATTTTGGAATACAGGAGGAAGCAAGAATAACCAGAGAAAACCCACACACCCACAAATAATACAAGGTTGAACACTGACTGATATTATTAATTAATAGTAATAACATACAAATAGAAATAATTTGAGCCCATGTGTTTTTGTTTCAGAAGCGTGTACCAAACAAGTACCTGTTCTTATTAATGAGTACACAAGAAGTAGCTCTCACACAATTTTAGTGACCCCTGACCTAGGCCAAGTCCACAGGTGGCTCGTTGTTCTGGTTCGGAGCACATTGAATTATGTGACTGTGTGTCAGATAATAAATTATTATGCCTGGGATCGGCTGATGACCAGTTCAGGGTTTACCCTGCTTCTCACCTTAAGATAGCTGGGCTAGACGCCAGGGAGGATAAGTGGTTTGGAAAATGTATGTATGGATACATTATTGAGGACTAAATACACCCATCCATCTTCCTTTGCCGCTTATCCTCACGAGAGTCACGGGGAATGCTGGAGCCTATCCCAGCTGTCAACGGGCAGTCGGCGGTATACATCCTGAATTGGTTTCCACCCAATCGCAGGGCACATAGAGACAAACAGCCACACTCACAAACACACCTAGGGGCAATTTAGAGTGTCCAATTCATGTTGCATGTTTTTGGGATGTGGGAGGAAACCGGAGTGCCCGGAAGAAACCCACGCAGGCACGGGGAGAACATTCAAACTCCACACAGGCTGGGCTGGGATCAAACCCAGGTCCTCAGAACTGTCAGGCCAACGCTTTTAGAAGCTGCTCCACCGTGCCGCCCAGATTAAATACATATTCTTAAAGACCACCCCTATTTCTCCACCGTATGTAGATTAAATGATATCATTGCATACAAAAATGGTTAGAATACTGTAAGTTCCCAAAAACCTCATACCTGTCTGAATCCCCTATCTCCATGTGCCTTGGTTGCTCGTTGATTATTAGTGTTGAACGTTGTTTTTCTTTTGTCTGTGTTGTTGTTGTTCTTGTTCATTCGGTTAATATTGTTCTAATAGTTCGTTTCTGTGGATTTCATCGTGGACCTATAATAAGATGGAAAATATAACGTTAAATGTCGTTCATTTTCACTTTGCGGTGCCACCCCGCCTCCCAGTGGCCAACTTGATCGTTTATTTACCTATAGGGTTTTTGTCCCACCCTGGCTCCCGTTGTCGCTCACTATGTCAGACGTGTAATTTCTACGTCATCAATAAGGCATCTCTTCCGGTCGCTTTCGTTTGATGTTCACCATCAGTTTGCTCACACTTCATTACGAGTCCTGACATTAAACCTGCTGATGAATTTGATGGAAGATGTCGTTCGACTTAGCATTAGACTTGGATAACAATAAGCATTGTTTCATGATGAACCCGCAAACCGGCTTGTCCATAGACCAGGGAGGCGAGTGGGGTAAGTTTTTATCTCCCTCGATAGCAAGACCCGCTGGAGAAGACATAATGTTGCTTACAATCTACTTTAGACTATAAACAAATGAACACGAGTGTACTAATAACGTTTACATGGGATTTCATTTAAAACGGAACGCTTGTGTTAGCGTCCCGTCGGTGTCACATATGAAACCTGTGTTAGCATTAGCTAACTGGAAACGACGTGGTGATGTAATAGCTTTTGCCGGAAAGCAATAACAAGTAAGGACAACTTGTTTGTTTTTCTTGTGCGTTTGTACTTGGCTAGTTAAACAGTGTTATACTGACCAATTGTCTGCCTATGTTAGTATATTCACATATGTTAATAATTGTATTTGTTTCGGAGTGGGGGTCACCAACGTGCAAATTATGACATTACGATCAAATATGTCAATTAACTTGTGACTTTATTGATTGGATAAACGGTTTACACATTTAATCCCCACTACGAAATTGGAAAAATTGGAATTCTTGCTGCACCTTGTTTTGTTACACAGGACAGTAAAGCAGTTACGGTAGATGTATTTTAAAATATGCTCATAAAGAGTACTTTCCTTGCTTTTTTTACGTCAGTGATTCTCAACGTGTGGTACCTGCAGTTCAGTTGTTTTGGAATTTATTATTATTTATATTATCATTATTTATATTACTATATTATAGTATTATTATTTTTCCGAATCATGTATCCATTTGTATGTACGTTGGTTTTCAGTTTGTGTGCAGTACCGTTACATTTTTATTTGGTCATAATTTGACCACCAAAAATCATAATTTTAAGTTTGGCATCGATGTTTATAAAATGTATAAACTTACTGTAATTTGCAACAATGTTGAATGTACTTTGTAGGAATGAAGCCTATGAGACGTCGGACCCACTGTTATACAAATGGGAGGTCATTAAATAGTCCAGTTAAACTGTTCATAAACCAATTTTCCCAAAGGAACCAATTAAATACTGAATTGCTATTATCAATTCCCCAGTCCGGTTGTTGCCATCATAAAACGTATCTTGTACCGAACAATTTCAAAAGTGGGAATGGCAAATTCTTTCAATTATATGCTATCATCACAATATCTTTAAAAGCCATTTAAGCAAACTAAAAACCCAGATACATGTAACACAATGTGCTTTTTGACATCAGAACACCCGGATGAATTTTCTACACATGTAAAACCCCACAAAATGAACTTCAAATGTTTAAGATGACAGTGATATATTTATATTAAACAGTACTAACTGTTGAAAAGGTATGTTTATTTTATTGCATAGGAAAAGGATGTACAATGCGGCATACCAAACCTTTCAAAAGCTAAAGAAAAGAAAAAAAACATCATTTGATTTGTGAAATGGGGAGGAAGGCTATCTGAAGGTGATTTAATGTGTCATATTTTCTAACATCAGTCACTGTCATTGCAAGTGTTAAAAGAAGTTTAATGCATAGTGTAGGGGAAAAACTGTTATTTGTAACTTTGACAGATGGGGGCTGAGTCTCTTCATATTACATTTACATTAAAGCAGACTTTGTAGTGTACATTCACGCCTTTAAATATCACTGCAGTCTTCTCATACTAAATAATACAGAATACTGACAAGTGTGACCTTGCCTGTGCCACATAAGTTTGAGTTGTGGTTCTGTCATCACCACACTATTGAATACAAGCATATTGTCCTCGTATGTGTATGTAATATAAATGTTAGTCTCTGTAAACTGTTTTTCTTTTTCCTCCAGACTTCAGTCTTTTTGATGAACTTGACTCCCTGGAGGATGCAGATGATTTGCTGAATGCTCTTCAGAACCCTGACTATGTGAGTGTTTGATTTCAAATTTAAGTTTCAAAAGAGCAGCGAGCCAATGAAGCAGCTCCATAACTGTTACTGAGTTGGATCAGCATTAAATTGCATATCACCTGTCTGAATTGGGTGCCCTCGTTTCCTTTTTTTTTTTTTAAATTACAACCCATCGCTATTTGTTTGACTTTGTTTTGGCTTGCTTGCATAAATGTTGACTTGCTTGAGCTTCAGGCTTTCCACCCATTGGTGGCGGCAGCGATCCTCACAATAACGTGTGAAAGTAAAAGTAACTTGTATTTTGTCATCCCGTTTTCTTTTGTGTGTGTAGTATTTTGCCAAACTATTTTTTCTAACCATGGGCCCTAACCTAACAAAGTGAGTGCAGGCACACCAAAAGTATGAAAATGCATCCCTCCGTACTTACAATGTAGGTATAAATAGCTGTTTGGCTTGCTCAGAAGTAATGCGTGTCTTTTGTACAAAAGAACAGTTGTATTTATCTTAATTACAGACTATACAATGCATGCATGCATGCACGCACCAAGTGGAGTGCTTTTAGGTAAGAAATGTCTTTTTGTGTTTCAGACCTGTGAGGCTCCAGAACTTTCCTTTGATATTCCTATACCTGAATGGACTGAAGGCTATTACACAAACGGCGCCTGCACAGGTACACCATACATGCTGACACATCTTCATTGTATTACGTGTACATAAGTGGGCGGGGGTATAAACCAAAGCAAATTTATTTGTATATCGCATTTCATAGACGAGGTAACTCAATGTGCTCTACATGACTAAAGGCATTTGAAAACACAGAGATAAAACATTTAAAATGGGATAAAAACAATAAAAATGACAAAATATTAAAAAAACCCACACAATTAAAACCGCATACAGTGCAAGTAATATGATCAAAAGGTGGATATATTCTAAAAAGCATGACAAAAAAGGACCTTTCAACCTGGATTTAAAAGCATCACACTTGGGGCTGACCTCACATCTGTTGGCAACTTATTCCATTTGTGTGCAGCATAATAGCTAAATGCTGCTTCACCATTTTTGCTTTGGACTAATAATCTTTTAACATCTGAAATACAATTTTTGCTCATCTTTGGCCCAGAGTTTTATATGCAGTGACAATGTAATTTAAGATTGCCAGTGTCAGGATTTGTACATGTACAAATGGGATAGCATGATAAAATGTTTTTCTTTGAAGACCATGCGAAACATTCTCTTTTTACCAAACCTTCCCATGTTTCAAGAAATTGATTGGATGATGTTGCTTGGCTCAGGTTTTGTGGTTGCAGGTTAAAGCGCATATAAATGCAGGTTTTTACAATATCTAAAATGAAACAAAAGTCTTGGAAATTATGGAGACTGCGCTTTTAAAGTGTCTTCAATAATCTTACGAGGTTGATGTTCATGGGTCTGTTTTGATTTAACTCCCAAGAAAAGCAGGTGTTGGATATTGTTAAACTTAGTTGCTTGAGGTGAGTCCTAACGAAGAAGTATGTTAGTTGCGCTCACACCTTGTCTAACATAACATCCTGTGTGTCTTTGTCCTTGTGCATCCAGATGGTGAGGTGAGCAGACACTCCCTGTCACCTTCTCACACAGTGAGCTCCGTCCCCTCCCCCACAGCTGCAGAGGCGCTGTCCCCCTACTCCTTACACGTAAGTCCAGGCCCTTCACACCTAAGTTTTCTCCTTTGGACTCTTCTTTTCCATTTTTAATTTGACCCTCGCTTCTCCCCTACCTTGCATCCGATTTACATACGTGGACAAATCCAGATGGTACACAAATGTGGACAGATGCTCTCGTCTGACGGATACGCATCTACTGAACACTTGTGTTTGCTTCACCCCTGAGAGACACTTATTAGCAAAATCCATAAACACTTTGTCAGCTTTGCATTTACCGTATATCCAAGCGGGACCTTGCCTCTTTTTTGTTTCATTTCATTCAAAAAGTGTTGACAGTTTTTGTCACATTATCATAATTTAAAGAGCAGATGTTTTCACACTGTCAAATGGACCGTCTTTTCCTTGTCAAGTTATATCTCCAAACCTGCCAACTGGAATGCAATCAAAGGACACAATAAGGACGTTTCAAAACTGATATTTTTTAGGATAGGTTAACTGAAGACTCTTCAATTGCCCGTAGGTGTGAATGTGAGTGCGAACGTGTTTTTGCTTGTATGGAAAAAAATTTAAGATGGGACATTTGTGATTCAAGATACTTCTGGGTCACATTTTTGGAATTAACTATCTGACTATAATGCATGCAAGGATCTTTTGGACACTTCCTTTGCAGAAAGTGAACGCACATATTCTCCCTGCAGGATGACGCTTTGTCCCCACAGTCTCAGGCTTCCCCAGTGTCTGTGTGCTCCGACTCTAGTGGGTTTTCTGAAATCCCTCCCCCTGTGAAGAAAGCACTGAAAAGGACCAGCCAGACTGCACGAGGTGAGGAACCCACTGTCAGAACCCTTAGCTCAGCGTGCAATGTTGTTCTGGACAAATGATAACAGTCGTGTCTTTATACAAAAAGTCTCTGGGTAACTGCTTTGATGAGATTCACAACAGGAAAACTACCACAAAGTCTGTCACTATGTAGTGTCCTTTTATTTTCCATCTTCTCCTATATGGAGTATACAGTACTTAACTACACATACAGTTGGGCAAAAAAGTATTTAGTCAGCCACCAATTGTGTACTCAAAAAGATGAAAGGCTGCTAATTTTCATCATAGGTACACCTCACATATGAGAGACAAAATGACGGGGGAAAAATCCAGAAAATCACAGTTTGATTTTTAAAAATGTATGACCAATTGATGGTGGAAAATAAGTATTTGATCAATAACAATAGTTCATCTAAATACTTTGTTATATACAGTTTGTTGACAATCACATACTGTTGCTGCTATTTTGTAGACTTTACACCGATCTGATAGGTCTGACCGGTATTGGCCTATAATTAGCGTTTTATGCTGATTGGCTTTAATATCATAATTTGCCATTCCGATCATTGACATCATTGATCGGTTCCGCAAGACATTTACTCTACATTGCCTTGTTGGGTGTCTCTTGACGTAGTACTGTAAATGTCTAACCACAAATAGTTATTTAAAAAATAACATTGCCATGAAGTTACCATAATACTTGAAATAAGTGCCATTAATACAGATAATGATCGGAGGACAGAGTAGCCTCATAAAGAAGAAGCTGTGAGAGCCAGAAATGTTGTTTGTAGGTGATGAAATACTTATTTTCCACCATAATTTGCAAATAAAGTCTTTAAAAATGAGATGTGATTTTCTGGATTTTTTTTTTTTTTTTTTTGGGGGGGGGGGGTCATTATGACTCCAAAAGGTGAGGTATAACAATGATGAAAATTACAGGCCTCACTCATATTTTTAAGTAGGACAACTTGCACAACTGGTGGGTGTGTAAATAAATACTTTATTGCCCCACTGTACAACATATGATCAAAAGTCGAGGATGTCAAACTTATTCATAGGCCACGTGGTTGTGGTTGTCCTCAGAGTGCAGGTGTTAATGCTGATACTACTTCAATTAAAACCACAGTTCACCTCATACATACATTAAGGTCGTGATTTAATTCATAATTAGGTATATGGAGACCGATCAGATGTTAATTTGTAAACATTTGTTTTGTAATACTATTTAATCTAAAATGTATCTACCACACGTGTCTGTGCTATGACCACTGTGATGTATATAAAACGAATCACTTAAATCCCTACTTTACTATATTTGGAAGAAATATCGATCATGTTCTTTTCTCTCTTTCCCTGCCACACAAACACAGCCAAACCAGGGCAGTTAAGCAACAGGCCCATTCAGATGAGCGCTAAAGTTTCCATCCAGCCCAAACCAGTGATTGCAGCTGTACCCTTGGCTCACGCAGCTGCTCCCCTGCAGCCCAAGACAATCATCATCCAGCCCTTACAGACCACCATGTTGCCTGTGGTCAAAGCTCCAATCAGCATACAGCCAGCGCCCTCTCCAGGTATGAGCACACAATTGCAACACTCTTTGTCACACTGGTTTGCATGAGACAAGTCTTTATTATTTGGAAAGCCACATTCATTAACATGTTTTTACTTTTGAGTTTGTTGACAGAAAAACAAATCAATTGTATTCCCAGTGTTCATTCCACATCTGTTTCACATGAGCAAACTATGTACTGAAACCAACAGAGGGTACTGTTGGTTCACAGTTGAGAGTGCACCATTCTAAACGATCAAGTCATGTCATGTTGACTTTCTTTATTTGAAGTTCCCATGTTTTGGCTATTTAGACCTCAAGTGAGTGACTCTCTAGCATGGTCTGAATATAAACGTGTCAATTTCATTTTGAAAAAATGTACTGTGTCGTTGTTTTGTCATACGAGTATCCAGAAAAGGTCACACTGACTGGTTCTTCTGTTTGACCCAGTTTTGTACCCGCTTTGTTCATATATGTCCCTTCCCTCTGATTGGTTGCCTCCATGTAGAACACCCACTTGTGGGAGCACACGTTTTTTTTGTGTTGCGCATATCTTTGCTAGTGACATAGATAAGCTTGAGAAATTCTAATGACCTGATTTCAGGCTTCTCAGCAGAAAAATGTCTCAACCTCAGGAATGAGTGGATGAGGGTACACCCTAAACCGGTTGCCAGCCAATGGCAGGGTACATGGAAATAGACAACAGTTGCACTCACAATCACACCGAGGGGCAATTTAGAGTGTCCAATTAATGCATGTTTTTTGGGATCTGGGAGGAAACTGGAGGGCCAAGAGAAACCCACGCAGGCACGGGGAGAACATGCAACCTCCTCACAAGCGAGGCTGGGATTTGAACTTGGTCCTTTGCAGCTGCCCCATTGTCCTGTACACACACACACACGCATACACACACACACACATACATGCATATTTAATTTTTTTGTAAATACATTATATTTACTTTCTTTTTTCATCAATACATTACAACATGATTAAATGTTTTCTCAGGGTACTCTGGGTTTTGGACACCTTTCTAAAATGCTTTACTTCGATTAATTAAAGTCTAAACTGTCCTTTAGTGTGAATGTGAAGTGAATGGTCTTTATGTGCCCTGTGATTGGTTAGTGATCAGTCCAAGAGTCTACTGCACAGGTGACAAACTCAAGGCCCGGGGGGCCAGATCTGGCCCGCAAAGGCAAATCATATGTATCAACTTTGATGTTTTTTGTTCAAATCTGTACCAAAATTTCAAATTTTCACATCAAAAATGATAATGTTGAGATATTACAAGCATTTTTGTGTTACCACACAACAACAGTTGAAAAACCCATTATTCTCGATTTCTGATTCCAAAACAAATTCATAAATTTCATATGTAAATTTGATGAGACCCGCTTAAAGATTTTTATGGTTTGACAGTCATAATGGCCCTCCGAGGGGAACCGTATGTATAATGTGGCCCGTGACAAAAACGAGTTTGACACCCCTGGTCTCCTGCATCTCTCATCTTAAGCCAGCTGTAATAGATTCCAGATCATCGGTCGAGTCTGAGGTCAAAGGGTGTACAAAATTGATGGGAGGAGTAAAGTATATCTAAACAAAAAAAATCAAAATCAAGTGTCTTGCAATTATCAGTTATTAAACAACATTTCCATTCATTTCTCAGTAAGACCTTCATGTTGCTGATAAAGTTCATGCATATCTATAGCATCCATTTTCCTTTTCCTGATTTACCGCACTGGTCCACGATATGTGTTACATCTTCAACACCTTGGCCAATGTAAATAGTACTCATCCAAGTTGGCGGAGTGTATACAGTACGAACCTTTTCTTGCAACTGAATTTGAACTTGGCTCTTCTTATCAGAAATAGCGGAGGCTACAGTTGGCCAAGTCTGATACATGAAACCTTTGCACCCGAGATCGAAGTCTCCAGTTGCCTGCTCTTTGTTTTAACAAGTTCTTTTGCATATTCTCATAGTTGAGCTATTTGCATCAATCAGAAAAATAACAATAATGTTCTCATATTGTCTGGCTTTGGGCGTAATGTACTTTATCAAAAGAACACACTTGTCCCTTGAGGCTTTTATATTCATTGCTCTTAATTTCGAAGTGTTTGGAGCCACACACACACACACACACACACTAATTACCAGAGCTGGCTAACTCTTGATTAGCTCTAATGGGGTGTTATGTATTAAGAGTTGCTGGGTTACTTTGTTGTGATTCATGGAAGTCAGTGTGCCTGTGGAGCTACTTCCTACTTTGTGCTTTTTTTTGTGACATTGCTGGTTTATGCTCTTGACACACGTAACCTCTGTTTTTAAAATGTGGCCACAAGTGTACATTTATGTGTGCTGCTCCACATAAACTACCACACCTCTCCACTTGGGATGTGGTCGTTAAAAAACATAACAGATTAAAGATATCAGCCTTCTCTTTCACCTGCACATGTACACATACTATGGACCATTAAAAGGCGAGGGGTTAATGGAGGTCACCTGTAGCGAGGGAGGTTCTGTGCCCTATCTGAAGCCAGAGGCTCTTTAAAACTGTTAAGACTTTATCTTGTCTGAGATTATTGAAACGTTTCCTCTCACATTCAGCTGGCACTTCAATAGGTTTAGATTTATGGTCTCATTTGTTCCAATATAATGAATAGAGTTATTAATCCAACTGTGTTATTATGGCTGATGTTTGCGGTGTACCAATACACTGTGTGATGTGCCCCCTCCCATCTGTCCCAGCCATTTTCTATGATGCTTCTCATTAGGATCGTGGTTGAGCTGGATTGAGTTATCTCAGTTTATTTTAGTTTAGGCGAGAGGCAGGGTGCGCCCGGGACTGGTCGCCAATCAGTCACATTGTAAGTAGTCGTTTATTAGACATAACATATGTTTTTTTACTGTGACTCCAGCTCAGGTTGGTCATTTACCACACGGTAGCTAAGCCTCAACATTTTCTCCATGCTCCTTACCAGTGGTTTCATTTTGCATTATTATGGTTGGCTCCTTGTGGCTTTCATTAGATGGCTCAACATTGGAGAGAGTCACTGATGGTGTAGTGGTAAACACGCCTGACTTTGCTGCGGGCAGCGTGGGATCAATTCCCGCACATTGATGGTGTTGATATCTGCCCTGCGACTGACTGGTCACCAGTTCAGACTGTCGTCCGCCTTTCGCCCAAAACTAGCTGGGATAGGCTCTGGTTCTCCTGTGACCCTTGTGAGGATTCGCGGTTTGGATAATGGATGAATAGAAAGAGCATTGGTGACTGATTCTTTATTTTTTCCCCACTTCCCTCGAGTGACAGTTGTCTTTATGAAATAGTTGACTTCAACTGTAATGAGGATGCCAAAGCAGACACAACTCTTGAGCAGTTAGGTGGACTTTATTCACAAGCAAGGGAGCATGCAAGTGTGAAACACAACACAGAGACACAAGGCAAAGGCAAAAGACAAAAGGTCATCATGAAAATAATAGTTGACTAAGACGAACTTTAAGGAGGTGGACACAGCAACAGATTAAATAAGTTACCTCGGTGAAATGAAATAAGACCTAATGGCCTACATTAGGAAAACGTCACTCAAAAGAGAAACAAAATCTATGTGTGTGGATGACAAAAAAAAACCTTGAACTCTAACCAGCACTAGATAGAGAAATAGAAATGGAGGAAAAACCCTGCAGTACTTAATAGAACTTTTGGACGGATAAATCTGGCACCTTACTTCTGTGTCAGAAGGTGTGTTAAATAACATGGCAATAATTGCGACAGGGAAGTAGCTCACCAGCACTCTCAAAGGTGACTGTGGAGACAAAATAATGGAATTGGAGGCAAAGAAAACAGGAACAAAACATGGTCGCCGCTATTAATTCAAATGTTGGTTTTCCACATAAAGCAAGAAATTGACAAAGTGGTGGTTCACAACTGCAAAGTGTTGTAAATTGGGGCAATCACAATCTCAGGGTATCACTATATTTGTGTCGCTAAACAGGGCTAAAAACACCCCCAAAAATTACAATGCTTCTTTGATGTTCATTGTACTGTGACAATACTCTAAAATACTTGAATTAACTGATTTAAAAAAAATACTAATAAGTGTCAATATGTGTCATATTTTAAGTTTGTTTCTTAACTACACAGTATCGTAACGTTTTTTTTTTTCCTCTTAATCCAGGCCGGTCCATTGTGTTGTCGCAACCAAGCCAGTTGCTACACATCAATACCCCCCAGGCTGTCACTGGCAGCGTTGTCCCCATGCCGGCACTGGGCCAGGACAGGCCTGTCGTCGCACCGCCGGTGGTCACGCTTCGAAGCCCTTCTTCGGATGACGACGTGAGTTAATGGGTTTTAACACTTGGGTGGAGTGGAAATGCTGCGTTCCGTGCCTGACACAACAATGTGACATTTGACAGTTGTTGCTAGGTAGAGTACAAGCATAACTGCGTCAATGCCAGTGAAAACAATGGCACACCCACTTGACCCCAACACAGAGCTGACTCCATCTATCTATTTTTCCATACCCCTGTTAGCGTTGTGGCTTAGCTGGACTCTATCCCAAGTGACTCTGGTGCGAGAGACGAGGTACACTGCACTGGTTGCCAGTCAGTTCCAGGGTGCATATAGACAAATAACTATTTTCACATCTATGGACAATTTTTGTTGGAAATAATAAGAGGATGCATTCATTTATACATAGTCATTTTTTAAATGAAATCAGTACTCCACTACATTTAAAATATGTATGTAAAAGAAAGAAAAACGCTGTAATTTGTTGGACAAGGACATATACTGTAGTAACTTTTGATTATGAGCCGCATCTGGAATCTAAAATTTTTGTAACACACTTAACAACTATAACATGTAGGTTTAAATAATAAATTTGAGCATCCATCTCTTTAAACTCCAACTACAAATCATTCACTGCCTCTCCGGATTGTTTGCCTCCGTTACACAGAGCCTCAATGTTGTTTCGGGCTACAGTCCACAGCGCCACAGCTCGTGATGGCTTGCTCTCGTCTGACCTTTTGATGATTTGAGAAATGTTCTCACAGTTCTGTTTGTCACCTTTTTTTCCCCGGGAGATGGGTTTCCACATGCTATTTTCTCCTGTTGTGTTTGGCTTGGGGTCCATTTTGCAAAGATGTTGCATTAATCGCTTGCATGGAGAGCTCTTTGTGTCTTATTCAGAAGGCGCTACGATTAGGATAATGAAGTTGTCATTTCAGAAATGGGGAAATAATTACTTGTCTTTAGGCATCTTTATTTTAGGCAAAAGGGAAAGAAATGGTTGATAAACTGTTTAACCAAATACAAATAACTGAAAAAACTTTGGATTTCATTTTTACATTCCGCGCAGACTGTGACATTTCATCAGTAAAATTGTTTAAAATAGTACCACCTTGTTGAAATACAGCCCAACCATTATGAGTGTCATACATTTTTCACAGACCCTGCAATTTACAACTCCCGGAGGCCAAAAGAAATATGGTCTGAACCTGTTGATCATAATAAAATGTTAGTAAAGTTTACAATAGACAGTAACTAGACAGACTCAAATCAGATACTGCTTTGTCCATGTAGAATAAAAAAAAAAAAGGTCAGGTTAGAAAGAGAGCTTTTTTTTTTTTTTTTCAAGCGATGTTCTCACACTTTGAATTCTATTTACAGTGATTGCACGTCAAATAATCAAATTCATGTGCGGGTCGTATCATGCTTTTGGCGAAGCTGTTCAACCTTGAAATTCATCACACTGGTCTGGATCGCATCTCATGTCACATGCCTGTTAAGCATAAACTTAACCATGCCAGGTGTTAGTATCTTATATATGTGTTACTTTATTCTGACCTATAGTTAGGTTACATAAACCCGGGTGTTAAACTGCTGACAACGATTGGATGCTTCAGACAGGTGTTGTGCACGATGAAGCATTTGCAACAGCTGTAAACAGCCATCAGGGTTTGGGTCCCTGCTATGTAATGCTGCTCCTGCACAGCCAGAGGATTTGGCTGCCTTAGAATGAAACACTTGTCATCAGCCTCAACTATTCTTCCATTTTCTGGATTAGGGGATTTAGAGGAGACCCCGGGAGTGTATTGAGGGGTGTGTCTTGATTGATAGTTTTGTGTGTTGCAACTCGATATCTCCAGTTTTTTTTTTTTTTAACCCACCTTAGTGTGGCATATTGAAGCATTTTGACAATTTGGTGAATAAATAGCAACATGAAAAGTGGCATCGATGAATATTTTCATCACATTGCTTCTGTGCAATTAATCATCAGTGATTTTCAACTTGTGGTACAAGGACAACCAGTGGTAGACAGGCTCCCTGTAGTGGTAAGCAGAACAATCACTGAAATATTCCAACTGTGTGTAATGTTTAAGAACAACTTTTAAAAAATATATCCTGTACAGTATTATTTAGTACAGTTCAGCTGTATTTAACTTTCAATTTTGTTATATTTACATGTAATCATCCATTCATCTATTTTATTTTGCTGCTTATCCTCATGAGGGTCATGGGGAGTGCTGGAGCCTATCCCAGCTGTTGACGGGCAGGAGGCGGGAGACACCCTGAACTGCTTACCAGCCAATCACAGGGCACGTAGAGACAGACAACAGTCGCACTCACAATCACGCCTAGGGGCAATTTCGCGCGTCCATTTAATGTTGCAGGTTTTTGGGATGTGGGAGGAAACCGGAGTGCCCGGAGAAAACCCACGCAGGCACAGGCAAAACATGCAAACTCCACACAGGCAGGGGCTAGGATCGAACCCGGGTCCTCAGAGCTGCGAGGCCAACGCTTTACCAGCTGAATCACCGTCCCACCATTTAATGATTTTGAACGTTATTTTTAAACATATATTGAGAAGCGCAGACTTCATTTTTAAAATACACAATGTACAGTGGAAAAGAAATATTAAATGTACCTTTTAGGAATAAAAATCTGTTATTTTTAGGAACACCTGGGACTACTATGCTACTATATTTTAAAGTTGGGCATTATGATGGTACTTGGAGAGCAAAGTATTTTTTGAAGTCGTGTCAAAGGTTTAAGAACCACAGATCTACATTAACCATAAACTGTAATTACATTGAACTTATGGCAAAAATAATACCATTGATGATATAGTGGTGCACATGCTTGAGTTTGGTGTGTGGAGCGTGGGATGAATTTCCTCTCAGTAATGGTGTCTATGTGGCCTGTGACTGACTGTTCAGGGTGTAATTCGCCTTTTGCCCGAAGTTAGCCAGGATAGGCTCCAGCACTCCCCCAACCCATCTGAGCATAAGCGGCTTGGAAATTAGATGGATGGACTGTTGCAATTCAACAAGATTGTAGTACATTTACTTTGTTTTCAGTTTTTGCAAATGTACTTAAAATAGCGGACATAAAATAACTAGCATACATCATCCTGACAGATTTGGCTTATCCCCCACCCTTGCACACAATCTCATTGTTAAACTATAACCAGTAAAATAATCTAGCTGCTATCTGTCTCTATTTCAGTCTTTTCCTAACGTTTAAAACTGCACACCCCATCAACATCCTGACAGATTTGGTGCACCCCCTCGCTCACCCATCCAAAAGAGTCAAAATATAGATATCATAAACCATTGCCGTGGCTATCTTGCTCTTTTTAAAAGCCTGATTTGATCAGATCCCAAATAGCAGCCGCTAAATTGTGCGTTCACTCACTAACAGATTGTGTGCGCTTTTGGCAACAAATGTAATAGTAGTGGGTATTTAAAAAAAGAGTTTTGCGCTCAGAGTAGCTCTGTTGGTTTCCACTATGGACCATTTGGGAGAGCACCGCAAGCCCAAAACAAAGTTTGGAGGTCTGGAACTGGAAGTGTCAATGAAAGACAAACAAAGAAATTACTGATTTACACAATACAAACCTGTTGCTTCCATAATTTGGAGGAAGACAGCAATCACATAAAAGCCACATTTTGTTTGAGTTAACTCATGCATGAGACAGATTCTGTGTAACATTGCGTTTAAAACTTGGGAATTGCCAGGACCAATTGCCATTGTCCTAAAATGACCCCCAGACACAAGGAATAGCCGAGATAATGCTTGATGATGCAGAAGGCATCAAGCAGATATCCCGGCACCATCTCAATCTTTTCCAAACATTTAAACATAGGAATCAAGAAAAGGTGATCAAGTGAAGTTTGAAAAATTGAGGTACACTTCCCCTTGTGATATCAGAGAACTTCAAGTGAGGCACACCAGCTAAAGAAAATAAAGATAACTTGAGCTAAAGGCAATATTGACCCATTTGTAATTTCCATGAAAAGGGATAATGTGGCTCAAGCAAATGAAAGCTCATATTAAAGGAATTAAATCCGATCTGCACATCGCAAACCCTTGTAATAAAGTATATACTGTAGTTCTTGTTTCTAAATTCTTTGTACATCTCACCTGCATACGCACCCAGGCCACCGTGGTGGTTTCCAACCTCCGGTAAAGTCAAGACATGTTTGCTTCAACTTGTTAAGTGAGGCCTCTCCACTTGTGCTGGGTTAGTCACACACTTGCTTTCCTCCAATGGGAACACTTCATCTGCACAATTTCACATTATGACCGCATGACCCCCTGACAGCTGTTAGCAGCTGGTCCCCTACGTGGCAGCTAGACGCATGTAATCCACTCAAGGGCAGACTTTAAATGCTTCTATGGTTAGCATGGTACTCCACTTAAACATTTTCTCAGCATCAAAAATTCAACCACTTTTTTGCCCAGCTCACCATCATTGTGGTGTCAAAGGTGACATTCACCTTTCGCTCCGCTCCCTGGTTACTGCATAGCCGCAGCGTTCCCAGGCTCACTCTTGTGGCACAATCCCAAATCGAGGCTGGAAGACTGAGGAGTTTCTCAGGAGACAGAACACAAATACAAGGATCCAAATAACCTAACACCAGGGCTATTTATCCTGAGATCTTAATTTACGCCAGGGAGTCTGTTTACATTTATTAGCATTGTAGTAGGTTTGGTCTTGAAATGTGGACTCAATTTACCACAGCATACATTTGCATTTTGCACCAGTCACTCTCGGGTGAGCGGGCCCAGTGAAGCCAAGAAGCTGTGTCTTACTGCTGAATAGCTTTGGCTTTGCATGGTGGAGTTTTAACCTAAATTTGTAGATGTGGTGATGAACTGTGGTAACTGACAATTTATGTATGTGTGTGTGTGTATATATTATAATTTAAAGTTCCCCTTACTCTTCCAAACATGTTCCCTTCACTCTTCCACTTTCTCTCCATGATGTGCGCACACTGACAAAAAAACTTTTTCCCATCACTCTTCCAAAAATGTTCCCCTCACTCTTCAGCCTTCTCTTCGCGATGTGAGCGCATACACACATGGCTAGCAACGAGGTACTCTAAAATGTCCAGTCCACATGCTCGATGTCAAGTCCAACTTTCAAAAAAATTAATAAACTGTCTCTGGATGTTCTAATGATGCCACACTAGTGGACTATCTAAAGAGAATTTCCATTTACAGGGAGTAGGGATAGCTAGCTCGCTAACTAACTGCACGTTACACCCCTGTTAGATAAGGCCCCCCCCCCCACCGGTGATTTTTAGGGTCGGTTGGGAAATCGGAACCGCAAGCTTTTATTTATTTATTTATTTATTTTTACGCTTAACTGCTTTTTCAAATTAAGGCACCCTAATTCGTATAAAATCGGGAAGCAGTGACTCTTCCCGGTGCCTTAACTTCCCAAAGTTTGTCACTGTGCCCCCTTTTAGCCAGTGAAATAATTACTTTTTGGGTTTTTTGTATTGACAAAATACAGCAAAAAACACAATTGTTATCTTTAAATACGCATGGTGTATTTACAAGCAACTATTGGAACTTAAAAGGTTTGTTTAACTTTAGAATATTTCTGTCTTAAAATTTAGGTATGATTTTGAATTTTACTAATGTCTCAACTGCACCTCAAATCTTGGCCTCCTGCATATCGGAGACGTTTGCATGTCTCTAATAGGAAATCATTTCTCAAAAGGATGACACGCTCCACAAACAAATCCTTCCTCACAGGCCGTCGAAGCATGTTAATGTAAATAGTTTGCAGCAGAACCTGTATCATGTGCACTGAAGGAGGTGTAGGGGTGACATAAACCCTTAGACACGTCTCATCACTTGTATTTTGTAGTAAACAAATCCGAGTGATCCACCCTGACTTCTGTCTCCTGTTTCTTTTTACTGGCATGGTTGTCTCCGTCTTTCAAGCCAACTTGCTGCTCATGTCACGCTCTTTTGTTTTGTCGCACATCTTTACCACGAACACCCCGAGGATGAGTAATGTAATGGAAATTTACCACAGTGGGCTGCAACATGTTACCGGATAATTGTGTTTGTCTTTGGACATGACTAAGCAGCACGTGGCTCATTACACAAGCCTATTAGGAATGCTTTGTTCCAAGAAAATGTCGACAATTGTACGTTTGTGATGACAAGGTGACCCTCAATTTTTAGTGTACATGGAACAGCAGCTGGAGTCTTTAATACATTGGTAGCTTGACTTTTATTAAGTACTTCTTAATTAATGAGTGATCTTCAGATTCACCTACAGCCCCAGGAAGGTGAAAAGAAATTGGGCACTTCAGGTACTGTAATGTCCTCGTATGTGAACAAAGAGAGTCACAGTGGGGGACAAACGGCCCAAACCCGCAAATAGAAAATGAGAGCGCACCCAAGGACTGCTGTAGGGCACAACTCTGGTGCAGATGCTTACACTCAAGACTAAGCAGCCGAGCTGACTAGCGCCTGACATTACTGACTATGCCACCCAACAGACAAAAAACATTGTATTAGTTTGCATTCTATTGTTTTTCTTGTATACATGTAGGTGCATCCAACACATGAAAACCATCTTTTTTCCTCTTTCCATTTTTTTCTTTTTATACAATAAGCTACTATTTCTCATCATTAAAACAGGCTAAAATGTGAATACACCTCACTTAAAGGGAATGTAATAAGCCACTTTCATTGGGGCGAAATGAAGTCTGTTTTGTTTTGTTTACTTCCGCGACAGCCTGCAATATGCTTGCTCCGAAAACCTAGTCTCACCCGGCCCCACTCAGACTTACGCCACCCATCTCTCTGTATTTACACTTGTCATGATAGAGCCCCTGGCCTTCTCCAGTACAGTAATATAGAAAATATTGCCAAAAGAAATAACGGCAGAGGAGATATTTAAGTGGCACTGTGAAATTATGGCTGTATATTTGGATAATATGTAACTTAATTATGTAAGACTGACTGGGGACATTCATCGCAGGAATGAAAGGTTATTAGGACCAGGTATAAACAAGCTGTTGAACAAGTGTGAGGACTGAATTGTCAACAGTCTAGCGTGTGTCTTGTGTGGACATTCATTGCATTTGAAGACTATAGCTGCCCCATTTTCTGTGTTTGGATAGGCACTCCCCAAATGCATCCAGATGTGATGAATCCTGCGACATGAGTCATAATCATCTTGTTCTTTTTCTTTCTTTTTTTTTTTTTTTTTGCCCCACTCTGTTTCTGTCTGTCCCACTTTTCCGACCCAAAGACAAAGTTTTCCCAGAGACAGCAGCGCATGATAAAGAACCGGGAGTCCGCCTCACTGTCCCGGAAGAAGAAGAAAGAATACCTGCTGTCACTGGAAGCACGTCTGAAAGTGGCACTCTCTGAGAACGAGGTGCTCAAAAACGAGAACGGCAGCCTCAAGAGGCAACTGGAAGGCCTGCGGAGTGAGGTGAGGATCTAGATGTGGTTGAGGTTAGTCTATAAAGGCAACACAAAAGTGACAAGTAGACAAATAGATGTACACAACCTTGTCTTAAAAACGAACTCTGGTGAAAGTCGTGATTTGACTCCTTTTAAAAAGTACAGAGGCTGAAATGTAATTAAAAAGGAATTTAGCTCAATGTGTCAAAACCTTTAGTTATATTTGAAATGTGCATATCATCTTTATGCCTGGATCAAACTACAAAACAAATTTCAGACTTGTGGCTCCACTTCCTCTGATGGCCAGGATTGAAGGATTAAATCCATCGTTCTCATCTGTCAGACAAGGCACTGCGATGTCACATCTGCTCTAGAGCTGATGAGAATTTCACCCAGTCTATCAGCCTCCTTATGTTGATAACCTATTCGGTTTAAATCCCCCCTTCCATCACACCATTAAAAAAACAAAACAAAAAAAAAAAAAAAACCATGAATGATACATTGGGTACGGAAAGGATTCAGATCCCCTTAAATTTTTTACCGTTATTTCATAATTTGCTAGAATCATTTGTTAATATTTTCCCCGATAATGTACACACAGATCACAACATTGACAGAAAAAACAGAATTGTTGACATTTTTGCAGGTTTATTAAGAAATAAAAACTGAAATATCACATCGCCATAAGTATTCAAACCCTTTGCTGTAACACTGTGCTGTCCATTTCTTCTGATCATCCTTGAGATCTTGAGATGATTCTACATGATCATTTGACTCCAGCTGTGTTTTCTTATACTATTGGACTTGATTAGGAAAACCAAACGCCTGCCTATAATATAAGACCTTACAGCTCACACGAGGTCAAGGTGAGGTCATGAGGTCAATGGAACTGTCTGGAAAAAATTGACCAGAACCCTTCCTAGATTTGGCTGTCCTGCCAAACTGAGCAATCAGGGGTGAAGAGCCTTGGAGAGAGAGGTAAAGAAGAACCCAAAGATCACTGTGACCGAGCTCTGAGGTTGCAGTTGGGAGAAAGGGAGGGAGTTCTAAAAAGTCCAACATCACTGTAGCCCTACCTGCCAGACGCAAGCCTCTCCTCAGTGCAAGACACATGAAATTTCGCACTGAGTTTGCTTTAAGAACAAAACTGAAGGATTCCAAGATGTTGAAAAATGAGATTCTTTTTGGCTTTCATTCTAAGCGGTATGTGTGGAGAAAAACGGGCACTTCTCATCACCTGTCTAATCAGAGCCCCAACAGTGAACCATGGTGGCATCATGCTGTGGGGGTGTTTTTCAGCTGCAGGGACAGGACGTGTGGTTGCAATCGAAGGAAAGATGAGTGCGCTGAAGTACACGGATATCCTAGACCAGGGGTGTCAAACTAATTTATGTCTCAGGCCATATTGTACTTACGGTTTCCCTCAGAGGGTTGTTATGACGGTGAAACCATAAAATCTTTTAATCACCTCATCATATTTATACATAAAAATTTAAATCTTGGAACAGATTTGAGCATGAATCGTGGAAGTTAACACACATGATTTGCCTTTGTGGGCCACATAAAATTATGTGGTGAGTTCGACGCCTGTATCCTAAACTAAAATCTTCTCCAGTCTGCTCGCGACCTCAGACTGGGCTGTATATTCACCTTCCAACAAGACAATTATCTGAAGCACAAAGCTAAACTGACAAAGGAGTAAATTCAGAACAACTCAGTGACTGTTCTTGAATGGCCCAGCCAGAACCCTGACTCAAACCCAAATGAGCTTCTCTGGAGGGACCTGAAAGTGGCTGTGCACCAATGTTCAGCATCCAACATGACAATACTGGAGAGGATCTACATGGAGGAATGGCAGAGAATCCCCAAATTCAAACTTGTTGGGTCATTCCCGAAAAGACTCGTGGCTGTATTACCTCAAAAGGGTAGTTCTACTAAAAACTGTGCAAATGGTCTGAATACTTGTGGCTGTGTGATATTAGTTATATTTTCTAAGGAAATGCACAAATTTCAACAATTCATTTTTTCCAGTCAATATGTGGTGTTGTGTGTTCATCAATGAAGAAAAAAAATTAAACATTTGTTTTTACCAAAATAACCCCTCTCACTCCCTGCAGAATTCTGTGCTGAAGGCAACGGCCCCCAAGAGACGAGCTGTGTGCCTCATGGTGGTCTTGGTCTTCCTCATGCTCAGTGTGGGCCCAATAAGGTAAAGCCTGAATAGTTGTTTTCAAATCTCTCTTTATTTTAAGAAAAATTGACAGTTGCTGTAGGAACAATAAGTCATTTCATGGTGGGCTCACAAGGGGAAATGTGAATCCTAATTATTCACTGTGGGACTCCTGCCTGCCATGTAAGACATTTATCCAAAGGCTAATTAAAAACGTTTTTATTTTCTGTTGAATCAGTCTGTTCGCTGAATGCAGTTGAGTTTGTCAAATCACCCGCCAACTTTGCGTTAGCCAAAACTTTTTCATGATTACATAAAAAGTGTCTGATGCAGAAAATGTGCTGCAATGAATCCACTGAATCCGTGAACTGCATGTATTTAGTGGTCCTTACTGTAGTCGTCCTTGTCTTAGGCTGAGTAAGACCGTTCTCATCTGAAGGAAATAAATGTTCCTTTAGTCATCCTTGCAATCATTCCTCTGATGTTCTCGCCAGAGTTTATAGGACTTTCTGAGTAATAGCTGAATAAACCTTAGAACAACCCTACTGTGGTTTAGTAGGATGTAAACATTTACCCCTTGTGAACATAACCAAACTTTTCACGCGCCACATGTGACGTAAAATATATATGTGACCATACCTTTTCATCTCGGCTTTTAATATGACCACCTCTGACAAATTAAGACATGTTATATAAAAGCACTTCATTCGGCCCGGCTTTGAAACGCTGGGATTTTATAATCCAACTGTAACAGATTCTGTGATGTCATGTTATAAAAATGTTAGCTTTCTCCTAGGGAAAACGACCTCCACAAGGGATGCGAATTGGATTTGTTGACTTTGATAAGCTTTACTTTGCTCGGAATGTGCACTGGATCTGAGATTTTAGCTATGCAGAGTTTACATATAAAACTTTTACAACTGTTTTGTTGCCTTTGTGGCGTGAGCTCTGTGGCTGAAGTCAGCTGTGACTGTCAGTACCTGCTTCCCCCTGTGTGTTTTTATGAGATAGAAAATAAGAAAACATGCCCTCTTTACATACCAAATTCCTTTTTGAAATGTGAAATGAAAATCCCACCTGGTGTGATGTAAAAGCAGCGAAGGAGACTCCATGTGCTAGTCGGTGTGCTTTGGATCGCGCAGGCTAGATCGGAGTTCACTGTTGGGCTTTGCGGCTTAAAACAAGCAAAAGAAAATCCCTGTGTGCACAGGATGAGGGCCACTAGGAATTTTCTTTCTCTTTTCCACCAAACCAAGTGTCCTAATTTCTCCTTTCTCTTTTTCCTCCCCCACTTCTGCCCTCATCAGTCAGCTTCAAGGCAACTCAGATTCTGGGCTGGAGGTTGTGCCCGTTCAACACAGTAGACACCTCTTGGGTTTCTCCCCAGAAACGGACAGCAAAGTCGTGACGGGCACCGGACCTCTTGAAAGTCGCCGCGTCGAGCTGCCCGACAGGTAACTCGCTCAACTCTTCCACGGCCCAGGATCCACCTGTACTTGGGGCCTACCCTGAACTCGTACCAGTTCATTATGACTTGTATTCACGAGCACAAGGGGCTCTCCAACTCTTAGCTAAATGTCTGCCTTCAAGTATCCCTCAAGTTGTGCTTCTAGTAACAAGGTAGTAAATTGGGGTCAGGCCATGTTTGAGATCCAGTTCTATATCAGTAGTAACAGCTTATTTTTCCGAGAGCTGAAATATTTTTCTTTCTATTTTAAAAACAATTGTGGCCCATCAGTCTCATTTGTAAATTGCACGAATAACATTTTTATTTGGCACATTACCTGCACCTCCGTGACCTGAAAATGATGTTTTGCAAGGTGGTTAAAGTCCACGGCATTGGCAGCCTGCGTTTTGTCAGATCTACATTTGTGCTATGTCACTTGTTATTTCATGCCAGTTACCTACAGTATCAGGTTTCCTTGCAGCATGAAACATATGTAAAGAGGAAGGAATGCATTAGCATTTTCAAAAGGGGGTGACAGCGCCAAAAGCTTGCAGAAAACAAGATGATTGGGGGAGGATAATGCAACCCAATTTGCGTCTGCATGATTAAGAAGCTGTGTGCGCAGAAAGGTTAATATAGGCCTCTCGGCAAGAAGTATGATCAGGCCTCTGTGGTCTGACAAGTGTTGTTACAGGCCTTTTTCCAGAACTTTGAGGAATGGGTGACATTTAGTTAATACAAGTGCTCAGATCTGGGAGGCCCATGGGAGGGATTTCTTTTGTGCCCCACGTTTTAGTTAAGAGCTCTTATTGTAATTCAGAATACGCCATTCTAAGACACCCAAATATATTCTCAAAAAATACACCTAATACCTAAAAACTATAGCATTCCATATAAGACATTCATCCATTTTCTTAGCCGCTTATCCTCACAAGGGTCAGACAGGCAGGGTACACCCTGACGTGGCTGCCAGCCAATCGCAGGCCATATAAAACAGTTTGAAATAAATGTAAATGAGTAATGGAGTGGATAAATGAACATTTTACATCACTTTTACCATTATTGAATATAGGATATGGAATACAAGAGGACGGGAGAGAGCGAGTGATTTTCATATTTCTGCTTTGAATTCTTAAAATTCCATCATGTTGTCTCTAATCTTCTTTGTCAAATGTCTGGAGTTGGAACTTTGTTGTACAATAATTCGTCACTTATGTTGCAGTTAATTTATTGTGGCTTCAGTACATTGGAGATTTTTTTCCAAGGTCGGTGTAGTGCAATTACTCACCTAAACTCTGATAACAGTAGTGATTTTAAGAGATGTGGAAAGTCTTTCTTACTGGCTACATTACCAAAATTGTGGGTGTGGTAAATAGTGCAAATGGTTAACCTAGGAAATCGCCCGTCCACACGATATCTGCTTAGGGGGTTGTTCACGTCACACAAGCGGGCTACGCTAAAAAAAAGCGCTTGTAGTCCGTGTGTGTGTGCATGTATGCGTGTATACACTCTCAACTACAGTTTCACAAATTGGCATTGAAATACTTACGTGAAACAAATAAAATATTTATTGGTCCTCAGTGTATATTGAGTGGCAGAAGCCCTGCGTCTTGACACACGGCGAAATTCAAATTTGATCAACCTATTTAAAAACAAAAATAAACTCAATAAAGCCACTGTTTTGCCCATATTAAAGCAAATGTGATTTGTCTTTGGCGTTCCTTTCACCCGTGACTTTCCGTCTGCCTGCTTGTCATGGGTGTTTGACTGCAGGCGCAAGCCAGGCGGCCACGTTGGCAGTACCTTTGCACAGAAAGCACATTCTTAACGAGAAGAACATTTTTAACAGATCATTAAAACAAATGTGGAATTCTCACATGCACATTTCCAAGCCTTTCAACAAGTTTTCAACTCTCATCAATGTTCTCTTGGCGTCCTGTCATCTGATTGTGGTGTTGCAGTGCTGAGGACAAGGCCCTGATGGTGGTGAAGGAGCTTAACTTCCTCAGGCCACCTCCCCCCTGCCTGCCGCCTGTTAATAGGACCAAATGTATTAAGTGAGTATTAAAATCCTTCATTCATAACATACTATTTGGACCATAAATGGATCAAACTCTCACTCAGATTTCGATTCATAGAAGAATATGCTTTTGAAATTGTGTGTTGACTTTGCCCGACAGGCTGGTGCATGAGTTGAGGGGGTGGGTCCACCGTCATGACGTGCAGCTGACCAAATCCAGGCGCATGAGTAACAGCCACCTCAGACCCTCCAGGAACTTTCTGGCAAGTCCCATCAGCTCAAACTGGAAAGCATTTTGTCGTGTTAACCTCTTAAAAACTATTTTGGAGTAAAATCTGGTGAGCAGTTTCATTATCAAGGGCTTTGTTTGGAAAAACAAAGCGGCTCTTTTCACCACTGAGTCACTTCCCCACACACATTACCCGTTTTCATCCTCTCATTCCTCATTTTTGAGATGGATTTAATCCGGCAACCATGAGGAAGTAAATACAACACTCAGGAGGGGAGCTGTGGAATTAGTGCCTTATCCCCCACCTCCTTCCCGGGTCCCTTTTTTTTTCCATCAATCTTTTTTCGTCCATTAGGCTAGATCTAAAGCACGTTTTGTCATAGTTATTTTCAATTAGTTATGACTGTGTTGTATTTAACGTCTTACCGGAATTTAAGTACAAATACAGGTACGTAGTTGCGATAGTGCCTTAAGATACGAGTGACACAACTTACAAGTTATTTAAGATGGGAGCTGTCATTCAGACGATCTTTTTTTGCATTTCCTGGCATTTTGTGTGTGTGTGTAGAGAGGGGGGGGATAGAGAGAGAGAGAGAGAGTGAGAGAGAGAGAGAGAGAGAGAGAGAGAGAGATCTTATCTGAGCCAAAAAAAATGGTACAACTATCTGTGTATTTTCAAAAGATGTGATTGAGGGGAAAAAACACATTTCTTGAAAAGCTCACCCAACGATTAGACTTAATCAGTAGGTTAGAATTTGTCAGCCAGTGTTATTGTTGTTAATGGGTGGTACTATGCTGAGAGCATACTCTATATTTTCCAACAGAAAACTGAGCATAAGGATGCTGAGAGCTCCCAGATTGTGACTGTTCCCTATGCCAAAAATGCCAAAGAAAAGTGAGTAATGGCCTTATATCATTTATTTTTACAAAGGTTTATTTTTATTATACTAGCAAAGGATGCATAAAAAATGCAGAAAGGATCAAATGATCTTTTATGCTCTAAGCTCCCCCTCTAGTTAATGAAGTTTAATTTCCTTTTACGTCACTACAATTTATATAGTTCAAAAGGAGTAAAGTTCCATTCGTCAGCTTAGCAAAGTACTGCCGTCGCCGTCTACATGATACCATTAGGTAAAGCAGCCGATCATATAATGCCATTTGACTTAAGTGGCGCTTTAAATGGAACCATAATAGGAAGTAAAATGTCTTCTCCTTTTTTTGGAAAGTATCCCCCCCCCCTCCCTTGCTTTTTACAGTTTAATGAAGTACAGATTGTAAAGGATGACCCCAATACTTGACTTCAGAGTTTTGGCTCTCAGAACCTTTTCTGCTGAGCTGCACTCACATCAGACAGATGGAGTCAATAGGTTTTGTTGGCCCCCTATAGTTTTTTTTTTTCTTCCCCTGCCTGGCTAGGAAATGTGAAGGACAAAAGCGAAACAGCTTTAACAGCTCCAGCGATCTAGGTTCCTGTGAGGTTTTTTTTTTTTTCTATTCATATAGTTTGCAGATTTGTCACCCACCCCCAAAAAAAACACTACTTCAGGGAGTTGAATTGATTGAGTGATCTCTTTCAGGATTGTATAATTGTATCATTTTACTTGAGGTTTAATTTTTTTACTACCAATAACCATATGAAATGCAGAGACCAATGCTAATTCATATCTAAGGAGCTAATTTGGGTAGAGAAACTCATCTACTGTGGCTTCCTCACATTTTTCAAAAACATTCTTAGGTTCATTGAACACTACATTTGCCCATAGGTAGACAGATGATTGCTGTGATTTGTTTTGCCATTTTCTGACCTCAGATTTTTGTTCTTAAGGACCCTTGGCAGCGAGCTACAGGTTTATCACAGACCCCCTCACACATACAGTGACTTCTTCGCTGAGATAAACCGGCGAGGTGACACATTCTACGTCGTGTCTTTCCGGAGGGTAAGTTTGGATCTGTAGCCTCACAAAACCAAATCTGACATTTTACACTCGTTACGTAAAAATGAGCTTTCACAGCTCGAAACTGATTGACTGCAAGATCTTTTTAAATTCAGGCTTTCCTGTAAACTGTCAAATCAGAAAATAGATCCTTATGAATTAATCATAAATTCTGTGTAATAGGTCTGTTCCCGACCATTAAAATTAGCTGCAGCGGATTAAATAATATGCACACACCCAAGGGCGTAACTGTCTCTTTCCAATCTTTTTTTCTCAGCCCATTTGCAATCATGAGGTGCATGTTTTATGCACGACTGCATGTCATTTCTCGTCTTCTCTGTCTTTGTTCATTAAGCTTCTTTAACCTCAGTTGAGACACAGGGCCTGTTTTTGATTCTGTCTTCCCTGACTTGATTGACTGGACATCACTTTCAATAAAAGGTCATTGATCGCTTTAGGTTTTTATGCTGCCCGTTTTTCCCAGAAGGATATTTTTAGAGACCCTAACATTACTGGTTTCCTTGACCTGTTATGTCCTCACTATTTATTTATATAATAGGACCTTTTAGTGTCTAGATGGTCTATATTTCTCTAACACGTCTTGTATATTTTTTTAAGCTAGCAGTCATTTTTAATGTAATAATCTAATTGTTAAATAACTCATTGCGTTGGGAACGCCCATTTCATGGCCAATATCGAGACATCATAGACCGAATTGAAGACCAAACTCCTGCAAAGCCGCTGTGGAAAAAGAAATGTGCAGTACTATAAAGTAGCAGGATTTAGTCATGTTTTATATATCGTCGCTGTCGGGCAGAATTCCCCCACCTCCAAAATGACAAGTTTTCAGGGAAAAGTCTTCTTGTTTGAGTTTCCAAAGCCCGCTTTGTTCGAGTTGGTCGTACAGTAATACCATATATTTCTAGAGAATAACAAATTTAATATACTTCAATAAATACAAAAGTATGACAGTGTCATTGATTAAAATGGTACGACCACAGCAGTCAGCCGTGGCTATCAAAGTCCACAGAATTCACACGCAGCCCACATAGTTCAAAAACCCTTGGAAGCAAATGCTTGTCACGCGCTCCACCTAAACTCTTTTTAAAGGAGTTGAAAGCATTAGTGATGCAATCACCACATTCAGCTGACAAAACGCCTTGTATAGGAGGAAATGAATTCGCAAGCACTTACCTCATGAGGCATTTCGATGAGTGGTTTTAAAAAAACAACTCTAAAAAAATCCATTACTCTCACAATTTTCACTCGTAGTTGTTTACGATGCACCTGACATCTCAGGCTGATGTGTCATTTTCCACCAAAATGTGGATGGGCCAAAATCTGGCTGAAAATCAAACATAAAAAAAAGGCAAACATTACTACAGAGTCAAGTTGGGGGGATTTCTTGCCCTCTCCCAGACATAATTTATACGTCCACGTGGCAAATGTTCACAGCATTAGAGATGTCCATTATGTGTTTTGATGAATCATAGCCCTCTCACGCTACAGAATACTTTGAGACAAAAACATACATTCAGTTACTAGTCTGTTACCGAGGAGTTCACATTAGTCGGCATGGTGACAACCGGGACAAAGATGTACTCAAGTTGAGAGATTCTTCTGGTCAAATAGTTGGTTTTCAATCAGCTTTTGTTGTTTGAACAAAGAAACTAAAGAAAAAGGTTTGAATCTTAAGGTAAAAAAAACAAACTTGAAATGATCCATCAGGTATTGGCATATTCAGTTCTGGTTCACTGCATTCAGACTGACATATTTAAATTTCCCAATGAGACAGATTAAAAACACATTTTTCTCTTGCATTTTAGAGTACTTCCACCTTACAGTGATATTTCTTGCACTAAAAGCTGTTTTAATTGTACTTTTTCAAATGTTTTTATTTATATATTTGAGTGCTTTTAATCATGTAAAGCACATTGAGTTGCCATGTATGAAATGCACTACACAAAAAAAAATTTGCTTTGCTTTGTATGATGTGATTACAAGACTAGCTAAGGTTCCATATCGAATTTGGCTTTTGAAGGTGATCATTATTAATTTTTACTTTTGTTCTGTACATAGTTAATTAGTTAATTCCTTTTTCCCTTCCCTAGTAGTTTCGGCTTATTGTTCATGTTGTTTTGACCCGGTCCTATGGAACCTCAAATCACAATAAGCCATTGTCAGATAAACATTCACCTGCGGCTTTCGTTTGCGTGTGAATTGAGCTGAGGTTATGGAAAATGTACCTCTCAGCAAAGCCAGCAAATTTAAAGTACTCCTTGTGTTATGGCACCTGTAGCTATATGGAAGAATTTATTGGGGTGACGTGGTGGAAACACTCTCTCTGGAGTCTTATCCATAATGTTTCAAGGAAAATGTACCTGTTGTCGTGGAGCTCTTGTGTCAGTAGCTCAAAGTCCCTTGATGATTCGCAGTAATGTACACAATGTTTTCTCACACGGTAAAGAATCACGTCATTTTGGGGCATTTAATACTCCCATGGGTGGCGTTCAGTTTATTCTTAGTGTTTTGCATTTTATATATAGTAGTAATAGTAGTATATATGTCAGACTATGAACTGCTAACTACATATTTGTGCAACACCACTGATTACTTCTTAATGTTCAGCTATTTGGGTAATATAAAAACATTCTTGATTAGATTTGATTGTCAGTGCATTGAGCAGATTGTATTTGTGTGTAATCATTAGGGGATTTTTTAAAAATAAATGATACGCTTACTATTAAACAGTAACACCCTAAAGGTCTTCCAAACTGAAATTCAATGTCAAGTTGTTGTTGGCACATCTCGCAAATCTTAAAATGTCATAAAAAATTGAAGCATATCTTGCGTGACCTGAGCTCCGTGAGCATCGACAGCAGTGGTTCTGAAACCTTTAGCACCAAATACCACCTAAAAAAAAAAAAAAAAGTACTACCATCATGATAAACATTAATATACAGTATCTTAGTAGGCCCAAATATTTATCAAAATAAAACAAAACTGCTGACCGGTTTTGTTCCTAAAATGTATATTTAATAAACTGCTCTAACAGTATGTCCAGTTTGTGCCTAAGCATTGGACTTGAATTTAGGGAAAAAAAAAAATTTTAATCTAAAATGAGAAATGTCCAGTCAAAGAGTAAATACCGATTATTTATTTATTAATTCATATCTTTATTTATTTGTTTATTTATTCATTTATTTATTTTTTTAAACACCCTGCAAGTAAAGCAAGAATATTTTTTGAATGTTATTTAAAGCATTGGATGTACAGCTAAAGGTTTTATTCCAGCCAACGTTTGACTTGTGCGAAGTACGGTTTTGAAATTAAATGTAATTGGCTTGTGTTTGTGTGAGGCTATACTAAATTGTACTAAAAGCCAAGCTTATTTATGAGTGAAAGATGATTCTGAATGAATCACAATTTTCGTGTTTGATGTGGATTTCATATTCTGGTCTTCATAGTTGGGCTTGTTGACAAGCAGAAGTGCTTTTGGCGCATAATATATAAATAACTGCATCACTCAATCCTCGTATCCTGTAGTAATCCTCACACTGATCTCATAGTTGCGCGGGTGTTTGCACAAATGCATTTACATTCAGCTGCAGGAAATATTGAACCAGATGCTCTCAGATAAAAATTCTGACTTCCCATCTCAGAGTACTATTATTTGCAATGTCATAAGTGACTCACGTCACCATTTTTTGCCTCTTGGGAATGAAGAACACACAAGTGCTTGACAGAGACGAGTTTGATTATAGGTTCTAGTGTGGAAATTGGACTCAGTTTGTGACAGTTCTAAGAAATGAACACTATTGACCACAAAGACCTTTTCAGCACCCTCAAATGAAAAGCCTCTTATTTATAAATGTACCAGTTGAATACTTTCCATAACCTTCTCGTGTTGGTTCTCAGGATCATCTCCTACTTCCTGCCACCAACCACAATAAAGGAAGTCGCCCCAAGATGTCTGTGGTGTTGCCTGCCATGAACATAAACGGTAAGGATTCGTCACAATACTTGTAGAAATGGATCAATCACCACTTTTCACATTCAAGATGACCTGGGAGTTCATGAGCACTACACATGAATACATTACTTGTACTTTTTAAGACTTACAGTGAAAAACATCCATGACCCGAACATAAAACTTTTATCATGAATGTTTTCTGTTGCAATGTAATATTGTTAAATTTTTACCAAAATTATCTTGTCCTCACTGCCCTTTGTCACATCCCTGAGCCTGTATTTCTCTCTGCTGCATTTAGCAGAGCTGCAACGTGGCTCTACAGACACTGTCCAAACCACATACAGGCACAAAGATTTAAAAAAAAAAAAAAAAGCTTTTTCAGTGTTGTGATTTCCTTTTGGCAGTGGCTTTGCAAATGTTGTACTTCAAATAATTTAACAGATGCCAGGCCTGACATGTTTATATAATAATGATAGTACTAAAAGAAATTTAAAACACATGAAAATTTTTTTTTTGAAGAAACCAAAAATCAAAACTGTAGGCAGCTTCCATGTGCCCAATCCTCCCTGCTATTGTTTAAAGATTGCCTTGTATGTATTCATGAGACGTTTCCCAATAGACCACAAAAAAATTGACATAACTTGAAGAATTTGACATTTTAAAGGAAGGAATTTCATCTTGGGGGCGTTTTCCACTTCACAGCACCTAATCGGCTTAACATGAATTCACTTTTGAAGTTTTGGTAACTTTGAAAAAAAGCAGCTGAGGAAAAAAAAAAAGACAAATATAGAATAAGGACAAATAAATACAAACAACAATTCACACTTATGGAGAATTTAGACTTCACAGGACCTAACCTGCGTGTTTTTGAAATGTAGGAGAATGTCAGAGTACCCAGAGAAATCTAATGCAAGAATTGTTACTTGGGTTTTTTGGACCATAAAGTAATAAGATTTAGAAATGAGATTTGCAGAATTAACATTCTCAGGAATACGTTACATTTTTTTGTTTGTTTTTTTGACTTTTTTTGGTCAATTTTCTTGGGTTTGGATGACAAAAACAAAATGCTAATAATGTAAGTTCACCCTGTTGTTCTGGATACTGCAGTGTTCTACTCCACAGTCCACTTTCCTGCAGCAGCCTGTTTTCTTGGCTAAAAATGACATAAATGAATACACATGGTAATGTGAACAAACTTTTGCGGTTTCTTTCGTGTTTGTTCAATGGTCTCTTTCTCTAACGGTTTATATGCCCAATGCAGAGGGGTTTTCACATTTTTCCATTGTACTATTTTGAGGTGGAAAATTGACTACTCTAAACCAAACGGAGCTAGTTGTGTGCATTGGATAGGTAGGATTAGGTTGCAAGTAATAGTGTGCGAGATCACTTATCTAATCTAGCAGAGAGGCTCTGGTCCAACTCTGGTGGATACCAGTGACTTTTCCTTAACCCTTTTGGAAAGAAACTGGTGGACAGGAGGTAAACCCCACAGTGTCGGTTACACTTAGGTCACCATTTGGCCGTCACCCTTCTTGTGAATCATTCATGTGTGCATATGTTTTATTTCTAAGTTCATAAAGTTTTTCTCCGAGATCTTTTGCATGATTTCCAATATATGTCAGTCTTGACAGAAAGAAGTCATCGTATTGCACACAATCTCCTGCCTTCCTCTTATCTCCCTCAGTGGCAGGCGGCCAATAGCATATTTGCTCTACTTTTTTTAAGCCAGCAGAAAGGAATGAATCATATTGTGTCTACTCAGCAAGGAAGACTTGCCTATTGGGAAATGAGTTGGCTCCAACACATTTTGTAAGGAGGAAGAGTCATGAAGATAAACATTGTTTTTTTGTTGGTTCTTGTCAGGGAGGTATGTTAAGATCATTGTCAGTCACATGGCGGTGAATCTTGAAATCCTAGACCTCATTTTTTACCTATTTGATTAAATGAATGCCCAAACAAAGGTACCATTCAGGATGAGATATAAATGTTTGGAGTAGCTCTCTACACAAAAGAAAAGAATCTTCCGGAATCGTCATGCAGTGTGCTTTCTCTTTCAAGTCTTTCCCCTAAAGAGCTCAAATAAGCCCACGGCGAATGTTTCACCTCTCGTTGGCGAAGATGATGACTTTGACACCAGCTTTAAGTTAACACAAATGTAAGCGCAGCAGCCGCCGCTCCAGCTGCCTCTAAGCTTGAAACCAAAACTGTGATGGGGACAGTTTTGACTGCCTTCTCTCCTCTGTGAGGAAAGTAGACTTTTGGATTTTCCCTCTTTTTTTTTTTTTTTTTTTTTTTTTTTTTTTAATTTCCGAGTGATTAAATGCAACTGGGTGAGCGACACTGTCCTCCTACTGGAGCGTGAGTATTCCGTGGTGGAAGCTAATTTTTTCCAGCTCCCTAGTGAGGAATGCTTTTTCCTTCCAGTCACGAAATGATTTTCATCTAAATGTGGACAAATTTAATGTCCAGTGATCTTTTGGTTAACAGATAAACACGATAGTCTTTGATAGGGCTACACGAGGTTTCTAGTAAAGTTACTCGCCCTTTTGTCATCGCCCCGGAGATGTATCAGACTGAGCAATGGCTCCTTACAAGGACTGTGTGTTTATTTAATGAGCTGTAGAGTTTGAAAGTAGCTCAATCAAGTGGAAGTGACATGTTTGGAGGAGAGGAATGTTTGGGCAATGACATCATTTACAGGTGGATCGACCGTGGGAGACTGCGTATTTACTCTTGAGTAAATTTGCTCTGCGGCTAACGTGCAGCAGTCACTAGGGGTTCAAGGTAATGCGCCGGATTCATATTTTCCTACTGCGCAAATGTAAACTTTGCATCCCCATTTGAGCTCTCACCAGCGTGATTGATGCTCTCTCGTTGTTCTTAACCACGTAAAACGTGCCTTTGTGTCATTTGGTCAGATACTCTGATTCAAGTTAAGTACTACTAATTCTGCCTCAACCCTTACAACTGGAAAACGCTGTGGGTTTTTTTTTTTTTTGCTCTTTTCAGGGTTAAGTTAACAAACTCCTCCATGGGAATTTACTGGATTGTCCCCAAATTTGAAACGGGTGTACTTCCAAGGGTTGTCAAACCTTTTGCCTTCCATTATTTTGGCCAATTGAACATAACTACTAGGGGAACTCTTAAATGCCATCGAAAATTTAGGAAGGTATCTACAGTCCAAAGAGAAAATTTATGAAAACATATAATTGTTTGGTAATAGTTTAAGCAGACTATCTATTCTTGTGGTTTAGACGACTACATTGACTACTACGATATGCTCAAATTTAAGAAATTGTAAATGGTATATGTACTTTTTCCTCCCACTGTATTTTTGAGGAACATAATGTTACAATAAACATTTCAATTATTTTAGGGGGGAAAAGTTGTGATCTATACAGAAAAAAAATACTTTAAAGGATAAAAACTGTACTCTTCCAGAAAGTCATATTATTCTGTAAAAGACTCAGTATTATGAGGCTCAAGTCTTTGACTTTAGTATGAAAGAAAGAATACAATGGTCCTTCTAATATTATGCGTTTTAATCCAGAAAGGATATCTTTTCTCTAAAAAAAAAAAAAAAAAACAGGGCTTTTTAAAAAAAACTGTCTTTTCTTAAAAAAAAGATTTTGGTTGGTGAAAAACACCTTATGTTCTAAAAAGAGGAGGGGATTTAATTCCTGAAAAACAAAAAAGGGACCAGTCTTCGGTGGGAGAACGCCTTATGTTCTTAAAAAAATGGACATAATTCCTCTGAAAATAGGTATTTTATTCACAACAACAAAAAAAT
Source organism: Syngnathoides biaculeatus (assembly GCF_019802595.1). Taxonomy (NCBI): domain Eukaryota; kingdom Metazoa; phylum Chordata; class Actinopteri; order Syngnathiformes; family Syngnathidae; genus Syngnathoides; species Syngnathoides biaculeatus. Next base: position 13,587,937 of record NC_084646.1, on the reverse strand, counting down.
AACAAAATGTATTCTGCAAAAAATAGCCCATATGTTTGACAAAAAAGAAACGTATTCCTAAAACACCTATTGTTCTTAAAAATATAAAATATTAATTTAGTATTGTTAGTATTAGTATTGTTTTTTTTTTCATGTCACAATCACAGCAATGCGTTCAAATTCACCCAAACCTAAGGTAGCTTTCAAATTCAAGCAGTGAATACTAAAAAGTATTTCCTGTGTTTGTGTATTAGAAGTTAGCATGTCTGTTTCACAGTTGAGGTTCAAGGTTTGAATCCCAGCTCTGTCCTTCCTATGGTGTTTTCTTGTTTTCCCCAGGTATGTATGGTTATTTGCTGGGTTCTCTGGCTTCCTCCCACATTCCAAAGACATTCACGTTCAGCATGCAGGCTAAATTGTTCGTAGATGTGAATGTGAGTGTGGATGCTTATTTGTTTGTGTGTGTCCTCCGATTGCTTGGCAACCAGTCCAGGTTTTTGTTCTGCCTCTCGTCCAAAGTCTGCTGGGAAAGGCTCCAACTCACCCGTGACCCTAATGAGGACAAGCACTAGCAAAACTGGATAGACGGAAACTATCTGAGGTTACTTTCCACATAGACCTATTTCGGCCCCAAAAATGTTTACATCTGTTGGTAAATTGGTAAAAGGAGGAGGAGGAAAGAGACAGTTTCTTTTGATTCTGAGGTGTAGTGAATTTCTAATCATTAGTCATGGAGTTTGTAACATAACAGTACGTGTATTGCATCAATTATGAGTAAAAAAAAAAATAATAATAAATTACTGCGAGCTAACACACAAGGTAGAGCAACTGCTTTGTATTTGGTCTTTCATTCACTCGCATATCAAAAGTACTAGGAAATCCCGAAAAATTTTGTCCTTTGATATGTATCTTTTATCAATTTATTTTGACCGTTTGCCATGGTGTAACGCTGCACTGCATCAGGCAAAAGTTTCTCATACAGTAATCCCTTGACTAATGTGTGGTTCAATTGTTCCGTGAACATGCTTGTAAAACAAAACACTCAAATCATAAATCATATTTCCCCAATGAAATCAATGGGGATACCAATATATTCGGAAAAACACCACTCTACATTATATAATATTACATAACATTTGAATACCATGTAGAGCATTAAACATGCAGTATAATATAAACATTTGGCATTGTTTTCTTGCCGATGGTAATGACGCCCAAGTATTGTGACATTCTCAGTCTGCATCAGTTGCTGCACAATTTGTTGTCAAATATCCTTTAGAGTTCAGCGGTATCGATGCTATGCGTGAGCCTGCCTGTTATTCATTGTACATTAGCATTTAACCAGCAGGCATTCCTCAGGCAAAGTTCAATTGTTTTAAATACAGGACATGTAACTGTTTTGTTTCAACTGTAATCTGCAACTTGGAGTCCTGATTAATAGTTTGACCCCCCCACCCCACCCCCTCCCTTTTTTTTAAAAAAAGCAACTGCCACCATCTTGCACTCGTATCTCAAATTTTTGCTCACAATTCAAAGCAAAATTGGGCCAAGTGATGGCTCATATCTCGAAAACTCTCAAGTAGTTACCATTGTACTTGGTGTGATGAGAAAGGGAAAAATATTGCCTCTTATTTTGAATCTCAATATTAATGTATTGAACCTGTACCTAATGATGGCACTGGTTAGTAGTGTATTTGTATCCATTTCTGAGTTTGGAATGTTTGGTCCATGTCAGGTCACACGTAAATGTTCCTTTCAAAGTTGGAGCTAACGTGGCAGATAACATCCTTTGGAAATTCCATTCCTGATAACTCCGAGGCATCCTTGCCAGACCAACTTTTATCTGGCCGCAGTAGCTCACTGTGTTACTACAATGTTGTGGAACACCTCCAGATGGTATCTGTAAAGGCGAAAATGAAACCATGCAGACATGGAGGCAGATTTGGCAGCTTCACCAAAGAGCTTGTTGCTGTCTCGTGGTGGTTTCATTGTGCTCTTCAGACCGCTTGTGTAGTTTGGTGAAAGACTGAGGATTGGACAGTAAGAGGGGGAAAAAAATCAAGACCCTAAAATCAAATCTGATGCTTTAGATCTTACCCCACAAATTACAGGGTCATTATTAAAATTGATGGTCTCTTTTAAAGAATAATTATAGGATAGTTAGTTGGGTTTGGAGTCTCAAAACAAAAACAGGAATTGGCATATGCTTGAGGTAGATTTGCTTCGTCAATGTAACTTTTTTTGCATTTTGCTGGCACCCATTTTGTGACAGATTAATTTCCCATTCATTTTCTGACATCAGTTGTAGTGCAAGTGTGTAGAACGACACCCTTGTAAAAAGTTAGGATTGGTTTAATAGATTTGATCCATCCTCTTTGTGGAGTCTTCAGAATCCAAGATAGTCAATTGGCAATACATGCATTATCAATGTTTTTTTTTCTTTTTTTTTTTTTACATCTTGCTATCATGACATAAAGATAAACATACTATGTCACTAACTTTTTGAGTCTTGATATGATGTTCTTTGAGCCAAAAACACTGCACAACTGGACAAACGTATCGTTTCTGATATCCGGTTTCAACAAATCACCGACTGAGGAGTTAACCAGGGTCACGTTACTCACAGCTCCTATCTCATTGGACATTTCGTTAGGAACGGCTTGCTTAATCTTAATATCAAATGCAAGTTGCAATAAAATACAATAAAAAGTCTGCCAAGTTTAAATGTAGGGGGGGGGCTTTGGTGTGTGTGTGTGTGTGGGGGGGGTCCTTTACAGTAAACCATTGTTTTTCACGGGGCATATGTTCCAGACTCCCACCCACATTAGGTGAAAATCCACAATATACTGAGGATATAAAATTATTTTATGTAGTGCAAACAGATGTGAACGTTTTAAAATATCCTCTATAAACTCAGTGTAAACTGTCCACTTGGCAAAACTGAGACTGACCATCTTTGTTAGTCATATTTTCTAATAGGTACATCATACAGAAGACATACCTAATGTTGTGGCCATTGACCACGTATTATAGTATGCATGTGTGATAGCTTCATTTGTGGATTTGCGTATGACAGAAATGTGGTCTTGGCTAAGGTCTGTGCTTTCCTAAGCACATTTTCAGTGGCTGGTGGATTAAAATTCCAAAAGCACCAGTACTGCTTGCCCAAGCAGTTGACTCCTTTCTGAGCACACCCTACAAGCTGGACCAAACGGAGAGCGTTATCTTATATTTCACAGGGATGTGCAGGGTGGAGCTTACTTTTAAATAGCCAGAGCGTAACAGATCCTCAGCCTGGATCCTGTTCAAAGAGGTCTGCTAAGTGTGTTTCACTGCAGGTGCAAAGGATGAATCTCAGCAGTAGATGAGGTCATAGGCAGGACGGACATCTAATGACATGAACACCTGCAGAATCTTCCAGGTAGTAGAGGGAGCTCCCATACTGTCCCTCCAGAAAGAGAACCTTGTGAAGATCTTGCGAAGCTGACTTGGAGTCTGATGTATTCCACAGGTGGCTGGAAAAATATAGGAGCTTTTAAACAGCTTGGAGTTGTCTTGATGTATTTGAAAAGCTTCTTACTGCTTCAACAGAGACAACGGAAGATGACTTTCTTCCAGGGCTTATGTTACCTTTGTCTGTAGCAATTTTGCAAAGAAAGTCTTTTTAATTGTGTTAATCGTAGCTTTTAATCACAAAGCAAAAGATGGGTTGTTTTTTTTCATTCTACCAGTTCTGCCAATAGATTCTTTCGTCTTAAGGTAGTGAAGTGACAGCAAGTTGATGGTCACGTCGAGCTGGGTAACGTGACTACAGATGCACAGCAACGTTGACACCCGACGCCAGACTACTTTATCTTCTACGCATGCATGCGAAGTAATACCCTGCTTACCATCGGGCAGTGGAAATTTGTGTTCCTCATTCAAAAAAAAAAAAAAAAAAAAAAAGGAGAGAACCAGCTCTAAGGTTCTGGAATATCAAAAGCACAAATAAATCACATCAGTTTCAGTCTCGCTACCACAGACTCAAGATTTCTGCCAGAAAGTTGCAGGTAATACTGGCGTACAGGGATATTGTACCGTAGTGGCCTCTCCTGAATCATGTTGGTGAATTGGTCTTCACTTTTTCATCCCAGGTGGATATGTCACTAATTTGCATATGATTAAATTTAAAGAAGGTAGAAAAATAATTAAATCCTGTGCCTTACTTGGATGCCTTCTTAGCTTTGCCAATTGTGTGCTTTCATCACTGAAATGGTCAGTTGTCATCCATGGCCAATGCTGTTTCGACTTGTCAAATCAAACAAAAGCTGCCCGACGACAGCGGACTTGTCCACACACAGTGGGACAGACTGGGTAAATGCTGCTCACCGGCAGCCTTTTTTATCTCTTGTCTAATTTCTCACATTTAATGTTTTCACTTTACAAGAAAAAGTAAATGGCATCAATCCGCCAATTCTTTTGGAGCAGAATGTATATCTTCTACCACTGCTGCTATCCAAATTAGCAAAGATGGAATACTCCTGGCTGACATTAGTAGGAATCTAAAGATTCCCGACAGAAAATGAATTTTACAAGCCTGTCTGCTTTTATAGGAGAGTTGTGTGATATGTTAGAAAACCACATGCTTGTCTCAAGTTTCAGGATTGGTCAGGTAAGTAAGTTACTGTCTTGTTCCAAACTCTCCTTTTTCCGAACCCACAGAAGCCCCGATAGCTCTGCATTTCTCTCTCTCTCTCTCCTTCTCTCTCTCTCTCTCCTTCTCTCTCTCTCTCTCTCTCTCTCTCTCTCTCTCGATTTCTAAACTGCTAGATGAATTGTAGGAGACTGTTGTTCTTTTCCTTTCGGCTTGTCCCATTACGGGTTGCCACAGCATGTCATCTTTTTTCATCTAAGGCCATCTCGTGCATCTTCCTCTCTAACACCCACTGTCCTCATGTCCTCCCTCACAACATCCATATACCTTTTCTTTGGTCTTCCTCTCGTTCTTTTGCCTAGCAGCTCCATCCTCAGCACCCTTCGACCAACATACTCACTCTCTCGCCTCAGGACATGTCCAAACCATCGAAGTCTGCTCTCTGGAACCTTGTCTCCAAAACATCCAACTTTGGCTGTCCCTCTCATGAGCTCATTTCTAACCCTATCCAACCTGCTCACTCCGAGCGAGAACCTCAACATTTTCATTTCTGCCACCTCCAGTTCTACTTCCTGTTGTCTCTTCAGTGCCACTGTCTCTAATCCGCAAATACTGCTCTGTTAATTTCCACAAATCTCAGTCAGTCATCATACCCCAAAGATTAAGATCGTCTTCTCTAAACAGCCCTGTTCCGAGCATCCCTCATCCAAAATATACCACAGGTCACGCTGCCTTCCTTTACCGTCAGGTGCACCAACTCCACTTTTCCATCTAAACACTGGAAATCTTCTTGGTTTTTGTCTTTTTGCACATCACATGGATTCAATTCCCAGTTGATGGTGTGAATGTGAGAGTGAATGGTTATTTGTCTGTAGCCTCCAGTCTACTTATTGGTAGGCAACAAAGACCCATGTCCAAATATGGGCAAGCTTGCACTGTCCGTAGTCCATACCCGCAGTGAAAATGTAGCGATTTAGATATTTTGGTCTCTCTCTCTTGTGTTTTTTTCCCGTGATTAATGGTGGTTCTGAAATGTATCCACTGTGATAAGTTGACAGGCATTTAGCGAGCCAAGTATCTGTACACAAGCAACTTAAAAGCCTTTTTTCCAGGATGTGCTCTCTTTTATTGCGGTAGTATTTGTCACTCTAAAAAGCCACTTTTCCAGGATGTGGATTTATTGAGATACCATTTGTAACTCTTCTTCTACCCTTACAGACAGCATCATTGGAGACAAGGAGTTCGAGGTGATGATGCAGATCGATTGCGAAGTGACTGACACCAGAATTCTCCACATTCGCTCGGCCACCATCCCACCAATGCTGCGGGTCAACCGCACGCAAACCTTTTATCAGCGGTCCCCGGCAGACGCCCAGGCTTCTGCTCCTCTCGGGGTGCTTGTAGGGTCTGCTTAGGGGAACCTTTGGCATAGAATATTGGTAAAAACAACAACAAAAAATGAAGCAGACTATTTCACATTAATCTTGTCACCACATTCTTTGTTGTGGCCTGAATTCCGGATAGTCGTGTAAGCGGTTGGAACTAGCTCCTTATGTGGCTGCACTGACTTCCCCATATAACCCCAGACGTCCCACGTACAGGTAATTGCTTAGCAGCGGGGGGCTGAGCAGTGAACCCTGAGTCACCCCATCACAACACAAATGCACCATAGCAGCTCTATTTTGAAGTCCACTTCTATTTTTTTCATCCTTGTCTCGATCAACTAAGATAAAGAATAATATTCCAACTTCCACATCTTTTTTACAAGGCAAAAAACAGCTGAATGGGGACTGCTACGTTGTTACTCATAAATTATGAAGAAATACTATAGGAGGTTCTACGCCGCTACAAACAGGAAGCTCAGGAAGTCATATTCTCTGAACTCTGACCACTGTGTATATCCTTTGTGTCTGTGTCTTGTTTTTTCTACTATAATAGAAACTATTGCTTTTATGTGAAAATATTTGAACAGAAACAAATGTTTAGTGTATTTATTTTGATTGTCATAACCTTTGACAAATGTGTATTTTCACTTCTGTAAATTGGATTGTGTAAAAGTGTTGTAGGGATTTCCCCCCCCCCCCCAAAAAAAAATTGCTTTTTGAGTTCAGAAGTTGTCTTTTAGGGGAAAAAATGTGCAACGGGGTGGGGGGGCTACACAGTGCACTTCAACACTTTTGAATATAAAACATGAAATTGGGCGGGGTAATGACCAAGTTTTAGTACCTTGTACGGCTGTATAGATCTCGAATGTTCAGTTCTGGTTAAAGATGTCTCATTAGCAATTGATATTAAAAATGTATTATGTTGGGGGTGGGTTCCCTAGTTCAGTACATATGTTTTGCTACTTGCTTATTTTAGCCTGTGTCAGACAAACGTTGATTCCCATGTCACTGCAAGCCAATTATACTTAATATAACATGGAAGATGTTTTGTGTGTACACCAAAATAAACACTGGATTTTCCGTTTGTGTATCTGCTGCTTTTTTATTGGTTTTGTATTTTTTTTAAGTTTTCCATATTCTGTTATTCTCTAAAGTTGAAATGACAAAATCTTTGGCTTTACTACAGTACCTCACACCAACAAATACCCACCTGTCCTTCATATCTGAACAGATTGTTGCACATGGGAGCATTTGGAAAACAACGGCATATATTGTGTATTGACTGTACAAAAAAATGTACATTTAAATTGTAAAGTCTATACAATGGAACCATCACTTTTATTTTTTTTTTTTTTGTTTAATTTTATGAAATGCGAAATCCACAAGTTATTGCTGTACAGCAGTAGCCTCAAACTGGTGGCCCACGGGCCCTTTGCAGCCCAAGAAACGGTATTTTGTGGCCCCCACCTCGATTTGAAAGTATAATGGTAGTGTGCCCCTTGAGTTTTATATGGATGGCACTTTTACAGTGTTGTGTGCAGAGCGGATGAGACGACCAGTCACGGAGGGGTAGACCTGCTATCAGGTGTGACATCGGCTGCTTGATCCAAGCAGAGAAACAATTTTCTATGAGAGAAAGTTACAGCAGTGTTGACAAGATGTTTTCCACACAAGTTGTAATCACCAGCGTCATTCTTAATCTTATTTTGTGTTAAAAAAAAAAAAAAAGACGTTTGAAAAGATCACAATTGTTTTTAATTTCTAATCTAAAGTCCACATATGTACTCGAGGCTGCGGCTCAGCATCAGCCAGACTCTGCCTCCAGTGGCCCCAAGGTAAAGTGAGTTTGAGACCCCTGCTGTAAAGTAAACAGAGTCCAGCATTATCCAAATGGTTTTTTTTTCACACAGGTTTAATATTTCAGTGTCCTGATAATCGGAATGATCGCCCATCATATTGAATAAGCCATCTGACATATATATATAGCAGTAAACTCTTTTCATATTGATATTACTTGTACTGTTTGCTTTGCGGGCACTTGAGTCCCGTTATTCCCAAGCTGTATGACTAAGTATATTTAACTTTTATTCTGGTAGGTTTTCACTTCCTGTTTTGGTTCACGTTTTCTATGTTGCTCTAATGGCGCTAAATCGCTAGCAACCGATTAGTCAGCAAGGCATGTGCTTGTCCCAGGTGGGAAAAAAAGTAAAGAATTTTTTAGTATTTTTTGGTTAGTGTTGTTTTACACATTTGTATTATAAGTTATCTTTAAAGCTGAAGGTTTTTGAAAGTGGGGTAAGTAGTTTATTTTAAAGAGTGATTACTGATTTAATAACCGACTAGCTTCTGAAAGTATTTTACGTGTTTCAACAAGTAATGTTACTCGAATCATTGCCTGGTCTGTTCGAACATTTCTTGATGATAGCTGTTAAGTTTCAATGGGAAATTGTTTTAAAAGTAAAGTACCTATCCCTTCGGGAGCCTCTGTCGAGTGTTTGACTTGTCTACATTGATCTAGAGGAGCTTGTGTATGTGCTCGTAAGGAGATATAGTTTGTGTTTTATTGGTTTTAACTGATTAATAGTGGTTGGTTAATGCTGACAGTTTAAGTTCAACTTTTCCTGCATGAGACTTTGTCGCATGTGTATGTGTATGTGTTTGCTTTGCTGAGTGGATAAAAAAGCCTGAAGCTAACAAACTAGGGAGGTCTCGTTATTGCTCTACAATTTTATTTGTATGGGTTATATATTGTAACAAAAAGCATTGGTGGAAATATTGTATTCTCAAAGTCCGTTTTTTTTTCCTTGATATATGCTTGAATATGCCATGTTGTTTTGCGGTTCAGTGGAATGCAAAATGTGCTTAAAATTTCCCAATCAAGAAGGTAAGGAGTCACTTTATTTGGCGAGTTTGGGATTGTCGGTAGGTGTGCGAGGGTCACAGGTCAACTGCAATGTTTTTGTAATTGTCCAGTTCTGTCTAGCTCAGTTGCCTCGGTTATTGTGTGCCTGACTCAACAACATGTTGACTAACCAATATGGCTCACTTTTTTTTTTATTATTATTAAATTCAGATACAAATTGAAACAAATATTGACAGTAACCATTACAGGCCAGTTGGACTGATCTACAATCCATTTAAGAATCAAAATGTGCTACAATTAAGGCTTTAATTGGAGTCTACATAAGCAAACTTGATATCGTATGTGACTTGGTGTCCATTGTCCCATGCATACAGTACACTCTCTTTGGGGTTGTAGTCAATTTGGGTCGTGTAGGTGTAATTGTTGGTGAAGGGCATTCTGGGAATCATCTGAGTGTTGGTGTGTGTGTCGAAGGCGTATTCCAAGTTGGCATCCTTTTGGTTGTAGCTGTCAACAGCGTACAAGACGCCACACACGATGAAGCAGTTTCCATAGTAGTTTCTCCTCAGCCCGGTTCTCCAGGTGGTCTCCCTCTCCATGCTGAGGTCCACTGGGTTCAGTCGGCTCAGGACGACCACTTCTTGTAAGAAGCCCTCATCGTCCATCGCCGGGTAGATGATCCACAGGCCGCTCTCATCCAATGCTAAGTCGATGTCTGAGTGACTGCGCCACTCCCATGCCGCTGTGGACTCTTCCACCACAGCGTCATGCAGCATGGTCCACGCGGCAACGTAGCGTTGCTGTAGGTCAAATTTAATGATGTCTCGGGAGAAGGCGCGGTTGTAGTAGAAAGCGCCATTGTAGACCACGTGGCCGGTGCCGATCCAGTTATAAGGAAGCTTGTAGGAATTAGTAAAACGACCTGGAATGACACGAAACAGATATTTGTAGGGGTTGGTCACTAAGAAGTTGTAGGAGATTGGCTAGCAGTGGTACAAAATAAGGGATGCTGTATAAGTTGAGGAAAGATACTGAGTGAAGGTGCAAAGAGGGAATTACATGTAAATCCTTCAAATGATCAAACTTTGCTGTCATGGCCTTTCCACATTAGATGGCTTGGCTAAATATTGAATTGCAATTCAGTCACCCATTGGTTTAGGGAACAGTCCCGTGAAAAAATATTGCCCCCCTTCTTGAATTTTTTTTTTTTTTTTGTGATGTTTGAAATAATCAAACAGAAGTAAATATGAGACAAATATATCCAAATTGAACTCAATATGCTGTTGTTAAATTATTTCATTCATCCATTTTGCAAGCCGCTTATTCTCAAAAGGGTCGCAGGAGTGCCTGGGGCCATCACATCTAAGTTGGCGTGATGGGCAGATGAAACCCTGAAATTTCACAAGGTCACATATCAACACCATCACTGAGCGGGAATTGAACTTATTAAGAAAAAGAAAAATCATTTACCTGGCACTGGAAGAAAAGGTTTTGGCCCTCTAAACTTAATAACTGCAGGCATGAGGATTTCGTCAAGTATGGTAACCGATCTTTCGGTTCCGTTGATTTTTGTCCAGGGAAACGATTTTTCGGTTCCCATTGATAATGCTCATGGGAATCGGTTTTTACATGTACTTCAGAATAAAGCCTTAGCAGGCATGAGCATTTTGTCTTTTACGCTTAGCAACCAACATGTTTGACTAGCGTTTGAGTGACCCGGATATGAATAACTCGACCTTGCGCGTGCGTAGCGCAGAAGCGGAAACCGTGCTGTTTGTAAACCACACTGACAAAGCTGGGCGTTTTAATCATTAAAAATAAAGGGGTTCATGTAGGTTCGTTTTATACAGATGGTTGTATTTCGTTGAGAACTTGTTTTACATTCCACACATGGGCGAATTTTATTAAAAGTCAGCCCTGAGATCTGGGAAACGGACTTTCGGTTCCGTGTTTTCTCAGGCTGGGTAACGACACGGTAACGGAACGATCGTTTCTGTGAAATGCTCATGCCTGTAACTGGTTGGGCCATCCTCAGCAGAATAAATTGAAATCAAGCATTTTCTGCAACTGGCCATGAGTCTTTCACATCTCACAAACAACATATCACAAACTGATGGCTGAATATTCTCCTTCAGGGTTTTCTGTTAAAGAGCAGAATTGATGGTTCCTTCAATCACAGCAACTTGTCCAGGTCCTCAAGGAGAAAACCAGCCTGAGCTCATCAGTCTTCCACCACCATGTTTGACTGTTGCCAGCATGCTGTTTTTCTGAAATGCTGTGCCACATTGATGCCGGATGTAACGAGACACACACCTTCCAAAAAGCTCAACTTCCTTTTTGTCTGTCTGTATAATGATCTTCCAAATGTTTTGGGAATCATTCAGGTTTTGTTTTGGTTTTTTTCCCCCTGGCATAAGTAGCATAAGCCTTTGTTCTTCATGGTCAGTGGTGGTTTTCCGCTTGGAACTCTCCCATGGACCCAGTCTCGTCCTTACTGTTGTCATGAAAACTGACCTTAACTAAGACCATGCCAAAAATGGCAAAATATTCAAAGAATGATGATAAACAGAATTTATAGATGTCGCTCAAATAGGAAAGTGGTAGGAGATGGTACAATCAGCAAAAAGAAAATTGAAAAATGGAAATTGTTGGAGTTAATGAAACCACTGCGGGAATACGAAATAACTGGTTATGGTTTTGGTAAAGGGAAGAAGGAATGAGAGCAATCAAATGCTTAAGATCAACAAAATTGCTTTACCTTTTTTAAAAACTTCCATGTTCTGGAACTCCAGGAGATTGTTCCCGTAATAGAAGTTAGTGACATAAATCCTGTCTTTGGCTGACTTGGGATCCTTCATCCAAGCCCCTTCGGTCCTGCCGTACTTGTTGTGAGTCACTGGTTCAGAGATGGTTGCCAGGGTATCCTTACATTCCTCTGCAAAAGACCCCGAGTGTTATGAGTGAGGATTTAGAAGACCATCAACATCGTCCAGACCTACCTCAAAGAGTCTGAAAGTAATTATTATAACAGGCTTTGATATAAACCAGCCTGATACATGCATGGCACAGTAACGTCCGAATAATACCCTATTGTACTATTGCCTAGATTGTTGCATCTTTTCCCCAAATTGGTGCCATAAGTTTCTACCTCTCGTAGTATTTAATTTCAGTCAAGGAGTTTATATCATCAAGAAGTATTTCAGTTGTCCCTTGGTTTGCAAGATTGTACAAAAACTACTCAACCAAGTCCCACAAATCCCTGTTGTAGCGTGGGGAAAGGGCCAAAGAAGAGCCCCTTAACATTTGGTGTAGATCATGTTTGGTTGTTTATTTTTTTTTTCAGTTGTTGAAATTTAAAGGTGGGGTACATTCTTCCATAATTTTTCAGTAATTAATGGAGCTACCCATCCATTTTCTACAGCAGCTCAAGTTCAGGATCGCATGGAAGCTGGAGTCTATCTTAGCTGATTTGTGCCCAGTGCATAGACACAAATATAAGCAGGATGTTTTTGTCTCAATTTTACACCTTCCCGACTAAAGACGACAAACGCCAGACTATGCATGCAGCACTGCATTTAAAACCAACATCATTGTGTAAAGGATATTGCCACGTGGGTTCAGGAACACTTCAGAAAACCATTTTCGGTTAACAATTCGTCACTAAAGCTACAAATGCAAAATAAAACTCTACCATGCAAAGTGAAAATCAAATAACAACACCTAGAAACGCACCCGGGTTCTCTAGGACTGAGCTCACCAGATATGGACTATGGAATTCTACTTACAAAACTTCAACAATTAGTGTCCTCAGTTCCCAAACACGTGTTCTTTTCAAAGAAAATGTGACACGACACAGTGGTAAGTGTGACTCTGTGCCAGCTTTTTTGCAACGTCTTGCACACATGAAAATCAAAATGAGTGAATATATGAAGGAAAAATGTATCAGATTAAATATTTGTGTTTTACACTACATCCCAACGTCATTGAAATTGTAGTTTGTGGTATTCATGCAACTAAAATTACAGTACTGTGGGGAAAATAATTAATTTACCAGGTTTTCTTGTCGTGGCTCCCTCCTGCCTTTGCATTATGTCATCAAACTCCAGATCCTCCTCTTCCTCCTCCCAGCTGATTTTGTACTTCCGTTTGACCGCAGGAGCCCGATTGGAGATGGTGGTCGTGGTAGTGGTCTTGGTCGTGGTGGTGGTCGCCGGAGTAGAAGTCGTTGCAGGTGTGGTGACAGGTCGAGAAGTATGTAGAGGCGTTTTGGTAGAAGATACTGGAAGAAAGGTGGCTTCTGTGTCTTTTGGTGTCGTGGGTGCAGCCTGAGTGGCTTGAGCTGTTGGGATGTTGGTGGTGTGGGATGAAGTGGTCCCAGTGCTGGTGGTCACATCCGCCTCAGGAGAGTTTGGTGCCTCTCCAATTTCCTTTTGGCTTAGGGATTCTGTCATGATAGTTTCTGTACTACTTGTGGGGGTTGTCTTATCATCAACTTGGGTTGCTATGATCATCTCGACGGTAGTTACAGCAGGGGAAGGGTCCGTTTTCAAAGTCCTCTCGCTGATGTCCAAGGCAACGGATTGAGGTGTGTTCGTTGTGGTGAGGTTCTCCGAGGTTGTGTAGCGTTTAAATGTGACCACGCTTGTTGTGTTTGTCTCTTTCACAGTGAAAATGGATGGAGAATCAATGTCTTGGATCTCTTCACTCAGATTTTTTGTTGGTATTGTAGGTTGCCTGTTATTTTTGGAGCCATAGAAGACGGCAGTGGTCACGGGGCGGAATGACCTCGATCCTGTCCTTTCCATGGGGCGGGGCCGAGCTCTGTGTTGCAGAAGATTCTCTTCAATGAGGAGGTCTATTGGACCGTCACCACTGAATCCATGATACTCAAAATCTGCAGAGGATAGGGAAGTTTGGGTCAAAAGCAGCACATGCCAACGTTAAGTAAAAGTAGCTTGACAGATCACATTCAACTTTTTTGTTGTTGTTGTTCTTTTGTTAGAGGAATTTCTGCATTAAAAAAAAAGTTGCTCCAGTTAATGGACTTTTAGTAAGACAGTGATCTCCGTTGCTTGTGTTTGGCTTCTCTATAAAGGGCGTTCATTGCCATCAGCTGGTTCTTGTCAGAGTGCACGCTGCTTTTTGCCAAAACAATGTGACGAGACAAAGACTCCTCATCCCATAGTTTGAAGACCCGACGATGGGGGACACTTACCATTCTCTTCATGGTCCCCGTCGTCAGTGGCCATTGGTTCTGGCTCAGCCTTGTAAAAAGTCACTCCTCTGATAATCATCCCATTACGAGCAGTCTTGGACCCTTGAGAAATGTCCTTGTTGCCTCCCTTTTTGGGAGCCACATGCGATTTGACCTCGGTGACCTTAGTCGAATCATTGGACTGAGTTTTGGAAACAAACTTCTCCCCGTGCTTCTCCTGTTTGTGGGGAGAGGAACAACTTCACAACTATCCAGTGAGATGAAATGTTGCATGTTTGAACAATAAGAGTTTGCCAAATAAAAATAGTTTTTCACTAAATATTTATTTCTAGCAGTTATTGAAGCTTTATGTGTAATGCAGAAAGATAAACTTGGAAAAAAAAACAATTCTATATAAGACATTTTGGACAGATTTTTTTGTTTGTTTGCTTTATTTTAACTGTCCAAGCATTCACGAGTGTTGTCTAACGTTTTGTGTTTGTCAAACAAACGTTTATGTGTTGGACTCAGCAAAGGGCACATCTTGCTGCCACGTTTTCATCATCACATAAGATCTGTTCCACGTAGTTTCGGATTTCATCAATAACCTTGCGTAATGCCCCTGAGAAAGCATACTAGCATGGTGATTCAGTTTTGGGGAGAAGCCCACCCAACACTTCTGGACAGGATCGCCATTTCTCTTGGATGCTGTCATGGGGTCAGCAGTGCTACAGTCACCCACCCGGTCTCCTTCTTATCAATAACAATGGAACATATTCTCCGTCGTCATGCTAAAAATTTGACTGTTTTATTTCAAAAATGACACGATTTGCCTAACATGTTAAAAGCCGGAAAGCATTTTGAATCAAAATAACTTTTTATCCCATTTTTGGACCACGGTGGTCACCATCTGTCGCTGTTACCTTTGTGATGTTAAAGACGTCATGTTTACCGTTTCTTGTTGAGATGCTTCCAGCAATTCTGGTTTCTCTCCCTCCTGATCATCTTGGTGGGGTGAAGGTGGGACCGTGGGCCGCCTTTTAGTGTCATCTGTTGGCTTTAACGGGTTTGCGTGGGACTTGACCTCATCTTTGGTCTGGTTCAAGGCCATCACCTTCACCCAGTCACAAATAGATGTGATTATACTATGACAGTTAGGATTTGCATGTAGTGACGGTAAACGCCACAATCTGCATTGGACAGAATTGTTAAAAGAGAAAAAGAAGATCAGGGCTCATGGATCATCCTTATACAGTATTTTCCTCCCTCATGAAAATAACGACAGTCGTGAGTACTGATTGGGCGCAGTTACCTTTACAATGCTCGATGGCATCATGTGTGACAGTAAACATGGCATCTGTGAAGCTGAAGTTGCTTAAAGAGCTTTGTGTGACAACACAACCACATAGTGCACATTTTGTGAAGTTTTTTTTTCCTTTTTTTTTTTTTCACCCGAAGAAAACAACAACGGTGTGTTTCTGTTTTGGATAAAGTAAAAATCCTGTTTGATGGATAATGAGATGCACAGAAAAATATAACGTAGTGTTGTATTTGTAAAAGAAATTGCATTATAGTGGCAGTTTACCAACACGAGCTACTCCATCAGAGAAAGTTATTTTTAATCAATTCAGCAATTTCTTGAATTTAAATGGACTTATTGACAAATTTCAATCAGGTTTCCGAACTCATCACAGTACAGAATCTGCTCTTATCAAAGTGCTAAATGATATAAGGTTGAATACTGACTCAGGAAAAGTTTAAATTTTGGTCTTGTTTGATCTCAGTGCGGCTTTTGATATGGTAGATCACAATATACTGCTAAACAGGTTGGAAACGTGGGTAGGTGGAACGGTCCTTAAATGGTTTAGGTCCTACCTGGAGGAAAGGAGCTACTTTGTGACCATTGGAGGTGGTCGGTCTCAGCAAATGGCAAAGACCTATGGGGTCCCTCAAGGGTCAGTTCTTGGACCTCTCCTGTTCAGCCTTTATATGCTACACTTGGGTCAAATTTTTCAAAACTTAATTTTGACTACCACAGCTATGCAGATGAGACACAGTTATATTTAGTAGTGTCTCCAGATGACTACAGTTCAATTAAGGTATTGTGCCACTGTCTAAATCCGATAAATAACTGGACGAGCCAAAATTTTCTTCAACTAAATCACAACAAAACTGAGACAATTGTTTTTGGCAATAAAGAAAAGAGAATTGCTGTTAGTAAACACCTGGACTCTCAATCTTTAAAAAGCGAAGACCAAGTCCGAAACCTTGGTGTTCTGATTGATTCTGACCTGACTTTCAGCAATCATATCAAATCAATGACAAAAACTGCCTTCTACCATCTGAAGAACTTATCTAGAAGGAAGTCTTGTGTGTTTCAAGCAGACCAGGAAAAGCTCATCCATGCTTTTATCTCAATTAGACTTGACTACTGTAATGGTCTTCTGAAAACGTTTTTTCTCATGCTTTTTAGAATATGTCCACTTTTTGATCATATTACTTGCACTGTATGCAGTTTTGTCTTTTTTTAATATTTCATTTGTGATTTTTTTTTTTATTGTTTTTATCCCGCTTTAAATGTTTTATCTCTTTTTTTTCCAAATGCCTTTAATCACGTAAAGCACATTGAGTTACCTTGTGTATGAAATGTGCTATACAAATAAATTTGCTTACTTGCTCCATGTGGTCAGACAATAAATATCACGGTGAAGTAGCATGTGGTTTATTTTGTACAGCACTGCTCCAAGAAACTATAAACCATCCTTTACGATCACTTGGCTTAATATTTTGTGGAAATCTTAGTCAATTTGTATGTAAAAAGACTACTTATGGTTTCTCCCACTGTTTATTACTGTACTACAAGATGTATTATTTGGGTAGAATTATGTATCTGGAAAAAGTATACATTGTTTTAAACTTTGAAATTTGTACACGCATTCCTGCAACTTAAGGCCTCAGCCCAATAAGTGTTTTTCCCATAGATTCCCATAATGCCCTGCAGCTGAGTAAATAATACTGTAAATACTGTAGTGAGTGTAGACTATGTCCTGTATAAATACTCTAAGTCTAAATGGAGGCTCATTTTTTTCAGTTTTCCCAGGCGAAAAAAATTCTCCAGAGACCACTTAGTGGGGAAAAGCACATCTATTTTCAGTATGCCTAACAATGGCCGTGTCATATCTCAAGTCAGCGAGCCAGCTCGTGGAAGATCCATCTATCCCTTTTCTGTACAGCTTATCCTCACTGGGGTCGCGGGCATGCTGGAGGCTATGCCAGCTATCTTCAAGCGAACTGGTCGCCAGCCAATTGCAGTAGTGGAAGCTGAAGTAAACAGTTGCACAGTGTGATTCCACAAATGGCAAACGTGAACAGGTTTTTCTTCTGTCAATTTTATTGTTTTCCTCTTCCGCTGTGAGCCGACGACGCCATAATTTGCCCCGGCCATGATTACAATTGGGATTTCTTTTGATTATATGGAGCCAGAATACTCAGACCACCACCTTTTTCTGGGACTTTTATGCTTTCTGATGCAACCCCACTTGAATAACAATAAAGACAGAAGTGAATATTGTCATTATGTTGCATTGATTAATCAATGATTCATAGATGATCAAATAATCAACAAATTTTCTGATCTTTAATTAATCAGTTTACCAAAGTTCGGTTGTGTTTCGATGAGTTTAGTTTCAGACAAAAAAAGGAACAACTCACCTAATTGTTCAACCAAGCTTGCAAAATTATTGGCGACAAACAAATCATGTATAACTGGTCCATAAGTAAAAAGTCAATGAGGACTCTGGCTACCATCTTTACTCATCATCCCAGCTGTTAAGATCAGGGAGGAGACTGAAACTTCCATTGGCCAAGAAAAAATGTTTGAATAAAGTGAAGAGGGAGCTAAGTCGAAAGGCGAAGCTCTCAATTTACCAGTCGATCTATGTTCCTACCCTCACCTATAGAGACGAGCTGTGGGTCGTGATCGAAAGAACAAGAAACTGTATACAAGCAGCCGAATTGAGTTTCCTCCGCAGGGTGTCTGGCCCCTCCCTTAGAGAGGGTGAGAAGCTCGGTCATTCGGGGGGGGGGGCTCAATGTCGAGCCGCTGCTCCTCCGCATTGAGAGGAGCCAGATGAGGTGCCTGGGGCATCTGATTCGGAGGTCTCCCGGACGCCTCCCTGGTGAGGTGTTCCGGGCATGTCCCACCGGAAAGAGACCTCCGGGACAACCCAGGACACGCTGGAGAGACTATGTCTCTCGGCTGGCTTGGGAACGCCTTTGGATCCCTCCGGAAGAGCTGGAAGAAGTGGCTGGGGAAAGGGAAGTCTGGGTATCTCAGCTGAAGCTACTTCCCCTGCGACCTGACCCGGAAAAGCGGTAGAAAATGGATGGATGGATAGATGGATGTGGCCATTTCAAACTGCAATAAACAAAAATATTTCTTTGCTCAGCCTATGGACACTTTGTTCAGGGCACGACGCTCTATACATTGTACTTATTTTGGTAATTAATGTTTTAGCATTTTAAAATCTGCACAGGTTTTGTGTCCTCTGAAATAACCCTGAGCTCAACCCCATCAAACACCTCTCCCAAATCCAACATTAGTGCCCCCTGATCTTGCAAATAGACAAAAATTCCAATCGAGATGTCACAGATTCTTTTGGAAAGTCTTCCCAGAAGAGTTAAAGCTGTTATAGTTCCCAAAATGGAGTAGCTCCGACTCTATTTCCTTCCATTTTCACTTCCTGTTGGTGCACCGACCACAAGTCCCAATAGCTTTTTCCACATCTATTCAGGGCTACCTGAAGCTTCCTTTCTACTCCATCTGATAAACTCCCCCAATTCATCATCCATCACTAAACATCTGATAGTCAAGACACAAAATGGATCTTCCTCCGTCATCCGGTACCTTTTCAATGTGTGTCACACGGTCCACCAGATTGCTGATGACGGAGTGCAGCTTCAGTAGATCCATCCCATAATAGGAACCCTCCAGAAGCTCAAGGATAGTTGCCAACTAAAACGATCAAGGGGACTCGGTCAAAAGATGTGAAGACCACCCGGGACCCGAGTGCCAATCAAGCTCCATGTTGATCCTTTGTTTTACTTATTTATGTTTTTTGGGGGGTGGGGGGAGGTAATGACACTTCACCTTGACATCATCTTTCGCAGATTCCCTAAGCTTTTTCAGCCTGAGCTCTCCCTCGCAGGGGTTGACCGCAGATGGAGGAGCGATGCAGGCGCACTTACACTCCGGACCGGACGTGATGGTCTCCACCGTGTAAGAGTCCTGCACGGTTGCGCTGCCCTCCTCTATCCGCCGGCAGGCGCTCCTGCTCAAGGGTCTGACAACACATTGACACCGACAGTCAGAGCCTTCCGAGAGGGCTTTCACTTTGTCATAATCACCCAGCAGCTACAAAGAGAAAAGGACGGTATGTATTTTTCCACCACGTTCAAGTTTGCACACAGAAAGTTGTCAGGTGTCCACACAACATACAATTAGGTCCAGAGGGATTTTGATTTTTTTTTTTTTTTTTTTTTCAGCGTTTAGACACCACCACAATGGATTAAAAAAAAATTGTCGAAGTGTTGACTTTCATCTCAATGTAACAGGTTTTACCGGTTAAACGTTTAACTCAAGATTATTTCTAGATTGCTTTAAAAACAAAGTCGTGCACATAAATACAAATCAAACATAAGGTCCAAAACAATTAAATATGAACAAACCCTTATAAAAGAATGGAGGGGAAAAAAAAGTTTACAACAATAAATGTGGAAAGCCAAAGAATAAAAATTGGTTTAAGATGGTGAGACAGTAAGGGTTCTTGGCTGATGTGCTGAGGGAGCAGTTGCGTGCAAAGAGGGGGTCCAACGGGGGAGTGGCTCTGGCCATCCACCTGGGGGGGTGGGACCTTGGCAGGGGGTTCATCCAAATAACGTTGGGTGGGAATCAAAATGTTTCCCGCCGTTGCGCACATGTTTGTGAAAAACGAACAATTGGAGGGTGGAAAATTCCCATCTTTGGGATGAGGGCACAACATGGTGCTTGGGCCCAATAGAATCAAATAAAATACAATAGAAAAACTTTATTGTCATTGTGTTGGGTAGATAGAACATTTGTAAATCTATTTTTGAATCTGAAAACTGCTCTATCTGAGTCTCTAGTTATTTCTTCCGCAATTCAGAGCATTCTCTCTTGGGTTGCGATCGGGCCATTGAAGATTAGTTCATCGGTTTGCATTCAAAAAGTCTCAAGTTGCGTTTATGGTATGTGTGGAATCATAAACCGTAGTCTTCCTGTTAGGTTTATCATTAGTTCTGTCATCAAAAAAACTCCACTGATCACATTCCATTAGCAGTCAAACGTGAGACACATGGATCCGCAAGCTGTTTCTTTGTTTCTTCATTGTCAGTCAAGTTGCTTTACAAATTTTGTGTTTTCCTGTTCTTGGACGTTACCAACCATTTGGATCTTGTAAATTCTTTGGATTTACTGTACTTTCATGAGGATGTCTCTTGATTGGAGACTTTAAAAGATCTGCCATCTCCGTTAACGATCATCTATAATCATCCACTTTGTCTTCCAAGTTTTTTGAGTTGATTTTATCCCAAAGATGGCCTTGTTCACATGCACGGAAATCAAATCTCGACTGGACTTAATATTTGCAGTTCAAGTCAGATAACTGTTTATTTTTTTTTTTTAACTTCCTGGATTTGTCTTAATGTAACAAAAAAATGTAGTAACAGCCAGTGGATACTACCCAAGCAATTTGCATTCAAAACATGGTTGTAATTACTTTAAATTGGTAATTAAAAGTGCAGATCTCTACATTAGACTCATACTGAATCAGAAATCCATCACCTATTGAGTCTTCTTTTTCAAATCCATTGTGGTGGTATAAAGGCAAAAAAAAAAAAAAAGACATATCTGGACATAACTGTATGATGCTTTGCGAGTGCACATCTTACCTTGGAGAGGGTGTTTTGTCCGTCATCTGTGGCCTCCTGTAGCTTGTTGGCACTTTGCCCTGCCACTGTGTCACTCTGCAGCCTGGAGTCTGCAGCAGCCAGGCTCTTTGGGGGCACGGCGACTCCGAGTGCTAAAAGTGCATAGTGCACCAAGATCACAACGCACCACTTCAACATGTTGCCAGTACTGTAGTCCCTCTGGACGCCAAATGGTAGAGAAGGAGAGGGTGAGAGAGAGAGAAAGCAAGCAAGAGGGGCGGCGGTGGGAAAAGATTTTTTTTTTTTTTCCAGTTAGCAGCTGAGTAAAGTCCTTGGGCTCCTCATGGCGAGTCCAGACTCTGGAGATGAGGCCATGATGTCAATGCACTGATGGAGAGTGGAGGCAGGGAGAGCGTGCGCGTGAAAGCTGTGCGGAGTGCCGACAGGAGGCGGGCCCAGATGGGTGGGAGGGGAGGAGGAGTTCAACTCACAAATACATCAGCACTGTAGAAGTCCAGAATAATACATTAAATCCGTCCATTGGCGTTCAAGTGGTGACCACTGCATAAAGTGGAGTAGTCAAAAAATTAGGAACAACTCCCGGAGGGATACTGTGCAGTTCAGACTGTTACTTTATTAAAATATTTTGTCATTAATTTGATATTTGGTCAGTTTTAATTCAATTGTTGATGTATTATAAGTAAAGAAAGTATAAATGGAATAACTACATCTACATTTAATAAGGTTATTATAGAGTAATTGAATTAAACATTAAAAAATATTTTTAAATGCTTTCATGTTTAATTCATTTACCTCATGAAATAATTTTATTTATTGTAAAAATTGTGCCAAACATATGTGCGTTCATCTGAGATGACACGCTGTGGCGACCCCGAAAGGGACAAGCCGAAAGAAACACGCACACACGATTGTAAATATTTGGAAACAATTTTCTATGTATGATTATTCATTACTTATGTTCAAAACATTGAGAGCGTGGATTATTACTTAAGAAAATGTTGCATTGAACCCCGCCTAAAATTGGTTAATGAAAGTTTAATTCATTTATTTAATGAAATGTATGGATTTAGTGTAAATACAAAAACCTTAGTAAAATGAGATTTTTTTTCCCCCCCAAGTGTTCAAGCGGAGCAAGGAATTATTTTATTACAATATTTTTTTTATAGTTCTGTTTTTAATTTCACCTCTGTGACATCTGACCTGCTCCAGCTAATAAAAACTTTGTGCCCCTTGAGCACAAATTTGCAGAGCCTTGGTTTTAAATGCAGACTTTGTTAAACGCTGCCCTCTATAGGCACTAGCATGGAGTGCAATGAAGTCAACAAGCCTGAGAATTCTCATCTTTATTTGGTTGAAGGCACATGTCCGTTATCAAGAAGTACAGATCTGACTTCCTGGAGTATGACAAAGAACCTTCGGTTAAAGCACATAGCAGTGTAGTGCCAGAGGACGATCGCGGATTCCAGAAAAGATTCTATTAAATTAGTGTTTCGTGTTATTGTGCAGTAAGTAATAAGTGATCAGTGGGGGGAAAAAAAAAAAAAAAAAAAAAGACAAAAAAATTTAAAAAGTAACATTGGTAAAATCATTTTCCTGTTGTGATCCTGCACAGAGCTGCTTCTTGATTTAAGTTTACATTTATCAATATAAATGGTGATTTAAAAAAAAAATTGTACAATTGTACTAAGACTTCTATATCATTGTGCATAGAACACTGCTTAAATTACATCATTTTTACTTTACAAGCTTCTCTTCTCTTTAAATGTCTACAGTTCTTCACCATTTTAGATTTCATGAAGGAGTGCTGTCAAAAACTGAACTGATTTTTATGATGGAAAAAAGCTGAAATTGAAAATTTAAAACAATTTAAAAAAATAATGTTCCTTCATTTCACACGGAACGATATATGAATGTTAATATGCAAGAGATGTGTGTATCTGTGAGGGTGTACAATTTGGTTACGTTCTAAAATTTGGATTGGTTGGCCTCGGTGCTGCGGCACTCAACTAACTTCCATGGGACTTAATCAGCATCCTCAAAGTGTCACCACCACCTTTTCAGCAAATCAGTCAATATGGCCATCAAACAACAACCTCAAAGATGCGGCCAAAGATAATCTGAGTATTCACGAGCAGATTTCATGCTCCGTCCACGCTTCCACAGAAACCGGAAGGGTGAGGTGAGAAATACGGCTCCACAGTCCGCCGTACTTGTCCAGGTCCATCCTGTCGAAGGCGAGTGGACGACCGTGTGAGAGGAACTTCCTCTGGAGGTGGTCGTCCACCATCTCTTCCACAGCGCTCAAAGAAGTCCCGGCAGGAATATCCTCCTCTTCCTCCAGCAGCACGGTGAAGATGAGGAACGTCTTCTTGTACGCCGCATTCTCATGATCGCAGTAGCGGTAGAAAATGAGCGTGGAGGCCGGTGGCAGCTGCTCGAAGCGATGAATCACCGCTGAGGGTTTGTCTCCTTCGAAGGCCCGCTGCAATTGGCTGTCGATGTCCAGCTTTACCTGCCCACTGTCATCTCCTGCTCTGCTGGCGCCGTCTATATGCAGCACGGAGCCGTTCAGGGCGGAAGAGAAGGCGAAGGCCAAGTCGTGGGCCAAGCAGCGCAACGTCTGGCGGCCCGCGACGCCCGCCGTCAGGATCAGACTGACAGGCTCGCTGGGACATTGGGTCAGGAGGTGCCTCTTCAGGTGAATCCGGCTCCGGTTCCACAGCTCGGGGCGCTGGCGAGGGAAGCGAGACTCGACTTTTTCCAGCTGCCTGAGAAAGATGTCGATCGTAGGGTTGACACTCTGAGGCGGAGGCTCGAGCCAGAAGAAGCGCTGGACTGCGATGGCGACGAGGACCAAAAGTACGCCGATGACGACCAGGTATCTTCTTACTGTACAGAGAGAGAAAGAGGTTTAATGAAGTTGAATATTTGCAGTCCAAGAAGAGAAGCATTTTCTTTATTAAAAACAGTTCCTCGATGTCTTGAAGAAAGATCTGAGACATGCTTTGGAAAAACAGTGAAAAGATAAACGTGTACTGATTTTTAACATCTTAAGGAGATTAGAGTACCTCCAGGTATTGCTGTAGGTTCAAAATCAGTCGTTTCCCGAGTGGTCGCCCTAACGGTCTCCACGTTCGTTGTCCGATCATTCATCAGCTCCTCTAGTGATGCTTTCCGCGGCACCTGTGCTGTCTCTTCTTCCTCGGCATTCCCGATTCTGGCTTCTAATCAACACGAGAGATGGATTAAAACTAGTTGTTGAATATTCACATTCATAACAGGTGATGTTGTTGGCACCTTTTTGGTCATCGTTATTTGTGTCATTAAGTAACAGAGCGTCTTCCTGGAGCATTTCTATGGGATTGTCTGCATGATCGTGGTCTGTGTCGCTATCGATTGCTGGTGTGGTGTGTTCCGGTGCTTCTTCACCCTGCGATTGGCCTACCCCAGCTACAACAGAAGAATTACAATGTAAGTACAGTGGTCCCTTGGTTTACAAGTTAAATTGTTGTGATTTGACGAATTCCAAACATCGCAAAATACCTTTTCCCATTGAAATGAATACAAATTCTACTAATCTATTCCAACCCCCCATAAAACACTAACCAAAAAAAAATTAAGATAGCACTCTACAGTATTGTACCATATAAAAACATCCAATAATAACATGATTAAATAGCACATAGATAACTAAACAATTTGTGCATTATTCATTCATTGTGCCGGTCTTTGTGGTTAGTGTGCCGTGGCCAACAGGTGAGCAGTGTGACAGACATAGATCACAGGCACAGTATTGGAGTGGAACTAATTACGTAATGAAATTATCTAATTGAACTACAAAACGTATCTACAGTGTTCCCTCACGATGACCCGGCTCACTTTATGCAGCCTAACTGTTGCATGGATTATTTATTTTGGGGGGGTTCGTGTATTTTTTTTTACAGTACAGTAGATTAGCCGGAGTAAAACAACATATGTGCATGAATGAGAGGGGTATAGGGGGAAGAGTGAGACTACAGGGAGAAGAGAGAGTGAGTATATTGGTAGAAGGGTGCTGAGGATGGAGCTGCCAGGCAGAAGAGCAAGAGGAAGACCAAAGAAAAGCTTGATGGATGTGGTGAGGGAAGACATGAGGAGAGTTGGTGTTGGAGAGGAAGATGCACGAGATAGGCTTAGATGGAAAAAGATGACGCGCTGTTCCGACCCCTAACGGGACAAGCCGAAAGGAAAAGAAGAATTCTCCCCCAGAGGATAAAAAAAGAGAGCCCACAATAACCCATAACTATGTTCTTCATTTACAAAAAGACACCCGCACCAAGGGCTTCAGTGGAAAAAGACGCTACAGCTGAGCCATGCCAGGAGGAAGAGGCACTGTCAGACGAACTCTAAAACGCTATGAATAATTTCTTGTGTGTCCAACCTCATAAATTGATCATTAAAATTCAATGTATTATTTCTAAAAGCTGTAATGTTAACATTTTAATTAAAGAAGCTGAAGGGTTTTGTTCCCATCACTTCCTCCTGTGATTAGGTCTCTTTGGTCATGCGCCATTCTGTGTTAGTCTCAAAAATTACATTTTTATATGTCCCAAAGTACGGCCTTTGTACAGATCGGAAAGGCAAAGTTATGTGGTTATTTTAAATACAAAAAAATGCAGATCTTTTGTTTTAGATTTTGTTTAAAAGTACATTTCCATTGTGATTGGCAATACGCATCTGAAAGTATTTTTGGGAGGAATCGTTCACTACAGTATCTGCTAAATTTCTGCTTGATGTAAAGTTTGTGCTGTGATGACTTTTTTTTTTTTTTTTTACTCACAAGTCAAAGCAAAAAAACAAGTACATAAATAGTAACTTATGGGAAGCAGGGAACGTTCACCAGCAAACTTTTCTTTCATTGGTGGTTCCCCGTCTCTCTCTGCTCCTTTGCAGTCGTTATTGTCATCACCATGCCCGGCAAGGTCAGGTGGTAGGATGGCACCCTTCTCCACATTCACCTGGTTCAACAACTCATCTTGACGCCACCCATCACTCATAACGACCGTCTTCTCGTCCCGCTGATCGCTATCTGCAGAACAAGCAGGTCAGGAACATCAACATGTCGCCAGATGTCAGAATATCTCATCTAAGATTATTTAAAGATGTGATCTCCAACCACAGGGTACAGAGACACTGAACAAAAAAGTGTCTTAATGGTCATGAACATCTCTTTAATTTTAAAAATCTGGTGCATTCGCCTATGCCTGGCCTTGCCAACCCGCGAGCCTCATGCAGCTCTTCAG
Source organism: Syngnathoides biaculeatus (assembly GCF_019802595.1). Lineage (NCBI taxonomy): Eukaryota > Metazoa > Chordata > Actinopteri > Syngnathiformes > Syngnathidae > Syngnathoides > Syngnathoides biaculeatus. The sequence goes on along the minus strand of NC_084646.1, from coordinate 13,561,632 downwards.
GAGCTTTTACACAACATGCGTCAAAAATGCTTGGCTGCCGCTGTCATTCACTCCCCCTACAGCTAGATGGCACACTGTTTGAGTGACGTCATACGAGCGACGAGAGAATCTTTGTGACATCATTTGTGTTGTAAACAATTTCCGTCTAGTTACCTCTTGAAATTGCAGGGGGGGGAAGCACAGCCAAACGAAAATATGAAGAAGAACACAGGACGTTTTTGGCAGAGTGGGAGAGTTTAAATTTTTTTTTTTTTTTAACATAATAGCAAACCGTGCAGATGCCTTATATGTCACGCAGCATTAGCGCATTTCAAAGCTTCAAATCTTCAGCGTCACTTCAGCTCACGCCACCCTAACATCGAACAGGAATTTCCAAAAGGGACTGAACTTCGCAACAACAAGTTGGTCGCTTTGAAATGCCAGGCAGAAAAGCAGGTGCAGTTTTTCCAAAAATTTATAAAACACTTTGTCAACAGACTAAAGCTGTTCGAGGCGCATAGTCACAAGGGAGATTTAACACATTTTCATATTCTGCTAAAAGCCAGTGAGCAAGTCACCAGCTCCGCCCTGAAAAAGAAAAGACAGATATGCAACACTGGTTGCAAACCTGCACGAAAGCTTTGTGACCCGGTTCTGTGATCTACAACTGAAAAGACCACAGATTACGTTCCTCGTCGATCCATTTAATGCGGAGACACTGTTTGAAAGCCCCGCTCGTCACAGATGAGGCTGCGGCTGAGTTGGAGATGATCGACCTTTGTGAGGAGGATCAACTGAAAGCTGTTTTAAGGGAAGGGACTGTTGAGTTCTGGAAAAGTGCGCCAATTGAAAAATACCTCAACATCAAACGAGCTGCGCTTAAGATACTGTCAACGTACGCCAGCGAGTCTGTGTTTTCTACCCTGAAACATGTGAAATCAAAGGATCGATCTGTTCTGACTGACACTCATTTGAAAGAATTGCTTAAAGTGGCAACAACAGAATACAAGCCAGATTTGAAAAGGATTGTTCAAAATAAGGAATGCCAAAAGTCTCACTAAGCAGCATAGTAAGAGAAAGATGTTATTGAAAATCATTCCATTATTGTTTGTGGACTTGCTTGAACTGAGAGAGAGAGTGTGTGTGTGTGTGTGTGTGTGTGTGTGTGTGTGTGTGTGTGGTGTGTGTGTGTGTGTGTGTGTGACAGTGCACTGTTAACTGTTGAAAATTACTGATAATATCATGTTGGTCTGGTTATTTTCATTAGATCTGGCTGAGGAGAGGTCTGTTTATGCGTGCATACATGATTACCTGCATTTGCAGAAAAAAAAGGCTCTTAGTCTCTGACTAGTTGGCCACCCCTGGCCTATGCATATGTTCACAAACTCAAATTGCTTCTCTTTGTCAAGTAATAGTTAAACGGTAAGCCCACAAGCAAGCAAAAATGTGTAAGAACGTCCTTGGAAATGGCTAATGATTAAAAAAAGACAAATAGCCTAACAACAATTTCTAAGACAAAGAAATGGACATTGAAGAGATTATGACAAAGGGAGCTGCCCCGCCCAAAAGAAAAACTTACTTTTATGTTGAATAGAGGCTGCTTAAAACTGAAATGGATAAATACATTCATCATGGTTTGATAGGTGAAATCCAACTCCAATTACATTCTTCAGAGTTGATTTGCCATAAACCAGGGGGGAAAAAAGGTCTTAACAGCTCAGCTACATTACCTAAACAATGTTGCTGCTGTGTGATATTCGCACGAGACTGATCGTCGTCTTTCTTGACACCTGACAATGACACATTAGATACAATGTTATAGACAAAGCTCTACACCAGATGTATACTGTACTTCCCTTGAAGATTTAGCATCTGCAATGCCTTACCTGCTGCTGCTGCTTTTTTTTGGAGAGTGACAGCTGGGTCTAGTGGTTCTGCCATGACTGTTTGGGACTTGGGAGCTTCACTCAGACAGGCCCAATGAGTGCTCCTCCTTACCACAGAAACGAACAAATGATTGTCGGATTATAAACATGTACTAGCAAATTGATAAACCTGCAACAACTGTTCCTGAGAGTGTCTGGATTTTAAAATGATTTGTTGAAACCTGTTAGAAGAAAAAAAAAAAATCCAACAATAAGACTGCTATAAATTATGTTTGAAGTAAACCGGCTTGGGTGAACTGATCAAACATAAACCTCGGTCCAAGTGGGAAAGCTGCCCTCTAACAGTCAAATTTGTCAATTTCTTATATAACAAGAATAAGAGAATAGATGTGTAAACATAGGAGGCAATGAAACCTACAGATACAAGAACAGTCATTGGGTTAAATGTAAACAGTGGGAGACCCGTGTACTCCCTACCAAGATTCTATTTCTAGCATATTAGATAAATAACCAGTTTTGCTCATCAAACCCATCATATATTAATGTTTGCAAACGAGGGGGAAAAGAATCGAATTGAATGATTTCACACACAAAATAAGAATTAGAAAACGCGACAAAACGAAAATGTTGAAAGCCAGTTGGCTAGCACAATGAACTAGCTGCGCTAACAATTAACGTAATATAACGCAGCGACCTTGACGTGAAAAAACAATTGGAGAACATAAATATGTACGCAACTAGGGTGAAAATAAATTTCTAAACTTACGCTGAATCACATCACTGTGAAAATCGAACAGCAACCTGGCGTCGACTGTGTTTCACTGATCTAAGAGAATGCGGAAATTATCACTTGGTCCGTGTTCCTGGAGGGACCACTAAAACCGGGGGATAGTGTGGGGGGCGGGGGGAACGTTTCTCTTCCGATTTTTGTTCTCCGGGTCAATCTTTCCCCCGTAATTCCCGTCTCCTGTCAGCACGATGTTTGGGACTGTTGTTTAATTCGTGTTTTGTAGGTTTTCTCGTTCAAAAAAAAAAAAAAAAAAAAACATGGATACGGACGTTTCTGAAGATACTGTCCACCGGCCTCAGAGGAGATCGATGCGAAGGCAGTCGATAGGAAAGAGTAAGTAAAACACATTGACAGTTAAATTACGTTAGCCTTCGATGCTAGTTAGGCCGCGTTTTGTCTTCACAATAAGCCCGGAGAGTTTTGTTTTCGTGGGCCTCCACCTTCACTTTTTCCGACTTAATTGAGGTTGAAGACATTTAATCCAATCAAATTTTTTAATGTAAACCGTCCTCCTTTCTCGTATAGCTCTGGTTTTTGAAGCGACCCCGAGAGCTCCTCTAAAGAGGTCTAAACTGGAGAGGGTAAAGAAGCCAGCTTCTTCTTCTGTCCCAAACGTTAATGTATCCAGAAATGTGGAAAATGGCACAGAAGATGAAGGTGAGCCAATCGGGTTTCCTTGGCTTCAACAACAATTAAACTTGATGTATTACAGTTTTTTTGATAATTGAAAAGTGCCATAATTGCACAAAACTTGTCTTCCAGAGTCCCCCATTAAGAAGAGTCGACTAGAGGAAAACGAAATGTCGGGTGGCAGTGGTGATAACAAAGATATGGATGGCCAGAAATCACTTCTAGAACAAAATGCAGACCAGGAAATGGACTTCGAGGAAGGTGCCTTCCATAGCCCGCATAGGCCAAAAATAGCACTTGGTAAGTACTTCATTAGACACATTTTGCACGACATTTATGACCTCAGGTGAGGCTTAAATACTCGCATCAAACAGTAACTTCATTTATTTGCAGTTGGAAACAACAGCAATAGGAAATGCAAATAATCGCTTTCACAGTCAAGGTCATCATTACACCCTTTTTTAAAATGTAATAAAGTGCTAAACAACTGCATTGGACTGTCATAGAACACCCAGGATTACCAGGCTCATGATAAAAGATAAAACTGAGATTCTTTTGATTTCAGTACATTCCTTGAGCTTTTTCCATTTAAAAAAATGAAGACATTCAATCAGAATTAATGTTTTTAACACCCAAATATAGGATATCAGAAATTAATCAAGCATAACATCCAACCACTTCAGATAATTTTTCTCTTCAGGAATGCAAATAATAATACAGTACAGTCACATGGATGATCAGTAATTGTAAAATTGAGGGGGTGTTCTCTTTTACAAATTTTGCATTTAAGATATCACTTTGGTTAGACCTTCTACATACTGGTTTGTTGCTGTTTACACAAACTATCCTGTTAAATTTTTATTTGTAATTTATCTTAAATAGGGGTACCAGTGAAATCAATTAGTGAAACATTGTACTACAAGTGTGAAAAGTTAATCACTTTCGAACCTAGCAATAAAACACTTGACCTTGAGTTTAAATAAATGAGGCTGGGTCTTGTGACGCTGGAGTTTTATTGCTTTAAATGCATGATCTTTTTTTCACCAACCTTGTTGAGTCGAGGCTTTTCTTAGGATTGATTGTGGCAAGTAAACTTCAAATTATTAAGGTTGTGTTTGTTTGATTTTTATTTTGTTTCAAATTTAGTTATAGGTGGAGGTGATTGTATTTGCACTTTATTTAATTTACATGTTTAACATAATCACTTGACAGTCAAATATGTGATGAAATTTGACACCGTACTTCCCTTTTTTCAAGAGGTTAATACGATTATTTGATTTAGATTATTCTAATAGCTTGCTATCAACAATCTTTTATACAAAATAGGTTCTACAGGAGATCTGAATTTGTCCCCGTTTGTTGTGCTTGGCAAGCGCTGCCGTATAAGCGACAATACAGACATATACTTGGAAAAACACAAAGAAGGTACGACCTGTTTCTCTTTCTAATTGCATGTTTGGATTTCACCGTTAAGCTTGTTGTTCTGACCTGATTTTTTTTTTTTTTTTTTTTTTTAAATCTCTTCAGTCAATGCATCAACTAAAAGAACTCCATTGTTCACAAAGCCAAGTGCACCGACAAGATCTTCGGACAGCACACACAATCTGCTAGGCCAGAAGATCACCAGCATGGCCGAGTACAAGAAGGAGATGGAGGCCAAAGCCAAGAGCTGTGGTACAATCAACATTACTAAATGGATCTTGATGGTAAAGTAAGGAATCTTGTGTAGATTAATTTTATCTCTCCCATGTTACGTAGATGTCCACAGAGTCAACCACTATAGTGTTCCAAGTCTGCACGCACCCTCTTTGAAATTGTCCGAGATACGACGGAGAGCTAATAATGTTCCCGCTCGGAAAGAATCCATCTCAAAGAAGAAACCAGGTGACTGGATGCTTGAGAGAATCCATGTGATTTCGCTTTCTTTCCTTGAGCTTTAACTCAGCTTTAATTTGTGTAATTTTTTCCCCTCCCTCAGAAACTAAAAAAAAACAAGAGATTAACAAGAGAGTCTCTGAAGAATCATCACGAGGTAAAGGTCAAGTTAATGTAATAATTACAATTAATCAAATAATTCAATTACAAAAAGGATGGCGCAAAATCTCTGCTGCAAAGCTTTGGAATATATTGCAATCATGTTTTTCACAGGCTAATTTTACAGGAGTCACTCACGCCACTTTGTTTGAAAGTGCAAAAATATGACCTCTTTTTCAAAATTTTGGGATTATTTTACTTAAAAAAAATTAAGAAAGAAAGAAAGAAAAGATTAAGTCTAATGTGTCTGCAAATGTGAAATAATGTACCACAATTGCACATTTATGTTTGCTAACACAAAGAGTTCGTGTTAGTTATTTTGATATAACGTACTTCTGCTAGTTGGAACTTATTTTAATGTTCCAACATTTGGTCAAGGATATACTGAACCACTGGTCCACTGTGTCATTTTGTTGAACACATATAAGTCAATAAATGCATAATAAGCACATTTACACAGTAGCTACAACAGCCACAAATAATGCAACTGTAAAAAATTGTCAACTGTACACACTTTCTCTGACGCCCACGTCACTCACCTGGCCAGTCCCCATCTTTTAAAGCCACACACATTCAGTCATGGGTAGTACAATGTAGAATGAGACGATGGTGACCCAAAGGGAACAAAAATACCTCTGCTTCACATGTATTTTTTGTATTTGTATTGTTGTATATTCATATAAAAAACATTTTTCTCCCATTACTCAATTACCAATTTTATGAACAAGGGTTATGTGCAGTTGTGACAATAATAATAATAAAGAAAATAAATTTGATGTGCCACACAAAGAAGTTATTGTCAAGAGTAGTGGAAGTTGCACTCAGGCAAAAGTATTTGCGAGCAACAATACCATAGAGACGTTTTTTTCTTTGAGGGTGTTGATGGAGAAATACAGAGAAGTTTTCAAGAAGCTACATTGTGACTTTGTCAATCTAGAGAAAGCCAATGAGAGAGTGCCCAAAGAGAAACTTTGGTACTGCATACAGAAGTCTGGAGTGACAGAGACGTATGTTATAATAATACAGGACATTTACGAGGGCAACAGAACAGTGGTGAGGTGTGCCGTAGGTGTCATGACAGAAGAATTTAAGGTGGAGGTGGGACTGCATCAGATCAGCTCTGAGCCCCTTCCTGTTTGCTGTGGTAATGGGTAGGCTGACAGACGAGGTTAAACTGGAATCCTCTTGGACCATGATGTTTGCAGATGATATTGTGATCTGCAGTGAAAGCAGGGAGCACGCAGAGGAACGATTAGAAAGATGGAGGACTGCACTGGAAAGGAGAGGAATGAAGATTAGCCGAAGTTAAAATAAAATATATGTGCATGAATGAGAGGGTTGGAGGGAGAAGGGTAAAGCTACAGGGAGAAGAGAGCGAATGTGAAGAACTTTAAATATTTTGTGTCAAGAGTCCAGACAGAGCAATTGTGAGTGTGGTAAGGAAATTACAAAACGTGTCCAAGCACGTTGAGACGGGTGGAGGAAGGTTTCAGGTGATGTTCTGCGACAGAATAGACTCTGCTAGCATGAAGGGCAAAGTTTACAAATCAGTGTTGAGGCCATCCAGGATGTACAGATAGAGTGGCACTGAAGAGACAACAGGAAGCACAGCTAACCCGATGTTGAAGTTCTCTCGAGGTGTGAGCAGGTTGGATAGGATTAGAAATGAGTTAAATGTGAGATGTTATAAAGACATAGTTTGAGAAGTCAGAAAAAATGCAAACAAAACGCTACATTTATCTGCACTTTTAAACAGTTAGTGGCTAGATGTGAAGTTCATTGCTGTCATCAAGTGGCAGAGTCGTTGAAGCTGTCTTGGAAATTCAAATTTTGCTTGTAACAGGACCGTGGGTCGGATCGATTGAAAACATCCTAATCAATTTACCACCATTTAATTTGAAATCTATCCGCTGCGGTGGTGTATAAGGAAATTGGAAGTCAAAATCCATGTAAACCCAACCTTACATGAATGTGGTTCTGTGGTCTTTCAGGGTTCCTTCAATATTTCTGCTGGCTGGTTCTGCTTGTGCTACTACTCAGCTCTGCTGTGCTGCTGGTCAACAAGAAGAAGCTGATCTCTGTGTTCCAGAGGTCTGCGGAAGGAGCTGGGCGCCCATCCAGGTCCGTTAGGCTTGAGCCGTTCGCGGATCTCTTCTCTCAACTGGAGGCTCGCTTCCGCAATCAAAGACCCGAATTGTGGAAGAGGGGCAGGACCCACTTGGAGAAGCACCTCAAAAGCACTAAACCCACGGAGCCCGTCAGTCTAATCCTGACATCGGGCCGCAGCGGTCAAAAGACATTGTCCTGCCTGGCCGAGGGCTTGGCCTCCGCCTTCTCCTCGGCTCTCGAATCTTCCGTGCTCCTCATCGACGGAGCAGGCAAAGCCGGCCTGGAGAGCGACGAGGTGAAGCTGGACATTGACGGGCAGCTGCAGGCGGCCTTTAGTGGAAACCGAGCGGCGGCTGTCATCCACCGCTTGGACGAGCTGCCGCCTGGCTCCACCCTAATTTTTTATCGCTACTGTGACCATGAACACGCCGCCTACAAGGAGGTCTTCCTATTGTTTACTGTGCTGCTACCTCAGGACGAGGTCAGTGGGAACCTGGGGGTTGTCGAAGAGCTGGTTCAGGACTATCTTAAGGACCGCCTCGTGGCCCCAAGCAGTCACATGGGATTTAATGAGATGGACACGGACAAGTTTGGTGGACTGTGGAGCAGGATCTCTCACCTTGTCCTGCCTGTAGTTGCCGAGGAGGAAGTTGAGCAGAACGGATGCTGAGAGGCCAGACGGGCGTTTTAACAAAGGACCAGACTGGGTCATTCCATGGTTTGAAAAAAGAAAAAAATCCTTCTCCTCTGAGGTTTTCTTAGTACTATACTTCCTGGAGTATCTTCACGATCGGAGGAAAAATTGTGAATTTTCTGTATGTACCTTTGAAGTACAGTGGCACCAAGATTTACAAACAATTGGGTTTATGAACAATTGTTTCTAAAAGAAAAGTTACGACGGGTTACAATATTATTCTGGTTTAAGCAGATCAGAATATGGTTGTTCTTCTTGCACCGCATAAGCATACTCGCCCGGTGCTTCAGGTGTCTTATCTGCCTAAATGCCCACAACTTCCCACAATGCAATGCAAAAGCTACGCTGCATTTGTGGGAGGTGGTGGCCATTTAGGGTTACCAGAAACCAGATTGTATGCAAAGTTACTGTACCCAAAAAGGCTAAGACTATATATTGATTTGCAACTCTCTATTTCTACATCAAGAAATGTTGTTTCCACCCATTTCTGTAATGCGAAGTATTTATTTTTAACCGCACCATTATCAACATAAGGTTCATTGCATTTCCATTTATTTCAATGGGAAACGACGACAAACAAACACGGGTACATAAATTCAGTTTTTTAAACCGAGGTTCCACTGCAGATGTTTAAACTCAAGAATCACTTCCTTCATTAGCTGAAAGTTTGTTAGCCTGTATTTCCCTAGTTGGGAGACTGAGAATGAGCATTCTTGGTCTTCTGGGCTTTTCCTTCCATTTAGGACGACTTTTTAACATTTTGAGAAAATCTGAGCAGGGAAGGCCCTGACTGTCTCATTTAAGAGCTCCTTGCTGCTCAACTTGCACTTGAGGATTTAGTGCAGGGTTACCAGCTTACTTATAATGTTGAGTTACAAAATTGACATTACCTTCGAGCAATCGGATTTTCTCAGTTTGGTATCGTTTGACTATTTTCAACTGGTAAAATGAGACATTTTGCCTCCCGTTTCCGGAAGCATTTTGTTCACATTGCTCCTTCTGGTCAGCAGCTTTGCCCTCCACTTTTGTTTGGGAGTGAAAAAGCTGCATTTACTCCTTTGCATCCAACCTCCCACATTTTGTTGTCTCAGTTCCTCTTTTCATTCCTCTTCTTTTATGTACAAGCAGACTGGTTTGCACTGAAAACGTTTGATCTTTAATCAGGTAGGTTTCAGGTTTCTTTTATCAAGAAATCCATTTTATAGTCATTGTTCCCAATATCTTGTCTTTGGAGTTCCTTTTTTTTAATATTTTGTAAATAACGTAAGAATATTTCATCTTTCCACCTGTGGTCCAGAGTGGTACTCTTACACACACTGTTCACCTTCTTACGACTATAAATATGTGCCTTTGAGACTTGAAAGAAAATAGTTTTTGAAATGTTCAAAACAAGTGAGTAATTGATCTCATGAAAATATATTTTCCTGGTTTCTTCTCATTTACGATTTCCCCTAATTTGTGGGTGTCACTCCAATTGCTATTTGACACTGAATATTTAGTAACCCTGAATATGTTGAATAAAGATTATTTTGATACATTAAAGTACTTAATTGCAAAAACCTCAATATGGTGAAAAGTCTTCATTTGAATGAGCATTAAAAGTGCTTCCTCCAACTAATCCAAGTGTAAAGTATCTGGATGAGTCCAACAAGGCAACTTGTATTTTAAATTAACATCAGTCTGTAAATTAGACAAAGAGGAGTGGAGGGTAGACTCGGGAAAGAAGTCAGTATCTGTGAGCAGCAATATGATTTCATGCCTAGAAAGAGTACCACAGATGTATTATTTGCCTTGAAGATGCTAATTGAAAAGTACAGTGAAGGTCAGAAGGAGCTACATTGTGTCTTTGTAGATCTAGAGAAAGCCTATGACAGAGTACCAAGAGAGGAACTGTGGTACAGCATGCGCAAATCTGGTGTGGCGGAGAAATATGTTAGAATAGTACAGAACATGTATGAGGGTAGCAGAACAGCGGTAAGATGCACCGTAGGTGTGTCAGAAAAATTTAAGGTGGAGCTGGGACTGCATCAGGGATGCGCCCTGAGCCCCTTCCTGTTTGCGGTAGTATTGGATAGGCTGACAGATGACGTTAGATTGGAATCCCCTTGGACCATGATGTTCGCAGATGATATTGTGATTTGCAGGGAGCAGGTGGAGGAACAATTACAAAAATGGAGGCGTGCACTGGAAAGGAGAGGAATGAAGATTAGCCAAAGTAAAACAGAATATATGTGCGTGAATGAGAAAAGTGGAGGGGGAAGAGTGAGGCTACAGGGAGAAGAGATAGCGAGGGTGGAGGACTTCAAACATTTAGGGTCAACAATCCAGAGCAATGGTGAGTGTGGTAAGGAAGTGAAGAAACGGGTCCAAGCAGGATGGAACAGCTGGCGAAAGGTGTCTGGTGTGTTGTGACAGAAGAGTCTCTGCTAGGATGAAGGGCAAAGTTTATAAAACAGTTGTGAGACCAGCTATGATGTACGGATTAGAGACGGTGGCACTGAAGAAACAACAGGAAGCAGAACTGGAGGTAGCGGAAATGAAGATGTTGAGGTTCTCGCTCGGAGTGATCAGGTTGAATAGGATTAGAAATGAGCTCATGAGAGGGACAGCCAAAGTTGGGTGTTTTGGAGACAAGATTCGAGAGAGCAGACTTTGATGGTTTGGACATGTTCAGAGGCGAGAGAGTGAGTATATTGGTAGAAGGATGCTGAGGATGGAGCTCCCAGGCAAAAGAGCGAGAGGAAGACAAAGAAAAGGTTGATGGATGTGGTGAGGGAAGACATGAGGAGAGTTGGTGTTGGAGAGGAAGATGCACGGCTTAGATGGAAAAAGATGACACGCTGTGGCGACTCCTAATGTTCAGAACCATAAGACTGCATACCGATTGCAGGATGGGCTTGGAAACAAGCATACAACTTAATTACTTCCCATTTTACACAACAAAGGTTCTTTATGTTTGTCTTGTTTTATTTTCATGCAAAAAGAAAGCCACAGCATTCGTTGGGTACCTAATTAATTTGTATACATTTGCACAAATGTAAATAAAAGGTTTGAAAACTTTGAGAGAAGAATGAAATGTGTAACATTCTGATATAGTATATTTGATTATAATGCACAGTCATGTATCAATTAAAATCACATTCCATATACAAATCATCGTTTGGCAATAGTTTTGAAAAGGAAGCAAAAACAATAATGTTCGTCAATAAATGTATTATCCACAATGCTTTTGTGAACATTTCATAGTACAATTTTTGCAGCTCATAAAGCCTAACGCATTGGAAGGGATGCACATAAAAAGACAATTGCAAATGTGTGGCTATAAAATAAAAGCTAAAACTAAATGTTTTATTTCATACTACTGGTTGGTTAGAGTACATTTAATCGAGTAACAAAAACATAATTGTTCTGTACTCATACAGTATAACTGGTTCACTTTTCTATGCATGTACAATCAATCACTTTAACCCCCAACCATACCCTACAAGCTCGGGTCCACTTACCACACACTGAGAATATTAAAAGAGCATCATAATTCAGTGTATTACTCCACATTTGCTTACCAAACATTTTTCAGCTCAAATGTTGTCAGATGGTCGATACAGAGTATTCCCTTGGCCAAATTCCGTGCAAGCCTTAATCCCAAACCCTAATGAACCATATTCCCTCACCACTTCGCTTACCCTGATGCTAACCATTAAACCGAACACCACCTACAAAGTAACCCAACTCTTTATCGATACAAATATATAATACTTTTTTAAGTAAATATACATTATGCTTCCTTCAGATTTCAGATAAGTTATCTTATTCTTTAACTGGATTGTTAGCGTGACATACCAAAACTCACAGCATTCAGGAGTGAATAATTTTACTGGAGCATTCAAATCCTTTCCAACATACAATATTGCCATAATTTGGTATTTTAAGAATTGTAGTTTCAATCACGGCAAATAGATCAATCTGAACAGCGTCTAATACATTGATCCCTGTGAGATAAAATTTCGTATCCGTCCCTGCTTTGACTCAACCGTGCTCGGTCCTCTGAACCGTTCACAGAACATTTTCTTCAGATGACCCCGGAACCTCACACCAACCAACGCGTAAAAGACGGGGTTGAGGCAGCAGTGAGAGAAGGCGACGAGCCGGCACACGTAGAACGCGTAATCGAGTCGAATACTTGTGTCGCAGTCTTCAAAAGGTGGAACCAACTTGTTGGACAAAAGCCTCAGGAAGATTGCCACGTTGTACGGCACCCAGCCAAGAAAGAACACGGCCACGATGCACAAAACGAGCTTCACCACTCGGGTTTTTGTGTGCGATCTGGTTCTCGTGATTCTGACCAGTATTCTGCAATAGCAGAAAGCCACAACAGCAGATGCGACCAAGAAGAAGAGGTTCTGTTGGGAAACGCCGACCGTTGCCCACAGGTCGTCCTCGTATTCGCAGCCCAGGGATGGTTTATCTTTGTGCGGGATGGAGACGACGGTACTAAAGAGCAGCGAGGGCACGGCCGCGCCGATGCTGACGATCCACAGCAGGACGGACACCAGAACCCCCACGGTGACGTTTCGCGGTCTGAGATCGGACAGCGGGTGGACCACGGTCAGGTACCTGTAGACGGTCATGACGGTCAGGAAGAGAAGGCTGCTGTAAAAGCCGATGAAGAAGACAAAAGTGACGATTTTGCAGATGGCCTTGTGGAACACCCAGCCCCACATGTGGTAGATGGTCCAGAAGGGGAGACCGCTGGTGAAGAGTAGGTCGGACACGGCCAGATTGAGGATGAGAATGTTGGTGAGGGATTTGAGGTTCTCGTACAAAGCCAGGATGACCAGGACCAGGAGGTTTCCAACGAGGCTCAGCGTGATCACAACAGAGAAGAAAATGGGAACAGCAAAGAAGGCGAATTGGACCACCTCCTCTTTTTCGCATACTTCATCTTCGTAGATGGAGTCGTAGGAAATGTCAGAGTCGTTCATTGCAGTGCCTAAAAACAGTTACACGATGTATGAGTGAGGTGCTTGCATTATTGTTGTCTATTTGCAGTCTCCATCCTCTCTTACAGTACAGTATCTGTGACTTTGAGCGTGTATGGCTTTAAAAGGTAGGGTCCAAAAAAATTATATTCAAGTCAGAATACTGTTACCTACGTTTTGAGCCTTTCAATGACTCTTCCGGGATCTCTGCATCTCTATTGCAACCGCCTGGTGACACTCTGGGACCAATTTAAACTTGGTGCCTACTTCCTTGTTGAAAGCGCCGCAATGGCGAAGTAGTGTTGCTAAACTGTTAGGGGTTATCTTTTTCCTCATGCCGTCAGAGTACGAACGGCACGGTGAAGAGGAACGTTTAAAAAGCAATTCCAAATTAAATGGGAAAATGTCCGTTCCAGGGATTAAACACCTGTCGTGAATTTTGCTGTACAGATCGGTGTGAGAGAACAGCAAGTTGAATAAAAAGCAGAAAAAAACCCACCGAACAGTTTGTTGGACTTTTGGATTTGAAAGTTTAGAGAGGTCAGTATCAGCTCACCTGAGGTACGTGAACTTTACGTTGATCCTGAAATTTCATCTGACGGTCGAATATCTCTTACTTTGTTGTGAGTACAATGCAACTGTATTTTGAAACAACTGTATACATTTTTTAAAATGCAAAAATGATTAAGTTCTTCTAATCTAAGTATGGATATAAAATAAAACATAGTCCTACCTGAAATTGTGACCACTGATGCTGTTGACGTTCGCTCTTGGCTACGGAAAGAGGAGCACTGAACTCATTATGGGCCACATAATTGAGGCTCTCATGACTGCTTGTATTTCTGCTTCTGCTTTCGTGGTTCGACCTTTTGGGATAGATAGAGAGAGAGAGAGAGATATGAACGGACTGACGTACAGATGGACGGATGGATGGATGATAGATAGAGAGAGAGAGAGAGGGAGGGAGGGACAGACGGATGGATGAATGGATGGATGATAGAGAGAGAGGGACGGACGGAAGGACAGAGGGAGGGATGGTTGGATAGATAGATAGAGAGAGAGAGAGAGAGAGAGAGAGAGAGAGAGAGAGAGAGAGAGAGAGACTATTCAAGTAATTTACATAAGAGCCACCCTTATGCCGATTTTGCAGCTACACTGGCCGAAGAGCAGCAACTTTAAAGCGATGGCTGGAGTCCAAGGCTAAAACTGCAGATAGATATAGATAATTATACAGATGTATGTATAGATACAGACTATCATTAGCTAACCGCGTTATTGATATTAGCCCCTGCTAACCAACACAAATGTATAGCGTAGATGTCAACGTGTGGGTGTGTGTGTGTTGGGGGAGGGTGTTTGGCGATGTAAAGAAATGAAGGAATTTAATAAATGTTTAATTTCAGGAAGAAAATTAATAAACTGCAGGTCTGGAGAAGAAAGGAAAGAAGAAATTATATACGGAAGGCAAAGATTCCAGGAAATAAAGGTCTAACAGGGTGAAACCAGGAAAAGGGTCAGAAAGGGAGGATGGAAGTAGGAAGGAAGGAGGTCAAGAAAATAAGTTTTCTAGTGAAGGAAAGATGGAGGGCAGTCAGGAAGAGAAGAAGAAAACTGGCCTGAAGAAAGGTAGGAAGGTGAAAAAGCAGGTTCAAGTGATGGATAGAAGGATACAGTAAGGAAAAAATTGTGGCGAAAGGAAGGAAAGAGGAAATGAAGTCAGAAAAGTCGGTTTCAGCAAAGGAAGGATGCATGAAGGGTGAGAGAGAAGATAGGAGGTCAAGAAGGAAAAGATGCGAGTAAAAAAAACGGCAGATGTAATCGCTTCCTTTGTCAATACAACAAATTATACACTTTGAAGATGTTTTTCAAACTAGAGATTACACAGCAAACAAATTGTGCGCACTACTGTGCTGCTTGTCACTTTGATCAAAACAAGGAACAGAAAACCAGGACAAATGTTTCTGAATGCCAGCGATCACATGACGCCAGTGTTTACACTGCGACGACAACCAACCTTGTCAGTCGTTAGAGCCCGCCTACCTAGCGCATAGCCATTTGTCAGAGGACACAAGACTCGGTTTGTGAGTGGATGCTGGTATGTGTCAATCACAGCAGCTGCTCCGTGTTGAATCTGCGGCGCAGCTGGGTTGATATGGACATGAGTCATTTGCTGGAAAGTATGTTAAAAGTTGACTTATTCCACCAATAACAAATTTTTGATAAGAATGTTCAATATTTTGAAATAGCTTAATTTAGTTTTGTATGTTCGTTGATGACTTAGATGTTGTCAACGATGTCTTTTGTATGTTTACCGTTTTGATAGCTAAGTTACAAGTTATTAGTTATTTGTCAAGTCGCCGTCATCTACTCGCGAGACGTGTGCGTGAGCGCTGGAAATGTTTACAGTCTTTAGTTGCTAAACATGTTCGATAATGTTATTCTTGACTCTTGGTTTTTGGCTCGTGTTTCATATATGTTGTCAAAGTTGAACAAAGCCGCCGGAGATTAACCCAGTTAGCTCGAGGCTAACGTTAGCTGTTAAAGTGGCCCCGGTTGAAGAAATGTAGTAAAACGTGAGTAAGTTTCACTTGCTTCGACTTTGTAATTATCTGTTCGATTCTATTGATGCTTCTCAAACAGATTTCATCCCCCAATGTAGCTTTCTACTACCTTGCTCTGTCACGTAATCATATCCATGAAAATCAACACAATTTGCTGGTTATTGACATTTTAGTAAACCCAAAAAGTGAAACATCAGAAAACTATTTGAACTGAATGTAGTGCTGGTAACTTTCCTGCTCACTGGGTTTGAGTTCTCGGCCACACTGTCTCCCTTATATATTTTTTTCCATCCTCTGATTGGTTTGTTTACAACAAAACTGGTTTTGAGTCACGTAAGAGGTAGATAGAAATCACCACAATTTGTTACATTTATCAATTCATCTGTGGTGAGTATTTTCTAAATTGAGGTGATTCTGAACTTTTTGTCGCATTATTTGTTCTGAAGTACTCCAGATAATGTACCTTGGCACAGTTATGCTGTGTTTTTTGTGTAGTATTGATGCTTTCTATAATCGTGACGTGATGGTGGTGGTATTAAGAGGTGGATTAAGTCAGCTAAATCCCAACTGAAGGCCCAGTTACTAAATGCACTCCTGTCCACTTCAATAAAGACTGTGTTTATTTAGTGTTTATCATCACAGTTCAGTATAACATTCTATTCTTGTGGCATTACATTTTGGCAGTGAGTACATAATCAAAAATGTGCAAACGTCAGAATTTAGAGTGATGCTGTTTTATTTAAAAAAAAAAAAAAAGTATACATGATGGGATGTGAAAGTATCTCAGTATCTTTTGTGCTGATTCTGATATTCTGATTCAGCAGACTGGATGTGACCACCAGGAGGAGGAGCGGTGGGGCCATGGCTGTTGGAGCTACGGTGGGGGAGAGCCAGCTCCAGAGGATTATCCGAGATCTGCATGGTACGCCCCCACCTTTGTGTGTGTGTGTGTGTGTGTGTGTGTGTGTGTGGTGTGTGTGTCTATGTCTGTGTGAGACATGCTGGTGACAGTTGTGGTCTGACTTGGTGTGAGATTGTGGAGAAGGAAAAGGAGGCTTTACCATCACACGATAACCCTCCTCGGCAATCCTGGATCCAGCTAATCTCACCTCATCTGGTTTAAAAAAAAAAAAAAAAAAAAAAAAAAGCGCCGGTGGATGCGACTTTGTTTCCGTGTAGAAAAGTGGCGAAGTCTGTGTCAGCATGCAGCCGGACAAAGAGCGTGTGCTGAGAGTACACCCAGCGCACATTTCCTTTCAATTTTTGCGGTGGATACGAGGCAAGTATGCAAAAAAAATGGACATTCTTGAATATGGTAGTCGTATACGTGAAAAAGTTTACTTTTTGCTTTAGTCTTCTTTTTTAATAACTCAAACTGTGGCAAGTTTTTCAAACCCTGTGGAAGAACCAACAGTAAGCATGAATTGTTGTGCCCCAAAGTGCTTTCATGTAGACATTTTCTTTATTCAGTGTCATTCTTGATATTTTACCATTTTTGTGCAAGCATGAGGTATTTCAAACCCGTTTTACACCCAAATTTAATAAGTAAACATCATTGTTCTCCTTAGTAAATAATTTTACTTCATAGTCAGTCTAATTACTATCTATTCTATTTTTTACCAGTTTCCATGTTAAACAGTTTTTGTGACTTTTGCCTTGTCTAGCAGATTTAAAAATTCATGGAAACTGTTCTAAACTTTTCCATACTATGGTTTTCTCCAGTCAAATAACATCAAACAGTTTTTGTAATTACCAATGTTCTTTTTCAAGGGCAGCAAACAGCTGAGTTTTGGTCTAATTCAAAGTAGTTTGCAAACTTTCTCAACCACCTCTAGAAGTTATTGGTTCTTCATGTGCCACCATAGTGAGCACCATTAAAATATAGTAACGTACTGGGTCCGAATAAGGTAGTGTTCATGAAAAACAAGGCAGAGGCAAAGTATTTTCATTATTATTGTGACCCACTGTAACATTAGTCAGTTTGAAAATTAACACTGTCCTTCAATATAGGAAAATATACAACTTTAGGCTCCTTGATATTCAGTAGGTTACAATGGCCCATAAGTTAAAAATTGTACTCGTGTAAAATTTTAAAAATATACAGCTCTTAAATCCATCCATCCATTTTCCTAGCCGCTTATCTTCACGAGGGTCGCGGGAGTGCTGGAGCCTATCCTAGCTGTCATCGGGCAGGAGGCAGGGTACACCCTGAACTACTGTAAAGGGGTAAAGTAGAAACTTCAAACTGTAAAGTAAAGGGGCCAAATAATATTGCATGCCTCACTTTTCAGGTTTTTAATTGTTAAAAAAGTTTAAAATATCTAATAAATTTCATTCCACTTCACAATTGTGTCCCACTTGTTGTTGATTCTTGACAAAAAAGTTCAATTTTATATCTTTATGTTTGAAGCCTGAAATGTGGCGAAAGGTCGAAAATTCAAGGGGGCCGAACACTATCACAAGGCAGTTTAAATAGATCAGTTTTCTGATGCTTTTTTTAAAATTAACAAATCGATTTTTTTTTTAATTAATTCTTTGGAATTGCAGAGGCTGTTGGGGAACTTGCTAAAGAATACAAGGAAAATGGGGAGCCAATCACAGATGACAGCACCAGCCTACACAAATTCTCTTACAAACTGGAATACCTGCTCCAGGTTTGTGTCCGAATTAAAATCATAACATACGATTTTATATTATCCTAATAATGTCACCCCAAATGAGTTTGACAACTATGTCGTGACTTTTTTCCCAGTTTGACCAGAAGGAGAAGACAACATTTCTTGGGACAAAGAAGGATTACTGGGATTACTTCACCGACTGCTTGGCTAAAATTAAAGGCGCAAACGATGGCATTCGATTTGTCAAATCCATATCGGAGGTATGAAAAGTTTTACCCTTTTTAGCCTCCTGAGATTGGAATATTTTTTTTTTTGTAACTGTTTTGAAAAGAAGAAAAATTTCACTCAAAGGAGTTGAGCACTGGTGGGGTAAGCTGATGAGGAAGCAAATGCCACCTCTGATAGCGTACACATTTATCTTCCAGAAATTAGAACATTAAATCAGTTTCATCAGTTTAGCCTGTACAGAACGTATTGCATGCTGATGGCTTTTCAGTCATGTGGAGTAATGTGATCTCAATTGGAGGACGAGGAGGATGAATTTTTTTTTTTTTTTTTTTTTTTTTGTCACAGCTACTTGTGGAACATCCCTCCAGACTAACTGAGTAATGTGTTAAAAAATTTCTGTGTAGGTTTTCACCCATCCATTTCATAGTAATCTATGAAGGTTTAATCAACTGGACTGTGCTGGTTTATTGAAGACCTTTGACCTTTCCTCCCTCCGACAGCTGAAGACGTCGCTAGGGAAGGGCCGGGCATTTATTCGTTACTCCCTCGTTCACCAGCGATTGGCTGACACCCTTCAGCAGTGCCTCATCAACCAGAGAGTCACCAGGTACCACTTCTACTTCTAGATATAAACTTTATTGGTTACAATATGATGTTCTTACATTTTTTGCATTTACTATATATTTTTTTACTACAGCAAAGTGACTAGTAGCTGGAAACAGGAAGATAAGATGTACATATTGAATAAAAGAATGTGCAATACTAAATGAATAAGTACGGAAGTACGTGTTGGAACAGTGAGGCCATTTTTCACTCTTTATTGTAGACTGAAAACATTTGGTTTGGACAATTGAATGAGAATAAATAAGTTTAGATATTATTTTCAGGTACGTATTTACTGTTTAACTGGATGAGATGCACATTTTAAGATAGCACCTGATTTCAACCAACCCATGTTTGATTTAGGTAAAAAGTATTGGAATGTGTGACTTTCATTGGCCAGGTCTTTACTATTACACTGAATAGGCAAACAATACTGTCTTCACTTGTGTTTTGCCCGTTAAACTATAGCACTTTATACTAGTTAGTAAACCAAACCTCTCTCTCCGAGTAAAAAAAATAAAGGAATTTTGAAGCTCAGAGGCAGTGGAAAATTGATCTGAGCTCGTACAAAAACAGTGGCCACAGCAAACTGCAGCATTTGGAACAACATTTGGGCCGATTTTTTTTTTTTTTTTTTTTTCATGCATTTCTATTGCTCTTTCTCCACAGTGACTGGTACTATGCAAGAAGCCCCTTCTTGAAGCCTCACCTCAGTGTCGATATCATCAATCACTTGTACGAACTCAACGAGATTCACTTTGATGTCGCTTCCAGAGGATATGACCTTGATGCCTCCTGGCCCACTTTTGCAAGGTAAGAGTTTTGTTAGGAAAAATAAGGAAGTGGAAAAGGACATGGAGTTGAGGTCGTTAAGATTTTCTGAAATTAAAAATGTCACTTTGAACAGGAGAACACTTGGAGGTGCAGGCTCACCTGGACACACATGGAAACCACCCAGTCGCAGTTCCAGTGTTAACAGTCTGGCCAGCAGTTACTCCCAGGTAACGATCAGAAGTCAGGTAAAATCGATTCCAGGGTGCCGAGTGGCCTCCCAATTTGTCGTAATCTAGGAAAAAAAAAATCCCATGGAAATGATTGTTCTATTGTTACTCAGTGGCGGTCACAAAATATTACCAATATTTTTTTTGAGTAAAGGCTTCTCACGTGGGCGGTCACTGGGCTGACATTATTGCATTGTATTAGCCAAAGTTAATAAGTAAAGAGTGAAGAGGAAGCTCTTAACTTTGACATGTATGGTGACACTAGACTGCTTTGAATGCGAGTCAGTTGACAGCATGTACATGGTGTATATTTTTCTTGCTTTTTCTTCACACTACATGTTCAGAGTGGTCCTTCATTAAAAAGGGGAAATCCACTGGGTTGCATGAAAAATGTATTGAATAGGTCATGTAATATGTACTCTATTTTGAATATGTGATGGTAAATCATCTCTTGTTTAATAGTGTTTGAGAAGATTTTTAACGACAATGACGAATTTTCAGGGCCGCTGCAATTTTCGCAAGTCACATGACCTACCTGCGCGGGTGTGACGCGTACTGTGCCACAACAAAGTCTCGATTTCACGGGACAGCATTTTTGCCCAACGCTGATTTCTCTGATTTATCCTCATCCGATGAAGAAATAGCAGTATCAGGAAGAGGAATACTTCCATACACACCCGTGAGCGGCAAATCCGCGAGCGTCTCGGCCGCTCAGTTGATCTGAAAGGCAGAGGAATACTTCCATGCAGATTTGAACCTGTGGCTGTAAATAATGCGGCAGAGCCGTGAGCTCGCTCCCCCGCGAGTGAGCTCCGCCGTTCGGCTGTAAATAATGTTGAATATTCGGATAGTTTTTCGGGCGGAGTCTGACGAGATCACCCCGCCGATCGGCGGAGTCGTGAGCTTATTCCCCGGCCGAGTGAGCGGGAAGCAAGCTCCGGCTCCGCCGCTGTGTATGGAAGTATTCCTCCGTCTTCCCGATCAACCGATACTGCTATTCCTTCATCAGATGAGGATAAATCCGAGAAATCAACGGTGGGCATAGATGCTGTCCTGTGTAATCGAGCGTCTGGAACAGCATGGTATATGTCACATACATCCACATAGATCATCTGACTCACGAAAATGGCAGCGCCCTTGAAAATTGGTAATTGGTTTAACATCACATTATCATGATAAAGTACATATTACATGACCTATTGGATACATTGTTCATGCAAACCAGTGGATTTCCCCTTTAAGAGCAAATTTCCAAACTAAGCCTCAAAAGTCAAAGAAAATTGTCTTAAGTGCACAGAACTGGATTCCTGTCTTGATGTACTCTGATGTGCTGACCTCGCCTCAGACCTTTTTTTGGGACTTGAGGTGATAATGGGATATAGATCAACTTTAAAAAAAAAAATCCTCCCTCACACATTTAAAACACATTGAAAACTATTAAAGCACACCTAAATATAACACAACTCTCCTCAATGTAGAAAGCATAAAATGTATGGGAATGATTGTACATATTGTAGCATAGTGAAATATTTGTGTTTAAGAATCGAGACCTGGTAGGGTGGCTTATGAGCGGTAGCTGTGACAGCAGCTCCTGTGTGTAAATGTTATCAGGGCATACAGTAAATGGATGTAAAATGCATCAGTGAGTGAGCCTCTTTTTTTCCCCTCTTGCGAGGTCGTTACTATAGTAAATATAATGTAAAAACAATGCACTGTTATAGATTACCACTATATAGCAAGGATTTCAGTGACAGATAATTAGATACGCCTCACAAAAGAAAATCTAAGATATTCCGGGGAAATTTTAATATTACTATTACTATTTTAATTTTCTTTGTTTTCTCTGTACACCACGTTCACCTGTCCTCCTTCCTCTTGTTGCCCGTTTTCCTTTCCTTTTAGCAAGCATCTGAGTTCCTCTCCAGCCCCGACTATGGTCACGGTCTTCTGAATGACCTGAACGACTCCCTGGCTCCCTGCAACGAAGACGCCAGCACCGTTGAAGACCTTCGTCTGGAGCTGGACCGCTCCGATCTGAAGCAGCAGGAGCTCCTGAATAAAGTGCAGCAGCTTAGCGGGGAGGCTGAGGAGCTAAGAGGGGTCGTGGTGGCGCTCCAGAGGCAGCTGGATATATCGCTCAGCGCACAAGAGGAGCAGCGAGATTTGCAGGGAGAGCTTAAGGATTTGCAAAGGAGAGAGGAGACCCTTTCCAAAGAAGTGGAAAAACTCAAGAATGTAGAAAAAGTCATGGAGGCCGAACATCACCTCCTTCAGGAAAAGTTGGCAGGTACTGAGGGGAAGAACATAGAACTGCTGGCCAAATTGGATGGTATTCTCAGTGAGAAGGGCCAGCAGGCGGCCAGTCACTTTGATTCAGCGCAAAAGATACATGAGTTGTTGGACAGCTTGAAGGAGGCAGAGAAGGGCAAGATGGAGGCCATTGCTGAAGCGGAGGAGAAGAGAAGGCAGACAGAAAGGACAGAGGAGGCACTGAGGGTCAAGGAAGCTGCTGTAAAGGATGCCGAAACAAAACTCAGCACGTTACTTACATCTGCATCTGAGGAGAAAGGCTGGCTGCAGACCAAAGTAGACGAACAGTCCCAGACCCTTGAAATGCTGGAAGGCACGTTGACGCTGAGCAAGAAGGAGACCAGCAACTTACAGAAGCAACTTCAGGAGCTTCAAACATCTTTAGAGGAGAAGGAGAAAGAGGCGGAGAATGTTAAAAGGAGGGCACAAGAGGATCGAGGGGAGCTGCTTAAAAGTTTTGACAGCCAGAAGGATACTTTAGAAGGAGAAATTTGTGCTCTGAAAGAACAATGGAAGATTAAAGAGGCACAGATGACCTCCAGATGTGAAAAGCTACAAGATCTTGAAGACCTCAACCAAAAACTGAGCACAGAGAGGGACAAACTGACCTCAAAGCTCAACAACCTAGAGAGTTACGTTCGAGAGCAAGATGGAAAGATTGAAGACTACAAGACGCAGTGTGCCAATCTAATGGAGTTAAATGAGAAACTGTTGACCTCAGGGAAAAGAAATGAGGAGATTAAACAGGAGATGGTAGAGCACCGGACAGTTCTAGAAGGTGAATTAGCATCCCTAAGGGCTTCTGAGAAACAACTAAGGAGACAGATGGACGATGCCAAGATGACCGTGGGTGAAAAAGAAAAGGGCCTGCGTGAGGAGAATGTTAAGCTGGAGGAAAATCTGGAGCGGGCCACGATGGCTGCCAAGCTCTTAGATGTTACGTCGAAACAGCTCGAGAAGGAGAACCAGAGTCTGAGAGAGGAGCAGGACACTGTGAAAGAGTCTCTCGTTCGGATGCAGACCAAGTTGAAGAGCGCTCATGGGCAAATCGAGGAGCTGGAGAAGAGCTTAAGAGACTCACGTAAGAGTGAGGCCAGCCTTCAAGAGCAGCTCCGGGCTATGGAGGCGCAACTACAGAGTAAAGAGAAGCACCTTGTTGAGGTGGAGTCCCGGCTGATTGCTCTGGAGGCCAGGGACAAGGAGCTTGAGTTAGCAAAGGCAAAAGTAGAAACGGCCTTTGCAAAACAGACAGAAATAATTGAAATGGTTACGAGTGAGAAGCAGGCCATGGAGAAGTGCCAACTGGAGAGAAGTGCTGTCCAGGCTAAAGAGAACCAGGAAGTAGCTGTGAAGCTGACTGTGATGGAGGGCCAGTTAGATGTGAGCATGAAAGAAATGTCCAGGCTCCAGGCAGACATTCTAGACCTCAAGGTGAACATACAGAGATCGGAGGAGGAGAAGCTCAAGTCCCAAGCGCAGCTGGAGGTGACCGAGGCCCAAAGAGACGAGCTCCGGACACTGACCGAGCAGCTTAAAGTCCAGACGGAAGCCCTGAACCAGAAGCACGTAGCGGAGCTCCTGGAGTGTAAAAAGAAAGAAGAGGCGCTAACCGAGCAGCGTGACAGGGAGATGGCCGCCCACGCCGAGCTCTCCATCTCTGCAGCCGCCCACCGAGAGGAGATGTCCGCCCTTAAAGCCGAGAACAACCGTCTCACCGTGGAGAATACCGAAATACGGGAAGGCCTGCACAGGGCCAACACGGAGATGGCTGAGTTGGGAATGACCATCTGTAAGCTCAGTGCGGAGAAGGAGGAGGCCAGAAAGCATTGGGTGGATGATGCCGCCGCCATTGAGGAACTGAGGAACGAGGTTGAGCGCCTAGAGGACTCTATGGGCCAGTTGCAACTTGAGAATGAGAGACTAGAAGGGGAGCTATACCACAAAGAGAAACTACCTGACGCTATCACAAAACTTCAAGAAGAGCTAGAAAAGAGCAGGAGCCAAGTGCAAAACATCAGGGTCTCTAGTCAAGAGGAGATGGAGGCTTTGAGGTTCCAGATGAGCTCAGAGAACATGAATCATCAAGTCCAATTGAAGGTGAATTAATCCCAAAGCATTGCTGTCGTGTTTTTTTTTGTTTGTTTGTTTTTTCAAATTAAAAGATGGTTATTCACTCATCTCACTCATTAGAATGTGGACAAGCAGCTAATGGAGGTCAAAAGCCAGCTTCAGGAGGAGAAGAAGACCGTGTCATGTTTGCAGGATAGAGTGTCTGAACTTGAGGTATGTAACCTCATCAACCAACACATTTAGTATTAGTAAATCTTCATTGTCCAGACAGGTCATACATTAATGTATAAAATATGCTTGAAGTCAAAGGAAACCTCTTCAGACTTAATTACTGCTCTGTAGTGTGAGACTCCGCTGAGTTAAAAAAATAACTAAATAAGACAATAGTGCCTTCATTATAAATGCCCCTTGGAGATAACGAGAGAGACTTGTTTAACATTCAGTTGTCTTCTTGTCACATATAATGAGAGATGTGTATGTTGCTTGAATGCTGGCAGCAGAATAGCCAAACTGAGGCATGTAGCAGCCCCCAGATGTAATTGATAGACTAAAATGGGCTGTGGTGACCAATAATTGTATTGTGGTGCTATGTGTGGGTTCCCTTTTTCCTTTATTATTATTTTTGCTGTACTAGGCAATTAAATAAGCCGTTAGACCTTTACAGCATGAGTGTATGTTTATTATATTACAGTATTTTTTATTTTTTGCTATTGTAAATCATTCTGTCATTGAAATAGCTTTCGTTTCAAGCCCATTTATATTTAGTGAATGGTTATCTTTTACCCGTAAATAACACAAAAAATTGGTAAAATTTAGAGTTTTTTTTTTTTTTTAACAAAAAAAGTTTATCTAATGCATGTATCTACAGTGTTCTTTCTCGTTCATCCATTCTGAACCAATGTGCCGGGGCAGATTTATGTGCCGTGAGCGCCCTTCAAGTGTGCTGTGGGAAATCATCAAAATTTTACATAATTGCTCCCAAAAATATTTACAAACAAGAAATAATGTATCTGTTCATCTATCTGCCGCTCTGGGACAGGTTTAATCAAAGTCAAAATTAACAGCTGAAATCTTTCCTCTTTTAGGAAAGTCTGCAAGTGGAACATTAATACCGTAATTTCCGGCCTATAACCCACGACTTTTTTCACATGCTTTCAACCCTCCGGTTTATGCGGTGATGCAGCTAATTTGCTCATTTTTTCTAACGGTCGCAAGGGGGCACTCGAGCGGAAGAGGTAGGAGTGAGACCAAAATATGTGTGCCGAGGAAGTGACTTTTACCGGTGCGGCCTTTTTAGCGCTGCGCTAGCATGTTACTGCCGTATCTGTGATTTTTACCAGTATGTCTTTTTTTTAACCGCCCCTCTTAGTGCACATGGTGGCGTTAGCGTTAGCACAAGGGCATTAGCGTGGCGGCGCTAGCGTTAGCGCGGCGGCGCTATCATTAAACTCTGCACCGTCTTTCTTTGTAAATATCTCGTACACTGTGGTTTATGTTATGCCAGGATCCTTTAGAATGGTGCAAACATTTGTGTTTTCTCCAATAAAATCAGGGATATTAGTAATTTTTTTTCTGCTACTTTTTTCCTCCTCCAGTGGAAGAGATACCTATTCAACACATAATTTGATCCAAATCATATTATCATCACTAATTGTTTTCCTAAACTTAACAGGCTGAGAATGAGCAGTACCTGCACCTAAGCGGTGAGAAGGACGCTCATATCACCAAGACTGAAGCGACTGTTCGCAAGAGCGACAGTGCAATTCAGCAGCTGAGAGACACGCTAACAAGGTTCACAGACGGCGATGGTTGCCAATTTGCCTGCATATTGGGGTTGTACTCAAGGGTTTCTCCTTCCTCAGCGCCGAAAACACGTACTTGGCTGTGCAAAACGAATGCGAAGAGTTGAAGCGCAAACTGAGTGCGGCTGAAGTTGCCAAAGAAAGTGAGCACCTGAAGATGACAGCTGAGATCGATGACCTCAACAGGACCAAGGTCAACTTGGAGGAGCGCCTCATTGAGCTTATAAGGTAGCACCCAGAGTCTATCAATAGCAGTGAAGAGCAGGTGCTGGAGCATGTTTGGAAGCCTACTTTCTTGTCATTATGGTTGCCTCTTCTTTCATGTTCCCACTGAGTTTTTAACACGTTTTTCCAGGGAGAGCAGATTTTGTTCTCCTCACGCTATATGGGGAAAAAAAAAAGTACCAAACAAGAGGCGGCAAGGTTTGTTTGAATTTGAGGAAATGTACATAGACGCTTTGATGAAGACGAAAGCAGGAAGCGAGAGGTACAGGGAGCAAAAGAGAATAGAAGCTTTCTCTCTTTTCTTCTGGTATCAGCAGCTGTTGTTGCCTCACTGCCTACGAGGCTTTTACGTTTGGCAAAGTTGAACCCTGAATGTCAGTGATTCTTTCAATCACTTCCCCTCGGATCTGTGCACACAATCTCACTGTTCTTCCTCATGTGTTATGAATTACTTTTGACCTGCTTTATTTTGTGAACTCAATCTGCTTCTATATATGGTTACATGGACCTTGGGTACATCTTATTTGATTCATTTGAGTGATACATATAAGTAGCAATGCGAGGAATAGATCTCATTATGATGCCCTGTAGTTCATTCTCTCATATTCCTGCTTGAGAGTCATTCAAAAGTGAGAAATATCATCTTTCTAAAGGGGGATGTTTTCATGTAAGTCCTTTATTAAATCTTATGAGCTTGTTTTGAAGCGGTGGAAACTCTGAAATATTCTAGTATACATGGATCATATGAAAAACAACTAAAAATTTTGAGCATCAATCTTTGACAGCTTTCTCTTTTTAAAACTGCTGTGTTTCGCACAACATTATTAAAATTCGCGTAAGCTGATCACAAAAGTGTATTCACTACTATTACAGTTTCCCACCACAGCATTTCAATCACCTTTGGTGGCAAATGTGCAAAAGGTTTCCAGATATATTATTATATCCAAAGTTGGGTAATTTTCATCGGAATGAATAGATTTTTTTTTCTTTTTTTAACTATATAGTGGTGCCTCTACTTACGAACGTTTCTAGTAACAAAAAAATCTGGTTATGAAGCGCCTCCTCGGAAAAATATTGTCGCTAGTTACGAAGAAAAAAAATTCATGATACGAAAGGGGAAAAATATTGGTGTTGGATTCGCAGCCCCCAAATTCCATCGAACATAAACATCCTGTATTTTGGTTTGTGTGGCGCGATAGAGCTGCACTCCTATTGGCCATTGCCATAGATTCTTCCTGGCATCCCATTGGCTAGGAAGGACGTCAAGTCTTTACCCTGGAAGCTTTTCGTTTCGCTTGGACTATTGAGTGTCACCGAATCACACGCCAGTGCTTTCAGACGCACTCACGGTCACACGCTTATTGGTGAAGTACAAATTTTTTGTGAGTTTTTTTATTTGTTTTATGTATGTTTATTAATCTTTATTCACCTTGGGCCCCAAGAAACCTTAGGGTTAGAGTGTGTGTGTGTGTGTGTGTGTGTGTGTGTGTGTGTGTGTGTGTGTAAATGTATATATATATATATATATATATATAAAATGAGGGTTGGCGCGACTTATTAGAGCGTTCTGAGAACTGGGGTTCAAAAAATCCCTGCCACACCTGTGGAGTTTGGATGTTCTCCCCGTGTCTGTGTGGGTTTTGCCCAGACACTCCAGTTTCCTCCCACATCCCAAAAACATGCATTTGTTGAAGACTCTCAATTGCCCTGAGGTTTGTGAGTGCGAATGCTTGTTTCTATGTGCCCTGCGATTCGCTAGCAGCCAATTCAGGGTGTACCCCGCCTCCTGCCTGAAGTTAGCTGGGATAGGCTCCAGCACACCCACAACCCTCGTGAGGATAAGCGGCCCATGTGTGTTCTCCACATAAAGGAATAAAAAAAAAAAATTCTCCCAACTCTCGTGTTGTACTCTGCCCTACATTTTTTACATTTCCAGTTTTGTCCCATAACTCTCATTAGTTTATCAATGTAAAAATACTGTCATCTAATACAACAGCTATATAAAAAAAAATTACCTTTTCCTAATATCTTAATGCATTCAGCAATCAGTGTATATTATTGGGCGTGTAGTTTGTTGTATTGAAATTGTACTTCATATCCAGCTACATACAGGATTTCCTTGCCCACTCAGGGACAAAGATGCCCTCTGGCAGAAGTCTGACGCCCTGGAATTCGAGCAAAAACTGCGGGCAGAGGAGCGCTGGTGGTTGGTAGACAAAGACACCACTCACTGTCTCGGCTGTCAGGGCCAGTTCACCTGGTGGCTGCGCAGACATCACTGCAGGTGTGCACTCAAGATCCCAAGTGGACACTTTTCAAGACACAACAATAACACTTGTTCATTGTTTTTTTTTTTTTTTTTTTTTTGGGTAGGCTCTGCGGCCGCATCTTCTGCTACTACTGCAGCAACAACTATGTGATGACCAAGCACAGCGGTAAGAAGGAGCGCTGCTGCAGGGATTGTTTCAGCCAACACAGCGCAGTGGTGGAACGTTTCACTGCCGCCGAGCTGAGCCCATCTGATCTGGAGCCTTCTCCGCCGGGAGCCGGACCTCATCCTACCCCTGAGCCTGCCCCCTATAAACCCACTCCCAGTGTCAGAGGTGCGGGGCAAGCTGAGAAAAGCAACATTATCCCGGTGACATGCGTGACGGCTTCCTAGACATAAATCAATATTTTGTTTGTTCTTTAAAGATAATCAAAAACTCATAAGCTGTAAGGTTAACTGAAAAGATGGACTTGTCAGTAACAGGAAACACCAGAGACTGTCATTGAGCTTTTTGATTTTAGCCTGAAGAAAACATTACAGTTAAGCCTTGTTTATCGAGGGGGTTTATAGAGATGATTCAGGCACAACTGCGATCACTGGAAATCCCAATATATAGAGAAAAAACACACACAAAACAATCAAAATGCACTTTAAGTGTTTTGTAGCGCCCGAGTGCCTGTTCTTGCTGTCTCGTTTGTAGATCTCCGAAAACCTCAGTGCTGCTCGATATGTTGTGGCACAATTTATGTTGAAAGTGCGCAACTTCCTCAAAAAAAAAAAACAAAAAAAACACCTTAATATACAATGTATCATATCATTCGCATTTCCTCTATATTTTGTGGAACATATCAATGTGTGTTGCCTAAATCTCTAGTTTATCGCAAATGGTTTTCATTGGTTGTTACAGTATCATCACTGTAATGCCCTCGCATGAGGGGAAAAAGAGTTGCCAGTGCACTTTTCAGTCCCTGATTGATCTTTAGGAGAAGAGTAAAACATAAGGAACACACTCGTGGAGGTGCTGCTTTAGGCTACAGTTTACTCCCAACCACTCACGCAGACTCTTCAGCGACACACTGTCCCACCAGACCCCACCTCTTAGAGGCATGTACTTAACAGTATTGTTTTATACATTTTAAGCTTGCAATTTTTGTGTGTGTGTTCAAATACAGTACATAAAGGTTTTTAGTATGTTTTACAAGAGGTAAATGTTTCGAGTGTGTGGGAGGAGTGAAACTTCTTTAAAAAAAAAAAAGTTGTTTCACTATGGTCTGTACATTGCTAATTTTCACCCATAGCATGTGGGTCTGTAACATATTCCCAGCGATTAGTGGGGGTTCACTGTAAATACAAGTGTAGTTGGTACCTGGTCAATATTCCCCCCCATGGTCAATTTTTTCTACCAAATCACATCCACAAACTTCCAGTTTCAGAACCAAGCGACAAGCCCGATGACGGCACTTTCGATATCATCACAGAAGAGGAAGTGAACGGAGTGTATGACAGTGACAGCAATTCACAGACGACCGGCGGCTCTTTAGAGGGAGAACAGGAACCGAGGCCACACGGATCCTTGGACATGTGAGTATTTATATTATCGCCACGTTTCCAAGCTCAGTAAGTTTGGTTTGTGTGGTTCAGTTCTCACGGTGGGTATTTGGGGTGCACTTGGAATTGCAAGAAAGTGGCGTGAAGAAATGATGACCACAATGGATTTGAAGTATTGGAGTCCAGGCAATTGTAACCTTATTTGAGCACTTCAGGCGGGTAATATAGCTTGCTGTAAAGCAGAAAAATGTAATCAATTTGATAGCGGCAACGTGCTGGAGCACACTGAAGCTGGCGTATGGACACAAGCACAAGGAGAACTTCTAAAATCCACAGAAAAGTCAGACCCAAGATTTGAACCCCAAACCTCAGGACTACGAGGCAGATGTGCTAACAACTGCATTGCCCTTTTTATTGCCTGCCATCCTCAAATTAGTAATGTTACAAGTCGCTGCCATCTTTGTGTAATTTTCTAAAAAAGATGGAATAAGCGCCCAACCATCTCTAAAATTATTCATACAGTCAGTACTGTAATGAAAAAACAAATTTCTAAAATACATCATTACTATTGATAGTACTATTTTTATTATTATCGCAAACTGCTCTTCTTGCAAGTAATGTTCCATTTGCATTATTTAAGTGGAGTTTTAAGTACAAGAAAAGCCGTTAGAAACATCACGGTAATTTCCACGCGTCCACTCGGTGAACCCCTCAGAATTCTGGCTCTTAAAAGTTTATTGTGGATGTTTTTGGAAACTTGTCAGCAAATCAGAGAAAATCTTCCCCAAGTAGCACATGAAACAAACGTGCCAAAAAAGGTAATTTTGTTCCGTGATTCGTGATTCAAAATTCTTGGTGCGTTGTACTCCGCTCGTAAGGACCCGTTCCAACCAGTTTGTCTTTTGACAGTATATCATTTTTGGGGAATCTTGTAACGTTGCTACTTCATCTTAAAACTACACTTATATAATATATATATTATACATTTTTTTTAAATCTATATTTAAATTAGGGAAGATGAGTAATCCAGGCGACACAGTGGCTCAGATTGAAAACGTTGGCCTCACAGTTCGGAGGTCTTGTGTTCAATCCCAGACCCTCATTTTTGTTATTCTTGACACGCTTATTTTTGGCCGGGGACGCGGGGGGGGCTTGGAATGGATTAGGCTATTTACATGTAAAATGTACATCTATTTACCAAAAATTCACGTGTGTGTGTGTGTGTGTGTGTGTGTGTGTGTGTGTGTGTGGTGTGTGTGTGTGTGTGTGTGTGTGTGTGTGTGTGTGTGTGTGTGTGTGTATATATATATATATATAAATGACAGCACGCTGGCGCGACTTATTAGAGCGTTGGTCTCACAGTTCTGAGAACTGGGGTTCAAAAAAATCCCTGCCACACCTGTGGAGTTTGTACCTGTGTGGGTTTTCTACAGGCACTCCGGTTTCCTCCCACATTCCAAAAACACGCAACATTAATTGGACACTCTAAATTGCCCCTGGGTGTGATTGAGTGTGGCTGTTTGTTTCTATGTGCCCTGCGATTGGCTGGCAACCAGTTCAGGGTGTACCCTCCCTCCTGCCCGTTGAGAGCTGGGATATGCTCCAGCAGTCCTCACGATCCTTGTGAGGATAAGCGGCTAAGAATATGGATGGATGGATATTAAAAATGATAACCTGTTAAAAGAGTAAATCTGGTTGGAATGGCTCCTTACGAGCAGAGTAAAACGCACCAAAAATTTGGAATCACGAATAATAATAATATACAGTTATACCTCTTGTATGATTTGGTTTTGACACTAGAAATGAGTCAAGCATAAGTACAGACGTGAAAAAGGGAACGTAAGTAAGCCCAGCAGGCCAACAATTTTTTCTCGATTATAATCTTCTCCACCCACAAAGATGGGAAGCAGAAAATCTGGAAGTACACAAGTTCCCTACTGCTTGAGATACCACATCATTTGTTGCATGCTGTCAACACCCCACTGCTACATTTATAAAACAAAATACAAATAGTCTGAGCCTTCTTCAGTATTTGTCATAAAAAACAAAATTAACTGTTTGGATTAATCAGCACCACTTGAAGTTTTTGCTGACTGACATGAAGTTGAGCATCCAGCCCTTGTGCGTGTTCCTGTTGGTTTCACATGCTCCTTGGAGAAGACTCATCACTAATGTTGGGAATAATATAGCTGCACCAAGTAAATTTATGAAAGTCACGCGGGTTCTTTCTGAGCTTCGTAATGCCCCAACATAATCTGGCTCTTCAAGGAGCTTTCAACTGCATATCACTGTATTTATCAGTAGCTCCTGATGGTTACATGTAATGACAACTTTGCCATCTCCATGACGACAGAGCGTATTTCATTGGCTGCTAAAATTTGTCTGAAAGCTCCAGGGGAAAAAAAAAAAAGACGCCGGTAGATGCGTGATGTTGGGTTAAGATTGCCGTGGACTTGTGGGGAGCATCCAAGTCGAAGTCATTATCCTAGAGGATTGCAGCAAGTCATCTTGAGATATAGCTTGTCCCTCTCCCCGTTAGCTTTAGATAGGGTTCCATTATGAGGATGGAAATGATATTATTTTCCTTTGTGTGTGCAGAGGTGTTGGGGAATTAAACCCCGATGAACCGGAGGAGAATGTGGCCACCGTGCAGGATTCGGAAATCAACCTCCTCAAGTCAGGAGAACTCACGTGAGTGTTGACGTCACTCCCCTAGTGATGTTTGCCAAATTCTTTTTCTATTAAAATGGTCTCCACGTGTCCCCCTAATTTCAGGATGGCCATCCCGCTCAATATCGAGGATATTTCCCAGTTTGGCGACGGCTCCCGAGAACTTTTCATCAAATCCAGCTGTTACAGTGTAGTAACTGTTGCTGTGGACGACCCGGGCCCAACCATCGGCTGGATGTTTTCCTCAGAACCTAAAAGCATCTCCTTTAGTGTGGTTTTCAAGGAATCTGCTGAAGTTCAGGTGGAACAGTCCAAGGTAGATACATTTGCAGTTGAAACCGTTAATATACGTCTCAAAATATAAAACTTTGTTTACACTATCAAACTCATTTTTCATAACTATTCTTGAAAATAAATTTCTTACAGAGGATTATATTTTTGTGGTGAAAATGCTCTGTAAATTCAACCCAGGCTACAATTAGCTCCTCCCAGATATGCTAAGATCTTCGTTGCTTCC
This sequence comes from Syngnathoides biaculeatus, assembly GCF_019802595.1. Classification (NCBI taxonomy): domain Eukaryota; kingdom Metazoa; phylum Chordata; class Actinopteri; order Syngnathiformes; family Syngnathidae; genus Syngnathoides; species Syngnathoides biaculeatus. The sequence goes on along the minus strand of NC_084646.1, from coordinate 13,528,109 downwards.
GATTACTTGACCATACTTCCTTCACACCAACTACTTCTTTCCTTTTAGCCAAGGCTTTGGTATCATTTTGTAATGTTTTAGGGTGTTACCTAAAGAATACTAAAATATCCAAATGGTTGAGTTTTTCAGTTAACAGCTGAGAATTGTTTCCACAGAATAGTGTACTTCTTTGACACCAATTACTACTTTGCTATTCGGACTTTCACGCCATCTTGAGGCCTCTTAGAGCAAACAAAAAAAAATAGTGGATTAAAAATAGGTGAGTTTTACAGTGAGTTGATGTGTCTGGGACCCGCAGATAAGTAATAATAGGATCAATTTTTGCTTAAAATGAATTAAATGTATTTTTTAAACCATATGATTATTATTTCTTTTACAGTTTGTGGTGGTTTTGAACTGCTCATAAGTAATGTCAATGCAATCTATTAGAAATGCTAAAAGTACTGCACTGGATTTCTCGAGATGTTATTAAATTATAATTACCGATAATAGCGCTCCCTTGACAGTTATGATTCAGCTCTTTTGTGCAGGTGTTCCCGATGTTCTTTGAGAGGAGTGTACTTTCACGGTCCACAGACTGTGACCCCCTTCAGATTGTGGAACCACTGAAGATAACGACGTTAATATTCCATGACCACCTACATTATTTAATTGCCCCTTGATCTTTTTAATTCATTTTCTGTGGCGGTTACCTTAATTAGGGTCACGGGTCAGCTGGAGCCTGTCCCAGCTCACTTTGGGTGAGAGCACACTCTGGACTGGTCGCCTGTCAATTACAGGGCATATACAGTGACGAAAATAAATATCTGAACACCCTGCTATATTGCAAGTTCTCCCACTTATAAAATCATGGAGGGGTCTGAAATTTTCATCGTAGGTGCATGTCCACTGTGAGAGAAATCACAATGTATTATTTTTTTAATGATGTATTTGTGTGATACAGCTGTAAATAATTATTTGAACACCTGTCTATCAGCTAGAATTCTGACCCTCAAAGACCTGTTAGTCCGCCTTTAAAAGTCCACCTCCACTCCATGTATGATCCTGAATCAGATGCACCTGCGTGAGGTCATTAGCTGCATAAAGACACCTGTCCACCCCATACAATCAGTAAGACTCAAACTTGTAACATGGCCAAGACCAAAGAGCTGTCCAAAGACACCAGAGACAAAACTGTACAACTCCACTCGGCTCAAAAGTGCTACGGAGAAATTGCCAAGCAGCTTGGTGGAAAAAAAGTTCCACTGTTGGAGCAATCATTAGAAAATGGAAGAAGCTAAACATGACGGTCAATCGCAATTGGAGTGGAGCCCCACGCAAGATATCACCTCGTGGGCTCTCAATGATCCTTAGAAAGGTGAGGAATCAGCCCAGGACTACATGACAGGACTTGGCCAATGACCTGAAAAGAGCTGGGACTGACTGTTGGTAATACACCAAGACGTCATGGTTTGAAATCATGCATGGCACCGAAGGTTCCCCCGCTTAAACCAGCACGTCAAGGCCAGTCTTAAGTTTGCCAATGACCATTTCGATGATACAGAGGTGTTGTGGGGCAAAGTTTCGTGGTCAGATGAGACCAAAATGGAACTTTTTGGTCATAATTCTTCACTGTATAGAAAAACAAACATTCAGACTCACATTCCCAAATTGCACTGATGGACGATTTAGAGTCTTTAGTGAATACATGTTTATGTAACATAGGAGGAAGCCGGACTACCTTTAGAGTCCCCCCACGAGCACGGGGAGAACACAACATCCAAACTTTGTACAGGAAACCCAAAACGGAGATTCGGATCATCTGACCTTTGACTGTGAGGGAGAGAAGTTCTCCCACCCTCCTCATAATGAGATTAATAAATTAAAATTGATTCTTCCCCCCTTGTTTGTATTTTGAATGTTCTGCCCGTGCCTGCATGGGTTTTCTCCAGGCATTCCGGTTTCCTCCCACATCCCAAAAACATGCATTCATTGGAGACTCTAAATTTCTCCTCGATTGGCTGTCAACCAGTCCAGGATGTACCTTGCCTCCTGCCCGTTGACAGCTGAGATAGGCTCCAGCACTCCTGCGACCTTTGAGGATAAGCGGCACAGAAAATGGACGGATGGATTCTTTTTCTTCCAAATAAATCTTTCCAAACGGTTAAAAAGGCTCAAATGGTGTGCCAAAATCTGAACTTAGCGCCACACAAAGGGAGCACATTGGCTTGCACTGTCAGTAGCAATAACTCCACTTCGATGTTGTTGATCGGGAACTCGGGGGGGGGGGGGGACATTGTTTTTTTTTTTTTTCTCCCCCACAGGGCGACAGTCTTTTGTTCTTTTCTTTTCAAGGTTCTAATTCCATTGACGCGCTGCAATTCCCACAAAGAGACTATTCAGGGACAGCTCAAAGTGCGCCGGCCGGGAACCTACGCGCTCATCTTCGACAACTCTTTCTCACGGTAGGCGCGTGCTTCTTAACCTGCACGTGATCCTCCATTTGAGTGGGTGAACGCTTATGAATGAACTATTTCATCCAAATAGTGATCTCTGATCACAGTTTCCTGCTACAGTTCATGGTAATGCGACCATTTGATTGGAATCCCTCTCCCCGCAGGTTTATCTCCAAGAAAGTCTTCTACCATCTGACCATGGAAAAGCCCATCATCTATGATGGAAGCGACTTCCCCTGAGGCTTTAACGTCACGTGGTTGTCGCTTAAGTATCACCACGGCAACTAAATAGAGATGAAGAGAAACTCCTCCTGAATGACGTTTGTTGAAAAGAAAAACAAAAATCTTTCTCTGAATTTGCAGACATGCTTTTTCTTTTTTTTGACAGCGATGACTTGCTGCAAAAATATATACGCCAAGTAAGATTTTTGTTTTTCATCAGTTTAAATGTATGCATTAATTGATTGACAATGGAAAAAAAGAAGTAACACTAGCCAAATGAAATCTGGCAGCAATTTTTCTCTTAAACAAGAAGCCTGTTAAGACTCCTTTTGTGTGTATTTTAATCGTTTTTTTCAGCAATATTTTAATGTATGCTTTAATTGATTTAATTTGTATTCATTTTTACATTGGGGGGAAAAAAAACAACACTACCAAAATGAAATCTGGCAAGTATTCTCTTGAAAACAAGAAGCCAATGAAGTCTGCTTTTTGTGTATTTTAAATATTATTTTTACTATGCAACATTGTTTTAAAGTGATGGGTTGTGCACTTGTGCTGTCTTTCAATTCAAACACCCTTGAGAAGTAGAAAACTACATTTTTGGGGCCGGGGGGGTCTGAACACTATTTGCACTGTGCGCACTTCTCAGGAGTTTGACATAAATGTGACAGCTGTCATATTATGTTTTTGTCTACAGCAAAGCAAAACGCCGAATGAATGAACGCCGCCATCTTGCGATGACGTGTAGTATTTTGCAGCCACTGTAGCTTCCAAGTGCCTATTGACTAATGGCTCCTAATAGGGGTTCATTTTTGGGCAATGTTGTGTTTGAGTAGTTTGGGTTTTATTATTCGTCTTTTTGACACATTTTAATATATTTTTTTGTGTTGTATTTTGTGTGTCTGTTTTATATTTAGAGGGAAACCAGTTGGGTTAGATTTGAATACTGTTCTTGACCTATGCAGATCTATCTTTGATTGGTGCAAATTTGTATGTAAAGCTTTTTTTCACTACAAAGCTGCACTTGTTAAAAAATATAAAATACAGTATTGTCATGGAATGATGCACGCGTTAATGTGTTTGACTTACTGTATGCGTGAAGAATGACTGCTGTAACCAAGTCAGACATTGACATGATTTGTTTGTAATTTTGGGACATTACAACCTAAATAGTAAGATATGTTACTGTTTATTAGTGTTTTAGGAGGGTTGATGTCAGGACACTCCAAATAATCTGTAAAAGTGCGTTTTATGTTGTACTTGATGGTCTACGAGAGGTAAATTACTCCCAAATGGCAAAATCAATCCAAAGTGGACTCAAGCAGACAGTGTCATATTGTTTATATTGACTTGTTTTCGTCGTCTTCACTTTTATGCTTGCATCTGAGGTGAAATGAACATGTGAGGTTAACGTCTGTGACATTTTTGCCACACTCCCCTTTGTCTACAGAATGTTGTATAACCTTGTATTCATTTAAAGCTGCACCAGTGTTGTGTCATGATATACAGTAATGTTGAGTTGAAAAAAATACAAAAAGAATAAGGGGAAGAGTTAAATGACAAAATGCATGAACTTTAGCGTGCACATGTAACAATTTGGCCTTAAAAATAATGCTCATTTTGAGTTGTTTATATTATTTTTTTTGTAGTTCTTAGCTGTTTGGAGAAATATGTTAGAATAGTACAGGACATGTATGAGGACAGCAGAACAGCGGTGAGATATGCCGTAGGTGTGTCAGAAGATTTTAAGGTGGAGGTGGGACTGCGTCAGGGATCCGCTCTGATCCCCTTCCTGTTTACGGTAGTAAAGGATAGGCTGACAGATGAGGTTGGACTGGAATCCCCTTGGACCATGACGTTTACAGATGATATTGTGATCTGCAGTGAAAGCAGGGAGCAGGCGGAGGAACAATTACAAAGATGGAGGCACGCACTGGAAAGGAGAGGAATGAAGATTAGCCGAAGTAAAATAGAAGAGATGTGTGTGAATGAGAGGGGCGGAGGAGGAAAAGTGAAGGTCCAGGGAGAAGAGATACCGAGGATGGATGACTTCAAATATTTGGGGTCAACAATACAGAGCAATGGTGAGTGTGGTAAGGTAGTGAAGAAACTGGTCCAAGCGGGATGGAACAGTTGGCGGAAGGTGTCTGGTGTTCTATGCGACAGAAGAGTCGCCGCTAGGATGAAGGGCAAAGTCTATAAAACATTTGTGAGACCGGTTATGATGTATGGATTAGAGACGGTAGCTCTGAAGAAACAACAGGAAGCAGAACTGGAGGTTGCGGAAATGAAGATGTTGAGGTTCTCGCTCGGAGTGATCAGGTTGGATAGGATTAGAAATGAGCTCATGTTGTGTAGACAAGATTAGAGAGAGCAGACTTTGATTGTTTGGACATGTCCAGAGGCGAGAGAGTGAGTATATTGGTAGAAGGGTGCTGAGGATGGAGCTGCCTGGCAAAAGACCGAGAGGAAGACCAAAGAAAAGGTTGATGGATATTGTGAGGGAGGACATGAGGACAGTGGCTGTTAGAGAGGAAGATTCACGAGATAGGCTTAGATGGAAAAAGATGACACGCTGTGGCGACTCCTAACGGGACAAGCTGAAAGGAAAAGAAGAAGGAGGAAGTTCTTAGCTGTTTGAATTGCTTGATTTTGTGCCAAAATCAGAGATGCCACTGCAAATGACTACCTCTGTAGTATAGAAATTGTTAAATGTATCCCTCATGTGACAATCGAAATATGCTAGTTTTTTGTCATTGGGATTGCTTATTCCTCAAGATTGTGCAGGTTTACTGAATGAATTGAGGGGTAAGTAAATAGATTAATCTCCCCATACACAGTACAGTGAATGCAATGTAAACCTGATATAATGTAGTGACCTTTGCACTAGCAGGTGTTTGGTGAATGTTTATTTCTGCTTTTATTCTGAAAACACACTGAGAAGGTCTACATTTCCCACTTTTGTGAGCTTGACAGGTGGGACTAATATTAAACTGGAGTGAGAGAGAGTGAAAGAGAGAGCGAGGGGGTGGGGGGCTCCACATGCATCCCCAAGCTGCTTCCAGCGTGGGCTCCACCTTCCACAGGGTCCTTGCTGGGTGGGCTGCAAAATGCAGCGGCTGCGCTCCAGAGGGGTTTTCGTCACCCTGTGCTTTGCTCCTGCTGTGAGTATCCAGTATTTTAAACTTTTTCTTCTTAAAATGGATTCTGCTGGAAAATTGGGACTTTGTGTGATACGTTTGCTGAAATGGTGACTGGAGTTTGAATTCATTTAATATTGCTGTATAATTTCTACTCTTGCTGATGTGGTGCAAGTTTTAATCAGAAATACTAAATTGAGGTCATTTAGTTGCTTTTTAAGTCCTTGAAAGTTAAATTCTGTTTTCACTTAATTGGTGAGCTGAATGACTGTGAGATGACTACTTGAATATTCATAAAAAAAATAGCGCATGTAAACCTTCTGTGGAGGTTACAGGATATTTCAATTAATTGGTTTTAATGAAAATATAACCAGCATGGTTTAGAACATAAATTTTACTCCAGACTTGAAGAAATCTGTGCAAACATCTGCATCCTGAAAAAAATATATACTTTTATTCAACTGAATTTTACAGGTTATTTGTCAATTAATGTTAGAAAAGAAATTGTAAATTATTCATTATGGTCTCCTTTTTTTTAATATCACAAAAACCTAGTATTTAAACAGGGGTGTGTAGAAATTTTCAGTCCACTGTACTTTGCCACACTATCCCGACTCCTCCTGGGAGCTTTGATCTCAAGAAAACACTGGCTAGGAAATGGGAGTTCAGTACATTCAGAGAGTAATTCTCTCATGCCACAAAAAAAAAAAGACAACCTTCAGTGTCAGTTTAGCAAATGTATTTAAATGTCCAATCTGTAATTGACATTATTATTTATTGATTATTGAAACTTGTCCATGTAGACGAATGGAATGCATGTTCCGACAAACTTGGCTAGGGCACAAACACTTGGCGATCCACAGCTGGATTACATTAATTTGGTTTTGTGTACCATTTCATTTCTAGTGTGCTCAATTTGTTTGGGGAAAATCAAGTGCACAGCCGGCCCCAAACAAACCCGAACAGAACGGTCGCACGCAGGCCGACGCTCACGTCTTTATAGCCGCAGCTGTTATTAGGTAGCCCCGCAACCCCATTACCCCCCTCGCTCATTTCCATAACCAAATAGAATTTGTAGGTGCGGGCAATTGATCAGCGCGGTGATCAACGTCGCCGGGGCGAGAATGAGAAGAGGGTTGCCGCTCATCACAATGTTCCACTTCAATCTGTTGCCCGTTCGCTGCGCGGGACTGTGGAGAAATATAATCATTTGCAAAACACTCACATAAACACTCTCTGACCGCTGCGAAAAATGATTCAGTCATTTTGTTCATTCATTTTGATTGAAACGTTGCACCGAGACCTAAGATGCCCAAACAAACTGGATTACAATTATTCATGAGAGTGGGAGCATTTTAAAAGTCCACCAGTGGTCAGCCTATGCGTCACTCATCTTTTTAGTTTCCATTTATTTTGCCCCAAACAGCGACACGGGGAATAAAATGTTGGGTACAGTCGTTAGGCTTAGCCCAACCTAAAACTAATCTATGTTGTTGCCACAAATAACATTTAATAGGCACACAAAGCTCCGATTTGTAGCCCTGAAAAACTAGGTTGTACTCATGAAATGTTGAAGTGTCTTGACGTACAAGTTTAACTTCTTCTCTGACACTTTGTCCTTTGATATGAATGAAAATTTATGAATGCGTTTCCTCTGCCCCTCCCCATAAAATCACCAATTTTTAAATGATTTTAATCAAGAAAATTAAGACTGTTGTGTAAAATACAAATTTAATAACATTAAAAAGGACTGTAAAGAAGGGCGGCACGGTGGATCAGTTGGAAAGCATTGGCCTCACAGTTTTGAGGTCCCGGGTTTGATCCCGGCCCCGCCTGTGTGGAGTTTGCATGTTCTCCCCGTGCCTGCGTGGGTTTCCTCGGGGTACTCCGGTTTCCTCCCACATCCCAAAAACATGCAACATTAATTTGACACTCTAAATTGCTCCTAGGTGTGATTGTGACTGTAACTGTTTGTCTCCATGTGCCCTGCAATTAGCTGGCGACCAGTTCAGGTTGTACCCCACCACCTGCCCGTTGACAGCTGGGATAGGTTCCAGCATGCCCCGTGACCGTTGTTTGGATAAGCAGCAAAGAGAATTCATGGATGGAGACTGTAAAGAAGTATAGGACTTATGAAGTGTAATTAAGCCAAACGTCTGTTGTGTCACACGCACTACTACCTTAGTGTATTGTGCCTTTAAATGCCGTTGTTCAGTGAGTGTCATTATATTTCTCCTTGTACTAGAACCTGCTATCAGTCTTTCAGTGATTTCACCGTCTTCCATGTTTTTCTATAATCTTATTCTTATATCTATTTTATGCTCCTCTCCCCGAAAAAAAACATAATGTTTCAGCACTACAAAAGCTGCTATGACAGTACAACGTAGCATCATTGCTCCATTCATTAAAGCAACAATGTTAACAAGCCAGCCTGGAGTTCTTTGGATAAAAGCAGAGCGGTAAATGTCGTAATGTAGGCTGAGTACCTTGTTCTGAGTAAACAAAACTAAATGGGTAGAATTATTTCAATTTTCATTCCGCTAACCCATGAGTAAAATACGGAAATGAATCCACATATCTGATGTTGATATATGCTCCCTCCTCCCCCTTCCACCTTTCTGATTCTACGCGCCTAAATCATCTCATCCAACACTCTGTTGTGTTTCCAGTGCTGGTTAACATCATTTAAATGTTAACTTCGGACTGTATGCTCCATTGGCATCTGAAAGCATTCATTTGTTTAGACTCGAGTCCACCATTCTGCAGTCTGGAAACATCCGAGCAGCCATCCATTCATTTTCTGTAGCGCGTGTCCTTACTGGGGTCACAAGCGAGCTGGAGCCGATCCCAGCCAGCATTAGGCGAGAGGCGGGGATTTACCCTGAAGTGATCAATCACAGGGCACAGTTTTAAAATCATCTACAGGGATCAGTTAGACTTCATCGACTATTAAAAAAAAAAAAAGACTTCAAATGCAACTCTCCTGTTCTTGTTTCCTTATGCAGCCATTCTTGTCAAATTGATTTTGCCCTAAGCAGACCAGCATCCAATTAGTACCAGGACTCCTGTTGACAATTTAGATCCGGTAGGGTTGTAAGACTTTAACCGCATTAAACTGCATCGCTCTGAATTATGGGAAATTTCATCCCCCAAAAGCCAGTCTCACTGACATTTTTGGATAATTTTAGGGACATTTCCAGTAAAAACCTGAAAGAAGAACCTGTCCTTGAAACTTGGTCATTTTGCGACCAAATTTGAATGGTGAATACCAGACCAATGGCCCAAAAATGTGTGTATAGACACAGCATGGCTGTTCAAGTCACCATAAAACACAAAACATTTTCGCTTGGCTTTAAAATGTGTTGTTTGTGTTAAAACTGTAAGACGTCAACTCCACATTACCAGTAGGACCATTAATGTCGCTCCTGCGACTTGATCGTTACATAATATCCTCTGTCTAAAGTTGATTTATAACACTACATTGAGTTAATATTCAAAGGGCATTTTCCAAGGGTACTGACAATCTAATCACTCTGCTCAAGCAACTGTATCTTCTCTCCGTGTATCATTTGCATTTGTACACTGAGGCTGTGTACCTTTGGTGATACTGTTGCACGTTTTCGAAAATAAGACGCAAACCCCAATCAAATGCCCCCCCCCTACTGTGTTGTTAGTGGGCAATGGGTGTCACCTCTCAACAAACATTTTAGAAGCAGACTTCTATGTGAGTGGGTGTTTGTACTAAAAACTAAAAACCTCAAAAGTCATAATAGTAGGCAAACCTGCACAATGAACTCTAATCCAAAAGATGTATAACAAATTCTGCTATAAAATGAAAATGATTATTGTAATTTCTGGCCTAGAGAGCGCACTGGATTATAAACCTCACCAAATACCATTTGGTACGTAGATAAGACGCACCTGTGCACATTGAAATATTTACAAAGAAAGACAGTACACAGTTTTTAAAGTTTTAATACCTTAGCTTAGCTTAACATACCAACAACACGATAGCACGTACAGGGCTGTTTAAAAAACAAAAAACATACCAGTTAAAAAAAAAACTACCACGGCAGCTACACAGTAGCAACATGGTAGCACAGCACTAAAAGAGCTGTTTAAAAAAAAAAAAAAAAAACACTAAATGGGATGCAGCAGAAACACCCAAGCACAGCGCTAACGCTAGCGTTAGCAGCGCTAACATGGCCGGTTAAAAAAAACATACCTGTAAAAATCACTGAGATGCAGCAGTAACACAGTAACAACACGCTATTACAGCGCTAACAGGGCTGGTTTAAGAAAAAAAACGGTAAAAATCACTGAGACACGGTAGTAACACTGCAGCAACACGCTAGCGCAGTGCTAACAGGGCTGGTTAAAAAAAACATACTGGTAAAAGTCACTTCCTTGGCACATATATTCCACTGGTCTCGCTCTTACCTTTTTCGCTCAAGTCCACCCTTGTAACAGAAAAAATGCACACATTAGCCACATAGCCGCATAAGCTGCATGGTTGAAAGCGTGTGAAAAAAGTCGCGGTTTATAGGCCGGTAATTACGGTACATATTGATGGACGCTGGGCTTCCTCAATTTTCTCAGCTCGAGATCAATATTAGGACTTTGGTTCTTACTTCATACTTAAAATATGTCATTGTCACATACAAAAGACATGAATCAAATCGTCGATATCTATGTGGCAGCTTCTGAATGTGTGCAAGTTTTTTTTCATAGGGGGCAAAAGTGATCACTCGCTGTATTTAAATGAAAGTTCAAATACTGGGGAAAAAAAGAGTAGAATTTCTTTTTCAACTCCTGTGGTGAAGTAAAAGTGCTTTAAATTTACGTATAATACAGTATTTTGACAAATGAAGTACAGAGTGTACGTATCTGTTTTCAAATGTATGTAGTAAAACTAACAAGTGCTCAGAAAAGTACAGTATAGAAACCGGAAAAATCAACTTAAATGTAGGAACAGTTACTTCCTGGGACTATTTTGTTCCCCATTCATCCCTTCTTTGACTTTGAAGAGAAACAGATCCTAATTGCGCATCATATCCCAAGCTAACGGCGCTCACGCAATCATTAGCGCGACATTAGGAGCCGCAATTTGCTCAGGTTGCTTTCCGGGCCTTCCTTCCTCACGGACGGAAAGGCAACTGTTGCCGCACACCGCACGCCTATTTGGCCCAGTTAATTTTCTTGACGGCCCGTTGCCAAGAGAATTGCGTGCACGCCTTTAATCTCCTCTGCTACGTGTGTCCTTTTGTTTTTGTCTTCAATCCGTTAAGGCGCACAAAACAGTGCCAGGACCAAATCCCGAGTGAAATATAGGAAGGAGAAGCTTTTGAAACGCGTTGTGGTGCACTTCAGGCCACGTTGGCTACATGTTATTTTATTTTTGACCTCGTGTGCAGAAGTGTGCGCATTGAACAAAACATAATTGGATGTAATTTTTGATTCTGTGCCTCCATCCATAATCCTGAATTCCCTTAGTTCAGCTGCATCGGAACCTTAGAAGCCAAAACTGAAATATTTCCAAATCTCCTCCCATTTATGTGACTTAAATCGCTTGCAACCTTCACGATTTCACTCACGCTGAACAAAGCATCAGAGGATGTGACATCTGTCTCCCAACATTTTTTTTAATCTAGATTTAAATTAGGGAAAATGAATAATCCGGGCGACACAGTGGATCAGATTGAAAACGTTGGCCTCACAGTTCGGAGGTCTTCTGTTCAATCCTGTGCCTGTGTGGGTTTACCATTTTCCTCCCACATCCCAAAAACATGGAACATTAATTGGACACCCTAAATTGCCCGTAAGTGTGATTGTTAGTGCGTCTGTTCTCTGTCTCCATGTGCCCTGCGATTGGGTAGCAACCAGTTCAGGGTGTACCTCGCCTCCTGCCTGTTGACAGCTGGCATGGGCTCCAGCACTCCCCGCGACCCTCGTGAGGATAAGCAGCTCAGTAAATGGATGGATAGAAGACAAGAAATCCAATCAGAGCAAAGCTCATTTACGTGTCGCAAAATAATGAGAAATATCAAATGTAGAATTCCAAGTAGAATAGATTAAAAAAAGACATTCTTGACTTTTGCAACAAGAGTTATCATACAAACCAAATAAAAGTAAATCAAAGATGGTCAAAATTGTTTTTGGTAGATGGGAATAAGGTAGAGAACCCAGATATAATCTATGCAACCACGGGGAGAACGGGCAAACTCAACACGGGAAGTCTCAAGTCCAAACTCAAACCTCAGAGGCAAACGTACTAACAAGTTTGCCTGCCAAGGCTGCCAATGGATCTTTCCGACCTGTCAGTCACTCCTACAATCATAGCCAATCAGATAGCCGCATTGTCTTAACCCTTGGCTTGACACGCCCCACTCGCCATATTGTCACACAAGCAATGCTGGTTGTCAGTAGCGTGCGCTTGGAAAAGTTCATGTTACGAAGAAAATGGTCATCAAATGCAATTCTGATGAAAGATATCCGGCTAGGTTACAAGGGGCCCGCTTGAATCATTTTCCAAAGCCTAAAACACAGTTGACAAACGATGGGTTAAGGCTCGTGGAAGAGCACACATACAACTAAGTGTGGACAATATCAAGAAACACAAGGCTGTATGTTCGAAGGTAAGTGAGGGAAGGAGAAGTATCTTTTCAGAGTTTGATTGAATGATCAGTGCAGGAGAACAACTTTCACTTTGTTAGCGGATCACTGACCTACTGAATGAAGTGTGTCGTGTTTTATGCCGAAGAGTCGGGTTAGTGAGACGTAAATGCGCCACGTCATGCAAGAGAAATGTCTATTTGCCCATTTGTATCACATCAGACTTTTAAGACAGAGCACTGGGTCCCATTACGAGCCAAGTCAAATGAATACACCCGCTCACTTATAAAGTCTACAATGATATTACCGTATTTTCTGCACTATAAGGCGCACCTGAAAGCCTTTAATTTTCTCAAAAGCCGACGGTGCGCCTTATATTCCAGTACGACTTGTATATAGCGCAATATTGAGCCTTTAGTGCAGCTCCATCTAATGGATGCATAACGTAACCCCAGCCTCTACTGTAGCTTCTATTCTCTGTGCCTTATTATGCGGTGTGCCCTATAATCCAGTGCGCCTTATATATGGGGGAAAAGTCTTAAAATGGGCCATTCATTGAAGGTGCGCCTTATAATTCCGTGTACATATTCTCGCATGAAATAGTTGAGACCTCTCTGTAGAACTCTCTTGGACAAGTCTGACGCATTTGGCAAAAAACATACCCCAATATTATCTGGAATACGCGATAGACAATCAACTTTAAACATATTCTTTTCAGTCGCCATTTTGGATGTGAGCAATAAAGCTTGTGGGACATGGCAACTGTAGCTAAGGGGCGGAGCTTAAGATCACCAGTCGGAAAGGCCCATCTGTCGACGTCTTTTTCCCTAAAATGTTCAGGAAAGTTCCAAATGTCATGACCTCTGTTTGAATTTGGAGGCGTTTGGGAGTCACGGGTTTCGGGCGTTAACCTGAATGCAGCAGTAATAAAAAGCCCATCAGAGCTTAGTTGTGTAACTCATTGAGCATCACCAGCAGGAAGGTTTGTATAAGTGCATTTCCTGCCTTCTGGGTGTGCTCCCAATGGAACAAAGCTACTCTTCTTCAAGCGTTTACTTCCCCTCGGTCCTTTAAAACATGCTCAACTACTAACTAGAAGAACTGTTGTTGTTGTTGTTGATCAGCGTAAGAAAATGGCTTGAACGAAGCTCATCTCGTGCATCTTCTATAGACTAGGCAGACGAAAACAAAATGCAAATCATTTCCAAAATTCCAAGTAATTTTCTAAATGAAAGGTTGTCATGGTTACATCTCTGCTGTAAAATGTTTCTCCTTTCTTTTACTTCCTTTTTTTTCCCCACCCTACTTTTTAAACCCGCACACACACACCACTGTTGTTATTGTGTCTCTTACAATCCTGACTGACAATGGAAAGGAAATGTTGACCTTTTGCCCACTAAAAAGCGTATCGATAACACTTATTTTTTTCCCTAGTGCACCTTCTTTGGTGGAAAAATTTCCATCTAGTCAGTGATATATATAAATACTGAAATAGCATTAATAGACGACAATCATTCTGCATCTCGACTCTCGTTACCAAGACCAATATATATAAAGTCTCCTTCATGTCTAACATTGTAGCCCACAAAAAACTACATCGAATTCCAAATCTTTATTTTTCCCCAAAAACATTTTCATCGTTTTTCTCATCCGCCTTCCCAGCTGACTTCGGGCAACGGCAAATGCGAAAACACTTCATATATTCAAAAGAAGAAGCGATCAAAAGACTATTCTCGTGAGAACTTTGCGGTGTTTTGTACAAAAATAATCAGAAGATGGTTGACAAAGCTTTTCATGTTCTAGTTACGTGACATAAAAGGATTAGCATGAATTGTAAATCACTGGGAATGTAGCCTAGAAAAAAAACGCTTAAAGGGCACCCAATGTATTTTTACAACTTCATTTTGTATGTATATACAGTAAACAGTGACAAAATGTGACATAAAACAATCTTTTTTTTTTTTTTTTTATTGTTATGAATGCAGGCGGCACGGCACAACCAGTTCAGGGTGTACCCTGCCTCCTGGCCGTTTACAGCTGGGATAGGCCTCCAGCACTCCCGCGACCCCCGTGAGGATAAGCGGCTAAGAAAATGGATAGATGGATGTTATGAGAGCAAAAGTCGAAATGGGGGCATTGCTGGTACGTTTCAACGCTCGGTTTAAAGCGGACGCCTTAACGTTTCCTCTTGGCCTCTCTCGATCTGATGGTGTCCCTCACATTTCTCAGATTCTGTCTTTGCTTTCTAGAATGAAACACAACCGCTTTGTAATATTTGTTTTGTTGCCCCGGCAGAGTAGCATTGACGCTCGTGATACTGCACAGTTTCTCATCAAACATTTAACATTAAGCGTTAGAAACCGGTACGCCACAACAGGCATTGCTGGTCAATTAAACAAACGCCATAGCTTGAGAAAAGTTATCCATGGCAAAATTGTGAGCTGCCCCGGAATAAATACGCCTCCCGTCCCGCTCCGGACAGCTAACGTGTTGTGTTACGCCCTATTGCACACTGACAGATTTAATCGCGTTCTCTCTGTTTTACTACAGCCGACTATGTTTCTCATTTGTACCGTGACCGCTGTGACAAATACTTTAACAATTTAAACATCTCTTTGAACATCCACTTTGGCTGAAACTGTAATAGGCCAAACAAAAAGAAATAGATGTATAATATTGTGTGGCCAAAGGGATTATTAAATCACATGAATATGTTTTAACCATTTATTCGTGTAATAATGACGATTGGTATTAAATAAGTTCTGATTTTTTGATTACAAAACCTCTAATTAAATTGATGTTTTACCAGTAATGGCATCTCACTTCTAAATCGTGAGTACAGATGTTAAATATGTTTTTCATCCAACATCTCCTCAACTCACTATCAACACTTTATTTGTCTTACTTTGTGACAACGTGACACCCTAATCTAATATTGTATCAAAGTGATTGTGAGTGTTTATTTGGCGCTGCTGCGGTGTGAGCGGTGGCCGAGGGACTCTCCAGCGACTGACTTTGATAAAGTGCAAACTTGCTTGAAGCCAAATCAATTTTGGCCCACCACGGGGGACCAACGGCTTTAATGAATTAAGCAAGCTACAGCCGGGGTGGGAGTAAGTCACATACGGTGTGCACGCGAGTCATAAATAAGTCTCGAGACTTAACCTTCAAGTTTCAAGGGTGTCCCCAAGTTACTGTGGCAGGAAATCAAGCAAATCGAGTCCCCGCCAAATTTCATAACAAGTCCAGTAATTACTTTGATTAAAAGTCAAGTCATACAATCTTGCTCAGTCACAACAATTGGCACATTAGCTTCTTTGCACTCGGATTTTTAATCCTCCTAAACTAGTCTCCAAATTGGTTCTTACTTTCTCTTTTCAATGAAGCAATTGAGATGAAGCTTAGTTCATGGCTGACTAGCTGCGGCTTAGCTATACTGTGTAGTTAGCATAGCTTCCCTGCTTTGTGGGTTTTACAGTGAGTGAGGAAGTAAGTTGTCGTAGTTGTTGTTTCTTCTCTTCGAGTTACAGACCTCACATGTTGCTGTCCTCCTTTTCTGGATTTAACAACAACTTTATCAAAATGTGAAAATTTGTGGCGCTCTCGCTACAATACTTGCTTAATGAAGTCTCCCCTGCGCTCTGCATTAAAGCATGTTGGTGGCTTGCCAGGTTTGCGCACACTACACACACAAAAAAACAACAACTTTGTCTTCAAGCAAGACTTAACAAGTCATGTATTGCAAATTCTTGTGTGTAATGCGCAGCCCCGAAGTTGACGTCCAAATTCTGGAAAAGCTTTCTACTAATGTATAATGCATTTTTACAAAATAAGTTTGCTTCTACCCATATGATCAAAACATGAAGTATTATCTGTATTTTGTTACAGTTAAGTTATTATTCTGAAGTTAAGTACTTTATTTGAACATGTAATACTTTCTCCGTGTTTACTTGCTCTTATTTTGCAATTCACAGCCTTACCTTTGTTTAGTAAATGAGAAAACACAGTTGTGCTTATATGTTTGATTACCGAGGCAGAACTCATATGGGTGCAATTCTTTAAAGAAAATATGAGAGACCAGGCTAAACTCTATTTTATTTTAAAAGGATTCAAATTAAACTGTCCTCCATTTCAGAAAAGTATTCATGTAACAAAACATAACCATAAAGAAATTAATTATGGTTGTTGTTGAGTTATCAGTAGTATTTGAATTAAAAAAAAAAAAAAAACAACAGAAGTTCCTAAATTTTATCAGGGTATATAAACGTATGAGCACAATTGTACATATATGCAGTCATATAATATTGGAATGAAAGTGCAGCTCACTCCACCTTACTCCTAACCTCTAGCTGGCAGCGGCATATTGGAATGAAAGTGGGCAGCTTTTTCACAACCTCCAGATGGTGGCTTACTTTTATTTAAAAAAGAAAAAAAAATCCCAATTTTCCCTTATACCTATGTATAATGTGCACTATTGACTTTTGACAACTTTAGGGGGACAAATTGCATTATACACAAGAAAATACGGTAGTTCAAATGTAAGTCAAGTTGAGTCAAATGAATAGCAAGTGAAGATCAAAGTTGAGTCTTTTGTACGCTTTAGACAATCAAGTCCGGAGTAGTGAAATTGACAACTTAGGGCTGTTTCGGGTAAAGCCGACTCATCCATTAGGGAATATAAGCAAATGCTAAAGCCGACACAAAATTGTGTGAAACTTATTTTTACTGTTAACTTTTGAAATGGAAAATGTAACATTTAAATGTAAATATCAAATTGACACTTTAGAGAAAAGCTTTGTCTCAAGAATGTCTTTCGCCCAATCAGGTTCCATGCGTTTAAATGTCCAATAATTCCCTCCCTCATGTCTGAAGGTGCTAACAAGTTTGCACCCGGAATGCGAGTTCATCTTCCAGCTGGAGAAGGACGAGCGCCGCTGCCTGCGCGCCATCGCCGAGCAGGGAAACACAAGTACACAAGGTACAGTTTTTTTTATTTTTTTTCAAACAAGCACCCCAACCATCTGGTCTGACATGTGAAATATTTCAACTAGAGTCACCTGCTAAATGCTTTGCAGAATTACCCGCAAATTGAGTCTGGTTCTTAATAAAGTGACATGCGACTCAGCTGTCCAATTAGAGAACCAATACGCCGCATCATCTTTCGTATTTAAAGTGGAGGACACGGGTACGGCTAATTGGGCCAAACGTCTTGTTTTTAACCACACTCAGTCCGATGAATGTTAGCGCTGAGAAGCGGATGATGTTCATTAATTTGGAAAAACATGAGCGTGGTGCACGTTTTGTCGGCTTGGCAAAGTACGAGCGCAGTACTTCTGTGATGTGTTCTATTCTGAAGAGGACGGAATCAATAAAGGCAATAAAACCCGACGTTTTCAAAAGAAGAAAATGTCAGCTCTCGGCCGGGGAGCTGTCAAGACATGAGTGGCAAAACTCTGTGTGTGCCTAAGCGTCATACTGTGTATTAAATTTGCCTGATTGTGATGTCACAGGAAGCACCAGAATTGGAATAACTAGCTTTTTTTGCACTAAACAAAAGAAAGTGTCCTTGGTTGTTGTTGTTTTTATTTTTTCCTCAAATGTTAATTTCACACTTAAGGGGTTGGCAGGCACTGGAGAGATCCATTCATTTGCATACCATTAAAAAGTCCTTTTGTGTGATACTGTATGTACCTTTGAGTCGGTGATTTGGAGGCCGCACAACTCTGTATCACAGCCTCGTCGATGTCTTGAACGTTTCGGTTTTCAAGATCATTCCGGAGGATATTGTAGTGGCATTTATCATTCATTGATATCATACCAACCACTTCAATAGGAAATACAGTTTAACAGTTATATTGCCAATGTCCAAAGAGTACTCAAAAAAGGTAGGCTTTCTATTACGTATTATATTTTCATGAAAATTACAGTGAAGAAAATAAGTATTTGAACACCCTGCCATATTGCAAGTTCTCCCACTTATAAATCATGGAGGGGTCTGAAATTTTCATCGCAGGTACACGTCCACTGTGAGAGAGATCATCTAAAAAGAAAAATCCAGAAATCACAATGTATGATTTTTTTTAACGATTTATTTGTGTGATACTGCTGCAAATAATTATTTGAACACCTGTCGATCAGTTAGAATTCTGACCCTCAAAGACCTGTTAGTCCGCCTTTGAAAGTCCAACTCCACTCCATGTATTATCCTGTATCAGATGCACTTGTGTGAGGTCCTTAGCTGCATAAAGACACCTGTCCAACCCATACAATCAGTAAGACTCGAACTTTTAACATGGCCAACACCAAAGAGCTGTCCAAAGACACCAGAGACAAAACTGTACAACTCCACTCGGCTCGAAAGTGCTACGGAGAAATTGCCAAGCAGCTTGGTGGAAAAAAGTTCCACTGTTGGAGCAATCATTAGAAAATGGAAGAAGCTAAACATGACGGTCAATCGCAATCGGAGTGGAGCCCCACGCAAGATATCACCTCGTGGGCTCTCAATGATCCTTAG
Source organism: Syngnathoides biaculeatus (assembly GCF_019802595.1). Lineage (NCBI taxonomy): Eukaryota > Metazoa > Chordata > Actinopteri > Syngnathiformes > Syngnathidae > Syngnathoides > Syngnathoides biaculeatus. The sequence continues at coordinate 13,509,186 of NC_084646.1, read as the reverse complement.
AAAGGTGAGGAATCAGCCCAGATCTACATGACAGGACTTGGTCAATGACCTGAAAAGAACTCGGACTACCATTTCCAAGGTGACTCTTGGTGATACACTAAGACGTCACGGTTTGAAATCAGGCATTGCATGGAAGGTTCGCCTGCTTAGACCAGCACGTCAAAGCCCGTCTTAAGTTTGCCAATGACCATTTGGATGATACAGAGGAGAAAGGTTTGTGGTCAGATGATGACCAAAATGTAACTTTTTGGTCATAGTTCCACTAACCGTGTTTGGAGGAAGACGAATGATGAGTTCCATCCCAAGAACTCCACCCCTACTGTGAAGCATGAGGGTGGTAGCATCACGCTTTGGGGGTGTTTTTCTGCACATGGGACAGGACGACTGCACTGTATTAAGTAAAGGATGACGGCAGCCATGTATTGTGAGATTTTGGGGAACAACCTCTTTCCCTCAGTCAGAGCATTGAAGATGGGTCGTGGAAGGGTCTTTCAACATGACAATGACCCGAAGCACACAGCCAGGAAAACCAAGGAGTGGCTCCGTTAGAAAGTCATATCAAGGTTCTGGCGTGGCCTACCCAGTGTCCAGACCTAAACCCAATGGAAAATCTTTGGAGGGAGCTGAAACTCTGTGTTTCTCAGCGACAGCCCAGAAGCCTGTTTGAATTGAATAGATCTGTGTCGAGGAGTGGGCCAAAATCCCTTCTGCAGTGTGTGCAAATCAACTACAGGAAACGTTTGACCTCTGTAATTGCAAACAACATTTCTGGATTTTTCTTTTTAGATTATGTCTCTCACAGTGGACATGCACCTACGATGAAAAATTCAGACCCCTCCATGATTTTTAAGTAGGAGAAACTGCAAGATAGCACAGTGTTCAAATACTTATTTTCTTCAGAGTAGTTAAGAAAATGTAACGTTGCCAAATAATTGATAGATATGTTAGCTTTGTCCTAGGCGAACCTACAAATGCACAGAAGTTGACCTTATTTGCGTTTGTAGGAAATGTCACAACATTTAAATTTTTTCCACAATAACATTCAGTTTTGTTTGCCGTTTCCTCGGCAGGTTGTCGAGCTTTCTGGGACGCTGTGGTGTGTTGGCCTCACGCTGCAGTTGGGGAAACGGTGCACAATGCTTGTCCTGCTGTGTTTTCCCTCTTCAGAAACAACACGGGTGACTTTTTCCCTGGCATATCATGTACACCGCTGTAGTTCTGTATTGCCAGTTGGTCTATAGCGACAACCTTCTATTTGTGTCATGGAGTTGTTTACAGCGCTTGTCTATTCATTTATTCATGTGGCCTTTTCTTTAGAAAGAATGAACGACTGCATGCTCGGGGGGTCACCGCTAATGATGCGCATTGGGAGGGTCAGCGGTGCTTTCGACAAGTCAGTGATCTAAAAGTGTAATTAAATATTTGATCGCAGTGACTGAAACATGTAATGCTAGGTGACCCGACGTGTCCAAAGTTGCCCGTTTGTCACTCAATTATTGACTGATTGTTCGCAAATACGCTGCTAATTATGTTCATGATGACAATTTGCATTTTGTTTGCTTATAAGTGTCATCTGGTTAAATCACATAAAAATTGTAGACATTTTCAACTAACTTTGCATTAGGATTAGATGTATCGGCCTATTTATTATTAAATAATTAATAATTCAAGATACAATTGACTATGAGAAAATATACTATACACTGTGATGACTATGACTTGTAAAAATATGATTTGGGTTTCAGGTGGAATTTCAGGATGACCCTAAAATGCATAATCGCAGCTCTCTAAAAGTGTGGTACCGGTACTACAAGTGGTATGCAGACGAATCACTGAATTAAATGCAAGTGAAATAAAACTTGTAAAATTACTGATACAGTCAAATAAAAGTATCATCAGTGCTGAGATTCACACGCACATTCACACCTATGGACAAAGTTATTATTCAATGTAGTCAACATACGGTACATTATTTTTTAATGTGGGAGAAAGACGCAATACCGGAAGAGAAAGTAACGTATCCACGGGGAAAACATGACAGGAGCTCAGACTGAAAGGTAGAAGGAATGACTGAAATTGCCACTGAGAGGAAAACATTTTTACTATTTTGGAAGTAAAACCCAATCTGTTAGGTTATTGCATCCTTACAAATTACAGTTATTATTTAATGATACATTCCAATTTCATCAGGATGAAAGCAATTAATCAACACACTGGTGACGAAGCTGCTTCTTTGCCAGCTTTGTGTTTTTATTCTTCTTTTTTTTTCTGTAATTATGTAAATCCCTTAGTGAGAGCTCATCTCATTAATCTTCTCTTTTACTTAAGGACTAGTCAACCGAAATTGCACCGACGGAGGTTGGTCCGGGCCCTTCCCGCCGTATCACATCGCTTGCAGCGTGGACGATGACATACCAGAGGTGAGGGGTAGTGTCACATTGTGATGAAGAGAGAACTGGATTTACCGTTTTTTTTTTTTTTTTAATATGTAACGCAGTGATTGTCAACCACTTATCCATCCATTCATTTTCTTCGCCGCTTATCCTGACAAGGGTCGCGGGGAGTAGTGGAGCCTATCCCGGCTGTCAACAGGCAGGAGGCAGGGTACACCCTGAACTGGTTGCCAGCCAATCGCAGGGCACATGGAGACAAACAGCCGCACTCAGAATCACACCCAGGGGCAATTTAGAATGTCCAATTAATGTTGCATGTTTTTGGGATGTGGGAGGGAACCGGAGTGGCCAGAGAGAACCCACGCAGGCACGGGGAGAACATGAAAACTCCACACAGGCGGGCCCGGGATCGAACCCGGAACCTCAGAACTGTGAGACTGTCTCCTTCTGTCAACCAATTAATTAATGCAAAAAGTATTTATTAAATACAATGTACAGTGAGTCCCGTTTAACACTTTTATCCACAGTATAGAGATAATCATTCTTGCTTAGCAAACTTGCTAATAGACTAGTTGTTGAGGATCAGTGTAGAAGAGGTTTTTCTTTTAACCAATCCTCACCCACCTCGGACCTGGCCAACTGGAAGTCCAGTCCTGCAAGGTTATTACAGTTATATGGTAGACCAAACTCCATCATCTCCAATATTTATGCTAGGAACGGATAATGAAATATAGAACAATGAAATTCTCTTCCATTTTTGTGTGGTGGGTGTGCCATTAATTTTTTTGTAATCTAAAACGTGAGTAGGCTCGATAAAGGTTGGGTTAAAAAGTCCGCTGAGACAAACCAAGAGACACTAATGAGCCTAATGTGCAAATAGTTGAGCAAAAGCCGTAAGTGAATCACAATTCATCCGTCACTTAATAGCTAAAAATGATCTTTGTCCGCAAAGAGAGGAGTAATTGTTAAAAAGAGAACATTTCTGTTCGGAGAGACGATTAGGGGCAAACCACTTTGAATGCCACATCGTGCATCTTGTGAAATTGATAAAAAACCCGCCTGATATCCGACGGATCTCGAGGTCGGATTATACGTGAATTAATAAGCTTTTCCACTTGAGACAATTTTTCACACTGCAAATATCAAATATGCAAAAACCGTTCAAGAGTCACATGCCACAGCCATGCGATATCATCTACCTTTATTTTTCTTGTTATTTTTTTTCCCCTCTTGTGTGCAGACAGAGCAGACCTACTTTGCCACGGTGAAAGTGATCTACACCGTCGGGTACGGCATCTCTCTCCTGGTGCTGACCGCCGCTGTGGTCATTCTGCTGCTCTTTAGGTAGGCACGCGCACCGGGTTTGCTTTTGGACCATTTGAAACTAATCGATACGGCTGGCGGATGGAATCCTCACATCGCCGTAATCACTTCCATTAAAAACCAACAAAAAAAAAATCTTGCTTAAGTTACCTTACTTGGCTTTGAAAAATAAAAACGGAACTTTTTCACCACAAAAAAAGGGACTTTGTCAGGTAATGTTAATTTTAAATATCTGTCAACTCCCCCCATTATGTTATGGGATAATATCATTTGTTTTAATATTGGAACATTGGGATTTTCATAGAATTGGGGAAAAACAAACTTTGCCAAGTAAAGTAAAGATGATTTGTACTGGTGCATGTCACTTTCATTTAAGTCCGTTACAAAAATGTAATTGATAAAACGTATTCAGGATTTCTACTAAATATAGTTTATACAAATATCCAATTATTTTCTTAGCTGCTTATCCTCACAAGGGTGGCGGGAATGCTGGAGCCTATCCCAGCTGTCAATGGGCAGGAGATGGGTACACCCTGAACTGGTTGCCAGCCAATCGCAGGGCACATTGAGACAAACAGCCGCACTCACAATCACACCTACGGGCAATTAAGAGTGTCCAGTTAATGTTGCACGTTTTTGGGACGTTGAGGAAACCGGAGTGCCCGGAGAAAACCCACACAGGCACGGGGAGGGCCGGAATCAAACCCTGGAACCCAGAACTGTGAGACCAACGCTTTATAGCTGTGTCACCGTCCTTGCCATTATAAAAATACCCATCCATTATCCAAGACGCTTATCCTCACAAGGGTCACAGGAGAGCCGAAGCCTATCCCAGCTAGCTTCGGACAAAAGGCGGACTACACCCGGAACTGGTCGCCGGTCAGTCGCAGCGCAGATATCAACACCATCACTGAGCAGGAATCGATCCCATGCTGCCCGCACAATAGGCACCACTCCACCATCAATGACTTCTTTATACAAATATATAATCTATAATATAAAAGGATCTGAAATGACAAGAAAAGAAAAGTTGACTGTAAGAGTTTTTTTTTTTTCAATTAGTATTGCTTCGTCCAAACTTTTAAGGAGAGGTGCGCTCCAAGAAATGTCAAAGCTCCACTAAGAGGTGAACTGATAATTAAGATCCCGACTGGAGTCTCTCTGGAGATGGCAGCTGTGAGTGTGATCACTTCAAGTTGCCACTACAAGAGGACAGCGGGTGCAATTTTTGGAAATATGAGCTGGTTCTCTGAGGAACGACCTCAGAAGAAGTGTTTAGGTGTTGTTGTTGTTGTTGTTTTTTTTTTTTAAACTAGGACATTCATACACGCTCCCTAGGTGCCAGCAGCCAAACATCAGTTGAGGTGTCACGTCCGAATCAGGCTGGAATGAAGCACTTGAGGTGTTGGGAAAAACTGAGAGAAACACCAGGGATTGTGAAAAACTTCCCGCTTTCACCTGGTTTCCAAATGTTTTTTTTTTTTTTTTAACTTTCCAGATGATGCCACATGTGTTTTTTTTTTTATCCACTGTGATATGAGGCTGATTTGTATTCCAGTCATGTGATGTGTCATGGGAAATTACTCGAGCGGGTTGCAAAATGCAATCAGATAATAACGAAGGTTTTGGTTTTGGTGTAATGTGACGGTAGCGCCTGGAACAAAATCTCTCAATCACTGAAAAATCTTGAATAGGTTAAATATTTTAGCCATGGTTCCAAAATGTATCATTTGGCCAAACACAAGACTGATTGTCTTCAGCTGGAACTGGAGCTTGAAGGGAAGTACGAACAGTTTGAAATAGCAGTCAGTGCTACCAAAAAAAAAAAAGGCCATAAAAAGCCCACTAGAACATCTGAAATTGAATGGGGGTTAAACAGAGGAAATAATAATATACAAATTAACAGAAATGTCTTTTTTTTCTCTCTCTTCCTCTTCCCCAGGAGGCTCCGTTGCGCCAGGAACTTCATCCACATCCAACTCTTCCTCACGTTCATCCTGAAAGCGGCGGCGGTGTTCATCAAGGACGCCGCTCTGTTCTCCAGCGACGACACCAACCACTGCACCCTCTCCACAGTAAGACGAGACCCGGTTCGACTGTAATAACCCGGTTCCTCTCCTCCGGGGCTCCTGCTAATTCCTCACCCCTTCTGTGCCGTTTCTCCCTCTGCTGGTCCCAGTTTGCCTGTAAGGCCGCCGTGGTCTTTTGTCACTATTGCGTCATGGCCAATTTTTTCTGGCTCCTGGTGGAGGCGCTCTACCTCAATTCCCTGCTGCTCGCCTCCTTTTACCGCAGCCGCCGGTGCTTGTGGGGATTCAGCCTGCTCGGATGGGGTGAGGCGATCGCGCACTCGTTCGTTCCATTATTTCTTTGCTCTTCTGTATGTACTACTCGCGCTACGAAAAATTAGATACTTAAAAACAGTTAAAACAAACAAAAAAGATTATTCATGTGCTTTGATCAGACATAAAATATGATTTACCAATATGCAGTACATATTCTTGTTACAATAACTAGCTTTATATACCAAAATGTAGTTAACCATGATGCCACTGCCCTATAGATGTTATACAATACTTTACCATAACATTATATTCACGTAACAATTATAATAATCAATAATACAGCATCAGCTTGTTCACCTAAATCACTGAAGTCATGTGACTGGGCATATTGACGGTCTCGCAAAGCATTCTTCAATGCTAAGTCCGTTGGAGACGGCACGAAAATATGTCTTATAGCACGACGCCCACAGTATTGTCCGATACCTTTAAACATTTAAAAGGTGATAATAAATGAAGATACGTGGAAAAATGAGAGACACTTGGCATAGAGGACCCGTATTTAATGCCAAAGTCGATGTTTTCGCCGATAAGAAATTGGACTGTTAACCCGCTTCTGCTTGTCTTAGACAACTGGATCTCCTCACGAGTAAGTCGTCGAGGTTTACACGAAAGAATTTGAAAGCGTAGAAAAGTCTGGATGCATACAAATACTTTGTTGTTGGATCTGTTCTCAATCAAGAATAAATCCCACGTAGTGATGGAGCTACTTGGATTTTTTTTCAATGGAAATACCAATATTTAAATAAATGACCCCTGGATTTACACAAACTCGCATTCATTAACTATGATTGGGGTGGGAAAAGAGGACAGCAACTCGGCTCCTGTGTAATATTCGTTACGTTAATATTCGGTATACCTCTCCATCAAGCAGTTGAGATTTCGCTTTAACGCGGCGCGATCGGGCGAGGAGATTAACTTCCAATGGAGGACGGCGCGGCGAGACGGGAGGAAATGAGAAAATGTCATGATTTTATTAGGATTACGCGGGGTTAAAATATGTGGGCTCGCTCTATGTGAGTTTCAAAAGCTTCAAAGATGGTGAAAATATCATATTGGTCTTAAAATGAGCCCACTTAGCTCGAACAAAAGAGGGTTTGCTCTCTTCAGTCCAAGAAGCAAGACATTGACCTCTTGAAATTACCCTTTTTTTTGTCTCACAAAGTTATTATTATAATTATTTTTACCCCACAGGTGTTCCTGTGTTCTTCATTGCGCTGTGGATTGGGTCCAGGGTGTATTTTGAAAACACAGAGTTTGTACCTTTTCCTTTTTCACACGTCTATCACGTTCCTTACATTCTGATTCACAAGAAATCCAAATCTTCAGCGCACCGTCGAGCTTTAAATTAGCGCATCATCATCTGAAAGCAGATGACGGGTCTGTCTTAAAGGAACCTGTCTAAAGGTCTTGTCTCAAATGTCCCCCCTCCCTCCATGCAGATGCTGGGACATCAATGAGGACTCGCTCTATTGGTGGATCATCAAGGGCCCGATTGTGGTGTCCATTGTGGTAAACGCTGCTCATTGTGTCGCACCTGCACGTCCATGGACCTCCCAGATTGTTATGCAGATGACTTGTTTACCACCATCTTTGCCACAATATTGACAAATTATCACCCCAAAACATTTTGATGAAGCGCCTTTTGTGGGCACCGGAGCGACGTGCCAGTTGCATCCACCCCGTTCAGTCGCACGCTGCGCTGCACACATTGTTGCCGCCCCGCAATAAACAGCAGCGCACCTCCGCCTCCTCCTCCTCATTCTTCTTCTTCACGCATAGGTCAACTTCATTCTCTTCGTCAACATCGTCCGCATTCTGATCCAGAAGCTCAGCCCTCGCCTGATCCAGTTCAACAACTCCTCACAGTACAGGTGAGTCCTCCCTCCTCGCGTTATTCTTTTCGCTTCGGTGGAGTCGGAGGTGCACTCTTGCAGAAATGTTATGCATTATGTAACAAATGTTGCAGAGTGCTTTCTTTTGTCTGTGCCCACCAGACGCCTGACCAAGTCCACCCTGCTGCTTATTCCTTTGTTTGGCACCCACTACATGTTCTTCAATTTCCTGCCCGAGTACTTTAACGTAAACCTGCGCCTCTGTGTCGAGCTCTGCGTCGGATCCTTCCAGGTATCCTGACGTGTGCCGTTCATCGATAACTCTTATTTGCCGTGCTGAGAAAAGTAAGATAGTTCGTAGGGCAGTTTTGGATGGTCATCCCTTGTGAGGACTTCGGATTAATGGCAAAATTGTGTCATTGAAAGCTGGAAAAGTATTACAAGTGTTACATTTTGTAAAACAAAAGTTCAAGTTCATAACTACTGTAATTTCCGGCCTATAAACAGTGACTTTTTTCACCCGCTTTCAACCCTGCGGCTTATGCAGTGATGCGGCTAATGTGTGCATTTTTTCATAACGGCCGCGAGGGGGCACTCAAGCGAAAAAGGTAAGCGTGGCACTGGTGGAATATATGTGCCGGGGAAGTGACTTTTACCGGTATGGTTTTTTTTTTTTGTTTTTTTATTTTTTTTTTACCGGCCCTGGTAGTGCCGCGCTAGCCTGTTGCTGCTGTGTTACTGCCGTCTCTCGGTGATTATGACCAGTATGGTTTTTTTTTTAACTGGCCCTGTTAGCGCCATGCAAGCGTTAGCGTGTTGCTTCTGTGCTACTGCCGCGTCTCAGTGATTTAAGTATTTTATTTTACTTTCTCAACTGGCCCTTAGTGCTGTGCTACCGTGTTGCTACTGTGTAGCTGCTGCGGCTGTTTTTTTTTTTTTTTAACCAGCCCAGTTCGTGCTACCGTGTTGTTGCTATGTTAAGCTAAGCTACGGTATTAAAACTTTAAAAAGTCTTTCTGTGTACAGTCTTTCTGTGTAAATATCTCGTTTCAATGTGGGCACTTTCAGCTTTTACACGGCTGCGGCTTATGTATGTACCAAATGGTATTTCCTTTCCAAACACGGAGGCTTATAATCAGGTGCGCTCTGCAGGCCGGAAATAAACAGAGTGTTGATGAGCATCTTCTAATTGAATTCCTCTTCTGCAACATTCATTTACCCGGCGAAAAATGAATAATGTACGAGTCTATCAGGTCGTTGGGCCGGATAGTTCTTGAAGCTAAATTTAGGGCGACAGCAGTTGTAACCATTGGAAGCTCGCTTGTCGTCTCGTACAAGGTAATTAAGTTCTCTGCACTTTCCTGGCTGGTAATTAGGCAAGGAAGTGCGACTATTGAGGGTAATCGTCCATCATCAGCTCTAACAAGTGTTGTCTATGTTCAAATACGTTTGGGTGGTTTAATCAAAACAGAAAGTTGTAGTCAACAGTAGTAAATTATTGTGATGCATGTGTACAATCAATGTTATGTACATAATCATATGCACTATATACTGTTATATTCATATCTTCCTTCCATTAACACATCCAAATTTATAGTTTTCAATCGACACTCATTGATCAATTGTGACTGTAGAATAAAGTATGTGACCATATGATGTATGCATTAATGTTATCCCATCCATCTATCCATCCATTTTCTTTGCAGCTTATCCTCACAAGGGTCGCGGGGAGTGCTGGAGCCTATCCCAGCTGTCAACGAGCAGGAGGCAGGGTACACCCTGAACTGGTTGCCAGCCAATCGCAGGGCACATGGAGACAAACAGCCACACTCACAATCACACCTATGGGCAATTTAAAGTGTCCAATTAATGTTGCATGGTTTTGGGATGTGGGAGGAAACCAGAGTCCCCGGAGAAAACCCACGCAGGCACGGGAAGAACATGCAAACTCCACAAAGGCGGGCCGGGATCGAACCCGGGTCCTCAGAACTCTGAGGCCAACGCTTTACCAGCTGATCCACCGTGCCGCCGCATTAATGTTATCATGGCTTTAATTTTATTATAATTTAGAATCATAATGAAAACAGTATGCAACTATTCTCAATGCAGCTCTCCTTATATTTTGGCGTTGACATGATAGCCATGGTGGTTTGCATGTTTTCCTCGTGCCTTTGTGGGTTTTCTCCAGGCATTCCAGTTTCCTCCCACATCCCAAAAAACATGCAACATTAATTGGACACTCTAAATTGCCCATAGGTGTGATTGTGAGTGCGGCTGTTTGTCTGGATGTGTCCTGCGATTTCTGGCAACCATTTCAGGGTGTACCCCGCCTCCTGCCCCTTGACAGCTGGGTTAGCCTCCAGCAATCCCACGACCCTCGTGAGGATAAGCGGCTAAGAAAATGGATGGATGATAGCGGGGAGGCCACACATGTGGTGCATGTGGACGATACCGTTTTAAACTGCGTAGTCTGCCCGCTGCTTGAAAGTGGCTAAGAATGTTTGCCTACCCAAGCTGATTACATCATGGATGAAGAAACTGTCTGGGGGCGTTTAGTATGTAAATTGGCTGCGTTGTCACGTAACACTAAATTTGTATACGTGCGCTTTAAAAGTCCGTTTTCATCGATTTTGTAAGATAAATCATTTTGAAAACGTCCTTCTCTTTCAGGGTCTCCTTGTCGCAATCCTCTACTGCTTCCTCAATCAAGAGGTGAGTGCGCACCACACACAAATTACACGTGTGTGTGTGTGATCTGAGATCACCTGACAATTGGAGTTGAGGTCTGAGGGTAGAGGGGGGCCGGCACGTTTTCCGGCTATCGCAGCCCGAATGCCAAAAATCATTTGCGGCTCTTTTTGGTCTCATGACATGAGGGAAAAGGGAACCCCGGGCACTTAAGTGAGAGCGTGATTAGAGGTCGGCGCCCGGCACATTTGGGGAGCGACAAAACCCGCACTTAATAACGATGACTTCACGGGTAATAACTCACTGGAGGAGTGCACATTCTTCGACTGGTACATTCCTCTGGAGAAGTAAATAATCCTCACCTGTTTTATGAATACTAATATTCAGAAATACTAACTCAAGACCTGTGAAACAACACTGAAGTTTTTTTGCTGTCTATCCAATATGTAGTTACCGTAATTTATCATGAATAGTGCACATTCCGCCCAAGTTGTCAATCGTGCACATTATATACTGTCATAGGGGCAAATGGGAAAAAAAAAAAAATCACATTTTATAAATGTATGCCTCCATCTAGAGGTTATGAAGAAGCTCTATACTTTCATTCCTATATGTCACCACCACCTAGAGGTTAAGAGAAAGGTGTGTACACTTCTTCCAATATAGCAGGGGTAGGTAGGACTGCATACATGTACAGCTGTGCTCATAAGTTAACATATAATATATTGTTTTTTTAAACATGTCTGATGATGGAACAAAAAAACATTTTTTTTAATGGTTATGTTTTCTTGAATGATAATGCTTTTCTGTAATGCTTGACAGTTGAATTTTAATCCCATTAAAATTTAATGTTAATGTTAAATGTTTCGCCTGGCAGTTCATGTTTTCTTAAAATAATAAAAGGGGCATTTTTTTGTGTGTGTAATATAATGATGTAATGGACATGCTTTATGTTACTAGTAAAATGTAACCTTTTTTTCGCTAAATTTTGATCAAATAAAGCAGATGATAAAAATTTAAGTGGTCCTGTCAACCTTAAAAAATATATTTACCCAAGTTAACTCCTAATCGGGTCTTTTTAAAATTACGAATCATATTTATTCTCAAATCCCTTTTTGGGGTCTCAACATGCATAAAAACTCACCAATTATTATTTTTTGAAAATCTTAAAAAAAAAAAGCCCCATACAAGCAATTTCACCAACTGGACACGAAGTTTAATGGAAATGTCCATCCTAGCACAACTCGTGAACAAACATCAGTGAGCCATGCATGCAATTAAATGTGAAATGCAGAATGTTTGGTTTGAAGCAGCCATTTTCGGTGAATTCCAGGACTCTTCCTTCAACAAAATGAACCCCTTCCAAAACAGGTATCATTAAATTACATTTAAAGTTGTTTTTTTTTTCATTCCCTACACCATCTAATGTGTGCCAAGCACGCGATGAAATTAAAATGATAATTTTGAGAATTTACCATGAAAAGTGGACACGAGGATCCGTTCATAGCTATTTGTGGCTTTTTAATTATTGAAATTGGATTTGTTGGTTACGCTAGATGTATTATGCGCTCTTTACTGCGTATAATGTTGCAATAAAAAGCTGTTTTTCGTATTGCAATGTGACCACATCTTTACTGTATGCATCTGGTGTGGGGGCGTGGGCGTGTGTGTGTGTGTGTGTGTGTGTGTGTGTGTGTGTGGTGTGTGTGTGTGTGTGTGTGTGTGTTTTAAAGGTGCAAAAAGAAGTTTACATGCAGTGGCTGAGGTGGCAGGAGAGGAGCTGTGGTGTGGTTTCCCCCGCAGCCAAGGGCAGCATGATGGATACACCATTCTAGACGTGGCACTGCACGACACAAAAAAAAACACACATATGCATACACTCGTAATTAAGTGTATATATGTATAATTAGCTCAGCCTCAAGGCTGACGCGGAGGCCTCATTAGTCAAACTGACCATTGGTCATTTAGTTGAATAGCAAGCTCAATTTAAAGATTAAAGCCATCAATTAATAATCAAATGTTTTTTTTTATTTTAAGCTTTTTTTATTTATTCTTTTTTTTGTATTGTTTGTCTGTTCCTATTCCTCATTGGACCACTGATAGACTGAGTTTCAGTATTTTGTATTTATTTTTTCATAAACTTTCAAATTACTCAATCAATATCAATTTTACTTATTTATATCTTCAGTGTTTTTTAAGTGTTATGAGAATTCATGAGCATTTCAGAAAGGGTTGTTTGTATATTTTTGCACTGTAATTCTGCAGCTGTTTTTACTGTGTTGTTCAGCTGTACTAGTGTACTGCATGGCAATATCATGTAAATGATAAAATTGCTTTTCAGTTCAATCCAAAAATATATTTAGTTCCATAACTTGTGAATATTCAGTCATTTGTGTTAAATCAAAAAGGTTACATGTATTCATAAGGCCTTTGCCTTTTTATGAATGTATAAACTTGTATTTTCTGTGTAATTATGTATATGTGTTGTGACTTCTGTGCTCACAATGGCCTTTTTGAATTCCTTGTTTAAAAAAAAAAAATCCAAATAATTCATTGTGACTTTCATAACATCAAATGTGGCACCTCCAAAATGTTGTTTCAAATAAATTAGAGAAACAAACTTTTAAAAGTGTGCTTTTGTTTTTTTTTAAACCACAAGCAGAAAATCGCATCACAAAGTGTGCAATTGCTCCCTTGGCTATATTTCCCCAGTGTGCAAATTATAGCACCATCAAACCATTTTAAACTTTTTACATGTAACTTCTTTCATTTCAGAGAAGTGCATGTCAAAGGTCAAAATCACCCCCACCCAGTGTCTCCTTCTCACACAAGACTTGGAAAAAAAATCCAAGATGTCAATTTCTGGCCAATCAGGAAAATTGGGTAGAATTTGGAATTGGGTAAATGAATTCGGTATCATGCAATGTCACATTTCAGGCGTATTTATTTCTTTTGTTTTACATTGTCTTTTCCATTTTTTTTTAATCTATGTTTTTTTTCTGTCTCATTATTATCTTGTTTAATTTGCCAGGGAAGTGTACCAGCAAAGGTTGGGTGCCTTTTGTTTATTTATTATTATTATTCATCTGTTCAACTGTCACATTGTATGACATTGTTTTGTAAGCTGCATAACCCCACCCCTAAAAAGACAAGATCACAACAATATTATACATTAGAACAGAATAACATACATTGGAATCCATCCGTTTTTATTGTTGCATTTATAATAGAAACTGTGTATATGTAGTCTTGTTTAAACCTGCCAGGCACAGGGATAGGTGCTTGTGTACCACCTCGTGGCTATGTGTGCACGTGCCTAGTGCGCGAGCCGTAACGGTTCGTAAGGTGGAAACTGCGTAACATGAGGACCTCTGTCTTGGTGCTAAAGTACGTACCCGGAGAGCAGCCACCTGCTGCCCCCATGCGGCCTTCTCTGTCATACCAACTAGACTCCTGGCTGCTTGATTCGAAGCACATTTGTGTGGATTTCGATTTGAAGTGGTTTCGACCCGCTGGCCCGGTTTTGTGATTGACGACGGCGTGCTACTAGAACCAGTAGCAGAATCTCCCCCTCCACCCGGTGTCAGGGTTCGTGGAGGGCCTGCGATGTGGCTCCCCTCGGACGGTTGAGGGGCTTAAAAAAAAAAAAAGGAAAAAGTTCTGTCTGGTCCATACGAGAAGGCAGCGTTTTGACCTGACGGAACCATCAGATATGCTCTTCAACACTTTTAACCGGGTGAGTTTATTACTTTGTTTCATGTTCAAGTTGTTAAGGTGGAAAAAAAAAAAGTTAGTTCAAAGTGAATAGTTTTATTCCTTTGGGGGTTCCTCTTCGCGGGGGGTCCTCACGACAACCACTTCCGTGTTTCATCGACGACTAATTGTTCGGTGTAACATTTAATATCAAGCAATATTGTGAGCTGTTTTGTTGCCGCTGCCTGTTTTTGTTCCAAGGAGAGAAGGAGGAAGGGGCTTCATGTCAACTTAATAACAGTACAGCACTTCGCTTCTATGTTGTGCTTGCCTGTCTCGACATGTTCACTATGAAGGAAGCCTTTTTGAAAAACTTGAGATTATTTGACCTTTTCTTACAGGCTCCGAGGAAGATGTTTATTGGTGTGAAGAAATGATTATTATATTTTTACATGATTATTCTTATTTTCCATCCATCCATCCATTGTCTGAGCCGCTAATGTACATTTCATATGGTCACTCATACTTGTTTGCTCATCTGTTAAGTTGTATAAGTCTATGTTTCACCTCCTCCACCTCCTCTTTTTTATTTTCAATTTAAAAAAAAATCTCCGTCTAGCATCAAGCCATGCCTCATCTCTGCATCCTCCTGTCAGCCCTGCTGCTGATGACCTCAGCGGTCGAACCCCAGAACAGACTTGAGGGAGATGAAACTGAAGTCTTAAATAGGACGGAGGCCGACCTCGTCCAGGACCAGGCAAGTGACTGGACTCGGTAGCGTGGAGGTGAGGTTTATAAACGCGTCATGAGCAATTTTGACGGCTGCGGGCATACCAGTGTTACAGCCCAAGAAGGAAAACCTCCATCCATTTTCGACTACATATCTTGTTTATGGTTATGCGTGACCTGGAGTCTATCCTAGCTGAATTTGGGCAAGAAGGGCCGTACACGCTGGACTCGTTGCTAGACAATCGCAGGGCACATATGTACGTTTTTTGGGGGTCAAATTTGGGTAATTAAAATGTATTTCTTTTCGATTCATACAGTTCACATTGCTTGTTAAATTGAAGTTTAAGATTGTACAACAAAAAATTTGTGTGTACTGTATATTTGACGGCGGCACGGTTGATCAGCTGTAAAGGGTTGGCCTCACAGTTCTGAGGACCCGGGTTCAATCCCAGACCCACCTGGGTAGAGTTTGCATGCTCTCCCCGTACCTGTGTGGGTTTCCTCCGGGCACTCCGGTTTCCTCCCGCATCCCAAAAACCTGCGACATTAATTGGACACTGTAAATTGCCCGTAGGTGTGATTGTTAGTGCGGCTGTTTGTCTCTATGTGCCCTGCGATGGGCTGGCGACCAGTTCAGGGTGTACCCTGCCTCCTGCCCGTTGACAGCTGGGATAGGCTCCAGCACTCCCTGCGACCCTCGTGAGGATAAGCAATTTAAAATGGATAGATGGATGTATATTTGACAGTTTTGTATTTATTAAATCATTGGTTAATTCAAAATTTATTTTCAATTATAGATGTAAAAATTCATTAATAGATTTATTTCAAAAATTTTTTTACATACTTTCTATACATTTTAGGTAAGAAAAGGCAAAGAAAAGAATAGCTTACACAACTTTTTCTGCACTCAGCAGTATGCATTCGGATAAGAACGAGGCAGTAAATGGCAGTGAACGGCGTTTATTGAGCGCACACAAATATGAAAGACAGGGATTTCAATTTACTCAGTTGACACTGAGGGAAATGAAGAATTGAATGTTTGAAAATATATATTACAGTAGTAGTATTTTCTGAGCTTCTATTTTGATAGCTCACATACTGTTTTCCCTCCGTTGCTTAAAGACACCATTTATCATTTCAACACCTTTGATTAACTTCAATTCTTAACAGTCAATTAATTCATTTCTTGTCCTCATATCGAATTGAACTTGTGATTCTCTCACAGATAAAGAATCTAATTGAAAATCTTAACGGACCCACTCCAAGTCTCACGTCTACCATGGGTGATGTTAAAAACAAAGTCATTTCATTTTGCAGCCATAATGTGGGTTCTAACACACAGTATCTTCTTTTACATCAGCCGCTTCTTTCAAGACTACCGCTCTCAACCAAGTGACCACTCTAAGCCAAGCGTCCAGTCCTGCTCCCGGCCAAGAACCCACAACCGCTGGCCACCAGGTGTCCAGTCTTGCTTCTCGGTGTCCCGGCAACCAGGTGATGCTGGAGGGCAGCTCGGCTTGCGGCTGCCCGTCCGACCGGATTAAGGTTGGAGACCTCTGCACGTGCCCGCTTGGCTTCCGTTTTGAAGGCGCAGCAGGGTGTAAAGGTACAGCGGTAATCGGACCAGAACATCCAATCTTCATTTGGATAATAAGTACTGTGTAATTGTCCACAATTTTGAACTATTTTAAAACATCTACTCCTGACGTAATTAAATAGAATGGAGTGAATTTAACCATTTTTGCCACATTTGCGCTTCATTTCAATGGATATTGTGCTGCTCCTCTTGGTGTCTGATCCTTGGCCACCTAGAGGCAGATTTAGCTGAAGCCATATAGCTATACAGTTCCTCATGACAGTCAAAGCACAGTGCTATTCGTCGTTCTTCATGGAGCATAAAAAATATATTGCTGTGAGTCTTATGTTATCTCTCTACATGTGTTGCTCCACCACTTATAGTAGTATGGCAGTTGAAGTATCTGCTGCCGCCGATGCTATTCATTAGCGTGTCTCTAGCCTTTTTGCATTGTTTGTTAGCATTAAGCTAAGCAGAAAGGTTAGCTGAAGCTGAACTGTGTGATTATGTACGCGATGTGAATTGTTTACTATTTGCCAAACTGCTTTTTTTGTTAAGTTCGTTGAGTTGACTTCAGTGCCACCATACTGCGCTTGTGTCTTAAAATTTCGGCTCACATTCGGAAACACTCGTGAATTGGGTTTCTCAAATCTCAAGACACTTGAGCCCTTGACAGCAGAAGTGGATCTTTTTTTAGAAGCTCAATTCCAAAAGTAAAGTAAAACACATTCAGTGAAGGTAAATATTTTTCAGAATCGCAATTCCAACCCTATTTTGATTTGAAAGATAATCTGGATAGTTTTGTAGGTAATTTTCAAATGTCTTTAAGGTCAATTTTGGGTCTTAATCAGTTTTAAGATACTGCATAATGATCAAGATTATTGTAAAATGTACCGCACATAAGATTGACATTTAGAATTTTTTTTCATTGCAATACAATTATAATCAACCTCTCCCATCCGCAGATGTCGACGAATGCGCAGAAGAGGTGCCGTGCGGTCCTCACGCCAACTGCACCAACACCCCGGGCTCGTACTCGTGCCGATGCCACCGTGGTTACCTGACGGGCGCAGCAGGGTGCCAGGGTCGGTCTCCAGAGACGATGTTTGGAATAATTAGCCGTGTTCTTTTGGATGACGTGCTTCCCCGCTAAACGAACGGCGCACTTTGCTGCTTTGGCAGATGTCGACGAGTGCGCCCTGGCCGAGGTGACGGGCCTGCAGGCGTGCGGTGGGAATGCAGAGTGCACCAACACCCTGGGCTCCTTCAAGTGTTCCTGCCCTGCCGGTTATGTCATGGCTCCGAATGGACAAAACTGTCAAGGTGAGACTTGAAATGTAAAACTATTTACAAAATTCAGCCCCCAACGCAGCAATAAGACCCTTGGTTGAGATGGCTATCATAAGTCAACCCACAAAAAAATGTCTTAAAAACCCATAACCAGGGAAGGTACTGCTTTGACTGACTCTACAAGTTTCGGTTTAGGTAATTTCCCAGCGTCCTTAAAGTGCCACTGTCATGAAATGCATGATTTTTAGTATGTTATTAATGGAAAAAAAGGCAGCCAGAATGGACCCATCCGTTTTTTTCACTACACAACATGATTTTGACGTATACAGCTTTTCGTAACTCCCGCCATGAAAATCCTCTCGAGGGATTTGTTTTCGAGAAGAAGCAGGAAGTGACATACAGGGCAGTACCTCACTCAGGCAGGCTCGTATGTTTCTACTAGTTTTACCTGCTGGAAGGTAGCTCTTTGTTCCTTCGCGTTAGCCAAAATGCCGGCTCGTTGTATTGCTGGATATTGTTCAAACACTCGGGAGGATGGATTCATTCTTCATACTTTTCAAAAAGACCCGGTTCTTTGTGAAAAATGGATTGCACGGATGCAAAGGACGAGAGCTTCGTGGTTTCCAAATGACAGGCAGGTCCGTAAAGAGCTATTAAAAAAAAAAGTTTGGTGGGGGGTGGGGTGGGCGTAATCCTCTCAGAATGTAACAAAAGAGCTGCGTATGTAAGTCAGCGGTGCTAAATGTGCCGATGTACCCGTCGGTGCCGAGCACGGCTTTGGCAGCGGCTCATCCGCCACGGACCAAGCACGGCGCCACCCAGGTAGCTCATACGTACCGTCTGGGAGTCTGCTGTTAGTTATAAATGATCCGCATATCATCTAAATATGGCTCGAAATGATAGGGTAATATTGCCCTGGTCACTTTGCTCGATTGTAAGATCTTCTCTTCTTTGAAAAGAGATTCCATGTCCCATAGTAGGTGGCACACCATGTTTTCACTGGTGAATGTCCGGGTGTGACGTCATGGACATGGACACACTTTGCAGGCAATATGGCAACCACTTGGATGTCGAATGAGATTTCCGCAACTTTGCAGATGACGTGCTCTCCGCTCATATTTATTTTTTCGTACGGACATTGAAGTGAATAATGTTACGTGTATTACTCATGACAATATCTATTTTAGAATGTTTATAGGCATGACACTTGACCTTTAAAAAACGAGAGTTTTTTTTACTCAGTCTTTTTCTGAAACTTGCTTCCTACAGGCTTCTGATTGGCACAAATGGCCTCAGTGGTCCTCACACCACCTGTCGCTATGCCGTGTTGCCTGTCATGTTGCCATGTGGGTACTTGCATGATACGGTTAAACCCGGTGGAGGCTCGAGTTCCCATCTGTCGTCTTTGTTCTGAATCTACTTGTAGACGTGGACGAGTGCAGCTTTGTAGATTTGTGTCGGCGTGATCTGGGAAACGTATGCGCGAACACACCTGGGAGCTTCGTGTGCCGGTGCCCACCTGGCTTCAGAGCGGAGGCCCAGGACTGCAAGGGTGAGTTTGGCACTGACCTCCCGGCTCTCTGAGTTACCGCGATGTGGCGACTTTGATACTCAGCCGCTTTTCTCAAAACACTGATGACTGATTTCATTAACCTTCTCATCCCTTCACGCTCATTCTTTTGATAGGTGCTGCGTGTCCAAACTCCACCGCGTGTCGAGGTGCGCACTCGTTTCTTTCATTCAAAAATGCTCTGGGCAAGTATGAGTATGATTTGGAAACGTCCTACTAACTGAAAAATACTAAAACCACAAAGGACACAATTTTAAATTGCTTTTATATTCACATCTGAGCGATACGGTAACACCAAGCGCATGCCTCACCATTTATCTGCCACTCATCCTCGTCCCAGATGTGGATGAATGCTCGGCGAGTCCCGCGCCGTGCGATGGCCGAGGTGTGTGCGAGAACACGCCGGGGAGCTACAAGTGTGTGTGCCCGGCAGGTTACCGGGGCAACGGCACACACTGTGAAGGTAAGCAATTATCCCTTATTTCCCTCTCTTAGGAACGCGACTTCCTGTTGACAGTGTTCTTGCGTGAGTGTGTTTTAAGGTCTTCCCTGAGAACTAGTCCCATTTGCAGATATGAACCGCATCTGTTTGTCTCTTCCCTTTCAAGATTTGAACGAGTGCGCGACAGGCGCTCACGGCTGCGACGTCAACGCTCGCTGTGGCAACATCATCGGCTCCTACTTTTGCCAGTGCTACCAGGGTTTCAATGGAGACGGCCATTTTTGTTTTGGTAAGTGGTCGGCTGGTAGGTGTGCGTGATCAGTTCACTGTTGAGCAGTGCGTCGTTCCAATCAGGAAACTCAATATAATCCAAAATAATATTCCAACCATCCATCCATTTTCTTTGGCGGTAATCCTCACAAGGTTTTCTTGGAGTGCTGGAGCCTCTCACAGCTATCAATGGGCAGAAGGCGGGGTACACCCTGAACTGATTGCCAGCCAATCACAGGGCACATGAAGACGGACAACAGTCGCACTCACAATCACAACTAGGGGCAATTTAGAGTGTCCAATTAATGTTGCATGTCTTTGGCATCTGGGAGAAAACCGGAGTGCCCGGAGGAAACCCACCCAGGCACGGGGAGAACATGCAGACTCCACACAGGCGGGTCCGGGATCAAACCCGGGACCTCAGAACTGTGAGGCCAACACTTTACCAGCTGAGGCACTGTGCCACACAAAATAATGTTCATTTACAAAGTTTATAACATGGAAAAAAAAATCCATATTCATGCAACAATTGACATACAGTGGGAAAAAAAGGCCTTTACTTAACTTATTTAATTTACTTGATTGTTGTTGTACATTATTAAAATGGCATTTCTTTTAGGAGGTGTAAATTATAGATCACGGAATTTTTTTTTTTACCTGTAGTGACGACGAAATGATGAACGGGCATACTGTATATAATATAAACGAAGTGTTCACTTTATGTTCCTGATTATCTTCCACCCCCACACCACCTCACAAAAACATCTTAGTATACATATCTCAATTGAATTTCCCTAAAAGTTAAAACATCACAAACAAATATACTGCTACTGCTACCATAGTTTGAGAAGTTGTGGTTTCTCATAGGATCACTTTTTTTTTTCAGCAAAATTAATTTAGTCAAATCTGGATTTCTTGAAACTTGACCATCAATGACTTAAATGTAAATGAATATTAATTGGTAAAAAAAAAAAAAATTAAAAAAAAAAAAAATATATATATATATATATATATATATATATATACACATTAACCATGATCTGATTCAATGTACCTGCATTTGTCTTGTAAATTGCATTTTTATCTCATAGTTGAAATTACTACACAAAGAACTTCTCAGGTTTGTAAACATCTTTTTAAATTTTTTTATTTACCGTAATTCCTGGCCTACAGAGCCCACCTGGTTATAAGCCTTACCTAGTACATTTGTGAAGGAAATACCATTTGGTACCTACATATGCTGCAGCTGTGTAAAAGCCGCAAGTGCCCACATTGAAACACGAGATATTTACAAAGAAAGACGGCACGCAGAGAGTTTAACGCTAGTGCCGTGCTAACAGGACCGGTTAAAAGAAATCAAACCGGTAAAAATCACCGAGACACGGCAGTTACACGCTAGCGCAGCGCAGACAGAGCTGGACCGGTAAAAGTCACTTCCTCGGCACATATATTCCACCGGTCTCACTCTTAGCTTTTACGCTTGAGTGCTCCCTTGCGGCTGTTAGAAAAAATGGGCAAATTAGCTGCATCACCGCATAAACCGCATGGTTGAAGGCGTGTGAAAAAAGTCGCGGGTTATAGGCCAGAATATACGGTATTTTTTGGGAGGGGGGTTGTAGTGTAAAACATGTCTGTGTTTGTGTAACATGGTCATTTAACCTAATTTACAGAAATGGCAGTTCTAAAATTGGATTTCTAAATCTATGACACTGTGTTGGATAATCCAATGCCCCCCCCTTCCCAAAAAAAAAAAAAACCCTCTGCCTTCCAAAACCGCACTGCTCGGCATAAACGCGGTCTCGATGTACCATACACGAGACATCAGCTCTTCACGTTGTGCAATTATATTTTGTTTGCAGATATTGACGAGTGCGCTGTGAACAACGGCCACTGCGAGCACAACTGTACCAACGAACGAGGAGGCTACAGCTGCCAGTGTGCCTCTGGCTACTCTCTGAACCAAGATGCACGTGGATGCACAGGTGAACCCAGCCGCTCAAGTTACTTACTGAATACACTAAACCATTCCCGGGGTATGGGGGCTCCACAGTAAACGGCAAAAAAAATGAATTATTTTCAAGCCATCTGACAATACCAATCGTAAAAATAAGTGGCTTACAAGATGATTTGATTTAGAAAGAATGCACCCAAACTGCGTATATGGCGAAGACTCTCCGCAACAACCCAGGCTAAACTTATCCCCTCCTTGACATACAAAGCTTTAGTGTCAGTCCTTTCCCAAGCCACATGTGAACGGACCATGATTTTCCTGATCGGCAAATCTAACGAAATGTCTCTGAGCCTCTAGACGTGAACGAGTGCTTGTCTTCGAACGGAAGCTGTGCGCACCTCTGCGTCAACACTCCGGGATCCTTCCAATGCCGGTGCCGGCCCGGCTACCAGCTCCACATCGACGGCCACACCTGCGTGGGTCAGATTACTCGCTGACACTAATTCGCTTTTCATCGTGGTGTACCTACTCATTTTCAGCCATTTAAACACGGACGGGGACCGCTAAATCACTCACTCTCCCCCACAATCGGATGTTCCACAAGTACATTTTGTGGTTCAGTAAGATCAGAAATGTGTTGCACAGAGAGAGGAAAGTTTGTTGAAAATTACTTTTTTCCCCGACAAATATAACTCTGCTTGTGTGTGCTTAGATATTGACGAATGTAAACTTCAGAACGGCGGCTGCTCGCACACCTGCACCAATTCACCGGGGGGACACAAATGCCACTGCCCACCTCCTCTGCTGCTCGATACCGACGATCTCACCTGCAGCAGTACGTTACCGGCAATCGCGATGAAATTGTCCAACATCCAGAGCCACTCTTATGATTTTAGTATAATGGTACACTTGCAGAAAACTAAAAAAAAAAAAAGGGAAATGTTGCTGCATGCTCCATCTGCTGCACAAATCTGAAAAAATTAAACGGACTTGAGTCGCCCTCAGGTCGCCAACTAGTCTTAAGGCCAGTGAGACAGGCCCTTAATTTACACAAATCCAATCGTTTATCTTATGATATCATCTTGGGATCCAAGAAGCAATTTATAGTGATTTTCAATTGGACATTTTTATTGTTAGGAACAAATTTGTTTGTTTTTATGTTGTTTTGAGATGACAATGAGAAATGACAATTCCAAAAAGAAAATATGATGAATCTTCTCTCGCAAATTTGACCATATATAAAATGCCACAATGAAATTACGTGTTTTCATTCAATTGCCAAAATGATTTAAAAAATTAAAAAACACAATGGCACAAATGTCCCCAGGATCTCGCCACACTTGAGATGTAAGTTTATTTCTGTCATGTAAACTGGCTAAATATCAAGTAGTTTGCTGATGTTCTTCTGTCTTCACTCTGGTGTTGTCTTTTTTCATTTGTACAGATGTAACTTCTTGTAAACTAAGAAATGGCGGTTGCGCGCACGGATGCGTTACGAGGGCCGAGGGCCACGTGCAGTGTAGCTGCCGCGCTGGCTGGAAGCTGAGCGAGGATCTGAGAAGCTGCGAGGGTAAGACCGCAGGCTACATGTAGACTACCGTAATTTCCGGCCTACAAGCCGCAACTCTTTTCACATCCTTTCAACCCTGAGGTTTATGCGGTGATGTGGCTAATTTGTGCATTTTTTTCCAATGCCCGCAAGGGGGAACTCGAAGGTAAGAATGAGACCGGTGGAATATGTGCTGAGGAAGTGACTTTTACCGGCCTTGTTAGCACTGTGCTAGGGTTGTGCTAGTGTGTTGCTTCTGTGTTGCTAGCATGTCTCAGTGATATGTACCGGTAATTTTTATTTTAACTGGCCCGGTTAGTGCTAGCCTAGTGCTAGCTCTAGTGCTAGCTTTAGCTTTAGCATGGCGCTAGCGTTAAACTCTTTCTGTGTACCGTCTTTCTTTGTAAATATCTCGTGTTTCAATGTGGGCACTTGCGGCTTTTGCACAGGTGCAGCTTATGTATGTACCAAATGGTATTTCCTTTACAAATGTACTCGGTGAGGCTTGTAACCAGGTGCGCTCTGTACGCCGGGAATTAGAGTATGTTCCCAGAGGCCCTGGCAGCCCTAAAATGTAGTCCAGCGTGGGATCGTGGTCTTTCTTTTTGATGAAAGTTTTCCCACGGTCTATGGGGGTGTCCGTGGTCGCCTGTGGAGGGTTTGCTGAGTTACGGAAGCTAAAAGTCACTTGGTTGCGATTACGTTCCCTGTTGGGCCTGGCGGCTCCAGAGTTACCATCCAAGCAGGGGCTCTGGGAGCCGAAGGGGGGCACATGCTCCAACTAACTCACTAATCAATCTCTCTCCCTCTCTTGCTGTCTCCCACATTCAACATTAGCGTTCTAAACAGGCTGGCATTTTAAGTAAATTAAACACATGGCCTGGCTTTAGCGTTGCAGGCAGCGTGTGAGATGGGAATACGATCTGATCATGGCTTTCGTCCAAGTTTTGATACGCCCCATTACTTACTGTCAGGTTCAGTTGTGTTCACTTCATTTTACCACAGCCAACTCGTTTTGCTGCGTTACATTTTTTTGACACTTAAAAAAAATCTCACCAGGTAATCCTGGCCTGTCGGATTTGCCCCTCCCTTTCCTCAGCGTTGTCTCACGACTACAGTGGCCTGAAAACGGCCTAATTGCAATGTAGTGTAAACATAGCCTTGAGTACCAACCAACATCAAAAGATTGTGGTTGATTAAAAGAAAAATCATCCCAGAAGAACAGTGATGCAACTAGATTGGAGGTCATTGTCATAATAAGATATGAACTTTAAAAAAAAACACTATGAATTGGTGATCTTAGAATGGAACATATGGCATGCTCGGCCTTTGCCGTGTGGGATTTAGCAGTCCGGCTTTTGGGGCAGCTGTGTTATGTCATCCTTTTTGAATGTTACTGCAATGTCTCCCAAATGTACTCTATGATCAACTGCACGTTGCTAACAAATATGTCTTGGGGATTAAAGCACTCATCGCCCATCCAGTAACCCCCCCCCCCCATTTGAGATGAAATACAGTGACTCCCAGCAATTTTTAGGGCCCGAACCCTGCCACAAATAGCAAAAATCTCCAAGAAAATACCACCCGAGATTGTGCCGAAACAATACTTTATATTAGGCAGTCTTCAAATGCTTTTTGTCTTTTGTCATGAGATGCGGACGAATGTGGAGACTTTACGAATGGAGGCTGTGAGCAGTTGTGCCAGAATCACCCTGGCACCTTCAACTGCACCTGCAGAGAAGGCTACCAAGTGCAAGCGGATGACCCTACCAAATGCCGGCGTGAGTTGAACATCACATCTGCAAGTACGGTCTGTTTTTTATGCTGGCACAATGACACAAGACCACCGGTGTCTGGTCTTTGCAGCTGTGTGTGACCCCCCGTGTCGGAACTACGGCGTATGTGTGGCGCCAAACATCTGCGACTGTCCTCTGGGCTATCCTGGCCTTGGCTGCTCAGGTTCCTTTCTGAACTCACATGCTGTGAATCGTGTGCAATGTGATTTTTAAAGATTTTTAAGAACACAGTAATAAAATCTGTTGTCCTTATAACATCCACAAAGGGAAAATGCAAGCATAAAACATTCTGGTACCTAATGTACTGTCCTTCCTTGTTCTTCTTCCGTGGGTTCTATTGGCAGTAAACATCGACTTGTTATGCCCGTAACCGAGATTTTTTCAGATATTAGAAAACAAATAAATCAGCAACCGACATGACTGGCGCCTCCGCATGAAACAGCTGCTTGGTCCACGCCATTTTATGACGCCGATCGGCTGCCGAGCTGCGGGAGCCGAAGTTCTTGACAAAATTTTAAAAATATGTAACTTCATACAAATTTGTTCGGGAAGTGGAGATTTATAGGTTGCCAGTTCTGAGTACCAATTTTTTATTGTATTATTTATTATTAATTATTTATAATTAATTTTCCATTTTTTTTTTACAGAAATACAAAGATATTACATCTATACATACAACTTTTGATATAGCTTATATTGACAATCAAGTTTTAATTGGTTAATTTATAATTAATTATTTCAAATTTGAGGCAGCACGGTGGATCAGCTGGTAAAGTGTTGGCCTCACAGTTCTGAGGACCCGGGTCCAATCCCGGCCCTGCCTGTGTGGAGTTTGCATGTTCTCCCTGTGCCTGTGTGGGTTTTCTCCAGCCACTCCGGTTTCCTCCCACATCCCAAAAACATGCAACATTAATTGGACACTCTAAATTGCCCCGAGGTGTGATTGTGAGTGCGGCTGTTTGTTTCTATGTGCCCTATGATTAGCTGGCAACCAGTTCAGGGTGTACCTCGCCTCCTTCCCGTTGACAGCCGGGATAGACTCCAGCACTCCCCGCAACCCTCGTGAGGATAAGCGGCAAATGAAAATGGATGGATATTTCTAATTTTCCATTTTTGATGAAGAACAGAAATACAGAAAAAGTATTAAATATATGTATACCGCTTTTGATTTACATAGATTTTTTTCTTTTATTATTCACCAATAGTATTTTACCCAATTGTGTAATTAGCTAACTGGATAAAAGGTAAAAAAAAACATTTAATCAGCTAGTTTTAGGAAGAGCAACTCAACTTAATCAGCAAATATTATGAGAGTCTTTAAAGATTAAACTGGGCTGAATGTTGCCAGTGGGCCTTATTTTGTCTACCCCTCATTGAACTTGGCATTAATGAGCTCCGGTACAAAATGATCAAAGATTGTGCCTTGACAAAACCCAGTTTTGATTGAAACCGTCAGAACGGCATGACTTTTAACGAAATATTTATACAGTCATTGGAGTTTGCAAAGTGTTGTGTGTCCGTTTCAGCCATGTGCTCCCCACCTTGTACCCATGGAGGTACATGTATGCGCTGGAATAAATGTTTATGTCCTCCTGGCTGGACTGGAGAAGGCTGTCACTCAGGTATGTTGGCTCTAGCGAGGCTCTGTAACCATTACAAACCTTTATGCTCGTAGTTTATCCTCTTTGTCACGCTTCTGCTGCTATGTTTCAAGTGCTTTTGAAAATAAATGTTATTTTTAACATGCCCCCCCCTTGGATGTGGCCTTACCTCCTAGCCGTCTGCGAGCTGCCATGCGCTAATGGCGGTCGTTGTGTGGGTCCCGATACCTGCCAGTGTCCCTCAGACTACACAGGACCCCAGTGTCTTTTGCGTGAGTTACCCAATATCATGTTCCGATACAGTCCATCAATCGGCTTTCCGCTTCTTCAAACAACACAGCGTTTTGTGTGTTTTGCAGCCTTGTGCATACCCGCCTGTCAAAATGGTGGCCGATGTGTGGACGTCAATAAGTGCACGTGTGTCGGTGGATGGCAAGGAGCCCGTTGCCAGATAGGTAAAATTCTGCCCAGATTTAGTCCTGGCCATGTATCTGTTTTACCAATACCTTATACATAAAAAAATGACCAAAAAAAGTACCGCAGTGGACCTCTCCCATTGGCCAAGAATAGGGACCAAGCCATAACGCGAATAGCGAAAAGATGTGAATAACTGACACCTGTCATAATTACCGTAATTCCTGGCCTACAGACCGCACCTGGTTATAAGCCTTGGTACACAGAAAGAGTTCAACGCTAGCGCGGTGCTAGCGTTAGCGCGGGCCTAGCGGCTTATAATCAGGTGTGCTTACGCTAGCCCCACGTTAACGCTAGCGCCGCATTGCCGCATAAACCGCAGGGTTGAAAGGGTGTGAAAAAAGTCGCGGCTTATAGGCCGGAAATTACGTCACATAAATGTTCAATTTTCTTTTTAATCCACCAAAATTCTTGAATAAAAAGGGATAAAACACCAACAAGCATTTTTGTGGTTGGTTCTGTCCCACTGAATAAAACAAAATAAAATGATTGTATTTATGAATATGATTTGGCCTACCCCAGGGGTGTCAAACTCATTTTTGTCACGAGCCACATTGTAGCGCCGGTTTCCCTCAGAAGGCTGTTATGAGCGTGAAACCATAAAACCGCCTCATCATATTTATGCACGAAATTTATGAACTAGTTTTGAAATCTGAAATCAAGCGCAATGGTTTTTTCAACTATTGTTTGGTAACACAAAAACGCTTGCAATATCTCGTTATCATTTATGATATAATAATTTGAAATTTTGGAACATATTTGAACAAAAATCATGGAACTTGATACACTTCGGGGGCCACATAAAATCATGCGGTGAGCCGTATCTGGCCCCGAGGCCTTGACTTTGACACCTGTGGCCCTTGCCCGTAAACCTGAACTTGAAATATAGCAAAAAATATTTTTCTAAATACAATATCAATGTTTCTCCATCCATGCCATGTGTGACAATTTTCTTGAAAGCCTCAATCTTACTTTTAGAGTAATGCTCAGATTGATGCGACAGCTTTTTACAGTTTCCAACTTAATTATTTTTAGAACGTGTTTTCTCGTCTTCTGTTTTGGATTTTTTTTTAATACACTTGTAGTCTTGTTTAATTCTTTATTTTAATTTTTTTACACAATTTTTTTTCCACTTCTGGTTCTGTTTTCAACGCTGAATTCTTCTCATTCAGAGCCTGTTCAGTGTCAGAAGCCTTGTAAAAACGGTGGAGTGTGCGAAGGCCTCAACCGATGTCGTTGCACCAAAGGATTCGCTGGACGTCTTTGTGAAACAGGTGCAGTGCATGTTTGCGTTTGTGCGTTCCGTCCGTTTGCACGTCTTGACCCCGCTGGCGTGCTCACGTGCAGCCGTGACCACACCGTGTGTGCCCCCCTGTCGGCACGGCGCCACCTGCAGTCCACACAACACCTGCACCTGTCCCGAGGGTACCGCGGGCCTCCACTGCGAGAGACTGTAAATAATATATGAGCGTATCATACTTTGTGATCAGTGGGGTGAAATTGTTTTGGTATCGCAATGTCACGCGTGATGTTGTCATTGGTGTGCAGGACATGCCCCGTGGTCACAACTGTGGTCAACATGGCCCGAGCGGTAAGAAAAGCGTTTAGGGAAAGTTACGTCGACCGTTGCGGACCTTTGGGGATCCAGCTTTGCACCAAATACAGGTTCGTATTACATATGTAATTATATATTATGTAAATAACCATTAGTGCACCATCGTTTCGACATGTTTACAGTAATATCGTAGTGTCGTGAATTGTAATCGCACGTGACGCTCATTTCCCCTCCTCAACAGGATGAATCAGGCACGCGTGTACCTGCAGGCTTACAGGGTGGGCTACAAAATCCAGTGTCCCGAGAGGAGAGGCCGATGATGGACTGTTTGAAATAAATATTTCAAAAATCACATATCAGTCGATTCTGAAGGAGCCAATTGCTGTGATGACGACAATTTGCTTAAATATTGAAATGAGACAGGATATGGCTTAATCATTATCGTTACAACGTACTGATGTTTGCAGTCTTGCAGATGATTACATTGCAACCCATTGAAGATATCACCTCCTAGTTCCCATGCAGTCGTTTACTCGACTTCGGTCCAGGCAGCATCAGTTCAGTTATTACTTAGTGACTGTCTGAGTATTATTTGTCTGCCACCTGTGATTAATTGCTGACCAGTCCTCGGTTTACCATGTCCCAAAAAGTCTTCCTGAGTTCTTTGCCGAGGATTTTGCAATTGGAGAAGCAGAATTTATTTTTGAGCATTTTAAAACTACAGTATAGAATTGTTTTCCTACTTTTTGGTCAAGCCTACACTTTATGAAACACTTGAAAAATGAATGAATAACGCCATCACATAACATCAGGATTTCTGGCTGGCATTTGTCAGATGAAAACTATGCAACCACAAATAAATGTAAACAGCCGTGAATCCTCTGGAATATTTTGTGCTCCACACATAATGAAGCCAACGTGTTTTTTTTTTTTTTTACTACCCCCAAGAGGGCAAAATACATTTTGACTTGAGCGACTTTTCTTTATTTGTGTAGTATGGCTTTGAGCCACACGATGGTGGTAAAGGAGTGTGTAATATTGGCGAGCTTAGTTCCGCTTTCGACTTACCAAAGTTAAACATCTGGTAGTGTAGTATCTTGAGAAAATAAATCAATATTTTATTCACAACATGCGCTAAGGATTTAAGTTTTGGTCAGGTTGGATATGGACACAATCGAGATATTAGGACAGAGGGAGAGAGGATTCGGGAGGGAGAATCTTTTATTATGAAACAGCGGAAACTACCGGCTCATTCTTGCTTGCGCTCGCTTTGAATCAAGCCGGTGTGACCTGCAGTGTCCTCAAAACAAAACAAAAAATCTCGAATTGGTGTGTGATAAATCGAGGACACAAGACAATCGGCAACATGGTCCTCGAGGAGAAAATGATCAGGAACGGGGAACCAGACGACGTATGTAAAGCCTCAATGAAGCCTAATAAACGAACGTGTCACCTTAACAAGCTCGGTAACATTAGCATGTAGCTCGGCAGTAGCGGTTAAGCTAGGTGATGGATTAGCATTTCTTGCCAATCTCTTGCGTCAACTTTGGAGGATCTATTGAAAAATGAAAATGTAAATATTGACACCGATAAATTTGCTCGTCATTTTTAAAGGCGTATTATTATACATTGCGTTATAAGTAGTGTGGGCTAAGGAAACCTGAACAAGTCACTGGTGATGCATTCAAAGCCCAGAGGTTTCAGTGACCTCCCTGATTGAGAATAGTGACAGGCACGACTATAATCACTGTTTGTTTGCAGGAGGAAGAGGAAGAAG
Source organism: Syngnathoides biaculeatus (assembly GCF_019802595.1). Lineage (NCBI taxonomy): Eukaryota > Metazoa > Chordata > Actinopteri > Syngnathiformes > Syngnathidae > Syngnathoides > Syngnathoides biaculeatus. Next base: position 13,478,332 of record NC_084646.1, on the reverse strand, counting down.
AGGAGGAGGCAGACTTGGTGGTATGTGCACGTTGTAAAACACTAAACTGTAAATTTAATTTGCAAATATACTGCCTGTTTGTCGCATTGAGAAGATTTAACAAACCCACAAGTAATACAGAAAATCTGTGGTTGTCATTTGTATACATGTCAATAGTGTTAGTGTCAGGGAGTAACTGATTATATGTAAGGAGATTATGTAATTTAATTGCAGGGTTTGCACGCGGCCCTAAAAGTCTCTAAAAAAAAACCCTACATTTTAGAAGGTGCATTTAGGGGCTCCTAAAAGTCCTTAAAAATCCGCAAAAACCGGTCAAGCCCCTAAAAAGGCCTTAAATTAAAAACAATCAAAGGGAGAACCTCTACCGCCAAAATTCTCCCTAAAAAAAAACCTTTTATTTAAAAAAAATAGCGATCCGTCTGGCGTCCAAAACAGCCGGAAATTGTCCACGGAAGTCACCATGTTGACAACTAGTCGCTATCTTGTCAATATTCCATTGTTTCCGTGAGTAGGCATTTCAATTCGTCTTCGTTACGACGTAGCGTAGTTCTTTTATCGATCCAACTTGTATCACGGGGAAGTGCATTTTTCCAAGAAGCTTGGGTTGAAAGTAAGGAGTTTGGGAGCTGGGTTCGTCGAGATCCAAAAGTTCGGCACATGTTTTACTGCCATCTGTGCAAGCAGAGTTACCAGCTTGAAAAGATGGGCGTCAAACCGCTGGAGTCGCACCGGAAAAACAGGAGACACGCTGATTTGGCGAAGACTCTCTCATCTTCCATTGGTATGAATCTGTTTCTAAAATATCAAGATAGTGTAACATCAACTTCAGGCAGTGGTACTAGCAGTGCATCCGCACCTACAATTGTCCAGCCATCGACTTCAACCAGCCAGAAGTCAGGCTTTATGAACGTAGTTCAATACACGAAGACGGACTCGTCAAAGGCAGAGATCGTGTGGACTTTAAAAGTGATCTGCAGCCATTGCAGTTACATATCTTGTGAAAATAATTTGAAAGTGTTTGCAGTCATGTTCCCAGACAGTGACATTGCTAAAAACTACCACTGTGGGGAAAGGAAGACTTCGTACCTGCCCACCTTTCATCTCTACTGCCTCAAAGCCAAAAAAGCCAGAATAGAGACTGACATATCTACGCTTATTGAGAAGGCTGACAGGCTGTGTGAAGAGGCAGAAGAAAAGAGGAATCTGAGGTTTATCACCGAGGCCAATGCACTCAGAGGCAGAGCAAAGGACAAGAGAGCCTCTTTGGCACCTCTGCAGCAACAAATAGAGGAGGCACTGAGTAGGCTCAAGGAGCTCGAGTAGGGGTGCTGAGACAGACATCAGTGGAAGACATTTGTGTAGATAGTTGCAATTGTAGTTAGAATTGTTTTTTCTGTAGACTGTTATGTGAAGACATTGACAATGGTCATACCAATGAGAACTACCACAAGGGGCGACAGGTGATCATTGTCACAGGTACTGAGGTACTGGAACATTTGATGAACCAAGATCGGTTGATGGCACCATTGGGTGAGTCTTTTTGCCTTACTCTTGATTTCCCACGATGGCCCTAAATTTTTTCCGTGTCGGCCCTAAATTTTTCGTGTCAGCTCCTAAGAATGCCCCTAAAAAGCCCTTAAATTTTTTTGGTCAGACTGAGTATGAACCCTGGGTGAGAATCTTGGTCATCCAGGAGAGGCTCAGTTTAGAGCTGCTGCTCCTCCACATTGAAAAGGGCCAGATGTTATGGTTTGAAAATGTTGTTCGGATGCCTCCCTGGGAGGAGGCCACAGTGAAGAAACTTTGTCTTATGGATTGCCGAGGAATGTGCGATCACCTCCAGAAGAGCTGGAGGAATGTATCAACACTGTTGAGTCAAGAGTGTTGATGCATTAATTGAAAATTAAGTAATCAAAATATGTAAGTAATTGAAATAGTTACACTACTATTACATTTTTAACCGGGTAACAACTTGTAAATGTAAACAACTACGGTGATCACCTGCAGATTCACTTATTTGTGGATTTATTTAAAAAAAATATTCCAACATGATTATTTTTACAATGTTAATGGTACTTTCTATGTGTTTAAAATTGTGTGGAAGCTTCTAAATGTTCATGCTTGCTCAGGGAAGAAAATCTGCTGGGAAAAAAAAAACAGTTCCCAAGCTTTTTTATTATTAGAGGAAATGAAACAAATCCCAGAAGGGAGAACAGAGAAAGTTGGTTTGAATAATGAAATTTTCATTAGCTTTTTCTGTAAACCAGTAAAAATAATTGTTTATATATAAAAAAAAAAAAAAAATCATGTGTGAGTGTTAGTAACTTTTTTTTCCTTTTCTTTTAAGGATCCTCTGGAATCAATGCGAGAAAAGTGTGCTGAGCTCGAGCACTGTGTCCACACTCATGCACGTCTGGAGGAGTGTGAGACCAGAGTGAACGCTCGCTCATCCACAACGGAAGACTGCACGGAGGAGCTTTTCGACTTCCTCCATGCTCGGGACCACTGTGTAAGTGAGCCGCGAGTCGAGTTCACACTGCATGGTCAGGTCAAATACTCAATGCAGTTTTAATGCCCGCACGGTGGAATTTTTCTTTACCGGTTGCACCCTTTTCTTTCTCCCTTGTTTGACTTTAAAGCAAAAGTTTGATGGTGGCAGTCAACATTACAGAAAGAGCAGTCAGTGAACAGTTGTTCAAAAAGCTAGACGAAGCTGTTTATTGCGACTGTCAAGCTGTTTATTGCTACTGTCAGTTAAAGTTTAAACATAAAACAAAATGAAGTACGTGTATTTAACTGAACTGCATCATGAAATTTGCTAGCTTAATGCAAAACATAATTAGAAAACTCTTAGACAGGCTCATGAAAATAGTCCCGTATTTTCCGCATTATAAGGCGCACTTAAAAGCCTTTAATTTTCTCAAAAGCTGACGGTGCGCTTTATAATCCGGTGCGTCAATATTGAGCCTTTAGTGCAGCTCCATCTAATGGATGCATAACGTAACCCCAGCCTCTACTGTAGCGTCTATTCTAAGCACCTTATAATGCGGTGCGCCTTATATATGGAAAAAAAGTTTTAAAATAGGGCAGTCATTGAAGGTGCGCCTTATTGTGCGGAAAATACAGTATTCATATTGTGGTACTTATTAATCAGGTTTTTTTTAGTCAGTCTGAGGGGGTCATGAAGTTCAAGACGCACCCCACTCTTATGATCTGTGACATCTTGCTTCGCTTGACCATCATCATCCTTACAACTTTGTTAGAAATCCTTGCATCAAAGGATAGAAATAAAAATGAAGACTTGCAAAAATGATGTGAGTGGCACTTGCCATGGAGAAGCTGCATATTTTTCAGCTTGTCCGGAAGGGAATGGCAATATTCAGTAAATATTCATTGCGTTATATAAGTTTTTGTGTGTGAAATTCCGTTTTATTTTAATCCTTTAAATTCTTTGTGTGCAGCTGATGCGTGTTTCATTTTTCTGTACTAATAAAATGTATACCTTTTGCTTTGGGTTTTAAAAATCATTTTATTCCAATTTATGAAGGCTTCTGTGACTGATTGCATGTATGGAACCGGGGTTCAGTTTCTCTGTTACAAACCTTTTAATGACCTATATTTGAATACAAACCGAAGCAACACATGTAGACATTCACTATAACAATAAATACAAGCATATATGCTTCATCTTCTGTGTAAAACGACTAAAATTACTGCCCTGACAAGTGTTATGCGTATTGGAAATGTGCCACTTGAGAGCAAAACACTATCACTTAACCCGAACAACGTCAATCCATCCGAATAGCAGACACGCGTCGGCGTGAGCGATCTGCCTCTAATTCCCATTTTTATCGTCTGCAGGTGGCGCACAAGCTCTTCCATTCAGTCAAATGAAATTGGCAGTGCCAGTGGCCCATGCAGAAGTAGAATTATGGTTCTCAGTGCATCCAAAAATATATACCCTACTGTATGTACATGAATTATGTTGTGTGTTGTTTTATCTGTATAACCATGTGAGGAAACTGAATAATTAAAGTGGAATGCCCAAGACGGTTTGCCATCCATTTAACTTTTAGTTGAAAGCAGCAGAATTTGTCAATTAGATGTGGTGAGGCTTTATTTCTTTATCATTATATAAAAATAACATTTAAGAATTAGCACAGTTTGAAAAGTTCTTGCCACATTTCAGTGTTGTATTTTTAACTTTTTGTGTGTACATGTTTATCACACTTGAATGTTGTGGATTAAGCTAATTTAATTTTTTCAAAAGTAAATACCAATTTCGGCTTCAAAATGATTTTATTTAATAGGAGAGCCGGTGGAATCGGAAGGACATGGCTTTATCATATAAGGTGAGATAAATTTAGATTTTTTTTTTTCTCCTTGATGAAATGCTTTTATATTTACTTTGGATTTGCTTTGTGAGATAACAGTTTGAATTATTCAAGGGGAGTAAATTAAAGAATGAAAACCTCTCATGGGATAGTAATATGTTCAGAGAAATAGGAAAGTAGAAACTTCCATTATTATTTTAAAATGTATTGTATATGATTACTAGGATTCATTTTAAATGATTAAATAATCCATCCTATTATTTTTTTCAAAATTAATGAAATATATGGTTAAACGTGCAAACAATGAAAGGTAACTGAGCGGGAGTGGTTACATTCACTGTGACAATGGTGCCCCCTGTTGGTCAATTGTAGGCAAATCTTGAATAGTTGCCACAGACACTAGATGCGCATGCGCAGATAGTAACGTCTTCGAGGAAACGTCGCATTTATCTTGAACAAATTATTGTAGTTCATAAATACACAACATGATAGCTAAAGCCCCCTCTTAAAGATATAACACCGATGGGTGGCTCCCATAAAAAAAAAAAAAAGTTGTGAACAAGACTGAGCAGACGTCAATTGCTTCGGAGCAGCGGACAAGGCTAAGTATGGAGAAGGTGAAACAGTTTCTCCCATGGCTGGAGTTGGACACTCGGTCGACAGTCGCCCTCGTCGCCGGGGTTGCCGCCTGCCTCGCGGGGGCTCTGGTGGTTCTGGCCCGGGGGGTCGGCGGCCGCGTGGAGGCCGGGAGGAAGATTCAAAGAGCCAGAAAACGCAGAGATGGCAGCCTGGAGAAAGCCGAACAGGCTGTACTTCAGTACAAGAACTTGGTAAGTTGACTTCGTAAACAAAAAGGTCATAATAATAATGAAAAAAAAAAAAATGAAAACAGTTTAGAAACTAAAAATAACTCAAGTAAAAAAAAAAAGTGTGTGATTAAGAAATAATGTTTTTACACGGAAGTGATGAGAGTATTAAATTGTGCGTACGTGACTGTTAGTCAAAAAAAAAAAGTTGTTTACTCGAGGGATGAGGTGTTTTACTTTTGTATGTCTGTCTTTATCTCTCTTCTTGCAGCATCCCAAGATGGACTCCTCTCTCATTTTGTCCTTGTCCCTTTCCGAGCTGACAAATAAACTGCAGAATGGTCTGCTGAGTCCCGAAGATGTGTTTTACTCCTACGTGGAAAAGGTCCAGCATACCAAACCTCGTCTTACTTTATCCACAAAAGTGGAGTCCTCAATATTGCCAGTACTTTTCTTTGAGTTATTGCTCTGACTGTGGTGCTCAAGGTTCACCAAACCCATCATTATCCTGAAGAGGATCTTCAAATACTCCGCGGTACACTATTTACATTTTTTTGAACACCATACATATTATCGCAATTATCATTACTTTTTGCAGACTATCGACGTGAACAAAAAGTTGAACTGTTGCACCGGTATCTTGCTGGAGAGCTTTGAGCATCTGAAAGCGCTGGACCCCAACGACCGAGGTCTCCTGTATGGCGTTCCGGTCAGCATCAAGGAGAACGTGGCGTACAAGGTATTTCCAAACTCTCTTATCACCCATAATCCTTGATTATATTAATTCTATGATATTTGGTGGTCACTAACACTCCACTGTCACATAGTAAGTACTTTAATGACCTTCTTTTCCAATATTTAGGTCAGACGTTGTCATCTTGGCAATCGGTTTCAATTGGGCATTTTACATTGATACGACTTCAGCAGCCCGACTTATGCTGGGAGCCTTTCTATCCATTCTTTTGCGTTTCTCCGGGGTCTGGCGTCAGAGTTGTCTCAAATCGATGCGCTCACACAAAGGAAAAGACAGAAAGAAGAATCACAATTTTAGTCAGTTGTCTTCAGAAAGCGTGTGCAGTCCAAGTACAAGCGGAGAAGCCCAGACTTATCTCTCCTGGCTAAAGTAAGCAACATGAAGTATGGACTTGACCTATTCTACTGCTCTACTCGCCAATAATGTTCCATTTGTGCTTGCTACAACAAGCTTTTAGAGTGAAAGACGGCATTCAAAAATTAAACATCAAACTTCGAACGTCATGATATTTTTAATGTGCCAACACCTTGGAATTTCAGTCTGTACGACTGGTTTTTGGATATTTTATTTTTAACTCATAAGCTCAGTCACCCGGGAGGGCCTCAGTGTCGAGCCGCTACTCCTCTGTATTGAGAGGAGCAAAATGAGGTGGCTGGGGCATCTGATCCGGAAGCCTCCCTGGTGAGGTTTTCCGGGCATGTCCCACCGGAAAGAGACCCCGAGGATGACCCAGGACACGCTGGAGAGAATATGTCTTGGCTGGCATGGGAACTCCTCGGGATCCCTCCCGGAAGAGCTAGAAGAAGTGGCTCAGGAAAGCGAAGTCTGGGTATCTCACCTGAAGCTACTTATCCCGCGACCCGAACCAGAAAAGCGGTAGATAATGGATGGATGGATGGATGATGCTTTTTAGCCATTCGGAAAATGATCGCACGAATAGCATTTGAAAGTATTTTTGGACCAGATTTTCTAAAGGCGATGTCATACAAAAGCGTTTGCAAAAAGGCATTTTTTTTTTTCTGACCCAAAAAACTCTTTTCTCCTAAACACGTCATCAAATTGCCAAAATTCTTTGTGTTGTACTTAGGGGGGCGTTGGCCATTCCAAATAGTCTGTGAATTTTGGTAGCTTGTCATTTTTTGACAAATCCTGTGAAATTACTATTTTTACCTTTGTCTATAAAAGCTATGAACAGAATCGGTGACAAAGGCCACGCTTGACTGTGTCCAATCCTCCCTCACTGAAACAAATCCAACTTACGACTTGGATTGTGGACCAAATTCTGACAAGTTTTGCAGGGTCGAGCATCCCGTATGAGGAGGGAGAGTCGACCTTATTGTCCCGGGGTTATGATGCCTCAAGTGAAGGTTGTTGAAAGAATCCACATCGGACCCTGCAGTGCCTTCACAGAACTGCATGGTTCAATATGGATTCTTCTCATAACTGATACAGAAGGAGGGGAAGGACTACAACATTAAGTAGAGTAAGAGTGATATTGGTGTATTTGTAGTTGTTTTCACAGGTTGGAAATTTGTTAAAATATGCTTGATAAATGCCTTGTAGGGTTAGAGGAGCTAAATCTGGCAGCTTCCACTCTTAAAAACCATAAAATATATAATTTTTTCCCCCCATATGTATGACATTTGCCTTCGCTTGTCGTCCTGCTCCCACAGAACTCCGACTCCTCGTGCGGCCTGGTCCTCAACCTGGACCAGCCGTCCGAGACGGACTCTGTAATCGTGCAGGTCCTGAGGAGCCAAGGCGCCATTCCATTTGTCAAAACCAACATCTCTCAGAGCATGTTGAGGTAATGTCAACCGTGTCCGGTGGTGAAAGTATAACATACAGCTTTTCAGTTTGCGGCATTTTGCAATGTGATTCAATGAGTGATGTGTTTTTTAATGACAGAGTCCACCACCGCTGCTTTAGTTAGCAACACAGTCTGGGCAACGTAGAGCCAAGACGAGCTAGACATGCTGCTTATGTTTACTTTTGATATTAATGGAGAAAGTTAAAAAAGAAATCCTGCTTTTTTAAGATGCAATGACTGTCGGAGTATGTGAATAATCAAAGATAAACTGGTTAAACTGGACAGGATTTTCTCTTTTCCGAGTGGGAAAGGTCTGGTCTGAAGGCAAATTAGAAAGTGCAGGATGAGATGGTGTGTCATTTTAAAAGTCCACCTTGGCACAGCCTAATCCAGGATGAAAACACAGACAATACTGTGCACAAAAAGCTAATTCTGTATTTTAAATATAGGAGGCAATATAACATTAACCTTAAAACGATTTGGAAGCATCATTACCCCCAACCCCGGTTGAAAAGTAGATCTTGGGGTAAAAAAGTATGGGCACCCCTGGTGTACGTTTTTAAAAACTCGTATCTTACATCACGACTGTGCCATGTTTAACATTTGCGCATTTGTCCTCCTGGAAAGAAGCGGTCACACTCCTCTCCCTCCCGCAGTTACGAATGCAGTAACGTCATCTATGGACCGACGGTGAACCCCCACAACCTCCAAAAGACCAGCGGAGGTTCTTCGGGCGGGGAGGCAGCCCTCATTGGCGGAGGAGGCTCCATACTCGGCATCGGCAGCGATATCGGGGGCAGCGTCCGTATCCCCGCAGCATTCTGCGGGATTTGCGGCTTCAAACCTACAGGGGGGCGACTGAGGTCATCTTCTCGTATTTTTTTCACTCCTACGAGTTTGTAGTTAACGCTCACAACGCTTCCCTGAAATAACCTGACTTGTTTTGTGTCTTAGCAAGCAGGGTATGAGCACTATTTGCTTGGGGCAAAAGTCAGGTGAGGAACTACTCTGAGATTGGGATTCCAGGCAAAGTAAACAACAACTCTGTGACTTTTTTTGAATTTATTTTTTATTTTTTTTGGGTGGAATTAGTGACAGGATCAGCCGGGCCCTTGGCGAAGGATGTGGACAGCCTGGCCCTATGCATGCAGGCGTTGCTCTGCGACCACATGTTTGCCCTGGATCCAACCGTCCCTCCCGTGCCTTTTAATGTGCAGGTGCGTCCTCAGTTGAATCATTTACTGTTTGGCACAGAACCCTTTTGCGCTGGCCATATAAACCGCGGTGTCCTACGTGTAAGGTCATCTTTCCCAACCTTTATTGGACCAAGGGAAATAATTGACACGAATAAGATATCATGGCACACCACCAAAGAAAAATGTTTTGACGTTTATTGAGCCAAGGCAAATAATTCACACGAAAGAGATTTCATGGCACAGCACCACACAAAAATGTTTCCCAATCTTTATTGAGCCAAGGTAAATATTTTACATGACAAATATCGCATGGCATGCCAACAAGCAAAAATCTCACAACTAGGAGAAACCCTAACTCCAAAGACGGTTTGGACTTCATGTAAAACGGCCTTACAAGGATTTTCAAATCCTTTTTTAACTTGTATTCGGCTATATACAACACACGATATTTCATGTTGAAACTGACAAACTTAAATGGTCCCAGTCACTCACATTTGAAAAAATGTACGTGTGTGGTCAGTCATGCCCGGAGATATAAAGCTACGGGTGTGGTCAGTGATGCGAGTGTGATGGCAAACGCGCTCATCAAATGTGAGTGACTGCGGTCCGCTTTGCATGGCACAGTTTTAACTTGCATTTGTAGATTCAGCGCCAAACTGTGTAAACTGACAAGCGTTTTTTTGAAGCGCTCTTGAGCATTCGGACACGCTGGAATCAAATGCTTGCTCGTTTTATTCATGATATGCGCCACCTCTCGCAATCGAAATAAATCGACAGAACGACTTCAGTAAATCTGGCCCGTTGTCCGACATTGGCTGTAATTACTGTGCTAAAATTAGTTTGGATTATTCTAAATGTGTAATGAATTAATGTGTGGTTGCAGGTGTATAAGTGCACCAAGCCTCTGAGGATCGGCTACATGGAAAGCGACGGCTTCACGCAACTGACGCCGAGCATGACCCGAAGCCTCCGAGAAGTCAGAACTTTGTTGGAGCAGGCGGGGCATACCGTAAGAGCTCGACATACGCGCACAACTTCAAGTAAAGTGTGTTTCTACATCGTGTTTGTCATGCGTCTCTCAACACGTAGCTGGTGCCGTACACTCCTCTGAGGATCAAGGAGAATTTTGAAGTCACTACCAAAGGCGTCTTTGCAGATGGAGGCGCCAACCTGATACAAAAACTGTGAGTCTCATTCAGGGTATGGAGGGACTTGTACAACTTGACCTGCACTCACGATATCTGTTGACTTTCCACTTGTAACATTGCAATGTTTAAAATTCTTGGCTTAGTTTTCCCCATTCTCCATACATACTCTGCGGTGTATTTTATATACCATAATTCCCGGGCTACAAGCCGCGACTTTTTTTCACAGCTGCCGCGTTAGTTGGCGTTAGCGTTGGCACCAGCGTGCTAGCGTTAGCACCATCGGGTCAGCGTTAGCGTGGCCGCGCTAGCTTTAAACTCTTTCTGTGTATCGAGGCTTATCACCACATGCGCTCTGTAGGCCGGGAATTACGGTATTAGTGCCTCGACGTCCGTGTTTTTATCCCATGACTCATCTTATTTGCACGCGACACAAACGTAATGAGTGCAGGTAAAAACTTGAAATGGAAATACAAAAAATGGTGAGAGCAACTTTGTTTCTTCAATTTCCTGTTTGTTTAATAATGTTTGGCACAACTGAAGAAATATGATAAAAAACAAACCTCCACCGCAGAGCAGTTGTGCGCGGGTCTAACTTTCGTTACCAGGGCGTCCAAAGTTTCAAGTGTTCTCAGCCACGGATCACAATATTACAGGATGTCCCCCCCCCCCCCCCCCCAAATGTTTACTAAATGATCTCAATTTTGAACATACTGAAAAGTACCGGTAAGTTCAATGTTAAATCTAAGTTTACTTTTATTTTAATGTTTGACTTTTTTTGTCAGGGTGAAGAGTGACGTGCACTAGCAATGAAAAGTGTTTGAACATCCTCGAGTACAATGCTTTTTTTATTTAAAAAAAAAAAAAAAAACATATTCCACCTGGAAAATAGTTTTGACCATGAGGTAAAAAAAAATAAATCAATCAAATAGCAAGCCAAACTGGAAAACTCGTGTCGTGTTACAAGGAGTACGTATGTACTGAAGAATGTTCATGTAACTTGTTGAAATTGGTTCAAAAAATCCATGTGTTTGAATAAATTGGAATTTTCCTAAATCATTTTTTGACATCATCGAGGCTCCTTAGTTTTTCCATTCCAAAGGGGATCAAATATTGAGAACATGTTCACTCCCAAGTCACTGATGGTGTAGTGGTACACTCACCCAGCTGACTTTGGTGCAGGCAGTATGGCTTCAGTTCCAAGTCAGTGACGGCGTCTCTATGTGCCCCGCGACTGACTGACTGACTGACTGACTGACACCCCAGCTCAGGGTGTAGTAGTCCGCCTTTTGCCTGAAGTCAGTTGGGATAGGCTCCAGCGCACCCGCGACATGGCTTAGGATAAACGGCATTGAAAAAGGATGGACGGATGGATTGATGGATTCCTTCAGGCGGGACTTCATCACCAAGCTGCCAAATTTGGTGCTGACAATTGGAATTATAAATCACTTTCCAATCGCTCTGACCCTCTTGTTTCATATTTTCCCACTTTTAGGAAAGGGGGACCTCTTGATCCATCCCTCAAACTTCAAGTCTACCCTTTCTATCTCCCGTGCTGGTTGAGGAAGACCCTCTCCTTCCTGATGAGGCCTCTGGTGAGTAATCTTAGTTGAAAGTTTTATTAAGTACAGCTGCAAAATATAATGTGATTGAATGCGAGAATTCTTGAAGCAATTGCAAAATGACACCCGTTTCTGCTTGTTGTGGTGCAAGCTCTATATTATATAATTAATTTTACAATTTTACTGTTACTTATTAAGAGACTGGATGGAAACTGTAATAAAGGGATATATTTTTATATGATTTTGTTGTAGTTTTCTCAGTAATAAGCCCCAAAAAGATACCGTAATTTCCGGCCGACAGAGCTCACCTGATTATAAGCCTCACCCAGTACATTTGTAAAGGAAATACCATTTGGTACATACACAAGCCGCACCGGTGTAAAAGCCGCAAGTGGCCACATTGAAACATGAGATATTTACAAAGAAAGACAGTACACAGAAAGAGTTTTCAATATTGACAAACATACCGGTTAAAAAAAAACAGTCGCGGCAGCTACACAGTAGCAACACGGTAGGACAGCTCTAACAGGCCCGATTTAAAAAAAAAAAACATCCCTAAATCACTGAGACGTGGCAGTAACACAGCAGCAACGCACTAGCGTGGCGCTAACGCTATCGTGGTGCTAACAGGGTCAGTTAAAAAAAACAAAAAACATACTGCTAAAAATTACTGAGACACGGCAGTAACACAGCAGCAACAGGCTAGCGCGGCGCTAACAGGGCCAGTTAAAAAAAAAAAACCATACTGGTAAAAGTCACTTCTTCGGCACACATATTTCACCGGTGTCACTATTGTCTTTTCCACTCGAGTGCCCCCTTGCAGCTGTTACAAAAAAAAGCATAAATTTGCCGCATCACCGCGTAAGCCGCAGGGTTCAAAGCCTGTGAAAAAAGTCGCGGCTTATAGGCTTAAAAAAAATACTGATTTCTACAAATTATACTAAATTCACAGACAATAGGACATGGGACATTATAAACCTTCAACATTTTGTCAATCAACAAAAAGAACTGTGTAAGATGATCAATCAAATTAAGATATTCTTCAATTGCTTTTGTCATAGAAATTTCTGACCAAAATGTACATTCAGGCAAATTGTTCAGTTTCAAGGAATATAGATCTTTTGGTTAGTTTTGTCTAATAATCACTTATGAAATATAGATGAGCATGAATACCCGCACATTAGGCAATTCTTCCATTTTTTGGGGGTGCATATTATACACGACAAATTATGGTAATTCAAATTGTGTAAATGGAGAAGATTGTGTAACGCTTTGTATCTGGAAACGTAGTTTTTGTTGCGAAATCTTGCGCGCATTTTAGTGACAGAGCCTCTCCACGCTTCACTTTTTCATCCACTGGTACGTATCGTTGCTGTCGGGGGGGAGACCTATGTCTAAATATGGTGACTTGCACATTTTTCACTAATCAATATTCTTCGTTTGTCCTCACATCGTTTGATATTTTCAACCAATTTAATGTGCTGGTAATGGAACACGTGAACTGTCAGAAAAATGTTTTAGAACTCCACCTCTTCCTCTTAAAATGATGTTTTTTTTCATTTGACCGCAGTCCCCTCGTGGTTCTTCCCTCATGCGAGCCTCCACTGGAGTTGGGTGAGAAGTTTTAATCTTTCTCGGTCAAAGATGACAGGTGTCATCACGCGTTCTCCGTCCGCTGATGTTTCAGATCCGTTTTGGAGTTGTGGAAGCAGCACGCGGCGGTGGAGGTACGGTGAGCCCGGCGACGTTTGAAGACGCGCCGAAGGACGCGGCTGAGTCTCGGTCTCGTGTGTGTCCATCAGGACTATATTCAGGAGACCTTGGCCGAATGGACGAGGCGCGACATTGACGTGCTGCTCTGCCCCATGTTCGGACCCGCCTACAACTTCTTTTACTGCGGCAGGCTTCCTTGTACGCAACTCCACTTTGCCCAATGGCGAAGTCATCATTTCAATAAGAGACCCGGCAGAGAAGCGAAACACATTTTGAGCTTTTTGTTTGTTCTTTTCTTGTCTCTCCGTCCAGTTCCTCTGTTTTACACGGCAATCTACAATCTGCTCAATTTCCCTGCCGGCGTGGTCCCCGTTACCACGGTGACGGCCGAGGACGAGGAGGAACTGCGGAATTATAAAGGCTTGTTCCAGGACTTCTGGGACAAGCTTTTCAAAAAGGTAACACAGTATGCGACTGAGCGGTGACTTCATTAACACGGTGACTGGAAGACATTAATAATAATAATCATTTCTTTGCATGCGAGATTTGTATTTTGTGTTGATTCTGATTGATGCTCTCCCAGAGGCCATTTATTTTCTGTTTATTACGTTATTGACTCCTTTGTATTAACATCCACTTTTTCATTACGTCATCAGCCTAATTACATATTTCGTCCAATTTACAGCTCCCGATTTCACACCAAAACCTGCAAATAACATTTCGCATGGAAATAATTTTGTTTATGTTTATACTTGTTGTCCCCCATGTAGTAAGTGAACGCTACAGTGTCCCCCCCACCATCCCACTCGTAAATTGGTGCACTTGTAAGCGCTGTAGGGAAGTAATTAATAAATATAACTAGATTATGCAATGTCATTAAAAAAATTATATAATTCTAAACCATTACTGTTAGAAAACTGGTAATTAAATAAAATTTGCTTTCCATAATTACAAATGTAGTGAGATTTGATCTGATTTGAATCACCTCGTTCTTCCAAAACATGTGATTGGCTCTCTCTGGTCATGTGCCACTCTGCCCTCGTATCAAACATGAGAAATTTTTCCAAATATGATCTTGAAGTGCCTCCCTATTGTGCGATCTATTGAGTTTTGTCTGAAGAGTTTTGAAAAGGTTTGTCTCACAGTTGCACTTTTGAACACAGAAGAATATTCATTTTTGAACAGTTTTATCTTTATAATTTTGAACTTTTCTTTTAATGGAACATTCACTTATCTGGGTTGCCATATAGAGCGCTATTGTCTAAATTGTACATTTATTAGGTCAATACATAGGGCCCGTAGCTCAGTGGTTAGAGCACTGGTTTGGTAAACCAGGGGTTGTGGGTTCGTATCCCACTGGGGCCTCCACTCCCTGAGAAGGGTTGCGTCAGGAAGGGCATCCGGCGTAAAAATTGTGCCAAACATATACGTGCGTGCATCTGAGATGACACGCTGTGGCGACCCCGAAAGGGACAAGCCGAAAGTAACCTCCTCCATTAGGTCAATACATATAATGCAGCAGATTTTTTAAAATTTATTGTTTACATTGCATCTTGTTTTTCAAGTTTATTTACAATGTGTTGAAACGTTTAGGGCGGCACGGTGGATCAGCTGGTAAAGCGTTGGCCTCACAGTTCTGAGGTCCCGGGTTCAATCCCGGACCCACCTGTGTGAAGTTTGCATGTTCTCCCCGTGCCTGCGTGGGTTTTCTCCAGGCACTCCAGTTTCATCTCACATCCCAAAAACATGCAAAATTAATTGGACACTCTAAATTGCCCCTAAGTGTGGTTGTGTGTGCGACTGTTGTTTGTCTCTATGTGCCCTGTGATTGGCTGGCAACCAGTTCGGGGAGTACCCCCCCTCCTGCCCGTTGACAGCTGGGATAGGCTTCAGCACTCCCCGAGACCCTCGTGAGGATAAGCGGCAAAGAAAATGGATGGATGGATGGATGCTAACTAAGGGGTGGGAAATATATATAAAACTAGAAAGTGTCGATATGGCAAAGTCAAATATGGATTTCAGTGAGATGATGAAATCTGAAGTCGTGTATTATTAATGTTTAGTGTCAATAAAAACATGATGCACAGCTGCCAAAAAAGTTTCTGTTTTAAACACATTATCTCTGTGACATGCAGTCTCTGAAATAATGGCGACCAAAACTGAATTCTGAAGTCGACTTGATATACTGTATGTAGCACACTCTGGGTGGCATTCGCTCCCATTACCCCAAGATGGGACAAGCTCGTCGTGGAGAAACCAACGCAAGGCTCCCACTAATTACAACCATTAAATGCAGCGTAATCATTTCTTGCATGACTGGTTAGAGCGTCTGCCTCACAGTTCAGAGGTTGGCGTTTGCATGTTCTTCCCGTGCCTGTGTGGGGTTTCTCTGGGAACTCCAGTTTCCTTCCCTATCCCAGAAACATGCAACATTAATTGGACACGCTAAATTGCCGCTAGGTGTGATTGTGAGTGTGCCTATTATCGGTCTCTATGTGCCCTGCGATTGGCTGGCAACCAGTTCAGGGTGTACCCCGTTGACAGCTTGGATAGGCTCCAGTACTCCCCACGATCCTTGTGAGGATAAGTGGCTAAGAAAATGGATGAATACTATAATTTAGGTTGTAAATGTGTAGTAGGTCAGCTGGTGAGGTTAGTAAAGCGAGAGAGAGAGAGAGAGAGGAAAAAAAAATGAATGTGAAAGTGCGAACTTTGCTGACTGCATGAACCCTTTGGCTCCTATTTTATCTGCCTCCTGCCCATTGACAGCTGATATAATGGGCTCCACCACTCCCGCGACCTTTGTGAGGATAAGCGGTTCCTATAACACATGGATGGGTTCCTTGCACAGTGGTGCCTTGATCTATAAATTTAATTTATTCCTCAACCACACTTGTAACTTGAAACAATTGTCTCAAATCATCTTTGCTCATTTGCCCTAAAAGCAACATACATTTTTAATAAGGAAAATATCACCCTGTAATATTGTACTTTATGAAACATGTAGTAATAACATAATTGCAGTTTATGCATCATGATTAATGTTCTCCCCATTCCTGCGTGGGTTTCCTCCGGGCACTCCAGTTTCCTCCCACATCCCAAAAAACATTTATTGGAGACTCTAAATTGCCCCTAGGTGTGATTGTGAGAGCAGCTGTTTGTCTCAATGTGCCCTGTGATTGGCTGGCAACCAGTTCAGGGTGTACCCCACCTCCTGCCCGTTGACAGCTGGGATAGGCTCCAGCACTCCCCATGACCCTCGTGAGGATAAGCGGCCAAGAAAATGGATGGATGAAAAGTTTAGGTACAAAGTGTCTTAATCATTGTAAATGTGCTTAAAGGATGCGGGAGGGTTAAAATTACAATAAAAAAGTTTTATAGTGGTCTTTCTATATCATGAATTTTTACTTCTGGGGGGTGAATGTGGATTGTATTCAATGCGATAAACTGGAGTTCATTGTACTTCAAAGCGTTCAACACTTTAAGACTTGGATCAGCTTTCAGTGATCAATACAATTTATTTGTACTATATTGCCCTTTTCATGTTTGTACAAATTTAAAAATATTCAAACCCTGATGAAGACACTGATTCTAAAATATTACCGTATATTTTTCTACTTTAAACAGATTTTTATAAACTATTTCAGCCCGAAATATTCATTATTTATGGGATTCATTATTTAAAGAAGATATCAGTAGATGCACTTTTTTTTTTTTCTTCAGTCTCAGTTGTGTGGTACCCTTGCGGAAAACTATAAAAGGTGTGTCAAGTGTTTCTGCGTGCTATAATTGTGGAAATCGGTACTATTTTATGTACTTGTATAAAAATTAAAAACTGAAAGGCAGAAGTCAAAAAATAAGTTTGGACATGGTTGGTTGAACCCGGTCAAATAAATGTAGGATGATTAAAAAAAAAAAATATATATATATATATATATATATATATATATATATATATCTGTTGTTCCACCGACAGTCAGCAGATGGAGACAACAGACTACCCTTGACGCTGTCCATCTTTGGAGAATTTTTGTGTACTTGTGTGTGCCTGTAGGCATTGTTGGGAGGCCGAGGTCTGCCGATGGCCGTGCAGTGTGTGGCTCGCCCGTGGCAAGATGAGTTGTGCCTGCGCTTCATGAAGGAGGTGGAGGAGCTTGTGAAACAGAGCAGGATGAAGTAAGGCCTCAACCGTCGACGTCTGGACACTCAAGATGGGCCAGTCTGTGACGTTATTGTCAAATGCAACCGTTTCCTCTTTGCGCAGCTTGTGTGTATTTTAATGGAAAGAAGCGCAATACACCTGACACGCAATACCAGTTAAAAATACTTTGTAGAGCTATTGAATAAGAAACTGTGTAAACCTTTCCCTGGTGTGTAGCCTTCCATATGTAATAGTGGGGGGGGGGATGGGCGTGTGTCCCAATACTTTTGTTCATGAGTCTATGGTAGTCCATTGGAAGTATAGCGATTGGAAATACTGACAAAATGATGGTTCTGCAATGATAGGAAAGCAACTATACATTTTTTGTTGAAGGAATTGTTGTTGCATACATTGAAAGTGCAAACGGAATCAAACGGACCAAAACTTCGTGGGCTATTTTTGACAAGTGTGAAAATAGTTGGAGCAATAAAAGAAAAACAGGTTGTTAAAGGCCTCATGCTAACACATGATTCAAAACGGCATAGATGGGCTAACACAATGTTGTAATGTAAATGTTTGACTACAAACTGTTTTGCTTCACCCTAACCCTAATGTGGCGATAATCATGAGCTTGCACTTTTTGATTCTCTAAGAAAGTTTTGAAAAACGACTTTATTTACTGCACGACTGCATTATACTGCCCCCCGATGGCTAAATTGCTTACATCACAAGGCGCAGCAATAAATTAGTCATGATGCACTAAAATTCTATGCAATTACGTGAGTACTCTGTTTTGATAAAGTGTATTTTTTCATTTTTGCACTAAAGACTTGAAGTAAAACATGATAAAAATGATGCACTCCTGTTTTTGAGTTGTTTGAAGGATGTAATCCTGTAATCATTTTCACATCTCATTGACCTTTCTATGTCTTTAAAATGTTTAGACTTACACGATCATTGCTCATTTTTCCCCATTTGGGCCGTTCCATGATATGTGATGTAGTATTATTTTGAATTAAACTTTCTGTTTACAAACCCGCACTGCGACCGCTCACTGGAATGTCCCTAATTACAATTTCTTAGCTTTATGGGAAAAACGTGTCTCGTGTGGTCGTTATGAATAGTTATTAAAGCTAAAGCTCACGTTCTGCTGTATTTGTCATCTACTGCGCTCCATGTTTGATGGTAACTGCACAATCCACCTCTTTTTTTTTTGGGGGGGGGGGGGGTTCATCCAGTCGAGTCTTAAATGTGTTCTGCACCTTCTTCTCTGCCCCAAACTCTACCTTTCCACCTCACCTCGTCGTTTTCATCAAGCGCTCACATCATTTCCTCTCTCCTCCCCGACTCGTGAGTGATTGTAGCGCCTCCCAAGGTAAAAGAAAAGCGATAAAGCAGCCTAATGACACATGGCGTCTCCATCCGGCGCGTCGTCACATTACCCCGCGCCATTGTAAATATGTGTTTTGTGTTGGGTTTACATAAATTTACATATGTTCCTCCCCGGCTCTCGCGGGGACACCGAGCCATTAGGTACAGCGCTTCCGTTTTCCGTCACGTTCGCCCGACTGGGGGAAATGAGCGCAAAATAAAAAATAAAGAAAAAGGCGGGTAGCGGGAGCCGCAATTGAGAAGGTTGTTCCGGGCTCTTATCTTATCGGCGGCGCATGGAGAGAGCGAGTGGCTCTCGCTGTGCCACTCAGTCAGGGAGCGTTAAGCTTTAAAAGCCACCGGAGGGACTCGCCGGGTCCTCGGGGGAACCTGACATTGTTCATAAATCCCGGAGGCGCTGAGGACGTCTCGCGGTGGCAGTCGCAAACGTAACATGCGTTCGTTGTGTTTTGAGGATTTTTAATCAATTTATTATTGAATGGACTCGCTAAAGATAAAGCGCTGCAAAAACGGATTGGCCCCCTTCTCAGATTTGTATATTTCAGCATCAAACAGATGTAATTATCAAAATACTCTTTATATGGTTTCTAGCACCGGTGTCAAACTGAAGGCCCGGGGCCCAGATCCGGCCCACCACATGATTTTATGTGGCTCACGGAGGCAAATCATGTGTATCAACTTCCATAATTTTTTTTTGTTCAAGTCTGTACCAAAATTTCAAATTGTCATATCATAAATGATAACATTGAGCTATTGCAAGCATTTTTGTGCTACCAAACAACAATCGTTGGAAAAACCCATTAGCCTTGATTTCTGATTCCAAAACTAGTTCATAAATTTCATGTGTAAATATGATGAGGCGGCCATAATGGCCCTTTGAGGGAAACCGCAAGTACAATGTGGTCTGTGACAAAAATGAGTTTGATACCCCCGGTATACAGCATACACAAAACCAGTCGTCCAAATTGAAATCTTCACATAGAAAATTGGTTTACTTTATGTTAACATGTATGTGGGAGAATAACATGTATTATTAATTATTATTATTATTTTGTCCATTTGGCGCTAAAGCAGTGGGTGTCGAACTGTTTTGATCCAGGAACAGCTTTAAAATTATGTTTTTTTTACCATTTGAATCACAGTTAAAATTGTTGCACCATTCCCTGCATATTTGTTACTTTTTTGTTTATTTTTACTGGTAACAACTGGACCCTGGAGAGTTGTTTTATTTTTGATAGGCAAATCTGTTATTTTAAAAAAAATCGTAGCTTCCCGGAATGGTTTGTGTTTGACCTTTAAGTTTCACGTCAAAATGACAAACGTACTTGTGTGTGAGTTTGATGCTTGAATAAAACATACATTAAGCAACTCTGAGCTTGCACAAACGCATTTAAAGAGGGAAAAACTCAATGGAGAGTGAAGTCAACATCCTATTTAACGGAAGGATTTCTATACTTTTCTCCTCATTGCTTGATATGTGGCATTAGCCCCCGCCATTGGCGTCACGGCTTGAAAACTTTGCAGATGTCTCCATTTAGTGGTAGTTGTTGTGGTGTGAGTATTCCAATCCAATCCTGCCGGGGACGGAACGCAAAGCGGTGAGCTAGTGTATCGTGAAATGCGAAGTACGCGCCGTGATGGAGGAGGAACGGCGATCAGCCTGTTGAACGCATCCAGCCTGAACCGTCCGCCTTGATAAGAGCGCCAAACACCTCATTTCCAGGAACCTTAGGCTATAAGATCGGGTACTTCAAAAGCCATCCGGTCCCACGAGTAAAACACCTTGCTGTCGGCCCAACTAACCTGGGATGATTCTGTCTTAATGTCCCATTTCAGGGGCCAAGGAGCCCGTGGTCATTACGGCCGCTGCAGTAATGTGACACAGCGGGGGAGCTCCTATCGTTTCCCCAACATTTGTAGGACTACAGACGGGTTCCGTGGGAAGAGATGTTTCAAGAGATTGCCAATGAAGTGACAATATATACAATACATATATTAAGATTAAAAATACAACCAACAGTGACAGCAGGTAGCCTGGGGTTCAACCAATTAGTTGACTAGTCAACAAGTCGACTACGACTGTAATTTTCGGCCTAAAGAGCGCGCCTGATGATAAGCCTCACCCAGTACATTTGTAAAGGAAATACCATTTGGTACACAGCCGCAAGTCCCACATTGAAACCCACGTTGAAACATGAGATAATTACAAAGGAAGACAGAGCATAGAGTTTTCAAAGTTTCAAGACCTTAGCTTAGCTTAGCATAGCAACAACATGGTACATGGTAGCACAAAATGGGTTGGTAAGAAAAAAAATGAAAACATACCGGTAAAGGGAAAAAAAACAGCCATGGCAGCTACACAGTAGCAACATGGTAGGACAGCATTTAACAGAGCCAGTTAAAAAACAACATACCTAAACACTGAGACGCTAGCACGGCGCTTATGCTAGCGCACCGCTAACAGGGCCAGTTAAAAGAAAACATACTGGTAAAAATCACTGAGACACGGCAGTAACACAACGGCAACAGGCTAGCGCAGCGCTAACAGTACCGGTTAAAAAAAACATACCAGTAAAAGTCACTTCCTCTGCACATATATTCCACCGGTGTCACTCTTACCTTTTCCGCTCGAGTGCCCCCTTGTGGGCGTTAGAAAACAATCCACAAATTAGCCGCATCACCCACATAAGCCCCAGGGTAGAAATCGTGTGAAAAAATTCGTGGCTTATAGGCCGGAAATGACCTCTTATGAGTCGATGCTTAACACTTGAACTCAACTAATCGCTCACCACATGTTTTTGGCATCATGTCTTGCTATCGGCCAATTATAGGACTTTTTACTGGCCAGTCTGCTGCCGTCGCTGGGTCATAATGCTCTGTGGAGTAAAATGTCCGACCGACAAGACAACCAAGTCTGCGTGGGTTGGACATCACGATAAACAAGATGTTGGTAGAGAATAGCGATGAGCCTCGCTAGTTTTGGCTATTCCCATCGCCGGTAGATTCGTACCAGTGTTAAAAGGGAAGTCCAGTCGTTTGGATTAACAATGTATCCGATGGGTCATGTCATATGTACTGTACCTTGAAAATTTGAGGTTAATCCGATATCATTTATTGTTGTTTTGAGAAGATTTTTATCGGCAATTCTGAATTTTCACGGGCGCCGCCATTTTGGCGAGTCACATGACCTACGTGCGTGGATGTGACGTATTACGTGCGGAAACAAATGCTCGCTTACGTTGTGACACAATTATGGCCAGCGCTGATTTCTCGGATTTATCCTCATCCGATGAAGAAATGGCAATATCGGTTGATCGGTACAGATTTGAGCCGAGCCTTTGTGGGGGCAAGTTATACGTCACATCCGCGCCCATGAGAATTCGTAATTGCTGATAAAAATCTTCTCAAAACACCATTATATGATATCGGATTAATCGCAAACCTCTGATGGTCAGTAAAAAAAAAAACATTTTGATGATCAGTCTCTGGCCCACTTGGTCCAGTACCAGATGGCCGGCTTGGTGGCGAGGACCACCCTTGACAGGTTCGGCCCGTTTGCTTCATTCCATCGGCCGTCGCTTCCCAATGGCGGCGCGACGCTGTAGTGGGAGGAGAGCAACGGGAGATTAGCAGAAAGCTGATACAGGCGCTATTGAACAACAGCAAGTGTCAATACAACAGCTTCTCAATATCAGCAGAAGGGATTCCCAAAATATTCCCAGCAATTTTTTTTTTTTATTCCCCTATGACAGGATTAACAAGCGAGCTCGGTATGATTCTCTCCAATTCTGTGACTCAACAATTCCGTGATCCACTTTCTATCGGCTTTAAAGGCTCCTATCTGAAGTTCGGAAAGCTTACCCTTCGGACACGGGACGTTCTTTCTCGCAGTCGGTTCTGCTCCCCCCCCCTACCCGCCGCGCATTCACTAGTTCGTCAAAGCCCGCACCGTCGCCGAGCTCTCCCATCAAGCCCCTTTTCTGCACATCTGCTACGTTGGGGTTTTCCATTCTTCCCCCACCGGCGCCTTGATTGGCCCCGGGCCCTTATAGCCCAAATTGGTTTACATTGGAGAGATAAATGCTCAGCAAATGCGCTTAAAGACGTACAGTAAGAAAATGCAGACAGTGCGTGTCAGGATTATCACCCGAGTCGGCGGGGAGAAAGGAAGAGCGCCTCCGCGGCACAAAGCCGGGGGAGTCGGAGTGAAGCCTTCAGCAGATAGTCCGTCTCAGGCGCCCCTCAGGAGAACCAGCGCAGGATTTCACATTTGCATGCGAGGCTCTAATTCCTGGCATTATATAACTTTTCGCCAACAATCAAACTCCCCCTACAATTGTTGAAGTTGTATTTCGCAGGGGGAGAGCCAAAAGTGTGTAGTGACACTGCTGCTGAAAAAGTTGTGTTGTTGTTGTTTTGGCGGCGGCACATTGTCAAGACGCTCGGTTGCTGCACGAGACCACCTGATCAACACAGCACGGTGGGGCACGTACAGAGCCCCAGAAATGACATGAGGGTAAAAAAAAAAAAAAAAAAAAAGTACAAGAATGAAGTCTTTTTTGATTTTGATGTCACTGGATAAGTCATTAAAAATGTTCTATCTCACCCCTTGGCCTGTAAACAGTGGACCTATCTGACCTGTCAATCACTCCTACAATAATAGCCAATCAGATTGTCATATTGTCTTAACCCCTGTCTTGACACGCCCATCTCGCCGTATTGTCCCACAAGCAATGCTGCTTGTCAGTAGCGTGCGCTTGGAAAAGTTCATGTTACGAAGAAAATGGTCCTCAGATGCGCTTGGGGAACGTGCAATTCTGATGCTAGGTTACAAGGGGGCCGCTTGATTCATTTTCCAAAGCCTAAAACACAGTTGACGGAGTGCCTACGATGGATTAAGGCTCGCGTACAACTAAGTGTGGACAATATCAACAAACACAAGGCTGCATGTTCGAAGGTAAGTGAGGTAGAAGTATCTTCTCTGAGTTTGATTGAATTATTATCACTGCTTTATACATTGCAGGACAACAACTTTGACTTTGTTAGTGTATCACTGACCTGCTGAATGAAGTGTGTCATGTTTTATGCCGAAGAGTTGGCTTAATGATACGTAAATGCGCCATGTCATGCAAGAGAAATGTCTATTTGCTTATTTGTATCACATTGGACTTTTAAGACAGGGCACTGGCTTTCATTACGAGCCAAGTCAAATGAATACACCCACTCACTTATAAAGACTACAATGATATTCCTCGTTTTACTCTTTCAGAGTAAAAAGTACTCACCCTGCTTTACATGCGCAGTACGATTCCACTATTTTAATCCTGTTCGATTTCAATATGACGTTTGTGAGGCGTCAAACCTTTTTTGCATCGATCGCCAGCGTTTCGCTGCAACTCTGACATTGTGTCCGTCCAAAATCTTAATTCCGTGTACGTATCCTTGCGTGAAATAGTTGAGACCGCTCTGTAGAACCCTCTTAGACAAGTCTGGCGCATTTGGCAAAAAAACATATCGCAATGTTACCGGGAATATGCAATAGAGAATCCATTTTAAACCTGTTCTGTTCAGTCACCATTTTGAAAGATTGTGGGACATGGGAACTGTCGCTAAGGGGGGGGGGGGGGGGTTAAACACGGAGCTGAAGATTGCCAGTCGGAAAGGTCCATTGTGGTCCGACCCCCTGAAAAAAAAGCGTAGGACCCAGTCTAGCCAAGCCACTAAAAACAGGCTAGAACTGCCTCTGGGGGGCAGCACGATGGAAAAGTTGTGGTGTGCAGTCCCCAACATGAAGATATGCACAACAGTCATTTCTAAAATTATTTTGTGCCCTCCCCCGGTAGTCTCTAGCCCCCATTTTGAGAACCACCGCGATTGGACATCTCACTCCGCCGAGTGAAAGCTGGCAGGACTCCAGACCGTCAAGAGACCCTCCCTCTTGCACCTGCTGGGGGACACCAAACTTCTGCCCCGGTTGTGTTAAGGGCTGTGTGGAGAAAAACCCTACCGTGTGTTTGTGGGTTTAAATCCCCCCCCCCTCCAGCCCCCCTCCCTTTTACCCTTGTTCTCATCCCCACGACCTACCCCTCCCTCCAAACCAATGCCGCCCCTCTCCGACCTCCCGGCACAAAGCCCCCTCGCATCCAAACCGGCCCAGAAAATCACGGCGCACCATTCAATCATTGTGTTGTTTCTCTTTTTTTTTTTTCTTCACCCTCTCTCACCCCCTTTATGGTCCCACTAAAGGTTTTAGGCTCGCAGAGAAGGAGGGCTGTCACTGAGGAAACCTTAGCCATTGATGAAGTGACAGGCGCTGCCAGAATATGATCCTAATCCTGTTTCCAGCATTCTTTTAGGCCCGCTGGCATCGCAATTCCTCCACACATTCTCTGAGCTGTCAACTAGGAAAATCCCTCTAATAGCGCATTGCCGAGATACACATCAAAAGAGCTCCTGGAAACCTTCAGCGGCTTAGCGGGCACACACAGACACACGCACGTACGTACGCACACACACGCACACGCAGCTTTAACTTTCACTCCTACCGTGCTGCAAGCAAAACTCAAGTGTTGACGGTAAACGGACCTCATATTTAAAAGGATGTGAAGTGCGTGTGCTCAACGGACTGAAGTCTTGTGTAAACGTTCCCCTTTTACGAGAACGCTCACCGCTCGTCATTCTGTCCGGGAAAGTCATCTAATATAGTTTACAGCAGCGGCGGGCCTTTTGTGGGGACTTACCAGACTTAATCCACCTCTTAATACTACTACTAGTGCGTCACTCTTATAAAAACCATCAAGATTATAAAAGAGGGCCACATATATCATTCAATATTCAACTAATAACATGAGAAAAATGACAAATGTAAATAAAATACATCAAGATCACCACAAATACAGATTTTTAAATGTATAAATGTGTGCAAATTGCTGCAGGCACGTCAGGCAAATACAAATTGACCTGCTTAGATCAACCAATCAGAGGACAGGGAAAATGTGACGTCATCAAGGGCCGTCTGTGAGAAAGAAAGAAAAAGTTCCATTGGGAAGATATTTGAAGTTACGTGACTAGTGCTCCTCGTTGTGAAGGGCTCGGGGAGCTTCTGTTGACGTGGCAACAAATTGGCACTGAAAACTGATTGGACATTTAAAAGGAAAATTTAAAAATGACACTGCAAGAAGCACTTTAGCAATGACAAATGCCACAAAATTAATAGAACACACAGTTCGGGATGAATTTATTTAGTTTCACTGAGCAAATACTGGGCGGTGAAGTGAATCAGCTGGTTAAACCGTTGGTCTCACAGTTCTGAGGACCCGGGTTCGATCCCGGACCCGCCTGTGTGGAGTTTGCATGTTCTCCCTGTACCTGCGTGGGTTTCCTCCCACATCCCAGAAACATGCAACATTAATTGGACACTCTAAATTGCCCCTAGGTGTGATTGTGTGTGCGACTGTTTTCTGTCTCTATGTGCCCTGCGATTGGCTGGCAACCAGTTCAGGGTGTACCCCATTTCCTGCCTGTTGACAGCTGGGATAGGCCCCAGTACTCCCCACGACCCTTGTGAGGATGAGCGACTAAGAATAATGGATGGATACTATAATTTAGGTTGTAAATGTGTAGTAGGTCAGCTGGTGATGTTAGGAAAGAGAAAGAGGGGGGAAAAATCCAGGTGTGCGAACTTTGCTGACTGCATGAACCCTTTGGCTCCTATTTTATCTCCTTCTATTCTTACTTAATCCATCGATATCCCGAGCCAAGGTAATCTTCTTATGGCAAAAGCGTTCTGTTTTGGTGCAGCCCAACCTCAGTTGACAGGGTGGATGCGGATTGAAGGAAGGGGGGAGGGGGGGGCGTACAGATGGCTGCGACGCCTCCCGCTTCCTTCGGGATTAGCTCCAGCGCAACATCAAGCCGTGGGGTCTTCTCCCCCGTGCGCCGCGTCGTCAACGTCGCCGTCCAAGCGCCTCGGGATTATTAACGAGTGGCGTGACCAAAATGAACTGTGTAGCCAAAGAGGTCGGAGGTCATGCATGTGTGTGCACAGCATGACTTTTTCTTTTTTTTGTGGTTTTATATCAAAATCTACTGTATCTATGAAAAATATAAACCTGTTCTGACCTCCACCTCCACCTAATAAAATAAAATTCATGAATGTGACTCATAATAAAGACTCTTGTCCTATGGAATTCTTTTCCTTTAGGTGGGGCCTCGGAATGTAGCGATAAAACTTTTTTTCAGGCCAGGTATGAGTTTTGCGTATGATGCCGACACAAAAAAATGTAATTCTATTTTCATCAAATATTGTTAAAAGAAAAACCCAACAAAACAAACTTTCCTTGAATAGGACATAAATGAGACTCAAATGTTTTTTTGCAGTCTGCACTATTTGGTCTTTCTATAGCTCATCATAAAAATGCAGCTGTAATGTGTACAGGTATATTAAAATTCTCTTGGTTAAATATGACTTTTTGCCATCCCAAATTTCAACTTTAATTTTGTAAAAATAAGAAATAAAGCCTAAAAACTTGTTCATTTAAAGTATGCAACTTTACTGTCATATTTTTTTTTACCTTCAATAAAGCATAGCTTTATTCTTACATGAGTCCACCCCCCCCCAAAAAAAAATATATATATAGGTAAACAACAACAAAGAAGCAAACATATTTTCACCTGTCAGGCTTGATTTATTCCCTTAAATTTCACAGATAAATTACTCATTTTTTTTTCTTTTTACACAATTGAGAGATACACATCTTAAATCTACAGAGATATTATACATAGACTTTGCCTGCTCTTATTTAATCTTGCACATGTTTGCATTTAAAGCGACAAGTTGGAGTATTTTGACAGTGTCTCTGTCATTGCCACGGCAACTCGAGATCAATATCATTTTTCGTAGTACATCATTTTGGTGGACCGGCCAGGACTCGCGTAATTTTGCGCTAACAACGATGCTTTATTTCAAGTCATGGGATTACAACACAGATGATGATTTATTTTAGTTTTTTTGTTGCTTTTGTTGTTAACATTTAAGACATTCATTTATCAGTCGCTTGACTTCTTTAGTGATGAAACTAAATGTAAATAAAATCATTTGTATTTGGATTAAAAACAATTTCTATTTTATGCAGTCATCCCTCACATTTTGCGGTTCACTATTGACGAATTTGCTTTGTTTTTATTTTTTTAGTGAGGAGGAAGCAATTTTTTTATTTACTAAAAAAAAAAATCTATTTTTTAAAGTCAATTTTGATTGAGCAATAACACCTTACTTTGTATATTACCTTAAAGCTATGATCAATGATGGCAAGCATTTTTTTTTTTTTTTAGCCGAAGCTAAATTCGAAATAAACAAGCGTAACATCTTGGATTTCAGTGATCAGTGGCAACTTTTATTTCTAACGTGTTTGGCGTCACTAGCCTATGTGGCAAGGGTCCACCTGTAAACCTTGCTTGCGTCATTCAGTGCCATGTTTGCATGCATACAGTAGTCCTCGCTGAGAAGAGAATATTTCATATTCTGTAAGTGGAGTAGGGAACACAACAATATGCCCAAGTATAGAACACAGTACCCACCCCCCTCCCCTCGCAAATTTGCCTATTCTTGGATTTTTTTTTTTTTTTTGGGTGGTGGTGGAGGGCGGGACCTATCTGCTGGAATACTCACCTATTCACTCTTTTTAAATTCAGACTCTTGCAACAAAAGTATTGCTTTGGTGCTACATGGTGGCATTTTAGCGCCAAGGAAGTACCTCAGAACCTTGGTGTTTGAATGCCCCAGTTTTCATCAGATTCCTTTTTTAAACTTTTCTTTCCGCGTCTTTGAGCGAAGCTTTTCCTGCAGTATAACCTTTTTTGTTGTAGCATCTTGTCATATTTTTGGTTTTCTGTGACGGATTAATTCGATTTACATTATTTCCTATGAGAAATATTGATTAGGATTTGATTAAATGAGGTTATAGTTAGACGTTTTGCAATCAATTAATCTGGAAGAATAAACAAGGTTCCTCTGTATATTGATCTGACTTGAGTTTCATTTTGACATTAGTGCTTTGCCGTCTTTATGTGGCATTTATAAGTAATTACAAACCTCTTCAGTGGGGGCGTCACTTGCAGATTTTTGCTAATCTCGACAGGCCTCTCGGTCCGTATCCCCCAAGAATAGCGAAGGTTCACTGTACTGCACTTCAGTGGATTCTTTGAAGACCCGGCAGACACATGCTCACTATGGACGCCTTTAAACAGAACAAAGCCAGTTGGAAAGTTCAACTCGAGGTGGCCTCTGAAGGCCGTGTGAAGTTTTTGTGCACAGGCGAGAGGTTGAGTGAGGGAAAACGGGGGCCAATCCAAAGTCCCCGGGCCCAGATCGAAGGGCGAACACGGAGGGCGAACGCGCCTGGCATGGGAACGGCTTCAGTTGGGGAGCGTGTCCAATCCCAGCGAGGCCGCGTGCTGCTTGGCTCGCAGCCGCAGGTTCTCGATGCTGGTGGTCTTGCTATTGAGGCTGCCCGGAAGGCCGCCCGACGCCCCCGGCAGCAGCGGGCCGTTCCACACCTGCTGGGCCTGCGATAGCGTCTGGTAGTAAGACTGGCACGGCAGCGAGCCCAGCGGGGACGGCATGTTGACGTTCATGCCCAAGTAGGGCAGCGAGGACGGCGCGCTCATGTCGAAGGACGGGTAGTGCACCAGGTTGTTGGTGGCCGCCATGTGCTGCCGGAACTGCTCCTGGAGCCGGAAGAGGCTGAGAGGCGACGACGCGTACGAGTTGCTCTGGGCCGGGCCGCTCGTTACGCTGCCGGAGGACGGCAGGGCGGGCGAGCTCAGGGGGGAGTCTGAGAGACAGGACCGGGATTTTAGAATTAAGAAAAACTGTGTGAGAGGACGACACGAAGACAACGTTCTTACCTGATGTGGGGCTGAGTTGTTTGTAGGACGGCGAGCTTCCGGCGGGCTGCATCCCCAAGTGCCCCTGCGCCTCGTCCCTGGACCTCCCCCTCGCGTCCCCCCTCCCCGTGTCCTCCTCCGCGTCCGCGTTGTCCTCCGCCGCTGACTCTCCGTCCGACGGCTCGGGGGAAGTGACGTTGACCTCCACGTTCGTCTCGCCGGGCTCGTGGGACCTGACCGCCGCCAGCCTGTCCGACTCTGAGTGGCAGGACGAGGCGGAGGACGGAGGCGGCGGGGTCGCGCGGGTGTCGGCGGCGGGCGTGAGCTCGACCTTGGCGTCATCGGGAGACGCTTGGCCGGCTCCTGACGCCTCCTTCTGCTTCTGGAGCTGCTCCTTCTGCAGGCTGCGCTGCTTCTTGCGAAACTTGGCCCGTCGGTTCTTGAACCACACCTGAGCACACGCGTTGGAGGAGACGCGTCACGCCTTGTTCTTCACAATTTCAAACGCCGACATAGAGTTCTGAGGTTGCAGGTTTGATTCTGAGCTCCGGCCTTACTAGTGGAGTTTGCATGCCCTCTCCATTTTGTTGTTGGAGAACGTTATTATGACACTGCAGTAAATCTATTCGTGGAGGATTGTGGACCGAACCCTGCTATGAATAATGACAAAAATCATGAGTACCTGCCGATGTTGCAAAGACTGTCTAACTTCCGTTAACAACCCAGGCTAAACTTAGCTCCATCCTGATCTTAGTCTCTCAAAGCCCATACTTGACGCTAATTGCACTTTTCCGTTTATACTCGGCTTTTGACTTCATCTTGGGGCATCTTACGGGGTTCTATTCAGCGAACAGGTGAGCTAAGTTCCACAGAAAATATATCAGAATATTGTCAGAAGCAAAGGCTGGTAGAACTGTTAGCTCATGCTACTCAGTGCAAAGTCTGCAGCTCTGCTTACTCTTTGGCTTTGACGTGATTCAGTCAATCATGTCAATAATTGTATTTGTTTTTTCCTCCTCTAGATCTTTTGCCTCAACTGATCATATCGCAGAAGAGATTGTCGGTGGTTATGCTGATTGTTCCCAGTGTGATATAATAGTTATTGGCCGGAAGTGCAAAATGGTCCACTTTCACCAATGAAATGAAAGAAAAAGTCCTTAATCCATTACAGCCTCTCAAAGAAGCAAATATTTGCAATCATTCAAAAAAAAAAATCACTCTATGATGCAGTACATTATATAAAAAAAATACAGTAATGACACTTGAATTGCCACAATTTTTGCTTCAATTGAATGGACATTGTACTGATCTTGGGGGAAGTATAATACAGACATGTATGTATTGTACATTAAGGAGATGACACAGCATTATTAGTCATTCTTCGCAGGGGATAAAGAATATATGCTTGTGAGTATTATATTATCTGATCAACTATCCGATGCTTAAAGTGAACGTGGGGGTCAAAAGTAGGGTTAAAGACACAGTCAGCGTTTTTACCTGCACTCGCGCTTCGGGCAGGTTGGTGCACATGGCCAGACGCTCACGCATGACCACGTCCGGGTAGTGCGTCTTCTGGAAGGTCTTCTCCAGCGCCTCCAGCTGCTGGGCGGTGAAGGCCGTCCTGCTGCGCCGCTGCTTTCGGTGCTGGGAGCCGTAGCGGGCCTCCAGGATGATGTCTTGAAATGTGCAGCCGTTGAAAGGAAAAACAAGCCACACGGCACGTTTAACTGAGGCCGCCCAGGGAGGAAGGGGGGGGGGGCGCGACGGTGACCCCCACCTCGACACTTACCAGCCAGTCTTTCGGCCAGCGTGAGGGCGTGCACGGAGGGCCGGTAGTCGGGGGCGTGCTGCGCTTGCTGTGCCGCCTGTTGGTGGAGGTTGTACATGGCGCTAAGCGAGTTCATGGCGTGCAGGGAGTAGCCGTTGACCCCGTAGTGCTGCATGGCCTCGGGGGTCAGATCGGGCCCGGTCAGGCCTCTCTCGGCTTGCAGACTTTTGTTCAGCCAAAACCACAAATTATTTATGTTAGAAACACCTCGTGGCACACCAGCAGATTAAAATATGGAGACGCAACAGGTGAATTTTGCCTTCTGCCATCTAGTGGAAGAACATTTCATAGTTGAACTTTTGACTGCGTACAGTCGATACGATATGATGATTAAAGATATATTATTAATAAATAGTCATTTTCAGAACTATTCGCTGAAATTGAATACTTTACGGCATAAAAAAGATCTTATTTTTGCTCAGGTTTTCCATTCATTTTATTTATTCAGCTGCAACTGAAACTTATGATGTGTGTGTCATATGATATCATTTAGCTGTTTCAATTCATCTTTATCAAACACAGCCAAGATTAATAAATGAACAATTTCAAGTCTTAAATGAACTTGGCTGGTATGTTTTTTGGGGGGCTGACATAAAGAGAATGTGCAAAGTCCACACAGGAAGGCCGGAGCCCGGATTCAAACCCAAACCTCGGAACGCTTAGGCAGATGCACTAACCGCAAATCACATTTGTATTAAGTCCATGAATGGCAAAGTCAAAATATTACTTCAGATGAACAGAAAAAAAAGTACAAGAGTAACTTGTTCATTCGATTTTATTTTTTAAAAAAATCAATAACTACTAAATGTGTTCCATTAAACCAAGGCTGGACTTTTTTTTAAAAAATAATTAATTTAATAATTTCTCCTGGATGGGTTATAATTGCTACATTGTGAGGAACCATGCTTATTATTTATAATTTTGTTTGTGCCCACAACCCTTGTGAGGGTAAGCGGCTTGGAAAATGGATGGATGGATTTAGTTTGTGGTTGGAAGTGGATCATTTACACTTAAACACACAAAAATGTTGTAATTGGCCTCGATGTCATTTTTTTAAAGCAGTTTGGTTGCTTTTACAGCGGGAAGGCAAAACTGCTGCCACGAATTTCAAAAAGCTTCCCCAAAAAATAAATAAATGAATAAAATAAAATCCTCGCGATCCTGTGAATAAATTATGATAATCCAAATGATGACAATATATGGAATGTAATGCATTGCACTACTGATATGTGTACTGTGTACATACTGACTGAAAAACAAACTTTACAGTATGAACAAGGATATTAAATTCTATATTTCAAACTCTTAATTCACAAGTGATACAACGTTAAAGTTCAGCAATATAAAATTAAGGCGCAATATAACTAAATGTCACCTTAAGGGTACACAATATGTTGCAATGTCTTATTAATTAGGATGGAGAGGACAGAAAACATTTGTACATTCATCATTTTGGACTTTTCGATGAAGATTGAAATATAATTTCCACTGTAATGCAGTACACATAATTAAATGTTTTTCTGTGGTTGAATCAGAATGATTTGTTTCTTTTCCAAATGTCTTGCTTTGTGCTTGTTCTTGACTTCTTTCACGTTTGCAATTTATTATGGATTGGACATTTCGGACAATGGATAATGGACAATTATGGACATTTCTGAACGATAGAGATTGATAAAAAAAATGAATGTTTGTCATTTTTGTTGTCATTCCGACGACTTTTTATTTTTTAATGAGATATTTTGTAAATGGTCAAACACTCTTCCTAACATTTGCTTTGTCTTTTTTTTTGTTAGCACGATGACGCTGATTGTTACGAATTGTTACTGAAGGCTCCAAATAATAACTTTGTTTTTCTTTTCTGTGTGACCGTTTAACGCGTTTTTTCCTCTTTTCTTTCTGTTTTCTCCGACGTCCGCAGGCGTGACTGTCACGTTTGCGTGGGATCACCAATGCGACCGCAAAAGATTTGAACTGTATCGGCAGATGAATTTATCACGTGGCTGACACGTGAAAGGTCGAGCGTCAGCGTGCACGCGCAGGCACGCGCGTGTGTTTGAATCCGCTCCTAAAATATTTATTTATTTATTTTAACTACAGCATCCCGAGGCAGTTTTCTTGTAATCAGCACTGTGTGAAGATGCATTGAAGAAGAGAATAGGAAAAAAAAAAATTCAAACATAATGTTTATCTCCACCCCCCCCCCCCCCCCCTTGGGTCTTCTGTTCAGGACAATTTGGCTCCGGGCTGTGATTTAACCCTCATTATGCTAATTGTCGCGGATTTATGACTTTCATAGCTTTTGGCTCCAGGCGTCAGCTTTGCATTGAAAACATCATGGTGGGGGCTGGCGGGGACAAAAACATTTTAATTGACAATTAACCCGTGTGAGGTGACGTGCGAGCCTATAATTAAAAAAAAAAAAAGATTTGTGAAAGGGAAAGTCAAATTAAAAGTACTGCGTACAAAATATTACTTTGTCAATTCTGGAAAGAACATTATTGTCAACATTCATTTTTGATATGCATAACACCACTGCTGCTTTCTTTTTTTTTCGTCATTTGAGTCACTAAATAGACGAACAAATAATGTAAAATAGATTTTTTTTGTTTTGCTTAACAGTTCAGTCGTGTTGTATTATGCTGCTCTCTTCTTAATGGGATTTGTAGTTATATACAATATGAGCATTATGGCATTGGGACCATTAAAAAAATGAGGCCTGAGAGTTTTGCACGGTGTCCATATAAGTGAACTTTAAAAAAAATACGTTTTTTTTTTACATGAACAAAAAGAATAACCAAATTTGGATATGTCATTTTTGTGACCAAAACACATTCTTTGAAGTGTTATTGCAACTTACCTGTGTCCTTTCTCTTCGTACTCTTCTAAAATGAAATAATCTCCACCCACTGTTGGTTATTGTCCTCCTAAATGGTCTCGTCAAAAATCCTCGTATTTGTCATGATTGTTTTTTTTTTTTTTAACAATATGTAATTTAAATGTTTCCCTTTTGAGTTGGTGCCGACATCCTGCAAACGTCCCGTGTGGTTCCCGAAAAGTGGCGAAGATGCTTGCGGCGTCCATCTGTGGAACCTTTTAAAAGCGCGCTGGGCCTTGCGACGTCGACAGCGTGTCGGCCAATCACGTCTCTCTCCTCCAGCTCGCAGCCCCGCCTCTTTTCCGCCACTGAAGTTTAGCGTACGTATCTTATTTATTAGTTAAATCCATGACAAATTTGATCAATCTTACTTATTAATATTACCTTATTGTGATTTTTTAAATTTGGATGCAAATGAGTTGATTATACATATTTCACATAAACATCACAATAAACGATCATTAATTTCTGATTCTAATTACTATTTATTTCGCTCAACATTGTAAATTAATAGATTTATTTTTTTTGCATTTGAATATAAATGTGTAGACATACATTTTATGTTCGGAAAATAAATGTGCCTTTTTGGTTTATGAAAAAAATCTATCTTGTTATTTTATGGGTAATCAAAGAGAGAAACGTTTTGTAAATGGTTTAATTAATTAGGTCCTTTTTTAATGTAGTTTTTTTTCTTTTCTTTTTAGATTTATTCGGTGCCGACATCCGCTGCCGGGCTCCTGCCTCCAGCTTCTCCCGGTCGGGCCCCCGAGGGATTTATTTGGGGGTTCGGGATTTGGTAGACAAGACTCAGCCCCCTCGACCCCCCCTCCCCCCCCAAAAAAAAATGTCTTGAAATGACTGCTGGTAAGAGGATTAAAACAATAATGCCCCGCTCCTCTTCAAGGTTTTTTTTTTTTTCCCGTCAAAAGATTTCTTCTCCGTGAGGAAAAAAACGTTTAGGTTTTGGAATTAAGGGCAGCGAAAAGAAGGAGACGAAGTAGCCTTTTAATGTAAGTAAAGCTTGCATATTTTGTGGAGTGCAGAGTGAGAAACAAAAAAAAAAAAAAAGTAGGAGTTGCGGGGGGGCAGTGCAGCGAGGTGAGGTGCCAAACTTCATTGGAGATGTTTGGACACATCGTGGGAAAGGGGGTGGGGGGTAATGGGGGATAGGAAAACAACCTTTGACATTTTTGTTTTAGTGCCCCCCCCCATGCAAAGGTATAGCATGTTTTTTTTTAATATGTGTGATAATTTCTTAATTATCGGTTAAATGGAACGTCATCAAAGGAGAACCACAGTAATGTCTAAAATGGAAAATCTAATCCTTTTATTTTGAAGGGGAAAATAATTTCTCGTTTTTGTAATGTAGTAATGTATCCGTCCATCCATCCATTTTCTTTTGCCGCTTATCCTCACTAAGGTCAAGGGGAGTGCTGGAGCCTATCCCAGATGTCAGCTGGCAGGAGGTGGGGTGCACCCTGAACTGGTTGCCAGCCAATCGCAGGGCACATTGAGACAAGCAGCTGCACTCACAATCACACCGAGGGGCAATTTAGAGTGTCCAATTCATGTTGCATGTTTTTGGGATGTGGCAGGAAACCGGAGTGCCCGGGGAAAACCCACGCAGGCACGGGGGAGAACATACAATCTCCACACAGGCAGGGCAAGGAACGAACCAGGGTCCTCAGAACTATGAGGCCAATGCTTTACCAGCTGATCCGCCGTAATTATGTATAATGTAATCAAAATACATTTTTAATGACAGTACTCACGTGATTTTTTTAATTATGAATGGCTGACCTATAGATAGATAGATAGATAGAATGCAAAGGAAGTGAGGCAAAGTGAAAATATGTAAATGCTTCTGCAAAAAAAAGTCCAGCGTATGAGTTACAAAACTTGTATGAGGCAAGCATTGAGCCACCGCAAATGTGCATCAGCTTGTGTTTGGATCCAAATGATGTTTTGGAAGTCAACACTGCTGTGATGAGATTTGGGGCCAAAAAAAAAAAAAGGAGTCGCAGAATCACTTGTCGTCTTCTGACTGATTTATTCACATGTTGCAGCTTGTTGGCTTTCCATTGTTTCGCTCAGTGATGCCGATGACGATGCGGCAGCGGAAGTTTTCGCTCCCCTCCTCGCCTCACCTTCAGGATGCTAAACTTTCCCTAAACCTGGAATTCATCTGAGATTTCGCTGGATTTCCCGGGCGCTCTCATTGTCCCGCGCCCCCCTTTAAGCTCCTCTCCAGATCGAACTCATCGCCTTTCCTCTCCGTCATCCTCTTCCCGCTTTGCAAACTTCATCCCCGCATCAGGACTGGAGGCGGCTCAGCCGAGGCGATTTATGAACCTCGTTGGGTTTTAAATCGGGTTTTAAAAGGCGAGAGGATGTTTGCAGTTGCGCCGCTCCGGCGGCGGCCACTGTCGAGGAAGGAGTTGATGCCGTCAGCCTCGGCGCCCCCGTTTACCTTGTATCATTAAGCTTTCTCCAACTTCATGAATATATTAGCCCGCGTGCGCTCGCCGCCGAGGTTAGCCCTGGCGCACGTGCGCCGGTTCGGGTGAAATTAATCATTTTGATGCATGGCTCAGAATGAAGCGCTTCCAAGGGACTCCTGTGACCGGAGTAACAAAAGCGAGCTGCCCCTGGCCTTCACCTGATTTGCGACTTGCCTTCAAGCTCCGTGGCGACGTGTCGTCGTGGTCGGAGATTCTGCTGTCGGGGAACGACGCCGCCGAGGCCCACGAGTGCTGTCGGATGGCAGCTGACAACCGCTGTCGAGTGAAATATGAGGTCAGGCCCTGGAAATCCGGGTACACACGTACTGGTTTTGGACATCTTCGCTGATTTGGGAAATGTGTGGGACCCCACACAATTGAGTAAAAAAAAAAAAAAAAAAAAAAAAAAACATCTTTCTGCCATTATACAGTGGATTTTAAAAGTTTACACACCCCTGGTCGAACACCAGGTTTCCCCCTGGCCCCTTTTATGTGCCGCTGATTAAGGCCAATTAAAGTTCAGCTGATCTAGTCAGCAGTTCATAACAACATTTTAATTTTTGTTTTGCTTTCGAGCTGAGGCCTGAAAGTTGTGTTTTATGCTTCTGCTTTTTGAAACTGTTCATAATTCGCTTTACCTCGACGAAGGCCAGAGTTCCAGCTGGTAAAGATCCTTTGTCTCGGTTTTGTGATGAGCACCAAACGTACCTTTTGGATTCATGGCTAAAGAGTTCAACCGTGTTTTCATTGGACCATGACACATTTTCCCACTTGTGTTCCGGGTGGTCTTGACATGGTTCAGTGACATCAAGCTTGACCTTTTAGGCCCATAATCCTGTCACGTATACTTGGTGCAAACACAACACTACTCATCGTTAAAAGAACATTATGATCCCTACAGCTAAGCACGGTCCTGGCAGCATCATAATTTAGGGCTGTGCCCTCCCCCCCAACTGTCATCTGGAACTGGGGCCTTACAAATCGTGGATGGAATTATGAACAGTTCAAAATAGCAATCAGTGTTGGGGGTGGGAAATAAAGTCTGACTTATGGCTGTTAGTTAGACCGATATTCGGACTGTTGTCCTGACAGCGAACCACTTGCCTGATTTGTTTGGCACCGTTTTTGTTTTGTTTTTTTAACGCCAGATGCTAACCCACCCATTTTTGTCCAGGCTCGGGAACAGCTGAAATTTATTTAGTGTTTGTCAGCGGTTCTTTCAATAGTGGCAAGGATGCGCTGACTCCAATTTAACATGAGATGAATTCTGAACAGAGCCACAACCCTGTTGTAAGAGGATGTGCGCACTTTTGCAACCACATCCACAAAGTTACTTTTATTTCCCTCTCAATTTTTGCGTTTCATTAATTGAGTTGTTGGTAGGTCATAGGTCACATAAACCCTAGAGAACCCACGGGGTCACAATTTTAAAAGAGGATTTAGATGTTTTGGGTTCTCTAGGGTCAAAGGTGGGGGGAACTCTTTTGAAAACGTTTACGTTGGGTTAATTTTTGGAATATCGCATAAATTTGGTCTGTGTTCACTTTTTATATGTAATGCAGTTCGTCATGCACGGCAGATGTAGAGCGACCATATTTTCATTGAATATCAGGCGTCTCCTTCACTGATCTAAAAAAAAAAAATTGGCCACCAAAACTGAAGCCGCCATCCGCCATCTTGATACTCCCAAAACAACCATGCCAACCTGTACAGCGACAGCGATTAACTGTGAGAAAACATTCCACGGGTAAGTTAGAGAGATTTACTTTGACACTGTTAAAGTTTGTTTGTAAAGGTTTTTTTTTTAATTTTCTGATGATCTTAATTTACTTGAACAAAGTTTTGTTTACGGTTATTGTTGTTCGCTGTTCACTGTTTGCTTCACCTTTATAGGCCGACGGTTCTTCGTGAAAAAGCAATGTCAATGTTTTCCCAAACTTCATCAGTGGATAAGCAAGAAAACATATTTTCTGCGAATTTTTTGATGAATTTCATAATACAGAACTCTGCAAATTGAATTAGATTTTCAAATTGGAGGGAACGAGTTTCAAATTTCTGTCTGAAACAGGACGTCGCAGAGAAAACAAATGAACGATGCGTTTAGCATGTATTTTCCCATTGTGAGTCCTTATTTCCAAAATATATCTAACTGATTGACTTAAAATTTAATGTTTTTATGACAATATGTTATGATGATAGTGCTTCACAACGTATTTTGGGAAAAGTTAACATGTCACGGAAATCAGGCCCCAGGTAATATGCAAGGTTTCTTGGTAGTCACGCTGTTATATGTCTTTCCTTTGCACTTAGCCTTTTTTGGCTTACCAAGTCAAATTAAAAATCCTTCATGTTACCACAACTGAAAAAATGTCAAGCTCACACGGCCAGTTTTAATTCAACATGCCAAACTTTGAGAAAAAAACCCCGGCATAATTCAACCTGTAAACCATGTCCACCACACGTTTTGGGAGGACCAAGATGGCGGCCAACTGCCTTCAACCAATCGACATACCCCTCAATGTGTATGCTTTATCCAGTCTTTTTTTCTTTATGATCAATGGTTTCCTCATGCCAACTGGACGTCTGTTGCAGTACCGAACCTGACCTGTGAGAGGCAGCATCGTGCCACATGGAATCTGAGCTCACGTAAAAATACAAAAAAAGGAGAAAGTGTAATAATCCTTTTTTTTTGTGAAGCCTATCATCAACTATTCAATGGGGAAAAAAACATTCTGTATGTATGTACACAGGAATTATACTGCAATCAAATCATCTGTAAAGAAAAAAAAAACATTGGCGCAAATGTCCCCAGGATGGCTAAAGGAGGAAGTTTTTCTGGACGGGCAGCAGACACGCTGACGTGCGCAGTTAAGCGGCAAAGCAGCTCCACCACATCCTGTAACGACATTTTCCGCTTCTGTGAAGGTGACCCCGGGCTCTCCTCCCCGAGTTTATCCCGGCGCGATCCCGCGGAGGCGAGCTGAGGCCGCTCTCGCGGACTTTGACGCGCGGAGGCCGGCAGGTTTGTTTCCTCCCACTTTCTCAGAGCCCGCGCTTCGCTTGTGCCCCTCGGGCTGCGGCCCAGCACAAGGGTCCCTATTGTCGGGCCCTAATCCAGGCGATACACAGCTTTAGCAACACGGTGGGATAAAAGCCCATCAAACCACTACTTTACGGGGGGAAATCTTCGCTAATCCCTTGCTTTATCTAAACAAAAGGAGAGAAACAAGAGGATAGAAAGAAATTGTGCAGACGCGGGGCAAGAGCGGGAGCCCAGATGCAAAGAAGTAGTTTCGCTGGAGAAGCTAACCATTTTTGACAGGCTTTCAGGAACGGATTGACACAAAACGGACAACCGGGATTCCAAAATGGGCCCCATTCAGGGGTCCGTCTTTATTCTCAAATTGAGCTTCGAGATCCTCCATGCGGGATATGTTGAAATTAGCCAGATTCGATTCCAGAGCCGTAAAAGGGAATTTGCGAAGGGGGCACGAGGAGATCTTCAACTTTGGCTCGGAGGAGAACGTATGGGAATGTCCTTAAAAAAAACAAAAAAAAAAGCTCCCGGGTCAGGAATAATTGAGCCAATTGCGTGTGTGGGAATTCCCCCAAAAGACGCTGAATGGCAGCGACAAACCCTAATTCTGTTCAGACCAGCTGGCGGACGCGTCGGCCATTGTTCCGGCGGACCTCCCGTGTATATCAACGCGCGCCATCTCGCTGCCGGCACGGCGGGCGAATCCCCGCGACCCCGATTCGCGGCCGATTCCAATTTGCGCCTCGGCCTTCCGAATCCCAAGCGTGGCGTCGGGCAAATGACCGAGTTGCGCACTCCATTTTCCCACCGTCGCGCAGATGCACCACCGGTGGACCGTTTCGGGTCCCGAGGAGCCCCTGCAGAAATTGAGAACAGGTCGCTTTTGTTCTGCTTCTCTAAATCCGTCAGCTAGCATCGCTCGGAGGCTCTCGGGTGACGACGATCATTTACTAGCTGCCACTGCTGTCCTCACGAGACTTTAAACGACACCAAACTTTTGGATTTTAAAGTTTCAGATACATTGCGGGTCCAAACGGAGTTTGCTGGAATGCTATTTGTCGTCCCCTCTACCCCCACCCCTCAGCTCTTAGCACGGTGCCTTGTTACCCCCTGGCAGGGGGTAATTAAGAGATAACAGGCTGGGGACACTCATGAGGGAATCAGTGATTAGTGATTCATTACACAAGCTTAGAAAGAGCAAAAAAAGGAGGAAGTGGTCTAGTGGGTGTATGTGAAGTGGGGGTGGGGAGGGGGGGGGTGATGTTTCTCCTGGAGAAATTGCCAATGGATTTATCGGGGAGTAATTAACAATCACCCAGGGAAGGGGGGCTCCCAAACCTACAGCAGAGTATGACAGAATGGAGCTGAGACAACAATATTACTGGGATGATTTCAATAGTACATTTGCAAAAATGTGACATTTTTTCCACATTCTGTTGTGCGCTGGAATGCATTTTTAAGAAATTTGAGAGAAATTACAGTATATCACTTCTATCCTGTTCATCTGAAAAAAGAAAAGGGCTGCTTATATCTGTCTTTTCGGCGGATCAGCTGGTAAAGCGTTGGCCTCACAGTGCTGGGGACTCAGGTTCGATCTGTGTGGAGTTTGCATGTTCTCCCCCGTGCCTGCGTGGGTTTTCTCCGGGCACTCTGGTTTCTTCCCACATCCCGAAAACATGCAACATTAATTGGACACTCTAAATTGCCCCTAGGTGTGATTGTGAGTGCGGGTGTTTTTCTCGATGTGCCCTGCGATTGGCTGGCAACCAGTTCAGGATGTACCCCGCCTCCTGCCCGTTAACAGCTGGGATAGGCTCCAGCACTCCCCGCGACCCTTGTGAGGATAAGCAGGAAAGAAAATGGATAGATGGATTTTGTCTGTTCAGGGTAACGCGGTGAGCGGAGCGGGCGGCACCCTCTCGCCCTCCACTGGCCAGTTGTGTGGAAATGGAGAACTCTCGCCCTCTAAGAACAAGCGCACGGCACACACAATGGCTGCCATCCACAATTTGACTCGAGTGATCCTATAAAGTCCATATTCCCATCTTCATAGTCCTCCCAAAGCCAGGCTCCCATCCAGGAGTAATCCTCTCTGGTCCCCATGAGCCGCACAAAGCGCCGCGCTCTTACACGGAGAAGTTGGGTTTTCTCCGTCTGTTTTTATCTGATTTGGGAGCACTTAGAAACAGCTCCGAGTCTTTACGCCAGTCAAACGGACGGGCGCTACGATAGTGCGAGGGACCTCGCGACATCTGTCTTTTGTCGTCAAATCTGCGCTAAAGCATCCGAGGGTCATGCGGATTCCGACATTTAGAGAATTAAGGCTCATCTGTGCAGCTTAAGTGCTGTCTTCTCTTAAAGGCCTTCATCGCAATAATGGCCGCTGATATTTTCAAGTTAGCGAGCGCGTAACGCTTCTCCCGTAAGCTTTATTACTGTACGGTGTTGTTTTGTGAAATGAGCATAGGGGATTGTTTTTATTGTTGCTTTATAATCTGGTTTTAGGCCGCGCTCTGCAAAAAGCCTTCTTAGAAAGGCTTTGGCTGACCCCCAGGGAAGGGCCGCATGCGGCATTAGGCAAAAGAAAATGACGACGGGACGTCTGCAG
Organism: Syngnathoides biaculeatus; assembly: GCF_019802595.1. NCBI lineage: Eukaryota > Metazoa > Chordata > Actinopteri > Syngnathiformes > Syngnathidae > Syngnathoides > Syngnathoides biaculeatus. The sequence goes on along the minus strand of NC_084646.1, from coordinate 13,435,743 downwards.
AACCGAAGGTGCTGGATGGGCTCCCTCACGGCGCTTGGCAGGTATGTCGGACCCCGGGGGAGCCAGCAATATTTTATTTCCAACGTGTACCATGGACTTTTTTGACGGAATGAGGTCTCGTCATTTTGTCAATTTTTATTGGGCAGGGTGGCGGTGATTAGGAATGTTGCAGTAATTGTATGACACGTACTCCATTACTTGTACTCAAGAAGAAAAGCACCCTTTGTAAAAATTATTCCTACAATTCAGAATAAAAACAATAATATATATTTAACAAGTCAATAACAGCACACAAATGACAGCATTTTGTGCTACGCAAAAATGAAACCAACGTTTATCATTTCAAAAACTTTTTAAATGATGCGGCAGCTGATGATCTTAACCACTGGGCCCCGCTGAACTACTTGCGCTGATCCAAATTTTTTGAGCGAGTGCAAGTCAACCTTTTCCATGTCATAACGTTTTCGGAAGTCACATCACAGCAGGGGTGTCAAACTCATTTTTGTCTCGGGCCACATTGTAGTTACGAGTTCCCTCAGAGGGCCGTTATGGTGAAACCATAGATACCCTGAATTGCCTCATATTTACACTTGAAATGTTTAAACTACTTTTGTCAAGTGGAAGGGGTTTTTCAACCATTATTCATGTTTGGTAACAAAAATATCCCAACATTATCATTTATGATATATGACAATTTCAAAAGAATCACAGATTTTGACACCGATGATTTTGCCCTTTGCGGGCCACATAAAATTATGCGGCGGGCCGGATCTGGCCCCCGGGCCTCGAGTTTGATACACGTGCATTACAGCATGTAAAGTTCATAATTTTCACGCTACGGTGCTACACGCTGGTTGCCGCTGTCACCAACGGTGCAGGGGCGGACCCAAATGCAGGACTCCAAGACGAGGACATGATGCTAGACGTGGTTTTATTTTGGAAGCGGGTCAATACCAAAAAGCAGTCCAAAATAAGGCAGAGGCACAACAACAGGACGCTAGACAGGCTCCAAAAAGACATTCAGCAAGGTCCGATGACTGTGGTGCAAACGGGAGTAACCAAAGGGGGTAGAATCGCTGTGACGAGGATAGCTCAACACTTACTCTCAGTGGTGGAAAATCCAAATAGCAGTGAACGCAACACACTGACACAAGGCAACGAACTGGCAACGCCAGTTGACAAAACTCCAAACTTAAATACATGGTCGAATTAGAGTCCACATGGAAAACAGCTGTGGCCGGCGACAGGTGCTAAAAGTGACACCGCCCAGAGCGGTGGCCAGGCCACGCCCCTCTGACAGTCGTCCAGCCTTGCTCATGACAGCGATATTGTGGGCCAGCTAGCCGGCCCTGTGCAGACATATTTGAAATCTTATTAAAGAGTTTCTAGTCTCAATGATATTTGATAGGCCAGGAGTTTAATTATTCTGGGAAACTCCTGTATCTTTTATTACTTTGCTGGCCCAGTGAGGTTATCAAAATATTCAGAAGTCAAAGCTGTGTTGTTTTTTGTGTTTCGTTTCTAAGAATAAGTAACAGTGATACACGCGGACACGATACACTTGCTAATATTCGCACGTTTGAGTGACGCGACGTGATTATGAATGAGATTGAAAGAGCAGCGAGTGTCACTGAAGATGATGACTGTGCAGTTAAAGGACGCATGGAGGCGTCTCGCTCGCACCCGTCCCCCGAAATGATAAAGTGGCCGCTTTCACATTGTGTGCGTGCGTCCCGTCCCGTCAGATGGTTATGAATAATGTATTGATAGCCATCCGCCCCCACCCCAGCGTGTGGTATAGTCCTCACAATCCCGCCCGTGTGTGTGTTGTTGTGTTGTGTTTAGTCAGCCCAGCTGGCGGGGGTCTCTCTCTCTCTCACACACACACACACAACACACACACACACACACACCACACACACACCACACACACACACACACACACACCACACACACACACACACACACACACATTATGTGTCAGTCCCACGAGAGGTGTGTGTGTGTGTGTCCATGTTCTCCTTTCATTCATCAATCAGCAGGCCAAAGTGTTTAACAGCAACAATGAGGCTGTTAAGAGGCCCCTCAGCACATGGCAGGAGTGCTGATAATTACCCAAACATGAAGTTGTCACTCTTGACGCACTTCCTCCTCAGCATCTCCCCCCACCACCACCCCCTCCACTTTTTTTTTTTTAAATGGGTGCCACCGTGACACTGGGATGGACAGTAATTGCCTGGATTGATTTTTAACAGCATGTTCATTTGCCCTTTATTTGTGTGAAAGGAGAGTTTTTATACAGCCCGTTAAATACTAACCCTACAGTATGTTTCCCGTCACGTTCGCTGGATTTAATGCGCGACACATCTTTTTTTGGTGCCCGTTTCAAAGCAATGCTTCACTCCTTAACTGTAATTACTAAGATTTATTTGATCAGGATTTTTGGAGCCGATCACCGAGTTGCAAGTTGAAATAAACCAATCGCTGCTCCGACCACAAGACGGAGCAATATATCTATTTACCGTATTTTCTGCATTATAAGGTGTACCCTCAATGATTGGCCCATTTTAATTTTTTTTTTTCATATATAAGGTGCACCACATTATCAGGCGCATAGAATAGACGCTACAGTAGAGGCTGAGGTTACGTTGTGCATCCATTAGATGGAGCCGCACTAAAGGCTCAATATGGATCCATATATGAGGCACACCTTCGGCTTTTGAGAAAATGAAAGGCTTTTAGGTGTCCCTTGTAGTGCGGAAAATACTGTAAATAACCTTTTTAGCCACTTTATAGTTGAACCTCGGTTTACGAATTGATTTAGTTTCATTTACCCCGGTTGCACCCCGAAATATTTGTAAACCGACGTGTTTAATGTTTCCCGCTTAAATTAATGGAAATGCACTGAATCATTCCAGCCCCAAAAACGAATACCTTTTTTTTTTTTTAATCAGCATTTGGTAACATATAAATCGTGCAATTCGGAAATAAGTGACAAGACACTAACTACTAAAGTATAAGGAAATAACACACTATATAAACACGTAAAAATAATAATTAATTGACTTTAATTAAAGAGAGGAAAAGTGAGGAGTGTTCCCTCATTATATCAGGAAAATGTGGAAATTGGGGATTATTTCTACCATTACAATCACAAATTTGAAGTAGAACTTTGTAGATTTGGAAGGTCGCAACTGCTTTCCACATGACGGTAAATAAACAATTTTTTTCCGTAATCAAACATACACGATTACAAGTAGAAAGTTTTCGGAATAAACGAGATTGCGTCGGCTGCGACGTCTTGATTCTTGGGTGCGATCAATGACTTCACTCGTCGGATCGGCGATCTATGACATTACTGTTGATCACAAAATGTGCATAAAATGCTAAATATTAGCCAGTATAATGTCACTGATCAGATCAGTGGATAAAATTAATCAATTATTAATTTATCATTGTGTATATGATAATTTTATGTTGTGGGAAACAAGCCCTGCTGCATATTGACAGCTTACAAGACAGAAAGGTGTATCATGTACTTTAATTGCCTTTAGGTGCCACAAAATGGTGACAAAGGACTACTTTTGTCCAAATGAAGCTCCTCAACTCACTTCAACATATCCTCGGAACCCTATTTCAAATACTCCCATTTTTAATCAACTGCCTTCTTCAAGGCCTCGTCAAGTCCTGAAATGTTTTGAAAAAACATGTATCAAAGATAAAAATAGATTTAAGGGAGCCAAACAAAACTCACAAATGTCATTCACTAACAGGGGCGGCGCCAAAGCACGTCCACGGTGTGTTGGGAATCATCGGGAAAATTCTGGATTTCCCCTCAGTGACGATCGGATTCCAGGAAGGAAAAAGTTTGATCAGCAGACTTTGGGGTCGGGTTAGTTGTATTAATTGTCAGCCACAAAGTTGAAAATGCGACGTTGAGAGGTTTTTATCGGCGGCCAACAGCGCCACACAAACAAAGTCGACAAGCGCGATCGCATCGCCTGGGAACTCATGCCGAGGCTAATCCATGATATTGATCAGTGCCTTTCCTATGGGCCCCGGTAATCCATCAAGCTAACAGTGTGGGATAGGCCTAATTTATATCATCTGAAAGGTGTAATCAAAGATGAATGAGCCCTGGCGTGATAGAAATGTGCGCTGGGTCATAATTTCCGGCCTCTGTAAATAATGTTAGAAGAGGCTCGAGAGAAAGTACAAGTACAATCTATATTTCAACTTCATGCAATTAGCGCAGTGAGAACTACATTTTTGAATTCCTGCAAAAACTTCAGGAGAAACGCTTTTGAAATAGCACAAAACGGAACATTTATTTTTTTCAAGTGATTCATCCACACAAGGATATCCTTGATAGCAAAATAGAAAAACTTTGGGAATAGAAAGAACCTCAAGCTACTTTCATCTATCCCTTTTCCTAGCCGCTTATCCTCACAAGTGTTAAAAGAGTGCTATCTCAGCTGTCAACACACAGGAGGCGGGGTACGCCCTGAACTGGTTGCCAGCCAATTGTAGGGCACATCGAGATAAGCAGCCACACTAGGGCGAATTTAGAGTGTCCAATTAATGTTGCATGTTTTTGGGATGTGGGAGGAAACTGCAGTGTCCGGAGAAAACCCACACAGGCACGGGGAGAACATGCAAACTGGCAGGACTGAGATTTGAACCCCAGTCATGAGAACTGCGAGGCCAACGCTTTTCCATCTGATCCACCGTGCCGCCCCCTAACAAAATATGAATCATGGATATCAACAAATTGATGGTGCGTATTAAACATAGGTAGAAGGAAGTTCCTGATTTTGGATGGACTATTAAACCCAAATGGCTGGGATTTGAACACCGGTCCACAAAACTGTGAGGCCAATGCTTTCCAGCTGAGTCACCATGCCTCAACGTACTTTATTTAATTTAAATCATTCACAGCAGATTCTTTCTCTTTGCAAAACTTTAATGACAGATTTGAATGTTTAAAAATTGCCTGTGGAGGTAATGAAAGTTTTCCCATCTTTGGCAGTTTCCACTTCCATAATTTCTTATGGGAAAAAGAGGCCTGCTGTACATTCCCCTACTGCATACAAATACAGTAGATGTATTGAAAACATGACCTAAAAGCGTACCTGAGGCGTCGCGTGAAAAGCAAATAGCGTCTTAATCTTACACAAAAGCGCGCTAACGCGTGCGTATCTTCGCCGAATTAACGGACAACAACTATCGAGGGGGACGTGTAACGTGTTGACCCAGGAGGCAGGAAGATGGCGGCGCAGCGAGGGAGTGGCTGTAAATATATATGAATGTTTCCCCCGCTTAAGAAGTGCAACCCCTTAAATAAGGCCAGGAATAATCTGTTTCCCTCGTCGCGGTCGATCCAGCCGAGGGATTTGCAGAAACATTCGCCAGTTTGACACAGATCTACATAATCATTTTAAGTTCCTCGCCGCTCCTTCCAATGATTCTGCTGCTGTCACTTTAGATACTGCTAAAACTGATTTGGGCGCCCTAATCTCCCGCTATTTCTTAGACTGGAAAAATCTTTAATATTATAAGGAGATTATTTCATTTATAATTGATTGAGTGCAATTGCCGGAGTGCCACTTCAAAGTTGGCTGAATTAAGGACGCCTTTAAGACGCCCTCGGCGCCGGGCGTTGAGGAGGAGGGCTGAGACTGGAGGGAGGGAGGGAGGGAGGGAGGGTGGGGCGCATGTTGTGCGCCGGGGTGAGCCATGCGGATTTCTGCAAGTGGGCTCAAGCAAAGTATCCCGTTCTGGTCTTGAGGTGTCCACTTAGTGGCGGACAGAACGATCCAAATCATAAATAAAATCGATACCAAGGTCTCCTCATTGTGCCGCTGTGATCTCGTCAAATATTCTCTCAATGGGGGTTTTAATTATTATTATTATTATTTTTAATTGATGTATTTTCATTCACACTTGTTCTTTTTATAAGTAATTATTTTGTTTTTGTATTTTATTTCATCCACACATTTTATGTATTGCATTTTGTATGGTTTGTATATTACTTAAAAAATCCCGAAAAGATATTTTCTTTGAACATTGCCTGATAGAAAGGAAATTTGTCCTCAGAAATGATTTTGTGCACTCTTTACTTCAAAATTCAGATTTGGAAATGCATGACGAAATTGGTTTAGTTATTATTCCAGAAATATGTTTGTTCTGATCATTACTTATCATATGGTGGGTTTTAGCTAATCAATAATCAAAGCGTAAATCACAGACACACTTGACGTTCACGAATATTCATTCAGCAATTTTTATGTTTCACCCAACTTATTTTAAAGTATCAGTATCATTATTAATATAGGTATCAGCGATACAGGGCTTGTACTTAGATATCATTTATCAGTACGAGCCACAACTATATTGATAATCAATCTTACAATATTGCACACTACTAATCAGCAATTTCATGATCCATCTTAATTATTCAAAAGTATCCTTATTAATGTCTGCATCATATCAATATCAGTATGATAAGGCACAGAAATTAATTGGCATCAATTTCAGTATAATGTATGCGATACCGGCTCTGTTATGAGTTATTGGTACCAATATCTGTATCAGCGATACTGGTCCTGTTTTGTTTGGTATATATCCAGTATATTTTTACATCCATATTAATATTACTGCCCCACTATCAATATTCATATGAGTGATACAGGATCAGGATCTCTACAGTATTTACTTGGTAGTGATATTGGTAGAGCCAATACTGGGCCTGTATTCACTCGGTATTACTATGAGTATCTGCAATACCATTCCTTTATGTACTTGGTATCGATGTAGGTATCAGCAATACTGGCACTGTATTGACTTGGCATGGTATGGAAAGATGCAGTGTCGCACTTCACGCGGATTCACCAGAGGCCGCGGCCGCCGGCGTGGTACATTCGCTTGCCTCGAGCTGCGTCGGTCGTCACAGTTGCTTGAGAACGCACCCAAAGAGATGAGAGCCCTTCAGGTGAAGTCCACCTGTAGGAGATTTGAATATCTCTCATTGCCCGAAAGCCCTTTCTTCTTTATAATCTCCGTCTATAGGTGTACACCGGACCCTAAAATTGGAAAGCCGCGGCCCTCCCCCTCGTGCTTCTTCATCTGTCTTGAATCACCTCTCATTGGCCCACCTCTTCGAGGGTCTTTATTAATGCAGAGAAAGATTCTGTTGGTCTTTAAAGACCCAATGGCCAAAAGAGAGGAAAGAAGATGTGGGCCTATTGAAGTGCTTAGTTCTGACTTAATGAGTTTTGACAGTGAGGAGGATGCTCAGCCCAGTATTGTAACCAGTCATTGACACCCCCCTCCCCACCACCACCACATCACACGTATTTCTTACTGCCTTAGATGCTCTGACTGCCCCTCCTCCCTGTCCAGCAGCCGCAGCACTATAGCCCGACCATATCATAATCCTCTTAACGCTCTGCCTTATTAACCATTCATCTAAATGACATGAAAGGAACCGGCGCTAAAGTGTGTGAGAAGGACAGCGAGGGTGCGAGAGAGAGGGGCTGTTTTTTTGGGAAGGGAGGGGGGAAAACTTTAAAAAATAAAGAAGCAAGTGATCCCCCCCCCCCCGAATAAAGCACAAAACCTTTAACCATCTACTTTTTGATCATGTAACAAAAGCAGCAACGTCCGCTCAAATGTACTTGAGGGTCCAGCGGGCTGAGCAAATTCAGACGAGAGCAGCCCCTAAATTGAATTCCAATTAAGACGCCCATGCAGATGATGAACACGCGGATGATCCACGTGGCTTTTGACTTTTTCAATTTGGCAAATTGGGCATAGCTTGATCCCTCTTATGCCCCCCAAGCCCTCACAAATGCCACCGCTGGAGGAAGACACTCATTAGAGTCCATTTGTGAATCAAGTTTTCATTTCACCCAATTCGGAAATTAATTTTCAGTCATTTGACCCGCTGTGTGCCCCCCCGTAGCTTGGCAGGGCAATACGGAAATATTCACACAGCGGTGCCTCGAGATGTGAGTCACTGGACTTATGAATTTTTCAAGATATGAGCTCTTGATGAGGGCATTTTTTTTTCCCTCCTAGTGTGCTTTATGGCGGCAGTTGATTCAAATAATGAACGCTAATATGCAATGGAAAACTCCATAAGCAGGCCAGCTAACAATTAGCATTCATGTGATAAACAGTGAGGCAAATGATGGAAACAGATCACATAATAATCACCGGCATATATTCTTTATCCTTCGTGAAGAACGACTAATATTACTGTCGTACTGAGAAGATAAGAGAAGAGCTGAGCTTTCTGTACAGAGTATTTGTTGATATATTCAGGGGACCAAGGCGAGCATATACCAGAATGATAATAATTTTTGTAAATTTTCATTTAATTATGTCATGGCTGTATGTTTTTATAAAGTATAACATTATATTAGAGGTGCAATGATTTATCAATCAATCAATAACTTATGTCAAATTAATCAATAATGACTTTCCTCTAATGAGTTTCAATATATTTTTTAAAGTAAAATTGTCCCAATCCTTGATCCTCTTAACAGTAAGTTACATATACAAATAATAAAGTAGATTTTAAATAAAAAATTTAAATATTACTATAGTATTTGTAATGTGACTGTAAAGCTGACAAAGACATGTTCAAACTTCTGATTCTTTGATAAACAATTATTTTTTTCACATTACCGATCAAAATGGGAAATGCACAATTTGCAATAAGGTCTACATTTTTTAATAGTAAAATAATAATAATAAAGAAATTCTGTACAATTCACTGATGAAATGAAAAAATAATCAACAGATGAATCGATTATTAAAATAATTGCTAGTTGCAACCCAGTACAGTTCTCAATTGCCATCCTGAGACAAAAAAAAGGTGAAACAAACTAATAAATTAATACATCATCTATCAGTAGGTGTGACGGCTGTTTGTTGTTTGAGTTTTCCTTCTTTCAAACATTTCCCATCTTTTGCTTTTATTGGCCTTGCCCAATAAAAAAACAAAACAATGCGGAACATATATAATATTAATTAACTGCTATGTGGAAAAAAGGGGAAATGAAAAAAGTGTAATGTACAGTAATATTCTGGGGTTAAAATGTTTAATATGCTCTTTAAAGCCATAAACCAAATATCAAATATGTTTCAGTAGATAAAGTGGTAAGATGCAAAGAAAAAAAATGCTTTCAAAGAAATATTAGCGGGAGAAAACTGGTTTCGAGGCTGTTGGTCCTCCTTTTTTTCCTCTTGCGTAACTTGGGCATGAAATGGAGCGCTGCGACTCTCCGTGCGTTTGTGCCCACAGCAATGAAATGGGAATTTCCTCTCGGTCCCAGACCAGCGAACGCCGGAACCGCTGTTGGGTTAACTAAAGACACCATGTCGGGGGGCTTTTTGAGGCCTGTTTGCCCGTGCGCGTATCTTGTTTTCTTGGGCCTCCTCGGCACTCTAAACTCTTTTTTTCAGGGTATTTATGAGTTGCTTGGCTGTGTTTGCTTTGGGGAATTTAAAAAAAAAAACAAAACATGTCAGTGCACGGGGCCCGCGGCGCTTCAGGTCAAGGGCGCAGAAGATGTCGCTCCTTGCTTGGCGGGTAATTGGTCACCCCTCCTCCCAGGATAAACCGCCGGTGAGATTTTAACGCACTTCAGTCAGGGTTCGTGTTCAGTCTTCCGCACTCAAGACCACTGACTGAAAGCGGAGATGATGTTGTCATCTGTACGTTTTTGCTAGGCTATAAAACACACTCCATCGGTGTTTTTCTCCTGATGAATGTGAAACAAATGCACAAAAGGGGCGAATATTGCAAGTTAGCTAGATATCTAGCTAACAGCTAGCTAGATATCAAACTAGGTGGGTACGTAAGTGAATATGCAGGTTGAAAAACTATGAAGGCTAATCAAGTTTAATCTGGATTTCACAGATTTCACATCAAGGAAGATGACAACAGGCAGTTCAAATCAACTGAAATTTAAATATGTTCAGACGATTACATTTTGATTAAAAAATCATTTTGAGAGGAGATTCAGAACCCAAGTCTACCTAATGAAGTCTCAAGTATGTTGTGTGTGTGTGTGTGACAGAAGTTACTGTTTTTCTGAAAAAGGCTCATGAACAACAATGATGCAAACCCGAGGCTCGGGGGCCAGACCCGGCCCACCACATGATTTTATGTGGCCCGCGAAGAGAAACCATGTGTCAATTGTCATATCATAAATGATAACGTTGAGATATTGCAAGATTTGTTTTTATTACTAAACATGAACAATAGTTGAAAAACCCATTAACCTTGATTTCTGATTCCAAAACTAGTTTGGTAGATTTGTATGGTTTCACAGTCATAACGGCCTTATGAGGGAGACTATAACGACAATGGGGCCCACAACAAAAATGACTTTTTGACACCCCTCACCTAGATAATCACACTTGACCGAAATGTTAGAAAAAATAGAGCAAGGCCAAACAAGCCTAAATTGGTCTGTTACATGATTGATTGAAGAAATGAAAGAAAACATAATGTGGAGGGCCATATACTGCTGTTCCGGTTCTGGGATCTGCTCGGCAGCCAATGTAAGAGCAGAGAAATCCCAAGTAAATAATTATTGTTTTGTAGGTTGTTATGTCACCCTGACAGCCAACAAATAAAAATAATTTGAACCAAAAAAGAAGATTTCCAATGATGTAAAAAAACAGATGGTATGTAGTCAAAACAAGGGTGATTTTTTTCAAATTTCTGTCAATTTTTAAGGAACGTGGTCCAAAGATGGTTCAAGAAATGGCGGCGGCCGTCTCAGGACTGTTTGATAGCAACCAGTCTAACACAGCAGTCTATATGTTTTCTTTCTAGTGAATTGAGGTATCTTTGTCCCTCAAAGCCAGCATAAAATTCCCTTCAAAAAGGTGTCTGTGTTGTCATGTCAGTCTGTCACAGGCCGTCACGCTCGCTGAATGCGAGGAGGCGCCGCGTGCACGAAGGCCAGAGGACGAGGTGGCGCATTTGGCGTGGACCGTCGGAGGTTTAATTCCCGCGCTGGCGTCGGGAGCGTCGCCTCGCGTATTCAGATTTGGGCCGGGCTGCCATGTGGGCTCGGAGATACTCTGCTACCGCCCCCCCCGCCCCCTCCATGTTCCATTCAGGGGCTTGTGAGGAGCCTCGGCATGGCGTTTAAAAAGGAGATTAAGTTTCCTGCAGAAAGCAAAGCTCCTTAAGGGGGTATCTGTGTGCCTCTCAGCCGCTTGGTCAGTGAGGGGTGGGGTAGGGGGGCTCGGTGTGAACCCTCTAGCGATGGTGGAGGGAAAGTGAGGTGGAGGGGGGGTCGGTAGTGAGGCTGACCTGACTCCCAACCTCCCTAACCTTTGTTTAGATGGTAACAGTTTCTAAACGTAGTAATAGTAAGCTCTAGTTGACCCAGATAAAAAAAAATGCCTGGATGTTCCTGTACTTTTGTTTTTATTTCATAGCATGTCACTTGAAAGCTGGAGTCACTGATGATGTAGCGGTACACACGCCTGACTTTAGTGCGGGCAGCGTGGGATCGATTCCCACTCAGTGATGGTGTTGACATCTGCCCTGCAACTGACTGGCAACCAGTTCAGGGTGTTGTCTGCCTTTCGCCTGAAGCCAGCTGGCATAGGCTCTGGCTCTCCTGTTACCCTTGTGAGGATAAGCAACTTGAAAGTGTATCTCAAGGGTGTGAGATGGGGATATAGCCATCATTTCAGTATGGAGCAACTTGGCACAGACTAGCCACTGGTATCTTTTTCACATCATTCTAGTTCAGTTTCGGCTATTGTTCATCGAAAGATGTTTACAATGACAGTGTCCATAAGCGCCGCCCACCACCGGTGTTGAGTTAGCAAAACGATCTGCGTTTAGTAGAGCGAAGACGAGCGAGGCACGTAACTTGTGTTTACCCTTGTGGTGAAAGTAAAAAAAGTTAAAAAAAAAAAAATGCTCTCATTTTAAGTACAATGACTGTTGGAGTATCTGCAAATAGTGGTCTGAAAAATCTGTTGCGAAGCCATAGTAGAAATCGAGTTTACGGAAAAAAACGCATGGATACAATGGAAGCTGGACGACCTCGTCACATTCTGCACGAGTCATTTGAAACCAGGATGCAGATGTAAGTTCGGGTTTGGTACTTAGGTGAGAACGCCAAAAAGAAAAGGAACGAGCTGACGCTGGTAAACAAACCAAACCTAGAGTAAGTTCAAATTCTCATTGAAAATATTCTGCTAGCCATCAACAGGAATGCGTCTCTGCTGTCAGTTTAACAAATTCACAATCACATGGCAAATACCAGAAAGCTGACATAGCAAAAGTTATGCCGTTTGTTTCAATCAGTCGATGTAATGGATCAATCCATCAATTAATATTAAATTATGTTAAAGTTCCACCATGGGACACGTTCATCACGGCTGAAAGCGCAGAATGCAGTGCACAAAAAGCTAGTTCTGTATGAAGCAATAATTCAGTTTTTCACTGCCCCCCAAAAAACAGATGGGGATATGATTGTGAATTAAGAAAAAAAAATACATTTGGAGTCTGGCTTTCATATTTATAGCTGTCTTGGTTTAGTTAGCAATGGATTTATTTGTGACGTTAAAAGAACAAAAGTTTGACACTTTCATTGTAAGTTGGTATTAGGGGCCATTTGTGGTGTCTGGTGTGGGATCAATCAATCAATCAATGCGTAGTCCACTTTTGCCCTAAACCTCGTCCTTTCCAGATGTGAACTGAAACAAGATTAAAATAGATGGACAGACATGTCTATGTTGGGATACTATATAAAATATACAATAACTATATAAAAGTGACTTCTTTTTCAAATGGACGCGACGATAACAAGTACTCTAAATGATGAAAATCACTCATTTGGATTAGGTCAGGCGTCACTTAGTGATATGAGATGGCCGAGTGTATCCAGATAGTAGATTTTAAAATATATACAGATTCGAAATATTAAAAGTTAATGGAGTTGAAATCAATCCGTGAAAAGGCTTTGATATGATCCCCTGAGGCAAAGTGGACCGAAGGGAGGAGGAGGGGAGAAAACCCCCTACGCGTTCTTTTAGTTGATTAGCGCTACCGATGATGGGCTTGAATGGGAGAGAGGCAGAAAAAGAAATCAAATATGTGGCTAAAAAAAAAAAAAGAAAAAAAAAGAAGCCTTACCTGTGCTATTCAGCCGAAGCCTCACTGTCGGATCCTGCCAATAGTCGTAATGGGCCCTAATTCCACATCAATGCAGCCTAAATGAAGTGTCACAGTTAGATTGATCTGCTCGGGTGAAGGTTGTTCTTCAGCACCTCGGCGCTTCTCCGCAAACACTCTGGGCTGCATTTGGTTTGGTACCCGGGACCTTCAATAGGATCAAAATTCTCCTCTTAATATCACCCCTATCGCATCGCGATTATAGGAATCATCAATACTACTGTCCAAAAACGCAGTATAACGGGATGCAACTGTGCGACGTACATCAACAGGAGCAATTCGGGATACAAATATTTCTCTAATAATGTGACAAAAACACAAAACATACACATAAAATACATCACACTCACCACGAGTGTTGATTATTTAATGTATTGTATGTACCGAAATTGCCGGCCTACAGAGCATTTGGAAAGGAAATAACATTTGGTACATACATAAGCCGCACTTGTGTAAAAGCCACAAGTGCCCACATTGAAACACGAGATATTTACATTGAAAGACGCTACACAGAAAGAGTTTACGAAGTTTTAATATCTTAGCTTAGCTTAGCATAGCAACAACACGGTAGCACGAGCAGGGCTGGTAAAAAAAAAAATTAAAAATAAACAGCCACGGCAGCTACACAGTACCAACACGGTAGCACAGCGTGAACAGCACCGGTTAAAAAAAAACATACCTAAGTCACTGAGGTCCAGCAGTAACACACTAGCGCGGTACTAACAGTGACGGGAAAAAAACATACCGGTAAAAATCACTGAGACATAGCAGTAACACAGCAGCAAAACACTAGCTCAGCGCTAATGCGAGCGCGGAGACCACAGGGCTGGTTAAAAAACACACATACTGGTAAAAGTCACTTCCTTGGCACATATATTCCACCAGTCTCACTCTTACCTTTTCCGCTCGAGTGCCCCCTTGCGGCCGTTAGAAAAAAATGCAAAAATTAGCCGCATCATCGCATAAGCCGCAGGGTTGAAAGCGTGTGAAAAAGTCGCTGTTTATAGGCCGGAAATTACAGTAATATGTGCTGTCTTTTGCTAGTTGAACTTGGCTGTTAAACATTTTCGTCTGACCAATCGGAGTGTGGAAAAATGCGGATGTCATTGAGGGCTAGCATTCTGGCCCTGCGAGGGTGAATTTGAAATATGATTGGACAAAGAAGCAGTCCCATTGCTCCATCAGATGCAGCAACCAGCACGAGTAATTCTGAAGGCCCTGGGCAGATTACATCGACATGGCAACAAGGGGGCTCCACTCTGATTGGACAATAATTTGAACGTTCACAAACAGACTGGAAGCAGAGCAGCCAAGAGAGACACTCTGGAATGGAGAGACTGTGTGTGTGTGTGTGTGTGACTACAGTCCACAAATACTCTTAAACAATAAAAATAGAAATGTTGCACTTTTTGCCACCAGAGCACAGCAGATATTGCAAGTGTACTTAATGTAGTGTCCCTTGTGCGAGTGTGTGCGTGTGTGTGTGTGCGCTTGTGATTGCACGGTGAAAAAAAAAAGTCTTCCCTATTTTAAAATAAATCATTTTCCACGTGCAAGCGGGACACGGCATCGCTAATGTTTGAAGGTTGTCTAATATTTGCTAGGCCGCTTTTGATGAAGGCGCGTTGGCTCGTCGTCTTGTGTTGTCTGACAGGTGCACGGGCGCCATAATGCCGCCGGCGGGAGACTTTGTAGGGAGCTTAAACACGAGCAGTCCTCCTACTGTACACATCTAAACCCCCCATTTTGCTCCTTTGCGTGAGTAATTCTTGTCCGCAGAAGTGGATTTTTACTCTCTGTCACATTTAAAGCGCTACTTTCTCCTCTTTGCGGAGCATTAGGCTAATCGCGCACTAATTCTTAACTTCTCAGAATATCCTACGGGGTGTTGCTGGGCTCGCTTTGGTTCGCATCTACAATGAAGGATCCACCTGGTACTCAAGGCCGTGTCACTCTATACATATTTTTGAGATTTTAAACAATTAATCATATTCTCAACAATACAGTTTCATTCATTCTGGCACCATACCTGTAATACAATCATATTTCAAATCATCGTGTCCCCCCCTCCCACATTGAGATGAACGTAAATGCCGTTAATTTGTTCTGGCCTGAAAAAAAAAAAGAAAAATATTTGCCATTTGGTTTCTGATGAGAAAAATATTTGAATAATTTACTTAAAAACATTGTATATTATTGACATACTTAGAATGTAAAGAAATGAAAGAGTTTTGCCTCATTTTTGCTTCAATTAATGAAGAGTGTGATGGTCCTTGTGTTGTTCGTGGGGGGGGGCAGTATAATACATCCATTCATCCATCCATCCATTTTCTGCTTATCCTCACAAGGGTCGCGAGGAGTGCTGGAACCTATTCCAGCTGTCATGATTGTTGCCAGCCAATCGTAGGGCACAATGAGACAGACAACAGCTGCAGTCACAATAACACCTAGGGATAGGGAAGGAAACTGGAGTTCCCAGAGAAACCCCACGCAGGCACGGGAAGAACATGCAAACGCCAACCTCTGAACTGTGGGGAAGACGCTCTAACCAGTCATGCAAGAAATGATTACGCTGCATTTAATGGTTGTAATTAGTGGGAGCCTTGCGTTGGTTTCTCCACGACGAGCTTGTCCCATCTTGGGGTAATGGGAGCGAATGCCACCCAGAGTGTGCTACATACAGTATATCAAGTCGACTTCAGAATTCAGTTTTGGTCGCCATTATTTCAGAGACTGCATGTCACAGAGATAATGTGTTTAAAACAGAAACTTTTTTGGCAGCTGTGCATCATGTTTTTTTTGACACTAAACATTAATAATACACGACTTCAGATTTCATCATCTCACTGAAATCCATATTTGACTTTGCCATATCGACACTTTCTAGTTTTATATATATTTCCCACCCCTTAGTTAGCATCCATCCATTTTCTTTGCCGCTTATCCTCACGAGGGTCTCGGGGAGTGCTGAAGCCTATCCCAGCTGTCAACGGGCAGGAGGGGGGGTACTCCCCGAACTGGTTGCCAGCCAATCACAGGGCACATAGAGACAAACAACAGTCGCACACACAATCACACCTAGGGCCAATTTCGAGTGTCCAATTAATGTTGCATGTTTTTGGGATGTGGGAGGAAACCAGACTGCCGGAAGGAAACCTATGCAGGCACGGGGAGAACATGCAAACGCCACACAGGCGGATCCAGGATTGAACCCGTGACCTCAGAACTGTGAGGCCAACGCTTTACCAGCTGACCCAGCGTGCCGCCCCAGTATAATACAGGCGCAGATAAACCAAGATGATTTCAACTCCTCAGTAATGAGCAGCTGTAACAGTCATTCTTTGCAGTGGATAAGGAATATATGCCCGTGAGTATTCTTGGACTACCTGTTTTTATTTGGAACTCCACTGTCTGTGTTGAAATAAATAAATTCTATAGGTTTGTTTCCACTACGGGGAGTCCTCGGTCTACGACTGAGATCAGTTCCTAGAGTAGCGACTTAACTCGAATTTCGATTTAAATCGGATTCCACAATTAAAGTCAGAATTTACATCAAAATAGAGGTGGATAGAGACGAAGAAAGGGAGGCTGTGCTTAGCCATTGAGAAGGAACCTGGTCCTCAATCCTCTCCATCTCGACAAGTATCAAAGAACCTTGTCTTGTGATGATTGTATCCGACATAGGAACGGAACCCTTCACATGCGCTAGAATACGGGCTTTGTCTTTAATAATTGTCACCACGGTCAACTGACTGAAGCCTTGGTGGTCTCCAATCTTATTATGATCTTGAGCTTCATTTCCATGGTAATGGATTTTCTTTTGGCTGCAGAAGCATTGCTAAAAGACACATCTTTATTCTTTGGGGCCATAATGTCTAAAAAGGAGGGCAAAAAATACGAAAATACTCCCGGCACACAAACGCAGACAAGCATTAGCTAGACAAAATGGCGGACGGGGGACGGGCGTTGTAAAGTTGAAACGTCTTAACCAGAGGACTCCCTCTATATATTCGTAAAAGCTAGCTGATTTTAAGGCAAAGTTGTGTGTTTGTTTTCAACACACAAAGTGTAATTCTCATTTTTGGGGGGTTTAGTCTGGCAGTAAACTTCAGCTGGAAAGGGCGCACATTTTTTTTAACAGGTTAGCCAAACTGCTACTTGTTGTGAAGTGAGTTAAGTTCACTGACACCATACAGAACTTGTACTTCACATTTTTGCTCACAAGTTAAAGTTGTCCAAGTTCTTGCTTTTTTCAAAACTTTTTTTACATAATAAAAAAAGCTGTATTTGTAATGGCGTTTTCAAATTGAACACATTATTTCTAATGATTTAAAAGTGTGACTAATAAGGCCGATCGACCCCGAGAGGCTTCATTTGATGTTTAAATCACACTGAGGCAATGCAAGGATGCTCCGAGGCTCGCTGTAATGGACTCCCTCACATCAAGCCGACTCCCCCCCCACCCCCCACCCCCCACTGAATTGGAAGTGGCCAGACACTGTGTGTATGTGTGTGCGTGTATTTGTGTGTGTTTAAGCAAATACTTCCATTCGCTGTTGAAGTACTTGAGAGCTAGCGGGCCCCCGGATGAGCTTCGCAGGTGAGACGTCAGATTGCGGCGAGTGCGTCGGCGTGGCTTTGATTAAGTCTAACACCCCGGCTTTTGGCGCATGTGGTCAAGTTAATGAAACTCAGTGAGAGGGCACTTTCCCCCCCGCGTCCTTCCCCGCCGCCAAGCTGCGGGTGACGAGATGAGGTTCAGCGACTCCCTCCCGCATGCTCCTTCCTCCCTTCTCTCCACCATCACGGGACGGTCTCGCCCCTTATCCCACTGCGCGCTATCTACTAATATTACGACAACTCGGTTCGGCGTGGCTTTTCTACCAGGGAGAGTGCGAGGGCCCGGTCGAGCCCTTTAATAAATCAACAAAAATGTAAACTAGCACTCTATGATGTTGTACATTATACAAACATACTGTGACAACATAATTAGTAGAACTTCTCGCGTATAATACAGATTTGGGTTTAATATTCCCCCCCAAATCAGGAACTTCCTTCTAGCTATGTTTAATACGCACCATCAATTTGTTGGTATCCATGATTTAGATTTTATTAGAGGGGGGCGGCACAGTGGCTCAGCTGGTAAAGTGTTGGCCTCACAGTTCTGAGGACCCGGGTTCAATCCCGGTGTCGCCTGTGTGCAGTTTGCATGTTCTCCCCGTGCCTGCGTGGGTTTTCTTTTGGGCACACGAAACATTAATTGGACACTCTAAATTGCACCCAGGTGTGATTGTGAGTGCAACTGTTGTCTGTCTCATTGTGCCCTACGATTGGCTGGCAACAATCATGACAGCTGGCATAGGCTCCAGCACTCCTCGCAACCCTTGTGAGGATAAGGAGCACAGAAAATGGATGGATGAATGGATGTATTATACTGCCCCCCCCCCCCCGAACAACACAAGGACCATCACTCTTCATTAATTGAAGCAAAAATGAGGCAAAACTCTTTCATTTCTTTACATTCTAAGTATGTCATTAATATACAATGTTTTTAAGTAAATTATTCAAATATTTTTCTCATCAGAAACCAAATGGCAAATATTTTTCTTTTTTTTTCATTTCAGGCCAGTGCCCTGCGATTGGCTAGCAACCACTTCAGGGTGTACCCCGCCTCTTGCCTGTTGACAGCTGGGATAGGGTCCAGCACTCCCCGCGACCCTTGTGAGGATAAGCTGCAAAAGAAAATGGATGGATGGGTATTTTATTAGGTATTTAAAAAAGTGATATTCGTGTCGCTTTCTCACATTTCTGCTCGTGTTCTCATATTAGCAATGACAAAAACACAGATTGACCTAAATCAATGCTTAATGACATGGAAAGTACATTTTAATACTCCAGTTCAAAATAGGAATCTTACCACATAATATCTTTCCTTTGAATGTTTCCCGAATCTCCCATTAGCTTTGTTTATGTCAAACTACTGAGCAGCTTCCCCAGTTAAAGTACTTTTATACCATGATACAATATGACATACTGTACATTTTCCTTATACCCATGTATAATGTCCAGTTTTATTTTTGATATTTTTTAAGGAAAAAAACTACAGTAAAGAAAGTTAAGTAAAGAATTGAAGCAAGTTTTTTTTTTTTTTTTTTGCTTCAATTCAATCCTTTTGTTGTGTGCACCTTAGCAATCTGGGGGCAGTTTCGTACAGGCATACAGATATAGTGTAGTGAATGGTCTGAGCACCTCAAGTAAGCCATTGTCATATTTGTTATTCTTCGCAGAGGATAAAGAATACATGCCTGTGGGCGTTGCTATATTTTCTCCTATTTTTCAAAATGAGTGACTGGATTCCTAAATTGATTCACTTGAGAGGAAATACCAAAGTGGCCCTCCTTTGTAGATTTATTTTTTGAACACACCTATGGAAGGGTGGCACACCGGAAGTTTCCACCGCTCCAAAAACACCCTCCCTCCTCTTTGTCCGAGCCACCACGCACACTTCACAACACTTCCCACTTTTCCGCACCTCGCCGAGGTTATCAAGATGCCGGTTGAAGGCCTTTAAAGTGTTTCTCTTTGCTCCCTCTTTCTTCGCTGACACAGAAGTAGGCCAGACCGGAGAATAAGCGACACAATTGGAAGGCGTCCTGTCGGTTTAGGGGGGGGGGGGGCAGGCACCTAATCTTTGCCTATCCACTCAGGCCTGGATTTATATATTTCCTGCAATCTCAAAGCCGTCTTGATTTTGAGAGAGTGTGAGAGAGGAAGTGTAGGACTGGCAAGCGGTACTATGGGGGTGGGGGGGAGGCGGGTATGTGTGAGTTGAAGGTGGGGTGGGGGGGGGTTGTGGTTTGTTTGTGCTGTCCTTTAGAAAAAGAGCTTATGGGTTGAGCAGAAGAAACGCGGGGTGCTAATGTGAAGATTTAGGACTTTCTCCGAGGCTTGGCCCCGTCTAAGCTCTGTTTGCTTGAGCCGTTTGTGGGGTCCTGCTCGCGTTAAACCCAGATTAATATTCCCCCCGTATCCAAGCGGCCCAGACACCGGCACCCGGCCTCGCTGTCCTCCACCGACACCCGCCCCCAGCCTGCCTTCCCGCATGCACGCACCTCAGCCCCAACCCCTTTCTGGCCCGGCTCGTCTCCTTTCCCTAATCCAAGTCCGCTGCCTCTCATCTTGCTCTTTATCTGCTCGGAGTAAGCACCTTTCTCATGGCTGCTTTCCATAAAGGAGGCGGGAGTGTAAATATGTTTATACCTCCTCGGACCCCCACCATCCTCCTCACTGACCTCTTTGGGTTGTTATTATCACAGTGAATGCCAGAACCAGAGATTGCTTTTGGTGGGTTTGCTAAGGGGAGGAAGGCTTGTTTTCATGTATTTATTTTTATTTTATTGTATGTATGGTATATAATTTATGTAACATGAAAGAGGGTGGGGGAGATGTCCATAACTTGAACCGGAAGCCAGTGTCAACCTCTTTTGTACAACCTACCCCTTACTAGATGGGGTACTCACACTCTGTACCTCAGCAAAAGTACAGATATTTGTGTGAAAAAAATATGGTGGTAAAATATCGATTTGACGCATTTACTTAAAAACCCAGTTAAGTGAATTCTGAGATTATTTTGGGGGGAGGACAATTACTGAAATCCTGTGCAAAATACTGAAAGCTATGTAGTACTCAAATGTGGAAATGTAACATTGAATTATTTTTCACTGATCCAGTTTTTGTGATTTTTTTCCCCCCGCCGTGGTCGAAACAGTGTCTAACGGCCCACTTAGGGTCTGACACGAATCGCACTTCTCTGATCATATCAGAACTCGAGTGCTTTTGTTGACATCAGCAGTTATCCAGTGCACTTGTGAGTGACTCAGTTATTATTGCCAGGCCTGTTTCTACCACAACAGCGTGTACTTCGCTAGCTAACTAACTATCGAGCTACACCTTGTAAAAGCATGCCGTTTTTATTTGCTTTTTTTTAACAGCACATCGTGTCATCATCAGGACTCTTTCTCTCATATCTATCTAGATATCTATCTATCATGTCATTATCCAAGCCGCTTATCCTCACAAGGGTTGCGGGAAAGCTGGAGCCTATCCCAGCTGGCTTTGGGCGAAAGGCGGACTACACCCTGAACTGGTCGCCAGTCAGTCGCAGGGCAGATATCGACACAATGACTGAGCGGGAATCGATCTCACGCTGCCCGGACCAAAAGGCAAGTGTGTGTACCACTCTACCATCAGTGACTCACTCTATCTATCTATCTATCTATCTATCTATCTATCTATCTATCTATCTATCTATCTATCTATCTATCTATCTATCTATCTATCTATCTATCTATCTATCTATCTATGTGCGTGTGTGTGTATACAGTACATAGTTATATTTTTTCAAATGTAAGGAGTAAAAGTCGTCAGTAAAACATATACTCAAGAAAAGTATGTACTGTATACCTGAAAACCCAGTAACACAGTACACGTTTGTACTTTGTTCCACTTGCTCCTTCCCACCACCGGGGATACAACACAAAAGCCGCATCAACTAATCTGCCACCGCAAAAATGAAACAAGGCACTTCTGATTCTTTGACTTTCCACTTGACGTTTTTTTGTCACTCGGGTTTCCAGAACTGCGTTCGCGACAGCTGGGAAAAAAGAGAGAAATACAGTAACCCCCCCACTTTGGAACTTCAAAGCACTGGCGTCAAAGCGACAGTAAACAAAAGAAAGCAGTTCTACACGACCTTGATAGGAGCGTTAGTTCACCTTTTTTAAAGGTGTATTATAATGGATTATGCTGAGTTTTATTTATTATTTCAACATTTTACCAAACAACTTGCAGATCTGCAATATATCTTCAGACCAATTTCCTTGCAGCACAGGTGGTGATGAATGTTGATACCAAACGAAAATTCACAATAAACAGCAGTTTAGCAGATAACGAGCAATTCTTCAAAAATGAGGCTTTAAACTATTTAATTCAAGTCCCCAGCTGAAGATTACTGTCAAACAAAGAAAACAAAGAGAATTACACGTTGTGTTTTCAAAACAACCACACAACTTTGCCTTCTGTTTGTTAGCTTAATGCTAACACATAATGCAAAACACCATAGAAAGGCTAACAAATAACAATGACTGTTGCTTTATAACTCCTTAAGGAAGGGATATTTATATCCAAACAGTGGAGCAACACATACAGACATAAAATTTAACAATACTCACAAGCATATATTTATGTATTTATAGCCATTATACATCCAGGTAAGAAAATCGAGAACTGAATCTCATTTCCAATGTCAACATGGCTGCAGACGGTGGAGTAAAACCAAAATATAGGTATAAAATACAAAAGAAATTAAAATATTTTCTCTATTCTCTGTGAAAAATGACTAATATTACTGCAGTTTACTAAGGAACTTACTTACAGTAGTTGTGAAAGTCTTCTTTTGTGTGATCGTTTCTCCATTATACTGCCCCCGGTGGCCAAGATACAACAAGAGTTATCACGTGATTAATGCATTAATCAAGATGCATAAATTGCAATTATGTTATTACTACATGTTTCATACAGTACAATATTACAGTGGGATATTTTCCTTATTAAAAATGTGTTGTTTTTAGAGCACATGAGCAAAGATGATTTCAGACAAGTGTTTCAAGTTACAAATGTGGTAGAGGAATAAAGGGTCTCTGCAATGAACCCATCCATGGATCATAGGAACCGCTTATCCTCACAAGGGTCGTGGGAGTGGTGGAGCCTACCAGCTGTCATCGGGCAGGAGGCAGGCTACACCCTGAACTATTTGCCAGCCAATCGCAGGGCACATAGAGACCGATATTGGGCACACTCACAATCACACCTAGCAGCAATTTAGAGTGTCCAATTAATGTTGCATGTTTTGGGGATGGGGAGGAAATCGGAGTTCCCAGAGAAAACCCACGCAGGCACGTGCAAACGCCAACCTCTGAACTGTGAGGCAGACGCTCTAACCAATCATGCAAGAAATGATTACGCTGAATATAATGGTTATAATTAGCGGGAGCCTTGCGTTGGTTTCTCCACGACGAGCTTGTCGCATCTTGGGGTAATGGGAGCGAATGCCACCCAGTGTTTAGTTTTGGTCGCCATTATTTCAGAGACTGCATGTCACAAAGATCATGTGTTTAAAACAGAAGCTTTTTTGGCAGCTGTGCATCATGTTTTTATTGACACTAAACATTAATAATACACGACTTCAGATTTCGTCATCTCACTGAAATCCATATTTGACTTTGCCATATTGACACTTTCTAGTTTTATATATATTTCCCACCCCTTAGTTAGCATCCATCCATTTTCTTTGACGCTTATCCTCACGAGGGTCGCAGGGAGTGCTGAAGCCTATCCCAGCTGTCAACGGGCAGGAGGCGGGGTATTCCCCGAACTGGTTGCCAGCCAATCACAGGGCACATCGAGACAAACAACAGTCGCACACACAATCACACCTAGGGGCAATTTAGAGTGTCCGATTAATGTTGCATGTTTTTGGGATGGGGGAGGAAACCGGAGTGCCCGGAGGAAACCCACGCAGGCACTGGGAGAACATGCAAACTCCACACAGGCGGGTCCGGGATTGAACCCGGGACCTCAGAACTGTGAGGCCAATGCTTACCAGCTGAGCCACCGTGCCGCCCCCCTTAGTTAGCAAATAACATAAAATATTATAATGATCTCTATTGGTTACGATGCCGTGCAGTTGTACAACTTTCTACATGTGTGGACAATGTAATTTACGGCCTTCGTCAGTGATGCATAGAGCGTTGATATTTTGATATTTATTGGTATTTTTGGTTTTTACTCCATTGTGTGCTCAGCTATGTCCCACCACCTAGTTTGTTGTGTATTTCATAATCTCGGTAGCTACTTTTATACACTGGTGTTACGACTTTTATTATTGTATTTTCTGCGTGTGTTGCATTTTGAGTGTTAAAGGTAGCGTATTGATAAAAGTTACATTGTTACTTAATAGCAGCTCATTTATAGAAATTCTAATATTGTGGCTAACGAGTGTACTTTATTGTGATTTAAAACTTGCTGTTGGTTTCCAGTGTTGCACAAAACTCCTCTTCTTGTTTTGTTTTTTTTCCCTCCTTTGGGTGCTCTTTCCTCAATCATTTTCCCTATCTGGATCAAGACCGAACAAGAATAATAATAAATGCATTTTGAGCCAAGAGAGAAAAAGGGAGGGCGGGATGAATTTGGCGTACTAAAGAGGCGGGCTAAACCCATTACCTAAGTGTTCTTTATCTTCCCATATGCTTTTGTTGTTTAATCAGCTTTGTATCTCTGCAAATCCTGGATCGAGATAACAAACAAATGGATGAGCTCAACGCGAAGAAGAAGAAAAAGAAAAAAAAGCCTTTCTGCTGGCATCTTAGAGGCCATTCCTGGTTCCGCCTCACGGTCGGAACACAAAACATAAGTGGGTCAGATTTTTTTGGTGTTGTCATTGTTGCTGGTCTTGCCGTTTTTGTCCCAGCCCGTTTTGGCGCTCTCACCTAAAATCGCCTCTCGTGTCTCCCTGCAACGGGCAGGCGGACCCGAAGGATGAGGAGGGTGGTGGGGGTGGGGGGGAGGCCGGAGCTGACAGATTTGCACTCATCGGCGACGACTTCTCTTCTTCGGTCTTCTACATAAGAAAAGGAGGATTCCGGTTCCAGATTAGCTCTGGCATTCAAAGGCGAGCCGGGAGCCACAGAATACAGAGAGGACTTCACTGCCAGTTTGCTTGTTTACACTCTTTGTCAGATTTCCTTCCGATTCGGCCTCACGCTTGCAGTGGCTTTGCGCAATTAGAAATCAAAACATAAACGTACACGCGATTGTTGATTTCTTTCTTTTCGAAACAAATGGTTTATGGCATGAAAGGCGTCGAGACAGATTTTTTGTTTCTATGAGAGGGTTTGGGTGTGTGAAATTTTGTGTGAGAGTTTTTTTTGCAAGAGTGAGAGGTTGATTTGGTGCATGAGAGTTTTTGTGAGTGCATTTGCTTTGTGAGATTTTTTTTGTGTACTATGAGAGGTTTTGGGAGTGTAAAGGTTTGTGTGGGAGTTGTTTTGCAAGGGTGAGAGGTTATTTTGTAGCATGAGATTTTTTGTGAGTGCATTTGTCTTGTGAGATTTTTTGTTGTTGTCGGGTAGCATTTTTTTTTGGTTATAGTGAGAGATTTATTGTTTTGTGTGAGATCTTTTTGCTTGGGTATGAAAGGATTTTTGTTGTGCATTATTTTTATTTTTTTTTTGTCTGTCCGAGTTGTTTTGGAGCTTGCAAATATTGTTGGTTTATTATGAAAGCTTTTTTTTTTGGATCAACGGTAAATTTTGTTTTTGGACTAATATGGTAGCTTACCTTAAAGCTTTGTTCGTATATTTATAACATTATTAACGAAAAAAAAACGATTTTTTTTTTGGATGAATAATTACAAAATCAATTAAGGCTTTCTCCTTTGGATGAACTAATTTTAATGAAAGTGTGGATGACTGCAAAACTCAAGTGAAAAAGGTTGTAAATGACTTCTTTTTCTAAGTTCCTCAAGTTCCTTCTGAAGCGGCCCATTCACTTTCATCTATGCGGAGGGAATAAAAAAAACATGTCTCAGTTGAATTCCCTCAGGGTGGAGGTCCTCATCGCCGCGCACACACATGCAAAATAAAAGTCGACACGGTGCATTAATGCTGGTGGGAAATTGCCCCTCATTCATTATGGCCGCGCTTCGTCTCGTCCCCTCGGTTCAACGGGCGCGGCACCAAAGCGCTCTTCCGTCGCCAATGTCACACAATTGCCTCTTAACTGCTCAAACAAATCGAGAGACCCGGCGAGTGACATCAAATCAAAACTGTCACAGGTGATTGAGCCTAGTCATCAAGGCGGACCGCCCGCTACCAGTCAGAGGGGCCGCAATGTGGTGGCTGCTTTATAACCGAGCCCTAATAATAGCCCGCCCGCCCCAGCCCCGCTTATGCACCCCCATATTGAACTTGGGCGCCGAGTACGGTGGTGTGCTCTCCTTTCCGGCTGTCCCGCTTCCTCTCGGGACTCGAGATGGAGAGAAGCGCTCGCCGAGCGATTCCCGATGATGAGGGCAAAAAAATAAAGAAGGGAGATTGAAATTTTCCATCTCTGAACTGTGCCGGTTCCCGGCTGATTGTGGGGGAGAAAAGCAGGGTAGACCGTGGACCAGTCGCCAGCCGATCGCAGGGCACCTAGAGGCAAACAAGCATTTACTGGACCTTCACATTGACACCTATGGGCAATTCCGTAGACCGTTAGGCACCTTTCTTGGGATGAATGGGGGAAGCGATTCAGCGCACTGTAGCCAATATCAATCGATCGACAAGGGTGCAGGTAACAATCCCGATTTGCTTCTCAAAGGAGCACCAAAGTATGGCCTGTGGGCCACATCTGGCCCGTCCGCAGTCTCTGACCGGTCCTCGCAGCCTTGATGAAGTCAAAATGAAATATCAATTATGCCCTGCTTTTATTTGGATGTGCGTTGGAAGTGCATGTGAACAACATTAAAGACAACTCGGAAATATTGTCGCACTATGTATTGATTTTGCTGTGTATTCTAGCGGAGGGGGAAAAAAGAATAACACCAATGCCAAACTGTGGTCATCGTGTTAGCAACACTCTTATTTCCTGCACAATGAAGATAAGAAATAAATTTAAGTCTTAAGTACGAGTGGTTTATGCTTGTTAATTTGAGCCCATTTTACAAATATAGAAAGAATGATGGACATTGACACATTATAGATGTGTGGGATTTTTTGTGAATGGTGATTTAATAGGAATGATGATATATCTCCACATTTGATGTTATTTTAATGTGTTAGATTAAAATTTTGGGGGGCAGTTTTTAATTGACAGTTTTATTACAAGAATACAACAACATATACCGATACCTATAAAGATCTATTTTGATGAACTGCTCTCGTTTGCAACCTACAATAATACTTTTCCCACACTGGAATTAAGTAATACAGGGAGTCCTTGGTCTACGACTGAGATCCGTTCCTAGCGAATTAACTCGAATTTCAATTTAAATCTTATTCCACCATTAAAGTCATAATTTACATCAAAATACTTTGTATAAAAAACGAGCACATTGAAAAACAAGATGATGTAGTTAGCATTACTGCTGAGAGGTGGATGGAGACGAAGAAGGGGAGGCTGTGCTTAACCATTGCGAAGGAAACTGGTCCTCAATCCTCTCCATCTCGACAAGTACCAAAGAACCTTGTTTTGTTATCATTGTATCCGACATAGGAACGGAACCCTTAAAATGCGCTAAAATACGGGCTTTGTCTTTAATAATTGTCACCACGGTCAACTGACAGAAGCCTTGGTGTTATTGCTGTCTCTCCTTTCTCCAATCTTTTTATGATCGTGAGCTTTGTTTCCATGGTAATGGATTTTCTTATGGCTGCAGAAGCATTGCTAAAAGAGACAGCTTTCTTCTTTGGGCAAATAATGTATAAAAAGGAGGGCGGAAAATGCGAAGATACTCCCGGCGCACAAACACGGACAAGCATTAGCCAGGCAAAATGGCGGACAGGGGACGGGCGTTGAAAAGTCGAAATGTCTTAGGTCAAGATCATCTTAACCTGAAGACTCCCTGTAGTACGAATATCAATATTATTATTGATAATAATGACCATTTGACCAACTGTATACAATCCTAAAAAAGTTAGGCTTATAAGTATTTGTGGGAAGTATAGTATTATTGTTAAATGGAGAGGAATTAAAAAGGTATAAGCGATGTTTGTCATTCAGACCTGGAGCTAAATCGCAGCTCCTTGGTGGAGGTAACAGTGGCGCGCATCAACCAGAGCAACTACAAAGACATCAAGGCAAAGGGTTGCGCAGGAGCGATGCGAGGGGACATTAGGGACACGACGACGACGCTGATGTCGTCGGTGTCGGGTTTAAATTGGAAAATGACACAGTCAACAGACACGGCTGGCTGGCTGGCTCGCCGCCGCCTTGACACTGACAAATGGAATATTTCAGAGGACTTAATCAGAGGAAATGGGGTTTGGTCCGCAGGTGACAAGCGTCCCGCTCCGGCGCTCGCGGAGACAAAACGAATTGCCGCCGTCGCCCCATTTCCACCTCTGTCTGTCTCCCGCCTTTTACCTTTTGCCAGCAGTCGCGTACGAGGCTTTGAGACATTAGGACATGACAAATACGAAGACGTTTCACTCCAGAACAAATGGATGATAGGAAGCGGCAAATGTTTTGATAACATTCTGAGTAAATTAGATTTACCATAATAATTGGTAATGGTGGGATTTACAAAGACTTCATTACTGGCAATAAACAGCTTGAAACCTCTATTTGGAAGAATCTGTCAAAATGCTGCTTAACGTGAATTGAGTTGAGTTTGCCGCCACCATACAGCGCTCCCATCTCAAGTTTGCTCTTGAAAGTCAAAGCAAACGTTGGCTCCGATTTTGAGAAACTTATATCCGTGGTCACTCGTACATCAAGGCACAACAGTACACAAATACCTAGAAGGGGAAGACATTTAGACTAAGTATTTGTATTCTGCTGCTTCTCACTGCTGGTAAGAACGAGCGAGACTACCAATAAGTCCTTTGTTCCAGCTCCATCACAAAATGCGTGTGACGGCTTCAGGTGGTGATTAGGTGCCAGCGGTCCAACAGCGCGGTATGAATCACGGCACGGGGGCTGCCGGTCTGTCGCGGCAGCCCCAGATCAATGATAATTACCGCCTTGACACGAGTACGCTTATTACTGAACAGGATCAGGGACCGGGGGCCTCGGAATGTGCTGGCCTTAGGGCCCGATCGATAGTCCGGGAATAATGGCTCTCTGGGGCCTGGGATTGGACTTTGGCGCTGAACAAGTCATAACAGCCTGCACACATGACAGCTTAGGTGGAGATACACGTCCGAATGCTCCTTTGGCCTCCTTGCTATACGGCTCCCGCTCGCCTCGGTGCTCCATCTTTTTTTTTTTTTTTTTTCCACGGAGCATTACGGGCCGGCGAGATGCCGGCGCCTCGGGCCCCGAGATGTGTTAACAAGAAGTGAGTGATTTGGGGAAGCGTGCTGCGACAATACAATGTGTCGCTTCAGGAAGAACGAAAAAAGGGGGAGGGCCCGGTAACGTGACCTGAGGTTTGCCACTGAGCACTGAGATCAAACGTCGCCACGCATATTCACGCAAACACAAACGAGACAGGAATAAGCACATCAACGAGTAGAAGTCATGCTGATCCGTCTATGGCAGCACTCAGCTTCTTTTCTCTTTGATTTTTTTTTCACCATTTCCCTCCTCCAGATTTCTTGTTTTTTTCCCCCTCTCTCTCTCAAATTTTTTTTTAATCCGGTCACACCTGTAATCGGGCAGTGCGACAGGAAACTTCAGAGAATCAATTAGTCGCCGCCTCATCCCGGAGCCAAGACGATTCCTCTCGACTTGAGCCGCAAACTCCTTCTATCAGGAGTCATTCTGGCTGCCTAACACCCAGACTCCTCTCTCCTGAGCCCGGATACGTTTGACTCTAAGCTTCTAAAACGTTGACAACCCAAAGCGCCTTTCTCGCACAGCCAGCATCACCCCGGCCCATCCCCCCGGCCCATCCCCCCCCCCCCCCACACACACACTCTTCGTTTACCTCTTTAGGAGCTACCGTCACAGGTAAATAAGAACAAGATTCGACGTTTATGTTGTTGCCCTGATGCATTATGGCGTTTCATCCACAATTAAGTAAATATTTTCTTTAAAAAAGCTGTGGTACATGTGCACACGAGAGAAGCTAGTAAGCCCTGTCCCACCAAATAACAGTTTTTCTATTTGTGTACAGTGAGCCAATTCGCCGTTTCATATTCACAAATTCACCCCTTCACATTTTATCTTCCATCCTAAGATGTTTTTTGTGCTCTTTCCGAAGCAAATTAAAATGCCACAAGATGATCTGCATGTGAGGGAATACTGTACATTTCCAAGATCAGAGTTCCATGTCAGGGAGGCGCAAAGTTTAGCCAGGGTTGTTGGCGGCAAGTCTTCGCCAGGTGTATGCTTTTGCTGAGTTGCACAGGTCTTAGGTCAAGTTAATGGTGGAAAAAGTTTTGTATTTATTAATCTTGGTCTCATTTTTCTTATACTAATAAAAACCTGGTGGCATGGTGGTTCAGCTGGAAAGCGTTGGCCTCACAGTTCTAAGGTCCCGGGTTCAATCCCGGCCCTGCCTGTGTGGAGTTTGCATGTTCTCCCCGTGCCTGAGTGGGTTTTCTCCGGGCACTCTGGTTTTTTCCCACATCCCAAAAACATGCAACATTAATTGGACACTCTAAATTGTCCCTCGGTGTGATTGTGAATGCGGCTGTTTGTCTCGATGTGCCTTGCGATTGGCTGGCAACCAGTTCAGGGAGTACCCCGCCTCCTGCCCGTTGAGAGCTGGGATCGGCTCCGGCACTCCTGCGACCCTCGTGAGGATAAGGAGCTAAGAAATGGATGGATAATAAAAACCTATTTTTTTCCCAACAGGGGTGTTTAGACTTTTTATATCCACTGTATATCTAAAAAAATCCAACTGAAAGTGAAAGTTATCCAATGCACTCACAAGCGCGATCCAAAACTAGGCCTCCTGTGCCGGCCCCTCGAGTGGCGTCTGAAACAAACAGAACGTTGAGGGGGTCATATTTAATCCCTTGCCCTTTTTCTTTTGTGTTCAGATTAGAGACTAAGGAGGATTTAGATGAGCCCGGAGTCTCTTGTTAAGAGACTGTGTTCTCCACTTAACCTGCAATTTACCTGTCACTTAAGCCGCGCCGCAGCCATCATCCAACACCCACGTATATCGCGAGGGAACTTTTTTTTCCTGGATGACTTTCTTTTGGGCTCATTTACAACACTTGAACCACCGAAGGAAAAAGGATTATGGGTATCAACGCAGAGTAGACGTCTAACTAGAATAAAATGTTGGCCTCCACGATGGTCAAACAAACCTAATTTGGATCACCATTTAATCGTGCATCTCTTCTATAAACTCAAATGTTGTTATTTAGGTGATTCCCTGAGAAGTCACAAGTCAATAATTTTACTTTTTGGTTTTATTTGGGCCACTGAGGATTAGAGTGGGTTAACTCAGTTATTTTCAATTCAATGACTACTTTCCTATTTGGCGGAGCTTTGGCACCACCTTGTGGTATCTTAAAGCATTACTGAAAGAGCACAAAATTCTCATTATTATTTGCAAATAGGTGACAATATCGCAAATATGCACATACGAGAAAATCACCTTTGGGTTCACTTTCCGAACAGAACAGATTGGAGGTGCCACCGTTCAAAGGAACTCCTTGAGCGCCAGCCACGAGCTCTTCTTCTTCTTTCTTTTTTTCTATCCGAAGGCAGATGCCGAGCAAACAAGCGCGCGGATCTGGATGGAGCTTTGCGCCAGACTTTGATACGTGCCTTAATCGCCACTAAACTGTCCCGCTGCTTTTAACACCCGTACGCATTAGCCTATGTCTTAAAACTCAAGAGTTTAGCGTTAGCCGCTAAATTTATACGCCCTGCCTTAAAACTGGAGGCAGCTTGGAATCTGCACGTATGCTGAATAGATAGATATACACGCACGGTATATAGAGCGTGCAAAATTGTAAACCTTCAGCAAGCAGAACAAATGATCTGAACTGTGGTTTTGTTCTGAAATCAAATCACTCACTCCCATTTCCATTTGATGCCCATAAAAGAAAACTTACAGTCTTCCTTGAGGTGAAACAGGTTTTACATACAGTATGCATACAAGTGCTATGCTACCATACGGCTAAACTTCGAGTTTGTAACATATTAATTCCTTTGTTAAAATTTTTGTTCGATGTAACCATTTATTGGGACCTAACAGTAAGAATAATTCTAAAATTCATTCAACGAGAAAATAAAGTGTGTACCACTGTTTGCCAAATAGTGAGATGGAGCTCAACTACTATTACTAGATTAACGGTACTTGTATTTGTCTACCACCTTACAATATGTCTTTGTAAATATACTAAACAGATGCGCTTTAATTCAGCCCACCAAGCATTTATAATTATTAATGGTAATATGTGCTAGTGTTAAAATTCATTACCGTAAATCCTGGGCTACAGAATGCACCTGGTTACAAGCCTCACAGAGTACATTTGTAAAGGAAATACCATATGGTACATAGATACGCTGCAGCTGTGTAAAATGCGCAAGTCCCTACATTGAAACATGAGATGTTTACAAAGACGGTAAACAGAAAGAGTATAACACTAACGCTAGTGCTAACACTTGCCCCGGGCTAAAGCTAGCGCAAACAGGGCCGGTTAAAAAAAACGTACCGGTAAATATCACTGAGACACGCCAGTGACACAGCAGCAAAACGCTTGCACAGTGCTAACGCTAGCGCAGAACTAACAGGGCCGCTAAAAGTCACTTCCTTGGCACATATATTCTACCGGTCTCATTCTTACCTTTTCCGCTGCCATTAGAAAAAATTCACAAATTATCCACATCACCACATAAACAGCAGGGTTGAAAGTGTGTGACAAAAGTCGCGGCTTGTAGGCCGGAAATTACGGTACTTCAAATGTATTTATACAGGTTTTTAATTTGTTCATCTACATATAGCTCATTAAAAAATATTGTGAATGTA
Organism: Syngnathoides biaculeatus; assembly: GCF_019802595.1. Taxonomy (NCBI): domain Eukaryota; kingdom Metazoa; phylum Chordata; class Actinopteri; order Syngnathiformes; family Syngnathidae; genus Syngnathoides; species Syngnathoides biaculeatus. The sequence continues at coordinate 13,402,828 of NC_084646.1, read as the reverse complement.
TTGTAAATTATGAAGTAAAAATGTTTGGAAAATAAACAATCTGACATAGACACGTTTTTCATAAATGTTACACAATTGGTTCATTAATCACTAGTTTGCATATTGTAAATACACATCGTAGTTTAAACAAAAAACTTAACGATGAATAATTCGGCTACTCCTGCAATAAATAACACATATAATCGTAAATGTCAATGGCTCACTATTTGGCTAATTGGAGCTTCAGCGATCAGAAAAAAGGCAAAGCAGTATTTGGCAAGCGAGTACGTATGCTTGCTGTCAATTTCTAACAGCCCATGGAAGTACAGTAACAATTTGTTTAATAACCAGTGTAAATACAAATACTGTATTTAATGACAGCTTTATTACATTAAAGGCTTACTGTCAAACAAAACATAAAACGGAGAATCGGGTGGTGGTTAAAACACCCGCGTAGCTTTTATTTTGGCAGTCCCTTTTGCTCAATTCAAAACACCATAGACAGGCTAACAAATCTCAACAGTGTTGCACTGTTCGAACTAATGAAACTAACTGTAGTAATACTAATTAACATATATTCTTTATATAAATGTAACATTTATGTAAAAATTGCTCATATCAGTACAGCTTAGTTGCTCAGTTGTGAAATTCTTCTTTGTGTGTCTCCATGCCTGCGTTATACTGCCCCCTGGTGGCCAAGACACACATACCAGATGGAGCAGCAAAATTTCTAGTAAAATTTTTAAAAAAGTCTTGCAAAAATGTAGCACCTTTTTTTTTTTTTAAATAAAAAATACCATTTAATTATGTCATTACTGTTTTTATTGAAATGGACTGATATCATTTTCGTTAATTTTGAGGAGGGCACCACTAAAATCTAAGGTTTCCTAATTATTTCGCAATTCCAATGTCATTAATGACCTTTTTAAATGCTATTCTAAACCTACATGACCTTTATTGTTCATCTCGTTCATTTCCTGCACTTACTACATCGCGGTACTTTCATCTCTTTGCCTTAAAGAAATTCACCTGAACTTTATTTTTAGAACATAATCTCCTCCCTCCTTTTTCTCATTCCTTCTCCACCCAAGGACCTTTGAAAAATCCCTCTCCATCTTTATTCCATAGCAACCCATCTATTAAAAAAAAAGAAAAGAAAAAAAAAACGTCGCTAGTGGGCTAGGTGGGTAAATTCCCCAACTTTAAAAGCCATTAGCGGGCTATCAGCCTGGCCATAATACAGTCTAACCACCTCATTTACCTAAGTGTCAAGTGCCGTCAGGTACCACGGGCCTGGAGAGGGGCCTGGAGTGGGCCCGTTTGGCGGTGTCTCTCTCACACACACACACACACAACACACACACACACACACGCGCGCGCGTGCGCGCGCAAACACACACACACACACACACACACACACGGAGCCTGTCCTCATCAAAACCAGCACAGGACATTCAAATATGTCACACGGGGGTTGAGGCTTTTGGAATGGAAATGACGGGTATTTCATTTACCATGTGCACTCTATTAATGGGAGCCAACCAGTCAATCATTGTGGGGGGGCATTTTTGATAGGAGGTGGTGTTAGTGAGGTGAGGGGACGGTGGCGGGGATGGGGATGGGAAAGTGGGGGGCATGGAGACGTGGCAGGCACAACGTGGCAATTCCGGCGCACTCCAAATCAATTTGAGGAGTTGGTGTGGCTGTAAAAATGGATTGCGTCCATATAAAACGCAAACGTGGCTAACAGTCGCACCACAGAATCCAAACGGTAGAGTCCTGCCGCCTAATCATAATGTTGGAAACGTCGCCGAACACGTTGGAAAATGGTACTCGATGTGTTTTTCCACTTACAGTTTGCGTGTGTATTAATGATGTCACGCCAAATCAGGCACTTAGATAGTTAGGTGTCATAGTTTGCTGTAACTGAGCGTGGACGTGATTTAGCACTGTTTAAACAAAAACTGAAGTTGCAAATACAACTCAAATCCCCCCAAAAAGAGCTAAAATGAGAAACAAAACAATGGTGCAAGAGCCAATGCAAGAGGCAAAGCAAATAAAAACACCACTGCAAAAGGCAAAAATGTTCAAAAACATAACTTCCACTCATGGGTAGAAGACACCAAAATTAATGGACGGGTACAAAAATACTTAATTTTATTTTACAACTAACATGCATTTTCTTGTCTTTTATGAGGGCTAGACTTCGATTCTTAAACTGCATATGTTGGTACTGAGTCTATGGTCTGAACTTCTGTATAGAACAAAATTAGCTTTTGCTAAATGGTTAGCATTCACAGCTAGCATTAGTATACAACCGATTAATATTTTAGACCAAACAAAAACGAACTACTATCCAGATCACTCATATATCATGTTAAATGCACATTACACATCTAATAGTGTCTTAGAAGTCACTTACAGACGCTCCTCTGTCTTTTTTGCAGGTTCATCAGTGGACCAACATTGTGTCCGTCTGCAATAAATGTCCCAAGGAAACATTTGTTCCCCTGGCGATAATATGGTTACAGGGGGATTTTTTTTTTTAGTCCCAGCAGAGCTTCTCAGCAGATTTAGGCGAGTTACTTGCCTTCCCCCTTTTTTGTTGACTTTTTGGTAACAGTCAAACCTTAGTGTCCCTTTTTTAACACACACAATAATTTACAACATAAATAACAACATAATAAATGAAGAGAATTACTGAAGTAGAGTATGAGTGTGTGTGTGTGTGTGTGTGTGTGTGTGTGTGTGTGTGTGTGTGTGTGTGTGTGTGTTCACTGCAGATCTCCCAGTATACTTTTCTGTGAAAATAATATGGTAAATATGGAAAGGGGCCTCTGGGGCACAAAAGGCCCGGCCCCCTCTTTAGGAGTGGATAATTGACTCCTCTTTCCTGCTTGATAATTCATTGCTCGCATATGCCAGCTAATACATCAGATGAAAAGTGCCCTGGCCCCTCATCTCCCCTGACACACACACACTCGACCACGGCGCCATGCATTAAATGACAAATGGGGGCACTTCTAGATCCATGAATGAATTATGTCTTCTAAATACCTTGAGCAAAGGCAACTGTCACTGGGATAATCTGGGACAAAATATGGCCATCTTGGCGTTACAAAGGCCTGCTAGAGAATGAGGCGAGAAATGAACGCACATTAACACGGAACGTCTGATTCAGCGTCGGTGGGCATTTGCACATTTATCAAGCGATGGAAACACACGCGCGCGCACGCCCGAGTGTCCCGTCTGTCATTTTAATGCGAGCCCTGCCATTGAAATAGATGAGGATTATTCCAGCAGGACAGAGATATCATTTGTTTTACAACAGCTGAGTCAGCACTCACAACAGTCATTAGGGAATTAGAAAGAGAAGGCCCTTTGCAAAGTGAAAAGAAGGATCAAGTCATGAATAAGACAAGACATTAAACACTCGCTCTTGTCAAAACGCGGGCGATGAGGCCGAAAGACAAACAGTCGCGTGATTAATGCCTGAAATCACCTGATTATGTTCGCATGCGGCCATCAGATGAACGGCAATCTTCCGGTTGTTCTCTGTCGAGATATATATATATATATTTTTTATCAAAAAGGGTAGTATTGGCGACAGATGCCACAAGATAGTGACTGAACTGAAATGCACAAACCACGTGTCTAACATGTACACAATCATCAACTCATGTTTCATCAACAACTGTATTCGCTGAATTATTCAACATAAACAAACCACTTTGACTAAAGGCTCATTAATATTACCAAACTAGCACAAATTGTTTTTGTATGTACATTTTCACATTTTAGACAAAGACGCTTTTATTTTATGACCCCGAAAAATACAGGAAACACTCACAAGGCTGCGATATGGTGAAGTATGTGCAATTTAAATAGAAACTTTAATTAAACTCCACATTAGGTGAACCGTGATATAGCGAGGGAACACGGTATAAATAAATATTACATCATTAAGATCCCCTTTTGGCTTTTAGGGTTACACTTTAGTAAATGGTAGGGAATAGACACATTTTAATGGCAAATTAAGAACGAAATGTGAAATCTGAAATTTAAAAAATGGGGGAAAAACTTGAATATGCTAGTGCCAAAACACGTTGGGATTCCCAGCATGACTAATTTTGTTCAGGTATCCACCAAGTGGGAACTAAATTTATATGGGCTGGACTGAAGTCATGCAATTATTCTTCAGTTTTGTCATTATTTTTTTAAGTATTCATATTTAACCATTTTTTTATTAGTTCAATTGGAGACACCAAAGACAAAAATGAGAAGCACATGAAATCATTCATCTAGTTTTGTTCACCCAGGGCGGTCAAATGCATATTAACCTTGCGATTGTTCTCTGTTGGGATATTTTGGCAATGAAATGTTTTACCTGTGGGAAATGCATTACTTCTTTTTCTTTTTTTTTCTTTTTTTTTTATTAAATGCAGTTCTTCTCAGCTGCGGGCAATATTTGAATTCTGAAAATAGTGCAGGAGGCCCAAGGTCTAACTATACAGAAGATAATGAGTTTGAGATGCATTCAAGGCCACCTCAGTCTAAATTTATTTGCTTTGTTCAAACACTAATAAAAAGAAAAATAAATCATCTTAATTAAAATAAAAACATTGTTTCACTGAGTTGAATGTAAATTGAATGCTCTAAACATGTACAAAAATATCAACGCAACATATTTCTCCTTTGCCGAGATCATCACATGATTAGGAGCATGATTATTACACACGTGGCTTCGGCTGCCCACAGTAAAGGGCCGCTGTCAAATATGAAGTTTTACTGTATCATCTTTTATCGTCAGGCTGTACTATGATACTTGCTGCTTGATAAACCTCAACCCGAGGTGTACAGCGCTCCTCGCACAAAATCTTCCTGGTCTTGACCAGCAAGACGAACAGGAGAAAAAAATGATGGAAAATTATTTTTGTCCCTTCTTTTACGGCAAGATGAACAGCAGGACCCAAACTCAGACGGTATATCATCTCAATGACGATACTTCCCTCTTGTGGCCGGAACCACTATTCTCTTGGCGTTTTCCATTGTTAATGTTTTTTTTTTTTCATTATTTTTTTTACCCTTGTCTTTCATTTATAAAAACTCATCCAATTTAGACGTTTTACAAATTAAAAATATATACAAAAAGTGAAATCATAATATAAAATAATAAAAACCCAAGGAAAAAAATAATAGTCGTAATTCATTATATTTTAAGAGTGTTAACGCTATTGTTAAAAAAGTGATAACTCAAATGATACATTGTCTGATTTGCATATATGAGATATAGGTGGTTTTTTTTACTGATACAGTTTTATTGTCATCATAGAAATGATAGTAGATGCTAAAAAGCATTCGTTTTTTGGGGGGTGGTGTAGTTAGGCATGTTGGAATGCTAAATTAATGAAAATCATAATGATGTGTACATTAACAGTGATAGAACATTTTGACTTTTCATTTGAGAAAAGTTTTTCTTTTTTCTTAATGACTGTTGTTTCTATATTTCTTTTCAAACTTTGTGCATTAGTGCTCAAAATAACACCGTCACTCTGTACTATTTTAAAAACAGGACTACTGTATTTATTTACTGTATACTGTAGTTTCAACCATTTTTTAACCATTTACTCATCCAAAGAGAGCCTACAGTATTTGTTCCAAACAGTACTGCCACATGTTGTCCACTAGGTGGACACATACACATAAGAAAGAATTAATCTTGGTCATAATATGCAAAAGAAAAAATTGAGTTTCTTTTCTACTACCACTGCCTTTGCATGTACTGTGCAGTATTTTAAATTGGCACAGCGAAGTTGGATCTGGCCCCCGAGCCTTGAATTCGACACTTGTATACTACACCACCAGTGACGTATTTCTTTTATTTTAGATATAATCATAGATACGCTATAAACTGTACTTCAGATAAATCCACATTTTTTTAAAGGTGTGTTTCTTGAAAAGAGAAAATAACCAAATCCGTCCAGGCATTGAGCATAAAAATGACAAGCGTCCTGAGTCAGAATTTGTTGAAGTTCTTTTTTTTCGACAAAGTGATTCTGTTGAGTCCTTGTGGGGGTCTTCTATTTATTTATTTATTTGCAAATTATTGAGCAATCTAAAGTGTCGCAACGCAATGTGAAAGGCTGCACAAACTCAACTTTTTTCATCTGATCTTTGCACTCTACTTTCCTGTGACAGAAGATATAAATATTTACATTTATTTGTTATTGGGTCCTTTTCTCGCATGTTTATTTTTCCAATCATACAATTTTGCATTCATTCTTGTTTTAAAATCCAAGAAAAGAGGGCAGTGTGAAACGCAAATGTAGAAATGGTACTAGTAACCTGCAGACTGCAAAGAGCAACGGTGGATTACTGTAATCTCCCGGAGCATCGCGACCTCCTTGCGGGCGTTCAGGTTACCAGGAGCGTCATCTTCTTTACAGCAACATTATTTTAATGCTGGCTTGGTGGCTTCTATAAGGCTTAATAGAGACAAAATGGGGCCTGCGATAAGAGTGGGCAGGCAAATAGGCCCAATCTTTTATATCTCCTACCCGGACGGCGTTTAATCACATTGCGCTTGTGTGCACACATATGCGTGCGATGCTGTGTAAACAAAACTGCCAGGTGAGGCTCTCGTGTGCCGAAGCGGTTTTTGCACGGCTATCTTGATGTGTCCTCAATCAGGCCACGACATACAACAAGTTCGGGTACCGTTCAAGTGACGAAATTGATGTATTAGCTCTCCACATTTGTGTCCTGCATGGATTTTGGAAATAATGTTTATCATCAGATAAAGTGGGGATGTGACACATTTTATTTCCTTGACTTATACATCAGTTAAACTCTTCTTGAGGATTATTATCAAACAAGTTAATAATTTCAACACTTTAAATGTCATTGCTAAGAAGATGAAACAACACGATAGCTTAGCATTTTGAGGGCTTTAGTACTCACAACTTTGCGATGAAAAGACTTGCATCACATCTCCGCTTGAACTATTCTGCATCCTCCTTGGTTGACACTGACAGCAGCGCTACTGCTACTAGCAAAAGACCATTGTCAGCATAAAAATGCTGAATAATGTTGTAGTTTAGATTTAAAAAAAAGACATTGTTTTCCTTCTCCCCTTCTCAATCCATGGTTTCCCGAATCAAGTCTGCACATGTGCAGTAAGAAGAACACACCATCTTGCCTGAGAAATTAAAATCATTGTACGTCAAGGATTTGTCAGCGGAATGTTTTTGCTCTGTTACACACCCAGCAGTGAAAATGACAAAGAGAGAAAACTGACAAATTTGATTTTATGATAATTTCGTAGGATGTTGTACACAAGTTGCATAAGGTGAACCCCCAGCTCTTTACAGTTTGCAATTAATAATGAATTCCCGTCTTTGCATTTCCCCCCCCCTGTGGAATTTATCATCAGCTATTACACTAAAGTGCTTGTAATGTAAAATCATAAAATGCCACAAAATGGCGCCAAAGCTCCAGCTAATAGGAAAGAAGTGATACATCGTGAGTGAGAAATTACAATACGTGTGTGTCAGGGTGGACATTTAAGTAGTCTTAAACTAGTAGTAGTTTAGGTAGTCACATCTGTGTTATTGCTTGCTACACACCCACTACCAAAAATGACATTTGACAAAAGAAAATTTGGAAAGTAATCACCCAAGAACTTGCAGAGCATGTAATTGTTTCCCCTGATGTTGACAAATTTGTTGTTACTTTTTTCTCTGAGAACCTACCCTCAACTATTTGCAGAGCAACTCACCTAATGGACCTTCCCGACCTGTCAATCACTTGTACAATAATAGCCAATCAGATAGCCACATTGTTTTAACCCCTTGGCTTGATACGCCCCAGGCGACATGTTGTCCCACAAGCAATGCTGGTTGTCAGTAGCGTGCGCTTGGAAAAGTTAATGTTACGAAGAAAATGATCCTCAGATGCGCTTAAGGAACTTGCAATTCCAAAGCTGTACATGCACACTACGATTCCACTATTTTATCCTGTTGGATTTCAATATGAAACTTGTGAGGCGTCAAACTTTTTTGCATCGATCGCCAACATTTCACTGTAACTCTGACGCTGCGTCCTGCTCCGTCCAAAATCTTAACTCTGTGTACATATCCTTGCGTGAAATAGTTGAGACCCCTCTGTAAAACTCTCTTGGTCAAGTCTGACGCATTTGGCGAAAAACATACGCGATAGAGAATTGACTTCAAACATGCTCTGTTCAATCGCCATTTTGGAAGCTTGTGGGACATGGCTAAGGGGGCGGAGCTTAGGTTCAGGAAGGTCCATTACATTTTTTGGGCTCTTTCGGTAATACCATAAAAGGCCACAAGATGGTACCAAAGCCTTTGGGATGACAAGAGAGTAGGTTGAAATGACTCGTCTGAAAAGAATATCTTTTTAAATAAAGGAGGAGCTCAATTTAGCTTGGGTTGTCAGCAGAAGTTACAGGCTTCGCCACATTTGCACGTTTTGTATGGACTTCTGGTGGCTTCTTCAGGTGGAGTTTGAAATATTAGACCATTTTAGATTCATCGTTGGCGGTATATTTATGGATTAAACTTTCAATACAGGCATTCCTCTTGAATTTTCTCTAGGGACTGGTCCCTACATGTACTTTTTAGATGCACTGTGAGCTATGAACATTAAAAAATATCTTAACAATACAGCCAATACTGCAGTCGCCACCGCATTTACTCATCAGTGGAGTTCATGTCCGGTGGAGTTTCACCAACCGTATGCGCATCACACCGCACATGCTTGTTATCGCCACCTCCAGTACACGCAGGCAGCACGGCATCACCGCCGTCAGACCCGTGCGAGGAGACGGGCGAGCTGGTGGGGCTGAATTGTAGCGCCGTGGTCTCCTGCAGTGTGTGCTCGCTGGTTTCCATCTCGAAGGCTGCTCCCGCCCGCCCCAGCCCCTTGACCCGGGGGGCGGAGCTCGTCGGGGAGCCCCTCGTGGCGCAGCACGCCGCGAAGAAACCCAGGGCGGTCAGCAGTAGGAGCGGCCCGATGATGATAGGGGGGTTGCCGCTGGGGACGAAGGTGCCGAAAGCGAAGGCGCCCACCAGGGTGATGTTGATGCCGGCCAGGAGCGTGCACAGGCCGCACGCGCAGCACAACGGCGGCGAGGGCAGGGAGTGGGCACCAAGACGCAGGCTGGATTTTGGTACCCCTTTGGTCACGGGGGTTCTGCACGTGTTTTCTGACAGCACCATGGGGAAGTGTGTGAGGTGTCCAGACCAGCCGAAGATCAGGTGCAGAAGCGATGGACTCATCACCCGAGGCCGCAAACACACTGGAGAGGAAGAACAGTTGAAATGATGTTCAGTTATTAGCTCAACAGTCAATAGAATTTTGCCATAAAGCAAAACAGAATGCAGTGAAACCAATCGCCGCTCAACTGTCACTCAAATGCCAGCATTCCAACCTAGAAAAATGAACGCCACTCCATCTAGCATCATTTTTTATGCCAACGCATCCCTGCATGCTCGAGCCGCAAAAAGATACCATATCTGTTTAAAGCCTTTGACGTCTGTAATATAACACTTTCACTGGGTCATCGCCAGACTTTTCCACGCCACAACAACGAGGCGCTCTAAAGCGACCGTACCAGGCCAGAGCCGCAGTCCACGCTTTGTCAAGTTGACGGTTCAACCCCACCCCTGCCCTTCTTTCTTTTCCATCTTTTTCTGCTTGATGTGCATGCACTTAGGGCCAACAACGAGGCACTCATACTCATTGTGCTCCAGATCCTAAAGCGTACGCACACGATAGTAATGCATGCACACCAGATCCTAACACCCAAACTAGAACTTAACACACCAGATACTAACACATGCACACCAGAATAATGAATAAAACATTCACCCCCTTTAACTTCCCATTAGGGGCTCCATAAATGGCAACAAATTGGCAAGAATAAAATGAAAAATCCGAAAAACTAGTGACAGTCACTTGAAATATATTTACCTACGTTATCCAGAAGGCATTAATCGTGTTTGTCCATCCGCCAGACATGAACGGAGTGCAGAAGTGGACATCTGATGTCGCCTCAGTGCGGGTGAGGAGCGCACTGAGGCGCTGCTACCAGGCTGCTGCTGTACTGACAAACATGAAACGGAACGGCACGCCCACTTAAACCTGGAATAAAATCCAAAAAACACACTATAAATGAAATACAGACAAATAATTATAACACCAAATTGAAAACGATAACATGAATACATTAAATAAAAATCAAGTTAAAAGTACCACTAAATCAAAATACGTCCAATTAAATACAGAAATAAGCAACACTTAAGATTACATAAAAGTTTTAACAAAATGAAATAGCAGGTCATTTAAAACCGTGAAACAACACTGAATTACATTCAATCAATTGCATTAAAAGCAAATGTGACGCTTAAAATAAATGACAAATAAAAATAACTGTAAATCATGATTAACAAAATAAAAAAACAGCAAAATACATTACATTCAATAAAATGAATTTTTACTAAATAAAAAAACAAAATACATTACATTCAACACAATTAAAACAAAAATAAGGACCACTAAAATGATTGCATTCAAATACAATGAATGAAAATGTAATTGCATGCGGTTAAGAGCAATTAAATAACACAAACTGAAACACAAGAAAATCATCCATCCATCCATTTTCCTACCGCTTATCCTCACGAGGGTCGCAGGGAGTGCTGGAGCCTATCCCAGCTGTCAATGGGCAGGAGGCGGGGTACACCCTGAACTGGTTGTCAGCCAATCACGGGGCACGTAGAGACAAACAGTCACACTCACAATCCCACTTAGGGGCAATTTAGAGTGTCCAATTAATGTTGCATGTTTCTCGGATGTGGGAGGAAACCGGAGTGCCTGGAGGAAACCCACGCAGGCATGGGGAGAACATGCACACTTCACACAGATGGGGCTGGGATTGAATCTGGGTCATCAGAACTGTGAGGCCAACGCTTTACCAGGTGATCCACTATGCTGCCACACTAAAATCAATTATTTAAAATTATATTTAAGATGCTTCTTGTTGTGGTTGGAGTTTGCAGTGCTTAACCAGCACTAAATATCACTGTTGCTAATATTTTGCTGGCCTTACTTGGCTATAGATAACAATACGCAATTTGAGTAATTCACATCACACTACATCAAATACAAACGCAACAAAGTAGTTTATCAAGGATCTTTTATTGAGAACAGTATGTCAGCGAAAAATATCCTCAGCACCTTGTGCACAAGACCAGTAACAAATATTAGACGAAAGAAAGAAATCAGAGGAGGGGCTCCCTAACTAAACACCTTTCTCATTTGTGGCCACTCAAGTTAATGGCGTGAACACACGGACATCCCATGAGAGGATTTTGATTTGCCGGCGCTTGCATCAGCGTTGCTATAGAGATGTTGTGTCCATGGCAACCCTGTGGACTCACGTGTGGACTCCCGACTTCCTCACAAATTCATGCAACATACAAAGCTAAGTTCTCCCAAAGATATAAAAACAAACAAACAAACATTGAATTATTCCCATGTATATCCAAGCTTAGTTTGCACATCATTTTTGGCACATTCAGGAAAAACAAAAAACAAGATACAGAAACGCACGAGGTATGCGATCAATACGTCAAAACGCATTTCTTCGACTCTGTCATAAACCGAAAATGTGTTGAGCTTAACCCACGGGGACAATAAAGTGGAGTCGTAAAAACCATGCACCAACACCCACCAACTCCTGACAGTGTGAGATCACGATGCTGGTTGCAACCCCATAAAAAGACCATTTGTGGCTCATTTGACTTAGATCCACATCGATTTTAGGAGCGAGATCATTGGGAGGTGCTACGGGAGTTGGATAGTTTATGACGTGGAGACGTGGACCTGAACAAATTTCAACCAAACGCATTTAAGAGAGGTGGCCTTTTTCAGAGCGACAGATCAGTCAGCCTTTTCAAACTGATCCCTCCCAAGTAACTGCAGTCTTGACTGCAGAGGTTGTATTATATTTGCTTGCTGACCATAAAGTTATCTTTGTTCCGCAACCACGTCAGCGTTATCGTCATCTACACCAGAGAATACAAGCCCGAATGATCAACCAGATGCACATAAAAAAATAGATCCCTTTAATACCAATGAAGAAACCTCTATATTTCCTGTAAACCTGTAAAATATCAGGTTAGAATAAGAACCTCATCACCTGATCTTGTGCAAAGTGGGCTCCAAACATGATGTATTTACTAATCGTATTGATTCCAAACTCCATTTAAGACTTTTAAAGTACATCAGTGCTAAAGGTAACTTGTGTGTGAGAACGCTTAATGACACCATAATAAAATTAAAATAAAAAAACAAAAGTAATTTAAAGTTCTTTCTTCACAGTCTGGAAATTAAAATGAAACGTCACAACTCCACTTGCTCATTGTACACATCCAGATAATCCACTTCACATGAGAACACTGAAAGCTTCATAAAATCAAAAAATAATATAAAAAAAATATTTGTTTCTACATGCGTTTATGAGGCAATCAAGCGCGGTGTTTGCCTACAAACAAATTACCTGCTACACTATTGTCATTTAGAAAAAAGTAAAAACGCAACCTTCGGTCACAAAATGGTAAAAAAAAAAAAAAGTTTTAAAACGTCCGGAATTTCCCCGTGGTTTCCAAGAGCAAGCGCTACTTTGCTGCAAATGATAAGGTAACAGGCAGCAGGAAAAAAAAATAAAAAAAACACAACTTATCACTTCTGATAGGCTGGCCCATCAGACACAAAGAGAAAGAGAAAATAGATCGTGAAAGAGGTCAGAAAGCAGGATGGCGAGCGGCTTCTTTTCAGGCCGTGAACTCGGCTGCGCCGCCTCGGCCACGCAGGGCGTTGGACTGCGCCCTCCTGCGAGCCAGTCTGGAGTTGGACGGCGGAGAGAGCCTCATGGAGCAAACGACAATGGGGCGGACGTCTTCATTCTCCTCCTTCTGCTCCTGCTGCTCATCGTGCTGCGACAGCTGCCGGTGGAAGGCGATGGCCTCGGCCGCAAACTGGCTCAGGTCTTTGGTGCTGCTGTTCCTAAAAAAAACAAAACAAAAAAAAAAAAAAAAAACAATATAAGCGCAACATTAAGGATTACAACACTTTCTACTCTCTAGTTAATCTTATTTCTTTAGTCCTATTAAAAAATGAACACGTTTCATCAGTCAGTTTTTCTGAATATTGGAACATCCATGAAACAAAATATAAAGTCTCATTTATATACTTAATTAACAAAAATTAAACTGTATAATGCACTTTTTCACATTTTTCCTTTTCAATTGGACCTACAACATAACAGAAGGGTTTAAATAAGGAGAAAAATAGTACATTTCTTCATCTCCTCCTGCATATTATGGTTCAGCATTCACAAATTGATATATTTCAAAATTTTTGGGACCCTAACCACTGCAATTCATGGAAGAATAATACCCATTTGTGATACCTTTTTTTCATGGCAATATCGCACTGCAATACGTATGATACATTTATCCTATTGTAGCATCTCTTATTGAGAGAGTTGAACGATTATTGTTGGCAGTAAACAGGCCAAAATAACAGCGAACTAATTGTCCGCTCAACCAAAGTTCGCTCATCACAAATCCAACAGCAACTGTTGTTAGATTCATGCTTGAGAGTCAGCGGGAGAGGATGGATAAGATGGAGAAAACCTTGTCTGCTTCTCTTCGGCCCACAATGGTTTTGTCAAACTGGGACTAAACATGGCATCAAAACTAGATGAATCCATAATAAGAGCACTGCAAAACATCCATAAACCTAGGACAGCCATGCTGTCCCTGATTGAATGACAGCAGTTTCGTATCAGGATACGTAGACGTGACGTCACTGCTATGTCACTCAGACACAGAAGCTGTGGACTCTCCCACCGCCCCTGAAGCATCGGAACAATTGATGCAACTCTTGCGCGTTGCTACAGAAGCAGCTACATCATTTTCAGAATTGCATGGATGCAGCTGGTGTAATTTGCAGATATGCATGCCAAGCTACAAACAGTTTACTGTAATGTTTTTTTTTTTTAAGGGTACAGCAATGCTTTAAGATGTTTGTAAGAATTTGAAATGCTATTCAAGTGTTTTGGGAATCAGAGTTTGTGGTGTATTCATGGTTGAAACTGTTAATATAGGGAATGATAATCACTTGAAAGAGAGTGTCTACTATTCTCGGAAATTTGTGATCAGGCTTGGCCCCTAGCCACTATACTCATTTTTATAACACAATCTTTAAGGATTTCGGTAAAAGAAGGGGCGGCACGGTGACTCAGTTGGTAAAGCGTTTGCCTCACAGTTCTGAGGACCCGGGTTCAATCCCAGCCCCGCCTGTGTGGAGAGTGCATGTTCTCCCTGTGCCTGCGTGGGTTTTCTCCAGGAACTCCAGTTTCCTTCCACATCCCAAAAAAATGCAACATTAATTGGACACTCTAAATTGTCCTAGGTGTGATTGTGAGTGCGATTGTTTGTCTCTATGTGCCCTGCGATTGGCAGACAACCAGTTCAAGGTGTACCCTGACTCCTGCCCGTTGACAGCTGGGATAGGCTCCAGCACTCCCCGCGACCCTTGTGAGGATAAGCGGCAAAGAAAATGGATGGATGGGTAAAAGAAGGGTTTTCTTGACAGACTACTGTATATGTTGGGGGAAGAATACATTTTTCTTATCGATGGATTTTTTTACACAGTATGTTGACAGTGTTTACATTTGCTGTTTCTGTGTTCAAGCCAAAGTGCTGTGGAATAGAAAACTTTTGCTTTGTCACCATCTTGGTGCCGAGGACCTATGTTGAAGTAGGGGGAGGAGCTTCATTTCCAGAGGCCATAGCACTCTACCGGAAAAGTAGTATTATGTTGCCATCGTTTGGCATCTATGTGTAATTATAAACCCTTTCAGAGAGATTATTCACATTTTTTTTTTGCACTTAACAAAGGCAAAAAACTGTAATGTAAATTTTCTAAATAAATAAATCCAAGTAAATGTATGGACAATTTCCTACTAAATTCTAATTCCTTTGTCAGATGTCATTTTCAGTGGTTTCATGACTTTCCGGCTTACCTCTGTAGGGCATGAGGAGTTGGAAGACCTCTCTCTGGTGCGTTCTGTACAAATGAAGTTGAAATAATGTGTATGAAATTCAAATATTCACTAATAAACCATCAAATGGCACCAAAAAAAAAAAAAAAAAAAAACCTACCCCCTGCACCCATGGGTGCTTGAGGACCTGAGTGGCGCTAATGCGCAGGGTGGCATCTCGCACCAGCAGCTTGCTGATAAGATCCTTGGCAGCGTCTGTGATGTGAGCCCAGTCCTTGTCCGGAAACTCATATTTTCCTTGCTGGATGCTCTCGAACAGGTGACTCTGGAGGCGGAAGGTCACACGAAGTCTTGATTAGACATGCGTCACACATTCTAGAATACAGACGACAATCTCAGCACGCTAGCTCCATGTTCCCACTGCCATCGCATTCTATATTTGAAATGTGGTCTGCTCGTGACTATATGCGGGCGTCTCCTGATGGCAGTGATAACATTAGTCAGATGATGATCGGGTCATGAGGGAGACAAGTGATGGATGGCCTCCTGCTGTGATACGCCGTCTGTATTTGTTCGACGCACAAACTTGTTCGACCAAAATCATCAGTAAGAGCCGAGGCACAAGAAATCAAGCACAAATGTGTAGCCAAAGGAAAGGAAAAAGAAGTACCTACGTTCAGCTACATTTGATTCATGCACTTTCCGTTACTGTATAAATGTGAATAATTGTGTGCAGTTTGGCATTTTCAGATTTGTTGATTTTTTTGGGAAACTAATATATTCCTCATTATTTGCTGGGGAAAAAAAAAAAAAAAAAAAATCAACGATTGGCTGTATTTTGTGCTCAGGCAAATGATGACAACATCTGGTGGCACCTTGGTGCTAAAGAACTGTTAACATGAGTTGAAGAGCTTCATTTAGACAAAAGTAGTCATTTGCCGGCATCTTGTGGTACAGATATAATTAATTATAGTGCAGCCAATCCATTTCATCACTATTTTCAACACTGCTTATCCATGTTAGTCATGGGTCGCTGGAGGCCATCCCAGTTGACCACGGGCGCTAGTTGGACTCCACCTGGAACTGGTTGCCAGTCAGTCGCAAGTCACATATTGGCACAGACACCCACCGCACTCACATTCACACAATCACTGAGTGGGAACTGAACCCACGCTGACTGCACCAAAGTCTGGCGTGTGCATCACTACACCATCAGTGACATAGCTGAATATCCATCCATCCATTTTCTTTTCCACTTATCCTCACAAGGGTCGCGGAGAGTCTATCCAAGCTGTCAACGGGCAGGAGGCGGGGTACACCCTGAACTGGTTGCCAGCCAATCACAGGGCACATGGAGACAGACAAGAGTCACACTCACAATCACACCTAGGGGCAATTTAGAGTGTCCAATTAATATTGCATGTTTTTGGGATGTGGGAGGAAACCGGAGTGCCCGGAGAAAACCCACGCAGGCATGGGGAGAACATGCAAACTCCACACAGGCAGTGCCTGGATCGAACCCAGGTCCTCAAAAGGCTTTACGAGCTGAGCCGTCGTGCTGCCTTAGCTGACGATCGTAATTTTCAATTTCAGTTTACCATCACCAATTAATAAATAATATGCTTTCTACAAATTGTGTTTTTCTCTTCTTGTACCAAAACTATTCAAATGTGATCTTTGCAATTATGCTCTTAGGCTAACAACATGACGTGACGGGCCGAGCAGCGCAGTTGTCAATTCCCAGCTGGGCGAGCGTACCTGGCATGTACGGCACGTTTCCCCCCGGTCCCACCCACAGTCACTGCCGCAGTGGCCTGTGAACGGGGGGCTGCCACTTAGCAGGATGTACAGAATGACCCCGAGACTCCAAAGGTCGCAGCGCTTGTCGTAGAAAGACGCCTCATCGGTGAACACTTCCACCACTTCTGGAGCCATGTACTCTGCTGAGCCACACTAGATAGAGACAACGAACGAGAAAATGTTTCCTGCATGTTTGTGAACAGCTGTCAGTCAGTGTTGAATAACCTTTATTTTATCATCAATGTAGTTTATATCGTTATCATTTCTGGACAAATTAAGCGGAATTGGATGTTTTCCCATTACATCTCGCATAGTATATTACTATGCCGTGATTCAGTGGTTGGAAATCCCTGATCTAACTTATAGATCTTACCGGTGTAGTGAGTTCTGGAGTAGTTATCGGTGTGCAGGCACTGCTGAGCTTTACGCCGCTTCCCAGATCAAAGTCACAGATCTTAACCGGCGACACCTGAAAAATAAAAACGCTTTCATGACCAATTTTAAAACTACAGTAGTACCAATTCTGAGGTGTCTGTTATAGCTGATTGTTCATTACACTGAAGCACTTTTTTAATGGCCATAAGCATAGGTACTGTATTACTGTACAAAATTGTTTTGTAGGTTTCATGGCTTACAACCCCCAATACAGCACAAAATTAATGTAAATAAATGTGAAAAAGATTGAAAACGTTTCAAATTTCCACATATCATTCAAACTTACCACAACTTTGTGCTTAGTGGTCATGGTAACATTAACGTTAAGTGCTCATAATAGACGAGTTGCTTTCATGAGCCATGAGGAATTCGTGCGCTTCCTACTTCCAAATCCATTTGCAAAAGCGAATTGCTTGACCAAACAACTGTATCAAAAAATATTATGTTTCAAAGTCCAGAGACTTCCTCAGAGTTTACACGGCCACCGTGCCACACCCTTTCAATCTCTGTGCTGCGAGTCTATTTACAATAGGCAATAAACATATCCATCATGACATGGCCGCCACATCAGAGCCCCGCACTCAACGTGACACATTGTTTTGTCCTGACAGTCCGTTTTATCCATTGTCCGTTATATTGGCGTTCCACTGTATATAACTTCGAATTAAAAAAAAAAAAAAAACTACTAATAACTTAACCTTTATTAACTTAGTTACCAATTTCAGCAAATTTCCAAATTTCAAGCAATTCTCAAGTGTCCACAAATGATAGCAAGTCAAATTTCCAACCTTTTTGGAAAACGTTGTTTAAATGTAAGGCCTAGCATAAAGTGCATCAAATGTAAGACTTTTTTTAGGGGCACAGAGACCTTTGAAGCCAGACTTACTTGATCAATGTATTCACAAAGGACGTTCTCCAATTTGAGGTCCCTGTGAGCAATACCTGTCAGAACAACACAATGTTACCATGACAACTACGACAGGTCACCTGGATATCAGGAGATTGGACAGAAAGGTGATTTACCCTTTGTGTGCAGAAAGTCAAGAGCTTGGGCAATGTCACGGACCACTTTACTGGCCTCCAGCTCATCAAAATGCTTCCTGTTCTGAATGTGGGTAAGAATGGAACCTGGGGAAAAAAAAACAATCATATTGTGTCAGTGTCCATCAAATAGCTTGCAGAAAAAATGATCGCTGTTCTTTCAACTCACCTCCTCGCAATTTTTCAAAGACCAAATAAAAGCAGGTATCATCTTCAAAGAACTCAATCAATTCCAAAATGTTCCTGAGTCAAATAATCTATTTAGTTTCAGTTGAAATTAAGTGTGGTAGTTTCATGGACTGCCTTTCATAAAAGACATGAATTCCCTCACTTGTTTCCTTGACACTGGTAGAGAGTCTCCACTTCCCGGAAGACTCGGCTGCGGCTGTGTCCCGCACTCTTTTCGATGATCTATGTGACAGACCAAAAATATCGGACAGCTGTGGTAAAGCTTTACAAGTTTAACCATACACGGTTTTAAGGTTACAAAAAATGCACAAAGACGTCGGTGATTTGGATCGGGCTTTACTGGAATTAAGAAAATCTGTGCATAATTGACACCAATTACAATTGCATTGATTTTTTTTTTTTTTAAACCACCCAAAATCTACTATTAAGTGCTTTTGGGTTTGTTTTTTTCCTCAATGCTAATCCAAACCCTATAAAAATCTTATATCGCTCTTTTACGAAACTAAATTTATAGTCACCTTCACGGCATACTCCTGTCCATTCTGCAGGCTTACACATCCTTGGACCTTGGCAAATGCCCCCTGGCCAAGCACCTCATCTGTCAGCTTGTAGAGGTCTGAAGTGAATGATTAAAGAGTTAAATACAGATCCCAAAGAATTGTGCAAAATCCCACAATTATTACCATAGAAAGTGCCACTGGTGCTGTTTATTGCCCTTGACCTTTTCTTCTTCTTTCGTTTGGCTGCATCTGGGATGTTCAAAGGCTGACTTTTCTCAACTTCTGGTGCGGCGCAAGAGGACAACAACAAATGAAGACGTATGGAACCATGTCTACTGCACTAAACAATAGGATGGTTGTACCTGGAGGGACTTGAGTGATCTGATTCCTGTCCTCTGACACGATCCCATTCTGGACTTGTCGTTCTCCATAACGCTGCCCTACTTGGCTCAAAGCCAGGGAGCTGCCCTGAGACAGAACAGAAATGAGAGGAGGAAACTCAAGCGGTATGAAATCAACTGCTGATTCAGTCGAGAAAGCAAAACAGGAAATGCAAGGCTTTCTACTTAATTTTTTTCAGATGTACTCAATCATATTACTCTGGACTAAGCACAATCACACAAAACACAGCACAATTGCAAGAGAACTTCATTTTTTTTTTAGTTACAAAAGATTTACTTGGGCCTGTCTCAACAAAGGCTGTAAAAAGAAGAAAATTGAAGGGGGGGGAGAACAAAGTTAACGTACCGTAATTTCCGGCCTATAAGACGCAACTTTTTTCCACACATTTTCAACCCTGCGGTTTATGGGGTTGATTTGTGTATTTTTTTTTAAAGGGCCGCAAAGGGGCAATCAAGCGGAAAAGGTAAGAGTGAGATGGTGAAATAAATGTGGCAAGGAAGTGATTTTTACCAGTATGTTATTTTAACCGGCCCTTTTAGCGCTGTACTAGTGTGTTGCTGTGTCTGAGTGATTTTTACTAGTATGTTTTTTTTGTTTAACAGCACTGTTCGTGCTACCGTGTTGTTGCTATGTTAAGCTAATGTATTAAAACTTTGAAAACTCTTTCTGTGTACCGTCTTTCTTTGTAAATATCTCGTGTTTCAATGTGGGTTTCAATGTAAGCACTTGCGGCTTTTACACAGGTACAGCTTATGTATGTACCAAATGGCATTTCCTTTACAAATGTACTGGGTGAGGCTTATAGGCAGGTGCCAGAAATTACGGCAGTTTTAATGTTTGCAACAATTAATTATGTACACAATTTTAAAAAAAGCACTGTAAAATTAAAGAAAACTTTATGAGGATGGTAGTGGTAATATTTCCTATTGAGAAAAGCAAGAAAAGATTTATGAATTAAGAATAAAGTCGAAGTTGACAGGCCTCCCAAAAGAGATAGAAAAGAGAAGAGAGAAACATAGCCTTTTTTTTCTCCCCAAGAACTATGAATTAAAATCAATATTAATGCATCCCTACTTTGTGGCATTATGCCCAAACAGTAGCTCTCTGTAAATATGAAAAAATGCACACCTCCAACCTTATCGTCTTTTACCAGAAGTATCTAGACATTAAGTCATAGTACATGACTCACTGAATGTGTTTGACGGTAGATAAAGCTGACAAGTCAGTACATTGATAAGCTGATATTTTACATCAACAGAGTGACATATCGAACCTGGAATGAGCACTGGAAGACTTGTAACTCTGTCATCACACTGTGCCTCACCACCATAGCTGCCAAATGAGAGAATTTCACAAATATTTAGTTTAACTGGAATACACTGCATCATGAAACCTACTCAGATATAAATACAAGATAAGCTCATACAGAATGTAAGTCATGAATATGATCTCATAGGGTCACCTAAGGGCTCAGATTTTTTTTCTTCAGTATTATAATAATCAGAATATTCAAAAGTGAGCCCGTTTTGTAATGGTTAGTGCTGCCCCCACTCTCTACTTTGAGCTAAAATATTGGAAATAATTTGAAAGTTCATTTTAAATACTTAATGGACATTATTTTGTGAGTTATTTTATTTGGCATTGTAACCATGGAAATAGCCTTGTGAGTCCTGCGGCAGAAGCGCTATATAAATAAAAGTGACTTAACAGTAAACAGACTGAAAATCTATCTTCAGGATAGCGAATCGATGCCAAATTGTGACGCCATTGACAGCCATTGTGGGTTGTCGCTGCCAACAGCAGCAGCAACTATCATCATTCATAGTTAACTTTTGTAATTCAATAATATCTTCAGAAACACACGCTTGGTAAAACAACTCGTGAGTAAACGTGCTTGAAAAAATAATTTTAAAAAATTAAGGCACACAAACCCCGCAATGTTGTTAGCGGTAGCCACAGCTAGGCAGCTGGCTAGCTAAACACAACCGGCTCTAGCGCATACCACACCGACGTATTTTATATAAAACCGGAGCGGCTGGCGTTAAAGCCAACATGATATAAAATGGCGGTGTAACCTGAACATTCTCCGAACCGGCCGAATCTCCTCGGGTCAGAGCCTCCAAGAGATGATGCAAGCTTCCATCTCGATGCCGCATGAAATCCTGCACTCGAGTCGACCAGCGGGGAAACGCGTGACCAGACATTTGCCACGCCCATTTCCGCGTATTCTCTACTGCCATTGGTCCAACGTGTATGACGCACCTCTTCAGGTTTTGGTTATGTTTTGATCCGGTTAGTTAACTTTAATAGGATTTCTCCCCCCCCCCATGCCTTTCTTGTTCAGTAACTTAAACCAAATTTGATTAAAATTTTCTTTCTACCTCCCAAAAAATGCTGCTCTTGTTTTTTCCACTTTGTTGATTCTTAGTATTTGTGAAAATTCGTGAGCAGCAATGACCCTCTGTCTGAGGATAAATAAAGTTATCTGGCTGCTCGAACATTCATTCTAAATGGAATTGTTCTGATATGGGTGGTGAATTTAAGTGGGAATATTTCCTCTTTTTGCTATTTACTGGGAGGTACGGTGAACAAGAGTAGCACACCTGCACACAGCTCCGAGGTTGGCTGTTCCAATCTGGGCCTTTTGTGTGTGTTTAGTTCGGATGTTCTCCAGTTTCCTCCTACATTAATCAATTTTTTTAAACATTAGCACTCCTCTTGGATTAAAAAAAATGCATCCAAAAATGTAACACAAAACACACATTTCAACATTTCAGAAACATGCATATAAGGTTAATTGAAGAGTATAAATTATGAATATGAATTTGAATAGTTGGTCTTGCATAGGTGCTCTGCAACTAGTCCAGGGTCTAGGGGGTCAAAGTCAGTCATGATAGGCTCCAACACACCCACGAGCCTAGTGCCGGTCTTCTTCTTCTTCTTCTTCTTCTTCTTCTTCTTCTTTTCCTTTTAGCTTGTCCCGTTAGGGGTCACCACAGATAGAAGACGGATGGATGCCTCGCATACCATGTCATCCTAAAAGGTATTGTAACTCTTTATTTTTAATTTTTTAGGAAAATTAAGACAGGAGGAAAGACAGAGGAAATCGTTAACCAGCTCAGTCACATAACAACGGCAACTTTGTTACCACAAGTAACGCAAATATTAACACCACCTGAAAAAAAGTGTGGTTGAATAGTAAAAATTCACAGTCACACTCATACTGCTCACATTGTAATGTTACACATTTAAAAGTTCTTTGTTTAGAGTCCATTGAAGTTGAGCGTTGTCTTCTTCATACTTGAAGTTTAATTGCAAATCTTCTCAGTCATCTCTTTCTGTAGGAAAACAACAAAAAAAAATCACATTAAAGTTCATAAATGAGGGGCAAGCGACATTTTCAATGTGAAGAAAATTACATGGCTAAATGAACCTCTTTCCCTATTATTACGAACTTGAAAATGCCCGTATCTGTCTCATTTCATGCTTCCGTTTGACATTGACATTTTGATAGAACCAATATCACGAGGTGAAGGTCGCACTCATGTCTCACCAGGGGCTCGAGTTCAGAGTGGTCGATGAGGTTGAACTCCGAGATGAAAAAGTAATAGTGCTTGTAGCAGGTATTGATGTGGGCCTCGGCGCCCATGCTGCAGATACTGTCAAAGTGATGGATGTAAACGTGCACAAACACCCTGAAGAGCCGGCTCAGGATCTTCTTGCACACCTGCTGGAAATTCTTGGGGAAAGGAACACCTTCAACGGAAATGAAAAATAATAAAAATTCAAGCATTTTTGTTATTTGTTAATCCACCTAAAAACAACAACAGCAACATAAACTACTAAGTTTTAATGTTGATTCACCAGACACTTTAATGAACACTTTTTTTTTGGGGGGGGGGTCACATTTAATTACCATTTTTAATATACAGTATTCATAAATTTATGTAATTTGTTTCATGAAAGGCGGCACGGTGGTCAGATGTTAATGTTGGCCTCACAGTTCTGAGGTTCAGGGTTTGATCCTGGCCCCGCTTGTGTGGAGTTTGCATGTTCTCCCCATGCCTATGTGGGTTTTCTCCAGGCACTCTGGTTTCCTCCCACATCCCAAAAATATACGACATTAATCGGAGACTCTAAATTGCCCCTAGGTGTCATGGTCCTGCTGGTCCAGCCCTGGCTGGGCGGGTCCCAGCACACCGGCGCTGATTCGGAGGAGCACACCTGCGCCTCATCATCGTTGATTAACCCCTGTATTTATAGGACCCAGAAGACGACTGCTGGTTGCCAGATCGTCGCAACTCATGCCCCGTTCCTGCACTCCCGTATCTCTGATCATAAACCTTTGTGTACCGACCTCCGCCAGGTTCTCCGACTGACGCCCTTGACACTCCTGCTATCTCTTATCGATCTCCCATGTACCGACCCCTGCCTGCCCGCGGACCTGCTCTCTACGCCCGACGTCCTGAGTAGCGCTGCTGCACTTGACTGTCTGCCTGATCCCCGACCTTGGAACGAATAAACACTTTTCGCAAACTGCCTCTGCGTCTCCGGAGTCCTGCATTTGGGTCCTCCTCCGTCTCGATGGGTCGTGACAATAGGTGTGATTGTGAGTGCCTTCAAAAAGCATTTTTTTGTCCTCGAGAGTGGTCCGAGCATAACTGTTACAGTCAACTTAGATTGCCGAAAGGTCTAGAATGATATGCACGCATTGATAGAGTATATTTGAATGAGTTATTCCCATAATGGCTGATGGGGTGGGGGAGGGGGGGGGGTTGATTTACCTATAATCCATTTTTAAAGCAGGCTTTTCAGTTAAAGTACTGGTGGATTCCACAATTGCAAAGGGATCATTGTGCTATTAGGCCTTGGATTAAGTTTCTTAATTGAACAAATCAAGTCTTTTAATAGCTTCCTAATGTCACCCTCATGGCCTCATTACCTCTTGTTTGAATCTTAGTGAGGATTAATAAAACAGTCAATAGACATTTTCCTTATAGGGTAAAATGAATCCTCACACACCTACTCTGGTAGGGAAGATTTCCTCATTGTTGATGAGCGATTCTATCCAGTCCATCATCAGGTTCATGTACTTGAGAGCGGGCAGCTTGGTGGGTTTCCTGTAGTCGTCGCCGTCTTGCCACCTGTACTCATACCTAAGCCCCCCCGACATGATCGGACAAGTGCGCTCGGTGCAGTACTCGCTGACCGTGCCGTAGATCAGGTTGATCCTGTTAAAGAAATCCACCACGTGCACGGCGATCCAGTCATTGAGGTTTTCTCCATCAGGCAGCTGCACAACCTTCCTGAGGTCCAGACCAGACTTGAGTGAGGCTTGAGCCTTCTTGTACAGTTCAAAACGTTGCGTGCCGGGTTCAAAGCGCTTCCGAGGCCGAAAGGTTTTGTCTTTGCTGAACACCTGACCCAGACATAGAGCCATGGCTTCAGCAGTTTCCCCAGAGAGATGGACAGATTGTAGTCCTCAGAATAGGATTTTGACTTTTTGAGAGAAGGCAGTTTCTGGCCTGGATGAGGTCACAACAGAGGAAGAACCTGGTCAAAACCGATTCCAGATGTTGGGAGGCTCACTGTGAAGCACAAAATGTTGTTGTTGTTTTTTTTTTTCGTCTTTTTCGTTTTGTGTCATTCCTCAACTACAGTCCATATGCAGCGTGACCACATGCACAATCTAACAAGATTCAACATGTGAGGTCTATAAAAATGTGTACCTTGTGCAAAGATAATTAATTCCATTTCGATTAACTCTCTTAAGAGTTTTATTAATGTGTTCATAATATCTTCATTTTGTGGTTGACAACATCACTGCACTCCAATAAGACACATATGTTTATATACTGTCACTGATGAACACATTTGTGAAGTAAGTTTTTCAACGCGTAAGCTTTGAAATTCACGTTTGTAAACCACTGCAATAATTGATGCCTGGTGATAGCGGAGTTGCTCTCCTCTAGATGTGAGATCAGCTTTTGAAGTTAAAGATTAGGCGCTGAACCTCGGCCTCTCACTTCAATTATGAGGAAAAGAAATGTCAATATGTTCAAAGAAGGATGAGTTCACACTCAAATAGAGTGTGAACGGTATGTGTATGGATTAAAAAAGGTATGTTTCGCGGTAGATGGGAGGGTGTGAATTGCAATACTGAGGGGGTAAACAATGACAGTTTATGGCATAAAGGATGAAAGCCATCCAAAAAGCACCTGGCATTCAACTAAAGCCATGGGGTGTGTCAGTTCCACATTTCTTACATGTATATCTGTAAATAAATTATTTTGCTATTAAAAGCCCTTTCTCAGTATTGTTTTATTCTGCTTGTTTCTTTTCACAAAAAGCTCTTTTTATCTACTTTTTGTTGAGAAACTGGTATTTTTTGTGAAACCAACCCATCATGTTATTCTCCTGAATTCTTAAAAAAGGAAAAAACTAAGTTTCAGAAAAAAAAGAAAGGCTATTTTCTTTTGGTATGTTTGGTGTTTATATTGTCACAGAGCACAATATTTTGTGACACTTGAAAGATCGGTCAAAATATGTGAAAGAGCTGGGAATATGGGGAACTTGCAAACATCCATCCATTTTCTTAGCCGCTTATCCTCACAAAGGTCGCGGGGAGTGCTGGAGCCTATCCCAGATGTCAACGGGCAGGAGGCGGGGTAAACCCTGAACTGGTCGCCAGCCAATCGCATGGCACATAGAGACAAACAGCTGCACTCACATTCACACCTATGCAGAATTTAGAGTCTCCACTTAATGTTGCATGTTTTTGGGATGTGGGAGGAAACCAGAGTGCCCGGAGAAAACCCACGCAGGCACGGGGAGAACATACAAACTCCACACATGCGGGTCCAGAATTGAACCCGGGACCTCAGAACTGTGAGGCCAACGCTCATCCACCATGCCGCCTTTGGAAAACATCTGGTAGTTAATTGAATTACTGTAGTTATTAATAAAATGTTCTTAGCTGTCAAGGTGACTGGTTCAGCCCAGGACCACTCACATTAGCAACCCCGCTTCTTGCCCTATGAAAGCTGGCGAAGCCTCCAACACACCATCGGCCCTTGTGAGTGTAAGCAGTATTGAGGATGGATGGACATTTACATTTATTTAAATATTAATTCTCACAAAAGCAGATGTTCATTCTTTTTGTTGTCACAAACGCATCTTTCACATGCATTGCAAAAAAAAACAAAACATCTGGATTAAACCCATAAATGTTTTTTAACACAGTAAATACACACAGCATTGG
Organism: Syngnathoides biaculeatus; assembly: GCF_019802595.1. Lineage (NCBI taxonomy): Eukaryota > Metazoa > Chordata > Actinopteri > Syngnathiformes > Syngnathidae > Syngnathoides > Syngnathoides biaculeatus. The sequence goes on along the minus strand of NC_084646.1, from coordinate 13,376,124 downwards.
GAATCGTTTAGGCGGCAGGCTACTGATAAATATCAAGTATTTACCAAGCAGTTGCAATCACAATAAACAGAACACTACATTTGATTACTATGATTTGGCATTTGGAATGCATTGTTGAACTGTATTGGGTTTACACTCTCTAGTGAACTTTCCATTTAGGAGATTACAGCATGACCTCTACTGATTGGACTCCGCAGTCAAGTGACCTTGGCTGCAACATGACACTATTATCAACATTTGTGTGTAAACTGACTCAAACAATCCCTGCTGCTGTTCTTCTTTGACTCATAATTAGCAAAAGTTTCAGTTTGTTTTGGATCTCACATGAGAAATGAGTCAACTTGTGACAGTTTGTTACTTTCTGATTGATAAAACACTTTGGGAAATTCTCCCTTGAGATGTGTATGGAAAAAGGATGATGTCACCACAATGATCTGAAAATGTGTGATCTGCAAAAAGGATCATTTTTCTTCCTCTGCCGGCCACTTCAATGGGGTAGCGTGAATACGTGGTCATGAGATTGCTCCATAACAGAAATTCTGCAGAGGAAGACTAACTTAAGCATCAGACTAAGATAATCACGGGGATTCTTTACGAGTGAATAATAGTTTAAAAAAGATAATAATACAGTAATAACGTTCCCGCCCCACAGTCCCAAGCAGTAGCAAGTCTGGTCATGCACTATCTTACGCACATGCATACTTCCCTGGTGTTTGTAGACTCCACACAGTAAAAACAAACTCATTCAAGGCTTGCATGGTTGAAAAAAAATGATACGGATGGCATCTTAAAGCAAGCGTTTAAAGGGTATTCGTTAATAAATAAGACAGAATGGGGAAAATGTTGTCTCGGCAGTACCTGGTTGCAATCCTACAGAGGCGGCTCCACAACGTTGGCGAAAGCTTTGGGAGACGCTGGAGTGGATTTTGGAGGACAGCTCCAGCTGCTTCACCCCCTTCTCCTCCCCCCCTACGCCCCCCCCCCCCCCTCCAGGCCCTCAAACAGACGTCCAACTTCACTCTGTAGCAAAGCACAAGTCAAGAAAAAGCAGTCGTTTGGCTTCCCTTCCTGCGGGTGATGTCACATCCTGACTTTGTCTTCAGGGCCTGCGCTTGCAAAATATGCAGTAGTGTGTGAACTGAGGAAAGCTGGAAAAGGCCTTCTTTCAATCCTTCCTCTTCCTTTCTCCCCCTCACTTTTCCTCATCCTACCAGTCTGCTGAAGCCCAACCCCTTTCTGGTGAGGTGGGCCACGTCTATCCACCACAAGTACAGAGCAGAGAGCTCGGCAATCCCACAAATATGTCAGAATATCTGGCAGGCCGGCCTGCTCTCTCATGGTAACATATCATTTAAATCCCTCACCGCTTTAAAATGTTTTCGTGGAAGCCAATAGAAATGCTTCAGTCAAAAGTTCAATTTAGGAACACGGTTGTCTGCTCAGGCCGATTGTAAGGTCCCAAGGTAGGAATAGGTATCGATTTCTGTGCTTTGTAATAGTGATAGTAAAGCCACAAGCCTCTTTCTAGACTTTTGGGATATATGACATGGCAAGGTACAGTATAAGGCTGATAAAACCTTCAGAAGATGTTTCCATCATACAAAGTGAAGTATCCAATTTTCCCAAGGAAATATATTAGTATATAAAATATTGAATGTGTAAATTATGCAATGCAAACTACTTCTAGACAGTGATAATGAGGTACAAATAACTGACACCTCGAGATACGTGTTTGATTTGTTCTGGGACTAGGTTTGTAAACCAAAACACTAAAACCGCAATACATTTTATTTCCTCATTGAAATAAATGCTATTAATCCATTCCAGCCTCCCCCAAAAGTGCCAACAAACATTTTTGGAATGTGGTTCTAATATGGAAAATAATAATATGAATTAAGCGGTTTGTGCATCATGGTTATTCTGTTGTAACTAAAATAGTATTGTTGTAGTCGTAGTAGTAGTAGTAGTAGTAGTAGTGTAGTAGGAAAAGTGTAGAGAACAAAGGTGATGTTCAGAGCTGTGGAAACTACAGAGGAATGAAGTTATGGGAAAGAATAGTGGAGGCTAGACTCAGGACAAAGGTATCTGCGAGCAACAGTATGGTTTCATGCCTAGAAAGGGCACCACAGATGCATTATTTGCCTAGAGGATGCTCGAGGAAAAGTACAGAGAAGGTCAGAAGGAGCTACATTGTGTCTTTGTAGACCAAGCGAAAGCCTATGACAGAGTAACAAGAGAGGAACTGTGGTACAGCATGCGCAAATCTGGTGTGGCGGAGAAATATGTTAGAGTAGTACAGAACATGTATGAGGGTAGCAGAACAGCGGTGAGATGCACCGTAGGTGTGTCAGAAGAATTTAAGGTGCAGGTAGGACTGCATCAGGGATCTGCGCTGAGCCCCTTCCTGTTTGCGATAGTAATGAATAGGCTGACAGATGAGGTTAGACTGGAATCCCCTTGGATCATGATGTTCGCAGATGATATTGTGATCTGCAAGAAAAAAATATTAGAAATTCACATTCAAATATTCGTTACAACACAATTCACACACGTTCAGAGGCGAGAGAGTGAGTATATTGGTAGAAGGGTGCTGAGGATGGAGCTGCCAGGCAAAAGAGCGAGAGAAAGACAAAAGAAAAGGTTGATGGATGTTTTGAGGGAGGACGTGAGGACAGTGGGTGTTAAGAGAGGAGGATGCACGAGATAGAGTTAGATGGAAAAAGATGACACACTGTGGCGACCCCTAATGGGACAAGTCGAATGAAAAAGAAGATTGTGGTAATTGGAGCTGCAGAATATAACTTTTGAACATCATCACAATGTACATGTGCGCAATGTTCACATCGCATTTTGACATGCATGTAAGACTCCCCTTCAAACAAAACACACGCAGCAGTCCAGAGTGTTTTATACTTATATTTTAGTATAATAACCATTAATGAAGACAATGGAAGTAATTAAATGTGTAATTTGATCTTCAGAGGGTAACTGTTACAAAAATAAATGAATAGTATTAGGAATGTTCTGATGACTATACAATATAACTGTGCAGGAAATATTTATATCTAAATCAAAATCTATAACTTGTTGAATACCACAGTGCATTTATACAGGTAGATGTCATCCAAATGGCTCAGAATACTTATAAGGGCTTAAGTGAGCATTTTTTCTTTTCTTCTGAAGCTATCCAAACAATACAGAAAAGGCAAAAGTCAAAAAGGTGCTCATTTTAACATTACAAATATATTATCCTGTATTTTTTGCGGAGTAATATGTAGAGGGTAAAACATTAAAAAAAAAAAATAAAAACCCCAAATCCAACCCTACGTCAATAGCTTATCCACTGTTTTATGTTTAGACAGAGAGTAACCTTCAACTGGGAGTGGCATTAAATAGCTTTAAGCCTCTTTTCTGAAGAATTTCCAAAAACACCCAAGTTGGGTCACTCAAATTGCAAGGCACTACTGTAATAATTCCTTACTGTACCCAAGTCAATTTTTCAGGTAGCCTTTTTTTTTTAAATACAACTTTTTACTTTTAATCCCTTACTTCAGTTCAGGACCTTAACTTTATACTAACCTTTATACTTTTACCAATATACTGTTTTTACACAAGTATGTACACGTAAATTTACGGTAAATTAGGCCAACAGAATGAGAACTTTTGCCACACAATGAATAGCAGTTGTAGTCACTAAAATTGGCCACTTGGGGTCCTCCTGATTGTAAATTATTTTATGATACTGCTAGTAAAGTTATCAATAAATTATCAGGAAAAATAAACTTTTTTTTTTTCAAACCGATTGTGCCAGTTTCATAAGTGAAGGCTTTTGCTAGGAAAATACATAATGTAGGAGTACGTGAAAATACTTAACCAAACTGTCATGCAAATTTTCCTCAAAGTTTGTTCTTGTTTAAAGTTCGTAGAAACATTTCCACATAGAACAACGTTATGGTGTTCATAAAACAAAGCATTACCCCACCTTGTGTCAAATCCAAATATGTTCAGTACATATGTCCAAAACTTTTCAACCCACCCAACCCCCCTTTTTTTTGTACATTGATAATACAGTAATTACAAAACACTAACTAAAGTATACAAGGGGTGTAAAAGCAGGTACACAGTTTATAAGTGTTATCGTTAACCTTATTATTATTTCTTCTTTACCTGATTTCACCTCAATGGATGTCTTCTTTTTTGGAGTGCAGCCCAAAATTAATTATAGTTAAGACCCCAACACAGTATGAATGATTTGTAAATTCATGAGAAGCAAACAAAGAAATTGGTAACAATCAAGCCCTCCGTGTCAAAGTGTGCCTGAATGTAGAACACTACAATTTGAACACGGAAGAAGTTGTACTTAATAGTAATGAATTTTAACTGTGATTCAATAAAGCTATTGTTTTTCATAATTAAAATGGTATCCCTATTTTTGCACTTCCCTGTATGTACAGTGGCACCTTGAGATATGAGTTAGGCGTCCTTCAAATTTTTAAGCCACAAGCTGCTGTTTTGACAATGTTTTGCTTTGACTTACGAGCATAAAAATTGGAGCTATAATTGCAGCGGCCGTGAACTCAAACTCAACCCACATCACAACGAGCGGCAGTTTGGCAGGCAGTGAACAATTCCTCAAAAACATTCTTTAAAGTGTTTATTGCCACTCCCAGCGGCTTACTGAACACCTTAGACTGGCTTCATCTGAGATATACAGTGTGTGTGTGTGTGTTTTTTTCGGCTTGTCCCTTTCGGGGTCGCCACAGCGTGTCATCTCAGATGAACGCACATATGTTTGGCACAATTTTTACCCCGGATGCCCTTCCATCTGTAATACAGTATACGGCACTCACGCAGCCGAGGGGTGCACACCAGAAGGAACAGCACAATGTCCAATAAAATAATATAATTGCCACTATGTTTCTATGAAGTACAAAAATTATAGCGTGCTAGTTTTCATTCATCCATCCATTTGCTTTGCTGCTTATCCTCACGCGGGTCGCGCTGGAGCCTATCCCAGAAGTCAATGGGCAGGAGGCGGGGTACACCCTGAACTGGTTGTCAGCCAATCACGGGGCACGTAGAGACAAACAGTCACACTCACAATCCCACTTAGGGGCAATTTAGAGTGTCCAATTAATGTTGCATGTTTCTAGGATGTGGGAGGAAACCGGAGTGCTCGGGGGAAAGCCACGCAGGCACGGGGAGAACATGCAAACTCCAACACAGGCGGGGCCGGGATCGAACCCAGGACCTCAGAACTGTGAGGCCAACGCTTTCCAGCTGCTCCACTGTGCCGCCCTAGTTTTCATCTTAAAAAAAGAAACAATACAAAGATTTCCAGTGGGCTTTTATCTAGGGTAGAACAGATGAATGACATTTCCATTCATTTCAATGGTAAAGGATGATTTGAGATACATTTTGATTGTGAGCTTTGTCACGGAATGAATTAAACTTGTGTCTAAAGCCACTCCAGAATATAAATTTTCAACTGAACATTGTGTCAATCAAGGCCAGGGAATACATTTAAATGAAACAAAAGAAATAAAATGATTGAGACAAAGTAAAAGCTATTAAGGCAGGTACAGTAGATGTATAACTAATGCCATGCGTGGCCTCGTATAGCCTCTTCTGGAGCAATGTGTTTCACTCTAGGAATGTGGCCATTGCATCACCTTAGACATGTTGACTTCAGTAATGAGTCCGCTGCACAAAAAAAAACAAAGCTATGCAATCTCATTAGATGAGCTCTGAACGGCAATGTGGATTCATGACATATGCCAGTCGCTGTCATGGGCTCCGTGCCAGATGTTTGTGTCAATGCTCAGAAATGTGACACAGGAGGAAGTGGAACCAGTCGTGCTTTCTTTAGCATTGAAAAGAGTGCAAAGTTCATTTCGGTAAGTATGACAAAGGTGGTGCGAAAGCATGGTTTACACGCTACGCTACGCCTCTGTTGAACATCTGGTTGAGCCGTTGTTTGACAGACAAGTAAAAGCAGAGTCTTATAGCTGTTCCGCTTCAGGTTCTAGGATTCTAAAAAAAACCTGAGCAGGCCACAGGACGATGACCCTGTAGACAAATGAGGACAAACTGCATGCAAAATACTGTACGAGTCCTCCTCCTCACACACCCTCACACAGAACTAAACTTTTTTTTTTTTTAAATAGAAATTAACTTGATTAGCATTTGTCTGCTGACTTTTACCCTTCTTTCTGTCTGTCCATTTTCTTCTGGCAGTGTGATTTCATTTAGCAGAAAATGTGATGCAGCGTCACTTAGACTCAAACTAATTTTTTTTGTCATGGGGCATATTGCACTTAAGGCTTGTGTGAGACGACCGTTGTGACTGTGCAAGTGCATAAATGAAAAAAGATAAAGCAGTAGTTTATTCGACTATTCTTGAAGTTACTGTAAAAAATCAAATCAGATCAAAAGCCTTTATTGTCGATATATGCTGTGCATAAAATGAAATGATGAATGCTTCTCCACAAGGTGCAATAAAATGGAGTAAAAATCGAAGAACATCTTGGGTAAAAAAAAAAAAAACAATAGGTAAAACATCAGGCTACAGATGTTGCTAAAATAACTAAATAAATAAATGCACAAAAGTGCAGTTGCAAAATATTACATTACATTGTTATGTTCAGTGGTTTGAGTTCAAGGAGTTGATGGCTTTGATAAGATTTTATATTAAAAAATGCTTACATTATCAAAATGTTAATTATTTATTGCAAATCACAATTTGAAAAGTTGGTATCAGTATTTTATTTTGTTGTTGTTGTAAGAATCAGAGAACTTTAAACACATGCTTGGCTTTCGCAGGCCACATAAAAAGACTTGGTGGGACGGATCTTACCCCGGGGTCTTGAGTTGGACACCTCCTGGGTATTGTGAAATGAACCATTTAAAATTTTTACAATGTGGGTAGTCTTGTAGACTTATTGTAAAAGCAAATTTATTGGGCACAGTACATAACATTTATGACATTTGTGATTATACCTGGACAAAAAAGTCCAAGTCCATTTTTAACTTGTTCGGAAAACAAGAAAAATAAAAAAATGCAAGTGACCGTTTTTCAACCTTTGGGGAATACCATAACCTGGATGACTGAGAATCGCCCCAGATATTTAAAAAAAAAAAAAAAAAAAAAAAAAAAAATATATATATATATATATATATATATATATAATATGACAGCATTTTTTTTTACCAAGCACATTGGGGTGTTTTATTGACATTGTGACAGTCATTTAAAAAAAAAATGCAAGACAGTTTAAATTGGAGTGTGCAGGTTGGAAGCTGTCAGTTGATGACGTGTAAAGGAGGCGACTAGAATCTTGACGAGCGGAAAGTGAGACGAAAGAAAAAGAGGGAGGTTGACTCCACCTCTCTTTCGCGCCATTAAAGCCTTTGGCTCACCTCGGCTGCAAAGATTGATGCGGAAATGAACAAGTGGAGTCAACTTGACCCACGCGTCGTCGGCCCACGTTAGCCGTCTCGTTTTGACAAGTCTCCGCCGGCTTTCTCTCATCAAGTCTCTCTCCCAGCCCTGCAAAAAGTGAGTAGCACGCCATGAAAAAAAATTCCTAAATGTTCGCTAACAGAGTGGAGTGCAATTACATCTTCGGTCTGCCAATTTGAGGGCAGCGCCACGCGGTTAATTCAAACTTGCTATTTTGTCCCCGTTTTATTTATGTTTTGCCTGTTGTGAAATATGGCTTCATATGTGACTTTATGGCTATCATGTTGTGAATGTCGATGACATCCGTTTTGCTTTGAGACCATCTGGCGTCGTCATAGCTTTGCACCTGTAGCTGATCACAAAGAAGTCATTGATACACATAACGTCTTCATCTTTAGATCGTGGTCACCACTTTGTTGATAGACGTTTTATACATCTCGGTGGTAAGATTGTGCAGTAGGAAGTGTGCCAAATTGCAGCGTGGTTGAAGTAAACTGTCATCAAAATGCCTATAATAAGCATGGGCACTCACCAACTTGTTTGCTAAGATTACACAAAATAAAAAATGCTCTTATTGCTTTATGCTATCTTTGGGCAATATCACAAGGATATTGCAATGTAAGGTCAGGAACATTTCACAAAACCATCCGTTCAGTTAACCTGGTTTCATTGTTACACCTAACAAATGCATGTTTAAAAACGCTACCATGCAAAGTGAAAGTGCAAATTTCAAAAGCAAACTCCTGTGATTGAGGGAGTGGGGGGTATAGTGGCCATGGCACAAAAGGCATATAAAGGTTTTGGACCAATCTTTACTGCCATCCAAGGACTGTCTTTCTCAGGGATGTCCCTGGTTATTTCAACAAGCTGTATTCTGCATGTTAACATTGCCATAGTAAAAAGAGTGCTTGTAATTGATCTCCTTTAAGCAATCCAGACCTGTCTCCCATTAAAAACATGTTGCGTGTTATGAACTCCAAAGTATGATGCTGGAAGTCCTGGACTGTTGAGCAACTCAAGACAAGGAAGAATGGCAAAGCTTTCGAGTGTGTTCCAGGAATCAGTTTCAAAATGATTTAATATTTGCTACAACAAAATAAAAAAAAAAAAAAAAAAAACTATTGAATCAAATGTCTTGTCTTTGTAGCGTTAAATGTAGGTTGAAAAGGATTTGCAAATCATTAATTATGTTTTAGGCAACATTTTTGACAAAAGTCCTCAGCCTCTTTTGACAGTTAAACAGGAGTGTAAACAAATGTACAATGGAGCTTTGAAATGAAAGTGAAAACAGGTGCTACCCGGTTGAGTCGAGTCCTTGGTGACTTGAGATTGGTAGCCACTTTAGTTAATTGGAAACCAAAGCTGTTAGCAATCATTAATCTCAATTTAACTAAGTCATTTTTACTTAAATATGGTAACCTTTTAATTCCCTAGCAGCAATTGGCCTGGAACAGTTTAGTGATGTCACAATTGCGTTTCTGCACCGGCGTCTGAGCCAGTTGGTCGATTATGAGTGTCTGCCAAAACCAGTCCAATAACTGAGCAATACATGAAGCCTAAAGAAAAAAGCGCATGACTTTGTCTCGACTGTCTTATTTTAATGTGGGGGGGGGGGGGGTATCCTAACCTTTTTATCTAGTCCAGCAGTCTTTTAGGCAACAAATCCCAAAACGTGTTTCACTAAGAACTTTCTGAAGTGCAAATTATGTGGTTAAATCATTAGCTTTTTAAGAACTTTCATTAGATCAAAGTTCACTTTGGTCAAAATTGGAAAAATGACTCACTGCAGTAATGCGGAACGTCGTTCCCGTCATACCAAAAGCCTGGCGTAATCCAACAAGTCTACCAGCTTAGTTGCGCTATCCCATTTGCCTTGTCCAGTACGCACGGTCTTTAAAATGTATTTGCCGCTACTCATTTCCAAGGTTACAATTTTCACGGGTGTGGTATACTCGGCTTTGTACCTTTTTTTTAATTTAATTTTATTTTTTTTTATATGTTTACAGTTTGGGAACAGAGCCTTTTTGGTCTAGAAAACTGTACAGTCACTTGACCTCATTTACTTGGGGATTGTCACTAATGTCACTGGCAAAAGCATGTACTAAAAGGTCTAATTTTCAGTACCTGGCAAGCTTTGGTTCTGTGTAGCAGCTGAAACCATATAATTGACATCACTAATGCTAGTACTTCACTGATTGGGAAGAGTCATTCTTGCTGTGTTGTCATAATTTTGGATCTACATGAAAAATAATGGTGAAAATGACCAGACTAACTGAAGTATTGTACTGCAGGGTTTCCACTTCGCTGCCACTGTCCATGTTCTTGCTGTCCTTGCATTTTCCGCCCTAATAAATATTGTCTGGAGCAGAGAAGCAAATTCACAGGACCAAATTCTCCTTGACTGTTGTTAGCATTTATTATATTGACTAATGTTTTCAATATAGTCAGTGTTTTTGCAATTTATGACATGATTCTCGAGAACGGTGCCGAGTGGAAAAAGTGGCATTTGTCATGTGGGGATCTATTAGTGCAATGTTTTTTTCATGGCATGTATTTTACACAGGAAATATCTTGGTGCACAATCAAGCAAACATCTTTTTGTAAGCAAAATCAATTTTCTGATTTTAATTTTTTATTCCACCTTGAATTAAAAGAAGCGACTTTGCTTATTTATTTTTAAAAATTAGGATAAAGAAGCTCTTTAGCTAAAACCTTAAATAGATTTTAAACCTTTTAAATTTTGTCTTTCTCTTAGTCCCTTTGGTATTGTGTAGCAACGAAATAATCCCCAAACATAACATGAATAAAGATGCTGGTTAAGTATATTAGTCCTTGAAAATGTAAACAAAATCCTACAATTTCAAATGCAATGATCAGTTTAAGTATTTGCTGTTAATTGCAAACTATTCACTTGAGTTCACATCAAGCTAATGCTGAAGTTTCACTTAGCTTTATCCTAAAATCCAATTTGGACATTCAGTTGCCACGCCCCCGGATTCAGAGGGTTTTGATTTGACGCCAAACAATTGGTCAGAGGTACCCTGCTTATTGACTCACACCTGCTGAAAGGCAGTTTCTCTACCATCAGGCATGAGCTTATTCATTCAGGATGCAGTAGTACATTTTTGTCTGTGGAAAGTTCCAGAAATGTGAGTCATTGAAAGATGGCGATAGAAGGGCGGGGAGGCATGGCATTGGTAGAATGAGACCAGTCAAGATGACAGGTTGCCCTGGTCTGAACAAGGTTGGGGTGGGGTATGGATCTCAACTCCCCACCCCCAGCACGCCTATCATACACTCACCCTCGCCCAGACGCAATGAAACAAAGGTGGTGTCAACATGTCTGTCTTCATGCTAATCGTGCAACATTCCAGTCTACTGGTGAGGGGGTTGTATTAATAAACTAATTGTCCTGTTCATTATCAATTTGCTTTGGTTGAATACTCTAAACCTAATTGTATTTGTGTGTTAGCTTCTCGTTCTGGATCGTTTGGAAATGAGGCCACATTGAAAAATATTTTTCTCAAGCTTTTACAACAAAAAATATCACAATATTAGAAACAAGTAGGATTTTCACAATCAGGATTTTTGGGCCCGATCACCTATCGGTATGTTTAAAAAAAATAAAAAAAAGGGAGAACCAATCACCAATCTGATCATAAGATGAAGCAATGTTTCAATTTTCATGACTTGTTACATTAATTAGTAAACAAGAGTATGTTTTCAAAATGATTCTCAAGCATTTCAGACTTAGCATCTGTAAAATGGCCAGACAAACTTTGAATGTTGGGGCTATGACTGGAAAAGCTTGGGAGATGGTTGACGAGATCATTAGGAGATATATTGTGTATTCAAGGGAGAAAGGTGGAAAGGCAGTAAGGGTAGAAGTTTAGGGGCAATGTTAAAATTATTTTAGTGATGTGGATAAAGTAAGGGCCTGTTCAAAGGAAGAGTTAGCTAAGAATGTCTTGGAGGTGAAAAGAGTGTCACATTGAGTGATGACGCTGAAACTTGAAATTGAGGGCGTTATGTGTAATTGATGATTAGTGGCTACGCCCCACAGGTAGGATTTGACCTAGAGGAGAACGAGAGAAATTCTGCAAGGAGCTAGAGGAAGTAGTTCTGAGCATCCTTTACACAGAGACTTGTGATTGGTGCAGAACATGTTGATGAAGGAAACAGGAAATGAAGATGAAGTTATGGGAAAGGGTAGTGGAGGCTAGACATAGGACAGGAGTATTTGCGAGAAGCAGTATGAACTGAACAAAACTGTAAATATCTGACGGCCAATAGTTAGAAAAAAAGTGCACTGTATGGGAAAGACAAGACTGCAGATAGACATGTAATGTGCAGATCAGACTAAAAGACAAATTTCCTCTTTCACAATTGCACTATTAGACTACTTCAAGAAAATCTCATATTCTGATACCACTCCATCCTGTTTTATTACAATCATTGGACTTTAACTCAAATGACAACTCGCATACACGTTACTGTGGAGATGACAACACAAATGGGTCACGCCAACTGTAGTGTAAAAAGAAAATGGGGGGGTCGTGTTGGTGGTCACTGGTTCTCAGGACAGAGGACTTTGTGTGAGGCTTGCTTGAAGTATGTTCACATACTTTTAATACAATATGACTTGCAAGCAGGCAACAAAACTTTACGTAGCCTAGCAAGCTAGCACTCGTGGTTGTGTGTAAACATGCTGGTGCTCTACCTGTCTACTACAACATCCAAACTTGGGAGAGAATAATCAGAGGCTTTTTTAATGGTGGCATGTGAGTGTTGACTTTGATTTAACACCAGTTTGAATGTGATTGGTTTATTCTGAACACAGCCAAATTCCAGTTATAAAGGGGGGGGGGTGCTTGTGCGACCACATTTTTACACTGCGTCCCATTTTTCCACAATTTAATTCTACAAGTTATAAGTAACATTGATGGAGAAAGTTTTGAAATGATTTATCTTTCTCATTTGTCTGTATAGACTTAATACTGTTAAAAAAAATCTAATTTGAAGCATTTGGGTTCAATGTTTTGATGCTTAATTATTGTATTGCCCACATGCGTAGTCACTATACATTTTCTGTTACCAACAAGGTATTTATTATGGCTGTTTATTGTACAATCACGGCAGTTGATATAACACTGAAGTTTTACACAACTGAGTTTTTATAGATTACGCATCAAATGGCATTGACCTTGATTCCCTAAATAACCCCTATATGCAAAGGGTTTATAATGACTCTTGGTAAAGTAATCATGGGCAAGTACTTCCTATGTTGTCTCTTACTACATAGCTGAGGTATGACCTGGGGATGTTTGGTAAACAGGTAGTTTTTTTCCCCCCCTCGCTTTCAAAGTGAGGAAAGTGGCAGAGCAAGTTTTTTTTTTTTTTTTTTTTTTTTTTTTTTAACATTTATATGCGACTAGCGTAGAATGGCACCTGCTTGTTACTGCTCATTTTGACTTTGGCTCCATCCCCGGTTGCCTCAGGTCGCAACCTAATGTTTTTCTCCTCCAACAGGTTTGGTGTACAGTGTGTTGAATTTTAAGTTTGTTTTTTTTTTTTTTTTTTTTTCCCCCCCACCACACAGTTTATTTTCCTTGTTTGACACTGCTTATTTTCTGAAATAAAAAATAAAAAAAGATCTGCGAAGACATAACAGAAGGAGAATTCTTCCATTGTAATTTAATCACGAGGCAGTATCTGCACGAATATGAATGTTTGTAATTATGCAATTTAGCCCAGGGTAAAGTTTGCGGTGTCAAAGGACTATCAAATAACCTTTTAAAAGTACTGCTAGTGGACATTTTTTTGGGTTAAACTTAACATATTTATTTAAAAAGAATTTATTGTAAATTTAACTATTATACATTAAATGCATAAAGTGTGATAGCCAAGATTCTACAGTAAAAGGTCTCTTTTGTAGCCAAATGTGTTAATTTCTGTTAATTTTTCCTAGGCCAACCAGCTGCAATATTATGACATATGCATTATACGATGAACTCCACCACGAGATCTTGATCTGTTAGATCTGCCTGTGTGAGCATAACGTTCAAAGATAATGTTCAGTTTTGATTGACATTGTCAGATGGGTATTAATTTTTACAATGTGTTCGTTATTGTGGTTGTTTGGTTACGCAACAGTGTAGATGTGTACATTTAAATCAAAGTAGTCTTTTTCTCTGTTCTACACAACACATTAAAATTTGGTTAAATAACACATCTCTGAAAGTGTCAATCAAAACGGCAATATTTTCTTAGTAAAGACAAAGTATCTACAACTCCAACCATTAAGTTTGCAAATTTCCTTTTTTTTCTTTTCACTACTAACATGCATTTTTATTACAGAATTTGATACAACAAAATCAGCCTTTGTTAAACGGTTAGTATTCGCGATGAGCATTATCGTGGTAGTGATTACCATACCAAAAAAACAAACAATTTAACTCACTCATACATCATGTGATATGTACGTTATACCTGTAATAGGGTCTAATAATGACTTATAGATGGTCCTCTGTCATGTTTGTCAAACTCCTACTTGGGCAAACTAATTTTGAGACTGAAATTCTGTTATTCAATTTCATTTATTTTTTTCCTCAGCCTTATTTGTCAGGTGTAACCCAGCTATAAATATTGTTCTTCTATTCATATATATATATATATTTTAACCCAGCCAGGACTTTGTGCAAATGATTCTTATCTGCAAGAATGGCCTCAGGGTTAAGCATTCTAGCACCACCTGTTGCTTTGGCATGAATCTGACATTTTTCAATCTAAAGTACCGATACTTTTCTTTGTGTCATGTCTTATTAGACTTGGCTGCATTCCATGTTCAGCACACTGTTAAGTATTTCACATGGCAGGACAAAAACAGAAATTTGTGCAACAACTAGCCCTGACATCAATGTCCGACTTCTCGCACTAGTGTGAAAATCGACGCCTGTTATTCCTCGCTGCCTTAATGCATTTGTGGTGCTCTCTTGATGTTCTGAACCTCAGTTGTTTTGCTTTGTGTGTAGCAATTATAATGATTATTAGTTTGGCAGCATCTCAAAACCCTTTAGCGCCACACCCAATGATGTGATGCATTTGGTACATAAGGTCATAGGTTATCACTTGAGATGAGGCGATGGACAGAAAAGTGCATCTACAGTGCATCTTGTCTCTGGAATTTTACTGATTCTGTCTTGTTGCTTATCTGGATAAGGGTGGCAGTGGACCAAATAAGGTGCGTGCTGTCCATTTCATTGCACACTTTTTTTTTTTTTTTTTTTTATTATTCTGCAAACATTCTCTGCTTTTCCTGAATAGTCGATGTAAATAAGTCTGCATAATTTAATGTAACGTTATTCAAGATTCTTGTTTTTGTCTGAACTATCTAATTTCATTAAATATGGCCACCTAATGTTCAGAGAGGAAATTTTATGTGCAGTTGCCTTTTGTTACGATGTTACAGGGAGGTGGAAAAAAAAAAAAAAAAAAAAATTCAGCCTTTGCAGGGACAACATGCATGGATGGTTGTTTAGGAGTTTATTTAAAAAAAAAAAAAAAAGCTTGTGGTTCTAATTTCTTGACCGACCCTAAATATTCCTGCCGACCCTAACATTTTTACATCGCGTAATATGTCAGGGGCGTGGTCCTCCACGTGCGTGCGTGGACTGCGCGCTGCTACTGAAGCATAGATTTCAGTCAAGTGTTTGACAGCGGCGGTAGCGTGGCCGTGTGGCACTTTCTCGTGTGCCCTAATTACGTTGTGTATTTAATCCTTGTTTTTCATGCTACTTGTTGGCAGATCGTTGTGTGTACATATATGTATGCGTGGTCACGAGTATTAGCTAGCATCACTGCCTCATCCCATTTCATAGCTTTACTGAGCCATTTCAAGTCAGTTACGTTTTCATGATTTCCCATGTCTGATTTTTGACAAGCCGTGTTATTTATTTTTTTTTTTTTTGGGACAAAGTCTTTTCCCTTGTGATTTTTGTACTGTCACCCTGTTTGACTGCCTTCTCGTGTATGACCTCTGCCTGGCATTAAACCGTCTTAAAATCCATGCTTGAGTGTCTGCTTCCTACATCTGGTTTATACTCTGTCTCGTTCGTGACAAAATTCAAGTTTATTTAAAATCTCTGCTAATATTCCGGTGTTTTCACAAATTTTGATCTTGTTATGCATGAGAGCATTAATTAATGAGAACTGACATGAAGATGGCGGCACAATGTGCTGGACACGGAGTGAAAATATTTTGTTTAAAAATAAAATATATATATATTTTTTTTTAAAGAAAAAAGGCCTTAACGTGAAGTTTTCCAGTGAGTGAGGAACCTACTGCGTCCTCTGGCAGCCACTCTTTGTAAAAATGTTTTGCATGTCTTTCCTCTACCATTTAGTGATTCCCCAAAACATTCCCAATGAGCCAACTTTTTCAACAAGTGGAAAAGTTTTCAGGCTCAGTGCTTGCACCAACAACTGGCGTGGGAGGCACTTTGCTGGCACAGATTTAAGTAAAATTATAAATCAGTTTGGCATTTTTGAAAGTCACTTAAAAACCTTACCTCCCATGCCTACATAGAAAACAAAATATATGTAATGAAAATTAGTACAGCCGTTACAGTAGTTATAAACCAAACAACTGCTACTTAACCACACATGGAGGAGCAACACAGAGTATACAACAATCCTCAGAGGTAGGGCTGTAATGATCTCGCCCCAAAAAATAATTTTTCCTACGGTCCAATCTCAATCATCACAAATTTGAATACTTTTTAAACTTCTTTAAATAGCCAGTTTTGAAGCATCTGTTACAAAAACCAAAGAAGCTAGAGGGTGTTTGAACATTTTAACGCCTTAACAACGCTCCTCATTCATATTCGCATACTAAGCAGACAAACCAGATATAGAAAACCTATTAGAAACGTTTTCATTCAACAGTGGCACAAATTCAACATAACATCCTGAGCATTTTTGGAGGTATCCAAGACAAAATAAACAAACTGTCCCCTCGGGGATAGTGAAGAAACCTTGGATTGTAAACATTAACATTCTCCCGTTATGAAGTCTTACCTTTTGTTATTATTATTACTGCTACTTTAAATGTGCCTCTTCTGTAATAATACGGAATTTTCATAAGTTTGCCATTTTACAAATGCCCCCCCCCCCCCCCCACCACTATTAGTGACTAACTCCTTATGCTCGGTTTGCTGACAGCAGTGAGTGACAGGCTGTGGTCACTGCGCTTACATTTTTATACTTTTCACATGACTACTTGGTTGGTTCTACTTTAAATGAATAAACATTGATGTTCATTTTTGAGGGCACTGAAATACCTTGAATGTTGGCTAGTTGATAGGATTGCTCCACGTCACTTTGGTCACTAGGCCGAACAACTGTTGTTGACAATTCCCGTCGACGCTGCAGGATCCATGGGAAGACCACTTCATGGGTGTATTGATTGCTACAGGACAGCCCAGCTGATGAGGCGCTGTTTGGTTACTTCTACAACTTTGCAAACAGAAGTGAAGGAGAACAATTTGGGTTTGCATTTGACAACGCACATTCCTATCATGTTAGAACAAGGAAATTCGCACTCAACTGAACATCGGGGATCGAAGGACAAGTTATCACGATCGCGAATCTCGATGGTGTAATCTCCCAAGTCTACTTAGTGGCAGGGTTTCTTGGTTCTGTGGGAACAAAGACTATTACTGAACCTTCTCTGCTTCTTGTTCTGAATTACACTTCCTTTCTTTGTGTCGACCTTAGTGCTGCTCGGCATGTTGCAGCACAACATGGTACTGCACTGAAGGCGTGCATCTCTAAATTCAGCCTTGTCGAAGAATTTTTACTGTCAGAAGTTATTTTGGAAGGTATGTAAGAGATGTTTTTAAGACGCTAAATGACAATCATATCTGAAGTGGTGTTGTCAGGGGGCGCGTCGCAGGACGATGATGTATTTTTTCTGTCAGGTACGTTTTGGTATTTGGAGGAGGGGCACTGGACTGTTGCCACTCAATCACCTATCTACCCACCCGCCAACCCCAACGGGGCTTGAGTGACAAGTCAAACCAGCCCAGTCGGTCTGGGCTCCTTTTGTAAATCACTTCTGCACTTTGTTTTTGTCAAGTCCAGCTTTATTTACTTGAAAGCAGTGTTTTATTATTTTAGTTACTATATAGAGCATTTGATCATCTTCCCCCCCCCCCCCTTGCACTCGGCGAATGATCTGCCTGAGTGACACCTGATTATCTTTATGAATGAAATTCCTGCATCTCCTGGTGCATTGTTGCTCACAGTGACCCTTTAGGTTCTTCTACAGTCATAAATTGGAAGAGGACACTATGGCAATTATGACATGACTACTACTGTTTCACATTTGGGCAATACATGGGTTTGGCGGTGAAGTGAGATTTGAAAGATAATCCTGATCTGAGAAAGTCTCGGGGGGGGGGGGGGGGGTTGGTGGTATTTGTGGCATTCATTCTGAGTAAAGTTGAACTTTTTATTTTTTTTAAGTGCCATTAGCTGTGCTTGCCAACACTTAAGTAAACATGAAGGTCAGTTGATGGCGCGCACTTTTTTTTTTTTTTTTTTTTTTTTCTCCCTGATAAAGCTGTTTTTTTTGGCAATGTTTCAGTTGATCAGTGAGAGCAATGTATAAACACGGAGAACAGATACACCATTGAACTAATTTGTGCCCAATGTTTTTGCTTGACTTTAATGACCATATTGGTATTAGAAAACATGCACAAAAAATTGTAATGCTACTGACTTTTTCTTGCAGTCCACCTATCCATTTTTAAATCCAGTCTAGGCATTTGCTTGGTCACCAATGTTGAAACCAAATGTTGATTTACAGTGGTAACTTGAGCTACAAATTAAATTTTGTTCTGTGCCCAATCCTGTAACCCGGAAGAATCTAATCTCTAATAATCTTTCCCCATTGAATGGGAATGCTATCATCCCATTACGGCATTGTCCCCCCCACACTCTAAAGAATAGAACAGTTTGTGCGTCTTTTAATGCAATTTAATTCATTGTGTTGTGCCTTGGCCACCAGTGGGATGTATGATAGCTATTCAAATACAAACAGATTTCATCACTAATATTTTCGTCGTAGGATCGCCCTGGTCCTTATTTCCCTGGTTAAAAAGAAGCTTTTCCTCTATTGCAGTGGTTCCTAAACCATTTTTTGGCGATGACATTTTTTTCTGCGCGGGGGGTGGTGCTGAAAGAAAACCACTTCTCTGTTGCATTCTTGTCTGTATACATGAACTACTACAGTTTGCGTTCAAATGGACATTGGATAAGAGTTGACGTTACAATTCTGATTCCATTTGTTAAACAGTATGCAGTTTTTTGGGAGGGATGATTTGAATTTTTACCATTTAGGCTATGTGGACTTAACTAAGTTAAAGTTATGTGGTTGTCTTGTGTAGTTAAGTAGTTAGTTAGGGTTAGTGACGCAGTGCTTCAGGCCTCTTCATGAGTTGTTCACTATTTCCCACACTGCATGTTATTGTGAAGTGACTTGAGCTTAGTATCTCAAGGCACCACTGTGTTAAAATTGTGTAAGATACAATTTTATCAATTTCTTGAAATATGTTCCTCTTAAAGTCTGGTTTATTTACGTCGCTCTATTAGTTCTAGTCCCTCTGCACCTTACATGCAATTGGGCTAGTTTTAGATGGTTCCTCTGCATTTGAATACAAACTGTCCTCGAGTTAAGACGGTCTCCAGCTAAGATGTTTCAACTTTACGCCTGTCGCCATCCGCAATTTTGTCTGGCTAATGCTTGTCTGTGTTTGTGCGCCGGGAGTGTTTTTGCATTTTTCGCCCACCTTTTTTGACATTATGGTCCCAAAGAAGAAATCTGTCTTTTTAGCAATGCTTCTGCAGCTAAATGAAAATCCATTACCATGGGAACGAAGCTCAAGATCATAAAAAGATTGGAAAAGGTAGACAGCAACACCTGCATGCTTCAGTCGGTCAACTGTGGTGACAATTATTAAAGACAAACCATGTATTTTAGCGCATGTTATGGGTTCTGTTCCTATGTCAGATACAATGATTACAAAAACAAGGTTCTTTGGTACTTGTTGAGATGGAGAGGATTGAGGACCAGGTTCCTTCACAACAGCTAAGCACAACCTCCCCTTCTTCTCCATTCACCTCAACATTAATGCTAAGTACATCATCTTGTTTTTCAATGTACTCGTTTTTTTATACAAAGTATTTTGATGAATTCTGACTTTAATGGTGGAATCTGGCTTAAGTCGAAATTCGAGTTAAGTCGCTACTGTAGGAACGGATCTGTCGTAGACCAAGGACTCCCTATGTTGCGTATGTCCATTATGGTGGACTGTTGCCTACTTGAGCAAAAAAATTTGTGTGAATAAGATTGGATGTTGCTGTCAGTGGCAGCATCCTTTTCCCTCTGAGATCACACCATAATGAATGTCAAATTCCCAAAAATGACCTATTTACTGTTTTGCAGTCCTTAAACTTTAGCACAGTACAGCGAAGCTACAATAAAGGGTGAACAATGGACACCACCGTTCATGACAACAGACGCCATTAATTCCTCTCCTGCTACATGTGAATATCTGCCCACCCTGTAGAGGACAAACGGGGCAACTTGAGAGCCTTGTTTCCATGTGAATACGTGTGTGTAGGGTGTGGCCAGGAGAGTCGTTGAGGGGTGGGGGAAGTTGAGCTGAAAGTCAGGCGGTAGTCTCAGACTGGTTAGTTTAATTTAGCATGCTCTTACACCACGCACCTCATCTCTCTCTCGCGTGCGCTCTCCGGCTATCGTTTTTTTAAGATTTGCTCCGTCCTTCTGTTTCTGTGCTAGTTATTCATCCACTGGGGTGAGTCAGGGAGGGTGGAGATTCGGAAGACTGCTGTACCAGTCGCGATTGTCGGTTGAATCCCCCCCCTTCCCTCCTTCTTTCCGTCTGTGCCGCACACGCTCTCATTGCAGTGCAGTTTCTACTCTCTCCACATTTCTCTCCATGAGAGAGGCTCCCAGAGGATTCTCTCAACGCTGGCTCTTGTTTTCCAAAGCTGGAAATTCTGCTTTTTTTATTTTATTTTTTTCCCCCCAAGCAAGGTAAGTCACACACTTGAAGTCGAAAACTCGTGTTTGAGCAGTGCTGTTTTTGTTTTTTTTTTCAATTTTCATTTTGTTTCTCCTAGTCTTCTCCCCCCCCCCCCCCCCCCCCATGTCGGTGGTTAAATTTTAGCCCTTTACTCCTAACCGATCCTTTAGTTTGTACTTTGGGTGTTATATTTTTTTCCACTCACTCATTCCACCTCTGTTTGTTCATCATTAACTCTTCCCACCTTGTGATTCTTTGACTGAACAGGAAACACTGCACTTTGTCTTCTTCACTTGATGTAAACTGGTCACTTTGTTGTCAAGGCTTCGTTAAAATAAATGTCGACTGCAATGTTCGTCATTCTGCTTGGGACACTGACTGAAGGAGCTCATCATGGGTTGCAGTTTCATGTGGGTCGGAAATGACTTCACACTTTTTTTTTTGTCACATCTCTGATTAGGAAAGGTCCTGTCTTCTGGTTTAGTGTTTCCCAAAGTTGGGGTTGCTCCCCCAAATCAGTTCAGGGTCACCTATTATCAGTAGGGGTGGTCATTCTTAGCAATGAATTGTGAGTACTTTGTGCCGGTTAATCATCTCTTCATGCAAGTGAGGCATGCGCTACTTGGCTTGAACCAAAAGAAGTAGTGTGGGTTCACTCTCAATTTGCTTTCGAAGAACAAAACGACATCAAGTAGAGGTAATTGAGCTCATCTCTGCAACGTCATGGTTCTTCCAGGCAGCCTTAATCTGTGCAGTACAATACTAGCATGGAAACAGGATTTAGAGGATTCACAGAAATTCATATCTGACTTTGCAAATTGTCAGTGAAGGAAATTCAGTCAAATTGTTTGGGTTTTACAAGTAGAACACAATTTCCTCTTTTTTTGTGTGTGTGTTTGTAGTAGGGGCTGAACGGATGAGTAGATTCATCAAATTTTCCATTAGCGCAGTCACTGGCACCATATGCTAGTTTATCTGCAAATATAAATAAAGCACAGAAGTGCTATGAAAGCCCATTTGAAAAGGCTTTCACTAAGGCTATCCTACAAAAATCTAAAACCGCACACCAGGCATCCACAAACTGACCAGTTGTCTACCTGTAAAAGTGAAGCCAAACAATATACTGTTTGGATGACAAAAAGCTGGTCAAATGATAACTTCCTTTGGAAAATTAGCAGTTAGTCTCCATCATCGGCCAAGCCCTCAATCCCCCACACGCAGGCTTGCAATCTTTGTCTTTACATTGGCCCCCAACCCCTGACTCATTCATACAATCGCAAATCACTGACACGATTATGGTCTCACAGACAGTCGGCACTCCTAAAGCCCTTGCAACAATCCTTGCGCAACATCAGGTTGGCTACAATGCATACTTGCTAGGCACCGCCTCCTGTATTTAAGATATACAGTATATTATATAATGTAACGAGTAGTAACACTGCACGTATATAAATTGGTATTAGTTTTACAAGTTCTGACTGCCTGGAAGGCCATGAATGTGATTTGACAGAATGTCTAAATGTGATTGGATAAACTGGTCAGGTGGTGGGACCAGTGCAGCCAAGGATGGTGGGAGAAGGGATTGAGCATGTTTGGAGGGGATACCACGCATAGCAAGTTGACGACTGAAAAAGCAAAATATGAATGACCTTATAGATTAATCATCAATTTCACAACAACTCAACATCAATCGCAAAAACAAAATTGTTCAACCCTGGTTTGTCATACATTCATGCCAATCATCTTCTTTACCACCAGTTTTCATATGGCAATAGTCATTTTTGTAGGTTTGGGTCCTCCATGGGAACCAAGTTTCTAATTTGGGTCTTGAGATGAAAAGGTTTAAGAGTAGTTTTAATGTATAAGCTATGACTGGATGCATTGTGACAGAGTCTCCGCTAGGATGAAGGGCAAAGTCTATAAAACAGTGGTGAGGATGCCCATGATGTACGGATTAGAGACAGTGGCACTGAAGAAACAACAGGAAGCAGAACTGGAGGTGGCAGAAATGAAGATGTTGAGGTTCTTGTTCGGAGTGAGCAGGTTGGATAGGATTAGAAATGAGCTCATTAGAGGGACAGCCAAAGTTGGATGTTTTGGAGAGAAGGTTAGAGAGAGCAGACTTCGATGGTTTGGACATGTCCAGAGGCGAGAGAGTGAGTATATTGGTAGAAGGGAGCTGAGGAGGGAGCTACCAGGCAAAAGAGCGAGAGGAAGACCAAAGAAAAGGTTGATGGCTGTTGTGAGGGAAAACATGAGGACAGTGGCTGTTAGAGAGGAAGATTCACGAGATAGGCTTAGATGGAAAAAGATGACACGCTGTGGCGACCCCTAATCGGGACAAGCTGAAAGGAAAAGAAGGTATGACTGGATGAAATCAGTTCACTTATGAGTCAGTGTATGTGTTAGATTATAATTAATGGAGATGAGGACAGTTGGTGGTACAGTTTAGTATATTGAAGAAAAGTGCGAAAAGAACATTTGAAATAGTTGTCAGTGGCTAAGTTGTGTAATTTTCATCAAGCCTCAAAGGAGAAAAGATTAATTTGACTTTCCTGGAACTAAGGTCTTCATTTGGGTCTCTAGTGACATGCATGTCGTTTTAGACCTCATTCTTGAACTTTAATAGACGCGAGATTGACTTCAAATTTAGGCTGCCTACTGATACGAAAGTAACAAGTTCCACCACAGAGCAAATCACATGCTCCTGTTGGTGGTGGTGGGGGGGTCCAGCATAAGTCTCAGTTAAGTTAGGGGGTCTACCTTCCTTTTTGCTGACTTTCTACAGGTTCATATTTCTTTTATACTCCAAAATTCACAAGTGTTTCTCTAACCAAATGACAATTGACCATCCAGTTGATTTAACTGCTTAACCTTTTTTTTTTTTTTTTTTAAACTCTGACCAAGGCCTTGAAGTTTGCACTCATTACAGACTGTGCAATTCCTTAAATGCAATGCACCGAGCCCAAGTACCTCACCAATGCGCAAAGACATAACCACAGTGTTTTGTGAAATGTCACTTATCTGTTGTCATGCTACAC
Organism: Syngnathoides biaculeatus; assembly: GCF_019802595.1. Lineage (NCBI taxonomy): Eukaryota > Metazoa > Chordata > Actinopteri > Syngnathiformes > Syngnathidae > Syngnathoides > Syngnathoides biaculeatus. The sequence continues at coordinate 13,352,512 of NC_084646.1, read as the reverse complement.
ATCACCGTATTGCGGTAACGCTCGGACAAAGTTGCTGTCTAAAGTTTCGACGAGTCAGCGGGAGGAAAACTGCGTACTGTGGTCAATTTACTAATTTAAATGTTTCTTAGAGTGCTGTGTATCGGGAGGGCCTGATGTTTGGATTATTCGAAGTACGGCGTCCAAATACAAATACTAAAAAATACAAATTGTGGTCGTTTTGTGGCTCAATTCTGACAAACCCTGACTCAATGACTGTGCAAAAAGTAAATTGTGTATCGTTTCTTTTCATGAATTATTCCACTACTTACTTTGAAATGCAAATATTTTGCAAAGCGATGACTCTCATTTAATGCCACCGGCGATTTCATTCATTTTGAATCAGTTTTGTTTGGAACATATTGTTTGTCGCACAATCTTGAGCTCACTGTAGGGTAAAACTGGTAATTGCTGCTTCAGTTTTAACTAAGTACAGTAGTATCTTAACTTTCGATCGTACCACCTTAGATTTTCTGAAATACGGGCAATTGTGTTGTCAATTTATGTATTGTTGGGACGGGGGGTTCATGAAGTGGTGGCTTGAAATACATGTTCTTGTTCCTTGACCATGCTTGTAAAAATTAAAATGTGGACCTCAAATTATCCTTCCCCACTCAAAGGAAAAAAAAAGATCAAAAATTTAAAAGAAAAAAAAGGGAAAAATAGCACTCTATTCTGGTATTTATAAAAAGTGTCATTGCATAATAGAATGTTAATGGCTTTAATTTTGGCCAAGATTTCTTTCGTCAACCATGGTGGTGCTCCTTCTGGTGTGTAGTTCTTGACTACTTGGGCTGTATAATACAGACGGCAAAATGCAATAATTAAACGATTTCCTCAGTAAGATACTGTAAGATTTTTGAGTATTACTGTTGGTCGAATCTGTTTCGCTACAATTTGTTCAAGTAGGGTTTTTTTTGTTTTTTTTTTAAAGGGGTCATACAGCCACGACATAGTCATTAACCCCGCTAAGGCCTTTTGAATTGTCTTTTGGGATTGCATGAATCAGACTAAGGCAAAAATGATTTGTTTTAGTTTGACAGTAAACCTGAACGGGGAGTGGCAAAGTTTGCTTTTTTTGTTTTTTAATTCAGAATCTGCTAAACTGCTTGTTTGCAAAGTTAAGTTTACTGCCGCCATACGTACAGTAAATATTCATCTATCCATTTTCTGAGCTGCTTATCTTCGTGAGGGTCGCGGGAAAGTACAGCAAACATCGAATTTTGTTCTCAAGTCAAAGCAAAGAATTGAACGTTGGTGTATCTCAAAGTGTCAAGGTGCCGCTGTACTTGTGTGGGGATACGTTTCCTTATGCTTGGCTCAATAATCTAGAGAAATTCTTTGTACTGAATGGACTGCCATGAGCTTCTCATTCCAAATCGCTTTAAAAAAAAAATCCTATCTTAAGTAAATACTTAACCCTCCTTTGTGTGTGTGTTCCTTCTTGACAACGTATCATCTCGTAATGATATTGGCTCAAGGAGGGTTGCTCTTGTGTGGTGGTTCATTGTTGATTGTACATCAATGGCGCACTCTGGCTCCACTTTCAGAGAACACGCCCCGTTTGTCCTCATGGCCTTCAGGGTTTACAGTACTAGTAACATTCCTGTGTGTATGCTTGTCATATTTTGTAATTGCGCTCATTCTGTGTGAGTAAGGCCACAATTACTTTGAGTCTGCTCAGGAACTTTAAATATTTTCATTTCAAAATTTGGGTGTTGGGATATGTTTTGAGTAAGCAGCCAGGAGTGGCACCTTGCCTTAGGACGAGGAATGCCGTCCCACTTCCCCCGTTGCCCCTCCTCGTCTGATGTCAGGCCATGTCGCATGAGCGGAGCCAGGCATCCTGGGATATTCATTGGGGTTGTTGGGGTAAAATTATATTTTCGTTTGACTGAATCTGGAATTTTCCCAAAACACAGCTCCTTCCTTAGACACTCATTTTATGATGTCCTTTTATAGCAACACATCTTAGAAGATGGGAAATTCTTGAGTTTGGTAAACTTACTGTTTACTTTCCTAATGTCTGCGGAAGTTGGTGTTGAGTAATGATTAACCACTTTTTTTTTTTTTTTTTTATGAGGCGTGAACTGATGCAGACTGTTGGACATGTCACAAGGTTCTACATATGGGGAAGTAACTTGTCCCATCATTGCAACATAAGTGTAATATGGAGCCAAAAAAACTCTGGTTTTTTTTTTTTTTTTTAGGCTGTAGTGTGTTTTTTTTTTTTTTTTTTTTTTTTTTGCTGTATTTGACTGAGTTAAAATGTCTCTCCACCACCCCTATGTTTTTTCAGATTAACTGGCTAACAAAGCAGCAAACATGCTGCAGGAGATTAAGGAGTTTGGTTCTCATGCCATGGATATCTATGACTACCTCGTCGCAGGAATTGGTCAGTCCATTTTCAACCTTTAAATAACACTATACATGAAGATTAAGATTTTTGTGTGTGTGCTCAGCAGTGTCGGGATGGGCATAATTATGCATTAAACCTTTGCTTCTGTTGTGTGTGAAACTGATGTTGCTGAATCGCATCCTAAAGCAAATCAGTCAAAATGGAATGCACTACTTGGCTGTATCCAGCAGAGGCAGCGTTCATCTGCTTCATATTATATTGACATTAAAATGGGACTTTAGAGCAGGGGTGCTCAATGCGTCGATTGCGAGGCAGTCTTGGTCCAACAAGGGACGCGTGCCCAAAAAAAAAAAAAAGTCAGCCAATGTTCCCTCTAAACTGCGCAATTCTGCACCACTGATGCAGTCTCTTGGCAGATATTCTACGTTGTGCGCAAAAAAAAAATTCAATGTAAATGGAAAGTATAACATACAGCTATTCAGTTTGTGGCATTTTGCAATGTAATTCAATGATTGAGGGATAAGTTGTTACATCCAATGGCACAATTCACACTCGTACTGTAAAAAAATGAAAAGAAGCCACTAGTTTCTTTTAGGCAGTACACGGAACTTTCTCTAACAACGACTGTTGATGTACACTCTATTAATAGAGAAAGTTAAAACAGAAATGCTGTTGTTTTAAGATGCAATGACTGTGAATGTGTATGTGAATAATGAAGAAAAAGTGGTGAAACTAGACAAGATTTTCTCTTTTCAGAGTGGGAAAGGTCTGGTCTGAAGCCAAAGTAGAAAGTGCAGGATGAGATGGTGTCATTTTAAAATTCCACCTTGGCACAGCCTGATCCAGGATGAAATCACAGACAATACATTGCCCAAAAAGCTAATTCTGTATTTTAAATATAGGAAGGAACATAAAATTAACTTTAAAACGGTTTGGGAGCATCATCATCATCTCCGCCCCACCGTCCTCATTAGCTTGCAAGAAAAGGCTGCTTGAAAAGTAGATCTTGGTTAAAAAAAAAAAAGTCTCGGCACCGCTGCTTTAGAGCATTCATGGATGAATATTTGAAAGTTAGCCAATAACGTTTATTTTTCCCTTGTAAGCTTAATAAATTAGCATCCTTCAATCTGTGTATTCTTCCTCCAGATCCTCGGCTGAAGGATCACTTCCTGATGCAGAGTCCCATTCCAATGACTGTAATTTTGCTGTGCTACCTGTTTTTCGTACTGTACCTGGGGCCTCTCATCATGGCCAATCGCAAGCCTTTCCAGCTGAAAGAGGCCATGATAGTCTATAACTTTGCGCTAGTGGTGCTTTCAATATACATCGTCTATGAAGTAAGTCTGTTTCTCCATCCTCAACCCTATTGAGGGTGTATTCTGAATGCAATTTCAATATATTAATCTTTTTTTTTTTTAATTTTTTTTATTTTATTTTTTTTGTAGTTCCTCATGTCTGGATGGGCCACGACGTATACTTGGCGATGTGATGCAATCGATGTGTCCAACAGCCCACAAGCACTAAGAGTAAGTTTAGGATTTTTCAAGATGCAGAGGGTGGGAATGGTGGCTAAGGGGCCTGATATCTGTTATACAAAGAAAACAAATAAGTGGGTGCTAAATATTTTTGACTCAGTCAGGCAGGTAGTGGTAGAAAATGGATGGATGGATGGATGGATGGACTCAATCAGGCAATATGTGTGAAAGTGGTGGTGTATTTAAAACTGGGTGTTGTGTTGTAATTAGGGCCAATTAGTTTTCACATTTTGTTTAATTTACCTGGCTGTTGGATTTTTGTGTCCATCCCATGTAACATTTCATATAAAACGTGGGACAGCACAGACAGAAAACTGTGTGGAAGGCAAGCACGGATTGTCAGTGTGCTTCTCCAGGCTAAGGAAAACCATAGTTGAAAGGAGTTTGTCAGATGGCATCACTTGTTCTTTGCTGAATTGATATATTGTATATTGCAGTAATTTTGGGGGAAAATTCAAGTTTCAAAAATGTTTAGTTTGGGTCTTTTGCCAGTTACGCTTGCACCACCTTGCTTGGCAGTTTCAGCCTGCATTTCATACATGCTATTTATAAATGTGAAATCAGACTTTGCAAGTCATTTCAGGTTTCCAAAATCAGACTGCCTGTGCTAAAGTCACCTTTTTTTGCATATATGGTCTTGCACTGACTGTTTGCTTTGTATGCAAAATCCATCCATTTTCTTTTGCCACTTATCCTCACGAGGGTCGTGAGGAGGGGTGGAGCCTATCCCAGCTGTCAACGGATAGGAGCCGGGGTACACCCTGAACTGGTTGCCAGGCAATCGCAGGGCACATCGAGACAATCAATCACACTGAGGGGCAATTTAGAGTGTCAACTTAATGTTTCATCTTTTTGGAATGTGGGAGGAAAGCGGAGTGCCCAGAGAACATGCAAATTCCACACAGGCAGTGCCAGGATGGAACCCGGGTCCTCAGAACTACGAAGCGAATGCTTTATCAGCTGGTCCACCGTGCCGCTATATGCAAAATGTTTACAGAATTCACCCTTTTTTCCTTAAACTCCAGATGAGCGCAAAAACTTGTGGCTATTTCTTTCTAAGTGACACTTTGCCTCAGTTCCTGCCCGAAAATAAAAAATACCAGTAACCCACTTAAAACGAGTGGTACCATTTCAACGGCGAGGTATCTTGGTCCTTTTCTAGTACACCGTGCAACACTGCACATTTGCGTAAGCAATTGAGCTCATGCCCGTTTTTTGCATGATGTGAATCGGGCCCAATCTATTTCTTTCTACAGGATGAAGCAGCATGTGGTTTCACTGCAGAAGGTTATCAGTTTCGTGTTTTGTATAACTTGGAATGCAGCTGCCATGTTACTCAGCTTGCGTGTGCTGTATTCTGTACTCTGCTCTGCACAGTCTCACCAAAGATCTGGAAGGACAGCTCTTGGGGTTTGTTGTGGCAATATGGAAATTGTTGCCATAACAAATATCACTTAAGTCCCGATTGTGCCAGAGTCACCGTTATCGTTGATGCCTGGGAGGCAAGTCCCCTCGCAAATTTACTTTTAAAAAAATTTATTCACCCAACATAAGTACAGTAGGGTCAAAACCCTCGCGTGAATAATTAACACCACCCACCCAATGTTTAAATGTACCTGTATTGATAGGTAAACAAATTATGATTCCAAAAAAAGTTTAGTTTCAAAACTAATCTTAAAATATTCCCCATAAAATAAATTGCTTTTTTCCATTTCATAGATACAATTCACTCTCTACATAACCACATTTTTTTCTGTTCAAGATATAAAATAGTTGGACATCTTGTTCAATAAATTGGCGTTCCTCCTTTTTTAATTTTTTGTAGAATCAAACTAGTCAGTACATAATTAAGCCCATTGGGTACCAACTGTGAAACGTTAAGTGGGGTTGCACAGTACATAATGAAACGTGTTCTCATTGGTCATTCAGATGTGCAGTGATGACATGACATGGAGGAGAGTACTGAGATCGGACAGCCATATCGATATTTGACGCTTGCGTGTCGATACTGTACCGTAAGAGAAATCAATAACGCTGCACCACGATCTCGATGAACTGTCCCATTCCCTCCAGTAAGTGATTGCGACCGTTTATGAGCCACGGTTCTGATGGAAGTCTGCCGTTATCTTTTCCTTCAGATGGTGGAGGTGGCTTGGCTGTTCTGGTTCTCCAAAATTATTGAGCTCATGGACACCGTAAGTGTCACATTTGTTTTCCCACTGACAGACACAATTCTGTTTTGTTTGCAGTTAGTACTTAAGAATTTCTTTTTTACGACAGATCTTCTTCGTGTTGAGGAAAAAGAGCGGCCAGATCACTTTCTTACACATCTTCCACCACTCCTTCATGCCCTGGACCTGGTGGTGGGGAGTTGGCTACGCTCCCGGTGAGTACACATGAACTCAGCTTGGCCGGACTCGGGGACGTGAGCGTGCGCTACCTGCATACCAGTCCCTTGCTATCTTGTCAAAGAACCTTTGTCTCTGGAGACTCTGGCGAAGTGATAACTGTTTAGCATAGTCTGATGACAACCTGGTATGTCCAGCCATTTTGTTCCGGGGGGGATGAATATTTTTCTTTAAAAAAAAAAAAAAAACAGCCAACTGTTGTATTGAACATAAATCTCTTTACCCGATCAGAAGCGTCTATTCTTTCAAGCATGTTGGCGTTGATCTGCTGTTAATGTCCATGCCTGGCAGTAGTAATCCAAACCTTTCTCTGAAATCAGACAAATTCCTTGTTTTTTTGACGTACTTTGCAAATAAAGATTATTCCGATCATTTTGATAAGTTCAACACACACGCTAGCTGCTCCTTTACTAATGTGGCGTAACACAGCGAGCACAAAAATATGCAGATAGCTGCAAATCAGTTTTTGTTCAACAATGGTTTGCTTTGTTGTACTTGAAGAATTGCAAGAAGTTGAGTTTGCCAATAGTGATTCGGGAAGCAAGTGTTAAATGTTTACCCTTTAAACCTTCAACTACAAGGCCATCAGTCAATCATCAGCTAAAATGTTAAATTCAAAATTCACGGCTGTCATCACTTTGCCACTCGCAAAGTAATTGACCTTTGCCTCCCCAATGTATTGTGCAAAGATGTTAAATAATAAAACGTCCATAAAGTGGACACGGAGGATCCATTTCTGACTAAATCTGATGTTGACCGTCAGTATCAGTGCATTGTCCCCCACAAAGTGCTGTGAAAGATCAACGGGTGTACGGGTTGAAAGCGGCATTATATCAAGATATTTGGGACTGGTACCAGTCACCAGGTCTTAATGGGGGAGGGGGAAGTCCTCACTCATAGTTCCTGCTCCACTGGGGTAGTTTGACTCAGTGATGAATCATCATGCGCATAACAGAGGTCACATTTATCCGTCGTCTTAGTCGAAAATTTTATGTATGAAAAGTACTACTGGTTTCATTACTTGGTACAGCTGAAAGCCATGGCTTCAGTCCATGAATAGGTTGATCGATCAATCAACCAACAACCTCTCAAAATATCCGCTCTCTCCTTTTTAAAATAATTTCCTCTGAGGCCAGACGCTTCTTTCTTGACAATCCCGCCATGTTTTCGTGGTTCAATGGAAAATAAGTACATTCATTCTATTTTGGAGGGAGCATCTGAATCAGTCCCTTGTGCTCACTTGGTGTGCGGCAAAGTCACCAACTGTAATTTTTAATTTTTATTTTATTTTTTTTTAGCGCTGGTCCACTTTGATCATATATTTGTCCAGGAGTGAAAATCCCAGGAGACTGCTCAAATGTTCATTTATATATATTTACACTCAGTGCATTTTAACATGGATACTGTACAGTATTCACAATGTAAAAACCTGCTAACCCTGACAAAACATGATTGGTGCATTTCCTTGTTATAGCGGCGATTTTGCTAATTGAACAGATGCACGACGACTGCTACAATGCGTGAAGTGCGATATCGCGAGAACATTTTACATTTTTGTTTTTGTGAAATTTGCCTTGGCGGAACCAAGTTCGTGGAAAACCCTGCATTATATGACGTGCGGCTGTGACTTCAGGTGGAATGGGATCCTTCCACGCTATGGTGAATTCTTCCGTCCACGTGGTGATGTACTTTTACTACTTCCTTGCTGCGGCCGGACCTCGCTTCCAGAAGTTCCTGTGGTGGAAGAAGTACATGACGGCCATTCAGCTTGTATGTACACTCCTTAAGCACTTTTTTTTTTTTTTCTCATTTCTTCTGTGATTCTTTATTAAATTTCTCTTTTGTCATTCTTTTTCCCCTTTTTCTCCTCATTTATCCTTATTGCTTCGGCCCCTCTCCCCCACCGACAGATCCAGTTTGTCCTGGTATCCCTTCACGTGACTCAGTATTACTTCATGGACAGCTGCGACTACCAGTTCCCCATGATCATCCACATGGTCTGGATGTACGGCACCTTCTTCTTTGTGCTGTTCTCCAACTTCTGGGTGCAGGCCTACGTCAAGGGCAAGCGGCTGCCCAAGCAGGACATCAAGGCGTGCCAGAACGGCACCACACCCGCCGCCTCTGCCCCCACAGTGTACGCAAACGGCAAGCACCGCGAGAACGGCCTTAAACACTGCACGAGCAATGGCACGGCACACCACGAAAACGGCAGCGCTCCCATGGGCAAGATGAAGAAGGCCTAGGGCGCAAAGAAGGAAACTCCCAAAAAGTATGACCCTGCGAACCCGTCGCACCACCTACGGATTCCAAAGATGATTTTGGCTGCGTTTCTTGTCGTGTTTTGTACGTGAAAACGTGAGGAGGGGAAGAACGTGGTTCATGACTTCCACAAAGGGGGAAGATTTCCACATTGGCTTGGTTCGGTTGTCTCTGAGTTTTTGGGGAAAACACAACGTATGAAGAGATGTTCACTGACGTGCAAGTTTAGTATCACACTGGTTGCCTTTCACTTAAGACACCTTCCCCATGTTTTCATGTCACCTCTTTGTGGACCGACGACTGTAAAGAAGACTTGAAAATACTTTTATCTTGTAAATAGTTTTACAACAAAATGACTAATTGCATTGGTACGGCTTTCTACTTTCTAAATTGTGTATTTAAAAATAAAATGCCAATAAACCATGTTATAAATGATCATGTGTATTGCATGCACGTTTTTTGCTTGGGATGATGATGTCTTTTAGGTGAAATGTCACTTTTTTTTTTTTTGGGTGACAAGATTGTCGTGTAGCCATCGTGTCATCATCACACTAGAGTGTGACATTGTGCTGCGTTGCAACAAAGAAGAAAAGCATGTGCTTGTCTTGTGCCTCTTGCCCGGGAAATGCAAAGAATGTGGCGCTCGCTCGTAGGAGTTACACAAGCGACGCATTCTGCTTTGTTGAAGCAGGGGAGAAGAAAAACACCCCCTCGGTTCAGCTGGTTCATTGACAAAAAAAAAAAAAAAAAAAAAAGAGAAAGGGGCACTTGTGCAGTTTTGGATTCAACTAATCATATATGCAAAAAAAAAATTGCGCAGGAAGTAAAATGCCTTAATTGTATGATATTGGAAGCCTGGTTTACACCTACATTTTGCCACTGAAGTTACTACCAAATTACATTTAATGTACAGTACTTAATATTTACCATACTTAGCTTAATATGTAAATTCATAGTTTTAGTATAACTATTCTAAGTTCTGGCTCAAATTTTTATATCAAAACCCTGGTGTGTAAAAATGTATGTAGACTTATCCACTCAAAAATAGAAATATACATTTAGTATGAATAACTACATTACACTATTTTTAACTCATTTGGATGGAAATTAGATTTTTTTTTTAATCTTCTCACATGGCTTCTCAAAATGGCATAACTGATTTTTTTTAGTTGCTTCACTCTAACTTTAGCATCAACCCTTGTATTTATTATTATTATTACACCAATTCTTGATGCAGAAATCATTTTTGTTGCAAAGTTTAATTCCAGGTTGACATTCAGTTAGAGAACATTCAAGAACTTCAGGCATTCATTCCATGGGCGTCCACTACTCACTAAGTTATTTGATTTAAACTAGTGGGGTTGAATCCAACATTGTTCCCCCCACGCCCCCTCTCCCAACCCCCCCACAAGCTGTGAAGTTGCTACAAACGCTTAATTCTTGATTTCTTGGTTGCTGCTGGTGGGCAAGCTCAGAAAACCACTCAGAGTGAGACCTCTCTCCTCATGGGCGGGTGGGTTCTCCCCGGGAGTTTCTGGGATGGGGGGGCTGGAAAATCAAGACGCGATTAGCTTTGCGTTTTGTGGTACTTTTAAGTGATGTACTCCAGGATGTAAAAGATGAGCTCCATGACGATGGGCTCGTCGCCTCTCTTGCGCCCCCTGCTGTGGATGACTGGGATGAGCGTGCTGTCCAGGGCGTTCAGGTACTGAGATGGGAGGGGATGGCCGTTGCTGCCTGCCACGAAGCCCACCTCAAAAAATAAATACACATATATTACAATGTATGTAAAATCAACGAGTCGGGGTCTGAAATAATATAAAAAAAGAACGATCGTCAATCAATGTAAAATGACTCCTTTTAGTTACATTATGGTAGTACCCTGACGTCAAGGACGTCCGATCGCACTGACCTGCTGGAGGTCAAAGGTGACGCGCAGCCCCAACTTGGCCATGCCGTCCTCCTTAAGTAGTTTGAGATACGGACACAGCGCCAAGCAAAAGGCCCTGGCGATGCGCTCCGTGAGCCGGTTGTGTTCCGGTACGTTGGCCGCTATTCCTTTCGGGGGCTCGGCCCGCTGCAGGTAGAACACCTTGAAGGCAACATTCGTTGAGCACGTTCATGAAGTAAAACAAAATACAAAAGAAAAGTTAAGTCACACATACTTCAGTCCAATGGATAATCTTGCCATTTTCTTTGTATTCCGATTTCTGGAACATCTTTGTACTGCTGACGGACTCCATGGATTCACCATCAATTGGGCTTATCACCCTGTGAACCACAAGGAAACACTTATTTGCTTTTAACTACTATTTTTACATATACCCTAGTTTAGCAATAACAATACATATAATAACAGTAAACTGATACAAATTGGCACAATGAGTAGTGTTCAATGAGCTGTTGTTTTTTTCTTAACAGTTGTCTTGGCACCAAGTTGTCGCCTAAGCACTACTTTTATCCAAATTGTCCTCAGCAATGTTTTTGTCTAAATAAAAGTCAGCAATTCACTTCAACAGAGTTCCTTTGTATGATGATGCCACAATATGACGCCAAAGCACTTTTTTTCCCTAAAGGGAGCTCCTAACGTATTTCTTTGCCACCGACATGCTGGAAGATTGCATGTTTGTCCAAATGAGGCATCTACTGAGATTCTGCAAGACGGCACCTAAACACTGCTATTGCTCAAAAGAAGTCCTTCAACTTCACTTCAACATGTTGTATTGGGACCTAAATGCCCGTCACGGTTGATCAGCTAGTAAAGTGTTGGAGCTCTCAGTTCTGAGGTCCCGGGTTCAATCCCGGACCCGCCTGTGTGGAGTTTGCATGTTCTCCGGTTTCCTCCCACATCACAAAAACATGCAACATTAATTGGTCACTCTAAATTGCCCCTAGGGGTGATTATGAGTGCGGCTGTTTGTCTGGATGTGCCCTGCGATTGGCTGCCAATCAGTTCAGCCTCCTGCCTCCTGCCCGTTGAACGCTGTGATGGGCTCCAGCACTCCCCGTGACCCTCGTGAGGATAAGTGGCTCAGAAAATTGATGGGCCTAAATGCCGTGAAATGGTGCCATAACATCACTGTTGTCTAAATGAAGCACCTCAAGTTACTTCTCACTAGTCCCTCAGCACCGAGATGCCAAAAGTTGACCCCAAATCACTGCTTTTGACTAAACCAGCACCTCAACTCACTTTGACAGAGTTCCCTGGCACCGAGATGCTACAAGTCGGCACCAAAGCACTACTTTTGTCCAAATGAAGCTCCTCAACTCCCTTCATCATAGTTCCTCGGCACCCAGATGCCACAAGAGGGTGCCAAAGCACCACTTTTGTTCTCAATGAGGCAATTCATCAAATTATAGTTTGTTATTTATTAAGTTTTAAGATGAAGTTGGAGAAAACTGGAGTACCTGGAAAACAAGCGCTGGAACAACATCCAAACTGCACACACGTGGGCTCTGGCCTACATTACAACCCCATAAGACAGTACTGTATTAAGTCCTTTTATGATTTATTAGGAGTACCCGACACCACAGGTTTCAAACTGAAGGCCAGGGGGCCAGATCCGGCCCACCACATGATTTTATGTGGCCGTGAAGGCAAATCATCTGCGTCAACCTCCATGATTCTTGTGAAAATCTGTGCCAAAATGTCAAATTGTTATATATCATAAATAACTCCAATGTGGTCCGCGACAAAAATGAGTTTGACACCCCTGTTCTACACTGTCAAGCTAAAAGTCATTAGCAGGCCCTTTAATAAAGACTTGGCTGTGCGTGAACGGAGATTTGGATAAAGAGCTAAAAAAAAAAAAAAAAAAAAAATCCCAAGCAGATGGAGAAGTCTCACCCTTTATTGATGGCGCAGTGGGCCTCCACCCACTGCACACAAACCAGCTCCTGGCTGTCTGTTTGGTCCACGCGCCCGCAGGTGACGGCGTAGTCCTTCATCTCCCGGAGCGACCTACGTAGCTCTGCCATGGTCTCCGGGGTAATCTGCACCATGAGTCCATCTAGAATTGTGGGGGGGGGACCACACACACACACACACACTAATTTGTCAACATTGACAGGCGCAGTGACGAACAGGCTGTTCATATTAACACACACGCAAAGATTTATATGAGCAAAAGTCAACACTGTGGATGAAATGAAAGATGCAAATACCAACAAGATAAGCCAAATCTGTCGAGCGGTGGAGGATACGTTACCTTCCAGGATACTCGACTTGGCAAAGTAACCTGCAGTCGCTTTCAGTGCACTGCTGAAGATGAAAAAACATGATCCAGTCACTGGAGAAGAGGAGATAAACGAGACAAATTACAAAATGTGATTGGACAAGCTTTGCAGGGATATCGCTATGTCGTATTGCAGTTTCATTTTTTTTTTTTATTGAAAAAATGAAATGAATTAACAATTAAAGGTCAACTGTCATGAAATGAATGATTTTTAGTATGTTATCAATGAAAAAACAGCAGCCGCTATGGACCCATCCATTTTTTCACCACAAAACATGATTTTGACGTACAGTATATGGCTTTTTGTAACTCCCGCTCGAGGGATTTGTTTTCGACAAGAAGCAGGAAGTGACGTTGGAGGCAGTCGCGCGTTCAGGTGGACTAGTTTCTTTCCATTAGTTTTACCTGCGGGAAGGTAGCGCGTTGTTCCTTCGTGTTAGCCAAAATGCCAGCTCGTTGCAATGCCGGACATTGCTCGAACACCCTTGATAAGTTTGCAAGACACCCGGTTTGTCGTGAAAAATGGATTGCACGTGTGCAAAGGACGAGAGCTTCGTGTGTTCCAAATGACAGATAGGTGTGTATACAACTAATAATAAAAAAAAGAATAGTTTAGGGGGGACCACGTAATCCATCTCTCATAATGTAACAAAAGATCCACGTACGTATGATGGGGGTGCTAAATGTGTCGATCTGTGCGTCGGACGGCTTCCGCGTGGGGCTCCCCGGCAAATACTTCCGTGTCAGAAGGGACGTGTTCGACTCCCCATAGTCGGGTCCACCGCGTGTTTTCAATGGCGAATGTCCGGGGTGACGTCACGGGCAGGAGATGCAGCCAATATGGCGACCACTTGGATGTCGAATAACGCTTCTTCAACTTTGCGCATGGATGATGCGCTCTCCGCTCGTATGTATTTTTTATTACAATATCTATTTTAGAATGTTTATAGGGATGACACTTGACCTTTAAATTTGGGCTCGACTATAGTGCTCATATCCAGTTAATCTCAAAATTAATCATATTACAGTTATCATTTGAATACATGTTGATTTGCGCTTGTTGAACTAGTAGTTAGGTCATTGGTTGATTTCAAATCGGCAGGATTTTCCATGCCCCCCGGCCCTCCCCCCCCAAAAAATACAATTGAATGCGTGCTACAATACCTTTGCGGGGCTGGTTGTGGATGCTGATGGCTTGCGTCTGGTACCGGCCGTCGTCTCTTTGCACGCAGATGAGGTGCGAGTCGGCCCCCTCGTTGAAGCTGGCCCCCACCGCCAGGACGTGCTCGTTACACTTGTTCATGGCCTTCATCAGCTGTTGCAACAGCAAATGCGCGCTCAAAGTAATTTGTTCAAATCACGCGCTGAGAATCTTTCATCTCACCTCGTTGTAGCCAGTCGTCGGAATCTTGATGCAGGTCCTCTGAGCCTCCAGGTCCACCGTCAGCCCCGGCACCATCGGGAGACTATAGCGGAAATTCCTGAAGTCCTGCTCAGGAAGGTAGGATGGTTGCAAAGTAGTGGGAATTTTTGCAGTTAAGATCTGGAAACTTTCCATCGTATCTTAAATGGATGTCATGTGATTATTTTGAATATTTTTGTAATACTGTGTTTCCAAACCTTTACTTACTCAGTATAGCGTACGGTGGTGCCTTGGGAGACCGGTGACCCCCGCTAAAGAGTTTCCAGAGAAATGGTTGATTTTTTTTTTAGTTTTTTACTTCTATTTGAGTGCAAAAATTCGAGATACAAGCACTGTGTGCTTGCAGTGAACTAAACTCAAGTCTCTTAACATACCGTTAGGTAGGATATTAAAAAAAAGGGGGGGGGGGGCTTCAATCTATTTAATACCCTTTGCAGTTGAAATTTCGCTAGTTTACTATTTTAATGTTCCCACATAATGGAAAACGCCATATACAGGCAAACAAATAGCATCCATGGGATAGTATTACAACCCTTGATGGAACAGTTATTTGAACACAAGCGGTGAAGCAACACATGTAGATGGACAATATAACTCACAGACATTTATCATAAACAAATTAATATTACTACAGTTAATCAGTTACTGGCAGTGGTTTTGAAAGTCCTTGTTTGCACTTGCATCACAGACATCAAAAAGAGATGCAATCAATTCATCTTGATGCACAAACTGTTTAGTTCTTTATATTGTAATTATGTTATTACCTCGTGTTTTTATAATGCACAAGGTTATACAGCGCTACTTTCCTCATCAGAGGGGAGGCTGGGATGGATTAATGACATTCTGTTTATTTCAATGGGGTGTTTTTAATATACTGACAAATACCAGCTGTCAAATATCCTGTTAATTTCTGTGGAAAGCCTCCAACTTTATTACCCCCAAAAAGTTGAAAGTCTGAACAACACGACCCTTACTCACCACTAAAAGCCTCATGACTGTGTGGCCTACGTCTCCGAACAAAGGCTTCCGAAATCGCACGCTGTACAGAGGACAAGGGTAAACTGCAAAAAAAAATAATAATAATAATAATTAATTGAATTAAATAAAAAAAAATGAAACTGTGTTTATTCAATACTGTTTTGTTTTGTCTAAGTATTTTTTTTCTTGCACTTTATTATTGTTCAATCTGGAGGTGTTTTTTGCGGTCTTGTTCAGCAGCACACAAACATTTTATGCCATCCATCCATCCATTTTCCTAGCCACTTATCCTCACAAGGGTCGCGGGGAGTGGTGGAGCCTATCCCAGCTGCCAACGGGTAGGAGGCAGGGTACACCCTGAACTGGCTGCGTGGCCAATTGCAGGGCACACACACACACACCACACACACACACACACACACACACACACACCACACACACACACCACACACACACACACATATATATATATATATATATATATATAATATATATATATATATATTATATATATATATATATATATATAATATATATATATATCATGATTAACATTAAAATGCAGCAGCATCATAGCCCAAAGTGTAAAATTAAAAAGACAGAAAAGCTGGGATTTTTTAACAATTTCCAACATTAATTGCGTGCACAGCTTTAAAGCGTTGGCCTCACATTTCTGAGGTCCCAGGTTCAAATCCCGGCCCCATCTGTGTGTCGTTTGCATGTTCTCCCCTTTCCTGCGTGGGTTTTCTCTGGGCACTCTGGTTTCCTCTCACTTCCCAAAAACATGCAACATTAATTACTGTGATTGTGAGTGCTGGTGTTTGTCTCTATGTGCCCTGCAATTGGCCACGCAACCAGTTCAGGGTGTTCCCCGCCTCCTGCCCGATGACAGTTGGGATTGGCTCCAACGCTCCCGCAACCCTTGTGAGGATAGGTAGCTCAGAAAATGGATGGGTGGATATTGCTGATGGCGGCGTGGAACCCGCCTGACATCCAAAGAACTCACATCGATACTCGGCACCCAGGCGCAGCATGAGGCGCAGGGGGAACGTCCTGGCCCAGACCACCTCGGCCCTGTGGACCAGCAGGCCGAAGAGGTACGGCTGCCCGGGCAGGGGCAGACCCTGAAGGGACTGGCGGGTGGGCCGGACAAACAAGAACCCCGCGTGCTCGTCGCTCCCCAGGAAGCGGCTGCCGAACAGCGACAGTGACAGGTGCTTTATCACCTTCCCTGCGGATGAGAGGATGAGGTTTGGAGTACAAGGAATCGATCTTAAAACTTCTCCTGCCCAAAGCAAGAAGCAAATTCCGAGACCAAGGACCTACAAGAGAGCTTGCAAAATCCAAGTACCTGTCACATGTGCCACCACTAGTGTCGGAGTACCTAATGAATTATCTTCGAGTGTGTTTGTCACCTGCGAGGCTGTCCCTGTACAGCTGGACCAGGTGGCTGAAGATGTCCCTGGGGAAGGTCTTCTCCTCGGGCAGGCACTGCAATAGCACCATCACCTCCACCTGCCCCACGCCGTGCATCCCTTTGCTGGTCACGCACCAACACTTCCTGTTAAGGTCTGTCCAGTAAGCAAAATCACGAGTGTCAGTCGGGGTCAGGTGGAGGGCGGTGGGGCTGGGGGTGGGGTTATTAATAGGAAAAAATAAATAAATTACAGTTGACCATCTTGACCATGGCGAGCAAATTGGCGTTGAGGACAAAAACTAGAGGGTTGGAGCGGCCGCTCTCCAGCTCCTGGATGAGCAGCGTCTCCGAGGGCTGCTCCTCCACGGTGTAATCTGAGGAGAGACCGGATGAAAGCGAAAGCAGGGGCTTGGGGGGTTGGGGGGTTGGGGGGATGGGGGCGCGGGGGATTCTGTTGACATTGGCCTCGTTATCTACGGGAACGGATGTATTCACGCCGCTTGAATACGAATCACGGTGCCATTGTTCTGCCTCGAGTCGCAAGGTCGGGCCGCTTCAAATCTTAAAATAAGACTCGACAGACTCTCCAGATGTGAGATGAATTCAATCTGTGACCATGAAAGGCGGTCGACTATCATGAAATATCACATAAGACGCAAATGATGACAAAGAGTCCTTCAGGGGTTCTCAAGGTAAGCGTAGTTCCTCTAGTGGTGCAAAGAATCACTGAATTAAATGTGCGACAGTACACTTTAGCTGTTTTTAAGTTTTAAGTCCAATACTTTTGCATTTAATCTTTTACAACTGCTTGTTTTCAAACATCTGTTTCTGTACAATTTTTTTTAATTTCAATTATGTACAATACATTTTAATTGAATCTAAAGTACAATTTATTCCTATATTTGAGGGCAGAGTTAATATGTAAAATGTGCATAATGTTATAACACCTTAAAATAATAATGTAATTTTTTAAGAATATAGTCTTATTTATAGTGAACACCTGAGGCTAATGATCCTTGTTTTTTTTCACGTTGGTTGTTACGGTGATAGCATTTTTTTTATAAGCAGTCCTGTAAAAACTTTGAGAACCAAAATTTCTATATAACATTTCTAAAGAACTTCAAAAGAACTATAGAACTTTAGGACCCAAGTTCTTTAGAATATTATGTAGAAATTATATAGAAAATCCCAGTCAAAGTTCTATAGAACAAGTGGTTCCGTACAAATTCTATAGAATTTTATAGATTTGTATAGAATTTCTCTTAAAAAAAATTTTTTTTTAGCAGGGTTTAGACATTTTACGATGTGACATCCAGGATTTACAGATGTTTTGGGTTTTGAAGAAAACAATGAAAAGAACACCGGACACATGCAGTGATGATGCTTCATAATCTCCACAAACAACCCAGGCTAAATTTAGCACCTCCCCAACATTCAAAGATTGTAGTCTGTCAGTTGAGATGTATCACTTCAACATACTTCATCCATCCTTCCATTTTCTGAGCCGCTCATCCTCACAAGGGTTGCAGGAGTGCCAGAGCCTATCCCAGCTAACATTGGGCAAAAGGTGGGCTACACCCTGAACTGTTCACCACTCAGTCGCAGGGGATTTATTGACACCATCACTAAGCGGGAATTGATCCGACGCTGTTCACCGTACCTCCTTTGACTGCTGTGGATGTGAGGATGGGCGGCAGGCCTTGCTGGGGGATGAGGTTGGACGAGCTGCTCACCAGAGTGGACGTTTGCCAGCTTCGGGGGGCACACGCCTCCTGGAGCACGGAAAAGACAAGCGGCGACATTCATTTCATTTCATTCAATTCATTTTGAAGATTGAAATTAAAAACAACAATAAATAAATGAGACTGATGAACATTGAGATGTCGAACTAATTAGAGATTACGACTGACATTGATATCAAATTGTCAGCAACATTCAAATGCATTTTGAGATTGGAATTGTTGAGATTGTCTGTGTGAGCCTACATTAGCGCCCCCACGTGGCCTGGAGGCCCTCCCGAGCTGCGGCGACCCTCCGGGACCTTTGGCCGTCTCGCCTCGCGCCGCTCGGCTCACCAGCGGCGAGAACGCGTGGCCTCGGACCGGCGTCGCGGGCGCCGACTCGGACTGCTTGTCGATGAGGAGCTCGTCTGCGAACCACACCCTCCTTTTCCCTCGCGGTGATGTGCCTGGGGAGAACATTCCGGTTGTCGCTGTCGGACCATTTTACAAAGACCCCTACACCCCCCTACAAACAAAAGAGACAACTGGCTGAGAAAACAAAAAAAAACATAAGTGGCTCACTTTTAATGAGGGTTGAATGACAGGAAACACAAACCCGCCCCTCCTTGCCGTCCAGATGTGTAAGTCTGAACTTGAGGCCGGAGCAAAGTGCACAAAACACCTGACGACACACACGTGCGCATGCACACATATATTGAATGACTTCGATAGTGCACAACACGCCGGCCGAGACGGAACGCGGGCCTCACCTTGCCACAGGCGCGGCAGTGGTGCCTCCGCTTGGTAAACGTGAACTTGACGCCGCACTTCATGCACACGTGGGCCTCGGCGTCTGGGATCCAGACCGGCGCGACCTCCCCCAAGGCGTTGGCTCGATCTTTAGTCAGGATGCCAACCGGGTCGGACTCGGCATTGGGATCGACTGGACATGATGCGGAGGCATTTCCCACCTCCCAGCCATTGGACACAACTTCTACGCGGTGATTCTGGAGGTCTTCGGGTTCTTCCATCTCCTTCTCCTCGATCACCGAGTCCTCCTTGGAGGGCAGCGTTTTGAGCTTCCTCTCCTCCTCTGCCAGACTCAGAACCTGTGGACCGGGAGGACCCTCAGCCTGGCCTTCACCCCACGGGGTGACCGTGCAGCCACCTTGCTCCATGTGGAGCATCTTGGTAGAAGGTTTTTCTTCAGTTTCATCCGAGGAGGACTTGGGAGGAGGGGCTTCTGGTCTGATTGGCCCTGATTTGGACACATTTCCTGCATCTTTGAGCACCAGAAGATAAGGTCGGCTCAGCCAGGGCAGCTTGGTGTCACAGAGGGATTGGTTTTCGCCATCGTCTGTTTCAAGGAGAGCATACGACATTTGTGAATTTTTCTAGAAAAAACAAAAAAAAAAACAAAATAAGAAATTCAACAAGCAAGAAGAGTCCAGCAGCCTCAATTCAATTTTTGAGACTAAAAGAAAATGGATGACTGAAAACGTATAGAGAAAACATGCAATTCATCCATCCTTTTTCAATTTATGTGGGGTCTTGCATTTGGGGCAGCAGTTTCAGCACGGAAGCCCAGAGGCCCTGCTCCCCAGCCACTTGGTCTACCTCTTCTGGGGGATTTCGAGTCATTCCCACACCAGCTGGGAAACAGACCAAAATCCTCAGCGAGTCTTGATCATCCCCAGGGTCTCCTTCCAGTAGGATCTGTAAGGAAAATCACACCAGGGAGGCCTCCAGGCGGCACCCGATTATGATGCCCAAGCAGTAGCTTTGTCCCGTCCCTGCAGATGAAACTCATTTGGGAACGCTTGCACCCGTGATCTTGTTCTTCCGGCCATGACCCGTAGCAACCCAGATCGAGCGCTAAATGGAAAGCTTCGCCTTTGGGCTCGGCTCCCCCTCCGCAACGACAGACCGACGCAGCCTCTGCATCGCTGCAGACGTTGCACCAAGCTGGCCTGTCCATCGTCCTCTCCGTTCTTGCCTCACTTGTCAAGGCTCCACTTGGGGCAGGATCTCATCCCCCAACCTGGGGAGGCCACCCCACCCTTTTCCGATTGAGGACCGCAGCCTCGCTTTTGGAGCTGCTAATTCAGTTTTTAGCAAGCAGGTTGGTATTTTTTTTTTTTTTTTTAGATTTAGAACCAAATTCAGATATCCAAACATCCATCCATTTTCTTTGCCGCTTATCCTCACAAGGGTCGCGAGGAGTGCTGCAGCCTATCCCAGCTGTCAACAGGCAGGAGGCAGGGTACGTCCTGAACTGGTTGCCAGCCAATCGCAGGGCACATAGAGAAAAACAGCCCCACTCACAATCACACCTTGGGGCAATTTAGAGTGTCTAATTAACCTTGCATGTTTTTGGGATGTGGGGGGAAACCGGACTGCCTGGAGAAAACCCACGCAGGCACGGGGAGAACCTGCAAACTCCTCACAGGTGGGGCCTGGATCGAACAGGGGTCCTCAGAACTGTGAGGCCAACGCTCTACCACCTGATCCACCGTGCCACCCAGTTTCAGATTTATAGTGGCTAATTGAGTTTTTAGCAGGCACATTAGTATTATATATTGACGTTATGACGTTTGAAATGATTTAAGGATCAGGATTAGGCCAACAATATTGAACATCATCATACACAAACAAATACACTCATGTAACCCGTAAAACCAAGAACAGTATGTGAAAAGTTGCAGTTTTTGAAGAACTTTCCATTTAATTTTTCCAGACAACTATACAGTACTTTTACTTAAATACATCTTGTGAGCACATTTTTCACCTCTGCACACACACACACACACACACACACACACACACACGATTTATGTGCTGCATAACTCGTCATAAAACGCTCACTAAGCGGCCACGAAGGCACGCGTGTTGAATTGCAAATTTCGCTTGGGGATTGTAGCCGATGTTTTGTTGTTGTTGTTTTTACATTGGAAAATAAAATTGTGACGATTACAGCTAGAATTCCAATACAATGAGAAGAAAATTGTGATAAATATGACTAGAGATGCTAATATTTGCTACTAGTGATGTTAACATTTGGTATTAAGGTGACATCAAAGTTTCAATTAATTTTTTTTTTGTCAAGATTATCTTTGAAATCGAAATGATTTACAGAATTAGGAGTGAGTTTACAACTAAAATTACAAGAAGATTGTGATTAATATTACAATATTGCTAGATAACCCTGTAAGTGGTCCCTGGACCCAAAAAGTTTGAGAACCCTTGCATTCGAGTGTCAAGTTGATGCAAAACGTGTAATTTATCACAGGATTTCCATTACGGTGCCTGTATTACATTGTGTATCGTCGGTTATTGAAACCGAGGCTCGTTCCCATTTACGAACAAATTCTGGTTCTGCCTCAGCGGTAATGAGAGACATCGTCAGTCGTAACCAGAGGACGCGCCATAATTGTCAGGCATATCCTTGCTTAGTGACTCGTTCATACGTCCACATGTACGCACAGTAACTGATTACAGTATTACTCGGGTATCCCACTGCAGCGCACATGGCAAAAGGGGACTCGCAATACGAACGCTTCATTATGACCGCCCGTCTCTGCAGAAGGCAATTGCACGCGTTTTTTTTTACAACACATAATCCCACTAAGGGACGTAATCACACCCGGTTTCCGGACTATTCCGGATTCCGGATGAAAACATGTGAAAACGGTTGCAAAAGTGTCCCGGTTGCTGCAGGTTGTGTGACGCATTGAGTTTCCGTCCGACTGGAGACGCTTCAATGCGACACTCGGGCGGCGGGTTGAGCGCCAAAGGGACACTCGAATTATGACTCCCATTATTGTTTGCAGTTGTGCATTCATTCATTTTGTGGGGGTGAACAGCAGGAGATGGGGTGGGGGGCGTGGTGGATAAATGCTGCATCAGGGCTTTTCGAGCATAAACATCATCGTCGTCGTCATCGTGACGCACAAGGAAAGACAGCGTGGATAAAGAGTGACATGGAGAAAAAAAATATTGCACTTCTCACCTTCTGTGACGCCCCCGAGGAGGCTCTCGTTGTCGTCGTCCCGTGCGGAGAACAACTTCAACATGGTCTTGCACTTACTTGCATGGAAGCAGCACGCCGCAGCATCAGCACCAGCACCAGCACCAGCAGGGATGCTTGTGATGGGTTTGGGAAGGGAGGGGGCGCGGGGGGGGGGGTTGCCTTGCAGCCCCCTTCCGTGAGAGACCCCCTCCCTCC
Organism: Syngnathoides biaculeatus; assembly: GCF_019802595.1. Lineage (NCBI taxonomy): Eukaryota > Metazoa > Chordata > Actinopteri > Syngnathiformes > Syngnathidae > Syngnathoides > Syngnathoides biaculeatus. The sequence continues at coordinate 13,329,931 of NC_084646.1, read as the reverse complement.
CGCATCATGTGTCTCTGCAGCTCTTCAAACGGAGACGGAAACTGGAGAGGTGAGTGCACAAATGCTCCGTTGCGTCAAAGGGAGCGGTTATGACGTCACACAAGTGATTCACGGTCGCAGTCCTCATCAGCTACTTTTGAAGAGCGGTTCTCAAACTGGGATCCATGAGCTAAAGTTTGGGGGTCCAGTTTTCAATGTGTTAGAATTTAAAAATGGGCTGGGTTTTCATTTTTCTGCAGCAACTGTGGCCTTTGACAAGGTGGAAGTCAGTGTCAGTTAAAAAAAAAATTAAATTAACAGAACTTTACCAAAACGTGAAATTTATTTGCAGTTAATGAGCACTTTTACATGGTGGCAGTGCGGACTTCTGTGTCATACATATCCAGTTCTAAGAGGATCTGCACACTAGTGCAATCACAATATATAAGTGGGTGGTTTTAATTTTACTCTTTTTTTTTATGAGTTGTGTAGGGTCGAAAATGTTGAAATCATTTATCTTGGTCCCATTTTTTAAAATGACAAGTAACACATTTAGAATCTTAACTTTCTTCCCTCTTTTAATTTCAACATCTTAAAGAAATACACATTACTGTAAGATTGCGACTTTTTATGCGTCTTTGTTCTTGTAATTCAAAATGTATTTTTTAGTACGATTTTATTCTCATAACGTGTTAGTTTGAGGTGCCGTGACTCATGCAAACGGTGGACATCTCCACCAGGAATCATAAAAAAAATGAGTTAACAACTGTAGACATGAAGTCTTACCGGTACCCACAAAGAGAAGCTAACAGCAAAGCGGATGAATAAAGGCTAACTTTTTTTTTTTTTTTTACTTTTTCACAAGAGTGGCACAGGGTTAAACTTCCCTAAAATGATAAATTAGTTCAAAATAAAAGTGACTGCAAACGTCTTATACAAGTCCAAACACTTACAGTATGATGTAGTACAAAAATTATTTGGGTGCCAGTCGTGTTATGAATCCTTTTTGATTCTTCGTTTGGGATTGACGACCACAGCGGCCTGTAAAAATGTTAATCCTCTTTATTTGACTTCATAAAACAAACACACACAAAAAAAGACATTTAAAAAAAAAAAAAAAAAAGACCAACAATGTGGTGACAACCGAAGCTCGTACTTTGTTTTAAAAGGAGGCGGTTAGCCAGCTCTGACATCTGTGGAAAGAAAAGTCTCTGTTGTGTGGGTGCGTGTTTGTGTGTCTCCATTTTGATATGTCCGAATAGCAAAAGGGGAAGTATTGCAGAGTTTCCGGTTTCATCGTAGTCGTTAGTTGGCTTCATTCTTGGACGCTTCGTCAAAGTTCTCCACCAAATCTGCACGGCAACAACAGAAAACCATTTCAAGATCCAACATCTGTCAACGGGACAGCGCGACATTCACTTAGGCTGTGTACACAGACAACGGTAATAAGGAATAGTGCGAGTCTACACACAAGAAAAACACGCTGCTCAGTTTTTATGCCACATTTAAAAAATTGGTTAATATGTTAAAAATTGTGTGTGTGTAGCTGGCTCAGATCGTTTCAATGCAACCCACCCCCTCGTCACCCTTTCCTCCCCCCAAAAATACCTGGAACATCATCATCCTCTTCCTCGATGTTTTCTACCTTAGGAGCTTTGCTGTCAAGTGCTGAAATATAGAGTAAAATACATTAGTGATTAAACGCAGGGGCGCAACTGGTCAGAGCGTTGGACGCACAGTTAATGGGAGACTCTAAATTGCCCCTAGGTGTAAATAATAATTGTGTGTGTGACAGGTGTCAGTCTCTATGTGCCCTGTGATTGGCTGGCAACCAGTTCAAGGTGTACCCCTCCTCCTGCCCGTTGATAGCTAGGACAGGCTCTAGCAATCCCCGCCACCCCTGTGAGGATAAGTGGCTAAGAAAGTGATTTCGATGGATGGTGCTTAAATGAAACAATGCTAAAGTTTCACACTGCAAATAAAGTGAATAGAATATAGAGTGGTACCGCTACTTACGAAATTATTTTCTTTCCCAAAGTTGTTTTGTAACATGATTTATTTTCGCAAGCAGAAGCGCTATTTGCATGTAGACTAATTCGTTCCCAACCCTCCAACAAAAATAAGCATTCCAAGTACATAATGTAAAGATTAACAAAAATTGTGTTCATTTACCTTTGGTGTTGGTCAACCATGCGAAGAGAAGGGTGAGTGACAAGCAAAAGGCATCGTTGGGGACGGAGAAGGAGGCAAATGTTTGACAGCTGAGAGTAAATGTATGTACAAATGGACGCACACACACAACTTAATCCAACTAAAGTTTCTTGGGGCCAAATGGTCAAGAAAGATGACGAAATTCAAGTTAAAAAGTTAAGTTAAAAAGTTGTACTAGCGTGTTAAAGCACTAGCGTGATTCAGGAACAGTCGGGTCTCCAAGGGAAACGAAAAGCATCATGGGTAAAGACTGATGTCCCTCCTAGCCGATGAAGTTGCTATGGCGATAGCGAATGGGAGAGCAGCTCTATCGCACCACACAAACTTCCGTAACTAGAGACAATATTTTTCTGAGGAGGCATTTTGTAACCTGATTATTTTGTTACTAGACATTCGTTAGTAGAGGTACCATGTTTTTTTTTTTTTTTTTTTGTGCGTGTATTTACGTGTTCTCATAACTCCTAATGTTGTGAATTAACAAAAAAATTGCAAACTTAGCCATTAATAACAACATACACATTACTTACCCATTTTATTTCTTTTAGATTAGATGGACGATTAACGAATGCCTGAAACTGGTACTTTTTAGGCTGGAGCAAGACTTATCCACCTTACAACATCAGATACCTAGAAATCCTTTTTAGGTTGAGTTCCAAAGTCTTTGGACTTTGTTACTTCCCACTATTGAACGCAAGACCATCTACCTTGGCGCGGGAACTGCGCGGCTATCTTGCGCAGGCTGCTCAGGCTGTCGGCTCCCAGCTGGCTGAGGATGCCAGGCAGCATCTCGGTCAGCTGCTTGGTCTCGGCGTGGCCCGTGACGGCAAACGTGTTGGCCGACAGAGAGGCCTGCACCTTGGGGTTGTTGAAGTGGATCACCGTCCCGTCGTCCTTGATCATGTTGACCTGAGAAAGCAACAACGGGCTCAGATTACAATGACAGTTGCTATCTGCCTATTTGAGGAAATAATGTCATTTTGGTGCTATGACAAAATGCGGCGCTTCCATATTTACCTCCTCAATGCCTGCAATGTTGTTGACGGCCAACTTCTTTAAGGAACTCTGGAGCTTTTTGTCGTCGGCTGTGGCCGTTCTGTGTATAACCTTCTTCTTTCTGCGTGCTGAACCCTAAAAAAAAAAAAAAAAAAAAAAAAAAAATGTTTTGGATTCTTGAAATTTAACAGTCTGGGGTAATAAAAAGCCAACAACAAAAAAAGCCTTTGCTTGTGACACTTTTTTTTCTTCCCAGTTTTGACATTGGAACCTTATTGTGACCTGCCTGTAGCTGCTGCTATTTTCTGTAAAATCTAATGCTAATTTCTTAAATTTGCGAAATTGAACAGTATGCAAACATATATTTGTTTACACAGACACACACATGTAAAATTGGTTAAAGATTAATAACCTTATGGAAGTTTGAAACCCAGATCCAACAAAAAAGTTCACACCTAAAAATCTCAACCCTCGGTTGACATTGCATTCCACGTTAAAGGCAAATTCCGGTGGTTTGCATCTAATATGGAGCCTATTTTGACAATGTGATGTTAAATCCTCTCTCATTTAATAGTGTTCTGAGAAGATTTTTATCGACAATTACGAATTTTCAGGTGCGCCGCCATTTTCGAGAGTCACATGACCTACGTGCGCGGATGGGAAAAATAAGTCGATCACGAGCATCGCCTTTAAAAGATCTGTCCAACAATCCTGTCTTGATTACAAACAGTGGTCAAAAGAACGACTGGCTTCCGGGTTGGCGCTTACCTTTCCCCCTATCCGCACTTGGGCCTGAAGTTTGACCAATTTTTCTTGATTCATCTTGTCAACTGCGGTCAGACAACACGGAGCTGAGTCCAAACGAACACATGATTTGAATGCACGTATAACTGCTAAAACGAGTATTTAGTTGTTATCGACACAAACACACAGCACGTGAACCGGGCTGTTAGCTCCGCCTTAGCGTAGCTAGACAACAACACAAATCATACACAAAAACGTCACATAAGCGACACGACACATCCTCGCATATTGCAACGTGTTAATCCTCAAACCTGTTGAAGTTTCGACGGAGGCATGCGGGGTTTATTAGAAGATTTATCGAACAAGGAAGGCGTGTTTATTAGTCACAAATTGAGGCATCTGTCTTCTTCTTTGCGAGGAACTCGAAGCGTTGGCAAGCGGTGCTGCCACCGTCCGGATGATTTAGTTTCTTACAACAACACAAGCCCTTTGCCCCAGACTGCTTCCTGTTTATGCGTGTGTGTGTGTGTGTGTGTGTGTGTGTGTGTGTGTGTGTGTATGTGTGTATGTGTGTATATATATATATATATATATAGTATTTCGTATAAGTATTTCGGTTGTTAAATCCATCAGGTTAATCGCATATATTATTTACAGTCACCACACATAGATTAAAGTGTTTTTTAATTCTTGGAAATGATATGATTGTTGTGTATGGTTTTTAAGCATTTTACACCAAGTATCACCTCACAAAATATTTGCTTCTCCAAGTACCAACATTATGACCAAGACTAAAATGCATTTGTTAATTAGATCTGAGTGGTCGTCAAAAACAAGCTAGGTTTTTATTGCTAAAAATATATATTTTTGTTAACCACTGTAACATTGCAGTTTGAACATTAACAAGACACCCTAATATCTCTCTATATATTTATTTACGTTTTATTGACTACAATCCACTGTAAAGGAACACTTTTTTTCTATCTTATACAGTTGACTGAACAGTGATGACGGTAGCTGCTTAAGCACATTAAGACAAAGGATGCCATCCTGTATACATGATACATACATGTGATGTATTACCACTCTAATATGAACTGATTAAACCACACATTTAATAGGAAGGATAAGGAATTCAACACAACTGTGCCAAAGATGAATTAGCATATTTAGTCCATTTAAATCATGTACTGAAGGACAAATTCTGTTGAATGCTGTTTTCACCTTAAGAATAATTTAGTCACTCTTCTTTGCCTCTCCCGACTTTCTTTCAGCCTTTCTTCCACACCGATAGCACCCCGTGAAAGAGTTTGGCCTTCGGGTCGTCAGACAAACTGATGCGCGTGTTCTGCACGACCAAGCCATCAAAGAGGCACGTGGGCGGGCCGAACTTGGAGCGCCTGGATGCGGAGCTTCGCAGGAAGCGGTGCTTCCAGCGCCCGGGCTCCGTGGGCTCGGACCTGCAGCATCGCTGTAGCATGTGATAGAGTTTCTTCAGAACGGCCTTCCTCAGCAGGATGTAGACCCAAGGGTCCAGGATCTGGTTCCACGTGGCTATGCGGACCAGAAACAGCAGTTTGTCGGACACTGGGTCGTAATCGTCTTTGGAGGTGAGAATGATGACGCGGGTCTGCGCAGAGTAATCCATAAAATAACTGATAAGTATTAGAGTACAATAAATGAAATAATAGTTAGAATAGTAAACAGTAATGTGGTATGTTTTATTTACACACAAATGAGATACAATACACACTCAGTATGAGTGCAATATTTTTTAGCCCGACTGTTATGTAACATTTTTTTTTCATCATATTTCTGAAAACAGCAATTGTGACTGGACTGGTTTAGATAATGAATATGATTTGTGAACAAAAATCATTTTCTGACCCGACCTTGCGCCTCCAATTTTCTATAAAATAAACCACCACGCCCGAGGTACACCAACCAATCATAGACAGAAGGCATGACTTTCGAGTTGTCAGTAATTTCTCGTGCACTCGTGGGCATTTAGACCCCGTACTTTGTTACCCTGTAAAGTACTTTAATCGTAACACAGTGTTACTCAAACAATAAATAACAACGGTTTGAAGTTTTATTTTGTTGTGATGCTCTTGACGAGTGTCTGCGACAAATGATTGACACTGTGTTAGACATGCCTTCTAAATATTTAGGTGTTTCCACAATGTGTGAATTTTTTTTTTTTTTTTTTTTGTGGTGTGCCATGAGATGAATGCACTAAAACCTCGGTTTTCATATGCCCTAATTTTCAATTTGGTTGTCCATTTCTCACCCCCCATTTAAATTTTGTCCTTGTTTTCATATACTATATAAAAAAAAAAAGTGTGACTCTTTTTTTCTGAATTTTCTGAAATCCACCGTGTCCATATGTACGACATGAAAGGGCAGCATTGGTGTACCATCCTCCCGAAAGTCAGCTCTTCAAAATAAAACATACAGTCTAATAACACCTTTTCAACCCACTTTTGTTTTTATTTAGTAGTCACACTTGGTAAACGAGTACAAATTAGTTTGAGTGTGACTGCTAAGTAAGCCACCATGCCGTCAAAAAAAAGTGGTGTAACTCTTCTCATCCTGTTGTGATTTTACTTTGAAAGCTTGACTTTTAACAGGATGTCACACCACTGTTGCCCCAATTTAAGAGTGTTGTCGAGCAGACCGTGAGGCTTATTGCCTTGAGTTGTTTGAAAAAGCTTACAATGTGAAATATGACACACGCACAAAACAATTAAAGGAAGAAGTCGGAGCAAAGTATGAAAATGGCTCTGGTCTCCATTTTCCTGTCTTTGATATGCCATCAAGTCTTCAATTAAAGTAAATAAATGTATGTACACTGAAGAAAATGAGTATTTGAACACCCTGCAATATTGCAAGTTCTTAGAAATCATGGAGGGGGAAATTTTTATCGTATGTACATGTCCACTGTGAGAGAGATAGTCTAAAAAGAAAAATCCAGAAATCACAATGTAGTTTTTTTTTAAGGATTTATTTGTGTGATACAGCTGCAAATGAGTATTTGAACACCTGAGAAAACAATGTTAATATTTGGGACAGTAGCCTTTGTTTGTAATTACAGAGGTCAAACGTTTCCTTTGGTTGTTCAACAGGTTTGCACACACTGCAGGAGGGATTTTGGACTACTCCTCCACACAGATCTTCTCGAGATCAGACAGGTTTCTGGGCTGTCGCTGAGAAACACAGAGTTTCAGCTCCCTCCAAAGATTTTCTATTGGGTTTAGGTCTGGAGACTGGCTAGACCACGCCAGAACCTTGATATGCTTCTTACGGAGGCACTCCTTGGTTTTTCTGGCTGCGTTTCTCCAGTCATTGTCATGTTGAAAGACCCAGCCGCGACCCATCTTCAATGCTCTGACTGAGGGAAAGAGGTTGTTCCCCAAAATCTCACAACACATGGCTGCGGTCATCCTTTACTTAATACAGTGCAGTCGTCCTGTCCCATGTGCAGAAAAACACCCTCAAAGCGTGATGCTACCCCCCCCCCACCCCATGCTTCACAGTAGGGATGGTGTTCTTGGGATGGAACTCATCATTCGTGTTCCTCCACGGTTAGTCGAATTATGACCAAAAAGTTCCATTTTGACCACAAAACTTTCTCCCATGACTCCGCTGTATCATCCAAATGGTCATTGGCAAACTTGAGACGGGAACCTTCCGTGCCACGCATGATTTTAAACCATGACGTCTTAGTGTATTACCAACAGTCACCTTGGAAACGGTGGTCCCAGCTCTTTTCATGTCATTGACCAAGTCTTGACATGTAGTCCTGGGCTGATTCCTCACCTTTCTAAGGATCATCGAGACCCCACGAGGTGATATCTTGCATGGGCCTCCACTCTGATTGAGGTTGACCGCCATGTTTAGCTTCTTCCATTTTCTAATGATTGCTCCAACAGTAGACCTTTTTTCACCAAGCTGCTTGGCAATATCGCCGCAGCCCTTTCCAGCCGTGTAGAGTTGTAGAATTTTGTCTCTGGTGTCTTTGGACAGCTCTTTGGTCTTGGCCATGATACAAGTTTGAGTCTTAGTGATTGTATGAGGTGGACAGGTGTCTTCATGCAGCTAACAACCTCACGCAGGTGCATCTGATTCAGGATAACACATGGAGTGGAGGTGGACTTTTCAAGACGGACTAACAGGTCTTTGAGGGTCAGAATTCTCGCTGATAGACAGGTGTTCAAATACTTATTTGCAGCTGTATCATACAAATCATTAAAAAATTCTCATTCTTTTTAGATGATCTCTCTCACAGTGGACATATACCTATGATAAAAAATTTGAGACTCCTCGATGATTTCTAAGTGGGAGAACTTGCAATATACGTATCAGGTTGTTCAAATACTTATTTTCTTCACTGTATTTGCCCTGGCTCAATAAAGGTGCCAAAGACCAAGCCTCGGGTAATTCATCTTACCAGTAAAGGACCCCAGCATACACAGGAAACCAGCATGATGGCCATCAACTGACAGATCATCTCAGTGTGGTAAGACGTTCCTCTGCTGTGATGCTTGCGGTGAATTGTGGACAACACCAGAAAGCAGCTGGTCACTGTATTGCAAACAATAGAGAAGAGCAGGGCCAGTAAGCCCAGCAGGCCAAAGAGCAGAGGCAGGAACACATCCAACGCGTCGTCTGGCTCATCCAAATTGTAGAAGCACCAGCTCCTGGAGCTCTGCACCCTGTAGGACTTCCCAAGCACCGTCGGCAGCGCGGCCACCAGGGCGGCCAGTAGCCAAATGACAGACAGCAGCTTATTCGTGTGGTGGAAGGCTGACACTGTGGAGTGGTAAAAGGGCTTGGTGACCCCGATGCAGCGCTCTATGGCCATGGCGCTCCCCAGGAACAGGGGGCTCAAACCGAAGAAGACCAAGGTAGCGCCGAAGAGGTTGCACACTCTGCCACTGGGGTCGAAGGTCTCCCAGTGCTTGTGCAAGCTGTAGACATAAAGCACCACGGAGCCGTTGACCAAGTGGCCCAGCAGGTCTGTGACCACCAGGCTGGTGGCGAACACCGAGAAGGGTGCCTTGGATTTGGGTGGCGTAAGTTTGGAGGATTTCAGCAGAATGAAGAAGGCCAAGCTGTTGGACAGGATACCGACGGTCATGGAGACAACCGAGGTGGTCACCCACAGATTTTTCTCCACGCAGGAGATGTTTGTGGGCGTGGTCTCCGTCCCGCCGCTCAGATCGGCACTCCCGATGGCCGACATTGCGGACATTATAGCTGGAACATAAGAGTCCATTTTTCTTAAAACATTTCCCCATGAAAATACTTCGTCATAATTGTAAAACGGTCATTTTTGCCAGTGGCGGATGTGCATTTGGTATGTGTTTTATTGGTTTTACTTCATCCATTTCTGCAACACTAGTTTCCCATCTTGGCAGGCGTTTTTGAATATTTTGACTCATCTATCCAAAATAATGTTCTGTTCTGTACTTTTAAAAAACAATGTAACATTGTTGAAGTGGGAAGTACCTAAACTTGTCCACCCTCAACTGGACTGACATTTGTCAAGCGAGAACCTCAACATCTTCATTTCTGCTACCTCAAGTTCTGCTTTCTGTTGTTTCTTCAGTGCCAACGTCTCTAATTCATACATCATGGCCGGCCTCACCACTGTTTTGTAAACTTTGCCCTTCATCTTACCAGAGACTCTTCTGTCACATAACACACCAGACACATTCCGCCAGCTGTTCCAACCTGCTTGGACCCGTTTCTTCACTCCCTTACCACACCCACCATTGCTGTGTATTGTTGACACCACATATTTGAAGCCGTGAACCCTCGCTATCTCTTCTCCCAGGAGCTTCACTCTTCCCCCTCCTCCCCCCTCATTTACACACATATATTCTGTTTTCCTTTGGCTAATCTTAATTCCTCTCCTTTCCAGTGCATACCTCCATCTTTCCAAGTGTTCCTCCGTCTGCTCCCTGCTTTCACTGCAGAACACAATATCATCTGCGAACATCATGGTCCAAGGGGAATCCAGTCTAACCTCATCTGTCAGCCTATCCATTACTACCGCAAACAGGAAGGGGCTCAGAGCGGATCCCTGATGCAGTCCCACCTCCACCTTAAAATTTTTTGATACATCTACGGATAGTACCACCACTATAATGGCACAAATATAAAAAAAAAACATTTATACTTTGAACAAATGAAAAGTAACAGGATGCTGCTGTGCTACGTACCTCCGCACCACACACCACCACAATGGATTTGAAATATCAGGAAAGTGTATACTTTCGTCTTTAACTGAATGAGTTTCACAAATGGCAATTACCATTTACGGTCAGAATTTTAGCCATTTTGTGCAGAGTGCCTCCATTTTCAGGGGCTCCTAAGTACTTAGACCTTTTGGACCCGCAAAAGGTTAATTGTCGAGGTGCATTGCTTTCTTAATTGTAATGAAATGAAAAGAAAAGTAACCAAGTTAGCATTTGATATCGCTTTGAACGGGACAACCTAGATGAAGCCCAAGGAGATTTCAACGCAAGTGAAAGAATACATCATTCCACTGAAAAAATAAAAATAAAAAACAAATCTGACTAAATAGTCCATTAAAAAGAGAAAGCTATTGAGGTAGCAAAATGAATTGTGAGGTCTTTAGCTCTTTACTCTGCTCACATTCAACCTAAAGATGCAAAACTGATGTGGTGACTGACCCGTGGTCCTAAAAATACTATAAAAGAAATTCAAGACTTTTTGAAAACATAGAAATTGAATATTTTTCACTAGCCAAAGTCATTGACATGATTTAAACGCAAATGAAGGCAGCAAGACCCACAAACGACCATCCATCCATCCATCCATTTTCTTAGCCACTTATCCTCACAAGGGTCGCGGGAGTGCTGGAGCCTATCCCAGCGTTCAACGAGCAGGAGGTGGGGTACACCCTGAACTGGTTGGAGGGCACATGGACAAAGACAACAGTCGCACTCACAATCACACCTAGGGGCAATTTAGAGTCTTCAATTAATGCTGCATGTTTTGGGGATGTGGGAGGAAACCGGAGTGCCCAGAGAAAGCCCACGCAGACATGGGGAGGACATGCAAACTCCACACAGGGAGGGCTGGGATTTACCAGCTGAGCCGCCGTGCCACCTCACAAACGAGCAATCTAAAAAGAAAAAAGTGAAGGTGTTGCATAATGTAACTTAGAATGCGCTGATGTCTAGAGACTCCAGCAAGTCTTAGTATTAAAAAAAAAAATCAACTGGGATTGACTCCTGATATTTACAGGCACATTACAGACTTTTTTGGATGTCGATAAATTCAACTGTGCAAATGTGCAAAAAAAAATTTTTTTTTTTAAATTCTGCAACAGATTTGTTACCTGCGCCTCGTTTCCTCCCGTCATGAAACGTCTGCTTCTCTGTGATGTCAGTAAATCAGCTTTAGATCCCTCGATGTTGCTTCTGAGGCAAAGATGTGCTCTCTCCTGTCTCTTGACGCCAGCTGCTGCTGGGGAGGAAAGAAAAAACGACCTGTCGGTCAGAAATGAGCGTCCTCCTCCGGTGATGGCTCCCTCCAACCGAAATAATGGACCATTACACACACACACACATGCTCACACACGTCTGAAAGTGTGTGTGCATGTGTGTGTGTTTGGTTCACCCAAAAGTCTCTTTTGTCTGAGGCCTTTTGTAAAAGCTTCCCATCTACTGTACCAATGGAACTATTGCATCACAAACAAGTCAAGCAACTTCGGTTGGACTTCCAGTTCCAAAATGTGTTGCCGTGGACACCACCAGAACAAACTAATAGATGAATAAATAAACTACAGTGAAGAAAATAAGTATTTGAACACCCTGCTATATTGCAAGTTCTCCCACTTAGAAATCACGGAGGGGTCTGAAATTTTCATCGCAGGTGCATGTCCACTCTGAGATAATCTAAAAAGAAAAATCCAGAAATCACAATTTATGATTTTTTTTTAAACGATTTATTTGTGTGATACAGCTGCAAATAAGTATTTGAACACCTGAGAAAAACAATGTTAATATTTGGTACAGTGGACTTTGTTTGCAATTACAGAGGTCAAACGTTTCAGGTAGTTTCACCAGGTTTGCACACACTGCAGGAGGGATTTTGGCCCACTCCTCCACACAGATCTTCTCTAGATCAGGCAGGTTTCTGGGCTGTCGCTGAGAAATACGGAGTTTCTGCTCCCTCCAAAGATTTTCGATAGGGTTTAGGACTGGAGATTGGCTAGGCCACGCCAAAACCTTGACATGCTTCTTACAGAGCCACTCCTTGGTTTTTCTGGCTGTGTGCTTTGGGTCGCTGTCATGTTGAAAGACCCAGCCACGACCCATCTCCAATGGTCTGACTGGGGGAAAATGGTTGTTCCCCATAATCTCACAACAATTGGCCGCGGTCATCGTCTCCTTAATAGAGTGCAGTCGTCCTGTCCCATGTGCAGAAAAACACCCCCAAAGCATGATGCTACCACCCCCATGATCATACATGGAGTGGAGGTGGACTTTTAAACACGGACTAAGAGGTCTTTGAGGGCTGAATTCTAGCTAATAGACAGGTGTTCAAATACTCATTTGCAGCTTTATCGCACAAATCAATCATTAAAAAATCATACATTGTGATTTCTGGATTTTCTGGATTTTTCTTCTTAGTTTTCTTCATAGTGGACATGCAGCTGCAATGAAAATTTCAAACCCCTCCATGACTTCTATGTGGGAGAACTTGCAATATAGCAGGGTGTTCAAATACTTATTTTCTTCACTGTACATATGGGAAGATTCAAAAGGTGTCAGCTCACTAGCTTGTGGACATTTGCAGTTAAGTTCACGGAAGTGTTAACGAGTCAACCACCGTGCCACCATTGATCAATTAAAAAAATGACTACTAAATGCTTTTTTGCGGCGATCACTATTTTAATACTTGACTATCATTTTTTTTTTTTTTTGGTGGATGGTTTTTTTTTTTTTTTTTTGGGCCACTTCCTTTCTTTCTTAAAACTCCTAAAAGCCCCAAAATCCACTCTCGGGTTTGACATGGCACCTTCCAAATGTGCTGTCACAGACGGCAATGTGGACCACACGCTCCACATGCACGAGTTCCCAAATCACATCCTTCTGTCGGATGCCTTAATAGCCAAGACCGGGGCCCGTGGGAGTAGTGGGGGTTGTGGCGGGTGTTCGGCTGGATTCGTCATAGAAAATAACCCGTAATGTTGGCTTTGCGCTACTGTCCTGCACCTAATCACAAAAACCACTCCAACGGCAAAAGGCACAAGTATCAAACGTACTCTTCCTCCGTTCGTACTCGTCGTCGTCATTTTCTTGCCGTCACACAGCTCCAAGTGGGCCTAAACGGTCCCCAGACAGACATTTTACAGATTATTAATGGTGCCACAAGGAAAATGGCCTCCAGTGAACCATGATTCTCTTCTTCATTGTCCTTTACAGCTGTGTTTTTAATCTAGAGTATAGGCTATTAACAAATGTACTTTACCTGTCATTTTCTTCTCTTGAACATCCATGCATCCATTTTCTGAGCCACTTATCCTCATAAGGGTCCCAGGAATGCTGGCGCCTGTTCCAGCTAACATATCCTCAGTAATTTCCTGAGTAACTCACCAACAGACCCTTTCCAAAATAAAATAAATATCATGTAAAAGTTTATCTATTTCCATTCAAAAATAATTTTCTGAGTTGCGGCACGGTGGTTGAGCTAGAAAGCGTTGACATCTCCGTTCTGAGGTCGTGGGTTCAATCCCGGACCTGCCTGTGTGGAGTTTGCATTTTCTCCCCGTGCCTCTGTGGGTTTTCTCAAGGGCACTCCAGTTTCCTCCCACATTCTGAAAACATGCGACATTTATTGGAGACTCTAAATTGCCCATAGGTGTGATTGTGAGTGTGACTTTTCTGTTTCTATGTGCCCTGCGGTTGGCTGGCAACCAGTTCAGGGTGTACCCTGCCTCCTGCCCGTTGACAGCTTGGATAGGCTCCAGTACTCCCGCGACCCTCGTGAGGATAAGCAGCTAAGAAAATGGATAGATGGATAGTCTAAGTTGCACATTTACGGTACACACAATTAATTACATGTAGAAAGAGCGCACCTCCATGTCTCTAGTCATTTGCTGCTATGCAAAAAACATCTTTTAATCTTTTTTTCAAGACACATATATACAGTAACAAACGTGTAATTACAACAGCATTTGCGGTCACTTGTCACAACGCAGAGTTTAATTTGAATCATTTCCACCACAAATAATTTAAAAAACATGGCGTAGGTTTGAAGTAATATCGTCACTTAACAGCAACTACATTTTACTGGGCCCCATACTGAAGCCAAGCAAGAAGAAAAATACAGGTATACCAGTTCATTTATAGAGGTTAAAGACGTACATACGTTATTGAACATGTTGTCTCAACATATTTGTGCAGCAACTTTTTGCTAGCTAGGTCCAATTTGTGGGGCACTATTATTTGTGTCAGAAATTTTACAGACCACATTACATTTGTATCGCTTTTATTTGGGTGGTCACTAGTTGCTAGGCAAATTTTATGTGGCGGAATAAGAAAACAAAACATTTCACTTGCTTTGTTCGGCCACTTGCTGGTATGGCCGTATGCAAAATTGTAAGAATTAAAAAGTGTTTAGGCCATGACTCAGAACTCCTGATGGGGCACTGGCATTTGTGCCCCAAATTCTTCAAAATGTATTTTTTTATATCCATTGTATTTGCCCATGTAGTGCCCGACTGTCTCACATAGTGGAAGCGAAGTGTCGTATTAATGCACATGGATGGATAAACACAATAGGTAAGATTCTTTTGACCCCAGGCAAGTCGGTATCGCTGTTTACCTTTTCGCTTGTGTTAAAAGTCAGTGGAAATAAGGACTCCGGCGGAAGCGATCTGTCGGCGGCAGTGGGGTGTGGGGGGAGGCTCATTTGCAGCCAGCTTGATGTGAGGCCTTTTCGAAAAACAAGTCAAGCTTTCCGGTTCCACCTCAAGGCCCAAGTCATCTGTATGCGGGGCACACGGGCCAACTCAGCGTGGCAGCCTCGCGCCGTATGCGCCGTCTTGGTTCACAGCACCTGAGATCGTTAAGATTCTGCACTCAAGTTTTTGTTTTTTTTTTTCAACACACGTGGGATATCTGTAGCAGTCCTCGAGACATGGATGCAGACCTGTGTTGTCATCCCTGCACTGACAATAAAATTAGCTACAGTGGCAGCTGCAGAGATGTGTCATAAACTTTCCTATTAGAGATTTAAATTACACTCTAAGGTGTGACAAAATGATACCAAGGCCCTAACTAATAGCAAAGAACTACCATAATTTCCGGTCTATAAGCCGTGACTTTTTCAACTGCTTTCAACCCTCCGGTTTATGTGGTCATGCGGCCAATTTGTGCATTTTTCCTAACTGCCGCAAGGGGGCACTCGACCGGAAAAGATAATAGTGACACCGGTGGAATATATGTGCCGAGGAAGTGACTTTTACCAGTCAGGCCCTGTTAGTGCCACGCTAAAGTGTTACTGCTGTGTCTCTGTAATTTTTACCAGTATGTTTTTTTTTTTTTTAAACCGGTCCTGTTAGCGCGGCGCTAACATTAGAGTTAGCGTTAAACACTCTGTGTACTGTCTTTGTTTGTAAATATTTCGTGTTTAAATGTTGGCGCTTGCAAATTAGCATTATTATGTAGCCCAAAAAAATGAGAATCTCCTCACTTGCCACTTGAAGGCATTTGTGTTATAACATTTAATTGTCAAAAAAAAAATGGAGACATTAAACCTGTCATGAAAAATAAAATGAAGGTACGGTTGACAACATCAACACAACAGTAGTGTCTATAATTATGTTTAAAAAGTACATGCACCTGTAATATTTCACAAAACATGCAGTCATCACTCACGTGTGTCGAATCATTCCCTTGAATGATTCTGTTCAACTTTGTGGTAATCTCGCCAAACGCTCTCATTCCAGACTGCCTCAACCGCTGCAGAATGAGCCCGCCAAGTTGATTTGGAAGGGAATCATGGCGCTAGAGACTTTTACGCCACCTAGTCCAGCCGGTAAAAGTGGATCTCGTGACTACGAGCCTAGTCGGCAAACGCCATCTTTTCTGTGGTGAAGCGGTGGCCATTCTGCCAACTTCTCACATGGGACAGGTACATGGAGCACTCGGTGGAGCCACAGGGCTCTCAACAGTGGTACTAAGTAGTGGGACCGGGATGTACAATGCAGAGAGTTCACATATGGGAGGAATTTAGTTGCAAATGCAGACAGTAATTTGCTTGCACAAATACCGGAGTGCCTTGACCTATGAACTTCATTCATTCTGTGAGGATGCTTGTAACACAAAGCATTCTTATCTCCAAGCATGTTTCCCTGTTAAAAATAAATGAAAGGCCAATAATCTGTTCAGCATCGAAAAAAAAAAAAAAAAAAAAAAAAAAACCACCAGAATGTAATATACAGAATTGTACTTTATAAAACCATACATGACAATATAAATACATTGAATGAAAAACATGAAGGCGGCACAATGGCACAAATGGTGTCTCTGTATGCCCTGCGATTGGCTGGCAGCCAGTTCAGGTTGTTCCCTGCCTCCTGCCCATTGACAGCTGGGATAGGCTCCAGCACTCCCCGTGACCCTCGTGAGGATAAGCGGAAAAGAAAATGGATGGATGGATGGATGGATGGACAGGTCTAATTGTCAGTCCCCACATGGGTCTGTTCATTTTACAAATTAGTAATCAATCTACAGTGTTCAAAATGGCTTGTTTTCTCAATTAATGGCCAAGCAAACTTTGGGTGTCAACTTTGGAGATGCGAAGATTCCGCCCGACGGCAGCAATATGCATCATAAACGGTTATACATAACGTAACATAACATAACATAACATAAAACGCTAATTAATTCCAGCAGTCCCTACAAAACACCACTGGATGTCAGTATCGGACCGCAAACAACTTACTGTGGCCGCTCATTTGCGCCCCTGTCACACATACTCAAAAGGGGGAGTAGATTCATTTTACTTTACTTTACTTTACTTTACTTTACTATACACTTACTTTACCATACACTGGTGAACTTTAGCTTGTTTAGCTTGCTTGCTTTAGCTAGTTGGGACTGTTTATGCGCTACTTGAAACAGTAACTGGACATTCTCTGAATGTTTTTCTTTATTTTTCCAGCATATTATCATTGGGACAAATTCATATTCTGCAGTTTAAGGTTGTCTTTTGAGTTTTGTCACCGTGGGGTGGGGCAAACCCTCAGCCGCTGCTGCCACCGTTTGAGGACGTTATTAAAGATGAACGAGGTGGAGGGACCCGGTTAAAAATTTTCTCGAGAAATTCTATAGAAATCTATAGAATTCGTGCAGAACAACTTGTTCTATAGAATGTTGGCTCAAGCGCCATAAAAAAAAACTGTGTGAGGCTGTTACAGAACGAACCATCTGCTCCTCTTCATGCACTATTTGTTCGTGTCACCCAAACTAGGTAGCACAGTGTTTTTTTTTTTTTTTGTCATTTGTAAATAAGCGGTAGTAAAGTACAGTTTGGATGGGATGTGAGGATAAGGGATTTCTTTTTTGTCTGTTCAATACATCATTTTGTGCAAGCGTTGCCAAAAGTTTTGGGTCCAGGGGGATACATTTTTCAAAAGAATCTTAATATCAATCAAACATAACCACGTGTACCCTCCCCCAGGCCCCCTGCCGCCTCCCCCTGCTGATTATGGGTGAGAGGTGAGCTCTACCCTGGAATTGTTGTTCTGAAAAAATTCCATAGAATTCTAAAGATTTCTATGGAATTCCGATAGAAAATCTTTAGCAGGGAGTCGCCAGCTAATGACAGTAATGTGAAAAGTGATCTCACTACAGAACATGTGTTCATCCGCTTTTTAATGACAAGACGTATCCTCATTTTCCTCCCTCCATGGTAGCCTTCGTCCTACCTCGGCCAAAGCTTGCACGTAACGTCGGGACTCCCCGACATGCACGAGTGCGATCTCGGTGTGCGATTCGAAGAGAGGCGACTTGTGTTTGTGACGCTTCCCCTTCCTCCTTCTCCTCCAGCAGGCACAGGGGTCCTCTGCTCTCCTCCCCATGATCCTAAACACCTCCGAGTCAGTCTAGCTAGCGGCAAATCCTAGAGCAGTGTTTACCAATTTGTATCGAGCCAAGACATCTGTATTTTAACATAAGAAAAATATCACATTTGTTTTTATGATCGTACTTCAAAATGTGTCTTGAGTGATATATATGTATATATATGTATGTTTGTATGTAAGTGTAATTGATATTAACAGTTAAGAATTTTTCATCCCATTATTTGAGAGAGCAGACTTCGATGGTTTGGACATGTTCAGAGGCGAGAGAGTGAGTATATTGGTAGAAGGATGCTGAGGATGGAGCTCCCAGGCAAAAGAGCGAGAGGAAGACCAAAGAGAAGGTTAATGGATGTGGTGAGGGAAGACCTGAGGGCAGTTGGGGTTAGAGAGGAAGATGCAGGAGATAGGCTAAGATGGCAAAAGATGACACGCTGTGGCGACCCCTAACGGGACAAGCCGAAAGGAAAAGAAGAAGATAGTCGACTGCAAGGAATCTTTCTCTCTTCCACCCCTAGTGGGGAATTTTCACAAATGCGTCAACAATAATAAATCAATCAATCTTAAATTCCTCCTATTTTAATACTTATCCTGTCCTATAGAGCTCGTGCACCTACGTCATAAAATCACGTGACTTTTGTTTCCCTCGCCATATTGCCGGTCAAGCTAACCATTGCTCAATGCTAAGTCGGTTGGAGATGACACGGAAATACGTCTTGTGGCACGACGCCCAGAGTCTTGTCCGATACTGTCAGACATTTAGAAAATAAATGACGGTACGTGGAAAAATTTGATAAATTCGACATAGAGAACCTGTATTTAATGCCGAAGTCAATGTTTTCGCCGATAAGAAATTGGCTTGTTAATTCGCTTCCGCTTGTCTTGGACAAGTGGATCTGGTGAGTAAGTCGTCGAGATTTACACAGAAAAGTTTGAAAGCGTATAAAAGTTTGGACGCATACAAATACTTTGTTACTCGATCTGTTCTCATCAGGAAGAAATCCCACATAGTGACGGTTTTGACAGCTCATGAACACGGGGAGTGTGCTCGCCGACACGTTAACCTTTGCTCGAATCCATTGATCTTTTCTGCTAGTATTCAATACAAATACCAATATTTTAAAAAAATGACCCATGGTTTTACACAAACTCGCATTCATTAACTATGATTGAAAAAAAAAAAAGGACGGAGTCGTCTCCATGGAACGTAGATGGAAGCGATTGCTGGCACACTTCACCTCCATAAACCTCTGCGACAGACAAGTTTTTTTTTTTAACACTCTTTGTTCTCAAATGAGCGATGCCGAGCAGCTCTGTTCGACCAGCAATATGGTGCTGTGAAAATGGTGACATCACGTGCACGAGCTCTATAGTGTAAAGTCAAGTACAGTGTCACACAAATACAAACATTGTTAACAGTGCGAGTCTGCAGAGTACAAATGTTTGAATAGTAATACCATGTATTGTATAAACCTAATTTAATACTACCTTGAACAAACGCAATGAAAGTTTGGTTGTCAGCATTCAGACAGCAATGGGGAGGGGGGGTGCTTTTTTTTCAGCAGCAAACGTGTGAATTCTTGATTGGAAATATTCACACAAAGGCTGGCAGCTCTTTCACGCAAAAATGAATCCTCACAACGCCAATAAATAAGATGACGTAGTTTAATCACTTTAATCACACCAATCACAAAGTTTCACAGGGGCCAATCAAGATGTAT
Organism: Syngnathoides biaculeatus; assembly: GCF_019802595.1. NCBI lineage: Eukaryota > Metazoa > Chordata > Actinopteri > Syngnathiformes > Syngnathidae > Syngnathoides > Syngnathoides biaculeatus. The sequence goes on along the minus strand of NC_084646.1, from coordinate 13,310,155 downwards.
CCAGATGGGATGGATTTTGAGGTTGCAAAACTGCATTACGGCCATGCAAGTTGAACAGTCCAAAGCGAACTCTTCCCTTTCTGTGCACTAGGAGATAACTGAGGGGAAACAACAGAGAGTAGTGGCTAATATTCTCATTTTGTCACAGCCGATACTTCTCAGCAGGGAAAAGACTTGCCGGAAGCAGTAATGCATTTGGGAGACGCTACACGGGGATGTTAGATATAAGGCTTTCTATAAATACATCATGTCTAGAATATTTTCCAAAAGCCCAACACAAAATGTTCCGTGACACCGCATACCTTCCAAGTTGTTTGATTGAAGATAAATTTCACTAGATTTTTGTCGTATACATACATATAGCCTAGTAGCATAAGTGCCTAAATGGGGGGGTGTCATATATACGGCCCGTGGGCCAAAGCTGCCCTGCTGGTGGGTACAGTCCGGCCGGTGGGATGAATTTAAAGTTAAAAAAATACAAAAAAAAAACCACTCTGGTGGTGGGGACTAAGGATAATTTTGAGAATTATTGTGCTCCTATAGAAAAATACATTTTGAAGTGCAATACTGCAATATTTTACACTTTTAAATACATGTGACTTAAAAAGTTGTCCCTTAAAACAGAATCACTATGATCAGTTGTTAATTGGACACATTGTAGATGACAAGCTGTGAAGCTAAATATTCTCGTATTAAAAATAACTCATAAAGATTTTCCCAGGATATTTTATTTGTTTTGCATTCAAACGAAGGGAAAACCTCTGATTATTACGTAAATCAGGCATGGTACCAACTTAAAGGGCCACTATACAATAAAACAGCTGCTGCAATGCTGTTCTACACCAAAAACAAACAAACAAAAAAATAGAATTAGTGCCATGTAGTCAGGAGTGTAAATTAAACAAAAAAGCTCTAAAGTCGTGTTGGGTGGTAAATTTCACACCAATGGAAAGCAGTTACAATTCTCTCTGCACGTGATCTGACAACCCTACTTATTAATAGCATTTTGGGGCAATTAACCTGATAGTTTTCGCCTTCATATGTACCCTGTAATAAATGAAATAGATATTGAGGAAAAATAAATATAGTACAGCAAAAGCAGTGGCGAGATGATCCATCTGCTTGTGTTCTCTATTTATAGCATCGCATCCCAGCTTCGCTGCAACGTTGGTGAGAGCTCATTCCCAAAGACGCACTCACAAAGATGAGGTTAAAAAAAAAAAAGCATCACAGTGCAATTTGTACCCTCTTTGTTGTCCTGTGTGAGGTGCACGGGACGGATATTCTAAAGAAACTGCTGTTGGATTTGGTATGGCGCCCTAAAAACTGACAATCGCCTTTAGGGGGTTCTGCAAGGTGGGAAATTGAAAATAATTTGTGTGCAGTGGAATAATTCCCAACTCACCTTCCTTGTGGTAAACTAGTCTGTGCAACCCCTACCAGGTATCAAGTACAAGACATGCCACTGATGGTAAAAACATGACCACTAGTAGAATAAAAAAAAACACCAGAAGGCAACACTTTTTAAATAATTTAACAATCTAATCCTTTATCTCCTGCAAAACAAAGCCAAAATTGTTGCAATTGGGTTCTAGTTATGTTTTTTTTCATTTTTTTTGCATCTGTGCAAATTAATTTTCTGTTTATAATTATGCAAATTACTCTTTGCTGTTCCGCTACTCTTGTTTTCAATACAAAAGATATTATAACTAGGTCGACTCCAGCGTGGACTGCCACTATTAATAGCACTGTGGTTCAATGAGACCCATTTTTAAATATGCTATATAAATATACAGTACTTCACTTTGTTTGAAAATAAAATGAAATAAAATAAGTGCCTTCCAGTATCATCTTAATTCCTACAGAGGTCAGTGTTTTGCTGTAACTGCGCCATGCAAAATCAAGGGCGGCAGGATAGTACAGTATAAAGCCTGAATAACAACAACGTTTTATTTTTTAAATTTTATTTTACGGAAATATATTTTTGGCGTGTCAACCTTCGCCGATTCTTCCTAAATACAACGACAGGAGCTAGCGCAGGAAACAAAATGCGAGCAAACTCGTGCGACAAAGAAAAAGGCAGCGACGGACCCTTTAAAGCCATTTTGGAATAATTCATGACGTCGGGCTGTAAACACCACCGAAGCTGAAGCTGCGTGGCCGAAGCCAGGCGAGCATCACCCGGAGCCGAGCAGACCTCCGAGCCAGCTCACGGCGGTTCTCCCCTTACTTACCCCCGCCGCCCTCCTCCCCCATCTTCACCTGGACCCCCCCCCACCCCCCATCGCCCGCTCGTCATATGCGGTCCCCGGGTCCAAGGCGACGGAGCTGCAGCGGTCCCTTTTGAGGAGTGCCATGGCTCGGAAGACCGACATTACCTCGGTGTATTACGGTGAGTCTTTTGTTGGTGTCTCGCCTTTGTCCGGTAAGACGATGACAGCCCTCCTTGGTGCCCCTCGGTGGTCCAGTGAAGGAATTTTAGCCGGCAGCTATCGACAAACGCTATTGTGTCCTCACGACAAGTTACAATTGACATTTTTTTTTGTTCAAAGCTTGTCACATGTCAGTGCTTTCTTTTGAGCGCTATCACGGATTTTTTTTTTTAATTATCGGCACGTTAATTCGCCATGTGTTATCTTTTAATCATTTGTATTATTTTGATCGTCACCCCTCGTCACCTTACTGCGTTTAATAGACATTTAAGTGTGACGACAGTTCATATTTCCCTCTCTGTCCTACCTGAAGAGGAACCAGTAAATTGTTTCATCAAAGAATTCGTGTTATTTCTCACAGAAAAAAGGACAATAATTACATGGGGGGTGAACTATTACCTTGTGAAATATTATTCGAAAACATTTGATAATGTCACAGTCATCAATATAATAATAATAATGACTGTATAGTCACATTTCTAGAAAGTTGGTGGGAATTAAGACTGGGAATTTGGGAAATGTTCCAAATTGAAATTTAATGAAGTAAATTTAATCTTAAGGTGCAAGATAACGTTTATTAGTGCCATATAGGCATGGGCCAGTATCAAATTTTGATGATACGGTAATCTTGATAGTGGCACGGGGTTCAAATCCGAGCCCCAATTGTGTGGAGTTTGCATGTTCTCGCCGTGCCTGCGTGGGTTTTCTCCGGGCACTCCGGTTTCCTCCCACATCCCAGAAACATCCAACATTAACTGGACACTAAATTGCCTCTAGGTGTGATTGTGAGTGCGTCTGTTTGTCTCCATGTGCCCTGCGATTGACTGGCAACCAGTGCAGGGTGTACCCGCCTCCTGCCTGTTGAGAGCTGAAATAGTCTCCAGCACTCCCCGCGACCCTCGTGAGGATTAGCGGCTAAGAAAATGGATGGAAAGATGGTAATCTTGGTAGCGGCACGCTGGGACAACTGTGGAGTGTTGCCCTCACAGTCCTGAGTTCAAATCCCGGACCCGGATGTGTGGCGTTTCCATGTTCTCCCCGTGCCTGCGTGGGTTTTCTCCAGTCACTCGGGTTTCCTCGTACATCCCAAAACATGCATTGATTGGACACTCTAAATTGCCCCAAGTTGTGATTGTGAGTGCAACTGCTGTTTGTCTCCATGTGCCCTTTGATTGGCTGGCAACTAAATCAGGGTGTACCCTGCCTCCTCCCTGATGACAGCTAGGATAGGCTCCAGCACTCCTGTGACCCTGGTGAGGATAGGTGACTCAGAAAATGGATGGGGTGAGTTGGTATACACATACACCCATAAAGATTTTTTTTTTATGGAATCGCCACCTATGTATCAAAGTGCGTATCAAATCTACCTCATGCCATAAATTTCCAACAGTAATGAAAAAACTACTCAAGTACTGATTAACTGATGAGTAACCTGATTGATATATTTTTTAAATCAGAACATGCAAACGAAATAAATAAATATGAATAGAATTTTAATGTGCAAATTCAGACATCGTGACATAATATCACTTAATCCAACATGTAACAAATCATCCATCCATCCATTTTCCTACCGCTTATCCTCACGAGGGTCGCAGGGATTTGCTGGAGCCTATCCCAGCTGTCAACGGGCAGGAGGCGGTATACATCCTGAACTGGTCGCCAGCCAATCGCAGGGCACATGGAGACAAACAGCCGCACTCACAATCACACTTCGCCTGTAATTTAGCGTGTCCAATTAATGTTGCATGTTTTTGGGATGTGGGAGGAAACCGGAGTTCCCGGAGAAAAACCCACGTAGGCACGGGGAGAACGTGCAAACTCCACACAGGCGGGGCCGGGATTGAACCCGAGACCTTGGAACTGGGAGGCCAACCCTGTACCAGCTGATCCACCGTGCCGCCATGTAAGCAATCAAATCTTTAAAAAAAAAAATGTTAATTTAACTATAACTCTATTTTTACCATTGTGAATCAGAAAATATGCAGTGTGTGGATAGAGTACACGGTATTTCACAATTGCATTCCGTCACGTTCCTTTCTAACGAACCAAGTCACTTAAGGATGTTAATTGTGCCGCAGCGACGTTCAATGCATCAAGCTAATGGCCCATTTTGTGAGCAAGTGGTACAAATAATAACGGCGCTATCGATGCTGCGCGTGCGCCCTTTTTTAATCAGCAATTTTAAAATACTCTCAATGGTGCTTGTTCCTTTATAGTAGTAAATGTCAACGCAGTGTCCTCATTAATACTTGATTTAATGTTCCTGAGGTTTGCAATTACTGAAATGAAGATAATATCATAACCGTTCAGAAATAGGTTATTGGACGGGACAATATTTGTTCCATTCAGCCCCCACCCCCCATAAAGTCTAGTGTGAAGTTAATTAAGGCATTTCTCGCATGGGCAGGCTTCCCCAAATCCTAGATTTTCACATCGAGCCAACGTAGACGCTTAAGATGAACTCCTGTCACAGTAAAGTTAGACAGCGCTCCGGATGGAATTACATTTTCACACGAGTCTTAATTGGACTTAGTTTCGAGTAAATCACAAATGCAGAATTTTGCTCCCGCACATTATTAAAATTGTGATAATCTTACAATCTACCGACGTGTCTATGTTCCAGAACTTTAGGTATAGTGGCTTATTTTGATTGCTGGAGGGGTTGCCAACCTCCGAGATGATCGCATTTACAGACATTTTGCCCATAGGTGGTAATAGAAATACTTTACATGTTGAGCTCATTCATTATAAATTATAAAACATTTACTGGAGTCTTTTTATTTTTTTGCTGTCATTGAAGTATTATAGGCAGCAGGTAAAGCGTTAGCCTCACAGTTCTGAGGTCCCGAGTTCAATCCCCGACCCGCCTGTGTGGAGTTTTCATTTTCTCCCCGTGCCCGCCTGGGTTTCCTCCGGGCACTCTGATTTCCTCCCACATCACCAAAACATGCAACATTAATTAGAGACTCTAAATTGCCCCTAGGTGTGATTGTGAGTGCGGCTGTTTGTCTTGATGTGCCCTGTGATTGGCCGGCAACCAGTTCAGTGTGTACCCCACCTCCTGCCCGTTGACAGCTGTGATAGGCTCCAGCACTCCCCGCGACCCTCGTGAGGATAAGCGGCAAAGAAAATGGATGAATAGATGAAGTCTTATACAAGTAAATGTACCGATGTTAATGCTAAAGTATATCAACAGTAAAACACTAGCCTTAATTCCAATGCCATCATGCTAAAGAGATTTTTTTTTTCAACATCTGTAATTGTCACACAGGTGTCAAAAAAAAAGACAACGGTTAACATTTCAAACAAGGACCTCGTTGAAAAATTCCTGAACAATTTTGTGGGGTTATAAAAAAAATGAGAATAGCGGAGATTCAGTTAACATCTGCTTGTACTAGCTGCAGGGGTTAAAGGTCAGAAAGAAAGTTGCGCCTTGTAGTGCGAACATAAATATTGTCCCCAAAAAAAAAAGGCAAAAGAAAAAGCAAAACAGCAGAATTTCATGTGATTCTTGCCGTGTTTCTGTTACAGTTTGTGAGAAGTTGGCAAACCTTGCAAACGCAGTTCACATATCAACACTTTCCCTTCAGTTTTTAAGACCTCGTTGGTCTTCAACTTGAATGTTAATCAAGCTTATCAACAGTACAGCATACTCTGAAAATTAATTGGCTTTCCGATTATTTGAGTTTGAACACGTGCGCCCGAATTGCACGCATTCTTAAGTCATAAAAATGTCAAGCAGCAACGAGACCGCCGTCATTTGTTATTTTTTCTATTTAACTGCCACTCAGACCTCACTTACAACTTTCCTATTACCCAGAGGTTAGGCACCATCTTGGTAGATATGAGTGCATCACGGAAAGACCACAAAAATATGCAAATAGATGAGTTTTTCATCCAATCGCTGACTATATGTTCAACAGACAAAAATTTGAACAGATGAATTAGCATCAGCATTTTATTGAGTCGGTACGGTGGGTCAGCTGGTAAAGCGTTGGCCTCACAGTTCTGAGGTCTCGGGTTCAATCCCCGACCCGCCTGTGTGGAGTTTTCATTTTCTCCCCGTGCCCACCTGGGTTTCCTCCGGGCACTCTGATTTCCTACCACATCCCAAAAACATGCAACATTAATTGGACACTCTAAATTGCCCTTAGGTGTGATTGTGAGTGCCGTTGTTTGTCTCGTTGTGCCCTGCGATTGGCTGGTAACCAGTTCAGGGTGTACTCCGACTCCTGCCCGTTGACAGCTGGGAAAGGCTCCACCCACGTGAGGATAAGTGGCGAAGAAAATTGATGGATTTTATTGAGTAGTGTATACACATATATCTGTAGCTCAATTGATGGCCTGGTCCTAACCGGGTAATCCACTAAGCGGAGGAGGGAAGCGAGGCTTGCCACACAAGTGGTCAAGGTCACATGACAGCAACAACACTTCACCCCAACAGCACAGAGCAGCCGGCTAGCTGTCAACGAGTGACACTTTCAGATGCTAACCCCCCTCCTGGGGGCCGAATCCCAACCTGCATCCCGCTGTTGTTGTTGTTTTTTAAAGAGAATGTACGTGAGCTATGAGTATTGACTCTCTTTTTCTTCCTTCTCTCTTTTTTTAAAACGTACACTGTTAAGTGACGAACGAGTAGCCTTAACAGAAGCCAAATCGCTGACTGCACCGTCCTCTAAAGCCTGCTTATATTTGAAAAGATCCCAGGGGGATGCCGCTAAGTCAATTTAAAGCGCAGATCGGGATGCGGATGTCTTGTCTTAGAAAGGAGACAAGAACTTAAAAGGTTGTGCTTTTCTCCGGAGGGGATACAACGTGAGAAAGGATACAGAAAGGGCAATTGAGAGCAACGTAAGTGGGGAAAATGATTGGATATTTTCTTGGAACACCCTTAATGTTAGAGGGAGAGAGAGAAAGAGAGAAAAGAAAGAGCCATCTGGTGCCTCTTTGCTGCAGTATTTGCTTCCGAGATGGAGTCCAACAGGAAGTGCGGGAGACTAGTGTGAATATTTTGTGTACGAGAGAGAAAGAGAGAGAGATAGAGAGAGAGAGAGATAGCCGACGAGATGTTCCGTACACAATCCAGAGTGGTAACACTTGGCACAGCAGTGGTAAACATTTGTTGACAATGTATATCCGTCCATATACAGTACAGTGGTAACTCAATTTAGGAGTGATACAAGTTGTCCATTTTTAGAGATTATTTCTATTTATCGCCTCGATTTGCGGGTGATGACTTGAGGTAAAAGTGAGGTCAGTGAAGTTAAAAAAAAACAGCTGTTGAGGTAGAACCTTGAAGTGGAAACTTGGTTCACTCACAAATCCATCCATCCATTTTATTCACCGCTTATCCTCACGAGGGTCGCAGGGAGTGCTGGAGGCTATCCCAGCTGTCAACGGGCAGGAGGCGGGTTACACCCTGAATTGGTTGCCAGCCAATCGCAGGGCACCTGAAGACAGACAACAGTCGCACTCACAATCACACCTATGGGCAATTTAGAGTGCCCATTTAATGGTGCATGTTTTTGGGATGGCAGGGTACAGCCTGAACTGGTTGCCAGAACTGAACTGGTTGTCGCAGGGTACATGGAGACATACAGCTGCACTCATAATCACACCTAGGGGCAATTTAGAGTGTCCAATTAATGTTGAGTGTTTTTGGGATGTAGGAGGAAACCGGAGTGCCCGGAGAAAACCCACGCGGGCACGGGGAGAACATGCAAACTCCACGCAGGCGGGTTCAGGGATTGAACCCCGGACCCCAGAACCGTGAGGCCAACGCTTTACCAGCTGCGCCACTGTGCCGCCACTCACAAATGGCTTTACAATTTTTGCAGGCCAATATTGCATCGGTTCATGAACGGTACTTCCTGGCCCACTGCGCGGAACACTCACTTTTGCTTCTCTCCCGGCATTTCATGGCTCACCGTGCTCGTATTGAGATGTATTTGTTTGTTTTGCTGTAAATGAACCCTCTGTATAGGGCCCCAAAAAATGAAATGTTCAAGTGATTGTGCTATTAAGAAACACTCTAGAAGGAGTAGGAAGAGGGGGGGGGGCAGAGAGAGAGAGAGAAAGACAGAGAGAGAGAGAGAAAATGTACACACTGAACTGTCGCCGGCTAATTGCAGGGCACATATAAACAGAGAAGCATCACACCTACGGGTTATTTTAAGTCTTCAGTTAACCTCCCATGCCACCAGTATGCAATTTTTTTTCTTGAGATTCTAGTATTTTGATTTTTTTTTTTATTTAATTCAAATATCAGTGTGATCTTTTTCTTTAAACATGTAACAAAAATGTGCATGAGCGGGGGAGCATAATGGCATTTCCATTCATTTCACCAGTGATCGTTGCTTTCAGATACAGGTGATTTGCTTTACGAGCGTGGTCACTGAACATTTGAAACTCGTAAGTCAAGGCAGCGCTTTATTTTCAGCATTTTGTTTACACTCAAAAGTGTTGGCCTCACAGATCTGAGGACCGGAGTTCAACCCTCGCCCCGCCTATGTGGGGTTTGCATGTTCTCCCCGTGCCTGCGTGGGTTTTCTCCGGGCACTCACCGGAGTGCCCTGTGTTGCTCCCACATCCCAAAAAGATGGAATATTAATTGGACAGTCTAAATTGGCCCTTGGTGTGATTGTGAGTGCAGCTGTTTGTCTTGATGTGCCCTGCGATTGGCTGGCAACCAGTTTAGGGTGTACCCCACCTCCTGCCTGTTGACAGCTGGGATAGGCTCCAGAACTCCCCGTGACCCTCGTGGGGATAAGGGGCAAAAGAAAATGGATGGATGTTTACATTCATTGAACACAAGCATTGGGACATTTGGTCATTGCACTTACGGGAAGTGAAAAAACAAGCACTTATGAAGCGTTAAATTTAAATTACTTATGATAACTTACATTTTTTTCAAGTGTGCCTTTGACCTGGGGCTGGCTCTGTGATTAACTGATTCCGTAATTCAAAATGCATCCCAGCTGGTGTGCACAGCTACCACTAACAACATCCATCCACCCATACATTTTGTGTGCCGCTTATCCTCATAAGGGTCAGGAGTGCTGGAGGCTATCGCAGCTGCCAACGGGTTTTGGCCATGAATTTTTGTTTCGGTACATCAGTGATAAAATATTGGACATGTAAAATGTTTTGACAAAAGATTTTTTTCCACCAAGTAAAAATTATATTTTCAAAGTAAAATAAATTCTATTAACTTAAATTGGTGTTTGGAGAAATAAACCAAATCCCAGCAAAACAATGAGCAAAACTTTTAATGTCATTGTCACTTGTTCTTTTGATCAGCAAAGAGGAAAAAAATCAGATTTTTGCCACGTCTCCCAGCCCTACTTTCAACACAACCAACACCGTGGGAGAAGTGAGTCTCGGGTCTTAACGCCCTGGTCCTCTCCTATTTTACTCCTCACCACCTCCAAAAACCTTCAAACTCATGTCATCTTCTCCCCCACTCCAGTCCTTGAAAAAAGATGAAGGCAAAAAATATGCAGAATAGAAGTACAGGCGAAGATGTTCCTGACCGCACGTTACCATTGAATGTCTGCTGACGTGAGCTTGTGTAATTTTTTTTTAGAGGCGATACCGATGCATGCATGTATGCATGGTGGTCCACTTGAGCAGATCATGTCATGTTCCACTCCCCCGCTGTCCACTGCGAGTATTTCAGACGAGATTCCAGAGAAAAACAGAAAAGGCCAAAAGGCATATTTTTGCTGTCTCTGTCCACAGTGATTTGGCAGAAGTGCTGTCATAAAAAATGAATCGACGTACAGTGCAACCACGTACAGCCCCGCTTACTTGCACCATGGCGCCGTCCTGCTGAACTGCATTATGACAGTATTTTGTTCCATTTGAAGTAGAGATGCACAGATTTGATACCAAGAATTTATATATATATATTTACAATAATTTTTTGATTAAAACATTTATATTTCTTATTACATTATTTTAAATTGACTGTGAAAAAAATTAAGTATCAAATAAAGTGATTGTGATTAAGTTTAGTCTGTAACATGTCGTAAAATAAGCAAGAATTTTGATGCAGTAATTGTTTTTCAAAGTAAAAGTAGATGTTTGTAAATAACTGATTTTGATGACGCACAAAGATAATCAGACATTTTTATTACAACAGTAAATATACAGTTGAAGACAGGGGTTTACATTCTCTCCAAAAACATATATTTCATTTTTGGTTTCACTGTCTGAAGTCAAATCAGACCAAACCTTTCCCGTTTCAGGGTCAGTCAGGATCACCAAAATTATTTAATTTTGTCAAATGTCCCAATAATGAGAGAATTTCTTAGAATTTTTTATATTATTTGATTGTCGTCCTAATGTCGGAATATTTTGGAGCGAGAATGAACACAGACGTGCAATATCGGCGCATCCCCAATTTGAAGGGTTCCTTGTGGTTTCCAGCGGTATGATTTGTAGCTGCATCTTTCGACTATTGCAGCAAGTGATGCTGTGAACGAAGTTGCCTTTAGCTCACACTCCTGAACCGAGAGACTTTTGAGGATCAGCGCTGTGAAAACATGATCAAAAATGCTCTCTTATGTCACAAGCCATGTACAGCGTCTGCAGCGTGCGACCTCTTTGGCTGTATCGCGCTATGAAAGAAGCCTGTGTTGGACAGTTGAGCCACAGGCACACTATTGACTGCGTGTAGCCATGTTGATGTGATTTCACTCCCATGTCAGACTAGCGTCAAATATGAATTGGACTGGGCATAAAGGTTATTGCAGAACAAGCTGTCCTAGCGTAGCATGCCTCCCAGGCTTTTTTTTTTTTTTTTTTTTGGACAAATACTGTTGAGTATGCAGAGCTTCATTCAAGCTGTCTGTGGCCACTAGTGCATTTTCTACACTTGCCGACTGAGATTCCGGCAAAACAGCTGTCATGTAATGCAAAGGCGGCTGGGGGGGGGGGGGGGGGGGGGGTTCCTGGCATCAGTGACATTTCCCAGCGTCCTTAACGCTAATTACCTGTATGCTTTGTTTGCTGAATAACCCAATAAATAAAATAAGAGTCCACTATTTTCGCTGTGTTGGTGAACTAGAAAAACGATAATTCAGAGTTTCATGCCGTAACATCAGTTTGCTTGACCCAATTTGAGGAAATAGTGAGTATAACATCTTACTACCTTTACTCCCACCTTGTGATAGGTGGTGACATCTGTGCCCCCCCGTTCCTGACACCGGTTTGTCTACGACGACAGGGAACGGGATGTGGTAGAGAGAATGTAGGAGTGGTCTGTCAAAGTAATAGGAGCACCCCCACCTGATCAGTCTGGAACGAGCGTAGCGTAGACACCGTGCCCACAAAGCCAGTACACGCCCAAAAAAGGCAACGTGCCCAACTGGTCAGGTGCCGACATCTCGGCAAGACAGGTGACATCGGGAGGAGCTTGAGCAGTGTTCAGAGAGGAATTGGAGACAAAGGTCATTTATGGTGCAAATAGAATTTGCCAATGTGATTTTGGCACTTCCCCAACTAACACAGGCTGCCCAAATAGAGTTTAGTTACGAGCAAAACAGCGGATTGTCACTCAAGGCTGGGTTTGAATTGGGCTCAACAAAGGTAGCCTAGGAAAACCCATTAAATTTTGCACAAAGATAGCTAAAAATGATGGGGTTTTTTTTCTTCACGTTAATCACCAATGCATTTCTTTCCCCTTGGAATTATTTGTTTTTTAACTTCAGTTAGTGTTGATCCACATTAGCATTGTTAGCCATTTCCAGAGGTTTGTCCTCTGTTATTGAAATACAATATGTACCAACTAAAACACACTATATTAGTAATAATAATAATGACAAAAAACATTTTAGTCTACTTCAGTAATGCAACTTCGTGAGTAAGTTAATTATCGACTGTCGAGACATTCAAGTTCTTGGGAATTACAGTCTCAAAGGACTTGAGGTGGGAGACAATCCTCAAAAAAGCCCAGCAAAGGATGTACGGTCTGTCACGCGAGCTGCTGAGTCAGTTCTACACAGCAGTACTGTATACCTCCATCACAGTCTGGTTTGGGGCTGCCACAAAAAACGACAAACTCCGACTGCAACGGACAATCAAAACAGCTGAACAGATTAATCGGCACCACTCTACCCACTATTGAGGACTCACACGGAACGTAAACTAGGTCCAGAGCAAGCAGGATTCTTTTGGATCCTCCACATCCTGGCCACCAGCTCTTCCCGCTCCTTCCTTCGAGAAAGCACTACAGATACTACTCAAAAGTAGCAGGCATTCGAACAGTTTTCTCGCTCTGGCAATTAACTCATTGAATTCTTGATCAGCGAACCTATTATTTTTCTGCCTTGTGCCACGTTATCACTCACATCCTCACATCCTGCTGGTCCAATCAGTATCAGCATTAGTAACATATATTTTTTCTCATTATTATTTCTTTATATATATATATATATATATATATATTCTTTTTTTTTCATATTTTGTAGACCACACGATTCCTCACTTTAAACTGCTCCCTTTGCACGATTGACATTGTTAATCCACTTATTTGTATAGATTTTACATCTTGCACGTCTTATAAGGAATAGTCCCTATAAACAGAAATGTCCCTCGTTCTTTGTTGTCGTTGCTATGTTGTTCCTTGTTCTGTATGTCGTACCAGGGGAGCACCGACAGCTTGTTTTTACACACTTGGCCATTAAATCTGATTGTGATCAAAACATGCTACTTGTATGGTTAAATTAGAGATGGAACGACTGACATGACTAGCAAAAGTGTCTCGTATCGTCAGTGACAATCGGTTGCCCTACCCCACTGACTCTTGTTGATCGCTGTGTGATTCCACCTGCTCCGGCCATATGGACTAACCCGTTTTTATCCTTCCCTGCGGTGTGCCTGACCTGGGTACAGGTTTCAAACACCTAAATGACTTTGTCTTGGAAATGTCCCCCTTCGGTCTTGCTAACATATACTGGAAAATACCATCAATATTCTTATGCCATCCACCTTCAAGAACAAATCCGGCAAAGTGCTCGCTCATGCTACGCTTATGTGAAACAAGGAGCGGCATCGATGACGGAGCGTTTTTGCAGCCCATTCTGACCCCTCAGCAGGGTCAGCGGGACGACTGGAAAGCCTTCTCCAACAGTGCCAAGCGGTCTGCACGGAGCGAGGCAGACGTACTGCTACAATTCATGCGAGAATCTTCTGTTAGACCTTCCTGAAGGTGGTCGACCACACACCCCCCCCCCACCCCCCCGCCTTCCCCCACCTCCCAGGACACTGGAAATAAATCATGGTCATCATTCGACTGAAGCGGAGCCGTACAAGCTCCGGAGCACAACAACTCCATCATGGCGTCACTGTTGGATTAAGTTGAGCAAGGAAATGCCGCTATTGATCCAACCAGTTCCGGAGCCTCCGAGTACGTTTAACAGAAAATGTGGATCATGGAACTGAAAATGCATTACTCAAAAAATCTGATGAATTTCAAACTTGTTTTGAGATCAAAGAAAAAAAACTTCTATAAAATGCTTCGTTTCTACTTTTATTCTGTAATACTCAGATTTCAGTCGGTTCTGTACAAGCAGGAATAGGTGAAGAAAGTCTTTGTGGCCCAATTACCGCACACTAATTGGCTTGTGTTAAAAATTCTGTTCAGGATTCCACAGATTATATTCACGGCTCCCCTTGGAGCAGGATTCTCTCAAGATTTTCCAACCCTTAACGCAAAACTCTCCCACGAACTCCACTCTCGTCTAATTGCAGTGGAATGTCCCACATTTCAAATGAGGACTTCTGGCTCAGCATTCTTTATTTCTATTATTAATTAGGGACTTGAAAAGCTCTTACTTCATTTTCTACCCCAGAAAATGTTGATGCAAATTTCTCTAATACGAGGCGGTGAGTTAAGTAATAATCTTTGAGCAGTGCAATTATTAACAGCACAATATGGAAGGATAATTTAACTCGGACAGAAGTGCAAGATCTTGAGTTTACCATTCTACGTCCCCTGTGAATGACTGGCGACCAGTTCAAGGTGTACCCTACTTCCTCCCCAGGTTAGCTGCGATAGGCTCCAGCATACCTGCAACCCTAGTGAGCATAAGCAGTGTAGAAAATGCACGTGTTGTGTCGTTTTGTGGTATTTCCGCGAGCAAACTAAATCTACAGAGGTGAAAAACAGCACCTTGGGCGAGTCTCGTCAAAACACACTCACATTTTTTTCATGCCATTATTTGTACTTTAGGTGGCACGGTGGATCAGCTGGTAGAGCGTTGGCCTCACAGTTCTGACGTCCCCGGTTCAATCCTGGACCTGCCTATGTGGAGTTTGCGTGTTCTCCCTGTGCTTGTGTGGGTTTCCTCCGGCCACTCCGGTTTCCTCCCACATTCCAACAACATGCAACATTAATTGGACACTCTAAATTGCCCCAAGGTGTGATTGGGAATGCGGCTGCTTGTCTCAATGTGCCCAGCAGTTGGCTGGCAACCAGTTCAGGCTCTACCCCGCCTCCTGCCCGTTGACAGCTGGGATAGGCTCCAGCACTCCCCGCGACCCTCATGAGGATAAGAAAATGGATGAATGAATTTTTGTACTTTACCTGGGGTTAATTGTACAAAAGCCTATAAAATTTCTGTGCGGAATAAAAAGGCATCATCATCTATCAAGTACTGGACTGCATTTTTTTTCACAAATCTAACCTCACTGTATGTTTTGTTTTGTCTTTATAGGTGAGGCGCGCAAGTATGACCCAAAGTTCAGAGGACCAATTCATGACAGGTACTGCTTGGTCTAAAGATACAGGCTCGAAAGAACATGCAAACGCCACACATGCGGGGCCGGGATTTGAACCCCGGTCCTCAAAACTGTGAGGCAGACGATCTAACCAGTCGTCCACATATATGTGTGTGTGTGTGTGTGTGTGTGGTGTGTGTGTGTGTGTGTGTGTGTGTGTGTGTGTGTGTGTGTGTGTGTGTGTGTGGTGTGTGTGTGTGTGGTGTGTGTGTGTGTGTGTGTGTGTGTGTGTGTTGTGTGTGTGTGTGTATTCGTGTTTGTGCATAACCCAAAAGTAGTCACAGGCTCGTGACGTGTGTATTGATTTTGACTGTTATGTAAGATTTCTGCCTGGGAGGTGACAGATTGATCATTTGTCATGTGAGGTTTATCCAGACGGAGGTGGAGTGCCAGCGGCGCTCTTCGCTCCACCGCACAAATCGATGACCATAAGTCAGTAAACTGGGAACGGGAAGTTTGTCCAATGACACACTTTATGAAGTAGCCGCACACGTGCATATGTACATCCTCACGCGAAAAGGATGGAGTCCTGTCAGGATCAGGGTTTGCGTATGTAGAGGTCCTTCAGAGTAAGTGTGTGTCACAACTCCTGTGTTAAAATAACTCGATCTACAGTACTACCTTGACTTAAGATTTTAATGTCTTCCCTGGGGAAGGTAATTACATTATTTACTTGTACAGTGGTGCCTAATGATACGAACTGTCATTTGGATGATTTTTTGCTTACAAGTAAAAATTTGAGATGTGAGCAATGTTCAGCGAAGAAAATGAGTATTTTTTTCATGGGAGAATGTTTTGTGGTCAGATGAGACCAAAATGGAACTTTTTGGTCATAGTTCCACTAACGGTGTTTGGAGGAAGACGAATGATGATTTCCACCCAAGAACACCATCCCTCCTGTGAAGCATGGGGGTGGTAGCATCATGCTTCGGGGGTGTTTTTCTGCACATGGGACAGGGCGACTGCACTGTATTAAGGAGAGGATGACCGCGGCCATGCATTGTGAGATTTTGGGGAACAACCGCTTTCCCCTCAGTCAGAGCATTGAAGATGGGTCGTGGAAGGGTCTTTCAACATGACAATGACCCGAAGCACACAGCCAGGAAAACCAAGGAGTGGCTCCGTTAGAAAGTCATATCAAGGTTCTGGCGTGGCCTACCCAGTGTCCAGACCTAAACCCAATGGAAAATCTTTGGAGGGAGCTGAAACTCTGTGTTTCTCAGCGACAGCCCAGAAACCTGTCTGATATAGCGAACATCTGTGTGGAGGAGTGGGCCAAATCCCTCCTGCAGTGTGTGCAAACCTGGCCAACAAAGGCTACTTTACCAAATATTAACATTGGTTTTCTCAGGTGTTCAAAAATTTATTTGCAGCTGTATCACACAAATACATCGTTAAAAAAATCATACATTGTGATTTCTGGATTTTTCTTTTTAGAAAGTGAACATGCACCTACGATGAGAATTTCAGACCCTTCCAATATAGCAGGGTGCTCAAATACTTATTTTCTTCACTGTATTTGAGTATTTTACTCCCCCCAAGTAGACAACGTGGGCACATCTGAAGGAGCAGCACAAGTTCCATTGAATTGGAGCCCCCCCCCCCAAAAAAAACCCAAAAAAGTTAAAATACTGGCAGAGGGAGTCAAGGCAGAAATTACATTAGAGTCGGTCATACGTTAAGGAGCATGGGAAAATGTGCTCAATCTCATCCACGTGTGCATTGGAGTGCATGAGAGCATCTAAAAAATGTCAGATTGAATACGCAGTGGTCGCTTTGTCTTTGTCAAGGCAACCTTTTTCCTCACAGTTCTTGTTGTGGAACTCATTATCTAGTGCAGGTGGACCTAATGAATTGGGTGATGGGTGCTGAGCGGTTCCAGTGGCATGATGCAGAAGGATTTTTATTTTTTATTTTTTTATTGAAGCACAAGCATACCTCCCCGAGGGTCTCCACAGGCTTTTGTGGGTTGTTTGTTTGATGATTTAGTCATTTTCAGAAGTAATGCAGGATCTTATCTTGCTTCCTTTCACTGTCTGTAGGCTTCTAAAGGTTGTTTTGGCTTTCAATCCTCGCGTCTTTTCGCTCGCTCCTCTGCAGCAAATGTCTCTGCTCCATCAGAGGAAAGGCGTCCCACGCACTTTGATGCTTCTTTGGCTGAGAGGCTTTTCTCTTAATGAGAACATTGAAATAACATACTAAACACAGGTTGCCGAGTTTTCACGCATTCTCCCATGTCAGCTCGTAACATTGCAGCATAGAACCCGGAAAATTGCGATACGAATATGAAAGGATTCAAAAGACGAATCTGTGCCACCTTTAAAATGGCAGACGTGCCACACGAGGGGCTTCATTTATCAAAGTGTGCATAGAACAGGTTGTGATTTCCGAGGTGATAGGTTCCCAATAACGTCACCACCACCATTAAGCCAATCGGATAAATTAACGATAGAACAAAACTTCACGCTTCACCTGCGTTCTCTGATCTAGATTACACACAAGACGGCGAAGTTGGAAACCTGTCCATTAGCACTTCGGTGTTCTCACTTTGTCTTAATACTGCACATTTTTCCACAAAGCAGGGAGTTGATAAGTACTGTAATTCTTGGCCTACAGAGCGCACCTGGTGATAAGCCTCACCTCGTACATTTCTCAAAGAAATACCATTTGGTACATACATATGCCACAGCTGTGTAAAAGCCGCAGGTGCCCACATTGAAACCCATATTGAAACTCGAAATATTTACAAAGACGCTACACAGAGAGTTTAATGCTAATGCTAGCACTGTGGTAACGGTAGCGCTGATGCTAACGTCATGTTAATGCTAGCGCCGTGCTAACACTAATGCTAACAGGGCCGGTTAAAAAAAAAAAAACATACCGGTTAAAATTGAGATTCAGCAGTAACACGGTAGCGTAGCGCTAACAGGGCCGGACCGGTAAAAGTTACTTCCTCGGCAGATAGCAGATAGATTCCACCGGTCTAAAAAAACGGGGCCGACCGGTAGAAGTCACTTCCTCGGCACATATATTCCACTGGTCTCAAAAACGGGGCCGGACCGGTAAAAGTCACTTCCTCGGCACATATATTCCTCCAGTCTCAAAAACTGGGCCAGACCGGTAAAAGTCACTTCCTCGGCACATATATTCCACCACTCTCTTAAACGGGGTCGGAGCGGTAAAAGTCACTTCCTTGGCACATATATTCCGCCGGTCTCACTCTTACCTTTTCAGCTCGAGTGCTCCCCTTGCGGCCGTTAGAAAAAAATGCACAAATTAGCCACATCACCGCATAAGCCGCAGGGTTGAAAGTGTGTGAAAAAAAGGCACGCCTTATAGGCTAGAAATTATGGTAACTTTTTTCATTACTGTAGAGGAGGAGCAAGGTCAGCCCGCCACCTCCCATATCGGCCGTCTCAATCACCGATGACGCTCGCCCAAGAGATTATTACCGTACGCTTGTACAAGCTTTAAAGAATGAGAGGGAGGATTCAAAGAGGAGGATGGCAGCGGTCGCCATGGCAACCCGAGCAGCTCTTCCCCTTGTTCTCTTGCGATTGAATGGGAAACGCTAGCAGCGTTGTCTGCCGTGTTTTGAACCGGCGCCTTCGGCTCGCCACGTGACGGGGCCGTTGTCGTCTTCACTGTCACTTTAAAATGGTGCCTGCCTCCCCCGGGCGAACCCGCTCCCACTTTCATTGCCTTTGTGTCCAAAGATGAAAAAAATAAATATATAAACACACGTCTGTTGTGGAACATTTGCATACTGTACATGAATTTGTATCTCTTTTAGAGGCGCGCATTTAGATTGAGCAGGTGAGAGCGTGTCTACTCTTTTTCAAAGAGAGACAAAGGATTGTGCGCCATTCAGTAGTTTGCCTTTGCACACATTGAAAATTAGATCATAATTTCTACAAACAACTTCGAAAGATAATTTGTTTGTTTATGGCGTAAATTACAAAGATTGCCCCGTAACATGTAGGGTACAGGACCATTATTTGAATAATACGTTTTGCCTTAGATTAGGTCAAATTTCATTTGTCGATGTCGCATTAGCCATGATTTCAGACTTTAGTCAAACTATGAAAACCATGTTTATCCATGACAATATTATTTGAAATAGATAGCGTTCAAATACGAAGCAGGTTAACCTATGTTAAAAAAAAAAACTTTAATTCAAAAAGCAATGGAAGATAAGTGGCAAATCACAAAATGGCAAAATGACAAGTAATAAAACAAAGCAACAATAAAAAAGAAATGTATGTGTGCAAAAGGAGTTGGAATAAGTAAAGATTACAAGTTGTAATTGAAAAAAAGTTATGAAGTAAATGCACTTTTGGTATTCCTTAGCTGCCATTTTTGAAGATATTACCCCCCCCACCCCACACACACAGGACATCCATCCATTTTCTTTGCCGCTTATCCTCATGAGGGTCGCGGGGACTGCTGGAGCCTATCTGTCAACGGGCAGGAGGCGGGGTACACCCTGAACTGGTTGCCAGCCAATCACAGGGCAAATAGAGACAAACAGCTGCACTCACAATCACACCTAGGGGCAATTTAGAGTGTCCAATTAAAGTTGCGTGTTTTTCGGATGTGGGAGGAAACCGGAGTGCCTGGAGAAAACCCACGCAGGCACGGGGAGAACATGCAAACTCCACACAGGCGGGTCTGGGATTGAACCCTGGACCTCAGACCTGTGAGGCCAATGCTTTCCAGCTGAGCCACCGAAAATGAAAACACAGTTGTTGAATAAAATCTCGTGTAGATCTCTTCCATATGTCTCGCATGATGAAGTTTCTTTTTTATGGACGTCGTATTTTCTCTCTAACAAGCCAGGAAAAGGTGACGGAGACGCGTTTTCCTGATTGAGGTTGCGTCGCGCGGGGATGTTGTTAAGGAGGCCTACGATCACGTACGTTATGTGCTACAAGTTTTCGCAGCGCGCTGGACTTGGCTCTCATCAGCGCTCGCTAGTTTCTCTTTTTGAGGAGGTCTTTCAAGACGCTGGACTGACAGCGTCTCCCTTGCTGTAAAGGATCTCGTTACGGAGGAGGATAGCGAAGAGAGAGCTCGCTTTTAAGTCAGCAGACTGTTGTGGAGTCGAGGCAAAGTCGGGCTTCAAATAGACGCGCCCGTGGGACAGTTCACCCCTGAAGGGATTTTTTTTTTTTTCCGGAGTCTCAGAAAGTCCATAAAGTGCCAACAGCAGTTCTCACTTCTCAAAACATATTGCATGGGTGTCTCTGTGCAAAGTACTGCACCAGGGCTGCATGATATTTTTTTTTTAAATGGCATTGCAATTGATTTTTAAAACCTGCGAGATATATTGCAATGTGTTGGTAGAGTTCATTTTCTTGGCAAACCATAGAGTTAATTTTTTGTCAAAAATGAAATAGTTAATATTTCATAATGTCAACATTTTTGAATTAAGTTCACCAGTTCAAAACTAGTTCATAGTTCTTTTTTATTTTAAATTCCAATATGACTCTTTTTTTTTTTAATCTTTGCAGGGGCCGCACAGATGTGATCTGTTGTGTCATTTTTATCATTGTCATCGTCGGCTACACCATACTTGGCACTGTGGGTGAGTGTGACACGCCGCCGCTGATCATACCGCACGTTTCGTAATCGCACGCAAATACGCTCATATGTGGATATGTGTCGCAAAAAATGGGGGGAGGAGCTAAATTTAATCTGGGTTGTTTGCCAAAAAAATATTATAGTTAAAATATCTGTAAGCCTTTATTTTTAATGGTGTTTTCAAATGACTTTATGCTATTGAAATCATCAGGGACGGGGGTGTCGATTGCTAGCATATTTTAGCTATTCTTGCCAAGAACAATGAGCCTGGCCCAAGATCGGGTAACTTTTCAAATCAAAGCACATTACTTTTAATCCCACTACCAGTTGAATTAGTCCACCAATCCTTTTTTAACTTTCTATTATAATTTACCGTAATTCCCGGCCTACAGAGTGCACCTGGTTAAAAGCCTCATCGAGTACATTTGTAAAGGAAATATCATTTGGTAAATACATATGCCGCAGCTGTGTAAAAGCCGCAAGTGCCCACATTGAAACACGAGATATTTACAAAGAAAGATGGTACATCAAAAAAGTTTAACGCTAGCGCGAGCTCTAATGCTAACAGGGTCGATTAATATAAAACTTACCGGTAAATATCACTGAGACACACCAGTAACACAGCAAGACGGCGCTAACGCTAGCGCAGCGCTAACAGGACCGGTAAAAGTCACTTAATCGGTACATACAGTATATTACACCGGTCTCATTCTTACCTTTTTCGCTTGAGTGCCCCCCTTGCGGCCGTTCGAAAAAATGCACAAATTAGCTGCATCACCGCGTAAACCGCAGGGTTGAAAGCGTATAAAAAAATCACGGCTTGTGGCCCGGAAATTACGGTATATCGTTGGAAGAACCCAAATAATCGCATCGGTGTCACACACATTAGAGCCACGTTAATTTCCTTATTAAGATAGCTAAACTGGTGCTGTTTGGCGGATCTGCAATGAACGGAACAAATGTTTTTAACACAAACGGAAGGTTGCCAACACATGTCCGACAGAAAATAAAACAATAATCACAGACATATATTCTTTATCCAATGAGAAAGAACGACTTAATGCTACGGCGGCCTCCTGAGGAGCTGAGACTTTTTACTTTTCCTCACTTTTCAAACGACGTACAATATCTTTGCCTGCGGTGTTTCGTTTGAGGTGTTTGTACTGATTGAGTGTAAAAAAAAAAAAAAAAAATGTGAGAAGATGCAGAAGCGCTTCCAGACTAAAAACAAGCGTGCATCCTCAGGGCGGTTTATTCAACAAGTCAACTTGTGGGAAACACGGCGGGTGTTGATCAACTTGGCTACCCCTGAGGACGAGTTCTTCTTTTAATAAACAGCATGGCTGCTGTATCGCTCACTCTGCGTTGTGGCCTCATTTGCATCCTTGTCTCGAGATCATTAATTGTTAAAGCATTCATGCAATATACAAAAGCAATGCAATCTCGTGCAATCTCTTTTATTTTTATTTTTTTTTATTGGGGAAGTTGGGGCAGCATCAGCACAACATCCTAAAAATATGTAACAGTATTAACATTTCATCTCGTGGTTTATTTGGGTGTCACACTCCAAACCATTTTATCCTTGTTTACTGCGTGTGACTGTCAAATAAGACACCATTTAGTGTGGTAGAACTGTGCTCTTATGCGCCATCATTTTATTTTGAAGGGCTGACATCTGAGAGGATCTTTTATGCTGATGTTGTGGAGTTTTGCTGATCAGTTATCGGCTCGAGTTGTTTGATAAAACCAGGCATTATAGAATATGCTTTATCATCTATTGAAGACTTTATACACAACATAGGAAATACTTTGAATGAGCACACATCGACTCCAGGAAATGAACGTCTGAGTCACGTCTTTTTATGTAGGAAAACTGAGATTGCATTATATTACAAGAGATGTGAAAATTCTTCCTTTACACCAACAATGTCACAAGCCCAGATAGCAATCCTACAACGATGTACTTCAGATCCACTGAAATCCAATAGCAGGTCTTTTTTGGCCCGTAGCTCAAAAATCAAATCAAACATTGGCAAGAAAAATGAAATTCACCTCCTTGGCTGAACTCAGAAGGCTCTGATGAAATTGGCGCAATACAAATATAGTTTGAATTACACTTCTTTGGTGACAGTTATTTCTAATGACACAATAAATGACCTGACTTAATCTTTTTTTTTTATATATATAGTATGTAAGTATGAGCCATTTTTCAGATGATATGTATTTTGCTTTGTCTTGGAGGCAAAAATGTAATTAAATACAAGAGCTCTCTGGTGGCAGATAACTCAGCTCTCTTCACAACAATCAAATAATAAACAATTCTTCAAAAAAACGAACCTTCAAACTGGTTCTTGCCAGTTGAAGTTTGTTGTCAAACTAAACCTCAGATAGCCTTAGGAAACTCCATTTAGCTTAATGCTAGCAAACAATGCAGAATGGCATAAAGAGGCTAACAAAAAGCATTGATGTAGCTGTGTTCTCATCTCACCACTGGAACACAACCGGTGGAGGAACACTTGCAAACAGACATAATGAGGCACATTATGTTTATCCTCTATAAAGAACAACTTATTTCGGCCGCTTATATCGGGGATTTTGTTCTTTGGGTCACGACCCACAGTTCGTGCCCCTAGATGAGGCTAGGAACGTAGATCGACTGGTAAATTGAGGCCTTCGCCTTTCGACTTAGCTCCCTTTTCATCACAACGGACCGATACAAAGTCCGCATCACTGCAAACGCTGCGCCGATCCGTCTGTCGATCTTCCGCTCTATTCTTCCCTCACTCGTGAACAAGACCCCAAGATACTTGAACTCCTCTACTCGGAGATATACAAGGGGATAACCATACAAAACTCTTGGCCACTCGGTGTGTGTTGCTCGAAGGTTACGGATTTACTATATCATCTTTATAGCATGTCATCCGGGTCACTCTACTGGTCGCATAAAGTTAAATTTATTTTTGGGCAACCCAGTACGCCAAAATGTCAGAACCATACTTCGTGTTAACGATGCTCAAACAATCGAGTGTGTTCGCTGTCACCCTTTCAGCTTGGTTCAACGGCGACCCCCGGAAGGTGGCCTACCCAACCGACAGCTACGGGAAGTTTTGCGGCCAGAACGAATACGTGTGAGTCATCATCGTCCCACAATGTGTCACCAGGACGGCAAACTGCGAAAATATTCAATACGCTCAGTATTTATGCATGTGTAAATACGTCTCGATGAAACACCGCCGTTCTCATGCCGACCCCTGTCTTTGCTCACCCGCAGAAACAAAACCAAATTGTTCTACGTCAACATTTTGAGATGTACTAACCCCGCGGCGCTGATTAACCTCCAGTGCCCTACAACCCAGGTAAGACGTTGATCGGCAGGCCCCGAGCCACCGATCTTTTTCCGACTTTTCCTCCGTGCTCGGTTATACAAGATTGATGGGCCTTCCTGTTAAGACTCTGCATCGCCCTCCCCAGCTCTGCGTCTCCAAGTGCCCTGACAGATATGCAACACTTCACGATAGCGGGATGAGCGAGGATACCCAGGAGTATTATAAGCAATTCTGCAAACCAGGCACTGACATTAAGAAAACGGTATGAGACTTTTTCTTTATGAAATAGTTATTGGCTGTGGATTACCATGCAAAGAAAAAAAGGAAAAATCTATCGAGCTACATGCACACACACCAGCCAAATTATTAGCTAAACTTCAAGGTATGTAATGACATTAACTCTGCAACTGCATCAAAAACATGGGGAAGACAACCGAGACCCCTTTTAGAAACTTCTTAATTGGTTTGGAAAGGAACCAAGACATAACAGGCATGCGCACAATTGGGAGTCCAAAGTAATTACGCATATTTTTTTTCTTTTTAATTTAGATATAGTCATTTCAAAGGGGGGAGAAAACAGCATGTGCAGCAATATTGCCACCCCTCAATTTTTGGCAGGGATGAAGGCTTGCGTGTGTCAGGCAGACCAGGAGAAGCTCATCCATGCTTTTACCTAAAGTAGACTTGACTATTGTAACGGTCTTCTGACTGGGCTCCCCCTAAAAGAGTATCAAATGGCTGCAGCTCATTAAGAATGCTGTAGCTCGGGTTCTGACCAGAACAAAGAGGTCAGAGCATATCACTCCAATCCTAAAGTCCTCACACTGCCTAAAGTTCTGCTACTGGTCTATTAATCACCAAACTATTGAGGTCCTGAATACATGAAAGAAATGCTTACAGAATACAAACCCAGTAGGGTTCCAAGATCGACGGACTCAGGTCAAATAGTGGAGGGTAGAGTCCAAAGCAAACATGGTGAAGCAGCTTTTAGCCATTATGATGCCCAAAAAATGGAATAAGTTGCCAACAAAGGGGACGTCAGCCCCATGTTTGAGTGTTCTCAAATCCAGATTAAAAACTCTTTGTATTTCTAATTTTAAATTATATTTATTGCAATGTATGCTGTTTTAATCATACTTTATTAGTATTTTTTTGTTTTTTTTCAAGGCTTTTTGTTTTATTTCTTTGTTTTCAAATGATTTTAATCATTTAAAGCCCATTGAGTTACCTTGTGTGTGAAATTCCCTGTATAAATACATTTTCTTTGCTTTGCTTGAAATCAAGTAGCAATAATAATAATCGTGAAAAGTATAAAAACCTGAATTTTTGCTGGAAAATGATTGATCCATTTGGTCCAAGTTTAGAGTAAATGTGCTCTGTTCATGCATTAATTATGCATTATGAATTTAAAATTTTACATATTCCTTCCGCTCTAGTAAGAATCGTGCATATCAGGAACAGTGTATCTTTGCAGGGGGGGTCACAGTGGGGGCTAGGGTGGAGAAATTTTTGTGCTACACTGCAAGGGGCACGAGATGCTCCTCGCTCTTTTCCTCACTTACTTTGATTTTTTTATATGAATCATGAATTTAATGTTGGGTGGCTTCAATATATAAGTAAAACATTAAACGTACAGTAATTACACAGCAACACAGTCCGCAAGAATCAATATAATGGATTAGTTAAATCCAAACCAGTCAATGAATATAAATTTAAAATATTGAAATCGGTGCCTAGACCAAAAAAAAAAAAAACATAAACAAAATAAAGGAAAAGTTTAGAATACAGCAGTTGTTCGGGTGAAAAACTGCAAAATAGGTGCTTCTACAGGTAGTACTCTTGTACCGTATATAATTCGATCCCAATGTTTCATGTGGGCGCCACTCTTTCTGTACATTACCCCCCCCCCCCAACATTGCCACAGCGCTGTTTGACAACTTGTCGTCGCCACGGTAACGGTTACAACTGGTCCAGTGAAAGGTGACACAATTTCTGGTCACGCCTCCTTGACAGTGAAAAAACGCAGTGATCAAAAAAGAAGGGATACGCTGGTTTGGGAATTCACGTGGTGCCATGTTGCCAATGTCCGAGCAACATAATGGAAATATTTTATGGCAGTATGAAAACAAAAAGTAAAAAAAATAGCCGTAAATAGATCTCTTTAACATGGGACTCATTGATCAAGCGCTCAAACAGGACTGATGCAAATCAGGGCACTTCTTGGTCAGCTGGCAGCGACTGAGTGCCCGTGACGCGGTTCCGGCGTGAGATTCGCAGAATTAGATGGCGAGTGGGAGCCTCTCGGAAATCAGTCAGCTTCCTTCCGCTGAATCATTGACTGGCTTTTCCGCGCGCACTCGAGTAGGACAGCATTTTCTTCACTTGGAGTGCGACTGAGTCCAACTCTACTGTTTTTATCCATCCATCCATTTTCTTTGTCGCTTATCCTCACAATGGTCGCGGGGAGTGCTGGACCTATCCCAGCTGTCAACGGGCAAGAGGCGGGGTACACCCTGAACTGGTTGCCAGCCAATCGCAGGGCACATCGAGACAAACAGCCGCACTCACAATCACACCTAGGGGCAATTTAGATTGTCCAATTAATGTTGCATGTTTTTGGGATGTGGGAGGAAACCGGAGTGCACGGAAAAAAACCCACGCAGGCACGGGGAGAACATGCAAACTCCACACGGGGAGGGCGAGGATTGAACCCGAGTGCTCAGAACTGTGAGGCCAACGCTTTCCAGCTTCCGCCTTAATAATTATAATAATACTTATTAATATCATTATGATTGTTGCTATTATTATTATTATTATGAAGAATAATCCAATTAAGATATTGGTTCATTTATAATATGTTCCATTTAGTACACAAAGTTGATGTGTTCATATTTTTATATTTGCTAATTTGCTTAAAATAATTGTCATATCCATTCATTATCCAAACCACTTAACAGTGTGATAAAAATATTTCTTTATTAGAACATTTACTAGACAGTCATGTGACAAGTGATCACAAGAGAGTAGAATGGGGCCAAGCTATGACTGTATCGATAAATATGACCATTTTTTGGGGGCCATTAATTATTGGCGGTCTCTGGGTATTGACTGGCTCAGGGCTTGGGACTCAAGCTGCCCCCCCCCCCCCCACACACACACACGCACACAAAGATCAGGGGTTGCATGTCGTCTTGCTTATGGCTGTTTTTGTCTTCTTTAACACCCGTCAGAAAAGACTCCAACTCATACGAGATGAAGACTGCCCAGCTATAATCATGCCAAGCAAACCTTGTGAGTCAAAGCGCCAGCGCAGCCTCGCCATTTCTTCGCCGAGACGCTTGAATCCCTCCCCGTGGTTGTTTTTTCCCACAGTTCTTCAGCGGTGCTTCCCCGATTTCAAGACATCCAATGACAACAAAATCTTGTTCAAGGACAGCAAACACAATGTTAGCGCCAATGACCTGAAAGTCGCTGCCGGGTAAGAGCTCCTTACCTTCAATGTACTTAATAATTTTTTTTAATGCGTGTTTTTTTTTTACAGAGCAAATGCATTGAATGCAGTATGCTACACAACAAATATACAATTAGCTGCTAATTACAGTTACTAGTACGCAAATCGAATCTAACTGAGCACTAGCGCTTTGGTAACTTTAGCGCCAGTCGTTTAACTGGCTGTCATAAAAAGTACAGTGAGTGACGAGGGTCAAAAACATTGAAGGTTGCACCACAGACTGAAGATATTTTTGACAAACATCGTCGTTATTCTGTCTCCTAATTCCCTCTTTTATTTCTCTCCCTCCCCATGACAGCAACATGTCCGTTCTGCTGCAGGCTAAAGATCTTAGTGCCAAGGTCTTTGAGGATTTTGCAAATTCTTGGGATTGGATCCTGATGTGAGTTGACTTGCTACTCTTTACCATTTGCGACACTCAATGTTGCTAAAGAACACACAAATATCTTCATTTACACGCTGAGAGAGGGATTAACTTAATTTTCTCTATCAGAGTGCACAAAAACTTGATTTTCCTGAATTTTGCTTGCCATATTTACAACACGAGAGGGGCTGAATATAACACCTATATAATAACATATGTACAATAATAATAAATATATAATAATATATAATAACACCTTTCAGGATGATGATGTTTAATAAAATTTCAACACACTTGCTAAATTTGCAAATGTACGATTGAAAGTTTACATACACTATAGAAAGGCACACATTTTTTTCCTCAATGTCTGACAAAAAAAATCTGACTAGATCTATTTATGAGTGGTGGCAAGGAATTGATTTTAAATATAAATAAGCACTTTGAAATGCATACCAAGTGCTCTATAAAAAAATGCGATTTGATTTTCGATAAACTATTCCTTTTTAGATCAATTTGGATTGACAAAATTATTTGAATTTGCGCTTTTTTTCTTATGTGCTTAATGGCAGAATATAGAGATTATTTTTGTTTTTGTTTTTTTTTTCGACAGTTTTCTTTAGGCTTTCTTAGAAGTCAGAAGTCGAAATACTTTTTATTAATATTTTGTACCACTGTCTTCCAACTGTATTACTTGGCTCAAACATTTTGGATATGCTTCCATGAGCTTCTCACGATAGTTGGCCGTAATTTTAGCCTCTACAGTAATCCCTCTCTACATCGTGGATCACCTATCGCGGATTCAGTGCATCGCGGATTTCCGCTGCCCCCCCCCCCAAAAAATCCGAATCGCTTGGTACTAATGCACATCCCCAAGATGACAAGGACCTATGAAAAAAAAAAAAAAAAAAGCCATTTACCCCTACTTCACCCTTTTTCACTTTTAGAGGGTGGGTTTGGTACCAATTAACCGGGAAAAACGAGGGATTACTGTATTTCAAAATTTAAATCGCAAACGTCCCTCATCTTCCTCCAAATGTAACAACACTTGCAGCAAGAGTTGCGTTTTAGCATCGTCAGACCACAGGACATGTCTCTTTTTGTAGTGTATGTGCAGTATTTTCATGACTAATTTAGTATTTGTTTCCTGACATGGCAGCGGGATGGTCATCACCATGGTGGTCAGCTTGATTTTCATCCTGTTGCTGCGCTTCATTGCCGGCGTGCTGCTGTGGCTCATCATCGCCGGCGTTGTTGCTGCTGTCGGCTACGGTGGGTTTTTATCTGCTGTGTTTCTACGTTTCTACAAATTTTGAGACGCGTTTACATTTTTAAAAAAACAGATCAACAACAGTCAGAATTAAACCGAATTAATGGAAACAGAACACTTTTATATTTCAGAAAACCAATTTCCCCCAAAACTAAACATTTTTATATTTTGGAAAACAAAAAAAAACAAAACAAAAAAATTGAATTAAATTGAAAAAAAAAAGGAAAACTTTAATTTTAAAAATTAATTTAAAAAATGTATAAAAATATGTATCAAAGTTGTACCAAATAAAAAGTAAATAAAAAAACTGTTTTGTTTGTTCAGGTTAGGTTTTTATTAAGGCATTTTAGGATGGGTTAAAGTTTGGATTTTGGTCGTAAGGCTGGCGTGCCGCCACCGAAGTTCCGCCGACCACTTGGCCGCTGGTTGTTGCTCATCCTCTTAACGTCGCAGCTTACATCAAATCAAAATGTACCGTGACGAAAATCCATTTCTGGGTTTGGCAACTGTGCCGCCGCGTTGTCTCGGCTCAATCCATCCAAATGAAATCGTACATAAAGCATCAAATGTTGTTTTATGCTAAACTATATTCATAAAGCATAATGTGGCTGTTGGTTGAAAAGCGTAGCTTGTATCCAGAATGAGTAATGGTTCTCTCCAGGTGCGCATAAATGGAATTTAGATTGACAAATCACATAATTTCTTTACTGTATGGAAGCAGTTGGGGGGGCTAGAAAGCGTTGGCCTCACAGTTCTGAGGTCCCGGGTTCAATCCCGGACCCACCTGTGTGGTCTTTACATGTTCTCCCCGTGCCTGCGTGGGTTTTCTCCGGGCACTCCGGTTTCCTCCCACATCACAAAAACATGCGGCATTAATTGGATGCTCTAAATTGCCCCGAGGTGTGATTGTGAGTGCGGCTGTTTGTCTCCATGTACACTACGATTGGCTGGCAACCAGTTCATAGTGTATCTCGCCTCCTGCCCGTTGGCAGCTGGGATAGGCACCAGCACTCTCCATGACCCTCGTGAGGATACGCGGATCCACTTCTTAGAACCATTAATGCAGGAGCAGGGTGTATCCTTCCCAAAAAAAAATGTGTGGGAATTCTCAGAATCATTCCCAATTTGTTTTGTGAAATTGTTTTCTGAACTTGAGAATTTTTGTTTATTCACAAATTCTTTTTCCTTCTTTGTCTCTCAGGTATCGGCCACTGCTACTGGGAGTACAAGAGGCTTTCGGGGACGCTGGGCGCCGACATCCCCATCTCAGACGTCGGCTTCCAGACAGACTTCAGCATCTACCTGCAGCTCAGCCAGACGTGGCTCATTTTCTGTACGCTTTTAACGATTCACTGGGTCCTCTCCGACTTGTGTGTACAAACTGAATTGGCCTGTGGTCTTGTTTTGAAGTGATTGTGCTGTCTGTGATCGAGGGCATCATTATAATGATCCTGATTTTCCTGAGGAAGAGGCTGCTGATCGCCATTGCATTGCTGAAGGAAGCGAGCAAGTAGGTACCGGCGATCTTCACTTTCCAAAGCCGCTGCACCGTGCTGCTTTGTTTTTGCTGCTTTAATGGCGCTAATAATAGCAGCCGCAGCCACTAAATTTGACCGGTGCATTTAGATTTCGTCCCCACCGACGTGCAAATAATTGGTGCCACTCTGACATGCTATTTATCAATATTTTGTGTTGTTCTGAGTTTCCGATGATCCTGCAGAATTCCGCTTCTGTGTTTAGTGTCCTCAGTTCCCAAATGTTTCTCGAGTGGTGTTAAAGGCAAAGGTGATGAAACCCGGCGGCAAACATGCCCGCGTCTCAGCTGTTTTTGTAAAGTGTTGCAGGCATCCAATGCAAAATGAGTGAATAGTTTACAAAAAGCCATTAAAAACATTTTTTGTCAGATTTCAGCAGATTTAATAAATGTTTTTATTGTACTGCTTTATCTTTTAAATTTTTGTACGATGACCTTGAGTGACCTGAAAGGCGTCGAACCTTTAAATTAATTCATTTTCCCCACACGAAGCTTTTTTTTTCACATCATCGGTAGCTATTTTTATTTTTCTGTGTAATTATATCATTATTATTATTATTATATATTATACCATTTCCATTTGTTTTTTGGATTCGTAAAAGAGGAAAAAGTAAGTTTAGTAAAATGTGAAGTCTGATTTTTCTTTTTTTTTTCTGCATATTGGCGATTTTGGTACTATTTTGGCTCTGGCACCTGCCAGTTATGAAAGTTTTATTCGTGCCTGTAGCTCAAACAAGATGTTCTACCCCTTTTTTGTTTGTTTTTATTTTTTTTAGGGCCATCAGCTACATCATGACTGCTCTTATTTACCCAATCTTCACCTTTTTGCTATTGTGCATCTGCTTCGCTTACGGAGCCGTTGTAGCGATGTATCCTTTCCTTGTAACCCCTTGAGACCAACGTGACAATAACGTGTGATAACACTTGCTCTTTACATTTTTAAGACATCTTTGTGCGTTGATTACAGTCAAACAGGCAGTGTAACCTCCCAAGACGATCGCAATACGTGGAATTGAAATCCGATTTATTTACTACAAATAATGACATGCTTCATCTATATCTGTGACACCCCGCATGTGTCTGTGATTGTATGTTGCAGGTAAGTATGTTTGTAAGTTGAGGGTTTTTTTTTCAGTCTATATATAGTTTTCTCCCCTTGCCTGCTTGGGTTTTCTCCGGGCACCCCGGTTTCCTCCCACATTCCAAAAACATGCCGAGGTTGTACAGGTGGTCGTTTGCGGGGCAGTACTGCCACCTTGTGGCGATGAGCGGTTTGTGCATGTTCAGCGTGGCGTCTGTCGTGCTGAGCAACCAGATGAGTTTCATTTTTGTTTTATGCTGATCAAACTTGTTCTCCTCTTTGCAACCACTGTTGGATTTCTGGAATTATGTGACCAAAAAAAAAAAAAATCATACCCAAAAAAGAAATACTATAATGTTTTTCTGCAGAATTTCTCCCCCCCATCCCCAACCGGTCGCTGAAAATGATGCCTATTGGAGTGTTTTTTTCCTCTTTCTGGAAGCCTTCAGGATTCCACAAAATCTTGCCAAAGTACTTTCTGAATAATATAAAGAGATATAAAAGTAGTTTTTGAGACTCGCTTTTCATGTGGGGAGAGAGGTTTAACCTGGGTTGTTAGTGGAAGTTATGGAATGTTTTTTGGACGTGTACAGGTTTTTTTTTCTCCCCCAAAATTAAAACAGCGCCAAGCCATTTATATGGCGAGGGTATTGTTGTTTGAAATGATATTAAGTGTTTTGGAATGAAGGTTTGTACTTGGACAGTGGACGTACCACAATGAACACTGAGTGTGTGTATGCCTTAACCATTTTTCACTTCAGCTGTTTAGCGACGTCTGGCGCCGCCATCTACGTGATTACACCTTTAAACGAAAAATGCCCGTCGGTCAACGTCATGTGCGATCCGAAGGTCATCTTTAACATTTTCCTTTGTTATTCTCTTGAAGTGTTTTGACTAACGCATTGGCTCTTTCAGACGTTCGGTCCGGACAGCGTCGCTGACTCGGATTGCGCCGGCTCCCAGTGCTTGTTTTCCCACTACGGCGGCGACAGCTTTTACTACCGCTACATTTTGGTCCTCCAACTGTACAATTTGTTCGCGTTCCTGTGGCTGGTCAACTTCGTCATTGCGCTGGGCCAGTGCACCCTGGCCGGAGCCTTCGCCTCCTACTATTGGGCCCTGAGGAAGCCCAAGGACATCCCCCCGTGCCCGCTTTTTGCATCCTTCAATCGAGCCATACAGTACGTGCCGGAAATGGATGCAAACGCGGACAGATACATTTCAGTTTTGAGCCGACTTGTACCAAATATTTTATGTGTGCAATAATGTTTTTGTGTTTCCGTGTCGCAGTTACCACACGGGCTCGCTGGCGTTCGGCGCTCTCGTCCTTTCTGTCGTGCAAATGATCCGCATACTTCTTGAGTATTTGGATCAAAAACTGAAGCGTGAGTTGGAACTCTTCTGACCTTCCCCACCATTTTGTTGATTGCAAAATTTCAACGCGTG
Source organism: Syngnathoides biaculeatus (assembly GCF_019802595.1). Lineage (NCBI taxonomy): Eukaryota > Metazoa > Chordata > Actinopteri > Syngnathiformes > Syngnathidae > Syngnathoides > Syngnathoides biaculeatus. The sequence goes on along the minus strand of NC_084646.1, from coordinate 13,276,825 downwards.
GGTTGTGTTTTTTATTAAGAGTCCCAGACCGCGTTTGCTCGCTTCATGATGTCCTGCCTCAAATATTGCTTCTGGTGCCTGGAACGGTTCATCAAGTTCCTCAACAGAAACGCGTACATCATGGTGAGTGACAGGATTTTATTTTTTTTTCCTCTCTGTGGGCGACGTATTTAAACAGCCAACTAACAGGACGTCTTCTCAACAGATAGCAATATATGGAAAGAGCTTCTGCACCTCCTCCAAGGATGCTTTCTTCCTCTTATTGAGGAACGTTGTTCGGTAAGAATTTTTCTTTTTTCTTTGAGTACAGATTCACTTAATCGAGCCAAGAAAGAAGGGGGGGGGGAGCTGAGGAGACAGCAGTTAGTGGGAAATGTGCTGCAATTTTAGCGCTCATAATTTAAATATGCATCCATAGCTCAAGACACAAAGTAGTGGACAGACAGAACTGATAAGTTTAGTCATGCCATGAGAGAAGATCAAAAGTTGTTGTTGCATTGGCCAGGAATCGAACCCGGGTCTCCCGCGTTTCCTACATTTGGTGGGTGTGACTCATTTTTGATGACACCTTCTTCCGTAATTTCGGACAAAAAAAAAACGTTCTTGATTCATGCCATGGAAGAAACAGCAAAAAAAAAAAAAATCTGGTTGCATTGGCCGGGAATCGAACCCGGGCCTCCCGCGTGGCAGGCGAGAACTCTACCACTGAACCACCAATGCTCACAGCAATGTGACCTTGAGCGGATGAGCAACCAGGGCAGAACACGCTGTGTGTGATTTTTGCTGCTCATGACTTCAATTTTTGGTCACGGCTTAAGAAGTCACATTACCCAGGTCAAGGACAAAAACAGAACTGAAATTTAAAGTGATGAAAAAAATGTAAAATTAAGTTGCATTGGCCGGGAATCGAACCCGGGCCTCCCGCGTGGCAGGCGAGAATTCTACCACTGAACCACCAATGCGGCCGATCGGTCAACGTACAATTGTGTCTAAAGCCTGACCAGTTCACCTCGGTCTGTTTCCTGATTCTGGTGCGTGCGACTTGTGTTTGATGACACCTTAGTCCGTAGTTTCATACAAAAAAAAAAAAAAAAACGTTCTTGATTCATGCCATGAGAGAAACACAGCGAAAATAGTTTGAGTTGCATTGGCCGGGAATCGAACCCGGGCCTCCCGCGTGGCAGGCGAGAATTCTACCACTGAACCACCAATGCTCACGAGGGATGTGACGTCTATACTGAAAATCGACCAAGAACTCATAGTTCAGCGGTGGAATGATGCAAAAGAGTTTGCATTGGCCGGGAATCGAACCCGGGCCTCCCGCGTGGCAGGCGAGAATTCTACCACTGAACCACCAATGCCTATTTGCATAAACGTTGAATGGGTCAATCGTGCTTTAACGTTTTTCTGGCAATCAAAACCATAAGATGGGCAAAGGAAAGACCATGAAAACATGTGCATTGGCCGGGAATCGAACCCGGGCCTCCCGCGTGGCAGGCGAGAATTCTACCACTGAACCACCAATGCTGACAATGACATTTCCGTGGTTGTTGTAAGTGGTCAGGGTGCTATCACAGCCAACGTGTATTATGAACACAATTGATCACCATTTTAACATGATTTAATAATTAGACTGCTGCGGAATTTTTGAATATGCTTGCTTACTTGTCCAAGTTTGAAAGACATTTTTCCAGAATTTCCGGTCAAGCCTGTTTTTTTTTTTTTTTTTTTTTTTCTTTTTGGCGTGCACTTGCTTGCAGCGTCGCCGTCCTGGACAAGGTGACGGACTTTCTTCTGTTCTTGGGCAAACTCCTCATCGCGGGAAGCGTCGGTGAGTCGTCGCGATCGAATTTGCCGTCGACTCGTGTTTTGCCGATCGACTCAAACGCGTCCTTCTCCTCTCGGATTTCACGGGCGTCAGGCGTGCTGGCGTTTTTCTTCTTCACCCGCAAAATCCCGCTGGTCGAAGGGGAGGCGCCCTCCCTCAACTTCTACTGGATCCCTCTTGTGGTGAGGAATGGCGCTGCACCAAAAGTGGGCGTGTCCTGCATGCCCAAGACACAAATAGATACTTTTCACTGACGTCACGCCGACCACGTGTTTGTTTATTTTGGACGGCAAGATGTGTCTACATATCATGACTAGGAAGCGATAAATGTTTACTGTAATGTTTTGGCTACGGTTATCGTTTGCTCTTTTATCGTGAAAGTCCTTTGACAAACGAACGCTGTAACCAGAAGTTATTGAGGCACTTGTGCCGGCGTGAGGAATAAAGAAAGAAGCCACATGTGAAACTGAGCATTGTGTCGACATCAGCGGGGCGCGACGAGACAGGACGATGAGGACGGGAGCGAGAGAGGTTGGACTCTCGTCTACGTTATTCAAGAACACGACAGCAATATCGTAACATGGTGTCAGAGTAAAAGATAAAAAAACGAACCCACGGGGGAAAAAATGAACGAAGACGACGACGGTGTTCCAACTCTCCCAATTTACCAGATGCCTAGCGGAGATTCAAGCAACACGCCGAACTCATGTTCACAGCACCGCTTAAAAACAGACCTAAGAGGAAAAGTGCACTTTCCTCCTGCTGTGGATCGGCGAAAAAAGACAGGATGACGAAGATAAGTTGCTAAAAACCTATTCCGAAAAATTTTCTGATTCCCTCATTTGAGCACTTTGCGACAGAACTCAAGCTGTTGGCAAAAGCGGAAATCCACTGGTTTGCATGAACAATGTATCCAATAGGTCATGTCATATGTACTCTCTTTTGACAATGTGACGTTAAATCCTCTCTCATTTAACAGCGTTTTGAGAAGATTTCTATCGACAGTTACGAATTTTCAGGGGCGCTGCCATTTTCGCGAGTCACCGCTGCTCGGCTGTAAATAATGTTGAATATTCAGATGGTTCTTCGGGCGGAATGACACGGAGTCTGACAAGCTCACGGCCCCGCCATGTGGCGGAGCCGTGAGCTCGCTACCCTGGCTGAACGAGCTCCTAGCTCGGCGAGAAGCGAGCTCACGGCTCCGCCGCTCAGCGGAGGGAGCTCCCCAGCCGAGCAAGCTCTGCATGGAAGTATTCCTCTGTCTTCCCGATCAACTGACACTGCTATGTCTTCATCAGATGAAGATAAATCTGAGAAATCAGCGCTGGGCATAAATGGCGTCCCACGTCATCCAGCCTTTGGTGCGGCACCTCATACGTCACATCCGCGCGCGTAGGTGTTGTGACTCGCCAAAATGGCGGCGCCCCTCAACAGTCGTAATTGTCAATAAAAATCTTCTCAAAACACTGTTAAATGAGAGAGGATTTAACATCACGTTGTCAAGATAGAGTACATATTACATGACTTATTGGATACATTGTGCATGCAAACCAGTGGATTTCCCCTTTAAAGATTGTAACTACACAAGCAGCGATGAGATGGTGAGAGAACGCATACTTTTCGCGACCAACTCACCGAGCGTGCGCGAAAAGTGACTCAGCCGCTCACGCTCGAAAAAAAAAAAAGCGATCGGCTTAGCCCGCTCCCACCAGTTAGCAAACGTGCAGCTAAAGGCTATGGCTAGCGACAGCCACGAGGTTCACGTTATCCACCGCAAACCTGGAAAGCAAAGTTTCACTGCGGGTGCGAGACTTCCGTAAAGATATGAAACAAGTGTGGAGGTAATTTAGCTGAATGCCCAGCAAAAAGTCAACAATCCCTGAAATGTCAGACCCCTTTTTCTGTCCGTTCTTGCAACCATAAGCAACACAATGAAGTACCACGATGAAAAGGCCGCAACACGCTTATAAGCAAGCCAATGTTCACAAAAAAGATCACTAAAACACGCGAGCTGTAATGTAGTTTTGCCATCCAGTGGCCGTGGTAAACAAAAAATGTCATGTGACTCATAATGTCACGTGAAAAGTATCTATTACCACATTGAAACTGATCGTTTATTGTGTCTTATATTTGTGTTTCAGTGGAAAAATGACAACAATGCAGAGATTCATGTTCATCTTAATAAATGCGACATTTGCCATATCGCGACATTTCGGTTATTATTTTTTTGTATATATTTTAAAAATACAACTTTTTGCCCCTTTTGGTATTGCAGTCGGTGATTTTGGGGTCCTACCTGGTGGCACATGGCTTTTTTAGCGTCTACTCCATGTGCGTGGACACGTTATTCCTGTGCTTTTGTAAGTAACCTTTTATTTATTTCGTTTTTTAATAACATTCAGTGACACTGATCACCATCGCTGACGTTTAAAACGTGAATATTTTCATTCTCGAAAGAAGAGATGATGACAACTGAAAAGTGTTTGAGGTGGCTGAGCATTGGCATAATAACCCCAACCCTTTGCATGTTCTGTTGCAAATATGCATTTCCCCACTGAGCTTCTTACCGTACTTTGCTTCTCATTTGCGCCGCGCCGTCAGGCGAAGACCTGGAGAGGAACGACGGTTCCCAGTCCAGACCCTACTACATGTCTCCCGAACTGTGCAAGATCCTGCACATAGAGGACAACGAAAACGCTTCCCAGTGAGCGAAACGTTCCGACGAACTCTCGGCTGACGCGAACTTTCCTTCATATCCGCCCAACTGGGACGACGAGAACTTTTTTTTCCTAACGCTTCTTCAAGCAAGTTCAACTCCTTTCTCACTTTCAAATGTTCTTCCTTTTTTCTCTTTCCTGCATTTTTCTGCCTTACTGAGTCCAATCACTTGCCACAATGATGATTATAAAGACAAAAAAAAAAAAATAAAAATAAAAATGAGGACCTACACGGACGGGGCTCCCTGCAGGAAACGGCAATCACCATATTAAAAGTAAAAAGTGATGCGTCACTTTGTTCTTCTGGTGTAATATCACGTTTTGTATGCACTTTCACATCTGCAACATTACAGTGCGAGTTACATAGAAAGTCAACGGAGGCCCGTTAAAATAGCTGGCGGGGGATTGTCTAGGGTGCTCATGCGACCTGAAACATGTGCAATCCAACTGAAAAACAACCACACCACGATTTGAATTTGAAAAATAATGTGAAACAGGATTTGAATTAGAAATGTAAAGTGATCCCATTTGTAATAGTTCCTACAATTCGCTGTCTAAAATTCACCGTCTGTGCCACCAGGCAGAACAGCCAGCCAATCGCAGTTACGCTTTCTGAGTCAGGTGACGTCACATACTAAAAAAAGCGTAACTGCGATCGGCTGGCTGTTCTGCCTGGTGGCACAGACGGTGAATTTTAGACAGCGAATTGTAGGAACTATTGAAAATGGGATCACTTTACATTCCAAATTCAAATCCTGGTGGCACTAATCTACTTCCATACCTCTTCACCTCAAACATCAACAAGGAAGTGAATACGACGCCGAATTACGTGATTGGTCAAATTTGTGGGAGCGCCGCAGGGATCGGAGAAAATTGCAGTGCCTCGGAGAATGCACAAGGGCTGGTTAATGCATAGTTTTAACGCAAATTTACTGGAAGTACTGATGTACTGGATATTCAAACAATATTGAATAAGCCAAAGGTTCTCTTAACTTTTTCGGGCGTGCAACGGTTTTTGGAGATTGATTTTTTTTTTTTTTTTATCTGCTGGGGTTGCTCTAGCAGTGCAAATTGCAAAAGTAAGGCAGGTAATAGCACGGAAAATTGTAAACCGTAAGGGAGGGTAATTCAAAAATTGTCGGGGGGGGGGGGGGGGGGTTGAAACAAGGCGTGCCCCTCTGGTCAGGAATAAGAAAGGGTATAGATTGAATACGCGGTTCTCGAACGTCTTCGTACTCCAACAAATCGGTTTTCGGACGAAAATTTTGATTTTTTTCTGCTTCTGTTTTCAAACGAAAATCGGTACTCAAACGCGTGCGACAAAACCTGGAAATAACATAACGCGCGCTGCCCGACCAGCTGATCCACGACGCGCGTTGTTATTGTGTATAACGTGGGAAATATCGATTCGGTTTTCTCGAACTGCCTTCTGGAACGGATTGTGGTCGAGAACCGAGGTTGTACTGTACTGCCAACAACTGATTGTGGGGTTGGTTCCCTTAAAGAAAGAAAATTTAAAAAAAAAAAGAACGGGGGGGGGGGGGATCTAAGGAGGTTATTTTAAAAAAACTGCAAATAGGTGAATTTGCAGTTTTCAAACTGGAAGGTTGACTGTATGTAAATAACACTTTCGAACATTTTTTTTTACTATAACTCTAAAGGTTTCAAGACAAGGAGGATATTGTTGTTTTTTTTTAAATCACATTTCCACCTACAATGTGTCTCTTTTTTTCAGTTCCGTTGTACATGTTTGAATTGTCAATCCTCCCCAACAGCCTTGAAAAAGCTGTTGTTGACCTCCTATCCGTATCTACTTGGTGTGTGTCTAGCATGATTCCTTTAATGGCTGTGAATGTTTGCCATGATGTGGCTTTCTTCCACCATCCTTATACTCACATTCACACACATGAAAAAAAAATCTGTATTATTTAACAAATCGTGACATCAATGCACATGCCCACAATGTTCATATATGTACTGAACTGTAAAGCAGACTTGGTGGGAGCTGAAGACTTGATGACAGGGTGGGTTGATAGTTGATATTGATTTTTATGTGCCTAGGTTTTGAGATACAGGGTGGGGGGAACAAAAAAATAAAAAAAAAAAAGAGGAAATTGTTAGTCTTCTGCAGTTTTAGAGGTAACTCCAGAAACTTTTTGTGATACAGTTTCTAAAAGGATGTCAAAGCCATTTTTATTACTTTTTTTTAATTGTTGGGTGGTTTAGATGTAGTGCTGTTTTAACGCTAGGTCTAATTGACATCTGTCTGGAGGTTATTCGGTCTTCTTTTTGCATAGAGGAATTTTTTTAAAATCAATGAAACCCAATAACTATGTGAGTCCTTTTTTTAAAAATAAAATTGAATGCTTTAAAATCTGTCGTGTGGTGGTAACTGCAACACGCTTGCCTGTGCTGCTCCTCTCGTATACACAAAGTGAGATTTGGACGCCAACGACGGTGACCTGCAAAGGGATGAAGGACCGCACCATTTTTGGCAATCATAAGAACACAATTCACAGAAACTTTACCTGATTGGCCGCTGGGTGATGCAGGTGAGCCTGGAGCCCACAAAAGTATCTCGTTAACCGCTCAGGCTGACGCCAACGAATGTTACACAGCTTTCAGAAAAGCTCTTCAATTTATTCACAATTTTGCTTTAAAACATTTCATTCAAACATTTCACACCCACCAGCATTACAAATATATAAGTGCGCTGTGCTATTTAAGAACATACAATAAACTGAACGAGGTCAAACCAACAATAAGCACATCTTGACAGACCGATTCTGCCTAGTGTCAGAGTAAAGCACCAAAACAAACCCCAGAATGTCAATACCCGTGATTTTAAAAAAACAAACTATGATTGATGATTCAAATTCTGGTATTTGGATTATAATATGTAGGAATTAGCTCAATCTTGCACGGCACGCTTGAATAAAAATGCTGGTGTTCATTTGACATTAGCAGCGCAACATGATGGATGCCGGATTTTTGGTCTCCTGATTGTTCGGCAGTCATTAGACTTCACGTGATCCACTTTTATTTTGCTAAGCATCGCTCCATACATAAGTACAATAACTTAGTGGCCAACGTGAAAGTCTGAGCGCTTCCCCGTGCTGAAAAGTCCCCTTGGGATTCATGCGCGAAGAATTTTTTGAATTTTTCTACTTCTGTGCCATTCTGAAAGTTCCCTATCCATTCTTCAGCATGTTCATTTTCGCATTTAGAAAAACTCCCAAAAATTCTACGCGCATGCGCATGAACCTGAAGAAGACCTTTCAGCACTGGGAGCGCTCAGACCGTCACACAGGCACCAAATCTACCTCGTGTCACCGTGTACCTAAAGCGAGCTTGGACATCCCTGTTAACTATTAAAATGGTCGTAGAGTCCATTCAAGTCAGCGTGGGAAACATTCCAGAGATTCTGGCTAATGTCAGATAAGTCAGGCAGGCCCGCAGTCGGCCTCGTCCTTCACCCGACCTCCAGGTGCTGACGTGGTTAAGGTCACTTGAGGGTGGATTGGTCCCTTAGCCCAGTGATTCCCAACTACTAAAGCCGCGCGAGCGTGTCGCGGGAAACGATCACCAAATTGTACCTAGCCCTACCACAAATACAAGAAATCCAACTCGCTAAAAATGTTTATTATTACCTGTAGATACCACAATTTGGTGGTTAACCACTATTTTTATCTAAATGAAACTCCTCAACTCAGTCAACAGTTCCTTGGGCACAAAGATGCCACCAAAGCAATGCTTTATGAATTTTTCAGCTAGCGACAGCTGATATGCGAATGCCGGACGGTTCAGAAATGAATTGGAGCTTCACGTTAAAATTGTTGGTGTACTACGTGGTTCTTTGAGTAAAAAAAAATGTGCCTTGACTCAATACAGCTTGGGAACCACAGTCTTAGCTGAACAAGGGGAGGCACGAGGCTCCGAGCGCCTCTACTTGGAGGTGGCGCTGGGCACGCTGATGGAGAGCGCCCGGCGAGGGGCGTTGGACACTTGCCGCTGTTGGGACAAGAAGGACTGGCCGGGGGGCAGCGCGGGGCCGGCGCGGCCGCCGAGACGGGACTCGATGGCCAGCTTCTGAAAGGTCAGACTCTGAGAGCAGACAAGCGCGTTCCGGCGTCACGTCGGCGTGGACGGCGGCTTCCCAATCGCGTCTTTGCCCTTACCTTGTTGTACCAAGCCGAGACGATCAGCTTCTCCTCGTACTCGCGCAGTCGGGCCTGCTCGCACTGACGCTGGAGGGCGGGATTGGACGCGTTTTAACAAGTGCTACACTTTGGGTTTTTAGCTGACGTGAGAGAATGACGGTGATTGTATGAAGAGCAAGAGTAAATGTGCCAAAGAAGACGATCGCCTCACCTTACTTACCTTACTTGGAATATCCAAGTACCACAATTATGACCAACATTGAAATACAATAAGATAGCAGGCCTAAATCTTCCTCAAAAACAGGACATTATAGCCGTAAAAAGTTACAGTATATTATTAGTTTAGTAAGTTAAACATTAACGTTGTGCTTATAGTAATTTTTTCCCCTTTATCTATTTATTTATTTTTTCCAGAAAACCTTCCCAATAAATGAAATTGGCGAAGCAGCAACTAATTGTTTTTGTCGTTACATTAATGTGTAAATTACTTCTAAGCAATTCAATCTCAACGTGATAATTCTATTTTATTCATACACATGAGGTGAACAAACACACACTCTGCACAAGCACGTCTACCGTAGGCTGCTTGAGTGGCATGGACAACAGCCCATGGTGCGAGCCTTTAGCACTGGCACTGTTCTACACACTGCCAGTCCTGGAGATGAAGTCAGCAAAAAAACATGATGGGAACCCAGAATTTATTGCGGTGGTGTTTTTAACTACAGTACTCGAGTTCAAAAATAAATAAATAAAAAATAATTAAGGTAAATGTTCCTCTTTGCTTGCTTTTTTTTATCTGCGTGCATTAGCTCTTAGCGGGGCTTAATTTGGTATTTTTTAATTTATTTTAAAAAACTGAGTGTGGCTTGTGTTTTTAACAGCTGCTTCTGGTCATGTTTTGTATCCTTAAGCAATTTGGTGACTTACCGAATGTATGAGTTGACATTATTCAGTCAGTTTTGTTCTTCTGATAAGAGCCCAATTTACATTAATATACTGTATGGCTAGAAACTGCACTCCATGGATCAAAAAAAATAAATAAATTCACTGAATCTGGCATACATGAACCAAACTATAGAAGAATTACTGTACAATTCAACTGGACTAGGGGGGAAAAAAAGCTCCTAGCCATTGTAAGATTTTCCACAGTATGAATATTTAATTCAGTGATTTGTTCAACGTACCACGAGAGGTACGAGTACCACACTGAGAATCACTGCTGTAAGGACAAACTGGAACTACACCTCCAACCCCACAAGACTCAAATCACTCCTTAGTATGAAGCATATTGTGTATGTCAGAATATTGAATGCACAGAAATTCATCTATGCTAGTACCGTTTCAAATGGTTACAGTTTTGCTCTCACCAAATGTGATGGCAAGAGTTCAAAGGTCACACAGTGCAGAATTACCTCAAGGTTGAGGATTTGCTTGTCGCGCTCTGCCAGCTGGTTCCTCAGCGCGTGGATCTCAGCGGTGGCGGGGTTCAATTTCGGGTCCAGAGCTCGGATCACCTGCAGTCAAAGACGCAAAAAGTCTCGACAGCCGCGACTTCTTCACTGGGGCACCAAAGAGAGCGGTGCATCCAAACGACTCACATTGCGAGCTTTCTCCAGGTACATTTTGTACCTTTCCTCCATGGCCCTCATGTCGTCATCCTTCTTCTTCAGTGCAGCCATGAGCTCATCCACCTTTAGCGCTACAATGCCCAAAAAATGCACTCAGAAGCGGAAGCCCTGTGGCAGTGAGGCCGTGTGTCGGCGTGGCGCTCACAGTTCTGAGTGTTGTCGGGTTGCAGGTCCTCCAGGAGTTCTTTCTTCTTCAGGATTTCATCCTGAGCCTCATTCAGCTGGACCCTGAGGAAACATGTCCGCTTACACTAAAACCAGGAAGCATGAACAGCACTTCACTTTTTCCTTCTTGTTGTTCCAAACGGAAACACAAAAATCATTTTTCCCCTCAAAATTTGATACACGAGATCCTATAATTGAATGATCTTTTTAATGATTACTTCTAAAAATGGAACAAAACAATTAGCGAGGTGCATACCTTGCCAAATTCTGTCATATGATCAAAATGTACCTCAGGTGGACCCCAATTAAGAAACATAAGCGATCATCAGTGGAAACAAGACGTGCCTGAACTCCATTTTAACCTTCATCCAAAAGGCTGTCAATGCTTAATACTCAGCTCTATGTTATTATTATTTATAATACATTTTAGTCCAATTAAAATGTTTTAAATCAAATCGTATTTTTAAAAATGGGTATAAGGAATAAGCCTGTAACAAAAACATCTAAAAAGTATTCATACAGCTTCACATTTGTTTTTGTTTCCTTATGGGGTTTGTGTGTAGAATTAAAATTGATGGTGTAAACCAAAATGTGGAAACTGGGAAGCACTAAATAATTTGCAGATGCAGTTTGTACCAGTGGCACATAACTTAGTAATAACACAAAATAGTAATAACGCACGCTGACGCGATATAAGAAGCCACACAATGTTAGCACCAAATTTACAATTTTTTTTCATGCTTTTTCTTATAAAATAATTACCGTAATATGGACAGTACTACTTCTTTAAACAGATTACTTACATGTGAGCATCCAGTTTCCGCTTCAGGTTTGACTAGGAGCGGGTGAAACAAAATAAATAACAGTTAATATCAAGTGAAACACATTGAAGATGGAACTTTGTGTGAACTGACGTCATCGGGCTTGACCGCCTGACTCTGCAGTGCCTTCTGGAGGTCCTCAACCTGCTGCTGCAACTCGCTGACCCGCTGGCGACTCAATCTGCACATTGAGGGGAAAACGAGTGGATACATGCAGCAAAGAGGTTAGCGCAAGACAACAGCGTAAAGACGTAGTCAGGGAGACTCGAGCAAAGTGGGGTACACACACACACTCACACACACACTGTCTGCAAAATAAATCGGGCTAAAGGAGTATTTTCAATCGTGAGCAAAGGCCAAATTTACAGATGTCTCTAACGATTAACCTGAGCAAATGTAGGCCGGGCTGTGCAAAGACTGAGATTTTCCTCCCCGACCTGCTCCTAAAACTTTCAGGACTTTGCTGACCTTTGACGTAACAGAGGGAAATTGCTCACTATTGTTTTGCATACGCCGCTGAAAGGAAAGTGGAGCGAGCGCGGTAACCTGTTCTCAGTGTCCAGCTGACTGTGGCTCTTGTGGGCATCCTCCAGCTGAGCTTGCAGTGAGGCGATCTTCTCCCGTTCAAACTCCTCCTGCTGCACTCGCAGCATCCTGTTCTCGTGCTGAAGCCTGATAAACTTCTCTCTAGATGCGAGCAGGGGGAAAAATAGACAAATACAAATCAACAATCCGACAGGAGCCAAGTATGTCGACGCAGCCATTGTACCTGTGCTCAACGGGGATCAGTTCTGCTGCCAGGTTATCGTGGCTGGGGCTCCTGCAAGGAAGCATCCCTGCACACCAGAGAGAAAGTTAGAGCTCTTTGGAACTTGAGAGGCAGATGAACAGCATCGCAACAAGGTACAATAAAAAGGAAGGAGGGACAGTGGTGGCTTGAAATATGTACTGAATTTGATAAGCTGACCACGATCGTGAGGCAAGCACTGAAATTTAATGCTACTCATGTGTTCCTGTCTCCTGTAAAACTGCCCACACAAATTGTAACGAGTTTTTAATAAGAAAAATACCACCCTAAAGTATTGCACACAGTGAAAACAGTTACAGCTAAAAGAATGTAAAGAATTAAACAGTGTCAAAGTGCGTTTGCCTCATCTGCCAGTGGAGTGTAATGTGTAGCGGGATTTTCGAACTGTTCATGGAAAATACGACACCGACATTCCGCCGAAAAGCAAGCTGAGAATGAGAAAAGTGAACGAACTAAAATCCGAATTGGCCGCACAGCAGTCTCTTGTCACACAACATAGTTCAACAGCGAAAGCCGCCACCGAAGCATCATTCCGGGTTTGTCACATCATCGTTACTAAGAAGTCCTTCCAAGACGGAGTCTTGTTCCGGTCTTTTAAAAATAAGGCGGAAATATTATCTCTGCAGCTGTAAAGGCGCTGTGAAGCCATGGCTGATGTGTTCAAGGACATCGGAGATTGTGAGTGTTTCTCACTGCAGTTGGACGAATCCACTGACGTGAGTGACACAGTCCAGGTATGCATTGTGCATTTTCATTCCTACGGTGTTTAGTGATCAACGTGAACTCAGTTACAAAAAAATGTTCATAGTTAATTATGGTGTGTTGTGCAATATTGGCTCATGCGGTTATGCAAGGCACACAAACATGCATTTACACATAATGAATCCTCAATATACTTTAAAATAAACGTGTTTTGCATTTTTGTAGTGGGTAGATCTTTGTGGCTTGGTCATTCTATTTCATCATTGGTCATTCTTACAAAAAACAAAAAAAAAAAACGTCGAAACGACGAGATGTGCGTAGTACTGATGAATTTGAGCTGTCGCAAAAATTGTGGAACAATGTGAAGGTCTGTGACTGCCTTCCTGCTGCACTGTACCTGCTTGGGAGAGCTGGTTCTGCTGCGCTTGGGTGCACCGCAGTTCCTCATTGAGTTCCTTCAGGGAGTCTCTCTCCACAATGACGCGCTGCCAGTGGAAGGAAGGGTTACAAATGCCGCTCCCGTTTCCCATGATCCTCAGACTTTTTCCTCGCCAGTCGCACCTCTTTCTCCTTCACCACCAACTCATGTTTCTCCTCCAGCTTCTTGATCTCGAAGGCCTGGTTGTCCGCTCGCCTCGTCTCGTCCGACAACTTTCTGATGAGTTCTTGGACCTGATGGGGAGGACACGACCAGAAAAGATCCCCACAGACATCAATTAATACATTTTTTTCAATATCAAATCATCTTTAGGGTAATGTTGTAAGACAACTTTGAAATTATGTTCAAGTGTCTTGTAGTTGTAGTTTGCGATGTATCTTGTCTAGGTTAATAGATAAGTTTGCTTTCCATAGATTGATAATGATACCAGTAACATAAAAGGCGAGCAGACTATCTTAACTTGGCAGGTGATACGAGCGGACTGATAAACTACCTGGCTTCCATTTATATGACCAAATGGACAATTTATATAGTCGGCAATGATGGATTTAGTCAGCTAAAAATGCCAAGATGGCCAATTAGCATTCTTAGCTAAATCAACAACCGGGGTAGCTCATAAACCATACTACTTGTCACACATGCCTACCAGTAGGGGACGACTAGTGCAACACAGTACAGTGATGCCTTGGTTCTCGACCACAATCCATTCCAGAGAGAAGTGATTTGCTCGAAAACCAAATCCCATGACATTGAATGGAAAAAGAAATAATGTGTTCCAAGCCTAACAAAATCAGGCTTTTTAATGCATTTTTTTTTTAGCTTTTCCTGATAATAAACTGCATAGTATAAATACATGTATAGTTTAAATACTTTATATAATAAAATAATTTGAGAAATCTATTTAGTTTTTTTGCTTAAAATGTATGCTTCAGTAGTAGAGTACGCTAGGCTGGGAGTGCATTGCTATATCTGTAGCGACTCGGCCCCCAGCCTTATAAACTTCTTTTATTAATAAATGTGCAGATTAACTTTAAACAAGCAACTTGCCTCCTTTGGAGCCATGATTGGGGTTAATACGGTAGTGCTCGATAAGAAGAAAAACAACAGTCACTACCGGGACACGTCTGTGTACTGAGGCTGCATTATACAGAATAACAAAAGTGCGCTGGTTGCACTGTGCGTGTTATGTTATTTCCGAGTTTGTTTTTTTTTTTTTTTTCGGGGGGCGTTCGAATTGACAACAAAACGCGTTGTGGGTGGGTCAGCTGCTTGCGCCACGTGCATTATGTTATTTCCGGTTTTTTGGTGGCGTGGGAATTCACAACAAAGCGCGTCGTGGGTCAGCTGGTCTGGCCGCGTGCAACATTTGATTTCCGGGTTTTGTCGGGGGCGTTCGAGTACCGATTTTCGTTCGAAAACCGATTTGTTCCAAACGGGGACATTCGAGAACCAAGGCTTTACTGTAGTTCACTCAGGTTTAATTGCTTACTAGTAGTTGGAAAGAAATAAGTATGTTACTAATAAGTATGCTATTAGACACACGGTAGTCACTACAATTGCATCTTTGTTCCACTAGCGCACTGAAGTTTCTCACTAGAGAGGAAAAAGTGAGTGCCCTTTGACATGGAGCTTAAGACAGATTCAAGATATGAAATAAATGCTCAACGGCTCTTCCATAGGCAGATCTACCTGCCGCTTGTACGTTTCCAGCTGCGCCCGGGCGGCGTTGGCCTTGCGGAGCTCCTCCTCCAGGCTGACGGTGTTCTGCATGTACATTGTGTTGTTCTCCTCTAAAAGTTTCATCTGCCTCTTCAGGTCTCCCAGGTTCTCCAGCTTTCGCTTGTACGTCTCCACCGAGGCTTCCAGCATCACGACCCGGTCAGAACAATTCCTAAAGGCCAAAATGAAATGGTGATATATCACTTAAGAGGGGTACAACCATACTGATAACGGAGCTGAATTTCTGCAGTTTTACTCTATTTTACAATCAAAATGAACAAAAATCTGATTATCAAATGTCGCTCAAGATTATCGTGTGATGTAGATTGTGTTAAGTGTGACTTTACCTCCCCAATATGCTGAGGGCTGGGAATTGTAATCGTAACCAGCTACACATTTACGATAGCAAATCCTTACGAGGGTGCGTGCTCAACACCAGAGTTGAGTAAAAAAGTAAAGAGGCAAATTTCTCCCTTTATTATCATTAATACTTGTGCCACCCCTCATGTAAAGATGCAATTGTTGTTTTTATTGTGCTACTGCACGCGTGTACCCAGGTCTGACAGATTATCAACAAAATTTGAAACCCAGGCATTAAACCAGAATTGGACGTTTAAACTTGCAGAGAAACTCCAGCCTCTGACATCTTATCTTTGGGCCCCAACAAACAAACCTGAGCACGTCCAGCTCGTCTTTGAGCGATCGCGACTCCTCCGCCAGGCCGGTGAGCTCGTCGTTGCGGTGCTGGACTTCCACCAGCTGCTTCTCCAGCTCCTCGCAGTGGATCCTGTAATCGTCCTTGGCGGCTTCCAACCTGGAAAAACCAGGACAGTTCTTGAGGCCCGGCTACGGCCTCTGACTTGTGGTGGTGTAATACAGGGGGTGCTACCCACCTGAAGTTCTCCTCCTGCAACGTTTCCAGCTGCTGCTGTAACTGGCTGTGCTTCCTTCCCGACAGCGTGTTGGGATCGTCGAAGGTGTCCAGCTGATTGGCTCGGTCGGTCAGGACATCGTTCTCGGCCAGCAAGATGTTATGCTCCTCTTGGAGAATGGCCACCTGAGCAAGAAGTTCCGAGAATAGAGACGGGTTAACCTCGGAGAATCTGACTGTTCGTGGTTTTTTGCAGTGGTTAATACAAAAAGTGGAAGTTAATCCATGCACAAACACACAGTTAGTCAGCCCACATTTTTTTGGGTGGAGTAGTACAGTAAACCACTGCTATTGAGGAGGGGGCAGGGGTTGAGCGAAAAACTTGATGGAAGTTACTGAGAAGAGTCTCCAATTTATTTTTCTGACAATCCCGGCCAAAGTTAGCTCATCCCTGACATTCTAAATTGATCACTTTACTTTACTTTCTGGACACCAACCACTACTTTCTCATTAGCTAGGCCACAGGTGTCAAACTCAAGGCATGGAGGCCAAATCCGGCCCACCGTATGATTTTACGTGGCCCGCGGAGGCAAATCATGTGTATCAGCTTCCGAGATTTTTGTTCAAATCTGTACCAAAATTTTAAATTGTCGTATCATAAATGATAAGTGACATATTGCTAGCAAAAATCAACAATAGTTGAAAAAACCTTTACTCCTGATTTCAAATTCCAAAACTATTTCATAAATTTCATGTGTAAATATGATGATGAAGCAAAGGATTTTGATGCTTTCAGAACAAAAACGGCCTTCTGAGGGAAACCATAACTACAATGTGACCCGCCACAAAAAAAAGTTTGACACCTCTGAGTTAGGCCATTTGTGGCATTACATTAAGAGCACAAAAACTTCAAACGGTAAGTTTTCAAAGAAAAAAAAATACAAACAGGAAAACATCTGAAGAGGAAACCATAAATAGGGTGAGGAATATTATAGTCAAACGTGTGAAAAGTAAACCATAAATAGGCAGGGGTTCACTGTACCACCAAAAAGTAAATCACATCAAATTTATGGAATTATTGAAATTCAAACAGCACGTCGGTGAAGCATCCCCTATAGATCCATCTGTTAGTGTTAACATCTGCGCCGAGGGTTTGTTTAGTTTCGCCATAATTGGACTTACCTGGCGGCCAAAGGGGGGCCCAGGCGGGGTGGCAAAGGGGACAACTGAATCTGTCGAGAGTCCAGTTGGAGACATGAGGGGTCAAGGCCTGCTGACGACCGCGCTGTGACGGCAGAGCGCCCAGCAGACTATATAAGCTCACTGTCCTTCTGCCACAGCAGCTCCAGACAATGGCGAGATTTTGTTTTCACTAACCCGCAGACGGGTTTGTTTATCTGTGTATGCGTGTGTATGTGCACGCGCGTTTAAAGCAAGCGTGGTCACCTGCTGGTCCAACTCCTGGCAGCGTTGTGCGAGCACGTCCTTCTCTGACGAAACCTCCGCAAGCTCCTCCAAAGCTTTTCTGAGCTGGAGACACACAGAACAAGCTGAATTTGAAGCAGCCCAATAACGTGCTATTTGCAACACAATTTGATGAAATGGTGCCTAAAAGCAAGTGATGCAACAACAAAAACAAAAATGTCTGCTTCAAACCAACCAACTTCCTGTCCAAATTTGTGTTTGGACATTTTTCCACAGAAAATGGGGTAAATTTTTAAAACTTTTTAGGCAGTGATACAAAATTAATTTGTGGGGAGAGAGTTGTATTCAAGAGCCCGAGCATATACTAGACCAGGGGTGCCCAGACTTTTTTACCCCAAGATCTACTTTTCAAGCAGCCAGCCTCTCGCGAGCTCCCAAGGAGGGGGCGATGATGATGATGCTTCCAAACTTTTTTTAAGGTTAATGTTATGTTGCTTCCTATATTTAAAATACAGAATTAGCTTTTTGTGTACTGTATTGTGTGTGCTTCCATCCTGGATCAAGCTGTGCCAAGGTGGAATTTTAAAATTATACATCATCACATCCTGCACTTTCTACTTTGGCTTCAGACCAGACCTTTCCCACTCGGAAAAGGGGAAATCCCGTCCGGTTTAACCTCTTTTTCTTTGATTATTCACATACTGTGTCAGTCATTGCATCTTAAAACAACAACATTTCTTTTTTAAACTCTCTCTATTAATATCAAAAGTAAACGAGCAGTATGTCTAGCTCGTCTTTGCTCTACATTGCCCAGATTGTGTTGCTAACTAAAGCAGTGGTGGTGGACGCTGTCATTATAAAACACATTGATGGGCTGCGTAGGTACTGTAACATTTGTAATTATGAGTGCACGTCTTTAAGAGTGGGTGGGGGCGGTTAGAGAAAGTTCCGTGTGCTGCCTAAAAGAAACCAGTGGCTTCTTTTCATTTTTTACAGTATGTATGTGAATTGTGAAATTGGATGTAACAACCAGTCATCCCTCACTCATTGAATCACATTGCAAAACGCCACAAACTGAATAGCTGTGTTATACTTTCAATTTACATTGGATTTTTATTTTTTTTGCGCGCAACAGAATATCTGCGAAGAGACTGCATCAGGCGTGCACAATTGCGCACACACGCAGTTTAGAGAGAACATTGGCTAATGTCTTTTTTTTTTTTTTGAGCATGCCGTCCCGCGATCGACCAAGACTGCCTCAACGCATTGAGCACTCCTGTACTAGACATACATTCTCCCCAGAATACAAAAACCAAAATGGTGCTTCCAAGAAGGCCTTTATACCGACCTTTGTACTGACCTGCTGTTCAAGGTCCCCAGACGGTTCTGTTGCGACAGGCGTCATAGTCTCTCTATGTAATAGCTGCGTAAAAAAGAAAAAAAACAAGCTTTTCACCCAGATACACAAAGACACAAGCAGTACATGACGGCTTATGGAGCACAAACCTCCTGTATGGCCGCCATGACGACGTGTTGCACGGACTCCTCCAGCGTCATGATGATCTGGATGTATTCTGGCGGCAGGGAGATCCAAATTCAATATGTTGTTTTGCTTTTTCGTGTGGGCAGGGCTAGACGATACAGTCTAAAAATCAGATATTCTGTTTTGTTCTTCAAAATCCAAATTGTATTAACTTTGGTTCCCATTTGCCGTAAGAAAGAACTAACTTAACTTAAAAAAAAAAATTCCATTATAAGGGTACATTCCAAACCCATAGGTGAAAATCCATCAAACAGAGAGACCGTATTGAAAAAAAAAATGTTTCCTGTAATTTTAGTAGTACAAAATGTATAGAAGATTTTGTATGCATTGTAGTGTCTATGTACAAGCATGTGGTTTTAAGAGGTGGGCCTACTGGTGTGGCGTGTGAATCAATGAATTTGCGTGAGTGTGTGGCTGTGAGCTGTGGCCTACAGCAGCTCCTCTGTGAGTGGACACTACTTACTGTGTTTTACTGTCCTCATAGCATTGAATAAATACCTGAAAAGTACACTGGCCATTGTATCTCTACTTTACCACAGGCTTTAGAGCGAGTATACTGTGATCACTATAGACCACAGGTGTCAAAGTCAAGGCCCGGGGGCCAGATCCGGCCCGCCACATTATTTTATGTGGCCCGCAGAGGCAATTCTAGGGTCAACTTCTATGAGTCTTGTAAAAATCTGCAAGTAAAATTTCAAATTGTCATATATCATAAATGATAACATTGAAATATTACAAGCAATTTTGTGGGACCAAACATGAATAGTTGAAAAACTCATTTCCCAATTTCTGGATCTAACGCTAACTCATAAATTTCACGTGTATTATGACAATACTATTAAATATTTTTATGGTTTCCCTGTTATAATTGCCCTCTGAGGGAAACTGTACCTAAAATCTGGCCTGTGAAAAAAAAAAGAGTTAGACACCCCTGCTATAGACCACACATTTCCGTGATATAGCAGAGATTTCCATGATAGGCAACAAGTTTCACACAAAAGAAGTTTAAGTTGTTAAAGTTGCAAGAGAAATATTGCAATATAATGGCTCAGTCGACAACATCGACTGTGCTTTTTTTGTTCTTAGCTTCAATATGTTGGTAACCATGTTATTTGCACCGCTGTGAAGTACAGATGCTGCAAAAACATTCTGACAAATGAACTCAGATTTAGTCATTCATTGGCCAGGCCTAAGTGGAGGAACATGTGGTGAGCAACAGGGTGTGCCGCACCTTGCTTGCGTTCGCATTTGACGGCACAGCCCAGGACGAGCTGCAGCAGCCTG
Source organism: Syngnathoides biaculeatus (assembly GCF_019802595.1). Taxonomy (NCBI): domain Eukaryota; kingdom Metazoa; phylum Chordata; class Actinopteri; order Syngnathiformes; family Syngnathidae; genus Syngnathoides; species Syngnathoides biaculeatus. The sequence goes on along the minus strand of NC_084646.1, from coordinate 13,256,715 downwards.
CCCAGCTCCACAGGGTCCGAGTGCTCAGCAACCAGGGCCACGTCTGGCAGGGGGAAGCCAAATAGCCCTTGCACCAAGACCTGGTACAAAGTACAATGAGTTACACCTCGCAGAAAATAGTTCACTTTTTGCCTCGGCAGCCTGAAGACCTGGTAATATTAGCGCATACCAAACGTAATCCCATCTTTTCAGACATAATCCACACTGTTTTCTTTTTTGTGCCTCTTACTAACAACACAAACGACGCGCCACATTGGCCATGTAAACGCAACGAACAAGATAAGCATGACTTTCTAGCCTACCTCGTTGTAGTATTCTAGCACCATCTGCAGGATCTTCTTCAGGTTACTCAGCTATAGAAATGAAACACACATGCATAAGACTACTTAGTCATTCGGTAGAAGTACAGCAGAACTCCAGCTCTCAGCCACCTTAAGTTATTAACATTTGAGTAGATGGAATTTTAAGTAGGAGACAAAACATGGATGGATATTTATGTAATAGGGTGGATTTAAAGTATCCAATTCACATTTAATGCCTATAAGAGATTTTTATAATTGTTTATTTCTATGGACATGGAAGAACACGTGGATTTTTTTTTTTTAAATAGACGGTAGATGGATTAGTAAAGTCATTCATTGTTTGGCAACATTGAGTTGTTTCATCTTAACTCCATAGGTCCACACTCTGTCGTCATGGAAAGCTCTCTAAGCATTTATTTGATATCCAGGTTAAAGGTCAATGTACGAGGACACACTTTGCCATCACTAGTAAAGGACTGTGTCCAACTTGTAGGGCTGTCCACAAAATCAGTAGTGACTCCAACTGGGATTGGAGAGAGTGTGGAAAAGGGATCAGCAAATTAGAAGAAATATCATACTACTTTATTCACACAAGACCTCAAACTGCTGCCATGCTGCATTTTGCATTTTCTTCAAAATGCACAAAATGTGTGATACTTCTTAGCCTGCGTTTACAGCTACAAAAGTAGCATTTTGACTTACTGGGGATGGTTTCTGCGCATGTGCACATTTACCATCGGTGGCCTCAGCGAGGGATCCTGCTCAAAGTGAGCCATTTTAAAATAGAAAAAAAAAAAATAAACCCCAGCGGTAGAGGCGGCAGCCAAATGCGCCAGGGTACTCTCTTTCCTATTCAGCAGATAGTTTTGAAATAATCAAATTGGATTTTTCAGTTACTGTACTGGACTATGACGTCTTTATTTCGGAATAGTACATTCAGTAAAGGAGTCTATTCTGAGTCTGGAGTCCTTCGTTACCATCAATACAAATACCGTAATTTCCGACCTAAAAGCCGCGACTTTTGTCACACGCTTTCAACCCTGCGGCTTATGCAATGATGTGGCTAATTTATGTATTTTTTTTCTATTGGCCGCCATGGGCACTCGAGCAGAAAAGGTAAGAGTGAGACCAGTGGAATATACAGTATGTTTCGAGGAAGACGCAAGTTTAATGTAACTTCGTGCTTTGTGCATGAATAAAATTAGCATGAGCAGACCCTCATCATGGAAAATGCAAGAAGAAATCCATATGACGCAGCTTTCAAGTTAAAACACTTGAGCTAGCTGATAAAGAAGGAAACAGAGCTGCTCCACGTAAACTTAGCATAAATGAAAACGGCAGCGGGAAGAACTGGAGCGATGTAAAAAGACAAAAAAAAGCAGATAGCATAGCACATAGCGGACACATACACATTTGGAGGAGTCAGCATGCGGGGGTCAGAGTGCAGCGTTAAACTGGAAAAGGAAAGGCGTGATGGAGGGGTGAGCAAAAGATGGAAGAGCTCAAAGGACTTCAAGCTGCTCTCTACCTTTAGTCTCCAGTTGTCGTCCACTTCTGTCTTGATGCGAGTGAGCCATCCGTCAGTGAACCACGACGGGTCTCTGCGCGACACACATACACACCACTACATCAGCAATGAATCAGTCACTCCAGGTTTTGCTTCCGATTGCTCTTTTTGGGAACAATCTTACAAAATTATTTAAACAAAGCACCTCATGTCCATCTGTGCTGTGATGCGTTCCTCTAAGTATATAAAAAAATAGATCTTTGCACCACAACCCATGAATCTGTTTTAAACAATTCCCCGATCACGGAGAACAAAAATAATTTGCCTGTATGTGCAAAATGCATCCTGGCATTTTTGTTATTAAACATGAACATTTAATCATTTTTCTGAATGAATACTCCATTGCCACAGTCTCTGTAATTCTGGTGTCCACCTTCTAATGTGTGTGTGAGAGAGCGAGAGAAAGAGAGAGATGCTTTATCATGCGTGTATTTCCTTACATTTGGTGTAAAGCCTCTGATATGGCGGCTCCTGTAGTCAGGTCCTCTACCGTTTTGCACAGTGCAGAAGTGTTGAATGTCTGTAGCTGGAAAAGAAAAATGGAAGTTGTACCTTCTCTGCCGGTTAAACGGATTAGTGTTCTAAATTCAAACGCATGGAGATCAATAGTCTGAGTGGCTCAGGAAAGTAGTCTGATTGAACTTGAGATACCGCACACAAGTCTAGCTCAATAGGTTCTACCCCCCGCACCCCCCCCAAAAAAAAAAACTCTTGGATGGACTAAAATTGTCAAACTAAAGAATCTCACCAAATGGAGGGCAAACGTTACATTTCAGTGTTCTCACCAAACAGGTCGGCTCTTAAAAACCTGTTGACCGTGGAAATATTGGCGTCATTCAGCCCAAAAGTTGCAAAGTTTAAAACGCTCCATCAATCATCCCCAAAAATCTGACTGACTTGAAATTCCTCACACCACTTTACTGTACTTCAATTCCTTTGACAAAAAATTTGAATCTCAGATTTTCCATCAGTTAAGTCAAGGTCAAAATTTATATTTGACAGAACAAGTGCCTCACCAAAAACATGACATTAACTTGGAATGTCTCACATCAGTTTAGCTCCATTTACTCCACAAATAAACATTCCACCATTTAACCAGATGGCTGGTTACTTTGATCAAGTTACATTTGGCAGGCGAAGAGTTCCCTAAAATTTATTACTCCGATTTTGTTCAATTTCACATTTGCTGGAAGGGCTGTGAATAAAATTAAAAGGTTGCACGTGATATACACAAAGTGCAGTACATCACCTAAGAAATTTGAAATTTTTCACACTAATTTTAATTAGTAGAAAATAAAGTAAAAATGTAGTAGACTGCTAATTTTCCGCTGCAAAAAAAAAAAAAAAAAAAAAACAACGAAAAAAAACAAGCTATGGAAGTTCAAAAGTGACACTTGATAGACCAAGCCAAACAAAGCCTATCAAACCCATTAATGAAATAATGACTTAATGGGATGAACGTGGTTGTTCGTCTGCCCGGTTAAACGGATTAGTGTTCTAAATGTGGGGGAGGTGGGATATCGTCTCGGGGGGCTCCGAACTGGCAACCTCTGTTTACATTAGCAGTGGCAATTGCGCGACCTCCCTGGTAACGAAATAGAAACCCGAAGCCACAATAAGTTAATTACACTTCGAATCAAAACACGGGCTTACATTTTGTATTGTATGCAAATATCTGTCGCTTATCGACTTTAGTTACGTGTTTCGCCACCGAACAGGTGCCGCTTGGCATCGACTCGTTTCCGTATGTCACACCGCGCCGTAAAGGTGCCCGGCGAAGGCAAACATCTAAACTCACCCATTTTACGAGGCTCTCCACCAAAACAGTTTTGTTCTCGTCCATTTGTCCCGGGCTCGACAGATAAAAAGCTCAATCCTACCTGACCGTCCGCTAGGTTCTCCCCCCTTTTTTCCCACCCGTGTTGGACCTCACCTGCTGTTGCGAGGTAAATCCTTAACGTCAATTACGTAGTAGTAGTGTCCATAATGGTCGCTACGCCACTAAACGGCGTAAAAGTGAAGGCGGATAGCATATCGGCTCTTCATCTTAATTTTTTTAAGGTATCCTCGCGCTAGCAGCGTTTCCAATCAGCGTCGGAATACGCGGAAGTGACGGGAACGCAAGCCAATCGCGAAAGGCTTTTTTTTTCTTGATAACGCCTTCATTTAAAGGACCAGGACAAACTTTGGCTGGAAGGGAAGCTTTGCTGCATAGGTAGAAAAACTTTTAATAAAAGAAAGTTCCATCTCCATTTTAACTATGCATCCATCCATTTTTTAGCCGCTTATCCTCACCAGCGTCGCGGGGAGTGCTGGAGCCTATACCAGCTGTCAACGGCCAGGAGGCGTGGTACACCCTGAACTGGTTGCCAGTCAACAGTAGAATATAAAAAAGGATAATAAAATCTATTAAAAGGTGGTATGGTGGGTAACTGGTTAGCTGCTAACCATTAGCAATCTCCATCTCCTTTACCCCGTCCATCCATCCATTTTTTTCGCTTATCCTTATGAGGGTCGCAGGGAGTGCTGGAGCCTACCCCAGATAGGTACACCCTGAACTGGTTGCCAGCCAATCGCAGGCCAAATGGAGACAGTCACAATCACACCTCGGGGCAATTTAGTGTCAAATTAATGTTGCATGTTTTTCAGATGTGGGAGGAAACCGGAGTGCCCGGAGAAAAACCACGCAGGCACGGGGAGAACATGCAAACTCTACACAGGCGGCTCCGGGATCAAATCCGGGTCCTCAGAACTGTGAGGCCAATGCTTTACCAGCTGACCCACCGCGCAGCCCCAATTTTAACTAATCCTGAAAATGTTTTTTTAAAGTAAGTAGCCTACTTTGAGTTTTGTGTACAGTATATAACACTGAAACCAGAGTGATAATTCATCTATGCAATTTAATAAATTGGAATCACGTGTCTTACATGAGTTACTTCCACTTAATTAATGTAATATAACCAATACTGTATGTAATTTTATTTTAATGTAAGTACACAAGCTGCATTAAAGTCATTCTGTGGCTTGTGTGTGTGTGTGTGTGTGTGTGTGTGGTGTGTGTGGTGTGTGTGTGTGTGTGTGCGTGCGTGCGTATTTGGTGGTTGTGGGGACTCATAAAGCCGTAAAGATAAGTTAACCGCGCTGTCATAAACCTGCACTAGGTTTGGATATTTTTTTTTTTTTTTTCGTTTATAAAGTTACATTTGATGGGCCAAGAATCTCACCAAACCAGTGCAGTGCATCTTGAAAACCAGTCAACACCGGAGCCACTCCAGGCCACACAATCTTCCCAAATGGAGTTTTACTGTTAAGCTTCAAATTTATATTTAATAGGTGAAAAAAAGCCTTCCCGATAAAGTCTGCCTGACTTTTACTTCTCTGGTGGCGTTCACATTCATCGTGGGCGACGGCTCGGCTTTTTCCTCTCTCTCGAGACCCCACCCGCCCCCAGACTGCGTGCTATTTTTAGATGACCTCTTGACTCATGTAAAGTTTCTATGTGAAATGTGAGGCGTGGGGGCCGGAAGCGGTCAATATTTGCTACAACCCCCACAGGACTTGAAATTTCTCACACACGTCCACCTCGACGGGCTCTATAGAAACAAAACAAAACATTTCAAAAAACTCACATGGAACATTTCATAGGTCAAGTGTCTAATCATCAAATTGAATTGATTTGAAATTTCTCACACGAGACCGGCTCAGTCCGCCGTTCCAAAAGTCAGGTATAGAAGATGGAATTTCACAAGATGGAACAGATGTTTACTGAGATTTAAGTCACAGTCACCGGACACCGTTTGAGCGACTTGAAATTTCTCATGTCACTTATTTGCATTCACGTCAGCGGTGTCACGATGAGGTGCCGTAGTGTGGTGCGTTTGGTAAATAATTGAATAGCTCAGTTCTAGCCTACTTTTAAGTGGGTGTGCAGCACAGTCGCGTGACCCACGTTACGGGTCTTTTTTTTTTTTTAATAGTTTAAGGAAATTTTTTACCACGCTAATTTCCTCATCTGACCGGCGGCGTCGAAATGAGTTCAAGGGGTTACTGTGGTTGATGATTAACAAGCAGATGTTATTTAGGCCTCGCCGTCGTGCTGGCAGGGCGCATTTCGCTTCCTCCTTCCTCGGCGGCCTGCTTCAGCTCGATTCCGAACGCTCGGCGCATCTCCGAGCCCAGGTCAGGTCACGCATTTTGCGACTCTTTTCCTTTTAAAGTGGGGTGACGGTGTGCTTTAAACTAAAAATTTACTTAATTTTTGGGGGGAAGTTATTGCAACCTGCAGTATATCATACAGTGTATCATGTACCACAAGTGTGCAGTAGATCAAGTGAATCATATACAGTATTTGTATAAATATTAACATGTTACTATTTCAATATTCACATTTTTTCACAACACAAAATTATGTACTATTTGCACATTTCAACTGTATTATTTTTTATTATATTTCTTGTATTTTTTTGTTCTAATTTCAAATGTATTTTCTTGCATCTTAAAAGTCATTTGGAATGGCATTGTGTTTAAAGTTACCTAAAATAATAATTTTACAGAATACAGTGGATAGATTATTGAATATAATAAAATTTGCATTTTATTAAATTATATATATATATATATATATATATATATATATATATATATATATATATATATTACAAAATAATCGTTATTGTTGTTCAAACAATTCCTTCAAATTGTGGCTTGCCTTTTATTCTTCAACTTTTTGTTTACACACACATTACAATAATGCAGTAGTATAAAATGTGTGGATCAAATTAAAACGTGCATAAATGGCAATCCAAAAATATTATTTGTATCACGGCTGGATGAAGCGTGGGGCGATTGGTCATGCCTGATCCCCAATCCGTAGGCGAGATTAATCGACCCACACTTAATGCAAGTGTAACAAAAAAATGATTTTCATTTATTTATTTATTTTTGTCGATGAAGCAGAACGGGAGTGGAGAGTTTTTATGAAGGGACTTCGACCACAGAAAACGCCTGCAAATCTTTAGCAATAAAATCTCCTGCTACATGCCCCCGACCCTCCACCTGCCCCCATTCCCTTGGGTAAATGGCACAGTAGTACTTTTTAAAATGTATTCTCAATCACTTGTTTTGCTGTTGTTACCTTTTCGAGTACCTCGATTATTGTGTGTCCAGCACTTTTTGTTGTTGTTGAGCTTTTTAAACCATTCCAACTTCAAAATGTTCATCACATTTCCAGTTTATTTGTAATAAACCCCCCAAATTTGGTGATAATTGACATATTTACCACCACCTTCCTCATTTTTTGACAGATTGAAACCATTTCCACATTTAAAAGTAGAATTTATATAGAACATCATGCATAATTTCCCACATCTGCAGCAAAATTGTCAAATCAATTTTGAGAATTTAACTCCTGTTTCCACCAACTCCACACTTCACCATAGAGAAATTCTCAATTTAAGAGACATTGAGTATATGTATATAATATATTATTTAATAGTATATATATATAATATTTGCCTCCATTCCACATTTCAATAAATCCCACAGCATTTGACTTCTTCAGCTTTTGCAATATTCACATGCAGTTCCCGCAAAAATGATATACGTTATTTCAAAATCCTCGGTGGTGATGTTCCCAAACTGAGTGGGACTTTCAAACAGATAGTAGTCCACGACTATTTACGCTCCCAGGGCGTCTTATCACAGTCATGAGATTTGAGAGGGCACGTGTTTATCTTGGCATCCGCTCACATTCCAGGTGGTGTCGTCTTCCTTCTCAAGGTCCAGCGGGTCAGGGTCACCTGAGCTTGGCCCGAGACCAGACACCGGCCCCGCGGCCGCCGCCCGTGTCCGGCATGGTGAGAAAGCTCATTTCATTTTGACTTCCTGTTTATTTTTGTTTGTTGTCATGTTTTAGCTTTAGTTTAACTTTTTTTGTTCTACTATCACAACATTGCATTGCAGTCTAAATATGTTCGGATTAATCATACAATGTTCAGCAGCAGTTTTTAAAATACATTACTTGAGGCAAATGAATTCTCAACAATAAATCAATAACCTATTTGAGGCTGGAGATTTATTCAAGTGGATAATGCATTTTACTGTTGGATTTACATCAATCTATCCATTTTCTGAGCCGCTTATCCTCACAAGGGTTGGGGGGAGTGCTGGAGCCTATCCCAGCTCTCTTTGGGCAGGGGGCGGAGTACACCCTGAACTGGTTGCCAGCCAATTGCAGGGCACATCGAGTTTCCAATGAATGCATGTCTTTGGGATGCGGGAAGAAACCGGAGTGCCCGGAGAAAACTCACGCAGGCACGGGGTGAACATGCAAACTCCACACAGGCGAGGCCGGGATTCAAACCTGTCCTCAGAACGGACAGACTAGCGCTGTAACCAGTTGCTCCACCGTTCCACCTATATTTGCATACATTTAGCAAACTATATGATTGCAAGAATTCAGGCTGTAAAAAGCACTCCAAGATAATACCAACAGTCCCATTTTTTTTCGTGCCCCATCGACTTCCTGCTTGCTATCCTTTTATTGTGTTTCGGCGCAGGAATGTTCGGAGTGGCGTCCGTCGACGACCCAGCGAGAGCGACACTGCCCAGTGTGCCTGCAGGCGGCCATCTTCCCCGTTCAGACCAACTGCGGGCATTTATTCTGCGGTACAAGCACGCACGCACCCATGCGCACAAGCACTCCTTATGCCAGCATTGCGTTTGTTATCTTTTATTTTGGATGTTAAAAACAAAAAGACAAAGTCTTGCCTATTTTTTATACTACAATATTTCAATTCATATTTTTCTAATACCAGTATTAATCTGGGCGGCACGGTGGAGCAGCTGGTAAAGCGTTGGCCAGACAGTTCTGAGGTCCCGGGTTCAATAACGGACCCGCCTGTGTGGAGTTTGCATGTTCTCCCTGTGCCTGCGTGGGTTTTCTCCGGGCACTCCGGTTTCCTCCCACATCCCAAAAACATGCAACATTAAGTGGAGACTCTAAATTGTCCATAGGTGTGATTGTGAGTGTGGTTGTTTGTCTCTTTGTGTCCTGCGATTGGCTGGCAACCAGCTCAGTGTATACCCCGCTTCCTGCCCGTTGACAGCTGGGATAGGCTCCTTCACTCCCCGTGACCCTCATGAGGATAAGCGGCAAAGAAAATGGATGGATGGACTAATTGCGAAAAGTGCGACTGTGACTTTGTGTGTCAATGTGTTTTGCGATCAACTGGTGACCAATCCAGGGCGTACCCCAGCATCTCACCTAAAGGCAGCTAGGATTGGTTCTGCCTCACTTTAGGACAAGTACCTTTTAGAAAATGAATGGATGGTTAAATCTTGGAGAAATTGCACAAATCTCTTCCGTATTCTTTGCCACACTTTGTCTTTGAGAAAGCGAGACGATGGCCGCTTGTGATTGCGGCTGTTTTTCTGTCCAAATTGGTGCGCTTGGTCCTGCGTGTCCTACGTTTGTGTGTTTAATTCATCAGCATGACGTGAGTGTCCTGGTGGCCATCTGTTTGCCGTATAATGACTAACTGTTGTCGCCCGACTCAACTGCCTCGAGGGCCCAAAACATGTCACCTGCTCCCTTTTTTTCTGCTTTACTTTGTAATATTTGTATTTTGTATGAGTTTTATGATGTGTACAATTATAAAACAAATATCATCCTATTAGGAGTTGTTAAATGCTTTCATTCTTTTTAGGAATTTATTTTATATTTTGAAGATTCGTATTTAATTATTTGAAATTTTTTAATTGGATTTTTATTTGAATGTTCATCTATACTTTACTTTATTATCCTCATATTTCATTCATTTTACACACTGCTTACTCTGTGGTCTTGCGGGCGTCCTGGAGCCTATCCGGGCTAACTCTGGGCGAGAGGCAGGGTACACCCTGAACTGGTCGCCAGCCAATCGCAGGGCACATAGAGACCGACAACAGTCGTACTGACATTCACACCTATGGGCAATTTAGAGTCTCCAATGAACGCATTCGTTTGGGATATGGGTGGAAACCGGAATTCCTGGGGAAAACCCACACAAACATGGGGAGAACATGCAAACTTCACGCAGGCAAGGCCAGAATTGAACCCTGGTCTTAAGAATTGTGAGGCAAATGTAATAACCACCGTTCCTCTACTCTAGTATTGTTATTTAATTTTTTTTTTAATATAGTGGTATCTTGGCTTACAAATTTTAATCATTCTGTGACCAACCTCTTAACATCACAAATTGTCCCATTTTGAATGAAGAAAATTAACACTGTGTTGAATAATTAAATTAAAGAGAATCGAAAGGGGCAAACAGGCCTTAGCAAATTAAATTACTGTACTGTAGTATCCGAGTGTTGGAGGTGTGCCCTGAAGGAGTGTGGCATTGTGATTGACATCAGGAGCAGGATTTGGGTTGACTGGTTTTATCAGTGTGAGCATCTGAACGTATGTTGTGGCCTACAGCAGCTTCATGTGAGTGTTCTCATTTTGTATTTCCTTGTTTGTTTGTTCCCGTCAATAAAAAAAAAAAAACTCATAAATTGAGCCACTTGTAAGTCAAGGTACCCAAAATTACCGGCCGACAGAGCGCACCTGGTTACAAGCCTCTCCGAGTACATTTGGAAAAGGAAATACCATTTGGTACATACATACGCCACAGCTGTGTAAAAGCTGCAAGTGCCCACATTGAAACACGAGATATTTACAAAGAAAGACGGTCCACAGAAAGAGTTTAACGCTAGCAGCGCGCTAACGCTAACAGGGCCGTTGAAAATAAAACTTACTGGTAAATATCACTGAGACACGCCAGTAACACAGCAGCAACACACTCGCACAGTGCTAACGCTAGCACAGTGCTAACAGGGCCGGTAAAAGTCACTTCATCGGCACATATATTCCACCGGTCCCATTCTTACCTTTTCCGCTTGAGTGCCCCATTGTGGCTGTTAGAAAAAAATGCACAAATTAGCCGCATCAACGCATAAACCGCAGGGTTGAAAGCGTCTGAAAAAGTCGCGGCTTGTAGGCCGGAAATTAGTAAAAAATATATATATTAGAATTTTCCTTTTAGTATTTTTTCCACAAAGCTTAACATATGATTATAATGTTTATGTTACTTTTATTTATCACTTTTGTTTGTTTTTGATTTTCTGTTCTTGCAGCTCCATGTTTGATTGCCTACTGGAGGCACGGGACGTGGTTGAATGCGGTCAGTTGTCCTCTCTGTAGACAGAAGGTACTACACGACTGTGTATTTATATACAGTGAACCCCCACTATTAATCAGTGAAAATTAACCATGAATGAATGAAGCACCCGAGTTTTTTTTTTAATTGCTTACAGATGACCCAAGATAACAGCCAAATTACTTAAAATGGAGGATCACAAAGCATCAACGTCATGTTTCTAGCATGTACAACTTAATGAAACCGTGTTACAAAAATGGCTGTATTAAGTAGTTCCTTTCAACACAAACAAACCACCATGCCATGAAGCTCTTCATATTATTGGTTAGCTTGAATAACATGTTAACATAAAGGGATATGACACCACCTGCGGTTAAACAAACAAGCGGATGAGCAATTTAAATGGTGTTAAATCATTAAGCTCAATTTTTGAACATAAACAAAATACTATGAATTAAAACCAACAATAAAACAAAAAATCCACTAAATGGGCCCAAGGGAACCTTTTATTGCTTGGGCCTGACCGCAAAAAAACAGTGAATAGATGAGTTGTTCAGCAAATAAGAGCTAGGTTCCTCCCTGCAAAAAAACAACAACCTGCAAATATGCACATTCACAAATGTCTAATTGTTAATAAGTGTGGGTTCACTGTACAGCATACAGTATGGGTGTTTGATTGAATGAAGTATGGAAGCTCAAAGTTCAGGTTCCGACTCAGGTGAGCGTCATGTTCCAGCTGTTTAAGGAGAGCAGACCAGACCAGCAGTCCAAGGACGTTGCGGGCCAAATAAGCGACTACAACAAGCGCTATTCGGGAGCGCCCAGGCGGGTTAGTAAATTCCTGAGACATCCGACAGCACCACAAAGCCTTGATTAACTTGACGGGCCGTGATTTATGCTTTACTAGGTCACAGAAAATTATGCACATGGTTCTATGGTTATAATCACACATTTTGCACTTTGATGTCCTAGGTTCTCTTTTGTGGTGTCAGTCAGACACAGCCAAAACAAGCAAAATAAAAACGAAACATCCTCAAGTTGATTTGTTTTTCAAAAACTGATAAAAAGTTTTTCAATTGTTCATTTTTGGTCAATTTTCAGTATAGTACACTATTTGTTTCTAAATTTATTTTTCAATTCATCATTTCAAATTGCATTTATGGATTTATGATTTCTCCAATTTTTCTAGTTTTAAAATATTGTAAATTATTAATAATTCATTATTCACTCACATTTTAATAGTTTATTTTTTAAAAACCCTTTTGATATTTTAATTTATATTACAAAAATGATGGTAATTTTTGCAATATTGTCATACAAAAATATAGTTACAATATTTCACCTTTTTGGATTATTTCATTTGAATTTTGTCATCAATTTCAGTTTTGGATTATTTGATAATTTTTAGTTTTCTAAATATTCATTTTGTGGGTGCATTTTATGTAATTTAATAAATTATTCTGTCATAATTTAGAATATTTTGAATTATTCCATTTATATTTTCCCAACAATTTCCTCTTTGAATAATTTTGAACATTTGCAGATCTGCGACTACCTGTTCGACGCGCCTCTTCTCCTGCAGCTGACCGCCCGCAGCTTGGGGACCCTCGGTGGCCTGCTGTGGCTCTTCTTCTTGCGGGTGGCGCTGTGCTGCGTGGGCGCCGCCGTCTCCATGGCCACCCCCTCACCGTCCGATTCCCCAAAAGCCGCCCCGTCCCTCTGCAGCCTCTTGGGGCTGCTGGACGACCTGGTGGTGGTGGTCCTGCTCCTCCTGTGCGTCCTGAACGTCAGTCATCAGATGGCGCCAGGGAGAGTGGGCAGCTAGAAGACCACCCACGTTCAAGGGTTTACACAGTCTTTTTCAATTTATGTACAATCATTAATTGGCCTTCTTATCTGTACTGAAGTTCCCTGTAAATACACTGTATGCTTTTATGTATAAAATACAATATTTATTTTTGACAATTTCAATTAAAAAAAAACTCATTTGACTTTTGTCTTATTTTGATGTACATTTAATTTGTTTCATTTTTATATAAATTGTATTTCATTTTTTTCAAAAGATTTTAATTTTGGTATTTTTCAAATAAATTTTTGTACTTCAATTATTTTTAAGTTTGATTTAATATTTTCATACGATTATTTAATTTACTAACACTGACTATTGGTGTAAAGTAGTTTGAGATTTCTGTGAAGCGGATGTGGTAAAGGTTAGCAGATAACCAGTTATCCACCATCCATTTTCTTTTGCCGATTATCCTCATGAGGATCGCGGGGAGTGCTGGAGCCTATCCCAGCTGTCAAGGGGCAGGAGGCAGGGTACACTCTAAACTGGATGGCAGCCAATCGCAGGGCACATGGAGACAAACAGCTGCACTCACAATCACAACTTGGGGAAATTTAGAGTGTCTCATTAATATTCCACGTTTTTGGGACGTGGGAGGAAATCGGAGTGCCCGGAGAAAACCCACGCAGGCACGGGGAGACCATGCAAACTCCACATAGGCAGGTCCGGGATTGAACCCGGGACCTCAGAACTGTGAACCCAACGCTTCTCCAGCTGCTCCACCGTGCTGCCGTTATCCACCATACCACCCTTAATAGATTTTACTTCCCATTATTTTTTAAGTATATTTCCCCCCCAATTTTCCAGACTTCCAGATGCCACTCCTTTTCCCCAATTCAATTTATGATCAAACTGATGTTGGATAATGGTCTCAGTGGTTTACCGATAATTTTTAAACAACAACAAAAGGACAGTACAGTAGTAACATTTGGGCGGTAAAAAAGGCGCATTTAGTGCTTTTGGCTGCACCAAGCGGCGGCGTTGCGGAACATGCGCAGCCACGGCGACGTCTCCAGGTGGGGCCTGAAGCCACGGGGTGCCCACGGCCACTGCCAGCCCAGCGTGCAACGCTCCGGGTGGGGCATCATGGCCAGGTGCCTCCCGTCCCCAGAGCTCAGACCCGCAATACCCCGCGGTGAGCCGTTGGGGTTCAGGGGGTACTCCTCGGTGGGACGGCCGTCGTCGTCCAGGTAACGGACTGGAGCCAGGCCGCCCGAGGTGATGTCATCCAGAACGCGGTCGTTGCGGAAATGCATCAAACCTGCGGCAAAAGGGAATGTAATTGGGTTCCAAACGGATCAATTCATTGACCGCTTGCTGCCGTACCTTCTCCGTGAGCCACCCACACGCCCAGAGCCGAGCCCTCCATGCCGGCCAGCCACACGGACTGCGATGCCTGGATCCCCACGGTGACGAAACGAGACTCGAATCTGCCCGACTTATTGTGCGTCAGAACCACGTCGGACTCTAGAGGATGGAAAAATGAGCGACCCGCATTTTTAGGTGTTTTTCGAACAGGACAAACGGTCAAACAGTACAAATACAAAATGAGACCATGAAGTGCTGCAGGTCACAACTCACGCTCAGACACGAATACCAAAATAAGCCGTCGACCTTACCACTAGGCCATGGCCCATAAAGCCACACATCCAACACATGACGACCATAGTGGTTACTGTGCTTAGATCATAAAACCAGTTTTCTTTACATCCTCTATGACAGTTTTAAACAGTACACAACTGTATTTCAGTTCATTAAATTGAAGAAACTATTTAATATAATCGAGGGAAATCGAGGTACAAGACTTAACATTTCAATTTGTAAAATCAAGTTACAATGGTGCCTCGGTTCTCGAACAATCCGTTCCAGAAGACCGGTTGAAAAGTGAAACATTCGAAAACCGAAGCGCATTTTTCCATTACAATGAATGGAAAATGAAATAATGCGTTCCAAGCTTAAGCCCAAGTTTTTTTTAAAAGCGTTTTTTGTTAGCTTTTCCTGATAATAAACTGCATAGTAGAAATACATCTACAGTTTAAATACTTTATATAATTGAATCATTTAAGAAATATATTTATTTTTTTGCTTAAAATGTATGCTTTAGCACTAGAAAATGTTGGGTTGGGAGTGCATTGCCGTATCTGTAGCGACTCGGTCACCGGCCCTCTATACCTTTTTTTATGAACAAAAGTGCAGAATAACTTTGAACAAACAATAATGAGGGGGAAAAAAAAAAACGACAATTTTTTTTTTTTTTTGCACAGAAAGTACGTAACGTACAAAAAATGTAACTTGCAACGAGAGGCAGAGTTAATGGAAAAAAAAAAAGCAATGCAAAACAATCAACTGTTTCAAATGTCTTTGGTGGGGGTGACTCGCCCCTTTTTAACAAAGAACTGAAATCTAATGTAGACTGTTTCAGCTGGTCAGGGCGTTCTAATACCAATTTTTGTTTGAAAACCATAGCAAAAAAAAAAAAAAAAAAAACTCAAAATTTTCGTTCAAAAACCGATTTGTCCGAAAACAGAGTTACCACTGTACACCTATAGGTCAGGATTCTTATCTGACTACAAGATTGTGCTACTTTTATCTAATGGCACCATATGAGTGTCTTACCTGCGCCATCTTGGCTCTCTCCCACCCACCCCAGCAAAGCGAGCAGCTGGCAACCGTTGCACACGCCCAGGCTCAGCGTGTTGGACCTCCGTCGGAAGCGATCAAACTGGGCTTTGGCGGCAGAGTTGTACACAACTGTGGCGGCCCAACCTTTGGCCGAGCCCAGCACGTCGGCGTAGCTGAAGCCTCCCACGAAGACGACGGCGTTGAACGGGTCCAGCGTGATGGCGGCTGAGCACAGGTCCTGCATGGTGACGTCCCACACCTGTACACCAGGAAAAAAACAGGCTGATTTTCATTTTGCTTTAGAGTCCACATGCAGTGTAGCCCACCACACCTCATTCATGAACGAGATTTGTTCAGAGACTGTTGGCATACTAAAACAACTTTTACTATTTACAATGACTGGAAATCCAGTGAAATCCTATTTACAGACTCATCTAAAATGGGTGAAAATCTGCTATACAGAGACGTCCCCTCCCAAAAAAACAAACAAACAAAAAAAACCCCACACACTTTCTTTAAATACTAAAAAAAATATTGGGATGCAAGTTTTAACCAACTTGTAATCACATTCGGATGCATAAAAAAAAATCCCCAAAATATGCATAGAAATACTATAACACAGTTGACTGACGCCCGCATACTTGCGGTTCAGCACTTGCAGATTTAACTATTTGCATATTTTGTAAACTTTTTCCCCTTTTTTGGGGAGCGGTGGGTGGGGGAGAACCAATCCCATGGTTATTAGAGGTTTAACTTTGCTTAGTCAAAATATGTTTGGATATTAAAATAAAAAATGCCTCTGTCTCAATTCCCCGGAATATAGCAAAGGTGCCAGTGTACTGTAAAAACTCATCAAAAATTGCACATATGCCAACTGACGCATTGTTTGTGAAACAAAACAATATTTGTTCTGTAAAGCAATTTGAACAATGTCGTGAATGAATCGAGATTCTACTGAGTCAAGAGCCCCAACCTCAAATCCCGCCATGTGGAGAGAGGCTGACATCTCTCGATCGCCGTTGCTGCCCTCTTCCCTCACCACGGCCACGCGGGGCTGCACCGCTGCTCAAATGAAACACACTCAGAATCAGATCATATGATTACATTTTCCCAATAGAAACTATTGTTAAGATGATTATTGATAGCTCAACAGCAGCTGCGTAGAAATCGCTGAAAACTTTTATCTGGCCCACCAACCATTTACAACAGGGGTGACAAACTAATTTTTATCGCAGGCGAGATTGTCGTAACAGTTTCTGTCAGAGAGCCATTATGACTGTGAAACAATGAAAATCTTTGCTTAATATATCAACTAGTTTTGGAATCAGAAATCAAGGGTAATGGGTTTTTCATTGTTGATGTTTGGTAACACAAAAATGTCTCAACGTCATTTATGATCTGACAATTAGAAATTTTGGTACAGAATTTAACAAAAATCATGGAAGTTGACATGATTTGCCTTTGGGGGCCACATAAAATTATTTGGCGGGCCGCATCTGGCCCCTGGGCCTTGAGTTTGACACCGGTGATTTACATGGTCCAGAGTCATGTAATGTGTCAGTAATTAAGATGTTTTTTCCTAACTTTTCATCTGATTAAATAATTGCCTTATTGATTTATTGTAAATAGAATTTTATCTAGGGTTGCCCAACCTCCGAGCAATGTGGGAAGAGACCGGCTTTAAAAACAGCGGTATTTAACATTTCTTTTTTCTAATAAACAATTGGTTCTTTATTGATAAATGTATTCAAATTCTGACAATTATCACGATTATTGTTTCATTAATTTAAAAAAGTATTTCCATACATTTTTTTTAATACACCACCTATGAATGAGCTTGCATATTTTTAACTGTCCTAAATGTGTTTAACACAAAGATCGTCACACTTTTAACAGAACAAAGAGGGAACAGAAAGACGATTATAGAGTGATACTGTCACCGTGTCACCCAGGATGCATTGCTCGCCAAACGGAGGTGTCATATAGACAAATGATCATTTAAGCTTATATTCACACCTATGGACAAAGTAGAGTCTTCAATGAAACAAAGTCCAGATTGGATACAAGTTAGTCTTACCAGGCTGCGAGCAAAGGAGGACCTCAGAGGGGTCAAAGGTAACTTTAAAGCTAGGCTGCGTCCTCCTGGCAAGCCCCTCCTCTTCCTGTCGAACGCACATTTCGTCGGCTTGCAGGCGCTCCAGCCGGAAGCTGGTGTCCTCCCACATTGCTCGGAGGTTGGGCAAGCATTCCCTCAGGACTTCTTGTCCACCCACGCGCACCGTCACCTGTAGAGTTGACAGCCAGACATAAAACGAACACGGCAGACACAAAGGAGGTGATGAAGAGGAGGAAGGGACCTTACCATGGCCTTGGGGCCGAAGCCGCATGTTCTGCCGATACGGTGACACGCGACGCCGGCGTTAAGGAATCTTTGGCACACGCTTTTTTCGTCGGGTTCTGACACCTCCAGAACAAGACCCAGCTCTTCACTGAAGAGAAGTTCCAAGACTGCATGGAGGACACGGACACTTAATTAGGTACACCTAGACTATCTAATGCAGGGGTGGGCAGAGTGTAGGTGGTGGGTAACATATGGCCCGCTCTGCTGATTATATGATTAATATATTGTTATTACTACATTATTATTATCATCATTTGCTTTTAGCCCATTGTCCAGACACTCCTGGGTGGGTCTTCCTTCTTATGGCTAGTGAACTAGCGATCTTGAGTTATTAGAGCAGAAGTTTTACAGCCGGATGCCCTTCCTGACACCAACCATACAGGTTATTATGCTCCCCCCCCCCCCCCTTTCTTTTTAGGTCAACTTTTGCAGGTCTTCCTATTAATAGTAATAGAAATCTCCTTTTTACTCAGACACTCATGAAGTTGGCAGCTCCCTCACCTCCTGGGGCTCCTAGAGACGGCAGATCCAAGTCGATGCCGCGGTTTCCTGCAAACGCCATCTCTAGTACGCAGGAAATGAGGCCTCCGTCGCTGATGTCGTGCCCTGCGCTCAGCAGACGATCTGAGGAGCGCACGTTGGACGACATTACACAGAGTCCAACCAGTATTTTCTTTGACTAATTTAAAAAATAAAATGACAGTAAAGAAATACAGGTTCCTTAAATCTTGATTCTATTTTACATTCAAATTAATAATGGATATTTATATTAATACATTGTCTACAAAATCCTATACATTTTTATCATCATTGTATTTTAAAACATTACATCAAATCGTAGTAATGCTTTTTTTCAGCTAAAAAAAAAAAACAACAAACTGTACAGTATATGTTTTATTTGAAAATTTTACTACTTTAATAAATCATATTTTACATAAAACAATTATATATTCCCCAAATCCTATAAATTACCCATTTTATTGCATATATATTCATACAAATTTCATTTTTTAAGAGTGGAAAAAATATTTTAAAACACTCATTTTTTAATATTTGATTACTGTTATTATGTTCCTCAAATCTTTTATTAAAGTTAGACAATATTACAATTATATTATAATACATTTTATTGTTCTACCATTTTTTCCAACCACAAATAATCAACTAATCAATACATCTTATCATAAAATGTTTCCTGTAAATGAGCTCATCATATCATATACTGTATATAATAAATTGTATTTTTTCCATCCATACATCCATCCATCAATTTTCCAAGCCGCTTATCCATTTTGATTTAAAAATCAATCCTTTAGATTCTATTTTTAGGAAATAAAACGCAACTTAATTTTAAAGTAAAACTTCCCCAAATCAGTCTCAAATAATGTTGTATTTAAATGTAAAAAAGACCCTGCCCCGTTGGTACTTATTATTTTATTTTTCACAATTGTATGTACCATGGATGTTTTAACATTTTGAAAACTATGAATCAATCTCGAAAAAAAAGGTGAATTTTGAATTGGAAACTGACCACTTATTAGCATCTGAATGGTGTTGAAGCAGGCAGCCAGGAGTTGTGGCTGCTCCATGTCAGGAGAACAGTCTCCCAGCTGAGCGTAGCACTGAGCAAGGGCAGAACCACCCAGACGGTGCTGACCCGGACTGAGAGGGACCCACAACAGCACGCCTGTAGATACGAGTCAAGGGTCAGGGCCTGAATGTCTTGGGCGTGCACGTGTGCGAATTCACCTTTGCTGTTTGGATCCTCAAGATCAGGCGTGACAGTTAAACTAATGTCCGGACACACAGCATATGCAGAGATAACCAGAGCTCCTGAAAGGCAAGTAAAGCTTCTTACTTTAGCCATAGTTGTTTATTTTCTTCATATAGTAATATATATTAAAGAAATCTCAAAAATAAATCCCATCAAATTGCCTTCCTCGCAAACTCTATTCTTCATGAAAAATAATCAAAAAGTACTGCGTGTCCCCATATACATTGGGAAAGTTATGCAGAAAGCAGGCATTTATTAAATGAGTGGTCTGAATTTAC
This sequence comes from Syngnathoides biaculeatus, assembly GCF_019802595.1. Classification (NCBI taxonomy): domain Eukaryota; kingdom Metazoa; phylum Chordata; class Actinopteri; order Syngnathiformes; family Syngnathidae; genus Syngnathoides; species Syngnathoides biaculeatus. The sequence goes on along the minus strand of NC_084646.1, from coordinate 13,236,743 downwards.
AAAAATCTATTTTCAGCGTGTTTATTTAAGAGAAATTAGCAGCAAGTTGTATACACGCATTTTTGAACATACATATACTCAGCTGCAGAGATTTAAAGGTGTCAAATAGAAAAGAAGCATTCACCAGAGGTCTGATATTGCACAACATTTTTTGATAAAGTAATGTGTATGACAATATAAATTTATTTTCATCAATGATCCTGCATTGTAAGATAAAGTATACCTGGAGCTTTGACTGTCTCTTTTTCCACGCGAGCAGCCATACTCAGAGAGTCCTTCCCACCGTCGATGGCCACCCCCAGTTCCTCCATCACCTTACACATCGCCCGGCAGGACTCCCAAAGGAGAGCCCCCTCGCCCGGCAGCTTGGCGGCCCACATCCAGTTCCCGCTGCATTTCACGTCCTGGAACACACCCATACACACAAAAAAGCTCCAGAAGAAGAAACTATAGCTATACAGACTTTCAAGTATTTACAGTTACTGATCCTGGATTGGTAATTTTTTTTTTTTTTTTTTGTGTGTTGTGAGCAAAAATTTGAGGTCCGAGCTATCTTCTGATACGGTGCCATGCATTTTTCATGATGAGGGTCTGTTCATGCTAATTTTACTCATGCACAAATCACAGAGTTATAATAATCTTGCATCTTCCTTGACACATATATTTCACCTGTCTCCCTCTTACATTTTCTGCTCGAGCACCCCTAGCGGCTGCTAGAAAAAAATCCATAGATTAACCGCATCATTGCATAAACCGCAGGGTTGAAAGCGTGTGACAAAAATCGCGTTTTATAGTCTGGAAATTACGATATGCTGTCCAGCCTCCTGTCATTATACTGGGAATAGCTCCTCGTCTTGCCGTATTGGCACTGGTTGCAATGTTAGTGATCAGGTCAATGAGAATGAGAAGAAAATTGAGACTGATTGCTTGGTGTGCTTGGTGGCAAAGTTTTATTCAAACTCACTCTGATGGAACTATGGGGGGGATTACACTACACTATTTTATCCGTTTTTTTTCACCTCACTGGAGCGATGGTGTATCAGAAGAAATTCTCATATGTTAAGACACTCGTAAGTCATTGTACGATCATTTTTTGTCATACCCAGGGCGGCTGCTCACCTTAAGTGCGGAAATTCTGGCAAACATCAGGTTGGTGAGCGCTTCCCCCACCGCCATGCGAGCGCCCGCCGCTGCATTGACTAGCGCTTTGATGGGCTGTTCGCCAATGGCCGTAGCTGCCCCCTGCAGGCCCAATGGCGACAGGGCCACCACGGCAACGTCCGCCAGCGGCGTGTGGAGGGGGCCGACGCATTGTTGCTGGGCAACCAATCCCGTCACAGACCTGTCCACCTTTGAAAAATCACCAGAAGTCATTTTTCGGTTTCTCTATTGTCATTTAATTCTGAGGACAAACAAAAAGAACAAACCTTATTGGTCAGGTAGCGTTTGGAGGCCACGGAGGGCAAGCGTAAAACTCTCTCCAGTGCGTCTCTGACCGTCAACCCAGGCGGAAGCGACAGTCGCTGAAGCGTGGGCTTCAGTCGCTTCATTTTGAATTCCTTCTGGGGCATCTTGCCCAGCACCCATTCCAGCTGCAGGTCCACTGGATGGCGTCCCTTGATGATTGGCTCCCCGCCTGTGTTCTCATCATCCACCAGCACAATCTGAGTGAGCACAGAAGCTGTGATTTGAATGCAGAAGAGGTGTACACACACATGCATGCTCTCTTGGACTTTAAGAGGATATGTTATGGAGAAGAGACATTTTAATCGCATACAATATACAGAGTACAAATAGTTGAATCTCTAGTGTCTGCCTACTCATCAAGTGTGAAATGAAAACCTAATGAATCTTTAATTACAGAAATTACCTATTTGTGAAAATGTCTGTGAGACTTTCTGCACATCTGTAACAGTGCGTCTAATTTCCATAAATGCAACCACACTGAGTTTTGCTAGCCATGATATGATCAGCAATGTTGTGTAAATAAAAAGCGCTGTATTTTTTTCTCTAAAATATAACCACTGCCTCTTTTATTTTGTCTTTTTGTTGTAAATGTGGAGGCACGGTGGAGCAGCTGTAAAGGCTGGTCTCACAGTTCTGAGGTCCCGGGTTCGATCCCGGACCCGCCTGTGTGGAGTTTGCATGTTCTCCCCGTGCCTGCGTGGGTTTACGCTGGGCACTCCGGTTTCCTCCCACATCCCAAAAACATGCAACATTAATTGCACAGTCTAAATTGCCCTAGGTGTGATTGTGAGTGCGGCTGTCTCTATGTGCCCTGCGATTGGCTGGAAACCAGTTCAGGGTGTACCCCGCCTCCTGCCCGTTGACAGCTGAGATAGGCTGCAGGACTCCCGCGACCATGAGGATAAGCGGCTAAGAAAATGGATGGATGTTGTAAATGTTCTGTGTATTAAAAGAAAAGTAAGGTTTGTATTAATTTGTAATTTTTTTTAATAGCAGAATACAAAATGTTCTTTATATCTGCATCATTTTTATACAATATTTTTTTCATCATTTTTCAAGCTTTTTTTCTTTTAATCAAAATCTTTGTTTTTGTCAAAGTTATTTTTTTCTCACATTTGCCTATTTTGTAGTAACTTTTGTATTTTTCCTCTAATAATTCGATTTCATTTTAATTGTGTGTGTGTGCATATATATATATATATATATATATATATATATATATATTTTTTTTTTTTTTATGTGAATATCAGGTAGGTTGGTTGAAGATCCAATTTCAAGCAACTGCAGCACAGCACTGTGAAACTATCACATAGTGGCACTATCATGCAGAAAAAAAACATCACCATGCTGAAAATGGAGCTGCAATGAGTTTTGCTGGATGTAGTACATAAAGCACTAACCACAACTTAGCTTCTAATAAGTGGCACTTCATTGCTCGGTCAAGGCAGCGGGGGGCCAATTCATAATTGGTAATGCCTTCAATGTGCCATATTCACACAGCATCGTGTATAATGTGCTGCCTTAACCGGTTAAAAAAAAAAAAAGAAAACATTTATTGGATATATATCATTTTGTACTAATACTTTTGACCCACTCACTAAGGATTTTAAGAGATAAGGTGTGTAAAGTGTACTGCATTAATAAATGTGTGGGCTATGCTGATGAAAGCATGTCATGCGTTAAAATACTTGGGAACAGTTTTAAATCGTAAAAAAAAACAAAACAGTACATCTTCTTAAAGGACCCGGCACCTTGCCGTCACCACTGATGTTCCCCACAAAGTCCACAGGACATTTCTCCCGTTGGCAAACCCTCTCCAGGAAGGAGCGGTCTGATGGGCGTAGCAGCAGGGCGTTGCTCTCCTGATACTCGGCCCCCCACAGCTCCAGCACGCTCAGTGTGGGATCGCCTTTCTGAAACAACACCAACAGGGGAGGACATATACAACCACACTGAATCGCCGCTGATTCGAGAGCTTGAAAAGATACTAGTAACCGGATCCTACATTACAACGAGAAACGGTTTTTACATCTCAGTTTTTAACTTCTTTAAAGCCAACAAATAAATGTAAATGTAACTATCAAACATTTGTGGACTTTTAGGCTTCTTTTGTTAAGAGATCTTCTGAGGTTTTATTTGATTTTTGCACGGTAGCTCACCTTGAATCTGCTGCAGTAGATGACAGCACCAGCAGGCTCGCTCAGCTCCTTCAGAACATTTCCTGGAGATGAAAAAAAAGGTGAGTTTCATCATTAAACCGACCTTAGAACATTCCGCCCTACCGTTCCCCCCTGCTCCTTGGTCATGGATGCTGCAGATGGGGTTGCCGGCGCGTCGCTCCAGACAGGCCCTCAGCGCTCGATTCATCTTCTGCTCCATCTCGGCATCCCCTCGCTGCACAGCCCCAAGGTCTCTGTCGCTGGAGTTGTCACCTTGAACCTGCCAGAAGCCAAATCTCATTCAAGCATGCGTCAATGATCATCAGACGTCAACAGAGTATTTAAGAGTTGTACTTGAACAGATGAAGCTGCTCCTCCTCCCACGCCGATTCGGTACACTGGGCCTCCGATCTTGACTACTTCCATACCTGGTTGACAAGTGCAGCGGAGGGAAAACTGATCAATACAAATGATAGTATTAAGTAGCCAATGTATATCGCACACAGGTACAAGTTAATGAATAAGAACCCATAAGAGAGCTGCGTTTATTGTTCTGGTTGTCAGCAATGGTGTGGAACTACTGCATCATCCCATGTCTAATGTTTTGCCCATTTCATCTAAAAACATTAGATGTGTATATTGAATTAGCCATTTTTGGATCACTTGTAAATAAAACTAAAATATATCAAACACAAACAAAATATGCACAGGCCACATGCACAGATACATTGGTAGAGACACACGCACACAGATAATTCCCAAATTAAAAAAAAGTGTTTAAAAAAAAAACTCTTATCCTGCCAAATACATTTGATTTGTAACTGCTTATTGTATTTTTAATTCCACAAATTCAATACAAATAAATCCTAAAAAATACACAGTACATTTTATGCTACACAAATGAAATTATTAACCCTTTCCGGGCAGGGGTTGCAATTTTGCAACAGATTTGGAATGGAATCGAAAATTTTAAGTCCAGAGTATCATTTTCTGAAAGTATCAGATTTTTCTCTCCACGAAATATTATTTGGTCCAGAAAGGGTTAAAGCAGAAAAATTAAAAATTACATTTTGATCTTTTTAATTGCACAACTGAGATAAAAACTTGTATTTTAATATTACATAAATTCAAATACATCTTTTAATGGACAAATTAAAATAATTTATTTCACAAAGAAACACATTTATTTATTCTTAATGGGAATTTCCTAAAAACAAAAGTCTTTTTTTTTTAAACAACAAATTAAATTAAAACATGCATAAAGTCAATATTTTTAATTGTCCAAATTAAAATGTTACATTTTTTACTAACTACTACTTTTATTACTTTTAGGATAAAACACAAGTGGTGAAGCTATATAAATACCTTTTCCCCTTCAAAAAATTTAATTAATAAAATTCCCAAAACTCTATAACTTTACCTTTCTCTGGCTGCTCTTTCTTTACATGCACATCCTCAATGGACCCAAGCCCTCCACTGAACATGATGGGCTTAATCCACTCTCGTCGCTCCCCATTGAGTAGCCGCATGCCAAAAGAACGGGCAAATCCTGGAAAATAATTTTTTTGTTGTCTTTTTGCTCAGATTTGTGTGCGTAAAGGTCACGCTCGTATCTCCACCTGACAAAACTGGCTCTCCAAACTTGTTGCCGTAGTCAGAGGCGCCGTCGCTGGCCTCGATGGCAACCTGAAGCGGTGGGGCAAAGGTGGTGGGGTACTCCCATCCCTCTCCATCTTGCTCCCATGGGAGTCCGTAACCTGCAGAGTATATCAGGAACCATTAAAGTAGACGGGATGGGGTGGGTGGGTGGGGGGGACTAAACCCAGCTGTTTTGAAGGGAGGTATGTTTTGGACCTGGTATGTGCAGGTTGCCGAAGCAGTATCCAGCGGTCCCAGCAATGACGTGACCTCCTCGCCCGGCACTCTGGACGTCTCGGATGCGGCCTCCGGTTCCCGTGGTGGCACCGCTGAACGGAGCCACACCTGCACATTTAATCGCATGGTTAGCGTATGCACTGAAATTCGTTTCAAAGATGACATACTTGGGAAACACTGCTCTAAGTGAGCTAACCTGTTGGGAAGTTGTGCGTCTCGGCGGTGAAGATGACGTGTCGCAGCGACTGGCGTGTCTCATAGGGACTGGCTTGGGATGTATCTTTGGGGTAGAAGCACTCCACCTCCATGCCTTTAATACCACTACACAAACAGACGCACACAAACACTTCTTTCATCTCTCACAAATATCCATCATATTGTTTGTTTGTAGCCTACCTGCTGTTGTCGCAGAACTTGATGACGTTGTTGCCGTTGCTGTGCTTCTGCGTGTCCATGATGAGGCGGAAGAGTGTCTCCTCTTGCTCCTGGCCGTCGATCACCACACGGCCCCGGAAGAACCAGTGGCGGCTGTGCTCGCTGTTGGACTGGGCCAGGTCGAAACATTCCACGCTGGTCGGGTTTCTCTGGATCCTCCGGAACATTGACGTGTAGAAGTTCAGATCCCAGTCGTCAAAGGCCAAACCTGTGTAACGTATACATATGAGAACCTTCCTTATGCTCTTATTTGACTTCATATTTACTTTTGAGCATTGTACGCATGTACTGTTTTCCTATTTTCACTGTGTTCAAGAAATACAGATATTCCATTATTTACACGATTGCAGATCAATTCCACTGAAGTAATAAATGACTCCACAAAGTTTACATTTACGCTGCAGGGCATAAAATTATTAACAGAATGTTGCAAAAGTGGCATGCACACACACACACAAGCAGAGGGTGTCGAGGGTCATTGTGTGTAGATCTCATTTTGACACTTTTGAGGCCATTTCAAGGAGTTTGCATTTGAACTGACTGATTCCCAAATATATTTATACTGCAAGTTTTAAAGTCTCTTTTTGCCAATGACTGTTTTCCATATGCTTGTTTTGTCGAACAACTGTTACACAGAGTACAGTATTTCTGTGTTATATTTATTTCAATTTTTATTTTAAATGCATTATTTTCTAAGATTTGTACCAACTTAGTAGTGTATTTTTTACATTTTCTTAAATTTGTATTTTAAAAAAATATTTTTGGCTGATATTGTTGTATGCCATTTATATTTTTGAAAATGTTCAGAATACTTTTTTTGGTGCATTTTTCTTTATAATTAATGCTTTCATTTAATAGTTATTTTTGGTATAACAAATCTTTCAAACATTTGTGTACTAATGATTTGATATGCGCGGGACGGTGCGTCAGCTGGTAAAGCGCTGGCCTCACAGCTTTGAGGTCTCTGGTTCGATCCCGGACCAACCTGTGTGGAGTTTGCATGTTCTCCCCGTGCCTGTGTGGGCTTTCTCCGGGCACTCCGGTTTTCTCCCGCATCCCAAAAACATGCAACATTAATTTCACAGTCTAAATTGCCCCTAGGTGTGATTGTGAGTGCGATCGGTTGTTTGTCTCGTTGTGCCCTGCGACTGGCTGGCAACCAGCTCAGGGTGTAGCCCGCCTCCTGCCCGTTGTCTGCTGGGATAGGCTCCAGCACTCCCCCTGACCCTTGTGGGGATAAGCGGCAAAATAAAATGGCTGGATGGATGATTTGATATGCTTTAATGATTTGTAAAAAAAAAAAAAAAAAAATACTGTTTGTATATATTTAAAATGTGTTCAATATATATATTTTTAACCTGAACATTTCTAATCACATACTTCCGAGTGTCCAGTGAGCATGTCATGCAAAGTGTTATATTCATGTTTGCTTATACAAGCACGTGCAAGATAATGAAGAGCATGGGGGTGGTGTGACTCATGATAACATTAGCACGGGCTCATGTGACACCATTACCTCCGAGCGAAGACAGAGAGCAGCCACACTGAAAGGAGGGCGTAAAGAAGTGTAAAGAATACTGAGATGTATGCTAAAGAAGGAAAAAACTAAATAAATCAAAGGACATTTCACCGAGCTGGTTGTTGGCCTTCTCTAGCGCTGCTCGCCCCTCGCCCAGGACATCCACCTCAAAAACGGGCTGGGCTCGGGCGTCCACAGCGAAAGAGGTGACGGGATGCTCGTAGGCGCACTCAGTCATGCTGTCGTGCAGAATGACGATCAGATTCTTCACATCCTTCAGGAAGTTGGCCGTGTCGGCGTTGTCCTTCGGCTGGAGAAGGCGCAGAAAGTGACGTGTTAACGATTCAAATGTGCAGCGTATGGAAAGCACTGTGCAAAATGTATTAAAATCCTTTCTAAACACACCGTGCCCAGGAAAACGAAAAGAGCCATATTGAATGGCAGGCCTGATGGGGTGGCGTGTGACATCAACGAGTCGGTGTATGAATTATCTGGGTCTGAGGTGTGGCAATATGTCCTTTCATTGTAGTTTTTCTTACATTTTGGAATTATTCGTCTAATAATCTGTCTTTTTTTCCCATAAAATTTTTATTTAATTACTATCTAATACTATATATATATATATATATATATATATACACACACACACACACACACACACACACACACACAAATAGCATAATTGCTTGTTGAATATCTTTGCACTCTTCAACTATTTTGGATTTTTTTTTTTTTTACCCTTGTTCTAACATGTTTTGTATTTTTGTATTGTATTTTTAATCTAGGCCAATGTTAATATTTCTACACTTTTTTTTCTAATCACTTGTTGTTTTTAGCCCAATTACTCAAATTCTTTTGTAAGTTGTTGTAATAGTTTAAAGAAAAATGTGTTTTTTTTAATTTTTTTCCCCCTTTTAATATTTCTATTTTTTCTGCATTTTATGTCTACCTGACATTCTCAACTAATATTTTAACATGTTTAACCCTTTATTGTTCATTTGCAGCCCATTCTTTTTCTAATATTTACACATTTTTTTCTATTAAATTGTTCTGGTATTTTTTTTCTACTTTTGTGATTATTTTTGTCTCACACTATTTTTCAGTGTTCTTTCCAACATTAAAAATATGCCTAATTATTGAATTTTTTTTTTAATACATCATCTTTATTCATTTATTATCAATTTATTATCAAGTTGTGCAATTTTATAAATAAATTGAGAGTGTGAAGTGTCAGTGCAAATAGTAAATGTAATGCATGTACAAATGTAACATACGGTAGCAATGTAAATATTGCTATGAACATTCATATAATTTCTATGATTTCTAAAAATAATACAAGTGTTGAATTTTGTCAAACATTTCTTTTGCTCACCTTGATAAGGAACCTCCGGGAGAGTTCCACCCGTGTGATGTTGGTGAGGCCGGCGCTGTGGCAGATGGACATGGCGTTGGTGGACCATGCAGTGGAGAAGTTCAACCTGAAGACCACAATCAACCAAACATCTTGCTCAAGATCATTTTGAAATTTTATGGGGGGGAAAAAAAAAAGCTAATGAAAAACCACCGAGAGCTTTTGCATCCTCACTAATTGTGACTGTTATTAGTCTCTATGTGCCCTGCAATTGGCTGGCAACCAGTTCAGGGTGTACCCTGCCTCCTACCTGATAAAAGCTGGGATTGGCTCCAGCACTCCTTGTGAGGATAGGCAGCTCAGAAAATGGATGGATGGATGGATTTCCAACAGATCTATATAACATTTTTCTTTGTATTGAATTCTGCATCCATTTTTTTAATCATCATGTATTTTTTACGACGCTCACAAAAAAAGAAGCATGATGATGCTTTTAAGGCCAAATTTTGTCGAGGGTTTGGGTTTGAGTACCTTGGTCCGATCTCCACCAGCGTAGCCCCATCGCCTTCTTTGAGTTTGGGCGTCTCACAGAGCGCTTGGGCCTGCAACGGAGGTTGGAACAACCAGAGGAGGATCTCCTTTTGTTCTGCACTCAGACTGTTGCTTCCTGCAGCACACAGAGATCATCATCACTGATCCAGCTCCCACCCAAAAGCGGAGGGAGGCTACCCCTTCGTCCACCGGAGTGACCCCCCCCCCCCCCCACGTACAGGCGCCGAGGTAGTTTACCTTTATTCAATACTTACCCGTCAGCTCCACGTTGTAGCACAGCTCTGTGGAAATGGACAGCTGGGGATAGAGCTTAGCGGCCCGCTGGAGGTTGCGTCCCTTCACCTCACCACCGTAAAACCTCACCACAGCCATGGCTGTCCAACAGAAATGAAAAAAAATTCAAACAGTCAGTTCATTGTGTGATTGTGTTATTTGTGCCCCCCACCCCCAACCTGAATAGCTCATATTTCTATACTTCTTTTCTACAAATGGTGTCTATTTTGAATATTTTTGGTTTTGTACTTTATTATTTCAATTACTATTATAACATTTGGGTTTTTTCCATGTAATATTTTTTTATTTTTGTGACTTCTCAACAGACCCTCCTCTCCAGCATCCGTGAATAGACCTTACCAGGGAGTCTGAGGAATGTGATCCCCCTGTAGTTGGAACTCTCCCTCCGGTCCCACTTCTTAAAAAGGGGGACCACCACCCCAGTCTGCCGATCCAGAAGCAGTGTCCCCGATGTCCAGGCGATGTTGCAGAGGCGTGTCAACCAGGACAGCCCTACAACATCCAGAGCCTTTCGGAACTCCAGGCAAATCTCATCCACCCTCGAGGCCTTGTCATCGAGGAGCTTTTTAACAACTTCGATGACCTCAACCCCAGAGATAGGAGAACCCGCCTCAGAGACCCCAAACTCTATTTGATCATGGGAAGGTGTGTCAGTGAAACAGAGGAGGTCTTCAAAGTATTCTCTCCAACGATTCACAATATCCCGAGTCAAAGTCAGCAGCACCCCATCCTCACTATACAGTCTTGATGTTGCTGAGATGCCGGATGGTGGACCAGAATTTCCTCAAAGCCGTTCAGAAGTCATTTTCCATGACCTCACCGAACTCCTCCCCCACCCGGGTTTATGCCTCAGTGACCACCAAAGCTGTGGTGTGTTAGAGAGGAAGATGCACGAGGAAGGCTTAGATGGAAAAGGATGACACGCTGTGGCGACCCCTAATCGGGACAAGCCGAAAGGAAAACAAGAAGAAGAAGACCACCAAAGCTGCATTCTGTTTGGCCAGCCAGTTCAGCTGCCTCAGGAGTCCCACAGGCCAAAAAGGCCCAATAGGACTCTTTCTTCAGCCTGATGGCATCCCTGACCGCTGGTGTTCGGGGATTGCCGCCATGACAGGCACAGACTACCTTTAGGTCGGCCACCTCGACCTCGACGTCACCACCGTCCTTAGACCGATCGGATAAATTAACAATAGAAAAAAAACTTCACGCTTCACCCATCACCTGTGTTCTCTGACCTCTAGGACACACAAAATGGCATAATTGGAAACCTATCCATTGAGGCGCGGAACATGGCCCGCTCGGAATCAATGTTCCGCGCCTCCTTCAGATGTTGGTTTGAAACTCTCGTATTCTGGCAGACATTCTCAACAGACCCTCACAATATGTTAGGGCCTGCCCCGTCGGAACAGCATCTCCCCCCACCATCGGAGCCTCGTGGTGACACCAGGCGGTGATTACTGGACAGTTCCCGCCCATCTTCAGCCAAGCGTCCAAGACATGCGGCCGCAAGTCCAATGAAAGGAGATAAAAAATATTTTTTACAAAAAATCTAAAATTGCCACCGAGAGCGCACATGGAAAATACATCAGTTCAGCAAAAATCGGGTCAACAAAGATAACATTACTTAACTTCCACCATGCATTACACAGTCCAAGTAGATAATGGACTTGATAATAAATTGGAAATTTACGATCACGTGACTTCTTGACTGATAATAATTGGTAGCTACAATATTTATCAATATGTGCTGTGTGTTCTCATGAGTGTGTGGCTGTGTTTTGTGTTTATTGTGTGCAGCCGGGAGGGCTGGTTTCTTGTATACTTCTTGACATTTTAATTCTCAGTTTTTACCTTAGTAAAGGACTAATTCCTGGAGTATATTTTTGTTCAAGTGTGGTTTTTGTGCATGACAATTTAAAGACACAAACAGATTAAGAGACACCACCAGTCGTGTCGCATATTGGAGGTCACACGCAAACTATGAGGGTCAGGCGCTTTCTGCTTGATGCTGAATGTGACTTGCAAACACACGCACACAATCCCGATCACATGCATGCATGCATGCACGCGCGCGCGCGCACACACACACACACACACACACACACACACACACACACACGTGGATGGCAAGATTGATGCCACACAAAAATATGTAGAACGAATTCATAATTTCACATCATTTACTCTCTACACAGTACGACAGTGGTACATATTCTTCTTGATAAATGAAACAAGGAATGAACAAAAACAAATAAAAACCGGAATACTGTGTGTATATATATATATATATATATATATATATATATATATATATATATATATATATTTTAAATTTAGCGCCATAAGCTAAACTAGCTGCTAGCTAGTCACCGCGAACAACTTGGGTAACTTACGTCAAAAGTGTCGGTGCGCTTTTCTACTTGGCGTACTCCAAGGTGGCGACGTTTTTCAGCACAGGGGACGGTGGTCGGTGGTGGACGCTGGGTGGTGGTCGGTGACACAGTGGAGGAAACCGAATGAGTGGCATCCGCGTGGACTAAACTGCGGGACTCCAGGAAGTTCCTGCGCGCATGCGCAGTGCTTATGGGGATGGGGTGTGTGTGTATATGTGTGTGTGGGGGGGGGGGAGGGGGTGGCTTTGAAAGACCACCTTGTGACACTTGAATGCATCACGGGCCACAACAGAGGAAAATTGATTTGAGTGGCCTCATCTCGCCGCCAATGCACAATTATTTTCCTATTATCTGGCAATTTATTTTTTTTCCATTTGTGTTTTTCATCCAGTTCCTTAACTTTATCTTTCATACTTTTTTTCAAATGTAGTAACTTCTTTTTCTAATTGTGTCACATTTTCACTTTTCATCTATTTTAAATACTTGCACAATTTTAATCTCATTTTTTTAAATAGATCAGTTAACTGTGTAAAGTTGTATTTTGTTGTCACATGTTACTACTATTTGTAATATTGTCTACTTTATTCAATTCAACACATTTTTTAAGTATACTTTTTTGGTACTCTTCAATTTTTGTGCACTATTTATTATTTTTCTAATAGCTGTGCACTGCATCTATTTTTTCTTTTCCAATATTTATTTTTTTCTCTGTGTATTTTGTTCACGTTACTCTATTTGTAATATTGTCTACTCTATTCAATTCAACGCATTTTTAAATTATACATTTTTGGTATTCTGTAATTTTTGTGCACTAATTATTTTTTCTAATAGCTGTGCACTGCATCTATTTTTTCTTCTCCAATATTTATATTTTTCTCTCTGTACTTTTCATCTAATATGTTTTTATTATTAATGTACAGTACTTGCATGAAATACTAAATCAGGAGATAGTTGCAATCTTAGATATATTTAATAAATTAAAGCCAAAGTACAAAAAACAATGTACATTTCAAACCTCCCCCACCACAATTCTCTACCAATTCCTTCTTTAAACTTCTTTCCCCGTACATGTACAAGCATCCAGTCACGTTGTTCAAATCCAGACTCCTTAGAAGCCCCAAGCCCAGAATTCAATTGTCCCGTGAACCTCCCCACCCCCCTTTACTAAACACCAACACGTGCTACATGTCTGCAGGCACCTCGGATAAAACAGCAGGATTAGATTTTTGATGGGAGTATACATTTAAATGCTGATGATGGTCTGCTTCATCGGTGTTCTCGCCCTCTAATCCCGTTTGGTCCTTTTCTGAGGCGACCGCTCCTGATTTTAGTCCACTGTCTGGTAAGACGACGTGAGGCTTCAAGAAGTGTCTTTTGGGGGGAGGGGGGGTGAAAAATGAGGAGGTTATGCGCATGTACTTGTAGGTCCATTAGGTAGGTGCTGGATGAGTGGCTAAAGATGCACGTATCAATACACACACTCAAAATATGCTGCAAAAAAACAGTCATAATATGCACAATTCTGCTCATTTTTATGACTAGTTCCAAGGTGGGGAAATCACTGTACTGGGTGTCTGGACAAAGGGCAAATAACAGCTTGAATGTGGTGTCATTCCATTTCAACATAAAAGTGGGAAATAGAGCTAATATTGCAATTGAATAAAATGCTAAAAAAAAATGCCCATCCATTAATTTTCTATATCACTCATCTTCATGAGTGTTACTGTTAGCTGGAGATTATTCCAGTTGACTTTTGCAAAGAGAAGTGGATACCACCCTGGACTTGCCATCAGTCAGTGGCCAGGCATTAATAGAAAAGTTTTGATTTTGGGTGTGAGAAGGAACAAGCATTCACACCGATAGAAACTGGAGTTGACGTTTGATGAGAGAAGTCAAGTCCACACAACTGTAGATAAGCATCCTCACATATGGACAATTTGAAGTCTGCAACTACCCAACTTTGGGTTATGTGGCAAAGAGGATGAAAGCATTCACTGCCAACGGTGGGTAGCCGGTTTGTGTCCGCGCCGGAGAATGTCGTCGTTGTGTTCCCAGGCAAGACACTTAACACACGGACAACAAATGTGGTTGGAGGTTTGTTGTTGGTGGTGGTGGTGAAAGGAAGGTTAAACGCAGAAGGGCAGGTTCTGTCAGACGGCCTCCTTCCCACACAGACAACACCACATTCACAACTATGGACAAATTAGAGTCTTCAATGAACCTAACATGCATGTTTTTAGATTATGGGAGGAGGTTAGTAGACAAATGCCACACGGGAAGGGTGGAGCCCATATTTGGGAGGTGAACGTCTGAATTGTGTGAGAAACATGATAACCACACTTTTCCATCCTCCATGATATTGTGAAGGTTTTGTCCTCCCCCACCCCGCCTTTGTCCAAATATTCAGGAAACCCTGTTGTACTAAATGAAGAAACAACGAACAATGATTCATCATGATTAAGGTTTTCCTAGAATTACTAAGGTGGCCTCTCGTGGTCCTTATAAGGCCCTAGACCCCAGGTTCCCCACCACTGGACCCACCTCACTTTTCCCAGAGTTCCCTTCTCAGTTCAGGAAGGCGTGTTTAACATACTCACACATATTGATCATTTGGCAAAAGCAGATGTCACAGGGTGGGATAATGTCCACAATCCGCCCAACTCCACCCTATGACATTTACAGAACTTTCTCACCGGTAGCAGCACGACTCCCTCTCTTTTTATATATTTATATATATATATATAATATGTGTATATTTATATATTTCATCCTGAATAAGAACGTCTACTAGCTACGTTACAATACCATTTTCGTTTCATATGGATAATCACCAGGAAACCACAGGAAGATCGAGGGATTGGCGAACGAGACCCCCTCCGCCCCACCTCCAATCCCCAAACAGCAATTGTGGCCAATTTTGAGGGATCTTGCTGTGAAAGGACGGGAGGGGAGGACACGAGGCAGCATGCTGGGAAGCCGAAGAATGACGAAAAAAAGAGCCTCTTTAAAAGCCACAAGGGTGTTTGTCCGTTAAATGGGCTTCCACATCTTGTCCCACCATCAAGCGTTCCTTGTCGACTGTTGCCCGTCGGGAGTTTTGTTTTGGTTTTTCCCAGTGTCGGTACTCAGTACTCGGCAGCGTATTCGGTGCCATGCAGGCCTCGGCACACCAGCGTGAACTCCTTGACGATTTCTTTCACCCGCCGCTTGTTAACTCGCTCTCTAGTGGAAAAACACAAAGACACATTTTCAAGCTTACGATGGAATTGCTCTGAGTCAATGGATGCTGTGCAACGAACTGTTCTACTCCAGACCTGTGGGTGGCAGCACATTTTCACTACAGGACACTTTCCGGTAGGACAAGCCCAGAACACCCACTGATCGAAAAAAAGACTGGCTAGCTCATTGGCCACCAAAGCTGAATGCCGACCTGTGCGTTAATCGCCAGTTTCGTGGGTGTGAGAAAACATTCCACAGGTAAGTTAGAAAGATTTACCTTGACACTGTTAAAGTTTGTTTGTAAAGGGTTTTTTTATTTTCTGATGAGCTGAATTCACTTGAACAAAGTTTTGTTTACGGTTGTTGTTGTTCACTGTTCACTCTCTGATTCACCTTTATAGGCGGACGGTTTTTCACGAAAAAGCGATGTAAATACTTTCCCAAACTTCATCAGTGGATAAGCAAGAAACACATTTTCTGTGAAATTTTTGATGGATTTTATAATGCAGAACTCAGAAAATTGAATTTGATTTTCAAATGCAAGGAAACAAGTTTCAATTTCTTGTCTGAAATAGGACGTTGCAGAGACAACAAATGAACAACGCGTTTAGCATGTATTTTCCCATTGCGAGTCCTTATTTCCCAAAATATATCGAACTGATTGACTTAAAATTTATTGTTTTTATGACAAAAAATGCTTAGTTTTTTGCTATGTTATGATGATAGTGCTTCACGGCGTATTTTGGGAAAAGTTAACATGTCACGGAAATCGCGCCCTAGGTAATATGCAAGGTTTCTTGGTAGTTACGGTGTTATATGTCTTTTCTTTGCACTTACACTTTTTGTCTTACCAAGTCCAATTAAAAATCCTTCATGTGACCAGAACTGAAAATATGTCAAGCTCACATGACCAATGTTAATTCTACATGCCAAACTTTGAGGAAAAACCTGGAATCCAACCTGTAATCCATGTCCTCTACACCTGTTGGGAGTACAAAGATGCCAGCCAACTGGCTTCAACCAATCGAAAAACCGCAAGATACAGTATGTATGCGCTATCCAGTCTTTTTTTTAGATCAGTGGGAACACCTCACGAGGGAGGTGTCCTCGGAGTCATCCGAATCAGATGCTCCAGCCACGTCATCTGGCTGTTATTGAACGTGCAAAATGTCTTTGTCGGTGCACCCACATCTTCAGAGAAAATGATACAGTTTAACTTTAATTTGAAAATCAACAAATAACAACCACTTCTGAATCCTTGAAACTCTACTTCGAAATCTTAACTTGAATCCTTAACCCTTGAATTCAACAGTGGTAACCAGGTGATATTTTGCATATGGAAAAAAATAAATTGACTTTACATTGCTTGGAAGTCAATCTGTATGGGAATGTGTTGTACTTGAAATGATTTTACCATATTAATTAAGTGTACAATGTACAAATTAGCCTCTAGTAGTACCTGAGTATCTGCTGAGAGAAGTTGTCTTTCTGGGATGATGTGACACGCGACGACGGGAAGCCCGGGGGCTGCAGCACCGCCCTCAGCCACATCGCGAGCACAGAGAAGCAGTGTTTGTTCAGGCTGAACAGCACTTCTGCAAACTGGTCCATCAAATTCCGAGAGGCCCCGCCACCAATACCCTGGAAGAGAGAGGAAAAAAAATAGAATAAATAAATAAATAAAGTAATTCCCTTGCAGTTTGTGATACCTGAAATTATTGTAAAACAATTAAGGCGACATTCAAACAATTTTCATTAAATTAAAAAAACTTTTATATAAAACTGCATTTTTGGTAACTGCCTTCCGCTGCCTCACAAAATTATTTAAAAAAATGGAAATCTTATTTTCAATACAATTCCCACTTTATTTCCCAAAAATATTTTTTCAAGATTATGATTTCACCTCATAAATGAACTACTTCATTCTCATGAAATATGGCCAATTTCTGCATAAAACGAAAAGTTTTGCATAAAGTGTAACTGAGACTGATGTGCTAACCAATGCTCTACTGAGGCCCCGTACTTTATAATTGTTGTGTAATTAATCTGTTCTGTGTTATTCATTAATACGATCACAATACTCATTAGGAATTATTTATTAAATATAGTACTTTACACTACCATTTTAACATTTCTAATCTTGTGAGTGAATGACTTGGCCTGTCTGTCCATTTTGTCTGAGGTGCTAAGCCATCCTAATTGAAACTAGATTTGTGGGCAAATACTCTATCTACATTTTTACATCTACAATTTGCAAATTGTATCTATTTGTGGCAATTCATCAATGTGGAATATTAGGCGCGTTCCTGACCTCCAGAAGGGCCTGGATCAGCAGCTTGCCATCCTCCTGCAGCAGTCTGGACACGGGAGGCATGTCTGCACAGCGGGGCAACAGTTCGGTCTGACACAGGAAAGACCAAAGACAGCAACATCAGAAACATTTCCTTCTACAACATTTCACGACTGGGCTCGCAAAGTTCGCACTCACAAAAAATAGACATGTTGACTTGACGGTCGGAGCCTCGGGAAACTTGAGTGATAAAAGCCCTGCATGTGGGACAGAAACAGTAGAGTTACAGCGGTTTTGTTTACACCGTGGAGTGACGGGTATAAAAGTTTAAGGCAGGTATCTGGGTCAATAAAACAGTTTCCACCAGGCAATACGTGAATCGTCATGTGATGTTTCAGTACTGTTTTAGGTTAAGAAGGAGTAATTATGACAAGGTGACTGTAGGTAATACACTAAGACGTCATGGTTTGAAATTATGCATGGCACGGAAGGTTCCCCTGCTTAAACCAGCACAGGTCAAGGCCTGTCATAAGTTTGCCAGTGACCATTTGGATGATACAGAGGAGTCATGGGAGAAGGTTTTGTGGTCAAATGAGACCAAAATGGAACGTTTTGGTCATAATTCCACTAACTGTGTTTGGAGGTAAATGAATGATGAGTTCCATCCCAAGAACACCATCCCTAGTGTGAAGCATGGGGGTGGGAGCATCATGTTTTGGGGGTGTTTTTGTGAGATTTTGGGGAACAACCTCTTTCCCTCAGTCAGAGCATTGAAGATGGGTCATGGCTGGGTCTTTCAACATGACAATGAACCGAAGCATACACCCAGGAAAACCAAGGAGTGGCTCCGTAAGAAGCATATCAAGGTTCTGACGTGGCCTAGCCAGTCTCCAGACCTAAACCCAACAGAAAATCTTTGGAGGGAGCTGAAACTCTGTGTTTCTCAGTGACAGCCCAGAAACGTGTCTGATCTGGAGAAGATCTGTGTGGAGAAGTGGGCAAAAATCCCTCCTGAAGTATGTCCAAACCTGGTGAACAATTACAGGAAACATTTGACCTCTGTAATCGCACACTAAGGTTAATGTACCAAATATTAACATTGTTTTTCTCAGGCGTTCAAATACTTATTTGCAGCTGTATCACAAAAAAAAAAAAATTCAATGGATTATAATTTCTGGATTTTTCTTTTTAGATTATCTCTCTCATAGTGGACATGCACCTTGGATGACAATTTCAGACCCCTCCATGATTTCTAAGTGGGAGAACTTGCAATATAGCAGGGTGTTCAAATACTTATTTTCTTCACTGTAAACCTCTGAAAACTAAGGTACGACTGGCGTGGCTTTGTGTAAACACAGCTCTGAGGTGCAAACTTACCACAATGGTACACGGCTTTTATGTCGAGACTTTCAGACAAGTACAAATCGGGCTTCCGTTTGAGGGCCTAAGAAGTAAACAAAGGTGTTACGTGGGTTTGTTGAGTCGTTGCAGTGAAAAAGTACTTCCTATCCTACCTGCCTGGTAGTCGGATCTGACAGCAACATGGGACTGAGAACAGATCTGCCTACCAGGCCACGGTGCTTGCTTGACTATCCGAAAATTTGTAGAGAGCAGCTCAGATGCACAACTCAGCAGGTATAACAAACAAATTAAAACCAAAAATCTGAAATAATAACTGGAAACTTAAGTAAAAACTTAAAAGTAATGGTGGTTTTTGGCTGATGCTTGAAAATGCTAATTTTTGTGTTTTTGGTTGAATATGCAACAAAAGTGTGCATGTAATCAACGTGCAGATAAAGAGAAATACAACTCATCTCGTAAACAACTCATTCAGGATGGAGGAGAGAGAGGGATAGGAGAGAAGGAGAATTATGGAATTCAGATCTATCCAAAGATAGAAAACAAAAGGGGGAGGAATGAAGACAATAAAACAAAAAGAATTATTTGATTAAAACAGCCTAGCCATCAGCCAATTTGTCTGAAGTGATTAATATTAGTTATGAATATTAATTCTTTTGGGGCTTTGATTGGCTGTGGGCTGGAATGAAATAAGTAGGATGGCGCTCAGAGACTAAGCAGTCACCTTGGCGACCACCAAGTTAAAAAAATAAAAATAAAATCTGTGAAATTTTCTCAAACTTCAAATCTTAAAATGTGTTAAAGGCCTTCTTGTATAGTGTTTGCATGTTTACTCCAGAGACTCAGGCTTATTGGTGCATTCTAAAAACATGCATATTTGTTTCATTGTAGACAACAAATTACCTTTAAGAATTTTTTTTTTTACCCTAGGAAAAAAATTTTGCAATTTCAGTAATGTAATGCCCTAGGATGTTGGCAAAAAGAGCATAGTCACAGCAATTTATTGACCAGAACCAACTGTCAAACACAAATAAAAAATAAGAAGACTCGCAAGGAGCTGCTGTGGGCTACTGCTCATGCCAACCTGACATTAGCTCCTGACACTAGTGCACAGCCCTTAAGAACCACACATCCGACACACAAAAAAATTACAGCATATTGATTAATTATCCTCTGTATATAGAGCTAGTGCAGCTACGTCACCGAAGTCACGTGACTGGCCATATTGCAGGTCAAACAAAGCATTGTTGAAGGCTGAGTCTGTTGAGACGAAACGAAAATGTCTTATAGAACGACGCCCAGAGTTTTGTCCGATACCATTAAACATTTAGGTGATAATAAACGAAGGTACGTGGAAAAATTAGAGATACTTGGCAGAGGACCCACATTTCATGCCGAAGGCGAGGTTTTCGGCAATAAAAAATTGGACTGTTAATTCGCTTCCGCTTGTCTTGGACAACTGGATATACTCATGGATCCGGTGAGTAAGTCGTTGAGATTTACATGGAAAATTTTGAAGGTGTATAAAAGTCTGGACGGAAACAAATACTTCGTTGGAATAAATCCGACATAGTGACGGGAAGACAGCTCGTGAACGCGGAAGCGTATTCGGCCACACGGTAAACTTTGCCGGAATCTATCTTTTCAGCTTGTATTCAATACAAATACCAATATTTAAATATATGACACCTGGTTTAACATAAACTCTCATTCATTAACTATGATTGAAAAAAAAAAAAGAGGACGGAGTTGTCTTCACGGAACGTACACGGAAGCGATTGCAGCCACACGTTAACCTGCGACAGACGGTTTATTTTCTTTTTTTAAATTTGTATTGTTCCCAAATGAATCAATTTATAAATACTTCTTGTTAATCTGAGATTGAGAAGAATAATTCCTACCTGAAATGAAATGATCACTACACAGGCGTGTGTTTATTTTGGTTGGGCACCGTCCATCATGTTTAAATGCCAAAATCCATCGATATTTTCCGGTCTATTCAGGCGGTATTCCATAGAATGATCTCTTTGAATATCTGTCCCGTGTGTTGTGACAACCAACAGCACAACAGGTCTCGGGCAATTACAAAAATCTGCTCTGGTTCAACAGCTCCCGCAGTGCAGAACAGCTAGGTTTGACCGTCAATACGGCGCCGTGCAAACTGTGACGTCACGTGCATTTCTTTACATTCCCTATTCTGTTTTTGAATAACACTGTGGTGTATTTTGGGGGAGCTAGAACGTATTAAAGGTACAGTAACGCCTTGTGATCCCAGTGCCCTGACTGAGTTTTTTGCTTTGACTCGCAGACGCAAACCTGAGATACAAGCACTGTATGGTGGCAGTGAATCCAACTCAACTCACTACAAGTTTACAGTCAAAATAAATGCAAAACAAACGGAATTACATAGATATTTAAAAAAAAAAAAACAGCATGGCTTTCCCTTGAAGTCTGATAGCTTGGTAGCACCTAATTGGAAACACCATAGACTGCCTAACAAACTTCTATGTTACTGTGTTGCATGCCTTCATGCAACAGATATTTGGAAAACATAATATGGCATGTATTTTTTTATCCACAGTGAAGAATAACCAATATTACTGTGACTTACTGAGGCGCATAGACATATCCCGGTCTATCTGTATTGTACTGCCACCAGGTGGCCAAGGTATGCACGCGAGAAAGAACAGCACAATGTCCATTGAAATGAAGCAAAAAAAAAATGTTGCAAATACAAGGTGACTCTTAGAATGCTGAGCGTTTGAGAAGTCATTCCCAAGCCTCACGATATGCAATGAGACATTTTAATGTCCGTTAACGTAAGATGAGAGGAAGAGAGGAAGAGGGCTGAGAGGAAAAAGAGGAATTAGAAAAAGGAAGAGAGAAACTCAAAGTGAGTGAAATAAGTAACCAAAAACACACCTGAGCTTGGAGTTGCATAAATGAATCAACAATATCAGGATGATCCCTGGGTCCTAAAATATAATAAAGATGAAACTTAAGAAATCAAAAGAGAATAAGAATAATATACAAACAGCAACGGAACAGATTCAACAGTCATGTGGAACTCAAAAGAGAACTCAAAGTAGTTCATTGAAATAATTCACGTGAGTAAGGAACAAAGAGGGGGAGTAAGGAGGGGAGGAGGGCATTTTGGGAGAGGGGGGGGGCGTGTGAAGCATTGCCAGACTCTTGGAAGGAGAAGGAAAGAAAAGAATAGGCAGGAGACGGAGACATGGGTTTGTTTGTCGACAACAAAGAAAAGTAACTCAGAGAAACAGAAGAAACCTAAGAAAGAAAAGTGGCTTTGGAGTGTGAACCCAGGAGGCACCTCTGTTACTGTGACGCTTTAGAGAAAGGGGGACCCGTTCACCCGCTTGTTTACCTCCTAACCTGGAAACACCAGCCAGCTCACAAGCACCAAGTTTAACCAAAGAGATTCTGCATTTGCGATAGTATCTTCAGTAAAAAAAAAAAAAAGCCTGTAATTTTGGACTCCCCCGCCCCCCAAACCATCTCACTGTTGTGTAGAAATGGCACCGACAGGCAATGTGGGTAAAATGGCGAACCTGCAATTTTCTGCCTCCGTAGGTAGTAGCTCAAGCCTTTAATGCACTTTTTATTACAATTATTAGTAGTATTACTTCCAGTATTTGTCCCCCTTTGTTATCCTGTGGCACCATTCTGGATGACCAGTAACGGCAGGGAATCTTGTGATAAAGTTAACCCCACCCTGCCCCCCTTTTTTTTCTGTCTCGTTGGGAATAAACAGCAATAACACCAGCTCAGTTTTCAGAGGTAGAATCTGAATCCCATTCATGGCATTTCTCTGCCTTTTTTCTGTCTCGCTCTTCTTTATAAATGGCACAACGTAACGTAAAAAAAAGCCATAATTTTCCACCTTTGGAGCTAGTATCGACAACCCCTTTCACACTACCTGTAAAATGTAGCAATTTTCTGCCCTTTTTTATCTCTCATTGTTTTGTATAAATAGCATCAAAACTAAGTCAACCGAGCAATATTCCGCCTTTGGAGGTAGTATTTTAAGCCGATTTTACACTACCTTTTAAAATTAAGCTTTTTCCTGTATAGAGAGCACCAACAATGTCTTGCCTGCAAAGTTACTGCCTTCAGAGGTAAAAACTCAAGCAACTTTCACACTGCCTTTAATATCAGACATTTTTCATTGGGATTAGGATGAACGACACGTAGAAACGTTCCAGGATCACTGTGTGAACAAGGCTTGTGTTTCAAAGAAAGGCATCGGCATTGAGGGTCCGCTTGATGCAAGCCCACCAGATCCCCCTTTGCTCCAAAGATGAACCCTCAGTGTGAAATCATCCAATGGTTCAGATAGCACAACCTCCCTTAAACTGTTGGACACACACCACTCGACATTTCTTTTCAAAGAATAGCACCAATTGTAAATATATATATATTTTAAAAAAACAATGACAGACATTAAAGATACAGTTCCAGTCGACAAGTCTTCCATTGGCCTGACAATGATGGGTCAAAAGTGATGTTGCAAGGACAAAGGTCTGTAGTGACCCAGGTTTAGCTGTTGCCACACTCCAAACACATTTCAGCATCAACTACCCAAGCCGCCCTGCAGCCCTTCATTTACACACACGCACACTCTTGCACAGGGACTCAATATTGTACACGTGCACTCACGATCTTATACTCAATCACACGCACTTTCATGCTCATAATTTCACACTCATGCACTTACTTACACAGATACCACGCGCGCACACACACACACACACACACACACACACACACACACACACACCACACACACACACACACTCTTACAGACTGACTCACTCTCACAGTCTCAGACAGGCATAGATACCACCACTAGGTGGGGCTCAAGCACCTGCCCATTTGCCCTGAAAAAAGGGGCCTTTTCCAGCTCATTTTTTTCCCTTCAGTCATCAATTTAAAATAGAAACCTCTGTCATCTATTTCACCCAGCCAGTATTTGTGAAATATGATGGACTTTTATTTGAGTCCTCGGGAATATCTTGTCACTTTATTATGTTAATTTTTTTCAACGAATTAATCTGAATTTAGGCACGCTAAAGACTTAATACCATGCTCTCTTAATTTATTTGCTTTTATTTTGAAATTCACAGCCCTAATTTCATTGAGTAAATGAAAAAATGCACAGTTGCACTCATGTTTGATTACCCAGGCCGAATTTGTAAGATGGGTACAATTCTTTAAAGAAAAGCTGAAGGGCCAGACAAAACACATTTAATTTAATTTTAATTGCATTCCACCTAAACTGACAAGCATTCCAGAAAAGTATTACCATTAAACAAAACATAACCATAAATAATCACTCATCCATCCAGCCATCCATCATATTTGCCGTTTATCCTCACGAGGGTCACGCGGAGTGCTGGAGCTTATCCTAGCTATCAACGGGCAGGTGGTGGGGTACACCCTGATTGTTACATCGCAGGGCACGTGGGAACAAACAGCCACACTCACAATCACAACTAGGGGCAATTTAGAGTGTCAAACTAATGTTGCATGTTTTTGGGATGTGGGAGGAAACCCACGCAGGTACGGGGAGAACATGCAAACTCCACACAGGTGGGTCCGGGATTGAACCCGGGACCTCAGAACTGTGAGGCCAACGCTTTACCAGCTGATCCACCGTGCCGCCATCATCACTCATATTTAAAAAAAGAATTCTGCATAAACACACAAAGCACAAATGTACATATATGCAGTCATATATAGCACTGCCCTATTTGGATAAAAAGTGAAGGATACATCTTTCTCATAATCACAAGGTGGCAGTAGAATTATTGGAATGAAATTGTACAGGTTTTTCATAATCTCTAGATCATGGCATACATTTATAAATTGTGAACCTTTTTTCCATTTTGCCCCATACCTAAGTATAACACGCAATAAATTACAGTACCCAAGTTAAATATATACTATTTTTTTCATAACTGCATGAATAATTTTGACGATGGATGCCCTTTTTTTCTGCCCCAAAAAATGTCTGTGCATGTTCCTGCTCAAACAGAATCAGTCTTGCAAACACTCACACACAAATTTTCAGATGTGCATTTACCCTCCCTCTGTTTCACACACTCACTAAGTCACTCACTCACCTTCCATGGTCTCTCATTCACTCACAAGCATAGTGTCACACACAAAGGGAAGACAGGACTTTTTTAGATGCCTGCCACTAAGCTCTAGTAGTGTCGTGTGCTCCTTTAACATGCCAGCCATACGAGTAAGCGAGCGATTTCTGCGCTGTGAACGTATCCTGTCTTATTGAAGAAGGGCACCTACGTGGAAAGGAAAGAGTTTAAAAGGCGGGTGTGAGGCAGCCATTACGAAAGGAGTCAAAAGCAGAGGGGCAGGAGACAGTGGTTGGGGATGGGAGGGGGAAGGATGTAACATAAAGGGAAGCTGGAGAGAGAGAGAGAGACGTCAATGTATTTTACATGTATTGCGTTGAGTGCCAATTACCAAAAAGAAATTTCCAGGCTACACTGAGATAATGCAGTGACTGGACATAACATGAGGTACACCTCTGATAATGAGATCATTTGTATGACAAATTCTGCATTTACAAAGATAATAATGCTTAGTAGTGAGGAACATGTAACTTGACTGTCAGAAATTGCAAATTTAGTCTATATTACACCAATAACCAATAACCTGTACTAGTTTTTGAATTCAGCTCTTTTCCCAAACAATTAATTAAAACATAGCATAATTAGCTATCCATTTTCTATGGCACTTGTACACATAAGGCTTGCAGAACACCTTATTTGACAGTGTTCAGAAAAATTAACTATCATTATCTTTGTGAAGGCAGAATTTTTCCACTACATCTCTTGCATCGGTTCATTATGTTGTGCAAGTGTAGCAAGTATCGTGTCTGGAAAATAGACCGGAATATTTCAACAAGTTGACACAGAATATTTAAGTCAACATTTGAAGAGTGAGTGTTATGAACTCTGTTTTTTTACGTCCCAGTTGGCCTAGCGTTAAAAATGTACCAACATCTGTACTGCCAGACTTAGAAATAGGTCTCTGTAGAGAAAAGTACATGAAATACGCATATTGCATTTACACAGCTCTGTTGTGTGCTACTTTGGACCTCTGTGAAATAAAAGAAAACATTCAAAGGTCTACCGCAGGGGTACATTTCACAGTATTACCAAGCCCTACCTTGCTGAAATATGGAAAGCGTTACTGAAGTAACGAGCTCAAAGAGAGCTTTGATGGGCGGAAAATGCTCCGTCTGGCTGGCGAAGATGTGGACCAGCTGAAATGCATGAAAGCAAAAAAAAACAAAAACAAAAACAAAAAAGACAACACAATCAGACATCCATGCTCACAATGAACCTGTGTTATGATACATAAAGATCTGAAGTCAGAATAATTTCTTAAGTTTTAAAAACAACTACAGATCTAGTAGACTGCTTGGCAGAGGTGCCCTGGTAACCCATGTTCTGCTTCAAGTGCTTTTCGTTTTTCCAAAACAAAGAATGACAGTAGAAAACTAGAAAGTCAAAGGGAAGGGATAAAAATAACACACTGACATATTTAGATGAAATGGTTTCCAAACAAAGAAGCTTTAGTCATCATTTGTTGAAAAGGAAAAAAGGATGTTACTTTTAAGTGTGTAATGTGTGGACACTCAATGGTTAAGGTTTCAAAATAGGGTTTGAAGTTATGATTAAGGTTTCAAACTCGGGTTTTGAGTCAGGAATAAGACTTTAACTTAGGGTTTCATGTCAGGTTTTAGGGTTTAAGACATGGTTATGGTTTCAAATGTTTTTTTTTAATGTCAGGATTCAGGTTTCAAATAAAGGTCGGGATTCCAAAACGAGATTTCAAGTAAGGGTATGAAATCAGAGCTTTTCCTAATATGTTCAATGTGGGAATTCTATTTGCCTCTGCACTATAGTGAAGTTTCCTTACCAAAAAATTAAAACATCTACACTGTTATGCACCTATTAAGTTGATTTGCTTATACCTGTCGTGTTAGGTCAAGGGCAGAGGCTTGGGGGATGGTGCTGTACATCTGTCCCAGCATCTGACTCAGTTGCGACACCATGGGGGCAAAGTCGTGCAGCAGCGTTTTCACTGACTTTTCGAATATGGCACACACTGCCTAAGGAGCACACGTAAAAGCCTTTTAACCCACTTTTCCAACACAGTGGGACAACGTCAAATAATTCCTGAGGGAGAAAAGGACGTAGCTCACCTCGACCACCTGTGAGTCATTCAGCCACTTGCTGAGTACATTCTGTATGAGCGCAAACACTTGCTGCAGGACGACCACCACCTGGGGCCGCAAAAACAATAAGCATTGGCATTGACAAGTGATGGGCCATCAAATTAGTACCTGGGACTTCAGTATGGAGTTTTTCAATTGATCACTGACATCCAAAATGTTTGACACAGGTTAAAGCTAATGGTACCAAAATACCAATGAAATACATTTAAATTTCTGCCTATGAAGAAAGCACCGGTATTAAAAAAAAAAAAGTCATAAAATACATTTTTAAAACATTCTCATTATTCTGCCATTTAGAAAATAGAAAAAGATGGATAATCCTAATTGACCTCTTTCAAGTCAGAGAGTGAGAAAAAACAAACGTGTCTTTTAATTTCGAGTATGTACACTCCTGGTTACAAGTGTACTAGTGTGGGCAGGAAAATAATGGCGACTATGAAACTACCCATTACTACAGTACACTTAAATAGATATCATTTTAATGAGACTATACACCTCTGTCTGACTTGGGACAATTTGTTCTGTTCTGTTCAATTTTTTCTAATGTAGCAAAGGATGACCAAATAGTCAGAAAATAAAAAAAAGAAACATACACCAGTTTTCCACAAGGCTACAAATGTCAGGAGCTATGAGATAATAATTTCATTGTTTAAAAATGTCCATTATCTTTAAAAATTAAATGTACAACATAATAATTTAGCTGCTGTGAATGTTTTTTTATTAGGGTTAAATTGTAACAACTAGAATAATAATTTTAATTTATATGTTCTGAATAGGTGGAACGGTGGATCAGCTGGTAAAGCGTTGGGGTCACAGTTCTGAGGTATCGGGTTCAATCCCAGACTCGCCTGTGTGGAGTTAGCATGTTCTCCTCTTGCCTACGTGGGTTTTCTCCGGGCACTCCGATTTCCTCCCACATCCCAAAAACATCCAACATTAATTGGACACTCTAAATTGCCCCTAGGTGTGATTGTGAGTGTGGCTGTTTGTCTCAAAGAGCCCTGCGATTGGCTGGCAACCAGTTGAGGGTGTACCCCACTTCCTGCCTGTTGACAGCTGGGATGGGCTCCAGCACTCCCCGCGACCCTTGTGAAGATAACCGGCCAAGAAAATCGATGGATGGATGCTCTGAATAATATTCTCGTGAATTAATACAAATACAAACATTTTGAAGTTATATGTTTTGTCATCTGTTATTCCACTGCTCCGCTGATGTTAAAGGTTTTTGCCATGTCATCGAGATAGCATTGTTTTTCTTACAACAACTTAAAATTCAATTCACAGTTATTCTTCTCCCTCATAGCACCTGTATGACGATGATAGGGTTTGTGGTGAGGGCGCACTGACCGGGTTGGGTCCGGGTGGGGGAGGGGTCGTTTTCACAGGCGCAGCTGAGTGTTCCGCCGATTCGTCGTCCTGCTTGCTGATGTCCAACGTAGTGAACAAGTTGGAAAGCAGCCCCAAGATGTGAATGATAGCTAACTTATTGGACGGATTGGGCTGAAGGGAGAAACAAAAGAGAGTGAAAACCGGCATAAAAAAAGATAACTCCACATGTAGTGGAAGATCTTAAAAGGGACATTAGGGAAATTTGACATTTTAATGGTTTAGATACAAATCATGGGTCTCTAGAGCCTACTCACCCATTAAGTGTGAAAGTTTTGTTCACTGACTATTTCAGAAAATATGTCTGTGAGCAATCTATTAAGAATGATATTTTTAATTCAGATAACAGTTTTGGACAGGAACTCCTGCTATAACCTCTTTAAAAAATACATTGTCACCAGGATAAATGTGCTGGCAAACCTTTGGTAAATTTTCTGGAATTCTTGGGATTGGGAGAATATTCAAATGCAACACTTCCAAGTGCATTTTTGAAATTACTACAAAAAATGAAAAACAAATAAAAGGTTTACACTAAATAGAAGCCTATGCAGTTAAGATAATACCCCACTCCATCTTGGTTTTTGACTAAGAACTCCGCGCTTAATTTGATCGCTCTCAGATAACTGGCATTAATCCTAATGAACACACAGTAGTACAGTGACAGTCAAGTGGTGAACATTCTGTTTGGTTTATGAGCCGCATGTGTTTATATAATCCCATAAAATCAGTGGATTAGCAGGCTTTTTTGTGACGCATATCCAGTGACACCGTCAGTCAGGTAATGACTCACAGTCAGTTTTAATCACTACTGTTTAAATAGTGACGTGACGCATTAAAAATAGCCAAGGTTATTTACACCAAATCCCCTTCGGACCTGTAAAGGTTGAAGTTCTGCCCACTAAGAGCCGCTATTTGTTCAGCAATAGGCGGCAAAGATTTCCCAGTCTGATGTCATGCTGACAAAGCAAATGCAAGACAGTAAATAATGGCCGGAAGGCAGCAAGGATGGATAAGGTAGTGTGTATGTGGGTGTGACGCCTGAGGACAAAGATGAAGTAAAAGATTCATCTTGGCTGATGTCTGGCGGCACCCTGCACTGATCAGTGGCAACTGCTCCGTGTTCATTATCTGGAAATGGAAAAATCCTCCTTTGTGCCGCACAGGCCTGAAAATACAGAGGGCTTCAAAGCAGATATTAACAATGTGCTGTGCATGGCTGTTCCTGGGTGTTGAGCTAGTAGCTCTCCAACATTCTCTCTCAAGCTCGGTTTTGGAGCACTTGTGACGGGGGACCATTTGGTCTCACTGATGGTGTTGGGTGGAAACCTTGAAAACCAAAAAACACTTTTCAGGGAGACCCCCCAAAAACAGTATGTAGTTGAAAGCAGAAGTTTACACACACTGTGCAAAAACACAGATTTCATTTTTTTGTCTCAGTCTGAAGTCAAATCAGACTAAAACTCTTCTGTTTAAGGACGGTCAGGATTAGCAAAATTATATAATTTTGTTAAATGCCAAAATAATGAGAGCGAAATTTTTTTTTAGAGAATTTTATATTATTTTATTTGAGGTCAAAAATTTATATAAACAAAACGTGCTATCTTTAACAAACATGGAGAAGCCCAAATGATGACGTCATAACTTTGGAGGCTTCTGACAGGTTAACTGACAACGTCTGAGTTAATTGACGGCACACCTGGGGATGTGATTAAGGCCACACCTCAAACACTCTGGATCCTTGTTTAAAATCATGGGAAAATCAAAAGAAATCGGCTATTAAATCAGACAAAGAATAGTGGAGCTCCACAAGTCTGGCTCATCCTTGGGTGCAATTTCCAGATGCTTGAAAGTGAGCTGTTCATCCGTTAAAACAATTATACACAAGTACAAACATTATGGTAATGTCCATCCATTACACACTAATAATTTTGGTGATCCTGACTGACCTGAAAGAAGAGAGGTTTAGTTTGATTTGACTTCAGAAAGTGAGACAAAAAATTAAATGTGTACTTTTGTACAGTGTAAGTACACTTCTGGCTCCATGTGTACATAGAGTTGTCAACTTGTCCACTTTTCCCTATGCTCTGTCAATTACAAAAAACGAGAAAAGAAAAAAAACAAAGCTGGCAAAATAATTTTTTGTGGTGGTGTTGAAGACTCAGACTCCCTCGAGATTAAAATTCCCTTCTTCTGTGTTACCTTCTGGTTAGTTTGTGTGTGAACGTGTGGGCATAAGTTGTGACCTGTGACTTACAGCAGCTCCGTGGAAGTGTTATTTTGTATTTGCGCTTGACTGTTAAATGGCTGAAACTGATCTGTGGGAGCCCCATTTCCTCAAGTGGGAACGTATCTTAAACCTGCTCATACCTGAAAATTTGGCTCACAAGGCAGGCCCACCCCCCACAAAAAACAATACCCTCCACTTGTTATGCGTGAACATGTGTGGTATGCGTATATGTTGGTCCACCCACCGTCTCCTCTGCCAGCTTCTCTAATTGCTGGATGTAAGGCGTGATGAGGGAGTGAAGGTTCCTCAGAATGTCCTCCACGGGTAGTGCAGACAGAAGGAAACCCAGCGCCTGCATCAGCCACATGCATTGACTCGTCTACCAAAACAAACAAAGTCATCACAGGTTTAAAAACCGCCATTTAATACCAGCTGATTAGAAAGAGACATTATAAACTTACCTTGTGGATCTGCTTTATGAGAACCTCCTGTAAAGAAAAGAGAATAGCTAAAAGCACAATAAACAATGTAGTCAAGAATAGCAAAACGGACATACCTGAGATACGGCTACTATGTTGGCGGCGTAAGGCGGCAGATCGCTTTTGCACTCGCGGCAGATCTTCTTTAGTGTAGAAACGGAAGAGATGGAAAGATCTGGGTTGCCCAAAGCCTGCAGCACCAGGGGCAGGACACTGCTGAGCATCACTGGGTGGTCTGCCAACCACTCAGCCAGGGCACCTAGCAGGATTTATAGTAGATCAGGTGGTCTTTCACGTTTTAAAAATGGATTAAGAAGTAAAAAAATCACTAAGCGTGTATTCTGGTCACAGTGTTTGTTGTGTCATAAAAGTAAAATTGTCTATGAGAGACATGACAGCATTGGCCTCACCTATAGTAAACATCACGGTGTCAGCCAGCTGAACGTTGTTGATGCTGATTCTGGGGATGAGGCCTATGAGGCCCGGAATGACGTCAGAGTAATTGACGTCTATCGTCTCTGCTATGGACTGGAAGCCATACAGCAAAGCCTCTGTGTGCTGCGGAAGGAAAATGTTGTGAATTAGTGCTAGCGAGTCACCAATAAAGAAGTCCCTTTTCTTCTTTAAAGGGGCATATTACTGTAATTTCCGGCCTATAAACCGCGACTTTTTTCACACGCTTTCAACCCTGCGGCTTATGGAGCTAATTTGTCCATTTTTTCTAACAGCCACAAGGGGGCACTCAAGGGGAAAAGGTAAGAGTGAGACCAGTGAAATATATGTGCCGAGGAAGTGACTTTTACCGGAATGTTTTTTTGTATTTTTTTTACCGGCGCGGTTAGCCCTGTGCTAGCATTAGCGCTATGCTAGCGTGTTGCTGCTGTGTTACTGCCGTGTCTTAGTGATTTTTATCGTTTTTTTTTTTTTAACCGGCCCTGTTAGTGGTGTGCTACCATGTTGTGCGGCTGTTTTTTTTTTTTTTTTACTGGTATGTTTTTTACCAACCCTCTTCGTGTGCTACCGTGTTGTTGCTATGTTAAGCTAAGGTATTAAAACTTTCTTTCTGTGTACCGTCTTTCTTTGTAAATATCTCTTGTTTCAATGTGGGCACTTGCGGCTTTTTCACAGGTGTGGCTTGTGTATGTACCAAATGGTATTTCCTTTACATAGGTACTGGGTAAG
Source organism: Syngnathoides biaculeatus (assembly GCF_019802595.1). Classification (NCBI taxonomy): domain Eukaryota; kingdom Metazoa; phylum Chordata; class Actinopteri; order Syngnathiformes; family Syngnathidae; genus Syngnathoides; species Syngnathoides biaculeatus. The sequence continues at coordinate 13,204,266 of NC_084646.1, read as the reverse complement.
GCTTCTAATCAGGTGCGCTCTGTAGGCCGGAAATTACGGTATATGCAATTAGTATATACTTTTTCATAGCTTGTATACAAATAGTTGGGTCTCTATAATGGCTACCCACCAGAGTTATACATATATTTAATTAATATGTATATATGATATACTGCTTTTATATATTTTAGAATTTATATTTATTTATTAAAACATTTTGGGAAAAAAAGGTATATTGAACCTTTATTAGAAAACTAGGGGGTTGAACAAATTTTTTTCAGCTTTAAAGCCAACCGGCTCACAAATCTCTTTTTGCAAACTGGGATCAAGAAACAAATTGTGTGCAATTTTTGAGACTCCACTGCACTTGGCTATTAAATATACTGTGACACATTACGAAAAAAAAAATGTCATCTGAAAAACAGCACCCCACCCACCTGCCATGACGTGGGCTGCTCCGTATTCGTCAAAAGTCGTCCCAGTTTGTCGTAGAGATTACTCAGCAGCTCAGCACCCAGCATCTCATAGACATACATGAGTGTGTCAGAGATGTCCACTCTGAGGAAACATTCTACATTCAGTCTTTTCCAAGAAAAAAAAAAAAAACTCCCTCTAGAGCCCGCAACGCCACACACCTGTAGATGCGGAATTGCTCTTTCTCATCTGAGGACCAGGACGCGTATTCTTGGTCTGAGGGGAACTGGGCTTTGTGGAGCAGAACGTCCACTAGCTGGAAATAAACCGGCCTGTAGACCTGCAGGTACAATGCCTGCTTGTTTGACTCGAATGACATGATTTCATCCTGGGAAGCAATAAAAGAGAGACCTGTCTTAAGTATGGAGAACAAAACTATCCAAAGTAGTGTGGCAAACATAGTAGACCGTCCACATGAAGATGCCCTTACTTGTAGTGTGTACCAGAAGGTGAGCGTGAGCGAGCTGGTGGTCTCATTGACCGGGTAGTGGCCTGGGATGCCTGTGCAAAACATGATCATGTTGACTAAAGCCAGGAAGCTCTGCCAGTGATCCACCTGCTCCAGCAGTATCCTAAAAGGAGAAATAGTATAAAAATGTTTGATGCTGTTAGTCATATGCCTTATTTGACTAAAAATGCGATTCAACGTTAAGCCTTGCTTAATTTTACAATGCTTCCAATAATAGAATGTTATTTTTAAAATGTGATTTTGTACAACAGTTTTTAATGAAAAACAGCTTTTCTCATTTACATTTTTTGACCATTAAAACTCCAGTTTGTTTGCAAATTGTACAGTTTGTAAAATTACCCAAATTTTCAGTTATTTTTAAGCCAATTCCCAGTACCTCCTTTTTTCTTATACCGCTAATATTCTTTAAACAGGTCTAGAGGAAGATCCATCCATCCATTTTTTTCGTCGCTTATCCTCATTAGGGTTGCGGGAGTGCTGGAGCCAATCCCAGCTGTCAACGGGCAGTAGGCGGGGTACACCCTGAACTGGTTTCCAGCCAATTGCAGGGCACATTGAGACAAACAGACGCACTAACAATCACACCTCGGGGCAATTTAGAGTGTCCAATTAATGTTGCATGCTTTTGGAATGTGGGAGGAAACCGAAGTGCCCAGAGGAAACCCACACAGGCACGGGGAGAACATGCAAACTCCACACAGGCGGGTCCGGGATTGAACCCGGGTCCTCAGAACTGAGGCCAACGCTTTACCAGCTGATTCACCGTGCCGCCGCGTAGAGGAAGATCCCACAACAAAATAAAAACCAAAATTTTCTCCATGGTCACCAGAGGATACATCCACTTCTTAAAATGGGTGAGAGAATGGATAGCACGATTGCTTCACAGTTCTGAGGATACGGGTTCAAATCTGGCCTCGCGTGTGTGGACTTTGCATGTTCTCCCAGTGTCTGTGTGTGTTTTCTCCATTTACTCTGGCTTCCTCCCACATTGCAAAAACTGACACAGTAGGGTAATTGAAGACTAAATTGTCTGTAGGTATGAGCATGAGTGTTAATAGTTAAATGTCTGAAATCAGTTCAGGGTGTATCTCGGCTCTCGTCAGATGGGATGGGCTCCAGCACGACTGCAAGCCTCGTGAGGATTAGTTGTATGAAAAATGGATGGATGGATGGCTCCACTATCTTAATTAAATCACATAAAGAAAGAAATCATTTCTGAGGGGTTCAAGTCTAAGCGTATACATATTGTTTAGAGACGGACAAAGACCCACCTGGAGTGGTTCTCTCCCAACGTGACAGCAATGCGGCAGATGCCGTGGCAAGTCTCCATGTCGCCGTTCTGGACGGCCTCTCTGAGCTGCTCCTGGAGAGCCAGCACTGGAGGGACCAGCTTCAGCAATGTATTCACGTACCTGTGTGACATATAAACAAACAGTTAACAATAGGATTTCCCTGACTCCCCTTGCAGGTGGGCAGGGCCAACTCCATCCTTTTGTCAGCGTGCTGGAACAGCAACTCCGCATACCAAATAACGAGCACGCACGTGCAATGGTGTTTATTCACTTACTCATTTCAACTGACATACTATAAGAATTAGCTGCTTGTGCTGTGACTACCGTGATTTCCGGCCTACAGAGTGCACCTGATTATAAGCCTCAGCCAGTACATTTGTAAAGGAAACAACATTTGGTACATACATAAGCCGCACGTGTGTAAAAGCCGCAAGTGCCCACGTTGAAACACGAGATATTTACAAAGAAAGACGGTACACAGAAAGAGTTTTCAAAGTTTTAATACCTTATCTTAGCTTAATGTAGCAACAAAACGGTAGCACGAACAAGGCTGTTAAAAAAAAGCATACCAGTAAAAAAAAAAAAAAAAAACAAAAACAAAAATAACAGCCGTGGCAGCTACACAGTAGCAACACGGTAGCACAGCAGTAACAGGGCCGGTAAAAAAAAAAAAACATACCGGTAAAAATCACTGAGACACGGCAGTAACAAAGCAGCAACACACTAGCCCAGTGCTAATGCTATTGCAGCGCTAAGAGGGCCGGTTAAAAAAACATACCAGTAAATGTCACTTCCTCGGCACATATATTCCACCAGTCTCACTCTTAACTTTTCCGCTCGAGTGCCCCCTTGCGGCCATTAGAAAAAAATGCACAAATTAGTCGCATAAGCCGGAGGGTTGAAAGCGTGTGAAAAAAAACGCTTATAGGCCGGAAATTACAGTACTAACAACGACACAGCTTGTATTAGACATAGAGTTACTCCACCACAGTGGCACTGCTTTGTTCACTACTCCCATCCTGTCCTACCCTTTCCTTTCATGTCTTCCCTCCTCCTGTCCTGATGGTTAGTTGTTGTATCCTTTCCTGGTTGTCCCCTCTCTTCACAAATAAGTATATGACTCACTTTCTTTGTAACATTACTTGTCGTCATATAACATGACGATTCAACTATTCTTTTGCCTTGGTTTGTATCTCTATTTCTCACGTCTGATTTGTTTCTGTCTTTTCATTATTCTGCATGACCATGGAACGGAACAGAACAGGTTAAAAAAAAACGAAAAAAGATAAGACACATCCACCCAATTACATGTGTGAAAGTCGTGTCTGGAGCGGCATTATTTTTTTTTTTGGTGTTGATCGGTGACAGGGGAAATTATCCCCTCATCCATGGTATCAAGGGCTAATGTCTTTCCTCGGATAAACACACCCACCAATTAACACCTACACATCTACCAGTAATTGGAGTGTAGCATTTAAAGCTACCGCCAAGAGTTAAATAGGTAACAGCCAGGATTCTGTCTGTCTCCTCATTTAAACCTCCCTCAACCCACTACAAAACATCCAAACGTCTAATTCACTCTCGGATTGGCTCAAGCAACACCCAGACAATGTCGTCCTTAACAGAGTCACGCAATAGCGTGACATTTAAAGATCAAGGCCGTGCAGTATGTGTGTGTATTGAAATGTCAGACTGTGTATAAATGACAAAGCAAAAAAATAAAATAAAAAATAGTCATGCACGCTGTGTCTGTGTGTTCGAGAGAAGGAGAGAGTACCCCACCCCATCCATTTTTTGGTGTAAAGGGCAGCATTTCATCTTCAGAGAATGTTGCTCAGGGGTGTGGCTCCCAGTTGATTAATAATAACAATGACATGGCAACGTTGGACAATGAAAATCCATTTGGGAAGGCACCATCAAAGTATAAATGCATTTCATCACATATAAGCGGGCTAAGGGCTTGTATTGTGGTAAGTGTGTATATTTGTATGCGTTGTGCATGTAAAATGTATAAATTAAAAAAAAAAAAGGTTTGGACTTATTCAAAATGTTTTTTCTAGTATGAAGACTGTTTTGAAGAAAAATGTTATTTTGTGAAAATAAATTTGCATTGTTTCCCTGCAAAATAAATATTTTTCATTAAAAAAAAAAAAAAAAGGTAATTCTCCCCTCAAGAGGAACCAATTTTTCCAAAGATCCTTTTTTTTCCCCAAGAAGATCTGGACTTTTTGGGAAATTAATCACAATTTGGGGAAAAACAAAACATTGTCCTTAATGTGTTGTTTTTTTTGTATTTTTTGGGAGGTGGGGGGTGGGGCGACAAAACAGCGGTTTTTCTCAGAAAATTCATAATTTTGGGCAAGAAATCTGTATGCCTATACAATTTTTTTTTCCAAAGAGAACACCCATTAAGAAATAATTTTTAAAAATTCTAGTGAAACATTTTTGTTATTTATTTTAGAAAAGAGGTCAATTTGTTAAAATTTAAAACTTGTAATATTGCAAGTTTATCCTCATTATTAAAACTTTTTCGGGGTTAGTTAGCGTTAGAAAATGCTGATCTGTGGTATTTTGTTTCGGATTTCCACAGAAACATAACCGAATGGCTGAAGTGCAGAAGGGCTTGCTCTCAAATGTCCATAAATGGTCAAATACCAAAAATTTTGTTATTTAATTTCACACTTGGTGGGCAAGGAATCCAGAGGCCCAATTATTCATCTTCAACTATTAAGATCCCCATTATCAAGAGGGTCTGTTGCAGTTTCCTTGTTCCCTGCCGTCCTCTCAATCACACTTCCCGACTCCCTGCTGCGATCCCCCCTGAATTACCTTGGAGACAGGGGGAAAAGGTTGCCTGGCAACAGGATGCAAACAGACCAATCGCGTGCCCTCAAATGAGTTGACTCTGGTGAGTTTTAACAGAGGGAGAGAACCCGAGAAGGGGTTGGGGAGAGGATGTGCAAATAGCCGGGAGAATAAACATCAATCTATAGATGTCTGCTGTATGTAAAAATACCTTGAGGCATGCTTTCTACTAGATTTAATGCATCACTCATCACATTGGAAGTGACAGGTCAGCATCTACATGCTGCCTGGTCTGTGAAGCAGCGGTCAGGACCGCCGTGTATTTCTCCGCACCTCCATCTTACCGCTCGCTTTCCTCATTTTGGGGAGGAGGGGTAATGAGCGCTCGCCACATCTGAATCGACCGATCGCGATGACATCTCGCCCTGGCTCTGTAACCATAGCGACGCCAGCCAACCAAGACGTGCCGCTCTCTTCCTCCACCTACTTGCCTCTCCTCCCCCCTTTTAGGCTGTCAACATGCCCCTGCATCACATCCCTCCCTCCATTGTGCCCAGCCAGTGCCCACCCACCCTGTCCGTTCCTAATAGTTAGAAGACTTATACTGCTCCAAGGCAAATTTTTACATTGTTCCCAGGACAAGCTTTCAAGCTGCTACAGTGGAATCTCCATTGTCAAATTTTGATTTTGACTAACATCATTGGGAAAATCATGGCTTAAAGGGGATTTATGAGAAAAGTGACATTTTAATGGTTTGTACAGAAATAAAGGGGAACACATACACACAGGGGGCAACCCTCAAAACACTTGTTGGCTGTTTATCCCTGCTTGTTCATGAATATTTTGGGTTAAAAATAAACAAAACATGTTCACAAATGCAATTTTCAGGGCAGTTAGATAACTAAGCTTTGTTTCATGAAGGGATGAAGTCTCCTCAGGTGAGAGGTGAAACGTCTTCTAAGACAACCAGAAATAAAGTGTAATTACTGTACGTACTGTCGTAGGCGTGTGCTGGATTTGCATTTATACTTGGAGATTTAATTGCTCAAAAATATATATTTACGAGAAATAATGTATCTTTGGGGGCGCCACAGTGGATCAGCTGTATAGTGTTGGCCTCACAGTTCTGAGGACCCGGGTTCAATCCCAGCCCTCCCTGTGTGGAGTTTGCATGTTCTCCCTGTGCTTGCGTGGGTTTCCTCCGGGCCCTCTGGTTTCCTCACACATCCCAAAAACACGCAACATTAATTGGACACTCTAAATTGCCCCTAGGCATGATTGTGAGTGCGGCTGTTTGTCTCTATGTGCCCTGGGATTGGCTGCCAACAAGTTCAGGGTGTACCCCGCCTACTGCCGGTTGACAGCTGGGATAGGCACCAGCACTTCCCGCGACCCTCGTGAGGATAAGCGGGAAAGAAATGGATGGATAATGTATCTTTGTTCATCTATTAATACCTCCTGGCACTACATTCTATGACATTTACATTTTGTGACAACCCCCTCCCCTTTTCTTCTGGTAATATAGTCGCCACGATCCACTAGTGTTCCCATCCCCACGTTAACGAGTCTATCCGGTCGCATTTGAGTGGACAAAATAAAGTCCATGATCCTAAAAAATGGGATGCGGTGGTGTCGGTATACAATATTTTATTGCTGTACGTTAGTCTGATATAGTGCTATCGTGAAAGAGCAAATTAGTCTTGCATTCTGATCCGTGCATTTGGTGTTGTCTCTCAGTCTCCCCCATACGGCATTTTTTTTTTTTAAGTAACTTGATACTGTCAGATATTTACACTTCTACGGCAAAAGACGAAGAAAGCTAAAAATACTCGCTTTACTGGGCACGATTGCACTGCAGCGTAAATGACTTTTGGTTAGCCAATCAATGTCGGCAAATTATGATAATAAAACCGATCAACCGATCAGCTGTGGGTTCAATATGTCTTTACCAATTCCCTTAATAAATGTCTGAAAGTGCATGGGCAATTACAGCTCTCATTGCCCACGTTTAAAGGAAAATTCCGGTGGTTTAGAGGAACAATGTATCCAATAGGTCATGTAATATGTACTCTTTTTGATAATGTGACGTTAAATCCTGTCTCATTTAATAGTGTTTTGAGATTTTTATTGACAATTACAACTTTTCAGGTGTGCCACTATTTTCGCGAATCACATGACCTACGTGCACGGATGTGACATGTACCGTGCCGCAACAAACGCTCGATTACATGGGACGCCACTATGCTCAATGCTGATATCTCGGATTTATCCTCATCTGATGAAGAAATACTAGTATCGGTTGATCTGGAAGATGGATGAATACTTCCATACAGATTTGATTCTGTGGCTGTAATAAATGTTGAATATTCGGATGGTTCTTCGGGTGGAATGACGCGGAGTCTGATGAGCAATTAACCGATACTGCTATTTCTTCATCAGATGAAGATAAATCCGAGAAATCAGCGCTGGACATAATTGTGTCCCATGTAATCAAGCGTTTCGAACAGCACGTAACACGTCACATCCGCGCACGTTTTCACGTGACTCGTGAAAATGGCGGCGCACCTGAAAAGTTGTAATTGTCGAGAAAAATCTTCTCAAAACACTACTAATTGAGAGAGGATTTAACATCACATTAACAAGATAGAGTATATATTACTTGACCTATTGGATACACTGTTACTCCAAAACACAGGAATTTTCCTTTAAGGGCATTCCAGTAACTCAATTGCTCAATTTTTATCCCCACTCTGCCCGAGCAGACGGGTATCAAACTCGCCCGTGACTCAAATATTGACTCAGAACGCGAGAAAAAAGATAAACACAAATAAACAAAAACAAATAAATAATAAAACCAAGAAAATAAAAACATAAAAATGTATGTCTGAACATAGACCGGGATGCACCTTTGGGAGTCTGGCTGTGAGATGGCGTTGACCAGCGCCTCAACAGCAGTGTCAAAGAGCTCGGGGTCCGGCAAGGCGACGAAGCAGTCGTAGACCAGGCCCTCACTCTCGCTGAGCGGCACATCCAAAAGCACCCAGGACGACAGGCACCGCAGCACTCGGGCCTTTACCGCCCCTGGGCTGTCCGTCCGTCGCAGCAGCTGTTGGAGCAGCGGGCACACAGAGCCCCACTCCTGGCCCAGTGCACCTCGGACCTAATGCGAAGAATTAGGATTTGTTATACTTTAGTGATAACATCTATACAGTGAAAATTTTGCAGAGATTTTGTTATTTTCTCAGAGTACTCTAGCTTGCTTAAACATTCCAAAGAACTTGCATGCTATATTAACCGATTAATGTAAATTATTCGTGGGCAAAGTTCCCTCTAAGATAAGCAACTGCGCATTTGCGCACTTGTCACACACTCTCAGCGCAGATGAAAACAGATCCAGCGCAGTGAACTACAGCATGAAGTCTTCTTTTTTTTTTTTTTTTTTTTAAACACGGCACCACACTGCCTCTTACAATGAGCTGCTGTTCGGCCACACCGGGCCACACACTCTACTTCCTACTTTATCTGACCCCGCCCACCTCCGCTCTTAAAGGGGTAAGCTAAAAATGACAAACACGGCCCACCACTAGTGCTTTAGTTAGGAACATAGTCTGGGCAACGTAGAGCCAAGAGTTAGACATGCTGCTTACGTTTACTCTTGATAATAATGGTAAAAGTAAAAAAAAAAAAAAAAAAACAGAAATGCTGTTGCTTTAATGAATGTTGGAGTATGCGAATAATGGAAGAAAAAGTGGTGAAACTGGATGAGATTTTCTCTTTTTTTTTGAGAAAAAGGTCTGGTCTGAACCCAAAGTAGAAAGTGCAGGATCAGATGGTGTAATGTTAAAATTCCACCTTGGCGCAGCCTGATCGAGGATGAAACCACAGATGATACATTGGCCAAAAAGCTAATTCTGTATTTTAAATATAGGAGGCAACATAATGACTTTAAAACTGTTTGGGAGCATCATTCATTTCAACATGCAGTGCGAAAGATATTCTGCAAGCAATAATTCAGTTTTACACCAAGAAAAACAGACAGGGATATCATTGTGGGTTAAAAAGAAATGAAACAAAGTTGAAAGCAACATTTCAAATTTATAGTTCATAGTTGGCTTGGTTTGCTTAGCAATGTATTTTTTTGTTTGTTGACATTTTCCATGTAAGTTTGCAAAAAACACAAACTTGTTCTTAAAAATGTTCGGATGGGAATGTAATCTGAACCTTTTAATGAGCCATGTAACTTCAATAGATGACACTGATTGATCACAGTGCGTACGTCTGATGTTGCTCACGGTGCTGTGATTGGCTACCAGTCCTGAGTGTACCCTACTTCTCTCGCCAAAAATCTACTTAAATTAGTTGAAAGCTCTTTACTGTCCACGATTGATTGTCTCCATGTATCCTGTGATTGACTCTTAACAAGTTCATGGTGTTTCCCGCTTTTCTACCCAAAAGTCAACTTGGGTTCACTCAAGACATTAAATGGTCCAATGTTGTGAATGTGAGAAGTGACTGCTTGTTTGTCTTTATTTTCACTTCTACTGACTGGCAACCAGGCAGCGTGTACCTCGCCTCTTGCCCAAAGTCAGCTGCGATATACTCCAGCTCACCCACCTATTAATGTAGAAAATGGAAATGGATAGATGGAACACAAGCAGACAGACGAACCTGTCCCTTTCTGTACTGCGGCAAGCGGCTGGTCTGGAACTCCTCGGGAAGAACGGTAAGCAGCTCTAGCAGTGCCAGGCAGCGCGCCCGCCCGTCGATCCCTCCGCCTTCCTCCTGAAACACCCGCACCATCTCAGCCACGGCGCCGGGCCAGGCCTCGGGCATGGTGTTGAGTGCCAGCGATGCCAGCGCCACGCAAAGCCGCGTCAGCACCATTTTGGCGCCCGAGGAGAAGCAGGCGATCTGCGAGAACAGCTGGCTCTTCAGCGATTCGTACTGGTCGCTGGGGATGTCGGACCAGTAGCGGGAGATCTTGGTGTGGAGAGCGCTTGCGCCAAAGTACTGGATCTCAGGCACCTGTGGAGTGACACGATAAAGCTGTTCATTTTACATGTATGTGATGATGTGTGAGTTTTGTACCTTTTCTGGGCTAAGCAGAGCCCAGCAGAACTGCCAGGCCTGAGGAGACACTTGGGCCTGCATGAGCCACTTCTGGGCCAAATTCTTGTTGTCGATGTTGGGATCATAATACAGCTGATGGAGGGCCTGCCAGAAAACAAGACAGGAGATCACAATTTGATCAGATCAATCATCCAAACCATCGTGAGGATAAAAGAAGAAATATCTGGAAATAGAACCGCAGTGTGCTGTGATCAGTCTTTTAATTTTCTCAAAAGCAGACGGTGTGCCTTATATATGGATCAATATTGAGCTCCATTTAATAATTTAATGGATGCATAATGTAACCCCAGCCTCTACTGTAGCATCTATTTTATGCGCCTTATAATCCGGTGCGTCTTATAATGCGGTGCGCCTTATATATGGGAAAAGTTTTAAAATGTGCCATTCATTGGAGGTGCACCTTATAATGTGGTGCGCCTTATAGTGCGAAAAAATACCTTAAAAAAGTAGGTTAGCTAATTTACTGATTACTCAAACTTAAAGATAATTTAGTTACTATGCTGATTACTTGATTTCAAAAGTAAGTCTGAGAAAAGTAACTTTTTAGTTTTTACTATTTTCAAAGCGACCCCAGTTTACAATTCTCAGCACACCTGTGCCCCCGCTTCAAATTTTTCAGCCCCAAACTCGGCCGAATAAATTCCAAGTGTTTGTGTATGTGTGTGTGTGTGTGTGTGTGTGAGGGGGGGGCGTAGAAAATGTCATCTCCCAAAAGGGGGGCGTTCCAAAAAAAAAAAGTCTGGGAACCACTGTGCTAGATTCTAACATGTGATGTCCCAGAATGTTGTGTCCCTCAGTACTTATATTCTTGGCCATTTTGCTGCACAAAAGGTCCCTTTTATTTGGTCTTGAACTCCAGTTTCGCTGGACATTGTGTAATATGCCGGTAACATTATTTAATATCATCTACCCCCACCCCACTCCCTATGAAAAAAAGAAGCCCGAGGACACTTTCTCCGCTATTAGCAAAAGCATTGACCTAAAAAAAACGGCGCTCTGAAGTACATCTGATAAGTGGTACTGAGCAGCAAGGGACTTAGAGAACACATTCAAGAAGAATGATGGCATATGAACGCTTAGAGGCACAAATATGCAATAAAAGCGCGGTTTCACAACAGGGAACCATCCATCAGCAGCAACATTAAAACCATTGACAGCTTCGACAACGCAATAATTGTGCCCACGAGAGTTCAGATATTAAATTCCTATTGAATCGGCTTAAATGTAAGATGAAACAGTAATTAGTGTACTGTATCTCAGTCCAAAATTATTGTACAGTTTGGAAACTGAGTGAGGATTTTGGGGTCGGTTAGCGGGGCTATGTATCTAGTCTTTGATTTATATCTATACCCACAAGAGCCTGGAATGGATTAAAAGCATTTACATCAATTCAATGAATTACAAGCGTGGTCAATGAACTCATTCAATTTAAGATGAAGTACCACTGTGTTTGTTTTTTCTATTCGTAACGAGAGTGACGCCTGAATTCAATCACTACCCAGACACAGATGGCGAGAACCCGCCTGTGCCACCTGAACGGCACCTGAGGACAGTGAGCTGTCGGCAGAGCGGCCATTGAGAGGCGGAGGAGTGACGTGAGTGAGAAAATGTCCCCTCGGTCACAGCCTCGCCATCTGCTCTCACATTCGCCAAAGCCACACTGAATTGTGCCAAATGACTCAGGCTAACGCAAAGAGGCAGTCGCAGAGGATGAATGACGAGCAGTGAGATGAAAAAAAAAAAAACGCCCGCTTTTACTGGAGATGAAATCGGGGCTCTTATTTTCACACCTTTTCGTTCAATTCAACTGAAATGTCGAGCATGAGATTCAAAGGCAGAGGAATGAAGAGTCTAGCCCAGAAAAAAATACTGCGAGCCACAAGACTCTTTTCACATGTAAAACGACAATTACACTTAATATATGTTTTTTTTTTCCTGTAAGTAATGATTGATGTTGATGTTACAGAGAACCATAATCATTTAATTAGAATTAAAATAGTTGAGAATTAAATTTGAGAAATAAATGAACAAAAATAAAAGCAATTTTAAATTAAATGTTCATTACTCTACTTTTGGCGGCACGGTGTCGCAGCTGTAAAGCATCGGCCTCACAGTTCTGAGGATCGGCGTTCAAATCCTTGTGATCCTAAATATAACGTATTTAGCTGTTAAAGCATCATTTTATTAGTAATGACACAGTATTTCTTATTGCATGAATTTATAATTGTTTTACATTTACTTGAAATTTATATTAATAAATACAGACAGTACAATAGAATTTTAAATATATATACATTGGTAATTTTAGATCTGCATGAATATATGAATACGTCCAATTAAATAAAAAATGCATTTCTTTCTTGACATTTTTATGTTTAAAAAAATTAAACTTAACACTTCCATTTTAGATTGCATGGTGGTGCAACTGGCTAAGCGTTGGCCTCACAGTTCTGATGACCCGGGTTAAACTCCAACCCCGTGCCTGCGTGGGTTTTCTCCGGGCACTCCGGTTTCCTCCCAGATCCCAAAAACATGCATTAATTGGAGACTATGAATTGCCCGTTGTTGTGAATGTGAATGCGACTGATTGTCTCTATGTGCCCTGCGATTGGCTAGCGACCAGTCCACGGTGTACCCTGCCTCCTGCCTGATGACAGCTAGGATTGGCTCCAGCACTCCCGCGACCCTTGTGAGGATAAGCGGCTCAGAAAATGGATGGATGAATGGAAAAACATTGACATGAAAACTGCAATACAAAGGATTATCATGTACTGAAACCCTAGTGAGGATAATCGGTACAGAACATAGACAGATGGATGGATGGTTTTCGGTATCTGCGAACACTGAAATGTATATACAGTACTCGGAAAACCTGTGCTCATCCAAGCTATGTCATGTATCTAATCATCTTTTTTAGTTGTAAATCGCGTTTGGTGTCGCAATGGGTCAAAGACTGCATCGGTTGTGATGGTTTTCACGTATGAAAGTTGACATAAAAAAAGGTCTGAATGATTGATTTGATTGACTGATTGTACTGGTATCAGTGCATTAGAATTTTCTCGCTAAACATGAAACCTGAACTTGATATCTTGTGTCTCAATTTGTAAATGCCATAAGTTTTCCGTTTAGCCTACGGAAAAATAAAGTAATTGGTCCGACCACAAAACAAGAAGCCCACGTTTCTGCTGTGCACCGACTCAGAATGCTAACGCTAACAACCAAGTGTCGCGCTTTCCTCTTGGACCGGACTACAAGAGACTGGGCGGGTGGTGAGTGTGGACAATATAGTACATTGTCTTCAGATTGAAGAAAGAACAAATGCCTCTTGGGTAGCCGCCAAGCCAGGAGCCATCACCTCTGGTACCATGTACACAACAATCAACACAATGTGACGTGCTAAACTCTCTTGGCGAGTGTGAAAGTCCATTAGTGGTAGGTGAGCTTTTGGTACCTGTTCCTTCACTGAGGACTTACTCAAATAAATCCACTTCTAAATACCACCACTATCAAGTTGTAATAGAAACTTTGAATGCTACATAAAACGAAGTACAACATCCACATGAATAATAAATAAATAATAATATATTACTTTAAGGGCATAGTGGACGTACCTGTGAGCGTCTGCATCACAGGTATGAGGACCCGGGCTTCTCATCCCGGCCCCGCCTGTGTACCATTTGCATGTTCTCACTGTGTCTGCGTTGGTTTTCTCCAGGCAATCTGGTTTCTCCCATATCCAAAAAACATGCAACGTAGGTTAACTGAAGACTCTAAATTGCCCGTAGGTGTGAATGTGAGTGCGACTGGTTGCTTGTCTATTTGTGCCCTGCGATTGGCTGACAACCAGTTCAGTGTGTACGCTGGCTCCTCCCAAAGATAGGTGGGAGAGGCTCCAGCACTCCCTCGACCCAAGTGAGGATAAGCGGCACAGAAAATGGATGGATGGATGGATGGATGGATGGATGGATGGATGGATGGATGGATGGATGGATGGATGGATGGATGGATGGATGAACTTAAAGAACTCTGGGATGCTCATACACGAACTTCTTTTTTCTCCGCTGCCAATTTGATATTTCCAGTTTTTCAAAAAAGGGATGTAATTTTGTTCTAGTTCATTGATTAATTGAAAAAATATTGGACAGATTAATTGAAATTATGAATTTAATTTAATCATTGATTATTAAAATAATTGTTACTTACAGCTGTTTTACACATAAAGGAATATTTTGTAGAATGACAATGTGAAACAGGCATGTTCAATATTTGATTCCTATCACATCAGGTACTTTCATGATAGATAACTCAAATGTTAATAAGTTATTAATAAACCTCACAGATGCATTAATCATGTAAGGGATGGATACTTTGTTAGCATCTGCATTGGAAAAATAACCGGAAAGGTGCTAAAAGATGTTCAAATGAAAGCGCACAATAGCAGCATCATCATTGTGCTTTTTATGACATCGCCACTCTCCACGTCCTGCCCCTCCCCCTATGGTCCACCCTGAACACCCCCCACCACCCCCCGCCAATCCTCACAATTTCTGCACATTAACTCTGCTCTCACACACACACTTTCCTGTCTCCATCCTCCCCCACCCCTCTCTTTGGTACCGTCTGTCTGCGGCCACCCGGTAGAGAGATTTATGGCAGCAACACAGGACGACACAATTCAACACCCTAAATCATTGTGGAACAAAATGGTGGGGGTACTGAAATGACAGTGCCTTTGAAATTTAAAGGTCTGCGCACCTCGCAGGAGCTCATTTTACCCAGCATCACAGGATTGATTGTGCAGTGACTACATTCTTGTGTTATTGGTGACTGTTTGAGCACCATGCAGTAAATGGCTCGGTAAGCCTCTCATGTGGGCTGCTAGCTAGTTAGTGCTGGACAAATTTTGTCCCATTGTCCCAAAAGTCATCACAACACGGCAAGTGCTTTTTAAAGTTGCATCAGTTTGGACAGCTCACTTAAAGATGTAGACTGCTATTTTAGAATCTCACACTGGCCACATGCTTGTGATGCTTTTATTGGTGTGTATTAATTAAGCCACAAAGCAATGAATTATATCGCAATCAGATAAGTACTTTTGAAAAATAGGATATATGCAGACAGGTTACATTTACAAACAACAAATGCAAATGTCAAAACAACAAGATTAACATACAATGGAAATGCAAACACCACAGCACATGAAATCAACAGCAGAATGTCATTAACACGCAATGGAAATGCACAGCATAATGACATGAATCTAAATCATGGCGACATTCAGGTACTCCAGAACTGAGATTGTACTCCCTACGACTCGATAATTCATCCGGGATACTGAGGGAAAGCCAAAATTGGATGTTTTGGAGACAAGATTCGAGAGAGCAGACTTCGATGGTTTGGACATGTTCAGAGGCGAGAGAGTGAGTATATTGGTGGAAGGGTGCTGAGGATGGAGCTGCCAGCCAAAAGAGCGAGAGGACGACCAAAGAGAAGGTTTTTGGATGTGGTGAGGGAAGACATGAGGGCAGTTGGGGTTAGAGAGGAAGATGCAGGAGATAGGCTAAGATGGAAAAAGATGACACGCTGTGGCGACCCCTAACGGGACAAGCCGAAGGAAAAGGAGAAGACCAAGGACTCATACAGACCAGACTAAATTAGGAAGATGGACAACATTTAATCAACGAAGTTGGGATATTGAAAGTGCTTAATCCCTGAAGTAGCAACAAAATATCTTACTTCTACTTTAAAAGTGTTTACTTTCCAAAATGGCTCATAAATACCTACACTTTCCCAATTTAGTTCTGAAAACAGTTTCCAACCCTTTATATTTGTTTTCCACATCTTTTTGAATCAAATTCATTTCAAATATAGTTAGCATTAATGTTTTGTTTTGTGTTGTGTTTCTTTACCTTTTGGTGATACGGTACCAAGGGGAATTTATTTCTGATGCCAATTTTCATCTAATTAGGATAAACTTTCAATACATTTTTCCTTAAACATTAAGATTAACGGAAGCTTGTTGGTCCATCACCAATGTTGTGGTTTTATATTACCGTTGTGTTTTTATTGTATTGCCACTTGACTCGGACACAAGCATATAACATTTTGCACATCAACTGAGGACATTGTACTGTAGAGAAGTTCCAACAATATGTAGTGTTATTCTCACTTTAGATGTCAAATAACATATTGTACTTCTTAGTGTATTTTCCTGTGGGTCAAATTTGCTCTTTAGAGATTGCCAACCCCCTGGGTTAGCAGAAGGTTATTGTCCCTTTGTGTTTTTTGAGCGTACCAGCACAATAAAAATATACGTTCCTAATGTTGTGGTCAATAGCAAAATCAATGCACTCACCTTTTCTACATTCTCCACCGTGAAGTCCAGTGCGTCCGGTGTGATTGCTATCCTCCCCGGCGTCTCCATCACAACAACCCCCTCTGGGGCACGGAGCTGTCAAATGTCCCCGAGCACCTCCCAAGAAAGAAAAAGAAAATACTCGTAAACCTAAAGTTAGCCAAATTGGCCTCACAATTAAACAGGGCAAGGTGATGGGTCATGGAATATGCAAGCCGGCGTGCTAACGTTACCTCGCCCGTCTTGACAGCGGCGAGCTAACCGATGCTAACGCGAACCCACCGAGAAACACTAAACACGGCTAGCGGCTAGGCTAACTTTAGCAACGCGCGCCTCCCGACACCACTACCGCCCACACGAAACCCCAAACTACACACGTATGACTCACTCATGCGAGCCCGCACCTGACCCCGTGTGTATTATGCTTGACATAAGCAGGTTTTCCATACCTTTGTGTCCGGTCGCGACGGGCGACGATGCGGGCTGGCTGACAGCTTGATGCCGCTTCTCTGCGCTTTCTCCTCTCAACTCCGTGCTGCGTCCAAGTGCTGCGGGAACTCTCGATGTCAACACGCCTAGCAACGCCGTCCACTGAAACCGTACAGAGCGTTCATTATTATTATGATTAATATTATTATTATTGCTTATTTTCTTTGTCCTCCTTGGATGTAAGTATTAGTCCTGAGTATGAGTTCTCCAAAAAACAAAAAAAAAACACAGACAGTAATGATATTAACAGTTCTGTACAGTGACGTATGTTCATGAACGCAACACGGTTTGAACACAACCCCATCCAATTTCATTTTTGGATGCATTCTAGTACCAAGGGAACAAACAATTATGTCATCGGGCCAAGTAACCGTCATATTTACCGAGAGTGTCTTTATATTTCTAGAAGTCTTTTTCTGCTTAAATCAAGTTTATTTCGGCTTGTCCCTTTCGGGGTCGCCACAGCGTGTCATCTCAGATGAACGCACATATATGTTTGGCACAATTTTTACGCCGGATGCCCTTCTCAGGGAGTGGAGGCCCCAGTGGGATACGAACCCACAACCCCTGGTTTACCAAACCACAGTGCTCTAACCACTCAAAATGACATATCCATACAGTTGACTTTACATGTACTTCACGTGTATGCATGTGCGGATACAACATTGGAGTTGCAATGTGCAACTCCCGGTCAGTGTTATAAAAATAATCAATAATCGAGAAGAGGAAAAAAAAATAAAAATAGAAAAAAAAAAAAAAAAAAACAGGCGGCACGGTGAGGCAGCTGGTAAAGTGTTGGCCTCACAGTCCCGGATTCAATCCCGGACCCGCCTGTGTGGAGTTTGCATGTTCTCCCCGTGCCTGCGTGGGTTTTCTCCGGGCACATCCCAAAAAACATGCTGCATTAATTGGAGACTCTGAATTGCCCCTAGGTGTGATTGTAAGTTTGGCTTTCAGTGATGTTGAAGTGTTACACACGCCTACCTTTGGTGCGGGCAGCGTGGGATGGATTCCCGCTCAGTGATGGTGGAGATTACTGCCCTGCGACTGACTGGTGACCAGTTCAGGGCGATGTTCGCCTTCACCCAATGCTAGCTGGGATAGGCTCGAGCAGTCCCGCAACCCTCGTGAGGATAAGCGGCTTGGATGATGACATGACATATTTACAAAGTTTATTGACTTGATTAGTATATAATGGTAGAAGGGTTTCCCAGGATGGAGCTGCCATGCAAAAGAGCGAGAGGAAGACCAAAGAGAAGGTTTATGGATGTGGTGAGGGAAGACATGAGGGCAGTTGGGGTTAGAGAGGAAGATGCAGGAGATAGGCTAAGATGGCAAAAGATGACACGCTGTGGCGACCCCTAACGGGACAAGCCGGAAGGAAAATAAGAAGAAGAGGTAGAAGGGTTTCCCAGGATGGAGCTGCCATGCAAAAGAGCGAGAGGAAGACCAAAGAAAAGGTTGATGGATGTTGTGAGGGAGGACATGAGGACAGGAGGATGCACGAGATAGGCTTAGATGGAAAAAGATGACACACTGTGGCGACCCCTAATGGGACAAGCCAAACGAAAAAGAAGAAGATTCCATTGACTTGCATCAGTTTTACGAGGCGCTTACGTATCCAGTGAAGACAAAGCAAAGCTTTACCACTGGGCAACAGCGACACTATGTGGCAAAATACCAACATTACAAGGAAAGACAGAAATTGTGTGATTTGATGTAAACAACAAACGTCTAAAAAAAACCAACAACAACTTTGCGTCATACCTTTATTTTTAACGGACTGCTTCGGCTTTTTATAACCTGGTATGACCAGTAGTGACATTCAAAGTCACAGGCCCAACATCAGCAGGCTATTTTTGAACCCACAACACGTGGCAGCGTTTCTGGAAAACGAAAAAACGCCCTCGAGAGAGAGAGAGAGAGAGAGAGAGAGAGAGAGAGAAGAGAGAGAGAGAGAGAGAGAGAGAGAGAGAAGAGAGAGAGAGAGAGAGAGGGAGAGTGTGACTCTTGTTTCAGCCACAAACACTCAGTAGCAGAAGCAGCAGCGCACTAGTACACTAGTGAGTGACGGTGGATTACGGAACCCGAAGGGAAAAAAAAAGCAAATGATGGCGGCTAGAATGTGTATTTACCTTGGTGCCTTGGTGATGCTTCACGTGGGATCTGCTGAACATGGTAGGAGACACTTAAAAAAAAAAAATATTTATTTTGTTTTTAACGTGGTCATATTCCAGTGGTCGAGTTAAGAAGTATAAATTAAAGTGGGCACTTTTGCCACATCTGTCATATCGGTGCAATTCACTGTGGTCATGTTTGATGTCAAGAAACATGTTAACATGTCCTAGTTGTCACTTCAGCGGAAACAGAAGTTACCTATTGTGTACTACGAGTAGAACGGAGTAAAACTGCGCGCCCTTTGAAGAGGTTGACAATGACAGGAAGCCAATACGCGCACTGATATATCAAAAACATGCTTCATATTGAAATTAATTGAAAGGACATCGATTTAGTTCAGCACCCCACCAACACAAAGGCTAAAAAAAACAAAAAACTTTGTTTTTTTAAAAAAACGAAAAAGCCAGTAGTTGTGTTGGATGTAGTGGGATGTGTTGGTGTGACTTTAAGGGGTGTGGCCTACTGAGTGACATCACATCTTGAGTCGGCTAAAGTGTTTGCTAGCGTTTTCATCTTGTATTTGTGTGCTCAAATGTCAAATTTATTTCATCAATAGATGAAAGCGGGTTTATTTTGGAAAATTGGTGACTACAGCTCACCTTGCCCAACACGTGAGGGCGTTGCAGTTCATTATTCATCCATTTTATGAACCGCTTATCCTCACAAGGGTCGCGGGCGTGCTGCCGTCTATATCGGCTGAGCCTGAGCTATTGCTGATAATGATATTATGTGTATTAACTAATTAGTGTAAATAGCAATAATTATGTTATATTATTATTATTCATACATTCATTCTTCTGCCAGAGTACACCCTGGAATGGTCATCCGCCAGTTGCAGGGCACCTATAGAGCTCGTGCACCTACGTCACTGAAATCACATGACCGGCCATATTGCAGGTCAAACAAACCATTGCTCAATGCTAAGCTAAATGAAGGTACATGGAAAAATGAGAGACACTTGGCATAGAGAGCCCATATTTAATGCCGAAGTCGATGTTTTCACCGATAAGAAATTGGACTGTTAACCCGCTTACGCTTGTCTTGGACAACTGGATCTACACATGGATCTGGTGAGTAAGTCGTCGAGATTTACACGGAAGAGTTTGGAAGCGTAGAAAAGTCTGGACGCATACAAATAGTTTGTTGCTGGATCTGTTCTCAGTTAAGAATAAATCCCACATAGCGATGGAGCTACTCAGATTTTTTCAATACAAATGCCAATGTTTAAATAAATGACCCCTGGTTTTACACAAACTCGCATTCATTGATTAACTCTGATTGGAAAAACAAAAGAGGACGGGTTGACGGCTTGTGAGCACGGAAGCGTGTTGCGGCCGCACGTTAAACTTCGGTAAACCTCTCCGTGACAGATTTTTTTTTTTTAATGCATTGTTCTCAAATGACTCCAACACGTATTTAAAAAAAGAAAATAAACCGCTGGGATAGGCTTCAACCCCCGTACACGGAAGTGTGTTGCGGCCACATGTTAACCTACGTAAACATCACTGTAACCGACGATTTATTTGATTTATTTTTTTATAAATACGCATTGCACAACAATTATCGGGCATTGTGTATATTCTTCTCCGGTTCAATGTCCCCCACACTGTCGAGCAGCTCTTTTTGACCGGCAATATGGCGCCGTGAAAACGGTGATGTCACATGCGCAAGCTCGATACAGAGAACACCATTCATTCAAAAATGGCATTATTTTTTAACTTATATCGAGCGGTTGCTCATCATGGTTTTGAGGTTCTGGTTTCTTCCTCACATATTAGCAAAAACATGTATTTTGGGTTAAAGTGTAGATTTATAAATCATCAATAGGTATGAATGTGAAGTGTTTGAAAATATTCCGTGTGTGCCCAGAAAAGACACTGAAAATTCCAATTGGTGCTATTTCAAAGTCCCCTTTGCCATTGACCTGAGCAAGGAGGAAGTGCTATTACCAAATTTTCCTGAATGCAGAAATAGATTGCGCATGTAGCGGACCGACAGGTGACCAGTTCAGATTTCCCCCCGGCTTTTCTAGCCAAAAGTCAACTTGTCCGTAGCGATTAATCTGGAGGCTTGCTTGTCTAAGGGTGCCCTGGCTCACTATGGACCGGCGACCACTCCACTGTGTACACAGCTTCTCTTGCAAAATATTCGACTCAATCCAATCGACTTGTGGAGTTACTAAATATAGTTTTGTTTTGTTTTTTTGCCTCGTGAAGGGCAAAAAGCGAGCTGTCGCTACTTCTGTGTCATTAACGTCACACTTTTGTCTTTCACACATTTCCCCCCTCTTTTCCTCTTTCATCACACCTTTTACCGACAGCCAGTATGTTCACATATTTTTTTTTAATACTTCCCATTCTGGCCCCTTTGGTCTTCAAATCAAGGATTAAAGCCCCCGTTTATTGTCAGTCAATAGGCAAGGGAAGCGTGTAGCGAGACTCAACGACACCTCTAACGAGGGTCTTCACATTTAATTGAGCCCCTGCAGTGGGTGCGTATGTAGACTTTTATATCCATCCATTTTCTTTGCTGCTTATCCTCACGAGGGTCGCGAGGAGTGCTGGAGCCTATACTAGCTGATGACGGGCAGGTGGCGGGGTACACGCTGAACTGGTTGCTAGCCAATCCCAGGGCACATCGAGACAGACAACAGTCGCACTCACAATCACACCTAGGGGTAATTTAGAGTCTCCAATTAATTTTGCATGTTTTTGGAATGTGGGAGGAAACCGGAGTGCCCGAAGAAAACACACGCAGGCACGGGGAGAACATGCAAACTCCACACAGGCGGGTCCGGGATTGAACCCGGGACCTCAGAACTGTGAGGCTAACGCTTTATCAGCTGAGCCACCGGGCCACCAGGGGAAACATATGGAAGTAAATATGTGGCACCAGGATTTGAATTTGAAATGTAACGTGATCACATTTTCAATAGTTGTATTTCAGTGTAACTCCTCAATGTTAACAATTCAACTGCCTACAATTAGCTGTCTCAAATTCACCGTCTGTGCCATCAGGCAGAAGAGCCAGCCAATCGCAGTTACGCTTTCTTAAGTCACGTGACGTCACACATTAAGAAAGCGTAAGTGGATTGGCTGGGTGTTGGGTTCTGACCTGAAGTAACCCTGCCTCGTGGCACAGACGGTGAATTTTTGACAGCAAATTGTAGCCGGTTGAATTGTTAATATTGAAAGGTTACACTGAAATACAACTATTGAAAATGTGATCACGTACATTTCAAATTCAAATCCTGTTTTTTTGTGGCATTTCAAATGCAAATTCTGGTGGCACATATTTACTTCCATAGAAACAGTTCTTTTAACTGGACTCAAGTGGAAGAATAAACGTGGTAGACGTGTGTTATGGTTTGAGTGTCTTTTGCCTTACTATAACTAGGATCTTTTTTTTTTTTCGTTTTTTTACACGGGCAACCTTTATCTTAAGACGCAAGCTACCATATAACACCACACAGTAACCTTTTCTTCTTGCGTCCGGACTGAAATAGCAGAATGTGTGAGATGTGAGGAGTGTTAATTAACTGCCATTTCTACATTGCGTCCGAGTCACGTAATTACTTGATGAAGTGATTCCTGGCAGTTTTTTTTTTTGTTTTTTTTCTGTAGTTACTGTCATCCCGCCCAAGTCAGAGGCTATTTGAAAACACTGCCAGCATAAAGCAGAGCAAATTTATTTATATGGCGCATTTCATACACCAACTAAGTGCTTTACATGATTAAAAGAATTTGAATACAAATAAATAAAACATTTACAGCGGGAAAAAAAAAATAAAAATTACAACTATATATATATATATATATATATATATATATATATATATATATCCACTGAAAAATAAAAGCCCAATTAAAAGCAGTGTCCAGCACAAGAAATACCATTAAAAGTGGAAATACTTGAAATTTAAAATTAAAAAATATATATATAAAAGTCCGGCAGCACAATGACTCAGCTGGTAAAGCATCGGCCTCACAGTTCTGAGGACCCGGATTCGATCCCAGCCCTGCCTGTGTGGAGTTTTCATGTTCTCCCCGTGACTGCGTGGGTTTTCTTTGGGCACTCCGGTTTCCTCCCACCTCCCAAAAACATGCAACATTAATTGGAGACTCTAAATTTCTCCTAGGTGTGATTGTGAGTGCGGCTGTTTGTCTATATTTGCCCTGCGATTGGCTGCCAACCAGTTCAGGGTGTACCCTGCCTCCTGCCCGTTGACAGCTGGGATAGGCTCCAGCACTCAAGCGACCCTTGTGAGGATAACCGGCTAAGAAAATGGATGAATGGATGCGTCGTTTTTTTTTTTTTTTTGTGCATTTCCCTCTGCCTCGACTAAGGTTTCATTCCAGCTGACACGACCACTGTTAGGTACGATCTTATTTTGGTGATTTGGTTTCCAACCACACCTTATGAAATTATGGCCCTGAAAAGTTCATCCTTGGTTTCACTGGACCAGAACACATTTTCCCACGTATTTAGATATGTAGCGTGTTTTCACAAAATGCAGCCTGGCTCGGATGTTTATCTTTGTAAGATAAGACCACCTTGCCCCAGAGATATGAAGAAGAGTGGAGATTGTTGTCAACACTTGTCTGAAATTCCTGCAGTTTGTTGAATGTTGCTGTTAATGTCTTGGCAACCCCCCGACAAATTTTATTCTCATCTTTTAATTCATTTGAGTCGGATATCCTGTTCTTGGTTTTGTCATTGTTTGTATCCATTGTATATTTAAATCATGAAAAAAATAAATTTGTGGGGTGACCAAAGGGGGGGGGGGGCATAAAAAAGGATGCGCTTGCAGTCAGACATATTTGGGTGTGTATTGCCAAGTCAAGCCTATTTTAACACAATCCCGCATTATATTTCCTCGTGTTTTTTTTTTTTAAAAAAACTTCAAGAGCAGACGCTAAAGGTCCCAGAGACGATCTTAACATTCATTACAGGGTGACATATCGGAGCGCAGGGGAAAATGACAGGCTAGAGACATTTTGAGGTCAGTCAGTTGGCGGCGAACACCTGCAATATGTGCACTGGGCAAACGCACAGGAGCCACTTCGGGGGGGGGAAATCCCTTGCAGTACAAAACACTGACATACTACAAAGAGTACGGATACATTACAATGGGTGATTAAAGCCTGTGGAAATCCATCTACATTTTGGGGGAAATTGTGGCTTAAATGTCTCTTAATTGAGATGTGTTTGTGATGTTTGACAAGAAGGAGCACAGAGTGCAGATGTAGCCCGCTCTGTTACGTTCTCGCGCTAGCTACAAAATTAGCAACTACGCCAGGTTGTAGACAGTTTTTCTCATCACAAGTCATTGTGTCTTAACTGAAGACAAAGTTTGGCCTACATTATGCGGGAAATTGTGGCTTGAATGTCGTCAGTGAGGTTTGACAAGGAGCACTTAGTGAAGATGTAGACGGCTACGTTAGTCTCTTGCACTAGCTACATAGTTAGCGACTAGCGACTTCTTTCAGCAAATGCCATTGGATCTTAATTGAAGACTAAATTGTCCAAACATGTAAAAGTGAGTTGAATGCTTGTTTGTATGTGCCCTGTGATTTGCTGATGACAAATTCAGCGTGTACCGTGTTTCATTTGATAAAGGTTAGCTAGGATAGCCTCCAAACATGCATACTATGCTAACTGAAGATTCTGAAATGCAGCTGAGAGACTCCAGCTCCCTCGTCACCCACTGAGAAAAAGGGAATATAAGAAATTGTTGGATGGAAGTTGTGCTTAAAAATCTACATCAATTAGGAAAGTTTAAAAAAAACAATGAAAAAAAAACCCTTTAAAACAAAAAAGAAAGCCTACACATTTATCACAGGTAAGCTGAAGTAGTAAAGATGGCAGGGAAAACTTCCTGCTTGGGGATTGTAGGAGCAAGTTACTACACGTCGAATTTCATGTACACCGACCCAAACTTGCAGCACGTGGGTAACAGAGGTTCTCTGTACTGTATGACCCCACTCTGCACACATGCAAGGAAAGCAAAAGATATACAAAAACTACGAGTCGGGTTGCTGCACAAGGCCGGTATTATACAGCCCAGAGCCTCTGTCTATTTACATGCATGTTTATCAGAGGTGGGGAGTAACATGCTACATTTACTCCATTACAACTCATGAAGTAATGTTTTGAAATAATTGTACTTGTTTGAGTATTCTTAACGCAACGTACATATTTTTACTTGAGAATTTTTGTTAGTAAAAAATGCTTTTACTCTGACACTATGCGTTACATTTTGCTTGCTACATTTACTTAGAGTATTATTGATTATGCGATCCATTTGATTTGGTTTCGTCAGAGTGACTTCCACTCGGGGCAGTAATACGTGACTCTGATGTAACCACTAGTGAGGTTTGACTCCACGAAACCAATCAAACAGAGTCAGGCAGTTACATGACAACGCATATGAAGTCTGCGGTGACACAAACAAGACTCTTATGGGTGAATTGGCCAAATTCATGTTATTGTGAAGATTAAATTCATGGTTTTTGTTAAAGCCCAAGTGTCATCCCTATAAACATTCTAAAATAGATATTGAAATGAAAAATACATATAACATTATCCACTTCAATATCGATACAAAAAAATAAATATGCGCGTCATCCATACGCAAAGTTGCGGAAGTGTCATTCGACATCCAAGTGGTCGCCATATAGTTTGCATCTACTGCCCGTGATGTCACCTCGGACATTCGCCATTGAAAACAGGCTGTGGCCCCTATTGTGGGACACGCCCCTTCAGACACGGAAGCTCTTTTCGAAGAAGAGAACATCTCACAATTGAGTCCAGTGTCCGGGGCATTATTATCCTATCGTTTCGAGTCATATTTAGATGATATGCGGATCACTTCTAACTAACAACAGACTCCCAGACAGTATGTATGAGCTAGCCCGGCCGAAGCCGTGCCCCTCGTCCAAAGCAGTGCTCAGTGCCGACGGGTACATCGACACATTTAACACCCCCGTCATACGTACGCGGATCTTTTGTTACGTTATGAGAGACGGATTACGTGGTGCCCCCCGAACTATTATTTTTTTTTAGTAGCTGTATACACACCTACTTGTCATTTGGAACCCACGAAGCACTTGAGGGCTGTTAGCGTTAGTACGTCACTTCCTGCTTCTTCTCGAAAACAAATCCCTTTGTTGACGGGAGTTACAAAAAGCCATATACGTCAAAATCATGTTTAGTGGTTGAAAAAATGGATGGGTCCATATCGGCTGCCATTTTTTCATTAATAACATACTAAAAATCATCCATTCCATGACAGTGCAACTTTAAACTACTTTTGACTTTTACTGGAGCCGTACTGCATTGCTCTACCAGTCCTCTTACATTTGACTACTTTCTAGCCAGGGAAACCAAGACAAAGAAAATCTTTGTACAATGATGAGAATTATTACAATTGCAATTGGAAGAAAGACAATGGGACGGAGTCAAAGGTCGATACCAAGGTGGATCCCTCCTGCGAGGGGTGTGGTTCCTGCTTTGATACCATTTCTTCTTCCGGAGTGGGGTTGACCCAAAACACTCGGCCTTACATGGTTATTCTCGTCACGCTTTGTTACTATTGGCTGGACAAATATGTTTTTTTAACGTGTTTTAGTCTCTCAGCTAAGTGCAGTTGTTCCGGTTACTAGTGTACATTTGGAGCACAGGAAACCCATGAGTTGTCATGGTAACATAGCCACAGGAAACACACGCAAGTTGTCATGAACAGAAGTGGACACAGTTTAAACTTAAATTTTCCATCACACTACCGTTTATATCATGCAGAGTTCCGTTTTGAATTTGTCAGTGACTTGTCAATGAGTAATGGTATTTATTCATAATAAATGTAGCCAAACTTATATTCATAGGGACTGTAACTGGGTAAGAGTGTGGGAATTCATTATTGTAGCTGCTATCCACAGAAAATATTTGTGATTATATTTGTGAGTAATTGCATTGGGAATTCACTGGTATATAGCTCATATATGCCATATTTATTGCAATTGCTCATGATGGAGCTGAAAATATTTGGCATTGAGTGAAACTCAAATTAAAATATGTGGCATTTGTAGTGACTGTGATTGGAGCTGTGATTCTGAGTCTTGTGCCATGGGAAAGACACATCGATGTCAGGAACCTCCGATGCGGGGCTGGACCCAAATGCAGGACTCCAAGACGAGGACATGATGTTAGGTGTAGTTTTATTCAAAGCTGAGGTCATACATGGTGTAAGCAGTCCGAGAAGGCAGAGGTACAGAAATGCTAAGCAAAGGCAGGATCCAAAAACGTGAAGTGAGGTCTGATGACTAGAAGACAAACTATGAACTCGGATTTGACTATGGAACATAAACTAAGACAGGACTAAACTAATGTGGCACAGAAACACTGTGACGAGGATAGCTCAACACTACACTATTTTCACTGGTGGAGATTCCGACTGTCAGCGAATGCAACTCACTAACTCAGGGGACAACGCACAACGAACTAGTGAATGCCAGTGACCAAAACTCCAACCTAAATGAAGAGTCTAATTACAGTCCCAATGTGAAACAGCCCCTCTTGGCCGTGGTCCAGCCTGGCTCATGACAATCGATATCGACAGGCTGGATAACAATACCTGCTGCTGTAAATATGTATAGATGATGAACCTCGTATGAGCGATTGCTG
This sequence comes from Syngnathoides biaculeatus, assembly GCF_019802595.1. Taxonomy (NCBI): domain Eukaryota; kingdom Metazoa; phylum Chordata; class Actinopteri; order Syngnathiformes; family Syngnathidae; genus Syngnathoides; species Syngnathoides biaculeatus. The sequence continues at coordinate 13,176,413 of NC_084646.1, read as the reverse complement.
TGGTAATGAAAGCCATCGTGCTAATGAGCTAGCCAGCGCTAATGACATTATGTTACATGAGCGTTTCTGGTTTGCCTCAAAGAGACGTTGGGAAGGGGGAGGGGGGAGGAGATTAAAACTTGTTAACCTGATCCAGAGCAATGGAAAAGGGAAGCCGCGTGAGCTTAATAAGCAAATCAGAGCTTAGAGAGACATGATTTGTTATTGTCACAGCTGCAAATATGTCATCATGAGAGCCACTGCGATGTGGCAACAGGGAAGGGATTCGTAGTAAATGGAGTTGAAAATATGTCATATCGATATAGTGATTGTGAAGAAGCAATGACATACAGAATTTTATAGTCCATTTAGCTGGAAATCATGTCAAATTGTAGTCATATGGAAATGATCTGAATGATACTGACGGTGACTCCTCAAATCTCCCAGACTATAAAATGTTTTATAGTCCTGTGAAACCAAGATTAAACTTCAGCCATAATTCCGAAAGGTATGTTTGGTGCATACGGAGATGCGCTCATAACCAAAAGAGCACCGTGCGCACAGTCAACAATGGTGACAGCTTCTTGCCTGGGAGCTCTTTTTTTTTTTTAGGTGGGACAAATTGGAACAATTTAAGAACAGTTTGAAATAGCAGTCAGAATTGACACAATACATCAAGGCTTCTGCTAGAAAGGGGAAAAATGTCAGGAAAAGCCTACTGGTACATCTGAACTTTATTGGGGGTACATCACAGTACTTCAATTCGTACCAGCTGTGCGGTGACTCGCATTTAACTTTAGTTTGAATGCTACTTATTAATTCTGCTACTGCATTCCAGTTAAAGGAAGGTATGCACACTTTTACAGCGTTATTTTCGTTGTTAATTTTGACTCGCCGGGTAATTTTTTTTTCATCAAAATGAGTTAATTAATGGTGCCCAAAGTTTTGAAATGATTAATCCTGGTCTCGTATTTATATCACAAAAGCCTGGCATTTGAACAGGGTGTGTAGACTTTTTATATCCATTTTCTGTCATGGTGATTCTGACTCGGTAATAACTCATAGTACATATACAGTCTAGCTGAAAATATGCTTATGCAGTGATTGTAAATAATGTGAAAACATCCATCTTCTTTGCTGCTTATCCTCACGAGGGTTGCGGGGAGTGCTGGAGCCTATCCCAGCCATCAACGGGCAGGAGGCAGGGTACACCCTACAACCTGAAGTGGTTGCCAGCCAATCGCAGGGCACATGGAGACAAACAGCCACACTCACAATCACACCTAGGGGCAATTTAGAGTGTCCAATTAATGTTGCATGTTTTTGGAATGTGGGAGGAAACCCACGCAGGCGCAGGGAGAACGTGCAAACTCCACACAGGGAGGGCTGGAATCGAACCCGGGTCGTCAGAAATGCGAGGCCAACGCTTTACCAGATGATACGCCATATGAAAACCTAATAGCAGCAAATATTCCCCAGCATCATTTTTTTTTTTTTTTATAAGGGTTTTTAAAACTTGCTCCTTTGGCTCACCTACACCGTCCACTTTCACCGACTATGCAACTTTTGCCTCCACATTTAACACAAAGTTGTAATTCTGGTGTTTTTGGCTAGCGTGTGCGCTGCATGTTGGCAAACTTGTTGTCCAAGACACCAAATAACCATTAATCAAGCCTGGCTCTGCTCGCCCCGCATCAGGTAACGAGCACACTGCGCAACCGATACCGGAACGTGACCTGGATTTCATCAGCCACGCGCCCACGATTGCTCCAAAGGGCTCCAACTCCACGTCTACTGGCAACAGCGCAGCCACACACTGGGAAAAGTCCAGTGCGGTGCCGCAACCGAGCAGAGAGAACGGTAAGTGTGGAGATTTATGGACGGCGCGGACTGCGGGAAGTCATTAGCCGGGCTATATTTGCTCACTATCGCGGAACTTCGAGGAGGTTGACGCGCGGTGATAAGATGATGAAGTGCCACCAACGTAGGGCATGCGGGGGCAAAGAGGAACCACAATGAGAGAAATGGAACTTACTACGACGAAAGAAAGGGTCTGGCTGTTCGGTAAAATGGTGGTGCCTTGAGATACAAATTGCCTGACCTACAAGATTTTCTAGATACCCGCGCTCGCAAATCTGCACAGTCGAGCACAAAAAAAAATCATGCGCGTAAAATTTGTTACGTGTAGAAATACAAAGATATTGAAAGACCTCGCTTATTTTGTCTAGCCTTGACCAATGTTCCCATTAAGCTGAGCCCTCTAAGTGAACCACGAGCTGCTGCTTAGCCTACTTCTCCTTCATAGTTTACCTGACACCGCCCCCCTCCGCTCGGAAAGGGGTACACTCATAATTACAAACAGAACACACACCTGCAACTTTATATCTGCAGGCATGACTGACCACACCCTTAACTTTACATCTGCGGGCATGACTGACCACACCCATACATTTTTCAAATGTGAGTGACTGAAATAACATAACTTTGCTTTATGACAGTCCAATTAGCTCATTACTAACCAACAATGCGAAACGCCATCGACGGTCTATCAAATTGTGTCAGTGTTGTGGGGCTATAACCCTCTAAGTGACATATTTGATCACAAAGTCAGACAATACATTAATAATCACAGGCATATAGCATGTATCCTTTGCAAAAAATATTGTTCAATATTTGTCAGTTATGTAACTCTTATTCACACGTGTCTCTATGTCTGTATTAGATTGCCCACAGGTAGCTAAAATTCCACACACAATGCAATACAATGTCCATTCAGGCAAGAACAACAAAAAAAATGTTTTAATTCTTAACATCATATTAAATTATGAATTATCACTTGTGGCGGCACAGAAAGTGTTGGCCTCACAGTTCTGAGGTACTGGGTTCGATCCCGGCCCCACCTGTGTGGAGTTTGCATGTTCTCCCCCGTGCCTGCGTGGGTTTCCTCTGTGCACTCCGATCTATTACTATGGTATTACCACAATCGGGTCTGCGGGAAGAGAAAGAGTTAAATCATGCAAAGGAAAGGCGGACGAGAAATGATTCTACAGCTACTTTGCGTGAGAGTTTTCACCATGACGTGACAAAAGTAGCGACTGGGGCAACGTACACACGCACACACACACACACACACACACACTCAAAGAGGCACACGCACACACATTCGCATTCACTTGAAGGTTATATCAGATGACAAGTTTGCGTTCACGACTCGGCGCTACCTTGCTCTGCAGATAGCAGCTGCCTTCTCAAAGTGTTGTTCCTCTGCTGTTTTGGTTAGCAACTGGACTTCTTTAAAAAAAAATGAATATTACTTAAGAAAAAGAAAAAAGCTAAGAAAAGCAGTGACATAAAATGTGGAAAAATACTTTGCAAAAACTTTCCAGATGCACTATCCAGAGCTCCACCTCTTGCTACACTTTATAAAACAAAATTATAATTACATTAAAAAAACAACTATTTCCTGTTTTAATTACGGCGTGTTGTGTATGGAGTGCGAGATCAAAAAATAAATGCAATCCAATTTGGTACAAGGCTAAATTCTCTAATTTAGAAAGCGCTCTCTAGGGATCACAAGGAACATATTTGCATATATTAAAAATAAACAGTCATTATGTCATTATGGGGTGCTGTGTGTAGAATTGTGAGGGAAAATTTATTTTGTATTAAGGGTGTCAAACACACTGTGTGTGCGAATTACAGTATACATAAAAATGTTAATTTCCCAAAGGAGATAACAGCTTTCTCTTTGGTAGCAACCAACCTGAAGGTAACCTCAGCGACATCCATCCCAGAAAAGAGCATCAAGCCTTCTGTTCCCCCGACGTTGACCTTCCGAGCCCCCAACACAACAAGTCCTCACAGCCCCTCCAACACAACCCACAGCAGCACTACTTCGCACCAACCGCCAGAGCCAGTTCCTGTCTCCACTGTGGCATCAAACCGGACAGCTTTGGAAACGCATCCTCCCGCTACCTCCCCCTTGTCACGCATCGTGCCACATAAAACCACCACGACGACTCAGCAATCTACCGCGTCCACTCCCGCCACGACGACGCAGCAATCTACCACGTCCACTCCCGCCACGACCCCCGCCGACACAAGGACCCCATTAACAACTAGCTCCTCCCGAGAGACCTCCACCTCTCGGCCGACGACCCTCACGTCACTGCAGACAAGCTCCGGCCGAGCCACCGTGCTGACCACCGTCGCCCCGCCAGGCCTCACATCCACCCAAGCCAAACTGCATCCGGACACCCCGTCGCAGCTCAACGTCAAGGGTGACAGTACGTATTTAAATGTTCTTTATCTTCCAACTGCAATATTTTTTAACCACAGTGGTACCTTCATAAAGTTCCGAAGTCCCGGGTTGTATCCCGGACCCTCCTGTGTTCTTCCTGTGCCTGCGTGGGTTTCCTCCGGCCACTCCGGTTTCCTCCCACATCCCAATAACTTGCAACATTAACTGGACACTCTAAATTGCCCCTAGGTGTGATTGTGAGTGTGGCTGTTTGTCTCGATGTGCCCTGCAATTGGCTTGCAACCAGTTCAGAGTGTACCCTGCCTCCTGCTCGTTGACAGCTGGGACCCTCGTGAGGATAAGTGGCAAAGAAAATGGATGGATGGTACCTTCACTTACAAGTGGCACAATTTTTTAATATTTAAATGTTGTTTTCTGTTACAAGAACTCGCTTGGTTGATTTTATCTGCTCAAACGTTTTTAGAGGAACTTTAGCTAATCACATAACCCATGGTGTCAAACTTAAGACCAGGGGGCTAGAGTTGGCCCGCCGCATGATTTAATGTAGCGCGTGAAGGGAAACCGTGTGTGTCAACTTCCATAATTTCCATTAAAATTTGAACCAAAATTTAAAATTGTCATACCAGAAATAAGAACAGTGAGATATTGCCAGCATTAAAGTGTGCCCAAACATCAACAGTAGTTTAAAAAAAAAACATCCATCCATCCATTCATTATCTACCGCTTTTCCAGGTCGGGTCGCATGAGAAGTAGCTTCAGCAGGGATACCCAGACTTCGCTTTCCCCAGCCACTTCTTCCAGCTCTTCCGGAGGCATCCCGAGGCGTTCCCAAGCTAGCCGAGAGACATAGTCTCTCCAGCGTGTCCTGGGTCGTCCTCGGGGTCTCTTTCTGGTGGGAGACGCCCGGAACACCTCACCAGGGAGGCGTCCAAGAGGCATCCGAATCAGATGCCCCAGCCACCTATTCTGGCACCTCTCAATGTGGAGGAGCAGCGGCTCAACAATGAGCCCCTCCAGGATGAACGAGCTTCTCACCCTGTCTCTAACGGAGAGCCCGGACACCCTGCGGAAGAAACTCATTTCGGCCGCTTGTATCCGAGATCTTGTTCTTTCGGTCACGACCTACAGCTCATGCCCACAGGTGAGGGTAGGAACGTAGATCGACTGGTAAATTGAGAGCTTCGCCATTCGACTTAGCTCCCTCTTTACCACAAGACCGATACAAAGTCTGAATCACTGCAGATGCTGCACCGAAAAAAAACCCCATTACCCTCTATTTCTGATTCCAAAACTAATTCTTACATTTCATATGTAAATATGATGAGGCGAAAGATTTTCATGGTTTCACAGTCATTACGGGTCTCTTAGGGAAACCGTAACTACAATGTGGCCCGCGACAAAAATGAGTATGACATCCTTGACATAAGGTAAAGAAAGGCCTATTTCGGGTAAAGAGTGGCCACCCTCCCAATTCGGATGGCTCCGGCCCATCGGTGTAAATGTTTGTCTATATGTGCCCTCCGATTACAAAGCAACCAGTCCTGGCGTCAAATCACTGATGGTGCAGTGGTACACATGCCTGACTTTGGTGCGGGCAGCGTGGGATGGATTACCGCTCACTGATGGTGAGTGTGACTGACTTCCGACAAGTTCAGGGTGCAGTCTGCCTTTCGCAAGAAGCTAGCTTTGGATAGGCTCCGGCTCTCCCGTGATCCTTCTGAGGATAAGTGGCTTGGATAACGGACGGCTGGACAGTCCTGGCGTCCACTTTGCTTCTCTCACCAAAAGTCAGCTGGGACAGGCGCTACCCCGCTTGCCCCAATTGCAAAACAGCTACTGAGTTCTTTTGTTGTTGTTGTTTTGTTTTTTCTAAACGTGTCGTGGGATTTTCACTGTTTGGATGATGACAGAGGCTAAATGGGCCTAAGAACAAAAGCAACACTGTTCTTTTGTTTGCTTAGACACAAGCCAGCTCTTTTCTCCTTCTTCTCCACACAAACACTGTCGCCACCAGGCCCGGCCACAGTGGTCCCCTCTGTTCGGGAGACAGTCATGGGACTCGTTTTTCCGTCGCTCTTTATCTGCCCACTCAATTATTTAGACACCCACTGTGGGAGCGTGCCGCACTGTTCATTTTATCTTTCCATCAGTCTCCCAGATTACTAGGACGACGGCTAAAAAAAAACCAAAACACAAAAACGCATGATTCCTACTTTCCTTTCCTGGCGGTGTGGTTTTATTAGTCCGAGCTTGGCCTTTGCCTTTTTCCATGAACAAGAGAAAGTGAGATGGCTCACTCCTCTGTGGTTGTTTTTACTTGTTGATGTGAAAACGGCAGAGTTGGCAAAACACTGCTCCATAGCAACGTGCAGCAGATAGCAGCGGCCGGCCGGACCTTCAGTATCTGGGCCTTTTGTGTGGGGATTTAGCCGACTCACATCGCAGTTGTAGAAGCTATGAATCCAAAAAAATGCAATATAACGGCAAACAACTGTGCCGTCTACTTCATATGAAGCAGTTCAGAATCAATATCCCTACAACAATTCGTTGTACTCATTATCAGAAGATCACGAGATGTTTTGTTAGCTGAAACTGACTGAAACCAGTCAGCTCTGCGTGACCAATGAGAATGGAAAAAGTATGACATCATCAATGGGCCAGTGCTGTGAGAATGAACTTCAAATTGAAAAAAAACCAAAATAAAATCAGTTCAATGAAATCAATTTGAAAATGAAAATGGTTAAAATTGAAATATGCTTAAAATGATCAAATAAACTCATGAAAGGACAAGCCGAAAGAAAGTTAGTTAGTAAACTTTAAATGAACTCAAAAAAATATATTTTTAAGTCTTAAGATTTATTTGAAGCTAAATGGAAAATACTTAAATAAAAAAAATGGCTTAAATTTAAAACATTAAAATTAAAAAAAAAATTACATTCAAATGGGTGTATTGGAAGTCAAGATGGGTGAATTGTAAACTTAAATTCAAATAAATGATTACAGTTTAAATGTCGTCATGTGAGTACAGTATAGGCATCATACCCTCTATTGTGCCTCTTATGAAGTGAAAATTGTGTTCTGCGGTGCAACTCCAGCCATCATGGTCCACGACTCCCCGAAGTTGGATCCCCTGCTGGCCGGCCTGGTGTCGGCCTTCATCATCAGCGCTGCAGTCATCACCCTGCTCCTCTTCCTCAAACTGCGACGACGAGACAACAGGCCAGAGTTCCGCCGGCTGCAGGACTTGCCCATGGTGAGGAAGAACGAATTTCGAAACTTAAGTGTTCCAAGGGTTGTTAAGTTTGCAAATTTGGAAGTGTCTGATTTTAAAAGCCGAGAACTGAAACATTTCCCTGTGCCGGTATTTCAAATTCAAGTACACTGTGTCCTTGCCCATTCGTGGATTTTGCTCACAAAGTTATTTTTTTACCCCATAATTTACCGTATTTTCACATCCATAAGGTGCACAGATCTTAAATTCTCACCTAAACAAGACAATGCGGTACGGTACACCTTATGTGTACACTGAGTACATGCTTTGCGGCACTAAGGACCTTTGCAGAGTTAGAAAAATATTGCACTTTGAAGGGAGCGAAACGGAAAAATGAGTACAGTGGACCGCCGTCAACTTGTGGTTCAGGACTCACAGAGTCACTTATTCAACGATTTTTTCCCCCCTCAATTTTTAACATTTATTTTCTTTAAATTCTATTTTTGAGGGGTTAACCAATCCTTCGTCTTGTTGGATTCTTATCCCTACTTAGTCAATATTATATAAATATATTTTATACATATATAAATATTATACTGTGAATGCTCGCTTCTCGAACGTCCCCATTCTCGAACAAATCGGTTTTCAAACCAAAATTTCGAGATTTTTTTTTGCTTCTGTTTTCGAGCAAAAATCAGTACTCGAACGTCCCCGACAAAACCCAGAAATAACATAACGCGCACGGCCAGACCAGCTGAGCCACGACACGCTTTGTCGTGAATTCCCACGCCGCCGAAAAAAAAACAGTAAATAACATAACGCGCGTGGCCAGACCAACTACGATGCAATTTTTAACTCATTATTTCTTTTTCCATTCATTGTAATGGGAAATATAGATTCGTTTTTTTTTAACAAATCACTTCTCGAACCGCCTTGTGGAACGGATTGTGGTCGAGAACCGAGGCTGTACTGTATATATACACTGTATATAAATAAAAACATACTGTATTTTAAATGCAATTAGAATGGCTGTCAATAATCCACGGATTCCAGCTGTCCGTGTACCCTGGGAACAGCACGATTCACTGTATTGCCAAACCCAGCATTTCAACAAAGGGATTTTTAAAGAAAAGTCCCAACACCACTGAGTTTGGAAAATTATTCATTTTGAAACACAGGCAATGTGTGTATTTCCATTCTCCCCGCCACCCCCCAAAAAAAAAAAAAAGCAGAAAAAAACTTTAAAAATAAATGTCCTAACATAAGCTGGTTAGGAAAATCATTTTATTTCGAAATAATGGGAATTTTAAAGGCAAGCACCAGGAACAAAAGTTTCAAGGATCAGTCACTCAACGAGTACACTGAAATTGAACTGAAATTAGCCTGTTTTGAGGAGCTAATCCTGTTTCATGCAAGCGGCTGATGGTTAATACTGCCCCACATACTGCTGCGCCCATGGTGATTCAAATTTATATGACCAAGACGGCACGTGATCGTTGCATTTGAGCAGTGTCAGAGATGTGACTAGTAGAAATAGTAATAGTAAATTCCTACATACTACCTTTAATATTAACTGGATTTTCCATGGTTTTCCCTTGTTTAGGATGACATGATGGAGGAAACACCTTTGTCCATGTACAGCTACTGATACTGGATGCAAAGCCAAAAAAAATTACCCCCCCCCCCCCCACCCAATGGAACAAAAGCCTCCTTTCTTCAAGGGTGATGATATTTGCCATGATTCAACTATCGGGTCTGTCTTCTTGTGAGTCTTGGTCCTGAAGAATCCAGCTTTTGTGCGACCACAAAAAAGTGGCGTGGGTAACTACTATTTTATCCAGGTCCGATGGCGGCTGTGACGTAATACACGGACGTCACCCATGTCAAGTTCCGTGTCAAATTGTGTCTGCACCAAATGAACCCACGCTTCACTGCATTTACCGTATTTCCTCCCATAGTGGTCCAGTGATTAATAAAAAATAAACCTCTTGGCGAAATAGAATAGTCAGTGCAATTATCTGTTTGTAGATATTAAACAGTTGAACTTGGCCACTAACCAAAACAGCAGCACCTACTGAGAAACTTCAAGTCTCTCAGCTAGACTAAAATATGTCATGCCATATGTCTGGCTCACTAGGCAGTATTTACGTTATGTGGCGAAGGAGTAACAATGTTTAATATTGTCTCAAAAGTGATTTCGTGTACAAATAAAAACCAGCAATCTGCAGTTGGGTAAATAGACACTGACGCCCACTATTTTGAGGAAGTACAGTAATCTTATTATTAAAAGCTCGATGACTCACAGCCACAAAAGAACATAAACGGCCTGATTATACTTTCAATGAGGTTGCACTTTATTTTCATTTGTTTTCTTCAGTTTCTGATAAAAGTTGTTTGCGGAGGCGTGCAGACAAAAAGTTTTGTGTGCATTTTTAAATGTCTGAGTGTGTATTTTATAAATTAGCATATGTTCTCGAGTTATTTCATGCATACACTCGTAGGCCGAGTCATTAAGTACGCCGATAAGATCATCACGAGACGTGCATGTCACATTCTACCCGCAAAGGTAATTCTCCAATTAGATTGAGCGGTCGTACCTAATGAAGGGTCTAGTTTGTGTTCAATTACATTATTGTTGGGATTCCCCCCCGTTACAATCCAGGTAAGAGTGCCTTTTAAACAGTTACAGTCATGTATTTCCCATGACGTGAACATACGGCTGGAGCAGTGGCCTTTTTGAAGTGTTCATATTGTAAATACTAGTGATGTTGAGTGCGTGGATTAATTTATAAACACTCCAAAAAAAAAAAAGACGCATTCCCCTTTGCGATGAATCGTTGTGGAAATCCACATTTGAAAATGATGTCCTTGTGTTTATCTTTTGAAGTGTCAAATGCATCATCGTTGCATTGTGAGGCTTTGCTGGTCAATGTTGACTATGGACTATTATTATTATTATTCCTATTAAAAAGGTATTTGAGATGTATCTCTGTGTTTTCTTTCTTTGTCAGTGTTGACATAGCAGGCATTTGTGTTCATGTGCTATATAAAGACAATACAGTCGTGTTTGTAGTGCTGCCCAAAAGAGGAAAATTCTTTTATGGGCACTTGCATTATTTTCTCCTCACTCTCTGCTTCTGCAAGTAGAAGCAAGCAACCAGCCGGGAACAAATCCAGCCCATTGTTACACATGCACTCACCAGCAAGATCCTCCCCACTGTGATGTATACACTTGAGATCAAACCGACCAGTCCACCAAGCAACGCTGATTACGTGATGGCCAAATGCAGTGCGGACCTCACACACTTGCATACGAGAGTGAGCCTGCTGCCACGCATACATCGCTGGCGGCATGACCAGAGATGGCCAAACCTTCGGCGGTACGTCAGCACTTGCGGGAGAGATCTGGTGCACTGATATATACGCTGGTGAGACACAAATTGCCAGTGAGAGGACCTGCCTAATGTTACAATCGTTGGCTGAATTGAAACCGGTGTCAAGCATACACGAGATCAGGGTCGCCCAGACTTTTTTACCCCAAGATCTACTTCTCAAGCAGCCAGCCAATTGCAAGCTACCGGTGACGGGGGTTATGATGATGACGCTCCCAAACCGTTTTAAGGTTAATGTTACGTTGCCTTTTATGTTTAAAATACAGAATGCGCTTGTTGTGCACTGTATTGTCTGCGCTTTCATCCTGGATCAGGCTGCGCCAAGGTGGAATTTTGAAATGACACACCATCTCATCCTGCACTTTCTATTATGGCTTTAGACCAGATGTTTCCCACTCGGAAAAGAAGAAATCCCGTCCAGTTTAACCACTTTTTAGTCGATTATTCACATGCTCCGACAGTCATTGCATCTTAAAACAACAGCATTTCTTATTTAACTTTCTCCATTAATATCGAAAGTAAACATAAGATGCATGTCTAACTCGTCTTTGCTCTACGTTGCCTAGACGGTGTTGCGGACGAAAGCAGTGGTGGTGGACGCTGTCATTATAAAACACATTGATGGGCTGCGTAAGTACTGTAACATTTGTAATTATGAGTGCACGTCTTCAAGAGCGGGGGTGGGGGCTAAGGTAAAGATAAGGTAAACTAGGAAAGAGTGTGGCAGAGCAGCGGTCGTTGTTAGAGAAAGTTCCGTGTGCCGCCTAAAAGAAACCAGTGGCTTCTTCTTTTTTACAGTACGTATGTGAATTGTGCCATTGGCTGTAACAACCAGTCATCCCTCACTCATTGAATCACACTGCAAAATACCACAAACTGAATAGCCGTATGTTATACTTTCAATTTGCACTGGATTATTATTTTTTTTAGTGCAAGAGAATATCTGCGAACAGACTGCACCAGCGGTAGACAATTGCGCACACCCGCAGTTTAGAGGGAACATTCACTGATGTCATTTTTTTTTTCTTTGGCACGCCGTATCGCAATCGACACATTAAGCACCCCTGGTGAGATGACAGAAACCTGCGTGCTGAGTGACGTGAAAAAAGGAGACACCCTGGGAGCTCCAACCCGCTTGTAGGCATAGTTCCGTAAATTGAGAAGAGCCAATCTGTGGACCTTCCGGGAAATACACCTGCCATGGAGACCCAGCCTACTTTCACAATCATCTCAAATCACAATCACATCATCTAGTCCATTGTGACGCATACAGTTGCAGGCGAGAGCCAACTCACCAAGCAACACGAGAAACAGGAAATGGCGCACCACACTTGCCGGCAAGATCCAGCCCCACAAATACTTGACGTGGAGATGATGTTGTTAATGAAAGCGGAACTCACCCACTCTGGATTCCAATCACCTATTTATAACAGCGAAGAGGCAAGGAAGCTTTCATATGACTTCTGAAATCTGTTCCATAAAAAGACCAAATAAGAACCATTTTTCAAAGCATTTCATCAAGGGTTGGGCAAGTACCAATAAGAGATATCGGTATTGGGACGATATCTGCTTTTTTAAAAATTGTATCTGGTACTAGTTTCTATGTTATATGTGCCTTTCAGAAGCACCGCTGCTGTGACGTCTGTGAATCTGCGTGCTAGTGTCTGGGTGAGAGCTGTGGCCGACAACAACTTCGACATGACTTTGTTCACCGTGTTTTACTGTTTTTCCAACGTTCAATAAATGGCTGATAGGTGCATCATAACTGTTGCTCTCCGTTCCAAGATGCAGGGGCATAATATATCGTTAGTATATTATAAAAACCCATAGAAAAGAAAGGATAGCGTGTGACCAGCAGTCCGAACGATGAACCACAAAATAGCCTGGGAACCGTGTACCACAATCCCCTGACGATTGGCAACCCAAAACTTTGTAGATTCCAATCACATAAAAAAAAAAAGAGCGTTACAAGTCCGTCAGACTTAGGTCAGACCCTAGCTCCGTGTTCACGTCGTCATCCAGGATGTCATCATTGTCGTCATCTTCCTCCACCTCTAGGAAATCACACTTTACCCTGGAGCCAACACTCGGCCACTCAGGGGCTGGCAGAGGAGAAGAAGGAGACAAGTCGTTAGTGTGTTAAAGTGCGCGTGTGCGAGGTCACTGTTTGCTGCTTTTGGGATTACAATGGAAGAGCGACTAATTTCCCAGAAGCACTATTCCGCTAGTGTGTACATGTATGGCTGTGTTCATAAACACAAGGCACTAATGACTCTGAGAAGCATTTGGAGACTCCTCTGGGATCTTGTGTTACAGTAAGACCACGGACACACACTTTCCCCAAACTATATAATTAATGAACAATAAAGTGATGAAAGTGGGCTCTCGCTGTGTAATCAACTAGCTAGCTGCATTGGACTCTTCAAACCGCCTATAAATGTAGTCATATTTAATATTTCCACCTTTGTTTATCATTACTATGTTATCAGCACGGATGCTATTCTTTAAAGTTTTTTTCTGCACAATGTCTATGTCATAGAAAAGAATTATTATTCCCAAATTTTAAGTATTATGGCTCGGTCTAGTGGAAACACTCCGCTGCTCACACATCATGATTTTTTTAAACCCGATGGTTTTTGTTCTGCCTCGATGGACGTCTACGCTCTACTGAATGCTATCCACTAATTCCCACCGTCACCGAGTGGGACCGGAACGCACACTGCACGCAGAGAAGTCAGGCGTGTCAACCACTACAACCATCAGTGACGCACGCCACCATTTTCCTTGCTTCGTGTGTGTTTTCTGCCTTTACCTCAACTTACTTTCCTCCTCTGAAAAAATGGCTAACATTGACTTGAAAGTTTTGATGCTATAATTTCATTATGAGATTTGTTTGACTCACGGACGTCATCCAGCAGCGAGAGATCTGAGCTGATCTCCGCCAGGCTCACGGTCGGACTGAGGTCCTCCGAGTCTGAGTACTGCCTGACCTCTTCGATTTTGAGCCTTCTGCCGAGCCTGGGCGAGCCATCTGGGACAACTGAGTGGAACACAAAGCATTGATGATGTCCAAAAATGTGTGCAAGGGACATCTAAGGATGTATTTAGACTCTGTGGTTCAAGTGACATAATTCAGATTTCTTGTTCCCAAGTGGCACAATTGGGAAATGAGTCATGGCAGTGTAAGGACGGGGGAAAAAAAACAAACCATAATTGGTTATCTTCAGATGAGAAGCAGGCCTGCGTCTGCTGTGCAGCTCAATAAATTACAGCACAGTGTTGTGGAAAACTCCATTTATTTCAGCAGGTCAAGTTTAAAAAAAAAAAAAAAAAAAAAAAAAAAAAAGTTAAACTCAGATTCATTACACACAAAGTTAAATATTTGCTGATTTTGTTTTTGATGACTGGTAAAAAATTCCCGATTAAAAATACTGAATATTACATTACAAACAATTGAAATGATTATTAACAGAGATTGGCTTTCTGAAAACCATTTTCCTATGGAATTAATGAATCTGAACAATACTATTTTCAGTTTTTCACCTAAGCCACTGAATCAAATTAAACTATTTTAACATCCATCCATTTTCTTTGCTGCTTATCCTCACGAGCGTCGCGAGGAGTGATGGAGCCTAACCCTAACCTTATTTCCTCGATGCAAAAAAAGTGACCTTTTTGCTGCAGCCCTTCCTTATGTTCTTCGTTTAGTAACCCAGCCATCTTCATAGCTGCTTATCCTCACAAGGGTCACGGGAGTGATGGAGCCTATCCCAGCTGTCAACGGGCAGAAGGCAGGGTACCCACTGAACTGGTTGCCAGCCAATTGCAGGGCACATAGAGACAGACAACAGTCGCACTCACAATCACACCTAGGGGCAATTTAGAGTCTCCAATTAATGTTGCATGTTTTTGGGAGGTGGGAGAAAACCCACGCAGGCACGGGGAGAACATGCAAACTCCACATAGGCAGGTCCAGGATTGAACCCAGGACCTCAGAACTGTGAGGCTAACGCTTTATCAGCTGATCCACTGGGCCACCAGGGGAAACATATGGAAGTAAATATGTGCCACGAGGATTTGAATTTGAAATGTAACGTGATCACATTTTCAATAGTTGGATTTCAGTGCCACACTCACAATCACAGCTAGGGGCAATTTAGTGTTCAGTTTTGCATGTTTTTCGGATGTGGGAGGAAACCGGAGTGCCTGGAGAAAACCCATGTGGGTCCTCAGAACTGTGATGCCAACGCTTTACCATCTGATCCACCGTGCCGCCAACTATTTTAACAGTTCTACGATATTCTTATACACTTATGAACACCTTAAAAACACCCACTTTGAAATCAAAACTACTATTATACATGGTGCAAAAAATATGCTACATTAGAGGCATGTCAGTTATTAAATCAGGAGCACATTGTGAAGTAATGTCAAGTTTACCCAAATTTAAAAAAATTGGAAGAGTTCAGGGAAAAAACAATGCAACATTTAACATTTGTATTATTTATGCAGTCACTGTAATTTGACGAGCACGATCGCGTTCGCATCCCATCGCGCTCCCAAATCTGCAGTCGAGCACGAAAAATCACACACGTAAAATTCGTTACGAGTAGCAAAAATAGATATTGAAAGACTTACTTTGTGTAGTCTTGACACTAATTTATGTGTTTATTTCATAAACGATGGTAACAACCCTTATCCTAAACAATCAGTATTCACCCGGAAACAGGAAATGCAAGTTAACCGTAGTGAGCATGTTTGTAAGTGATGCCAAAAGCACATGTTCCGAGCTGCATCACGTACTGCGAGCGCATTTACGTCGAAAGCCATCAACATAATGAGCCATGTCATAAGAAATTCAGTTACACCAGGTGTGGCCAGTACACAAGGGCGCGTTCTAGCAAGCCGGCCTCCTATTTATGGCAGCCGCGGCGATGCGTGCACCCGCCCACCCCAACAATACGTCACGATTGGCGACAGGAATGTTTGTTACAATGTATCGCGAGCTTGTTGCCACTAACGACGATTATGTTGAACTAAACAGTCAGCATTTTCCAAAACATTGCAGGTATAGACCGTTTGTGTTTATTCCTTGACAGGCCAGTGCATTTAACCTTTCTTCAGATAAACTTTGTCAGATCAAGAATTTTTATTGACAGGGTTCATACTCAGTCGGACCCAAAAAATGTAATGGCTTTTTAGGGCCATTCTTAGGGGCTGACACGAAAAATTTAGGGCCATCGTGGGAAATCAAGAGTAAAGAAAAAAGACTCACCCAATGGTGCCATCGGCTGGTCTTGGTTCATCAAAGGCTCCAGTACCTCAGTACCTGTGACAATGATCACCTGTCGCCCCTTGTGGTAGTTCTCATTGATATGACCATTGTCAACGTCTTCACATAACAGTCTACAGAAAAACAGATTCTAACTACAATTGCAACTATCTACACAAATGTCTTCCACTGATGTCTGTCTCAGCACCCCTAATCGAGCTCCTTGAGCCTACCCAGTGCCTCCTCTATTTGCTGCTACAGAGGTGCCAAAGAGGCTCTCTTGTCCTTTGCTCTGCCTCTGAGTACATTGGCCTCGGTGATAAACCTCAGCTTCCTCTTTTCTTCTGCCTGCTCACACAGTCTGTCAGCCTTCTCAATAAGCGTAGATATGTCAGTCTCTATTCTGGCTTTTTTGGCTTTGAGGCAGTAGAGATGAAAGGTGGGCAGGTACGAAGTCTTCCTTTCCCCACAGTGGTAGTTTTTAGCAATGTCACTGTCTGGGAACATGACTGCAAACACTTTCAAATTATTTTCACAAGATTTGTAACTGCAATGGCTGTAGATCACTTTTAAAGTCCACACGATCTCTGCCTTTGACGAGTCCGTCTTCGTGTATTGAACTACGTTCATAAAGCCTGACTTCTGGCTGGTTGAAGTCGATGGCTGGACAATTGTAGGTGCGGATGCACTGCTAGTACCACTGCCTGAAGTTGATGTTCACTATCTTTATATTTTAGAAACAGATTCATACCAATGGAAGATGAGAGAGTCTTCGCCAAATCAGCGTGTCTCCTGTTTTTCCGGTGCGACTCCAGCGCTTTGACACCCATCTTTCCTAGCTGGTAGCTCTGCTTGCACAGATGGCAGTAAAACATGTGCAGATCTTTTGCATCTCGACGAACCCACCTTCCAAAATCCTTACTTTCAACCCAAGCATCTTGAAAAATGCACTTCCCCATGATACAAGTTGGCTCAATGAAAGACGTAACGAAGACGAAGTGAAATGCCGACTCACAGAAACGAACAATGGAATATCAACGACAAGATGGCGACTCGTTGTCAACACGGTGACTTCCGTTGACAATTTCCGGCTGTTTTAGATACCAGACGGATCGCTATTTTTTTTTTAAAATAAAAGATAATTTTTTTTCCGGGAGAATTTTGGCGGTAGAAGTCCTCCCATTGTTTTTTTTTATAATTTAAGGCCTTTTTAGGGGCTTGACCGGTTTTCGCGGATTTTAAGGACTTTTAGGAGCACCCTAAATGCACCTTTGAAAATTTCGGGGCTTTTAGGGACTTTTAGGGGCACGTGCGAACCCTGATTGATGAAAAATGTTAAATACAGTTTTATATCATGTTCCACGAATAACAGGTGAAATTGGAAATCATCATTTCTGAGTTTGAAGTTTTTGTTTTCTATTTTAGTTATGTATTTGTTTATTTCATTTTTAATTTACAGTTATGTTATATTGATCCAGCAGTGAGATTCCATCCCTAATCACACCCGCAACTTTATCTGCAGGCATGACTGACCACACCCGTGCATTTTTCAAATGTGAGTGACTTATTTCTGTATTGCTACTTTCCGTATTATATGTTGGTTGTGTGCAGTTATGTCCAATATGGGCGCCTGCACATGTAGGTTGTTTCATGTGTTTGAAAACAAATGCAAATTCAAATAAGTGTCACTTGAAAGCTACTGTCTGAAAAATCTGGGACAGAGAATTAAATGTAAGTGGGTATTCGGGGTCTTGCAGGGGAAGCCCCAGTCTTACTTGCTGGTATCGCGGCTCGGAGCTCATGCAGACGCCTGACCTCGCCCTCCAGTTCTGACACTGTGGCGCTGTTGTGAAATTGAGAATTGCACGCAAGTGAGTCAGAGAGCAAACATAGAGGACATGCAAAAGTAGACACACACGGCTACCTAATGTGGCGGAGCTCCTTTTGCGTATACTCAAAGGCACTTTTGGCCAGATCCGCACAGTGAGCTTTGTAGCTGTCCATCACCTCCTGGAGAATCTACTCGAAAAGCAAGGAAAAGGCAGATCTGAGATAGAAAATATAAAAAATATTTATACAGAGGAATTTCTTAAAGTCAATGAAAAAGCGCCAATAATAAGATTTTCCTGATGTCGAGCATGACCAAAGTTTTACTTTGCTTTTATGGCATATTTAACCAGAAAATGTCAGCTGAATCGAAAGCAGTTTGATTTTGGAAGCTCAATTGAATTGCCTTTTTTATCTTATTTGCCTTTTTATTATTTGACTGAGCCCTAATTGACGCCCCCTTAAAATGTTAATAATTGCCTCAAATGTTGCATAAACTATGACCCAAACAGTTGGAGATTTTAGTTATCTTTCACTACCATTAAAAATAGTATATGGTTTTCATCCATCCATCCATCCATGCATTTTCTTTGCTGCTTATCCTCACGAGGGTCGCGGGGAGTGCTGGAGTTTATCCGAGCTGCCAACAGGCAGGAGGCGGGGTACACCATGAACTGGTTCCCAGCCAATCACAGGGCACATGGAGACAAACAGCCGCACTCACAATTACACCTAGGGGCAATTTAGAGTGTCCAATTAATGTTGCATGTTTTTGGGATGTGGGAGTAAATTGGAGTGCATGGAGAAAATCCACGCAGGCACGGGGAGAACACGCAAACTCCATACAGGCGGGGCCGGGATTGTACCCAGAACCTCAGAACTCAGAGGCCAACACTTTACCAGCTGAGGCACTGTGCCGCTTAATACAGTATATGGTTTTCAGATTTTTTCATTTTGTTAAGAAGCTCAGAGGACTGCAGAATAATTGCCTGTATTACGTCAATTGATGGTAAGAGTTTTACAAGTTCCAAGTGTCTGGGAGACCATGAAGGTATCCGAATGTGATTGGATGAGCAAATGTCTGAATGTGAACGGATGAGCGAGGCATGCACGTGAGCGAGCTTATTTAAGGCACACAAAGCGAATTCATGAGTCACATAAAAAAAAAAATGAATCAGCGGCCTCATCATTTAGCCGAAGTTCACTCGACTACTATCACCTTAACACTGATTACCAAAAAAATCTCAAATCGTTACAACCTCTATTTGACAATGGAGAAGAAAGTGAGCCAGATAATTATTTGCATAGGAAACAGAAATATCTTTATTCCCTTTTATGAAGTGAAATGTTCTTACTACTTTAATGGTAAAGTATTGTATATTCATTTTCCTAAACATATAAAAATCATACAAACATACAAAATCCATAAATAAAACCAATTTACTATTATAATTATTAGTAGTAGTTATCAGGGGAAGCTCCCGACACTATTTTCACACCCATATTTTATACACAGCTTTTTTTTTTTTTTGAGGGGGATGCGTTGTTTGTTTTTTTTTTTTTTTAATATTGTGGGGCGGCGGCATGGTGGCGCAGCTCGAAAGTGTTGGCCTCACAGTTCTGAGGTCCTGGGTTCCATCCCGCCCCCCCCTGTGTGGAGTTTGCATGTTCTCCCCGTGTCTGTGTGGGTTTTCTCCGGGCACTCTGGTTTCCTCCCACATCGCAAAAACATGCAACATTAATTGGACACTCTTAATTGCCCCTAGGTGTGATTGTGAGTGCAGCTGTTTGTCTCGATGTGCCCTGCGATTGGCTGGCAACCAATTCAGGGTGTACCCTGCCTCCTGCCCGTTGACAGCTGGGATTGGCTCCAGCACTCCCACGTCAGGATAAGCGGCTAAGAAAATGGATGGATATTGTGGGGCACTAAAACATGAATGGTGGACTGACAACTTACTACCAATCTTAATTAAAAAAAAAAAAAAAAAAAGTGTTTAAAAAGTACACCAACACACCAGATGAGAAGAAAAAAAATGGATGCACCTCACGGTCATGCCGGCACTGTTGCCGGCTTTCCCGGACCTCTTTCTCCTGGTGCATCATTCTTTCCTCTTGCCTCCCTTGTCCCGCAGCACACACACACAAAAAAGCAAAACAAATAAAAAGACATAGAGAGATGATAATGATGCTGTTTTGGGCAAGACCGTGCCTGTACCTTTGCTTTGAAGGCCAACAATGGGGTACAAGACTTGTACAGGCAGGCAGATTCAGTGTGACTCACTCAGTCGAGTGTTCAGCTGGTCCACCTCTCTGCTCAGGTGTTCCAATTCCGCTCGCGACACTTTGGAGCTCCAACTAGGAAAAGAGTGGAAAAAGTTTTTAAAATTACGACTAACTCTTTTTTTTTGGGGTGTAACTTTTTACACACCTCTCCTTCGAAAAGGTGACTGCACGGTCTCTCATTCCTCGATCCCCTCCTCGAAAGTCCTCCTTCTCACTTCTCCTCCCTCTCAAGTCTTCACGCAATCGGTCCACTTCCGCTGGATGACACATTGTGATGTATTGACTATCTGTGCACCTTACACTACTCATGTCTACTAGCGATTTTGTGATACCTTGCAACGTCTGAATGTGAAATTGGTGAGACACTTTCTCTCGTTCCATGTCGCCAACTTTCTTCATGAGTGACTCAATTGCCTTGAAAAGACATTAGGGGGAAGTAAATGTGGAATTAAATCGCCTCTGAAAGAATGACGGCAACTACCGATAACTAATTTGAACCCATTGCTCGCTTCATTAGGTACAACTGCAGAAACTACCTAGGTTCAGTGCAACGATTTGGAGCTCAATGAAAAAGGTTCTGAGAAAAAAAAATACATGCATGTAAATTTAAATTCAAACTATCGTCAGGGATGACATCCAAAATGTCATTTTATGTGGCTCACCAAAGGAAAATGGCACTCAAAAGGGAAACCAGAACTGTGACGTGGCCCGTGATGAAACAAGTTTGAACACCTCTGATTGGAAGAATAGCTCCACAAGTGTATTTGGCTTTTTTTCCTACTTTCTTGGTCTAATGCCACCATAGAATTGCATCAGTAATGGAAAAAGAGGAACTTTTAATAAATGTGACATGTTCAATGGGTGAGTAGTCTTACTTTATTTTACTCTAATGATACTGTGAGCAGTTGACTTGTCTTTTTGTACAGCAGGAATGTTAACATGTTATCTTTTTTAATAATATGTACAAGTTATAAGGTGTGTTTTCATCCATCCATTTTCTTTGCTGCTTATCCTCACGAGGGTCCCAGGAAGTGCTGAAGCCTATCCCAACTGTCAATGGGCAGGAGGTGGGGTACACCCTGAACTGGTCGCCGGCCAATCGCAGAGCACATGGAGACAAACAGTCGCACTCACAATCACACCTAGGGGCAATTTAGAGGGTCCAATTAATGTTGGATGTTTATGGGATGTGGGAGCAAACCAGAGTGCCCGGAGAAAACCCACACAGGCACGGGGAGAACATGCAAACTCCACACAGGCGGGACCAGGATCGAACCATGTGAGGTCAACGCTTTACCAGCTGCTTCACCGTGCCGTGTGTTTTCAATGAGTGGATAATTTAAGCCTGAGACAAAATCACTTTACATGATCACTTTCCAGTATTTGCGATAACTTTGTTTGGAAAAGAGAACAAATTGGAAGTCGGACTGTGTTCCACTTTGTAAGCAAAAGCAGGATTTATGATGTGACTCCTGTACTGGATTATAGTAGACTACGCAGATGTCCAGCATGTGTAATCCAGCTCATGCAGTCACCTGGTTCTGTGTCTGGAGCTGAGACTGGATGGAGTCTAAATCCGCCCACTGCACCCCGGAATTGAATGTAAGATGCTGCCGTGCGCCAGGTGATGGAGAGCACACGGCGTGCCTTTCAAAATCTGAAATAGGAATCTTCTCCCTGAAAGGAAATAACTCTGAAGAGCAGGAGACATATTGTTGAAAGCTCAGCACCAACCATGACTGCACTCTGTTACGCAGGGATTTCCCCCACCTTCTTCCCTTTTGCTTGACGTCCCCAGTAAGGACAGTCGCCCCTGTGGAAAAAAAACATGTCAATATTAAGAAGGCATCTTCTCCAAAGTCAAATTCACGTCATTTTTTAGGCTCTTCCAGGGCGTGATTTATTTAAACTTAATCATCAATTCATTCATCCATCAAGCCATCTTCTCCACTACTTATCCTCACGAGCGTCACAGTTGTGCTGAGGCCTATCCCAGGTGACTTTGAGTGGGAGGCGGCGTACACCCTGAACTGATTGCCACCCAAACACCGGGCACATATAACCAACCAACCACTCACACCTACGGAGAAATCTTCATTTAACCTACCAAATATGTTTTGGGAATGTGGGCGAAAACCTTCCCCGGCACAGGAAGAACAAGCAAATTCAATACAGGAAGGACGGAGCCTGGATTCAAGCCCACGACCCCTGAACTATTAAGCGGATGTGCTCAGCTAACCAATATTTAGAATTTTTCAAAAATAAATTGCATTGTGGTACAAACATTCAAAACTGTTTCACAGAACATAAGCGATAGAAGACATTAAAATTAGAAATAGTAAGTTTCTTTCGGCTTGTCCCAGTAGGGGTCACCACAGCGTGTCTTCTCAGATGAACGCTCATAATTTTTTGGCAGTTTTTAAATCAAATGCCCTTCCTTACGCAAACACTCTCAGGGAGTGTATGAACTCACAGCCCTGGTATACCAAACCAATTCTCTAACCACTGGGCTACGGGGCCTCTATTCTTTTGTAATAGAAGTAATGTTGATTGTTGGGATTAATATGTCACACATTCTGTGAACAAATTGATTAATAAGTAGCAACACAGAGTATTGGCCTCACAAGTCAGCTCAATTCAAAGCACCCCAAATCACCCGATACGACAAAATGTGATAGTTTTTCAAACTTCAGTTATAATGTGCTTTAAAATTAATTTTCGTACTTTATCGGTTTAAAGGAACTAGATGAAGTAGTTCTGAGCATCCCAGACAGCGAGAGAGTTGTGATTGGTGCAGATTGTAATGGACATATTGGTAAAGGAAACAGGGGCGATGAAGAAGTGATGGGTAAGTACGGCATCCAGGAAAGGAACTTTGAAGGGCAGATGGTGGTGGACTTTGCAAAAAGGATGGAGATGGCTGTAGTGAACACTTATTTCCAGAAGAGGGAGGAACATATAGTGACCTACAAGAGCGGAGGTAGAACCACGCAGGTAGATTATATTTTGTGCAGATGATGTAATCTGAAGGAGGTTACTGACTGTAAAGTAGTGGTAGGGGAGAGTGTAGCTCGACAGCATAGGATGGTAGTATGTAGGATGATTCTGGTGGTGGGTAGGAAGATTAAGAAGACAAAGGTAGAGCAGAGAACCATGTGGTGGAAGCTGAAAAAGAAGAATGTTGTGCAGCCTTCCGGAAAGAGGTGAGACAGGCTCTCGATGGACAACCGAAGCTCCCGGAAGACTGGACGACGACAGCCAAGGTGATCAGAGAGACAGGCAGGAGAGTACTTGGTGTGTCATCTGGTAGGAAAGGGGAGGAGAGAAGGAGACTTGTGGTGTGGAACCCCAAAATACAGGAGTCATACAAGGAAAGAGATTAGCGAAGAAGAAGTGGGATACTGAGAGGACTGAGGAGAGGCGAAAGGAGTACATCGAGATGCGACGTAGGGCAAAGGTAGAGGTGGCAAAGGCTAAACAAGAGGCATATGAAGACATGTACACCAGGTTGGACACAAAAGAAGGAGAAAAGGATCTCTACAGGTTGGCCAGACAGAGGGATAGAGATGGGAAGGATGTGCAGCAGGTCAGGGTGATTAAGGATAGAGATGGAAATGTGTTGACTGGTGCCGGTAGTGTACTAAATAGATGGAAAGAATACTTTGAGAAGTTGATGAATGAAGAAAATGAGAGAGAAGGAAGAGTTGAAGAGGCAAGAGTGAAGGACCAGGAAGTGGAAATGATTACTAAGGGGGAAGTCAGAAAGGCACTACAAAGGATGAAAACTGGAAAGGCAGTTGGTCCTGATGACATACCAGTAGAGGTATGGAAGCAATTTGGAGAGATGGCTGTGGAGTTTTTGACCAACTTATTCAACAGAATACTAGCGGGCGAAAAGATGCCTGAAGAATGGAGGAAAAGTGTTCTAGTTCCCATTTTTAAGAACAAAGGGGATGTTCAGAGCTGTGGGAACTATAGAGGAATAAAGTTGATGAGCCACACAATGAGTTATTATGGAAAGAGTAGTGGAGGCTAGACTCAGGACAGAAGTAAGTATCTGCGAGCAACAGTATGGTTTCATGCCTAGAAAGAGTACCACAGATGCATTATTTGCCTTGAGGATGCTCGTGGAAAAGTACAGAGAAGGTCAGAAGGAGCTACATTGCGTCTTTGTGGATCTAGAGAAAGCCTATGACAGAGTACCAAGAGGGAACTGTGGTACTGCATGCGTAAGTCTGGTGTGGCAGAGAAGTATGTTAAAATAGTACAGGACATGTATGATGGCAGCAGAACAATGGTGAGGTGTGCCTTAGGTGTGACAGAGGAATTTAAGGTGGAGGTGGGACTGCATCAGGGATCAGCTCTGAGCCCCTTCCTGTTTGCAGTGGTAATGGATGGGCTGACAGATGAGGTTAGACTGGAATCCCCTTGGACCATGATGTTCGCAGATGATATTGTGATATGCAGTGAAAGCAGGGAGCATCCAGAGGAACAATTGGAAAGATGGAGACATGCACTGGAAAGGAGAGGAATTAAGATTAGCCGAAGTAAAACAGAATATATGTGCGTGAATGAGAAAAGTGGAGGGGGAAGAGTGAGGCTACAGGGAGAAGAGATAGCGAGGGTCGACGACTTCAAATACTTGGGGTCAACAATACAGAGCAATGGAGAGTGTGGTCAGGAAGTGAAGAAACGGGTCCAAGCAGGTTGGAACAGCTGGCGAAAGGTGTCTGGTGTGTTATGTGACAGAAGAGTGTCTGCTAGGATGAAGGGCAAAGTTTACAAAACAGTGGTGAGGCCGGCCATGATGTACGGATTAGAGACAGTGGCACTGAAGAAACAACAGGAATCTGAACTGGAGGTGGCAGAAATGAAGATGTTGAGGTTCTCGCTCGGAGTGACCAGTTGGATAGGATTAGAAATGAGCTCATTAGAGGGACAGCCAAAGCTGGATGTTTTGGAGACAAGATTCGAGAGAGCAGACTTCGATGGTTTGGACATGTTCAGAGGCGAGAGAGTGAGTATATTGGTAGAAGGATGCTGAGGATGGAGCTCCCAGGCAAAAGAGCGAGAGGAAGACCAAAGAGGTTTATGGAATTGGTGAGGGAAGACATGAGGGCAGTTGGGGTTAGAGAGGAAGATGCAGGAGATAGGCTAAGATGGCAAAAGATGACACGCTGTGGCGACCCCTAACGGGACAAGCCGAAAGGAAAAGAAGAAGATCGGTTTAAAGGAAATTGTGTAAAAATTGAATTCTGCTTTAAAATAGAACATCTGATTATATTATTATTCCTACAACAGGTTATTTACTAATTATTTTTCAGTTGTTGTTGTTTTTTTCAAATAAAAGATTTCTATCTAGGAATGGTGTCACAACTGGCATTGGCCATGCAGTTCTGAGGACCAGGGGCTCAAATCCAACCCCTGCCTATGTGGAGTTTGCATGTTCTCGTTGTGCCTGCGTGGGTTTTCTCCCACATCCCCAAAACATGCAGTCATTGGAGACTCTGAATTGGCCCTCGGGTGTGATTGTGAGTGCCACTGTTGTCTGTTTCTGTGTGCCCTGCGATTGGCTGGCAACCAGTTGAGGGTGTACCCCGCCTCCTGCCCGATGACAGCTGGGATTGACTCCAGCACTCCCGTGACCATTATGAGGACAAGCGGTCAGAAAATGGATGATGGATGGATTTATATTCATTGTTGAACAAGCAAACTATTCAACCACATAGCGAGTTTCATGGCTCTTCACTGCCCTCTACAGAAAGCAAATTATAACAGTTTCCCAACCCTTGCTGAGCCAAGGGTTACACACGTTAATTGCAGATTCTGCTCTCCAGTGGAAGAGAATTTGAATGTTCCGCCTGTCACTATTTGCTGGCATAAATAGATGAACAAATACAGATACAGTACACTATTTGTAGTAAAAAAAAAAAAAAGTTTGGAGCCAAAAAAATGGAAATTGATATTTTTCAGTCTCAAACTAATATTCTTTGGAATCACTCACTTAGAGAAATAAACACCTGCACATACACTCACAAATGCACAAAATTTTTAATACATAAAACATTTGAACGCACTCACTCTCATATTGGCCACACTGTTGTCGGCTGCAGAAAGGATGGAGCTCAGTTGGCGGTCCCAGTTCATCTTGCAGTAGCTCTGCAAGGAAAACCAAGAATCTTTGCAGTCATCAGTGTTTTAACACGCTGGACGACAACATATAACTTTACACTTGTGTACCTAAGTAACAGCCTCTTTAACAGCTTTGATACTTGCTCGGAGACTCAGTTACGACCACACTCCTACTCAGGGTTAGGATTTTCATACTAAAAAGTACAGCATAATCCTGCGCGAAAAAGTATATTTTGTCCCAAGGCTAATTTGGACAAAACGTCGGTTGTCATTTGGGTTAGCAAACAATGCTAAAGACAATACAGTAATGAATTTGTCGTAAGAACGACATAAATTGTAAACGCAAAAGACGGCTGTAACTACAAATAGTATATAAAAAGGTGAATTGACTAATATGTAATAGCAACAAAACGTAAATATTACTCCTAGCTTCGCGAACCAATTTTAAATCAAGTAGCCAGGCGTGCTGCGTGATGACGTCACAGCCAGGCACCGACAACATCTGGGAATTGTAGTTTTAGCGGGCGTCTATTGTGTCTTTTAATCACAGGAAACCCCTAATAACATATTTGAAAAAGCCCTGAATTGAAACTATTGTGTGTTATAATTCCATTAATTGATCGATACTGTGGTTATATTGAACGAAACGTCTCATTCCCATCTAATGCCAATGTAAAAGAAAACCATATCCCGCAGCGCCCAACTGTGGTGATGTCACGTCGAAATGGCGACCTCCACCATCGACGAGAAAACTGTTAAAGACTTGCTCGCGGACGGTCTTTCGAAACTCGGATTTGAAGTATACACGTTAAAGGTATTCGAGATTCAACCCCGAAAGTATTTGTTGACTGACTTTCCTAACTTGACATATCACATCAAACACCAAAATGCCACGTGAACTGAAGAAACTAGCACTGTCCTTCATTGTTGTTGCGTTCTCTGACCGCGTCTGTGTTCTCAGGTGGGTTGGTACAACTCCGTGTTGCCCCCCAAGCTGCACCTGCCTCACCCGGATGACTGCTTGGCCGTGGTGGTGCTCAGCACTCCGTCCATGTTCGAGAAAGCCTTCCTTCCCTTCCTGGAGGAGAGAGGCTCCCAGGGACTCTCTGACCCCATTGACCTGTGCGTCAAACACTGTGTCACTTCTGTCCTCTCGCAGGTTCGTAATATTCATATCCTGTACATGTGTTTTTTTTGGGGGGGGGGGGTTTACCGTAGAAATACGTATAAGGACCAGGACCGGATGAATAGCAAAAATATGTGAATAAATCCTCGCCCTCAATGAATATAAATTCAATAAATATACCCAAAACGATGAGAATACAAAAACACCATCACCCCCCCCCAAAAAAAAAAAAAAAAACTATTGCCGATGATATGATCGAAAGTGAGGTGGAAGGAAACTGGCTTGCCCCTTATCAACTTGTAATTTTCAAATTTTAGTCGACTTTCGGATGTGAGTTTTTCAGCAAATAGTTTCAGTTATATCCATCCATCCATCCATCCATCCATCCATTTTCTTTGCCGCTTATCCTCACGAGGGCCGCGGGGAGTGCTGGAGCCTATCCCAGCAGACAACGGGCAGGAGGCGGGGTACACCCTGAGCTGGTTGCCAGCCAATCGCAGGGCACAACGAGACAAACAACCGCACTCACGATCACACCTACGGGCAACTTAGAATGTCCAATAAAGGTTTAAGGTTTTTTGGGATGTGGGAGGAAACCGGAGTGCCCGGAGGAAACCCACGCAGGCACGGGGAGAACTTGCAAACTCCACACAGGCGGGGCCATGATCAAACCCGCGTCCTCAGAATTGTGAGGCCAACGCTTTACCAGCTGACCACCGTGCCGGTTTAGTTTGTTATATTCATCAGGGGAAAAAAAAACAGAAATAGATGATTTTTTTTCGCAATTGTTTACCCCCCCTCGTTTCCACTATTTTGTCTTCTCCGCCGTCTGCAGAAATTTGCGGGACAGAAGGTAGACGTGAGGTATGACTACGAGCTGCTCCCCAGCAGAAAGCCAAAGTTCTTGGCGCAGACGGCCGCACACATGTCGGGAGCGGCTTTCTACTACCAGCAGTCCGACGTCAGCGACCAACCCTGGGCTAGCAAAGTAATTCTGATCAATGACTTTTTGTATTTCACATCAGATGCCGGCTCATGATCAATTCAATTTGATAAATCCTCACGCCGGCCACGGTCCGACTTTTGCCGCCTTTATTTTTTATTTTTTTTCACCGACAGAAGATGTTCGGTGTGTGCGTGCATCCCCGGCTTGGAGGCTGGTTCGCTATCAGAGCTCTGCTGGTGTTCCAAGACATCAAAATGAACCCGGAAGAGCTGCAGCCCGAACCTCGGGACTGCGTGCCCTCCAGGGAGGCCAGGATTCGGCTTCTGGAGGATTTCAACTTTCGCTGGCAGGTAGCTCCAACACCGCAGATCCTATATGAAATGTTTCACCTGCACCGCTTCTTTTTCCTCATCATCATATTGTTTTACGTTCCAGGACTGGAGCTACAGGAATATCGTCACTCCGACGGAAACTTACTCCCAAAAACAGCAGGACTATTTTGCCACCCCGCCCGCCCAGCGACACGCTCTGCTCAGGAGTTGGGGTCTCCTGCCCGAGTTGGGCGACGCGCCCTCTCACAACTCAAGCGAACAGGCGCAGGCGAACGGACACGGCTGAGATGGGAAAGCTAAAATTTCACTCATCTCGTCTAAAGTAGACGCTTGCAAAAATGCCTTACGGATGTGATTTGCTCTTATTCGAATGTGTACAGAAGCTGACGATCGATACATCATTTATGCATTTTTTACATGTTGATGTCGTTAGAGTCAGTTCATTAAGGTCTTGTCATTAAGCACTTTTAACAACTTTTAAAGTTGCAAACCTGAGAAGTCCTCCAAGAAATGTCGTGTGTGTACTTTTAAAAAATATATATTTTATTCAGGAGTGGCACGGTGGCTCAGCTGGTAAAGTGTTGGCCTCACAGTTCTGAGGACCCGGGTTTGATCCCCGCCTGTGTGGAGTTTGCATGTTCTCCCCGTGCCTGCGTGGGTTTTCTCCGGGCACTCCAGTTTCCTCCCACATCCCAAAAACATGCAACATTAATTGGACACTCGAAATTCCCTCTTGGTGTGATTGCGAGTGTGGATATTTGTCTCCATGTGCCCTGCGATTGGCTGGCGACCAGTTCAAGGTGTACCCTGCCTCCTGCCCGTTGACAGCTGGGATAGGCTCCGGCACTCCCCGCGACCCTCGTGAGGATAAGTGGCAAAGAAAATGGATTGATATTTTACTCGTTCAA
Source organism: Syngnathoides biaculeatus (assembly GCF_019802595.1). Lineage (NCBI taxonomy): Eukaryota > Metazoa > Chordata > Actinopteri > Syngnathiformes > Syngnathidae > Syngnathoides > Syngnathoides biaculeatus. The sequence continues at coordinate 13,146,744 of NC_084646.1, read as the reverse complement.
AGGAGGCCTGGATTTTCACATTTTGGGAGTAATATTAAGCTATTTTGCATGAACACTACATTATTACAATTCATGTGAAAGTCGAGTTTCAAATCATATTAATAAGACTTCATATTATCGTATCATATTCACTGTGCCAAGTGGTTAGCATGCCTACCTCATAGTTTTGAGGTTGAGGGTTCGAATCTGGGCTGTGGTGTCCTTCTGTGTGGCGTTTGCACGTTCTCCCTGCCCTTGAGTGGGTTTCCTCTGGGTGCTCTCGCATCTTCCCATATCTTAAAAATATGCATATCATTTGAGGTGTAAAAGGAACTTTTTATTTATAAGTTTTTTATTATTTTGACACTAGAATATGCTATTGTTGTTTGTGAGTCATACTTTCCTAAAGCTCCGGTTTAGATATCTGGCCTGCATTCACTCCCCATGCCATTCTGTTGTTGGGGGGGAATAGACATCTTTAAAATAAATCTTACACATCCATAAAAAAAATGCTTGGTGCTGGATTTATTTTCAATATAATGTGCATTTAAAAAACCTGAAAATGATCTTCAATAAAAAGCATTTCTCTACATCGTGTGCAGAGTATAATTGTATGTATGGTATATATTTATATGATAAAAAAAAAAAAAGTCAAGCTTGTCCCCCATGCAGAGTTCAGCCACTAGAGGTCAGTGTTGTAATTCTCTTCTCCAGTCTGAATCTTTCGTGAGGGTATGTGGTTTAAAAAAAATGGATGGGTGGACTTATAACCTCTACACGATATGATCTTTGTATTACTTTATTTCACTATACGTTTGCACTTCTTATTATATTTTTATTCTGCCCCCTTATCTCTGATGAGGTTCTCACCTGAGCCCCTTCTCCCGCCAGTGCCATTCAAACTATCTTTGCTGAATCAGCACTCGAGCGGAGTTAATTATACTCCCACTAGTACGCATCTACGTAGTCCGACAACCTTCACCTCTTTCACTTTCACCATCCAATGAGTCAAATATTTGTGGGGGGCGGCAAAAGAAAACGCGTGTGTGTATGGAATGGAAAAAGTGTGCAGAAAGTGAATTGAAATTCATTTTAATGTAATGTAATTAAATAATTTTGAATGTGTAGTTTATTTTTCTCATGAATTGATTTTTTAATATAATATATATTTTTAAATGTTTAATTTTTCTCATTTTAACTAAGTGAATGGACTGCAAATTCAAACAAATCTTTTAAAATAAAACGGTTTTTTTTTTGTTTTACTACAATACATTTTTAAAATAATATTGTGACCAATAATCTATTCAATGCATAGATTTTTTTATATGGGAAAATATATATATAGATATTTTAAAATCTATCAAATGGAACCGTTCATGAGCAACATCTGCAGCATTATGTGTCAAATAAATCTCAAGGAATAGAGCTTGTGATCCTAAATACAACACGTGTCTAGCTGTTAAAGCATAATTTAGTGGACAGTTAATTACACTCGATTATTTTGCTTATTTTATTAGTAATATTTCTTAATGCATGAATTAAGACATTTTTACATTTATTTTAAATTTATTATAAATAAATACAAATTTGTAATTTTACATCTGAATTATTATATGAATATGTCCAATAAAGTTAAAAATACATTTGGTTCTTGACATTTTTATATTTAAAAAAAATAAAGCTTAACATTTCCATTTTAGATGGCATGGTGGTGCAACTGGCTAGAGCGTTGGCCTCACAGTTCTGAGGACCCGGATTCAATCCCTCCCCATGCCTGCGTGGGTTTCCTCCGGGTACTCCAATTTCCACCCACATCCCAAAAATATGCAATATGCAAGAATTCGGCACTCTAAATTGCCCCTCGGTGTGATTGTGAGAGCGGCTCTTTGTCTTGATGTGCCCTGCGATTGGCTAGCAACCAGTTCAGGGTGTACCCCACCTCCTGCCAGTTGGCAGCTGGGATAGGAAAAATGGATTGCTCAGGTGCAAAGGACGAGAGCTGCATGGGTTCCAAATGACAGGTAGGTGTGTATACAGCAACGATAGGGTATTATTGCCCCGGTCACTTCACTCGGTTGTGAGAGGTTCTCTTCTTCCAAAAGAGCTTCCGTGTCAGAAGGGGCGTGTTTGTCTCCCATAGTAGCGGCCACAGCGTGTTTCCAATGGCAAATGTCAGGGGTGACATCACAGGCAGGAGATGCAGCCAATATGGCTACCACTTGAATGTCGAATGAGACTTCCGCAACTTTGCGCATGGATGACGTGCTCGCCGCTCAAATAAATTTTTCCATATAGACATTAAAGTGAATAATGTAAAATGTATTTTTCATTACAATATCTATTTTAGAATGTTTATAGGCATGGCAGTGGAGCTTTAAGTCAAATTATGGCCCGCAACATGAAGCAAAAACTCGACCGCGCAATGGCTTGTAACTCATACGTCAAGGTACAACTGTATAGTACGCTTTTATTTTACCTGTTACCTGTCTTCCACAGTTCACTTGCTTCATAGTTTGGGATCCAGTTTGCAAATGTGGTCCACTTGCAAAGGGCTATAATAGTACTCCAAGTTCGAGAGTCACACATTTCAAGCTCCCAAAAAGACGACCGAAATGCGAGTACGCAAAGCAACCCAGCAGCTGCCGTGATTCACATTTGGCTGTGCGGATGAAAAGAGCAGCGAGAAGAGGCAGAGGGGAAGAGAAAAAAAACACAGCGGAGTGGCGCTTTGATGAGTTGTGGATGAGTGAAGCGGCGTCGTCCGCCCACGGGCCTCCGCCTGCCAGTTCACAAGGAGCGCGGGCAAAGGCCAGCGGCGAAGCAACAACCAGGACAGAGGAGGGGGATGGACGCATGAATTTAGCACGCTGTACGATATGCTTGTTATGCAAATACATGTTTAGAATAGACTTTTGGATACATTGCCACTCTTGGCATACGCTGCAAATACAATAAATGTAATCAGATTACTCAGCTATCCTTCTATTTATGAGTGTTTGGTTTAGAACAGAGGCGTCAAACTCGTTTCTATCGCGGCCCACATTGTAGTCACGGTTTCTGTCAGAGAGCCATCATGGCTGAAACCATGAAAATCTTTAATTGACCCATCATATTTACACATTTACATTTATCAACTAGTTGTGGAATGGCAGCATGGCGGATCAGATGGTAAATCGTTGGCCTCACAGTTCTGAGGTCCCGGGTTCAATCCCGGACACTCCTGTGTGGAGTTTGCATGTTCTCCCCGTGCCTGTGTGGGTTTCCTCCGGGCACTCCGGTTTCCTCCCATATTCCAAAAACATGCAACATTAATTGGACACTATAAATTGCCCCTAGGTGTGATTGTGAGTGCGGCTGTAAATCTTGATGTGCCCTGCGATTGGCTGGCGACCAGTTCAGGGTGTACCCTGCCTCCTGCCCGTTGACTGCTGGGAGAGGCTCCAGCATTCCCCGTGAGCCTCGTGAGGATAAGCGGTGAAGAAAATGGATGGATGGATGGATAGTTTTGGAATCATAAATCAAGGGTGATGGGCTTTTCAACTATTGTTGATGTTTGGTAACACAAAAATGCTCGCAATATCTCAACGCCATCATTTATGACATGACAATTTGAAATTTTGGTCCAGATTTTATAAAAATCCTGAAAGTTGATACCCGTGATTTGCCCTCACCGGCCACATAAAATCATGCGGCGGGCCACATCTGGCCCCGGGCCGTGAGTTTAACAACTGTAGTTTAGAAACACAAATGCTGCTTAAACAGGGGGTATAGCTCAGTGGTAGAGCATTTGACTGCAGATCAAGAGGTCCCTGGTTCAAATCCAGGTGCCCCCTCATTTTATAAAACCTGGGATGGGGGAAGGTTAGTCTGAATATTAAAATAAATAACGACCAAAACGACAGAGCACAGGGGGGAAAAAATCTTCTTACAGAAAATAAAGGACAAACGGGCTAATTTTCCATGCTGTTTCACGTCACTTTCCGGTCTACGCGTTCACCCGACAGACAAAAACATTGGCAAGGCCCACAGATCAAGCCACGCCGATTGTTCACAACAAGACGCCGGCGGCGACCTCGCCAAACGCGTCTGTGTACACAAAGTATGATGAATAGGTCGCCGCGCCGGGAAGGCAGCCTGCGAGTGTTCGCCGCTGATATGGAAATAGGCTTACGCTTGTTAGTCCTCCGAGAGGAACGACGACGTAACAACATTCACCTGGCAACCCCGACGTCCCTGTTGGGAAAGAAAAAGAAAGAAAAAAAACATACGAATAAATAATCCCATCAAAGGACAGACAAGCGACGGTTGCTCTTGCATAATCCGACGGTTTAGCTTTTTCCTTTCAAGCTTGATTTCAGTTCATATATAAGATGGCCCAAATTATTATTTTTTTTATGTAAGACTAAAATTAAAAAGGTTTTTGAAGCACTTCTTGCTACCACCACAATCACATCGCAACTATACTTCATTGAGTTACAGGAGATACGAGTGACCTGGTTTACGAGTTCTCCGAGAGCAAAAATTTGAGCGTTGAACGGTGGCAGCGAACTCGACTCGAGTCACAACAAGCGGCTGTTTGAGAGCTGAACTGTTCAGTGCTACTCCCGGTTGAAGTTTACTGTCAAAATAAATATTAAAAAAATGTTACATATTGTATATTTAGTAGTTTATTTATAGTATAAACAACCACATTGCGTTGCCTTAGGAATCTCTGTTTCAATAAAAGAATTGGTGTTGCGGTGTTATAACCCGTTTAGCCATTGAAATTTGAAGACAAATAGTGGAGGAGCATAAGCACTTAGGCATATATTATTTATCCTCTGCAAAGAACAACTAATACCAATGCGGCTTACTGAGGAGTTGAGACTGTATGCATGCATCCAAAGTTACAAAAGGATGTGTGCACTAGTGCAATCATATAATCCCAGTTGGTAGTTTTACCTCCTCTTTTGAAAAGATTTAATTTCAAGCAAGTATTAATTAATGAGTATTAATTTATGCAGAACATTGTTTTGTTTTGTTTTTTACTGATAAACCTTCTGTTGGGGTTGCCTTAATTCCATCACTATTCTAAAAATAGCTGAAAGTCATTTCTTTGTGACCATATTTACAGATCATTGCTTCTCTCTGTGTACAAGACAAACGGAGAAATTGGGTGGGGGGGGGGCAACACTTTGCCGTCACATGGCCAATTCATAGCCGTGCGTCAAGTGTTACGTCGAAGCCAAATCAGCGCTTGTGAAATCTGCCACATGTAGATAACACGCCCTTGTTCGCCCCTCACGTGCACTTTAGCCGCCATTAACATAATCCACCTCTGTTTCTCCGCTGATGGATTACACTTTCTTTCTCCCCGCAACATCTTTTTTCTTCATTCTCTTCGTGCTGGTGTGTCATTGGGGAAAAAAAAAATCCCCCTCAAATAAACACCAGACGGGGAGTAAGTGACTGGCGACACTAAATTGGTCATTCTCAACTTTTGCAAACCTTCTGCCGCATTTTGCAACTGTCGCTAAATCGCAGCCACCCCTTGGAAGCACCTGTATCATATTTTTAACTATAATAGCCTAGTAAGGATAGGCGGTGCGAAAAATGGATGAATATTTAGAGTAATTTTAGAGTACACATGCCTTTCAGAGCACTTTATGAGAAAAAGATTGTGAATAGGTATGATATGGGAAACAGAAAATGAAGGATTCAGACCAAACTAACAATCTGAATTCTGCTACATAAACACCAACGACATTTTTTAAATCTTTAAATGCCCCAAGCAATTACACTTTTGCGGCGACGTAACCCACATTTGGCGAAATGCGCCAGACTCTACCACTTACCAGCGGCACAATACAGTACTAAATACTGTACTGCTGGCATTGTTATAGTACTAAATCGATAATTACAGCGAATATCTGTATGAAAAACACTAAGTGATGATGTTTCGTGGTTGCGCTGAAAACTTAACTGAAACGATCCACTATACCATCCCTCCATCCATTTTCTAAGCCGCTTATCCTCACAAGGGTGGCAGGAGTGCTGGAGCCTATCCCAGCTGTCAACGGGCAGGAGGCGGCAGGGTACACCATGAAATGGCTGCCAGCCAATCGCAGGGCACATCGAGACAAACATTTGGACTCACAGTCACACCTATGGGCAATTTAAAGTGTCCAATTAATGTTGCATTTTTTTGGGATGTGGGTGGAAACCGGAGCGCTCCACACAGGCGGGTCTGGGATTGTACCCGGACCTCAGAACTCTGAGGCTGAGCTTTTACCAGCTGATCCACCGTTCCACCCCACCATACCATCATAAACGGATTATTTATCTGTCCACGATCCACCCAAAATGCCTCCGCGACCCAGTTTTGAATCAATGCTTTAAATTCTGTGGCCAAAAATCCGATTGGGTAGCCTTCAGCTCACCCTTACCCTGATCGATCGATGTTGCCGTCTGCTAAAATGCGATCTAAATGTCAAATGAATAGCGTTACATTTTTATTTCAGTCATGTTTGAAGGATGCGATCCAATTTTTATCGACTGTACCCTGAAATTCTGAAATGGACACGAGGCGCCATTGGCTTTGCGCAACACTCGGCCCACCTGTCCGGTTCGGCTGGGCGTAATATTAGAACACGTGAATTTATTAAAACTCACGTTGACCCGCTCCGATGAGCCATTTAGCTTCTCAAACTCTTGAGGCACCTGCGGGAAGGGAAGCAAATTAGCATTTCAAATAGGGATCACTTTAGGCCAGGCCACTTTGCGGCTGCGTGTGTGTGTGTTGTGTGCATAACCACACGTCCACACACACTCATGCAGAATTGCTCGCTCACGGCCGAGGTTGAAGTATTGACAAAATATTACGCCTACATGGATGCGCCTTTAAAAAAAAAAAAAACAGGATTCTAAATACTGTGGATAGGCTTATTCAAACGCAGCTGGAAAGTACTTGAATGTGGAGGATAGTTGAAATTCACACACACCGCTTTGATACGATCATGCACAGTTCAGCCTTAATCCGCGTTGTTTTATCTGTTATCTGTTTTCCTGCCCCTTTAAGCAGGATCCCACCAAAAAAATAAAATAAAAATTGCCACTAATACTGTTTTTGTTAAGAATGGAGCCACCGGGTAAATGGACGTGGTAGCATAACACATTTGAAAAATATCTCCAAGTTAGGAGAATAATGTCGTATTTGTTAATCACAACAAGTCCAAGAATATAAAAATGAAGTTGTGGATTTTTAGTGTAGTTGTATATATATATATATATATATATATATATATATATATATACAACTACAACTATACACATACAACTATATATATATATATATATATATATGTATATATATATATATTTTTTTTAAGAATGTATATTTTGGAGACAAAAGTAGAGGTTTTTGAGATGAATCGCAGATGATTCTTTAATATTTAAATAGGCATATATTTTATTTTTTTCCAAAAAGTATTGATTGTATGAAAATAAACTGCATATTTTTTAAAAAATTCCATTTCATTTTTCAAGAGGGAAAATCACATCAGATCTTATGGGAATATACTGTCACTCAATATTTTCAAGGAAAAAAGTTGAATTTTTAAGAAATATGATTAATTTTTCTTCTGAGAAAAATCCCATTTTCAAAAAAATAATAATTTTGAGACTGTAGTTGTAATTTTACACAAATAAAATAATGTAGTTTTAAGAAAAGACATATGCCATGGGGAAAAGTACATTGTAGAAATAAATATAATTTTCAAGTAAACTAACATATTTTGTGAAAAAAGTATATTTTTGAAAAAAAAATCTTTTTAAGAGTAATAGCTGCACACTGTGAGAGTAGCTGTAATTGTATGAAGAAAATTTTTCATATTTAAAAAAAACAAGCTGTGTGTTTTAAAGATGAAACCCTTCTCTTTTCAAGAAAAAATATTTTCAAAATAAATATACAGTCTGTAAAAGTAATATATTTTGAGAAACAAGTCATTCTTAAAATCTATTTGTATTTATAGACAATTTTTAAAAATATTTTTGACTGAAACAACACATCTTAAATTTTCACAAAATATGTGACTTTTTTTTTGGTGGGGGAAGCCAAAATATTAATATAATATTAAAAATCCAGGAAAATGTCTACTGGTGTACAATGTGGTCATCTCCAATCATCCATTTCTAGCGTTTGGGCCACTTTAAAGCTTCTATGAAGAAAAAAGAAAAAAAAAAAAAAACAGCTGTCAAGTGTGTTGCATGGAAAAGTGCTGCCCATCGAAGTGGGCGTCCGTGAGTTTTCCACGAAGAGCCGTCGCCACAAAGCGAATCACTCCAGCATGCAAATTCATCACGCCGTGCTAAATCCATTAGCACTTCAGCCTCCAGTCACCAGTTATCTCTGTTATCAGCTGGGAGGAGGGAAGGGGGGTGGGGGGCTACAAAACCAACACGGCGCCCTCAAAGAGACACGTTAGATAAACGGCTTTTATCGAGAGGCCCCATTTATATGCAGTGGAGGAACCACAGCTGGTTCTTCGTCTTCTTCAGCATTCATTCATCATGCTGTCATTAGCGTACATGCTTGGGGAACATACGTGACCACTCTGTGGCAAGCAGTCCAGGATTTGGACCCCACTGGGGAAAAATAAAAAAACACCCAATGAGCAACAAGGCACAGATTTTCAAAGGAAGAAAAAGTTATATTTCTGAGGGGGAAAAAAAAGGATAAGACGAATCTTAAATGTTGTATATTTTCTGGCATGTGTATACACATAGCCTCTACGTGCTCAAGCACCTACCCTTATGTCTTGGATCCAAAAAAGTGACCTTTTTGCTGCAACCCTTCCTTGCTTTCTTCATTTAGTAATTCATCCATCTTCTTAGCCGCTTATCCCCACAAGGGTGACGGGAGTGTTGGAGCCTATCCCAGCTGTCAACGGGCAGGAAGCGGGGTACACCCTGAACTGGTTGCCAGCCAATCGTAGGGCACATCGAGACAAACAGCTGTGCTCACGATCACACTTAGGGGCAATTTAGAGTGTTGCATGTTTAGGGGATGTGGGAGGAAACCGGAGTGCCCGGAGAAAACCCACGCAGGCACGGGGAGAACATGCAAACTCCGCACAGGCGGGGCCGGGATCGAACCCGCGACCTCAGAACTGTGAGGGTAATGCTTTCCAGCTGATCCACTGTTACTCATTTAGTAATTTCTCAGAAAATACTCTCTCTGCTATTAATTCCACCCAAATTGTTGTGACGTTTGAGGGTCTTTTATTTGAGTCCCAAGGTGGGGGGGGTGGGGGGTGGGGTTATTTCCACATTCACAGCCATGTTATTTACATGCTTTTTTGTACACGTTATTTAGCTAAAATGATCGAGCTTGGTCTTGTTTTTATACATCATCGCCAAAAAAATCTGATGTTTGTCAATCGTCTCCTCGTTTGTTAATAGTTGGATTATTGACTCTTGATTGTGTTAGCAGAAATAAATACTTAAATTGGGTGCCCCTTTTTTTCAACATGAAAGACTTGCTACCAAGATTGTCTGCACGTGTCTTTTAAAAGTCATGTATTTTCAGAAATAACGTCATATATTTTATAGTATGTTGTCAAGAAACAATAGCTGTTTATTTTCAATGAATTAATTTTCAATATATTTTTAAATTAAGTCATACTTTCAAGGACAGGTAGTTTTAGATAAAACAGTACATTTTCAAGAAAAACATTCTGGATTCCAAATGAATTAATTAAAGAACAAAGTGGTATATTGTCAATCTTTTATATTTTTGGGTCACAAACATTTCATGAAAAATGTATAATTCAGAGAGTTCTTTATTTTCAAGAAAAGTTGCCATTTCTTCTCCGGAATCATTCCAGATGCAAAAGACACACGCACACCGAGTACATCGATATCAAGGCGTCATAGGTGAAGCGAGGGAAGCCCTTGTGGAGGAGAGCAGGAAGCGGCTTTTTCCATCCCTCTTTCTCTTTCTCTCTCCTTCTCATCTCTTTTGTATCGAGCGATTTTCGGCCAAATGACTTCTTAGCTTGCAGCCTCCGCGCTGACGTCTGACTTCCATTCCTGCCAACTCATCCTACTTGTCTCCTCGCTGCTCGCTCCCAATCTCGTGTATGTCCGCTAATGTGTGCAAAACTTGAGCGCCACTACTATACTATACTATACTATACTATACTATACTATACTATACTATACTATACTATACTATACTATACTATACTATACTATACTATGCTATGCTATACAATACTGATTTGATTTGACCCTTACTATACTATACTATGCTATAGTGTTATGCTATGCTATACTATACTATACTATACAATGTTATGCTATGCCATGCTAAGCTATAATAAACTATACAATGCTATGCTATGCTAGGCGATACTAAACTATATGATGCTACGCCATGCTATATTGTACTATACTATACTATGCTGTGCTATACTATACTATACTATACTATGTTATGCTATACTGTACTATAGTGTTATGCTATGCTATACTATACTATAATATACTATACAATGTTATGCTATGCCATGCTAAGCTATACTAAACTATACGATGCTATGCTATGCTAGGCGATACTAAACTATATGATGCTACACCATGCTATATTATACTATACTATACTATACAATACTGTACTATAGTGTTATGCTATGCTATGCTATACTATACTATACTAAACTATACGATGCTATGCTAGGCTATACTAAACTATATGATGCTATGCTATGTTATATTATACAATACTATACTATACTACACTATACTATACTGATATGACCCTTAAACTGTCTCTATCATACAAGTAAATGTGCTAACCACTCGGCCACACCCTTTCCTACCTGAAGTCCTTTTAAAACTGTTCCATGGTGATCAGCAGACTTTTGCTCACCCCCCCACCCCCGTACTTATATACTTTCAGAAAAGACATAATTCTGGACATTATTGAAGTAGCATTAAAAGAAGAAATGTCAAACTGTGAATGTAAAACAGCTTAGTTTAGTTAAAATCAATTTATAACACACCTAAGTTTATTTTTTATACATTTTATACACAAATAAATCAATTGGAATAATACATTACTAATAAATAAAAAATAATTCATCTTTTAGTTTTTTGAATCAAACATTTATTTACATGTTAAATGAATAAAATATCTATGCAAGTATTTATTTTACTCTCTTTTTAATTTCATTTTTAAACAATGAATAAATTCACTCGTTATTTCATAATATAAAGGCATACAAAAATATAATATGATTGAATTAGGTCATTTTAGGGGGCATCACTACATTTAAATTCATGCAGGGGGGGGCATTGTGGAATCAATTTATAACTAAACTCCTGTAGTCTCATCAAGGCATAATCTTGGCATTACGCATATTTGCTTTTTTTTGGGGGGGGGGGGGGGTGAGGGAGGGGAAAAGATTCATTTTACAGTATTTGCATTCATTTCAATGCAGAGAAATCATTTGAACCTTTTTGAATTGCAAATGTGGTCACGGAACAAATTTAGTCCACGAGTCGAGGCAATACTGTATTGTCCTTTTATGATGAAGATGGCGACATGAGGATTTAAAGACATAATGAGACCTCATTAAGGCTACCACCTCGGAAAAGGGGGTGGGGGGCAGAAGGGGTGGGGGGGGGTGCCGAATTCAGGAAACAGAGGAGATTGATCTTGGGAATTGTTGTCTGCAGTTTTTAAAGGAAGGTGGAGGAGAAGCAGGAGGTGCATCACAAGGTTGCTGGGTTTTCTTCTCCACTTTTGGGTGGGTTTTGAAGGGGGGGGGGGTCCTTAGAGGGGCGGTCTGATGGTAATGAGTTGTTAATCTCAAAGGAGGACCACATCTATTCCAGGACGTAAAAGCCGTTCTAGTCTGAGCTTTCGTGTGAGGTTGCGTCAACTCTCATTAAAAGGGAAGTGCTAATCGTAATACTTTAGAGGTGTGACAGTAGATGTATTTCCGTTTAGTGGTCCCGGTTCAAAAAGGAAAATGTACATAAGTCTACTTGGTAAACAAACACAGTGCAGCTCAGCCTCTAACCATGACTTGGAACCCTACCTAGAATCCCTAACTAGGAATTCTACTTTGAAACCCTGAAACTGTCTTGAAAGTTTAACCCCACTTTGAAATCATTACTCTGACTTGAAAGCCTCTTTTGAAACAGTAACACTGACTTAAAAAAACATATTTTATTATGGCAAATGCAAGTTGAAACCCTACTTTGAAACTCTAACCTAGGGGTGTCAAATTCATTTTTGTCGGGGGACGCATTGTAGTTACAGTTTGCCTCAGAGGGCCGTTATGACTCAAATCATAGTATTCGTTAATTGCCTCATCATATTTGCACAAAATTGATGAACTAGCTTTGGAATCAGAAATCAAGGGTAATGGGTTTGCAATATCTCAAACTTATCATTTATGATACGGCAATTTGAACTTGTCGTCCAGATTTGAGCAAGAACCATGGAAATTGACACAGATGATTTGGCTTCGCGGGCCGCAGAAAATTATGTGGTGGGCCAGACCTGGCCCCCGGCCCTTGAGTTTGACAACTGTGCTCTAACCCGAAATCAAAACCTTAGCCATGACTTGAAATCCTAACCATAAAGCCCTATTTTGAATCCCTAAATGTGATCTGAAACTGGACTTTGAAACTCTAACCTCGACTCAAAGCCTTAGTTTGTACTGCTAATTATAATTTAAAACCCTACTATGAAACCTTACTTTGAAACCCGACTACGAGACCCATATCCTGACTTCAAACCCTAAAGCTGACTTGATTTGAAACACAAAATATGACTTGAAATCCTACTTTGAAACCCTAACCCCATTTATAAACCCTAAAGTGTCATGAGCAAGACTTGGCCACTGCCAAGAGGGGCGTAGCCACACCACTGCTCACAGCTGTTTCACATGGGGACTGTAATTAGACAGGCATTTAAGTTGGAGTTTTTGTCATTTGCCAGTTCATTACCCTGAGGTAGTGGGTTGTATTCACTGACAGTAGGAATCTCCACCGCTGAGAATAGTGTACTGTTGAGCTATCCTCGTCACAGCGTTTTATGTGCCACCACAGTTTAGTCCTGTCTTAGTTTATGTTTCATAGTCAAGTTCATGTTTCCTCGTTTGTCTCCTAGTCATAAGACCTTGCTTCAAGTTTTCAGATCCTGCCATCGCTTAGCGTTTTGTGCCTCCACCTTCTCGGGCTGCTTACACCGTGTATGACGCTGTTCCTTGAATAAACCACGCCTAACATCATGCCCGCGTCTCGGAGTCCTGCATTTGGGTCCAGCCCTGCACCGATGGTTTGTGACATAAAGCAGATTAGAAGCCCTGTTTTGAAACCCTTATGTCGACTGATTTAAAACCCTACTTTTTGACTCGAAACCCTACCCGTGGCTTGAAACCCGACCCCTGACATGAAAGCGTCGTGTTCGCGCTCTGCTGCTTGTAGACAGACACACAGACACAGACACTTGCCGTCAACTCCGAGGAACACAAAGGACTCGAGGCACTACTCGGGTGATGCTTTGTGTGTTTGTGTGTGTGTGCTCGGTCTGATCCCGTTATTTCTCTCAGGATGATGTTAGCTCCTAAGCGTGAAGCTCATATAGTCCATCTAATGCAATAAGTCAATAACACACACACACGCATGGCAGCAGCAGCCTCGCAGGACTCCACATGAGCAGTTTGTTCTTCAAGTGTGGACTGGCATGCCGACTGCGAGTGTGTGAGTGTGCCAAACCGACATCCACGCAGGTCGACGTCTGCATTAAATGGGACACTCGGCACGCTCTCTCGCTCCTCTACTCTCATATAGCATCAACGTGCGAGTATTATAGGAAAAGTGACTTTTTAACGATCGTCTAATGGGGTCTACAAATTCACAAACTGCTCTTGTGTTGTGCAACCACACCATTTTCTTTGCCACTTATCCTCACGAGGGTCGGGGGGAGTGCTGCTGGAGCCTATCCCCGCTATCAACGGTCAGGAGGCGGGGTACACCCTGAACTGGTTGCCAGCCAATCACAGGGAACATAGAGACAAACAACCGATCGCACTCACAATCACACCGAGGGGCAATTTAGAGTGTCCAATGAATTTTGCATGTTTTGGGGATATGGGTGGAAACTGGAGTGCCCGGAGGAAATCCACGCAGGCACAGGGAGAACATGCAAACTCCACACAGGTGGGGCCGGGATCGAACCCGGGTCCTCAGAACTGTGAGGCCAACACTTTACCAGCTGCGCCCCCGTGCCGTCAAAGTGACACATTCAATTGCAGAATCGGCCCCATGTTGTTGCCGGGGAAAATCAAGTGTTGCACTACTTTTTTTTTGTCCTTTGATTTGGAGTTTGGGGCATAAATGAGTGTGCCCCAGGAATCCTGCCGAGCAACAGCATGGTCTATATTTTTATATACGCAGGCTCGTTTAAATGGCAGATGCTGATGGGAACCAAATATCGGGACACGCTTATAGATTGCGAGAATGACAAGTGGGGGCAGTGCCCTCAGACCCCATCCAGCAGATGGCACTGTGGCGCATGTCGGTAAGAAGGTAAGGAATAAACTTTGTCTCGTCCACTGGTCATCCGCAAAGTCTTTATTGCTCGTGATACATGGTGTACAAAACTAAAGAAATTCAAAGTCAGGACAAAAGAACCCAACATCGGCAGGCATTTGTCACGCTAAAGTTAATAACATGTAATAACACACAATGACGACCGTTTGGTTGTGTTCCGCTGACAGAATTAGTGGACTGGGGATCGTTTTTGTGTCAAGAGGAGAATTTAATTATACAAAATTTAATTGTTTTCACATGCTCAGGGGGCAATAAGTAATTCCCGAAATTAGCCCATGTATATGTCAAGGAGTGTACTTTTTTCTTGAGAGAAAAAAAAGATATGCAATTATTATTACATTAAAAAGAAATGTATGTAATAACCTGACATCAAAATTTTAAATCATTAAAAATATATTAGATTGATAATTGATAATATTAGATTAATATTACTATTTACAAAATGTTCCTTCTGAAAATGTGTCCACCCGTTATTTGCGTATGCCTTTTTTTTAAGGCAAATTAAAAAAAAACAAAATGAAATTTTTTCATTTTCTTATATTGTAAGACGGTTCCACAAATTAGTATGTAAATTCAAGGGAGGAAAAAAAACATTTATATTGAATTTACCATTTCTTTGAAAGACATGAAAATAAAAATATGTGTGGTGATGTATGACAACCGAGAGAAAAAACAAAAGTAACGAGAAAGACATGAGCGCTAATGTTGATGCGCTGACTTTATCTGTGCCCTTGACGTGTATCTTGTGTGTTCGTGTGTGTGTGTGAACGCGTGCGGCTGACAGATGCGGGAAATTTGTGTGGCTGAGGATGTGCGACACATTTGGACTACTAATGACCATAGCTGCTGGAAAAAAGACGGCGTGCGTACTCCTTTCCCATCCAGTGGGTGTTTTTCTATTTAATACAGAGCACCAAGAGCCGTGAGTCAGCCGCCAAATGAAACGCGTGTACATTTACAACCCCGTAATCCTCACGTGTTGTTATTTTGTCAGCCATATTCAAACACATATCTTTCTTTTGAATCCTTGGGGTAGTTCAGAGTGAGCCCCAGGAATTCTCTCGAGCAACAAGACAGATTAAAAAAAAAAAAAAAAAGACCATTTCTTTCAAGTATAAAAATTATAGGTTTGTGTGGAATAAAAGCCATATGTTCTTTTTTTTATTCTACAACTAACTCATAGTGGAAGATCCCAAGTCAAAATGAATTGGACTCCCACCAAAAGTCCTTTTACAATCTTCTTTCCAACCCCAATGCACCCCAAAACACTACCTGTGAAAGAAGAGGTAAATTAGCCCATTAAAAAAAAACAAAAACAATGTATAAATATGAACATATATATATATATATATATGTATAAGTATGTATGTGTTTGTATAATACAAAAATAATTTCTTGAATTACTTATAATTAAATTTTAATGCAATTGTTTAATTACTTTCTCATTTTTCTTTCAGTTTTTTTAACAAAATATTCTAACTTAATTACAAATGTAAATGTGTATTAAATTATAATTATATAATTAAATTTTTTTAAATTGAATGACTTTTAAGCAGAATTAAACAAGAAATTACATTTAATGAACTAAAAATCAAAGTGTCTAATAATAGTACTTTTAGAATTATTAACAATTTTTTAAAATCTAGATTAATCAAAATCAATACCCCAATTTAATAATGACTTCCTTTTCCTTGAAAAAAAAATATTGAGAATTGTACATGGGGAAACATAATTTTACAGTAATATTATATTATAATTTTAGATGTGTGTGTATATTTCTATCTCTCTCTCTCTCTCTCTCTCTCTCTCTCTCTCTCTATATATATATATATATATATATAATATATATATATATATATATATATATATATAAAGATATATATATATATATATAACATTTGTAAAGGGAGTTCACAAATTAGCCAAGTTGAAAATGTTTATATTTGAAGAACTATGCTGCTTTTCTGATTTTAAAAAATAAATACATTTTACATATCAAAAACATATCTTGATAATTACATTAATTCAGTTAGATTCACCTTACACATTTTTGCCATTTATTTGAAATTAAATATTATGAAAATCCCATTTATGTATATACATAGTATATATTAAATAGTATTTGCACAATAATAAATGAAGTGATTAAAAGAAAAATGCTTGAAAAAAATCCATGTAATATTTTACACACTTTTGCCCTTTGCCCTCGCCCCACCGCTCCATTTCTTTCCCCAGTTCTGAAGTACTTTTGTGCAGTGCCGCTCGCTGACAACCAAACGGCCTTGGTGGAGGTAACGAATAAGTGATTTTAAGGGTGAGCTCGCTCTGCGACGGGACTTGTCGTGCATCAGTCGTCCTGGCGCGGCTCGCTGGGATTTTGCGTGATGGTGTTGCTCCACTTACACGCACACACACAAGCACAGGCACACGCACACAGTGAAAGCAGGCCAACAGGCTGAGGTCATCCAAGCCAGTCACTTAGATTCCCGTCGAGCTGGGCGACGCTCTCGATCACCCTGACGTGGTCTCCGTGCGTTAGCCTGATCCACGTCCTCCACCAGCGCAGGTTGGCATCCAGGAGATAGCCGCGCGTCAAACACACAAATACACTCACGCAACTGTTTATGTACACGTCACGCGCATGACGTTAAAGGTAGCTTGCACATGTTATTTTACATTCATCTGTGGGTTTTTTTTTTTTTTTTTTGGTTTGAGGTACTTTTATATGTTAGCCTTGTTTCGTGGGTGTGTGGAAAGCCGTTAGAGCAATTAGTCCATGTCCTTGAAATCCAGTTTAAGATCCATGTACGTACAAGTATGCTCTTCTAGTCAAAGCACTAGTAGAACAGCTGTTTTACAAGTCCTGTTTTTCCCCACAACTATATATTTCTACACATTAGTAGGAGAACTTTGGCAAACTAGTAGGACACCTGCGTATTTTCAGTGAGGTAAAACTACTAGTGGGCATTTTTGTGTTACTTGTAGGGTCCAGGAGGCTAACAATGTATCACAACTGCCTACTAGTTGGTATTAAGAAGAAGAAAAAGATATCCAGAGTGGGGTCGAATAGTAACACTATGGTAAGCTGTCCAAGCATGTATTCAATATCTCTCGAGTGTACTGAATGTAGTAGTACACGCTTAGTCCTCATGGGTAAGACAAATCATCCCGCTAGTAAAACAACAAGGTCGCACTATCAGAACAACTCCACGTTACCGGTGAGGCAGAACTGTACACTAGTTGACGTTTGCGCAGACTATTATTAATAGTGAAGCACTGATTTTCAACTATTGGTATATTGTGTCACAGAGTACTAGTATCACATAGTCCACTGCACCTCACTAGTAACAGGTATCAGAATATCAAGGATGGCTCATAAATATATCCTTGATATGCAACTTTAAGTCCTGGTGCTGTATGCATGCTCTCTTTCTGTACTAGTATTACAATTTAGGAAAACTAGTAGGGCAACTACATGTTATCAGTGAAGCAAAACTACTTGTGGGAGTTTAGGAGGTTGCTAGCGTGTTACACATGCCTACAAGTGGGGTCCAGCAGTGAAACTAGTCCAGCACCAAGGCAAGTTGTGTCATGAGCAAGGCTTGGCCACTGCCAAGAGGGGTTTGGCCAGGCCACTGGTCTGGGCGGTGACACCTGTCACCAGTCACATCTGTTTCACATTCGGACAGTAATTTTGTCACTGGCATTTGCCAGTTCGTTGCCTTGCGTTCGTGAGTTGCATTCACTGCCTTTGGGACTCTCTGCTTCTACGCGTAAGTTAGAGTAACCCAGGTCACAGCGATTCTGTGCCCTTTTGTTTGATCCTGTCCTGTTGAGCTTGATAGTTTGCCCCATCGGACCTTGCTGTATGTCTTTTGGAGCTCGCCTAGCCTAGCGTTTCTGTGCCTCTGCCTTGTTGGACCATGTATGACCCAGTTTCCGGAATAAACCACATTGAACATTATGCCTCTGCCTCGAATTCCTGCATTCGGGTCCGCCCCCGTACTGGCGGTTCATGACAAGTTATTTAAGCATTTATTCAATATACCAGTGCGCTGAACTGTCCATGTCCATGTACTAGTACACTCTTAGCACTCACTAGCAAAACAGACCACAAGCAGAATGACTTAAGGCACGGGTGTCAAACTCAAGGTTAGGTCAGATCTGACCCGCCACATGACTTTATGTGGCCCGCGAAGCCAAATCTAGACTGTCAATTTCCATGATTCTTGTAAAAATCTGTACCATCATTTCTAATAGTCATATATCATAAATGATAAAGTTGAGATGTTGCAAGCACTTTTGTGTTACCAAAGGTAAATTGTTGAAAAACGCATTCCCTTGATTTCTGATTTCAAAATTAGTTCATATATTGAGGATGTAAATATGATGAGATGAGTAAATATTTTTATTTCACAGTCATAACGGCCCTTTGAGGGAAACCGGAACCACAATGTGGCCCGCGAGAAAAATTAGTTTGACACCCCTGTGTCATTATCCTGCCGCTCCAGCCCGGGCGGTTGCGCTGATTGGGAGGTGCACACCTGCGCCTCATGCAGCCTGATTATGCTATGTATTTATATGACCCCGATGACGACTGGCCGGCGCCAGTTCGTTGAGCTTCATGTCCCGTTCGAGCGCTCCGGTATCCCTGATGGACAACCCGTGTGTACCGACTTTCGCCTGTTCTCCGACCAACCTTTTAAGCCTGACTCCTTTGATACTTGTGCCCGCTTTGATCGTTCTCCTGTGTACCGACTCCAGCCTGCCCGCTCACCTGCTCTCTTCGCCCGACGTCCCAACTACCGCTGCTGCACCTGACTGCCTGCTCGATCCCCGACCTCGGCATAGAATAAACGTTTCTCCCTGAACTACCTTGCATCGTCCGAGTCCTGCATTTAGGTCCTACCCCCGTTCCGATGGGACGTGACACCCTGACTTAAGGGAACCTGTAGCGCAACTAATGAAGCACTACATGTTAACAAGTAGAGTTTTATGAGATCACAAATAATATCAATAGCATGCAGTTGTCAACTAACGCAGTTTTGCCTCACGAGTAACATGTAGTTAGATATCAAGGATATCATATAAAGAATTTTTTTTCCCGTGATATCTCAAATCCTTGTGTGTGTGTGTGTGTGTTTTATTTAAATCTCCTAGCATCACGTGTTGCCACGAGTGTCAGCGAGTGTGAGAATTTAGTAAGATTATTGATTATTTGTAATAATCCATTGTATATTTTCTATTCACTATTCATGAATTTAACTTTTTTTTTTTCCTGTTGAACCTATCCCCAGCTATTGACTGAAAAATCCATTGGCCAAATCCCTGTCTAATTCGGAATTGGTGTCAAGGAAGTACTGTATTTTGTGTATGTAAATGGTGCATCTTGACAGAGAGCTAGCTTTGCCCCATTGTCATCGGACCTTGGTGCTTGCCTTTTGGATCCCGCCTAGCCTAGCGTTTATGTGCCTCTGCCTTGTCGGACTGCTACACTGTGTATGACCCACTTTCCGGAATAAGCCACATGGAACGTTATGCCTTTACCTCAAAGTCCAGCATTTGGGTCCGCCCCCATACCGTTGATTCGTGACAGGAGTAAGTTTTAGCCTACAGAGAGCACATGCACATTACCAGTGCATTTTTCCCCCCACATCAAATACTGTAATCTGTAACCTTGTATTTTTGTGTGTACGTGTGCAGGGGGGGGGGTTATTGCTCTTAATAATCTTATAATTATTGTTCCCTATTTACAAAGTGAATGCATACAGTTGATCTTGTTTTACACACACACACACACACACACACACACACACACACACACACACACACACACACACACATAAAACACACATCCCGTCCTTGTGTTAAGGAATATAGTATATTGACAATAACAAAGGCTGTGTTCGGAAACAATCACTTGCGCCCTACTGTATTCCCGAAATACGTCATAGTCAGATTTTTTTTTTTTTTTTGGGTCGAGGGGGGGGTGGGCTAAAAGCGTGCCATTATTGGCTTTAAACATCACTTATTCGTGATTCATGTTTTTGCCCAAGTTAAACATTGGTTTGGTGCCATCTTGCGACATCCTGGTGCTCAGGAACTAAAGGTGGAAGTTAGTTGAGGAATTTCACTAGCAGCGTTTTGCAACCATTTTATAGCATATGTAGCATGTATGCATTAAAAAGCCTTCTTGCGGGTGTAAATTAGTCGCAGATATCTGCTAATCGAGGGAGGGCTCGGTCCCTCTTCCCTTCCCACCTGTGAAGAGTTCCCGTTTGCTCTTCTAGTGATCATCGGTCCTTCACTACTTTTCAAGATGCATTGTGGGATATGTTCGGGGGAAAAGCCGTAATCCACATTCGAACAGCACCACAAAATGGCGACCTCGCTCTATCATGCGATTCCGAACACAGCCCGAGAGCACGAGATCCACGGATGGAGTCTTTGGTGTCAAGAGTCATCGGCGGCCTCAGACCTGCACGCCGGGCTTGTTCACGTCTCCGTTTCCCTGCTTGCCCCCGCCGCCCCCCCTGGCGTCCTCGTCGTCGAAGTCCAGCTCCTCGCTCTTACGTTTGCTGTAGCGCTCGTACAGCACCATGAGCACGCCCATCACCCACGCCGACACCGTGCCGGCCGAGAAGATGACGAAGCCGATGGCCACGAAGAAGAGGTAGTCCCAGTAGCCCAGGCCCTGGTGGCAGTCCGCACGCAGCTGCATGCCCACCTCGGCCAGACGTCGGCCCGCCAGCTCGGCCGGGCTCTGGCACACCGTCTGGCCCTCGTCTGGAGACGTTAATAAAGTTGAGAAGAAGGAGAAACCATCAGGGTTAAACATTTGCATGCGACATTAAAATTTGTAGGTTTCTGCATCTAGATGAGGTGTTCACCTCGGTAATTATTCCGATTTTATCGATTTGAGGTCTGTTTCAATATGCTTACTGATCTAGAAATATGCTATCTTGCATCATCTTTGATGATTCCATTTACACATTTTGGAGGAAAACAAACGATGCCTGTAAAAGACCGTTTACCTGTTAACCCTGTTTTTTAACTATCCCGCCATCTTTTGACCTCAAACCCAAATCTTTTCAGTCCTTTCTCATTGTGTCAACGTTGTGTCAAGACATTTAGAAGAGAGTCTATGTGTTCATGTGCATTTGTAAGCGGAATTTGATTATGTTTTGCATTAAAATGTGGAATTAAAAGCCACAATTAAAGTCACAAGGGCGCTGTCACCCTCCGTTGGAGCAATCAGAAACAGGAGAGCAGTCGAGGAAGGTTTTTTTCCCTTCTCCCTTTTATCAGCTTATCTAATTTCAATTCTCATTAGCAGCACACTAATTGACGTCCTCATCATCAGCCCCTCGCTCCTCCCTCCCCACCGCACCGCCGCCTCCCTGTCCTCTGCTTTGTGTTCAATTGACTCTGCGATTAATAACGACATGAGAGGACAAAGGAGAAAACTAGATAGTGACGGAGCAGTGGACACATGTCCAATTTGTCTGTTTGTTTTTTTTTAAATGAAATATGAAGCTAGTCAGTGATTCAGTTTAGAAGAAAACTGATGGCACGTCGTAACTCGCTATGGCCTGTCAGTCAAATTTGTTATATAAATTATTAATTATTACCTGTCAGTCAAATTTTTAATATAAATTATTAATTATTATTATATAAAAAATTATAGTTCCTTCAAATTGCATGGTTAGTTGTAAAATTAGATTATGCAATATAAAATATTATTTTAATTACTATAATACATAGGGCGGCACGGTGACTCAACTGGAAAGCATTGGCCTCACAGTTCTGAGGTCCCGGGTTCAATCCCGGACCCGCCTGTGTGGAGTTTGCGTGTTCTCCCTGTGGCTGCATGGGTTTACTCTGGGCACACCGGTTTCCTCCCCCAAAAACGTGCAACATTAATTGGACACTCTAAATTGCCCCTAGGTGTGATTGTGTGACTGTCGTCTGTCTCCATGTGCTCTGCGTTTTGTTGGCAACCAGTTCAGGGTGTAGCCCGCCTCCCGCTCGTTGACAGCCGGGATAGGCTCCAACACTCCAGTGACCCTTGTGTGGATAAGCGGCTAAAAAGACGGATGGGTAACTAAAGGAACAACCAGTTCAGGGTGTAGCCCGCCTTCTGCCCGTTGACAGCTGGAATAGGCTCCGGGACTCCCTGTGGCCCTTGAGGATAAGCGGCAAAGAAAATGGATGGATGGATAATACATACACTGTTTAGTTGTTATTCAAACGATTTCTTTTATGTTGGCCATGTTTTTTTTTTCTTACCTTGTTTGGAAAAATATATATCTAGCAACAAGTGGTTCAAATTTTTTAAAAATATAGTGTACACAATAAGTGACTTATTTTAATTAATGACTTTTAATGCAACCAAGATTCAGGTGGCATATATTTTTTTGGAGCCAAAATAATTTTGCTACCTAATTTTTGCCAAATGATTTTAGACAGAGTACAGGTAGTTAAATTATTTTACATTATATGCTTTATTCATTTTATTAATTTCAATCTGTAAAATTTTTTAGAGTCCTATTCTGTCTTTCTTTTTTATTTTTTGGGAAGGCGGCAATGGGGGCACAAAATATTGTTCAGCTAATGATGTCACAGACTTATTTCCATAAAATTTTCAAGTGCTTACTTCACTTAAGAATGTTTATTAAATACATTTAATATTTCACAGACTCATACAGCCTGTTTTCTTCAAGAATGCACTCCACAATTTGTAAATTCTATTAAAGGTAATATTATTATTATACTATCCTCTGAAAACCTCTAAAATAAAGATTCTAATATAGCCGCTGTACAGTCTCTACATTATTTTCTCATTAATACAGAGATGTTTTTTAATTAGCCATATAAAAAAAAAAAAGTAGAGTGAAGTCTGGCCCCGTTCTCTTTGGCTGATGGCTCGCACTGTCCATTAATGTGCACTCGGACATCCGAGAGGCCGAAGGGTCCGAACGCTGCAAATGAAGGATGGACGGACGAATGGTCAGGAAGGATTTACGCCAGGACGCGTCGTGGTCTCGACAAGGCTTCCTCTTCCTGCCTCGACTTCGCCACACACCTCCTCCTTCATGACATTTCTTCTACCATCACTTCGCCCTCGTCACTCTCTGTCAGCCTCCATCTGCACTCTCTGACACTGATGCGCGGCCTTCTTAGTTAAAAATTACATTGCCGGACACTGCACTAGTCTAGTCCTCGATACAATTTGCCTGTACAGTATTCCTCAAGTTACCATTTATTAAAATATTTAATTACTGGGTGTGGTAAAGGATATCCGCAGTCGTTTATTGAATGCTAGTAGAACATTAAAAGCTGCTGTCGACCACAGCTCACGCTCAGACTCGCCGAGGTCACACGCCACCCAACGAAGGTCCGCCTCTTAAAACCACATGTAGTGTCTGTGTACTACATTGACACTACAATACGTACTGTACGGTATTTTCTATGCATGTTACAGTATGCTTGCATTTTTGTCTCCAATGTGTTTGAAAAGGTATGTTTTAATGACTTCAAGTCTTTTTTAATAAGTTTAAATGTGTTTAAAGTTTAGGGTTGGATATATATTTAGAAAATTATATGGCCTCTGTACATCGTTGATTTTCAAATTTAAAAGAATTGAATTATATAGTGGAAATCTGGCAATTTACTCTGTGCTAGGTATTAATTACAACATGCAATGTTAAAAGGAAAAATGTACCCCAAAAACAGCTCCGCAGTGGTTATGATCATGGATTCGTGTTGTATGTGTTAATTTAGCCATTTACTCTGTGTTCTGTAGTAATTATCCAGCCATTTTCTTTGCCGCTTATCCTCACAAGGATCGCGGGGAGTGCTGGAGCCTAACCCAGCTGTCAACGGGCAGGAGGCGGGTACACACTGAAATGGTTGCCAGCCAATCGCAGGGCACATCGAGACAAACAGCCACAATCACACCTGGGGACAATTTAGAGTGTCCAATTAATGTTGCATGTTTTTGGGATGTCAGACAAAACCGGAGTGCCCGGAGAAAACCCACTCAGGCACGGGGAGAACATGCAAACTCCACACAGGGAGAGCTGGGATTCAACCCGGGTCCTCAGAACTGTGAGGCCAATGCTTTACCAGATGATCCACTGTGCTGCCTTTCTGTAGTAATTATAAAATATAAACATTTGTATAACAATATGTGAAAAGCATAATAGTATCAGAATTTATTCATGCAGTATCGATCCATCCATCCATTTTCTGTACGGACCACCCAACGTGACTTAGTGTGAGAGGCATGGGACACCCTGAACTGGTCGCCAGGGTACACCCTGAACTGGCCGGCAATCACAAACTTTGGGCAAGAGGCACGGTACATGTGGGAGGCAACCCGCCCAAGCACTGGGCAAACATAGACTTAACTTGAAAAAGACAGAGCCGTGATTCGAACCGGGACCTCGCGACGGCGACCTGTCCTGGCCGTACCTGGTCCCCGAGGCGGCACACACCTGCCGCAATCGGCGGAGGCGCACAGCTGCGCCTCATCTCTAGTAATTACGTCCTACTTATATAGAACCACACCTACGGTCTGGCCTTTGCCAAATCGTCGCTTGATACCTTGTTCCCGCACCCTCGGGATCCCGTTCCTTATCTCCCGTGTACCGACTCCTGCCTCCTACGCCTGACGTTCTTGTTACCGCCGCTCCCGTTGACATGCCTGCCTGATCCCCGACACTGGACTGAATAAATACGTTTCCCGAACTGCCTCCCGAGTCGTGCATTTGGGTCCAATCCCGTGTTCTGGTCGTGACAGAGACCATTAGGCTCCTATGCCGCCATATGGTGGTTGTAGCCTTGCGAAAACAACAAACCTAATAGCTGACTCAATAGGACTTAGTGGTGCCGCATTGGAATTCCGTGCAGGTTGTCAGGACAAATGCAAACGACTACGTAATGAGTTTGAGCCAAGGTTATCAACCACCACCGACATCAATAACACCTGCCATCTTCTTTCACGCTTTATTTGGAAGATTTTTAATTCCAATTTAAACAGCTCCATCGACCTCTTTACAAAGTAAGAAGTGCCGGACGTTTTCACGGTGGACTTCAGTGACAGATAAGAGCGTTGACAAGAGGCGCAAATGTCAAGGACGTCCCCGATAGAGACAGCTTTTCCTGGCCTGACTTACTGACTGATGGGAAGTGGGGATTAAAAAAAAAAGACAAAGAAACAGGACCCCATTATGTCTCTGTTTATCAGAGGTGGGAAAAGCACAGACATGGTGAGCTAAGGAAGACTCACGTTAGCTTCCAACATCAACTAACGTTTACTACAATTGTTAGGGACAACATTATTCTCGAGTTAATCTCCAATATAAGAGTTAATGTTACCCTCCAATAGCTATAACATTACCATTAGCTTCAAAGTTAGCTTCCAACTTTACCGCCGATATTAGAGTTAAGGAAGAGTAACATTAGCTTCCTACGCGAGTTTCCGACATTGTCGTCCAACATTATCTTTCAACGTTACCTTTAACATTAATTTTAGCTTCAATGTTTTCCTTCCACTGGTCAGTACATTAGCATAACGTTATCTTCCATTACTCGTTACTTTACCTCATCTTAGCTTCCACAGTTACCCCCTAATCTTAGTTTTACAAAATTGCTTATCAATGTGCCGGATAGGCGGTCCAAATGTCAAGGACATCCCGGATACAGACAACATTTCCTGGCATAATTGACCGACTGATGGGAACTGGGGAAATTAAAAACAAACGCACACATATAAGTAACAAATAGATTTCTTCACTAAGAGTGAAAAGGTACAGTCTGAAACCTAAATGCCTAAATACAAAAGCAAAAATAAATCTACTTTCAATTAAATAGCACAATGTAAATTGCCAAATTAATTTATCCTCTATGAACACATTATCATAATCCTATGTTTTCCATTTAATTGTGTATGCTATAATTCACACAGAGCAGAGATTAAATTACCAAATGAATCTCTACTACTCAACGTTCGAAACTCGGCTGTGGCCTTCCTCTCTGCCTGCCTACAGTAGGTTTTGTCTGGGTATTCTGGGTTCCTCCCACATTCCAAAAATATGCACGTTATGTTCAATGAAGACTTAAATCACAAGTGTCAAAGTCAAGGCCTGGGGGCCAGATCCGGCCCGCCACATAATTTTATGTGGCCCGCGAAGGCAAATCACCTGTGTCAAAATCAGTGATTCTTTTGAAAATATGTCATCACATTTCAAATGATCATATTTCATGAATTATATTTTTGCTACCAAATATGAGCAATGGTTGAAAAACCCATTACACTTGATTTCTGATTCCAAAAGAAGTTCATAAATTTCATGTGTAAATATGATGAGGCGATGAGGGCCATCACAGCCCTCTGAGGGAAATTGTAACTACAATGTGGCCCGCAACAAAAATGAGTTTCACACCCCTGACTTAAATGGTCCTCACGTGCGAGGTTATTCGTCTATATGTGCTTGCTAATGAGTGGCAACCGGTCCAAGGGTGTACCCCGATTTTATCACCCAGTCCAGGGTGTACCCCGGATTTTATCACCCGAAGTGAGCTCCAATAGGATCCAGCTCACCCACAACCCAGGCAAGCATGATAGATAATTGAATGATCATGCGAGCATAATCAGCATATTGACGTATACTCTCAATCAAGAAAGCAGACCTCCGCTAAGCAAGATGCTAAAAAAAAGAAGAAAAACAGAGAAAAACCATGTTTGAACTTCCACGCTTTGTGTGACTTTTGAGGCACCCCCACACCCAAAAAAACAAAAAAAAAAACAAAAAAAAACAATCAAGTGATTATCTCAAGCTGGAGGGTTTGAAATGTGCGCTGATGTTATCAAGAAGCTTAAACGCAATCATCGCGCTGCCTAAGAATAGTTGACCTTTTCCGCATTCACGCCTTCGCTCTCGTTCTCAAACGTTAGTCAGAACGCTGTCGTCCTCCTTTTTCAGTTTCTCCATAGCGGTTCCTCTTCCTCTGGCAGAGGATAAGTGCAGAGCCACAGTAAAGGTCGGCTCGAAGCGAAAAGCTTTTATTGCTTCAGTTTTATTATTACTATTTTTTTCCCCATTTAGTCTCCTTTCAGCCCTATTTCATCAAATCCTCCCGTTTCGCTATTCACTACGTGGACCAAGTATTCGGATACTCCCCTTAACCCTTTGTGTTATGTTGTGGGTCAGAGCTCTTCAAAAGTCTTAAAAAAAAAACATTCAACAAAAAGATTCTAAAAATGGTAACAAAATAAAGGCGAAATATGATTTTAAAAAGCATTGAAAAAGAAACTGAAAATATAACACAAATACAATATTATGAGGGACGATATTATGTGTGAATGGAAAAAAACATGAAAAATGGAAAAAAATGATACACATCTACAACTTTAGAATGTGTGAACTTTTTTGAATCAACTGACGTTATGTATGAATGAATGAATCAAATGGAAAATTATCACAAAAAAGAAGAATGTGAAACTTTTTTGTGGGATATTTTCAGCTGTTTTTAAAATAATAAAAACATATCCAGGTGCCCCATTATTTTTGTTCATGTGTTGTTGTGTTATGGTTTCGGTCGGGCTGCACAAGTAGGCCAGCTGAAGTGGATATGTGTCCAATGTACTAAATAATGTATGCTGTGCCTGTATTGAATGATGCAATTATCTTTAATGAATTTGAGTAGCGGCCTCTTCCCGACCGACCCTGTTGTGTCCCACATGCTTTGTTTTGGTCACACCACCGTGCCACTTCTTTCGAGTTCGTTGCGGAAAAGTCCGCTTTCACTTTTTCCCTCAGAAGTGGAAATAACATCTATGGAATAGTGGGTTGCTTTGCACACGTCTCGATGCAGAGCGCTCGACCAACGCAATGTGTCAGGCCGCTCAACCGTTCATTGACAATTAGCGAGAGGAACTGCAAGAGAGTGTAACGCTGCAGGCTCAAAGGAATAAATAGAATAGAGATGCTACATGGACATTTCTCCCTCAAATGAGTATTCGCACAAACAGCAGACACTCTTCAATATCTGTAAAGGGTAAGTGTCATGCTAACCATAGAGCAGGAAATCGAGGTGGCATGGGGACGGACGCATAACGTTGCCTCCAATGTTAGCATGCAACATTACATTTCAAAGTCAACTTTACCTCTAACTTTAGTGCGCAATGTACGTTTACGTAGTAGTTCTAACATTAGCTTCGACAGTAGTTCCAATGTTAGCATCCAATGTTAGCTTCAACGTTAGCCTCCAAAGGCAGCTTCCAGTGTTACTTCTCACGTTGGAGCTGAGAAGGATGACCATTAGCTTCCAATTTATTGCCAACCTTACCTTCTAATAAAGGTTTTAATGTCAGCTTGAAGGTGGCACGGTGGATCAGCTAGAAAGCATTGGCCTCACAGTTTTGAGGTCACGGGTTCAATCCCGGACCCGCCTGTGTGGGTTTTCTCTGGCCACTCTGGTTTCCGCCCACATCCAAAAAACATGCAACATTAATTGGACATGCTAAATTGCCCCTAGGTGTGGTTTTGATTGCATCCGTTGTCTGTCTCTATGTGCCCTGCGATTGGCTGGCAACCAGTTAAGGGTGTATCCTGCTGCCTGCCCGTTGACTCCCCATTACCCTTGTGAGGATATTTCTCACATTACTCTCCAATGATAGTGATGACATTACCTAAAATGTTAGCTTCCAACGTTCGCGTCAATGTTACCTTACAATATTATCTACATTAGTGCTAACTTTGGATTCAATGTTATCATTTGAAGTAAATTTCATTACAGCCAAGAATACTAACTCTGAAGTTAGCTTCCAGTATTTGCTACAAGATTACCCCCAATGTTAGCTTCCGGTGTAAGCTTTAAAGTTACCTCCTATTGTTAGCTTTAGCATTTGCTTCATTAGTAAGCTTCCAACCTTATCTCCACTCTGTTGGCTTGTGAATTTAGCTTCAAACATTAAGTCTGAAGATAGTGCTAAAGTAAGACTAATGTTAGCTTCTGAGATTACCTTTAGGTGTAATTTCTAACATTACCTTCCAATGATACAGTAGTTTCAATGGCATACCAACAGATGGGGCCACAGATGGGTGACAGCAAAACAATTATACAAGACATTACTCCTCCTTACATGACACAACAAAATGTCTATATTAATGCTTGACGTAATACCTTTCCATGAAATTACTTTCAGTAAATAAAAGTTTCAATAACGTTTCCAATTAGGATTATTTCCGAAATTCCCTGTCTTAACCTCTGACAAAAATTTACTTGAAACTTTCCCAACATTAACAGAGAATATCACACCATAAGTAACTATGTTAAAGTGAGAGGAAGAGCTTTTCTATTCGATGACCCAAAGTCCTGTTTTACAGAAAATGTGCTTTGGCGCCATCTTGTTTACGCCATTATTCACTCTTTGCAGCGGGGTTCTGTCCCTGCCCCCCATGAAAAGCGAGGGATTACTGTAAATGTGGTTTAATTTGCATTAGGATTATAAATGGCCCCCAGGAAATTTTTTTCCTCCACTCTGAGGTGGTCCCCAGAGCCCAAAAGTTTGGAAAAATCCCATCGAAAGCACTTAACTGGCTTCACACGCATAAGCAGCGCTAACTGTGATGTTTCCCATCAACAATATCCCACGGGGTTTTCATGCCGTCTCCATGTAGTACACACATTTGGGATAACGGTGGGATAAGTGTGCCACTATCTGAGATTAAACTGCAGCCGCAATCGCATCATCTTAATGAGCTGACGTGACAACAAGCAATATGGAGACCTTGGAGTGTCTTTGGAATACTTTAAGAGATAGCGGCCCCTCATACGCCGGCTATTATAGATTTATTTCTCCCTGTTTGCCAAATTGGCGGAAAGACTGACACTGACATGATACTGATCCTTTTAAGTCCCACTTCGATGAGCTCTGTCAAGCCCAGGGGTGTCTAAAGTATAGTCAAGGGGGCATCTGCAGCCCATTTTGTGTTTTTTTTATGGGGACACCAGATATTCTGCTGATAAAAGTAAAGATGACCCATATCTAATGTTAGCCGAAAAATATTGATGCATAAAAATGTAGCACGGGACAATAGCCCAAAATGTACATTTATAAAAATGTAGCATTTGTATCGGTCCGTTGTGGCAAAGAGGGAGCTAAGTCGAAAGGCGAAGCTCTCAATTTACCAGTCGAGCTACGTTCCTACCCTCACCTATGGGCATGAGCTGTGGGTCGTGACCGAAAGAACAAGATCCCGGATACAAGTGGCGGAAATGAGTTTCCTTCGGGCTCTCCCTTAGAGATAGGGTGAGAAGCTCGGTCATCCGGGAGGGGCTCACTGTCGAGCAGCTGCTCCTCCGCATTGAGAGGAGCCAGATGAGGTGGCTGGGGCATCTGATTCGGATGCCTCTTGCACGCCTCCCTGGTGAGGTCTTCTGGGTATGTCCCACCAGAAAGAGACCCCGAGGACGACCCAGGACACGCTGGAGAGACTATATGTCTCTCGGCTAGCTTGGGAACGCCTCGGGATCTCTCCGGAAGAGCTGGAAGAAGTGGCTGGGGAAAGGGAAGTCTGCGTATCCCTGATGAAGCCACTTCCCCCGTGACCCGACCCGGAAAAGCGGTAGATAATGGATGGATGGAAAATGCTGCAAGATATCCCACTTTTTATTTTAAAAGATCTTTATGGTTGAAAAAAGGTCAAATGAAAGTTTGTCACGTGATGTTTTTGTTTTACATTTGAAATAAATCTAGATGTTACGTGAGGTTTTTTTTATATTTAAAAAAAAACAAGTAGTGACCATTCATTGCATGTTTTTTTTTTTTGTTTCATGACATCATGCAATTTTATTTTAAGCAACACTGATTTGAAATATCTCACTTAGGCAACCAGTACCAGCCATGTGAACCCAGGAATAAAACACAGTTCTCCTATGCCTGGAATGATTTAAGTTTGTAGGGTGCCCCCTTAAGGGACTGAGAAACTAAAACTTTCAGTCCTGCAGCTGGACTTTGTACCCAAGAATTAAATCTTTTATGTCTTCCTACAGCTCATCTGTGCATTTTCTTCAAAACATTTTTCATTAAAGGTCTCTATGTCTTTTAAGGATAAGGCTACCCATAATATAAGAAAATGTGGAAAATGTGAAGTACTGAACATTTTTTTTTTAAATGAACTGTAACTCTTTCAAGACTTTTGAACTTATTCCTTCATCCACCCTCACCTTGGAACTTGAAGCTCTCGATCTGGACCCAAAGGCAGAGGTCCTCTGTGTCGCAGTCGCACCTCCACGGGTTCCCGGTGAGTCCCAAAGACCTGAGGGCCGGCAGGCCGATCAGACCGCTGATGTTAAGGGCTGTCAGGTTGTTCCGGCTCACGTCCAAGACCTGTAGAGCCGGATTCTCGGCGAAGGCATCGGAGTGGATCTCCCCGAGACCCGGGTTGTCCGTCAGCCGCAGCATGACCAGGGACGCCAGGGGCCCGAAAGTCCGCTCATCGATCTGCAGCAGGGCGTTAAAGGACAGGTCCAGATAGGCCAGCTTACGCAGATTTCCAAAGGTGGACTCGGAGATCTCCGTCAGGGAGTTGTTGCTGCAGTCCAGGTAGACCAGGTCTGACAGGTAGTTGAGCTGCAACGCCGGGAGGTCCCCTATTCGGTTGTTGGAAATGATGAGCTGCCGAGTGGCCAGGGGAAGATCGGCGGGGAACAGGGTCAGCTCCTGGCCGGCGCACTGTACCACCAGCTGGTCGTCGCACACACACCTAGGGTTGCAAAATTCCGGGAATTTTGGAAACTTTCCAGTGAAGTAAACGGGAATTGATAGGGATAACCAGGAATTTATTGAATTGAAGGTTGGCTCTGAAAAGCGAATTTAGATATAATTTGGGGAAATATCCATTAATTTTGTGTAGTTCTATCTCTGATTACAGTTGTGTGGATGCGCTGGAGCCTAATCCATCTGACTTTGAGAGGCGGGGAACACCCCCGGCTTGTCGCCGGCCAATTATAGGGCACAAATAGACAAATATTTGCTCTCACATTGCCACCCAAGACAACTTTAGAACCTTTAATGAACCCAACATTCATGTTTTGAGAATGCGGGAAGGATGCTGAACCACCAAGACACACCTGGGGAAAAATATATTGTAGCATCATCTTGACTAAAACAGTCATAATTCATTTTTGCTCCCAAGTGGGCCCATTTATTTAGTCCCAGGTTTGTCAATTTATGAATCATCGCTCAGTCGATTGTTTTTGCTTTTGTCATGAGCGGAGATTCAGTGAGGCAAAATTTTCAAGTTACGAGCAAGTTAAGTGGAGAGAAAAAAAAAAGAGCCATTAAGTTATTGTGATGCCCTCACGTGTGGGCATTGATTTACTCTTGAATGTGATACATTTCCATGAAATGAACATCAATTATTTAATTTCCACAATTCCATAAAAAGTTTCCATTTTGGCACATTTCCAAAATCCTCACTTTAACTTCCCAAGGAAATTAATGGGAAACTTTCCGGAAATCTTCCACCCTTTTGCAACCTTACACGCACCTGTCAGGGCAGCCGGCCGTCAGGGCCGGCGAGGGGGCCGCCCCCATCACGAAAACCAACAGGGACAGGAGCCGCAGGGAGTGGGCGCCGGGCTGGCGGGGGGCACGCATGACGGGGGCCGGAGCCCGGAGCGTCACGGAGCGGGGACGCCCCCCCTGGTCATCCCGGACAGGCTGTCGGGATCCAACCTCTCGGGATCCAGCCTCTCTTAGTTAGTTAGTCCCAGGCGGGCGACACCCTGGTGGGCGAGCTCAGCGGACTTTGCCCCATCGAGCCAATGAATCACCCCAGTGGTGACTCATGCTGGTGAGTTAGTTGTCCCCGGCTGAGTGCATGACGGGGGTCGTCAGTTTCCGAGCCAGTGGGACGACCCGCGCTTACTCCTCCAATCCAGGATGAGCCGTCTTTTTCCTCCTCTTGCGCGGCACGTCTCGAGGACTGATGCTGCGCGACGCGTCCTTCCCGCTGCTCGGCTCAGTGCACTACTGATGCTCCTCAGCACGGGGCTGCCTCGCTGAGCGCCTGTGCACGTGACCACCAGCATGTGTGTGCATGTGTGTGTGTGTGAGTGAAGGGATAATTGCAGGGCTGATGTAATCAGGTGTTCATGCGTGCCCCAGAACAACTACACTTAAATGAAACACGACTATCTCTCTCTCACACAGACACGGAGCAATGAAGGTACTGCAATGCCCTCGCACGTGGGCAAGGAGAGCCGGGTCCGTCAATCCATTTTCTGAGCTGCTTATCCTCACAAGTGACGCGGAAGTGGTGGAGCCTACGCCAGCTATCTTCGGGGAGGAGGCAAGGTACACTCTGAAGTGGTTGCCAGCCGATCGCAGGGCAGGAGAACCGCAGTCGTGAGATATTATCTTTATCTTTTATCAGAATTTTATCATATCTTGAAACAGTCAGAGATTTGTCTTTATAGACTTGTTTGGTTTAAAGCAGGGGTGTCAAACTCATTTTTGCTGCCGGCCAGATTGTAGTTACAATTTCCCTCAGAGGGCCGTTATGGTGAAACCATAGAAAACCTGAATGGCCTCATCATATCCACATATGAAATTTATGAACTAGTTCTAGAATCAGAAACCAAGCGCGATGGGTTTTCAGCCATTGTTCATGTTTGGTAACACAAAAATGCGTATAATATCTCAACATTATCATTTATGATATATGAACATTTTAAATTTTGGGACATATTTACAAGAATCATGGATTTTGACACCAATGATTTGCCTTCGCGGGCCACATGAAATCAGATGCTGAGCCAGATCTGGGCCACGGTCCTTGAGTTTGACACCTGTAGTTTAAAGAATAGGAAAATAAAAAATGACACATTTTTTTCCCCCTTACAAGGAGTCCTCGGTCTACAACTGAGATCCGTTCCTACAGTAGCGACTAAACTCGAATTTCGACTGAAGTCCAATTCCACCATTAAACTCAGAATTTTCATCAAAATACTTTGTATAAAAAACAAATACATTGAAATAAACAAGATGATGTACTCAGCATTACTACTGAGAGGGGGATGGAGAAGAAGAAGGGGAGGCTGTGCTTAGCTATTGTGAAGGAACCTGGTCCTCAGTCCTCTCTAACTCGACAAGTACCAAAGAACCTTGTCTTGTGATCATTGTATCCAACACAGGAACTGAACCCTTCACATGCGCTAAAATACGAGCTTTGTCTTTAATAATTGTCACCACGGTCAACCGACTGGAGCCTTGGGTGGTGTTGGTGTCGATACTTTCTCCAATCTTTTTATGATCTTGAGCTTCGTTTCCATGGTCATGGATTTTCTTTAGTTTTCAGAAGCATTGCAAAAGACACATCTTTCTTCTTTGGGGCGATAATGTCAAAAAAGGAGGGCTAAAAATGTGAAGATACCCCCGGTGCACAAACATGGACAAGCATTAACCAGACAAAATGGCGGACGGGGGACGGGCGTTGTAAAGTCAAAACATCTTAGATCTTAACCCGAGGACTTCCTGTATAAAGAGCAGGCGGGAATTTGCGCTAGAAAGTATTTTCCCCAGCCCAGTGATGTCACTGGGCTGTGTTTCGGCCCGGCCCACAAAATCAGGGAAATCCAAACCGTGTAAAAGATGCTCAAGCAATACCGTATCTCAACAATTCAACACCACATTGTTATAAGTCTTTGCACTGGGCACTTCAAATATAATTATCGTATTTAGAAAAATAAACAGATATTTGCTTAGAGTCTCTTATGTGATGATGTTATCCCGGGCAAGAGTCTATTCTCTTTTCAATTTTCATGGCTGTGTGAATTTCCCTCTAATTTCTCTTTCTCAATCATCACCGAGCCCCAAAGCAGCAGGAGCAGCAGCGGCGGCATCCGTCTGAATACCGCACACATATACAACAGACCTCATCTCACACGCTCCACTGGCTAATTCCTCCCCCCTTCTGTCCCCCTCCCAGCGGCGTGTTGACTTCATTATGCATATTCACATTGAACTGGAGCCGCCGGTTTATTCATTAATTTTACATTTTTAATTGAATGAGTTTGGAGAACATTGGACTGGGTAGGATGTTGATTTCCCCTGTTGTCTATTATTCATGTAGTTGTTCAATTATTCCCCATAGGTTTTTTTCTTGTACTTCTGTTTGCAATTAATGATCGATATTATGTTCGGGGTTTCGTGTTTAGGATGTCTGTCATCAGGATACTCCATGCGCTAATATGATGATTTATATTTTCCTCAGACTTGGTGAAGCAGCATGTGGCTCATTGTCAAATGTTACTTTTTTTCTTTATCACAAGTAGCTGTTAATTTTATTTTTGGTGAGTTATGTTTAGTGCAAAGGGTGACAGTAACAATTGTATATTTGGCAACTCATATTTCCTCGGTTTTCGTACAGGTACTGTATTTATGGACCTCCACAGTTTTTTTGTTTTTTTTTACTACACGTGCACCCCATCCTAAGTGTGAAAATGAGTATTTATAGTGACATTAAACTCACTTATGTGTGAAAGAGCCCATGAAAATGTGCGGCGTACACTTTCCTGGTCTGGTAATTATGTAACGGCCGCAGCCATTCATCAGCATTAGGTCGCTTCATTAGCCAAAATGACAGAGTAGGGGAACGGGTGGTCACCTCAGTAAGACCCCTGAAGGCAAAAAAAAAAAAAAAAAAACAGACGAAAAATTTAAAAAGCTTAATAAGCATGGAGGGTGGAGTCAAATGACCAGCAATCATCACTTTAATTGCTGTATTCCATTTTCATCATGCAATTCTATTGTTATTTGCAATAATACAACCTGTAGCAGCTCGCTGTCGCATTGATACCAAATATGAGTTGCCAAACGTACAATTGTTTACACTAACCCTGACAAAAATGTTCGTGGGCGATGAGCCACATGCTGCTTCACCAAATTACCTGATTACATAGCCTGATGCAAAAGCTGAATGGCTGACCATACATTTTTTTGCAATAGGGTAAAAAAAAAAAAAGACCTAACCCTATGCACCACATGCTTTACCAAGTGTCGCGACAAAGGCATTATTAAACGATCATATTGTATGTAGGGCCCTGCTAATATTAAACATGAGCTTCCTTACTGTAAATAATGTTCAATTTTAAACTTGTAAGTTTATAAAAAGGATTGGGACGATTTTCGCTCCTCCTAGTTCTAGTCAGTAGAGTTTTGGACCATCGTAAAATAGTTTGCTTGTGGTAAAAAAAAAAAAAATATATATTTGCTTGACGTAGACAATATGTCAAATCTTGGGGAGACAAATCATGTTCCGTCATCTCTAGTCTATAAAAAGAAATGAATCATGTGAATTACTCCTAATCGATTAGGTTAGGGTAAGTTCTGCAGTACTTTGGACCACTTGAAAATACTTTAGGATTTGCTTGTGGTAAACACAGTTTGAATGGACCTTTCTGATGGTGATCTTAAGCTCCACCTCCTTAGCCATGTCCCACAAGCTTTGAAAATGGCGATTGAACAGAACAGGTTTGAAGGCGATTCTCTATCGTGTATTCTAGATAATATTGGGGTATGTTTTTTGCCAAATGCATCAGACATGTCCAAGAGAGGTCTACAGAGAGGTCCCAACTATTTCACGCAAGGATATGTACATAGAATTAAGATTTTGGACGGAGCAGGATGCAATGTCAGACTTACAGCGAAATGTTGGCGATCGTTGCCAAAAGGTTTGACGCCTCACAAACTTCATATTAAAATCCAACAGGATAAAATAGTGAAATCGCACTGCGCAAAAGCAGGGTGAGTACTTTTTACTTTGAAAGATCACGAGTAATATCATTG
Source organism: Syngnathoides biaculeatus (assembly GCF_019802595.1). Lineage (NCBI taxonomy): Eukaryota > Metazoa > Chordata > Actinopteri > Syngnathiformes > Syngnathidae > Syngnathoides > Syngnathoides biaculeatus. The sequence goes on along the minus strand of NC_084646.1, from coordinate 13,109,294 downwards.
TAGTCTTAATAAGTGAGTGGGTGTATTCATTTAACTTGGCTCGTAATGGAACCCAGTGCCCTGTCTTAAAAGTCCGATGTGATACAAATGGGCAAATAGACATTTCTCTTGCATGACGTGGCGCATTTACGTATCACGAACTCGACTCTTCGGCATAAAACATGACACACTTCATTCAGCAGGTCAGTGATACTCTAACAAAGTGAAAGTTGTTCTCCTGCAATGTATAAACCACTGATAATAACTCAATCAAACGCAGAGAAGATACTTCTCCCTCACTTACTTTCGAACATACAGCTTTGTGTTTGTTATTGTTTACATTTAGTTATACGTGCGCTCTTCCGCGAGCCTTAATCCATCGTAGACAATTCGTCAACTGTGTTTTAGGCTTTGGAAAATGAATCAAGCGGGCCCCTTGTAACCTAGCCGGATATCTCTAATCATAATTGCACGTTCCCCAAGCGCATCTGAGGACCATTTTCTTCGTAACATGAACTTTTCCAAGCGCACGCTACTGACAAGCAGCATTGCTTGTGGGACAATACGGCGAGATGGGCGTGTCAAGACAGGGGTCTTAACCATGCGGCTATCTGATTGGCTATTATTGTACGAGTGATTGACAGGTCGGAAAGGTCCATTTATATGGAAACGTTTGTCACTCAAAAAGGATTGTGATTGTTCATTCTTCCTAGTTCGACTCAGTACTTAAGCAAAAGCATTTTGGACCAGTTGGAAGCTAGTCTTGAGAGATTTGCTCGAAGTAAACAGGATGCCCATTTAGTTAGATCCATAATGTTTGTTCTCCAAAAAGGATTGTGAATCTTTCCACTTCTCCTCGGCCTCATCAGTACACAGTCAGCAGCATTTTGGAACATTACCGGTAATTTACTTATTGAGTGACTTCAAGCCCCACCTCCCTCCCCATCGTGTATTGTATTGAACAGAACAATTAGTTTTGTTGTCATTTAATGTTACGTCATGTCCGTGTTATTAAACAGAACAAATTGTTCTTTTTAATAGTTAAGTTTAAGACGTCGACGCCATCATCACCAAGTGCAGAGCCGCACGTACATTCTGACTTTTCATGTCGATTTTAACGCACGTCGGCGCCCTCGTGCATGGAGCTATAACTCTTTCCTCTCGCTATAATAGCTCACTACGCTCATAACTCCTCTGCGGCCATCTTGCCTCTTCGGACCTTTCCTTCGGGTTGTTAGGGTCCTTTATTCCCCCCTATAACACGGCCACCTAGATCACTCTAATGTAATTGAAGCAAAGGGCAAGATCATCCCTCAGTTAGAGTGATTACGCTGTGTGTGTGTTGTGAATGCACGTACACGCATGCATCAGAGTGCGCGTGTGTGGGCGTGTGTTTACTCAGTCCAAAGTTGGCACATTATCCAATTCAGGAGTTAACCAAATTGACCTTTTCTATGTGGACAAAAGTAATAGGACACCTGGCATTTTCTTTGAATTTTCATTTGATTTTCCTCTTTCTGGTCAGGACTCGGAGGGCAGCATTTCAGACCAGTTTGCAGATTGGTCTTTAGAGACTGTGCCCAAACACTGTGGGGATTTAGTTGGAGACCCCTGATGTTTATTTTTTTTACTTACAGTATCTTCTAGTTCTTGTCAGTACTCGAGTAGCAGTACCTTCTAGCAGTTGGAGACACGTCCCATGTTGCTATGCCCAATTCATGTGTATTTAAAGGGAGACCTATGATGTTTGGTTCCCCCAAAAAGGGTTCCAAATCTTTCTGATTTTCTAAATTCTAAGTCAGTCGTGGAGCAAAGAATGTATCAATTTAGTGGTTTGTTTACCAAAAAAAAAAAAAATGACTCCATCTTTCTGCTTCTCGTAGTTGTAATCAGTACTTCAGTAGCAACATTTTAACCCAGTCGAAGATTTGTTTTTAGGGAATGTTTGAATTTTTATACGTCTACTGTACTCCTGATCTTCTAATTCGTAGTGACGCAGCAGAACTTTGGATCAGTTGAAGAGTTTCTATGTGTGAATTTTGTAGGAGACCCGTGATTTTTGTTTTTCAAAAAAGGTTTGGGAATCATTCTGCTTTCCCTAGTTCTAGTTAGTACTTGAGCAGCAGTATTTTAGACCAGTTAAAGACTTTTTTTAAAGAGACTTGGACCAAACAATGTATGGACTTGGTGACATTTGTATCACCAAAAAGGATTGTCAATATAGGAGCTTCTCTTAGTTCTGGTCAGTCCTTGAGCAGTACCGATTTTGGTCCATTTAGCTCAGTGGTTAGAGCATTGGTTTGGTAAACCAGGATTCGTGAGTTCGTATCCCACTGGGGCCTCCAATCCCTGACGTCAGGCAGGGCATTCGGTGTAAAAACTGGGCCAAACAAATATGTGCGTTCATCTGAGATGTCACGCTGTGGCGACCCCTAACGGGACAAGCCGAAAGAAAACTGACTTACTTACTTACTCTAGACACTTGTGGAGTGTCCCAGTACTTTTGTCCGACTGATGTAGGAGTGACTAAAGATGGTGGGGGGAGGAATCCAGTCTCTGTCCAATAAGAAATAACTTGATTGGTGACTTGTTTTCCTCAATTATCTCTCGTTATCTGTCCAAGCATCCACATTTCCCCCGAAATGATAATTTTCCGTTGTTTTGAAAAACAATACAGCAGAGGCAAAGCACTAATAGGAAACATCATTTTTAATGCACTGTCAACGGTCTGTCCCGCCTCGCTTCCGCCGAGCAAACGAGATAGTCAAAACGTGACAAGATGTCCGACACAAAGGTCAAAGACAATGTGTGAGCCTGAGGCGCAATGGCTGTGTCGTCTGACTCCTTGGCAGACACAAGCAGGAACATAGACACATGGGCAGGAACAAGATCGCTCCCTATGACTCATGTGGGCTGTCACCAGTAGGCCTCGCTTTGCCCGCCGTGCTCGACGGCCGTCTGCAGCCAGTGAGGGAGCAGGATGGGTTTTTATGACCAATCTATGATCTAGTCTCCTAGTTCTAGTCAGTATCTCGAAACAACATCTTGGAGCAGTTGGAGACTTTTCTTGAGAGACTTGTGTGAGGTAGACTGCGCAAAATTCATAGAGGATGCTTCATGTTGGTCCTCCAAATTTTACACTTGTCCTAGTTCTGGTCAATACTTGGGCAGCAGTATTTTCGACCAATGGACCTTTCCGACCTGCCAATCACTCATACAATAATAGTCAATCAGATACCCACATTGTCATAACCCCTGGCTTGACACGCCCCTGCCGCCATGTTGTCCCACAAGCAATGCTGGTTGTCAGTGGAAGTAGTAGTGGAAAAGTTAATGTTAAGAAGAAAATGGTTCTCAGATGCGCTTGGGGAACGTGCAATTCTGATGAAAGATCCTGCTAGTTACAAGGGGCCCGGTTGATTCATTTTCCAAAGCCTAAAACACAGTTGATGAAGTGTCTACGATGGATTAAGGCTCGCGGAAGACCGCACGTACAACTAAATGTGAACAATATCGACAAACACAAGGCTGTATGTTCGAAGGTAATTGAGGGAGAAGAATCTCTTCTTAATTTAATTTAATTATTATCAGTGCTTTATACATTGCGAGAGAACAACTTTCACTTATCAGATGATACACACGTGAACTGCTGAATGAAGTGTGTAATGTTTTATGCCAAAGAGTCAGGTTAGTGATACATAAATGTGCGATGTCATGCAAGAGAAATGTCAATTTGCCCATTTGTATCACATCAGACTTTTAAGACAGAGCACTGGGTTCCATTACGAGCAAAGTCAAACTTTTTCATCTGGTGAGTACGCTACTTACTGAGTTAATCACCATTGTTTAAATGCACTTGTAGAAAATTGAACCTAACTCACTTATAAATGATATTACTCATGATCTTTCCAAGTAAAAAGTACTCACCCTGCTTTACATGTGGAGTACGATTCCACTATTTCATCCTGTTGGATTTCAATATTAACTTTGTGAGGCGTCAAACTTTTCTGCATCGATCGCCAATGTTTTGCTGTAACTCTGACATTGCGTCCTGCTCTATCTAAAATCTTAATTCCGTGTACATATCCTTGCGTGAAATAGTTGAGACCTCTCCGGAGAACTCTCTTGGACAAGTTTGACGCATTTGGCAAAAAACCTCCCGCAATATTATCTGGAATACGCGATAGAGAATCAACTTCAAACCTGTTCTGTTCGGTCACCATTTTGGAAGCTTGTGGGACACGGCAACAGTAGTTAAGGGGTCGGAGCTCAAGATCGCCAGTCGGAAAGGGCTAATCTCTAGGGAAATGCTCGATGTCGACAATGGGTACATTTTGATGGAGACCCATCATGTTGGTTATCCATGAAGTATTAGGAATCTTCCCTTCTCCTTCTTCTCATCAGTACTCTGGACTAAGCTGGAGATGTCCAGTATTATCCATTGTTTTTACATTGTCCAGGTCTTACTGACCTTTTATTTAGTGTCTTGTCCAGACCCATCATGTTTGTTCTGTAGTCCTGATGACTGTGAATTTTTGCACTACTCGTTCTAATCAATACTCGGGCAGAAGTATTTTGGGGCGGCCACAGATGTGTATTTAAAAACCTGTTTGAGGTAAACAATGAGTGAAAAGTAACGCGGGGCCCATGGTCTTTGTGCTCTAAACAGCATAATGAATCTATACGCTTTTTCTTTGTTTTATTAGGCACTGAGGCAGCAGCCCTGGGGATCAATAAACTCAGTGAAGCATGCTTCATAAAAGAACTTTGTGCTCTCATGTTTGAGCTGCAGGCTTTTATTAAAAACGATCACTGTTCACCGTGCGGGTCGAAACTCTGCCATCTACGTCTGTGTCCTTGACCACAGAGCATCAGTGTCACACGCTGTCCATCAGGCTCAGCTTTTGTCTCACATACACTCTGGTAATCCCGCGGCAAGCGTCACCTACCTTCAGTTTTCCGTCTCAAACCCACGAGAAGGGTAATGGAGGCGACCTGTTGCCCCCAAGGAACCAGAACCTTGGCAATCCGTCGGGTAGCGTTTCGCTCGACTGCAACAGAAGGCGCAGACAAACGTGAGTTCAATCCTATTTTTTTCACGTCTTGATATTACACCTCGTGGCAATATGCACACACACACACACACACACACACGTCTGCTCATTCATATCACTGTCTGGATGTAATTGCATAACCTGCTAAGACCAGCTCAATAATGCATTGTCAAAGTGGCAGGCTGGTGGAAAACCTTACCGTGTGTGTGCAAATGGAGGCTCTGTTGTCGTCATTAAAAAGTGAAGTGGTCAAAAAAAAAAAAAATAATTTCAGTCCAAAGTTACGGACACTTGGGATTTTCTTACACTCTTCCCATTTATACAGTCAGTACTAAGGCGGTGTTTTGGACCAGTTGGAGATTCCCTAGGGCGCCTGGCTAGAATTAAAGGATGTATGGATTTAGTAGGAGACCTATGATTATTATTTCTCCCAAAATGTTTCAATTGTTGTGTACTCAAGCAGCAGCATCTTGGACCAATTAAAGGTGTAAATTTAGAAACTTGCCATAAATAAAGGTGTGGATTTAGTGGCACAATTATGATGTCTGTTCTGCCCAAAAAGGATTGTGAATCTTTCTACATCTCTTAGTTCTTGTCCATATTCGTGCATTTCTTGTAATAAATTATTTCAATGAAGTATGACATAGTTGTGGATAAAAACATCCATCTGTCCATTGCAACATTACCTAATCTAGTTTGAATATAAATGTATACACGTTATTTGTAATTAATTATTTCAAAAGCATGGGCCTCACTGTTCTGAGGACCCGGGTTCGATCCCGGCCCCGCCTGTGTGGAGTTTGCATGTTCTCCCCGTGCCCGTGTGGGTTTCCTCCCACATCCCAAAAACATGCAACATTAATTGGCCACTCTAAATTGCCCCTAGACGTGATTGTGAGTGCGGCTGTTTGTCTCGATGTGCCCTGCGATTGGCTGGCAACCAGTTCAGGGTGTACTCTGCCTCCTGCTCGCTGACAGTTGGGATAGGCTCCAGCACTCCCGCAACCCTTTTGTGGATAAGCGGCAAAGAAAATGGATGGATGGATGTCATTATTTTACAGTTTATTTATTTACTTTTGGCACTTCTGGTCCCTCTTGCTGAGTGCTCAGAATAAATAAATAAATATTGAAATGAATAACTATTAATTAAATACATATTGAAATGATTAAAAATGGAAAATAATACAATTATAATACAAAAATAATCCAAATCAATGAATACAATTTGAAATGAGCAACAAAAATTGAAATCAATCAAATATTGCAATGAATAAATACCGTACATAGGGACTGAAATAATTCTATAGGTTATTTATTAATTTGATTGTTTATTATGTGTTTGTTTTTGTCACTCTTTGTCTGCCATCCTGGGTGCACCAAAACCATTCAAATGTGTCAGTTCTGAGGCAAAAAGTTCTTTTTGAACATAATGCGTAACAGTTTATGCTTAGTTGTCTCTTCACTACTTTTAAAACTAATAAGACACAAAATATATGAACAATTCAAATTTACGCTGTAAAAAGGAAACGTAGAAGTAAAAAAAACAACTAAAGCATTACCGATGCGGACCTGCTAGCAGCTAGCAAATGATTAGCAGCGGGAGCTTCACAAGCTCCTCCTCCTTCCCTGAAGTAAGTGACGACAGACTTGTAGCAACTTTGCGGAAGTGCGTCATCCTCGGCGGAAGACAGCATGTCGTCGCTACTTTACCGCGGCCTGTCGCCGTCGCTCGGCGGTTTGCGAGGGATCGTGGCCGGCTTCGGTGGCGCACGGGGGTGCAAGCGGCACCGGCACACGGAGGCCGGAGGTGGCGCCCAGGAGGTGGAACTCAAGAGACTGACCGGGGACGACGAAGGTAGGACTGGCCGCTCGAGTTCGTTTTTATGTCAAATAACCACATTAACCACGAGGGCCGACAGTGAATGAGTTTTAACTTGGAGGGACCCAAGTGATGATAAACTAGAAAATAGGAATACTCTAAAGAGTAGAAAACTAACTTCAACTTCTAGTGCTTTGGCAGCAGAATTTTGCATCACCATACCCTTCATGTTCGTTCTCCAAAAACAACACACGGATCACAAATTATTATTATTGTCTGTGCTTTCAATTTTGAATATGACTTGTTCATTTTTGTTAATTAATGAAATGTTTAAAATAATATTGTATAATATAAAGCAGTTATACTGTATGTTTGTAAAGTACAAGGAGTTTTGTTGTCTTGGAAGTTGGCCAGAAACAAGTCATGTAGCCCGTTCAAAAAGGTTGGTGACCATTGATTTGGAGACTTGTTTTGACAGACCTGCTTGGGGTAAACATCCATCCGTCCGTTTCCTTAGCTGCTTATCCTCACATGGGTAGCGGGGAGTGCGCCAGCCTATCCCTGTAGAGACGTTTTAGAGGTGTGCGGATGTGCTACTCGCCACGGCCAGAATTTGGCAGCTGTTAATTTCAATGTCATCCATTTCCACTTCAGTTTCCAATTATTGACTTTCGTCAAACATTGACAACACGCAGCAAGCTAACGAATCATTGACTCAAATGATTCCACACTCTTTGAAATTCTCGACTTAAATAATTCCACTTTCAATGTGCTTTGTTGTTGTCGTCGTGCTTTTCAGGTATTGTGGAAGTGTTAATGCGCAGACACGAGGCCCGAAACTCGTTGGGCCATGTGTTTGTGTCACAGGTGCGTATACATAAACACACTCACAGACACACGTGTGGATGGACTTGAGGAAAACTTTGTTTGAGCAGATGCGGACGCTGGTGTCCACAATGGCCGACGACTCGAGGGTGCGCGTGGTTGTCTTCAGGAGTTTGGTTCCAGGCGTTTTCTGTGCAGGTGAGCGAGGAGAGTGAAAGCTGTCAATATAGTTTGGTTAAAATTAAAATAATAATAATAAATAATAATAAATAGTTTGAAATTCAAATCTCACCATTTTGAGGCATTTAAATATATATAACTTACATAAAGGTTTGGTTTGAAATTCAAGTTGTTTGACTTTTTGCTTTTCAAGAAAATGTTTTTTCTTTTTTTTTTTTTTCTTTTTTTTGTAGTTTGACTCTCCAGGTGTATTTTCCCAGAATTTTGGGTTTTAAAATTAGTTTGACTTGACGATTATTTGAAAAATTCCAAGTGTCATACTTAGCGGGCACATTCCTTCCAAAAATGTTGATTTGAAATTAAAATGTTTCAAATTTTGAAAATATTGGTTTGAGTTGAAATTGTTTGCCTTTTGTTTTTCAGGTCTTGGATTGAAATTGCTAAGCTTTGGCGCAACCTTTTCCAGAAAACTCTGTTTACACTTGTCATTGTTTAACCTTTGAACATTTTGACTTTAAACTGACATGAGTTTGACTTTTGAAATTTTTTTAAATTTTAGTTTTTGGACTTTCAAGGCACATCTGCCCCTTAAAAGGGTGAAAAATCAGATTTGAGTTTTGAGTGGTTTTTTTTTTTTTCTTCCCATAAAATGTTGGTCCAAAAATGTAAAATTATTTTGCAAATCATATTTATGCCCCAATGTTTCTTTTCAAATTCAAATCTCTTATTGTTTGAGCTATATCCTTTTTCCAGAAATACTATATTTGGTTGCAAGTTTTGGGTCATAACCCCCCCATTCCATTTCTGCTGAAATTTATTTTTTTTGCTGTTCCATGCAGGCGCTGACCTGAAAGAAAGAGCCGTGATGAACAACCGGGAATCGGACCTGTTTGTGCACGGCCTGCGATCCCTCATGACCCAGATCGGTGAGAGGAGACGAAGACAAAATGTCAAATGTTTTTTTTTTTTTTTTTTGGGGGGGGGGGTTATTAATATAACAAAATGGACTCATCTTTTATTTGTACTGCGTTACACAGCCTTGTTGCCCATGCCCACCATAGCAGCCATTGACGGTGTGGCCGTGGGAGGTGGGCTGGAGCTGGCCTTGGCCTGTGATCTGCGCACTGCTGGTGAGTGAATTTTTTCCCCCTTTCAAAGCTTGGAATTTGACCGACTCCTACGAGGGATTTTGACATCTGCGAATTGTTGTGATATCCCACCAAGGGTGATGGGTCCTCACTTCATTTCTCATTGATATTTGAAGATTTTCCAGAACATTTCAGTTGAAAATAGAAACAGTTTTGACATTTTTTTGAGGGGTAGGGGGTGTGAAATTCAAATCGCTACACTTTTAATCCAATTTAGCTTTTTTTTTTAAGCATTTAATTCCAGAATTTTTAGGTCCAAAATTCAAATCATTGTTTTATTCTTTTGGAATCAATTATGATTTTAAATTCAGATTGTTTTGACTGGAGAATCTTAGTATAAAACTAACTTGACGTTTGACTCATATTTCCAGAAAAAAATAATCTGAAATCAAAAGTGTCTGCATTATGAGACATTTCCAGAAAAATGCTGGTTTTCAAATGTAATTGTTTGACATTTGAAGCATATTGTCCTAAAATTATTTGGTTTAAAATTTTAATCAGTGGATTTTTAAAAATGATCGTTCAAAATTCTAATTGTTTAACGTTTCAGAATATTAGCGTGATGGTCAAATTTTCACATTTTAAGCATATTTTTACAGAAAATGTTTGAAATTCAAGTTGTGTGACTTTAAAAAAGTTAGTTTGAAATTATAAAAAAAAATAATAAAGCATATATAAGTATGACAGGATTTTTTACCTTTTTACAATTTAGGTTTAAAATGTTTCCCAAACATTTTAATTCACAATTCTTTGTAATTAATTTTTTTTAGGCCCCGTCCCCCAATAAAATTTAAGCTAAAAATTCAAATTGTATGAATTTTGAGACACCGAAAAATGTTGGTTTGAAATTCATCTTTTTTTGCATTTTAGGCAAATATAAAATTGACTTTGGTAAATGTTACTTTGTAATCCAAATTTTCAAAATGAAATATTTTAATCGGCATTTTTCAAAAACGTGTGTTGGGGGTGAGCTGTTATCCGCCTGTGTGTGCGTGTGTGTGTCAGTCGTACGTACGATTGACTGGCCCCCAGTCCAGGTGGTCTTCACACACATTGAGCAAAATTCTACTTAGGCCTTAACGACGCTCATCATCTCCGACCTTCACTCGCCCGCTTGTTTTTTTTTTTTTTCTTCCCCCAGCGTGTTCCGCACAGATGGGCCTGATTGAGACGACACGGGGGCTGCTCCCAGGGGCCGGTAAAACGTCACGCTCCGAAATCTTTTACCAGGGGCAAAGAAAGCATTGACTTTGAGGTTGTTGTTTTTCTTTTTCTATTCGCCACAGGGGGCAGTCAGCGGCTTCCTCGCACCGTGGGCCTGGCCCTGGCTAAGGAGCTCATCTTCACAGGTGGTATCTAAGTGGCGAGAAATACAATGAACCCCCGTTCATTGCGGGGGACACACTCCAGACGCACCGTGATAGGTGAAATTTTGTCATAAAGCAAGACCATATAGAAACGTTTTTTTTAACAGTTTCATCCCTCCCACATGCTTTAAAGATTTAAAGTTCAATTGGATGTCATGCTTAAAGCCTCCCATGGCTGGAATATATTGCAGCTTCGCGTGCCGCAATAACGAGGCACTCTAAAGTGGCCACGCCACTCCAAAGTCCTTGTCTAAGAGTTAGCTGCCAAGTTGGATTCCCAGCCCCAAATTCTGTCTTGCTTTACACGATGCGCACGCACACAACAGCTGACAACGTGGCGCTCTCACATATATGAAGCATCAACAAATAGTGCACTAACGGCAATACTCAAACGGTATAATTTTGTATCACAAAGGTCTGCTAACTTATTGCTAACATGTAATTCGAAATAACAAAGCGGCTAATGGAAATCACTGCTATTTTAACAAAAACAGAGCAGCAGCGAATACGATATGATAAATAGAGCATACAACAATACTCACAGGGATATATTTGCTGTGCTCTGGACAAAAATGACAATTACTTGACAAGAGATTACCGTAATTTCCGGCCTACAAACCGCGACTTTTTCCACACGCTTTCAACCCAGCGGTTTATGCAGTGATGCGGCTAATTTGTGCAGTTTTTTTCTAACGGCCGAAAGGGGGCACTCGAGCGGAAAAGGTAAGAGTGAGACCGGTGAAATATATGTGCTGAGGAAGTGACTTTTACCGGTCTGGCTCTGATAGTGCTGCGCTCAGATTTTTACCAGTATGGTTTTTTTTTTTTTTTTTTTGGTTTGTTTCACCGGCCCTTTTTGTGTGGTGGCACTAGTGTTACCATTAGCGTGGCGGTGCTAACGTTAAACTCACTGTGTACCGTCATTGTAAATATCTCGTGTTTTAATGTGGGCACTTGTGGCTTTTACATAGCTGTGGCCTACGTATGTACCAAATTGTATTTCCCTTAGAAATGTATTGGTTGAGGCTTATTCCCAGGATGTGCACTGTAGGCCGGAAATTACAGTAATTTTTCTTTTCCAGTATAGCTCAGTGCTGCCCTCACCATATTGTGGCACAACATGGTACTACGCTGAAGGCAAATCTATTAAAAAAAAAAAACATTTTCAATTCTGCTGATAAAGCAGGCGATGCAAACAATCAACTGTTCACCGTACCCCCCAGGAAACCACAAAGTAAGCATCACTTTATATTTCCACCGACAGGGAGACGCGTGGGAGGGCAGGTGGCCGCCGAGATGGGCCTGGTGAACAGAGCGGTGCGGCAGGACCAGACGGGAGAGGCTGCATACGCGGAAGCGCTCGCCCTGGCCAGAGAGATCCTGCCCCAGGTCTGCCTCCACTGTCCCCTCTTCAGACCATTAAATCCTCTTGTCAATTTACACCCTCCCCTCCCCCCACTTCTTCACATCTTCCTCTGCGGGCTTCTGTCGGTCCGTATTTCTTCTACTCCAGCTCAGACGCCCGCAGTCGGCAAAGCCGCATTCGCGGCCGAGTAGAGAAATGGGCCAACCGCGGCGTACACACAGGCGCACTGTAAACCGAGTCAAAACATATGAAGTACAAATATCCATCCATTTTCTTTTGCCGCTTATCCTCACGAGTGTGACGGTAGTGCTGGAGCCTCGCCCAGCTGTCGACGCGCAGGAGGCAGGGTACACCCTGAACTGGTCGCCAACTAATCGCAGGGCACAACGAGACAAACAGCCACACTCAGAATCACACCTAGGAGCAATTTAGAGTGTTCAATTAATGTTGCATGTTTTTGGGATGTGGGAGGAAACCCACGCAGGCACGGGGAGAACATGCAAACTCCACACAGGCCCCCGATCGAACCCGGGTCCTCAGAACTGTGAGGCCAACGCTTGAGCAGCTGCTCCACCGTGTCACATGAAGTACAAATATTTGACATTAAAAGGAAAAAGTTTCTCAACTGAACAATAAATCCTCGGTTCCTCAAGAGGGTGACAGAACTCTTGTGTAGAGTTCCTTGGTACCAAGATGCCACCACTTGGCGTCAAACTGACATAATCGAAATCAGAAATGGTGGGCATCGGGATTTCCAGAAAATGCTAGAAAATCTGTTTGTTCATTTTAAATGAGAATTTTTCACTTTGAAGGATGTTTCCTTTTCTCAAACTGCTTTACATCTGTGAAGTGACCTTTCCTGTTTCTGCGTGTTGTTTTAATCCAAGTTTTAACCCCCCAGGCTCCCATCGCTGTGCGGCTGGCCAAAGAGGCCATGATCAGGGGCATGGAGGTACACAAGTTGGTTATTATTGTTGTGGTCGTTCTTGTGTTGCCGTGACTGACGTTTGACCCGCTCCAGGTTGACATCACCTCAGCGATGGCCATCGAGAGGATGTGCTACGCTCAGGTAAATGACGGCACCGCTCGTTTGGAATGACGACCTCTTGTGTTGGATTGCGCAGGTGTACCTAATAAAGTGGTTGGCGGCCGTATCTACAATTTCAGGTCATTCCGACGCGGGACAGACGGGAGGGAATGGCGGCCTTCATCGAGAAGAGACCGCCAAGATACATTGGCGAATAGGCTTTTTGTTTTTTTTGGAGGGGGGGAATTACCTTTTTTTTTTTTGTCTCTTTTCAACACTAAGTGATACAGGAATGAGTCAAAAAATATGTATATGTATGATACGAGCTGGCAAAATAAGGATTGGAAAATGTGACCAATAACACGCAAAGACAATTAACACATGATATTAGGAAACATTAAAAAATGTCATCACATATGACGTGTCAGCTAAATAAAACTAAATTCAAGCAATTGAGTGTTCTTTTTTTCCTAATCAGAAATCACTAATTGCACCAAAGTGGATACTTGCATTTTTTTTTTATTAAAATGACTCATCACAAACAAGTGTACAATAATATGATGCCACTTTTAAACCTAATACATTTTCTCCTTTAAAGTATATTTACACATTTCATTACCGTTTTGAAGCTAACAAACGTGCTCACACATGATATATAAGACAATAAAATTGTAACATTACAAGAATAAAGTCAAAGTGATCGTTTATTAGAATAAGAGAAGAAATTACGACGTCGCAAGAATAGTTATTTATGGGAATAAAGTCTTAACATTACAAAATAAAGTTGGAAGAAGTTGCCATGTCAGAAGAATAAAGTTGAAACACATTTTTAGAAAGTCAGAGCATTATGAGGGGGAAAAAAATTGTAACATTGTAAGAATGACTCACACGGATAAAATTGGAATGTTGCAACGTTACAAGAATACAAATGTGAACGTTACGAGATGACAGTGACGTGAGAATAAAGTCGGAATATGACGAGAATGAAGTTGTAACGTTGCGAGTTTAAAGCCTGGAAGTTGGAAGCGATGCAGCGTCACAAGAAAGAAATTTGTTCGTATAGCTTCAGATTTTATTTTCAAGATATTGCAATGTTGATCTTGCGACAATAACTCTTGCAATGTTTCAAAGTTATAACAATACCGGAATAAAAATGTACCCACATAGCAACAACCTCTGAACTGTGAGGCAGCGGCCGTGCCAGCCTGTCACACAAAATTAGGAGAGTCACATTTTTCGCAAAATTCAGAGAAGGCAGCTGCAATTGTAACATGGTTAAGGTTGTCTGACTTTTTTTTTTTTTTTTAGCATTTTCTGACTTTTTAAGGGGGTAGTTGTGAAAACTCATAAAATTGCATTTATCGCCATAAATTTACCAGCATAAAATCGTGTTTTGAGGAAAGCTTGTCAAAAAATAAAAGAATGTCAGTTGCATAAAATTTCTGCTACTAACATGAAAACTTTATTTTCGTAATATAAATATTACACTTCATTCGCCATTGTTTTTTGCGTAAAATTGGCTTTTTTGTGGTGTGTTCCTTTCGGCTTGTCCCTTTCAGGGTCGCCACAGCGTATCATCTCAGATGAACGCATATATATGTTTGGTACTTGGACATATTAATGAACTAATTAATTAATAATTAATTTTAAGAGTTAAATCCAGCAGTTATAAGAATAAAGTTGTAATGTTATGAGGAAAAATAGTCAACTTTATGGACATGTGTAAAAATTGCACCTGATAAAATTAGAACTTTCTCCAGCGATGACAATTGTCAAGCTGTTGTTCTTGTAAAATTACTAATTATATTCTGGTATTTTGACCTTATACTGTAACCAAAGCATACAAACACATTTACACGTACGTACATCACTCCATTGATTAATCTGTTGTCATTCTGCAGTCGACAAAACATTTTTCACTTCACTTTCCTATACTTCGATTTCTTATCGGACACCACTTGGGTATCATCGCGGCATGCTGCAGCTCATCAAATAAACTCATAAAACTTCGAAGCGTACTTGGTAACATTCGTATTTGACATAAATTAAGTTTGTGTGCAAACAACTGCATACTCTGTCCATTTGTATATACATAAGAGATTCACTCGGGTCTTGCGAGATTGGTTACCTGAAAGAGAATAAAAGTTTGATATGATCAGATGGCCCAAATAAGGAAATATGGAGGGATCGCGTATCTTTATTTTGTATTTGAGCATTTGGTTTAAGACAAAAGAAATGTTAAAGAACAGTAAAATACATGTAAATACTTCTCCAGAATGGTACTATCTATTTCTGCTTCAATTTGAGCCGGGAAAAAAAGCTAAAAATATCAATATGTGTATTTTTTTACCCCGGAGCTTACAGTTGCGGCGGCAGGCGAGCGGTGGTGGGGCGGCCCGTGCGTGCCCGGTGGCGTTCCAGGCTCTCTAAAATGCTCTCCGTGAGCTGCCCGACGTCCGGGTGCGTTTGCGGGTTGGCGTGCACCCGTTCCAGCTGCTGCAGGCCGCCTTCCTCCAACAGCATGCTGCAGTAGCGCCCGGCTGTGCGCGCACACATTACAAATATGTCACAAATATTCATAATCTTGTGAACCCTGCCTCGTCACATTTCTGTAAGCCATTTACTTTTTAAGGGTATGGTTGTGTGGACAGAGTGGGTAAAAAGTAGCTAAGTATTAGAAATTGCTTGTATGATTTTTTAGCATGGTGGCACAGCTGGTAAAAGCGGTGGCCTCACAGTTCTGAGGTCCCGGGTTCAATCCCGGACCCGCCTGTGTGGAGTTTGCACCTTCTCCCCATGCCTGCGTGGGTTTTCTCCAGGCACTCCGGTTTCCTCCCAATTACAAAAACATGCAAGATTAATTGGACACTCTAAATTGCCCCTAGGTGTGATTGTGAGTGCGGCTGTTTGTCTCCATGTGCCCTGCGATTGGCTGGCAACCAGTTCTGGCCCTTGTGAGGATAAGCGGCAAAGAAAATGGATGGATTTTTAGCATCACTTAAGTCATTCTGAAAACATTTGAACCTTTCTTTTCAACTCATGAGGATTTTCTTTGTCTTTTGCTTATGGACCTGTCTTTCAGAAAGTAATTCATTCCACCATGACTATTTTGAAATCGTGAGGGTTCATTGTAAGTGCATTAAAATAAGACAAAATAAAAAAAGCAAAAAATGACCTGAATATGTCTCCAGTCTTGTTTTAAAGAAACAAATCACCGGCTCCTACCGCAGTCAGTGTGATTTGACGGGCCCGTATGCGCCACGCGCACTCGCAAATCTGCACAGCCGCGCATGAAATATCACGCGCAAAAAATTTGTTACAAGTAGAAATACATAGAAATTGAAAGACGTCGCTTATTCTGTGACTAAGCTGCGCGACTGCACACTTGTCGCACACTATCAGCGCACATGAAAACCGATCCAGCGCAGTGAACCACAGCCTGACATCTGTTTTATTTTTTTAAACACGGAAGCACACCGTCTCTAACAACCAACTGCTGCTCAGCCTACTTCTACTTCCTAGTTTACCTGACACCGCCCCCCTCCGCTCTTAAAGGGGTACACTCATAATTACAAACAGAACACACACCCGCAACTTTATATCTGCGGGCATGACTGGTGGACCACACCCGTAATTTTATATCTGCGGGCATGACTGACCACACCCGTACATTTTTCAAATGTGAGTGACTGTGCTGCGTTGTGTTGCATTATTCAGTTTTTGTAAATACAGTGGACTCGCCCACAAACAAAAAAAGTTTACCAAAAAGATCTTGAAATTTCACAAATATGGCTCTGGACTGAAAACAGTTTCTGAATTAATGAAGTCATCATTTTTATGGGTATGTGACTAATGTTATAAATGTATTTCTATTTTTTTTAACTCATCCAGACAAAACACATGAAATAAATGAAGATCAATGAATCTGCCGGCCATTTTCGATCCAGCTCTTGTACTGGATTCCATTATATTCTGTGTGTGTGTGAATATCTACTGAAGTGTCCAGTGATTGTCTCTCACCATTCTTGCTGCAGACATGCTGCATGGCCCACGCAGCCCACAACTGGACGCCTGGCGTGTGGAAGCACTCCAGCAGAGGGAAGAAGGGGTTAAATGACCTACAGGACAAAATACATGTGCAATATTTGAATGTACCCTGATATCCTTGACAGTCTTTACATTATTCCATATGGAAAGCCATTTGAGCATTTATTCAGTATCTTTGATATCCATCTTAAGGTACATGTACTAGTACAAGCTTTGTCCTCACGAGTGAAACAATTCAGCACTAGTGGATCACTGGTTGTCTTTTCTGGGTATTTTCCCCCAACTACTACTTCTACAAATGTGCTGCATTTGTAAGACTACTAGGCTCAACTAGTAGGCATGTGTCACTCACTAGTAGCCTCGTGGATCCTATTAGTAGAACTAAAATGCCCACTACTATAGTCATTTTTCCTCGCTGATAACATGTAAGTGCGCTACCAGTAAGACAAAACTTATCCTGCTAGTGTGCAAAAAAAACATCATACAGTATTGGAAGTCAGTAATGTGTGTGTGTGTGTGTGTGTGAGGGGCATTACTAGTAAGACAGTCATTCTACAAGTGCACCCACTGAAATGTCTAACTAGTGAGAAAAACATTTTACTAGTACTGCACGCTTTTTGCACTCACTTGGGCAATGTCGGCATTCTAAAAAGACAACTACATCTTACTATAATGACTGTCTTACTTGTACTACTACTGACATTAAATTCTACTAGTTAACAGTGATCACATCAATAGTAATACTGCTGCATTTCCCCCCCTCATTATTAATATGTAGTTCAATTAGTAACCATCATAATGGTTAACATTAAAACAGTAAAAAAAAAAAAAAAACAGAAGCTGAGGTTTTAGTCCTACAAATGTACAATACTGAGGTTAAATACAATTGAAGTGTACTTGGAAAAAAATGTGCTAGGAAAAAGTTCAAAAGTTTACATTAGATGTTGCACAACGACAAGCTTCAATCTTATATGTTTGATTGCATTTCATGTTTTAAATGTCACTTTCGTTATATGCAGTGATCCCCCCCACAACGTACCAAGTGCTGGTACGTGGACTTTAAGCTGCAAATGAAGGATCTCAAATAAATGCTTGGAACCACTTTCCATAATTCCATCCGTACCTGTAAGCTACCATCTCGCACTCGGGTGCCGGCCACTTCATGATGACGTTGTGCTAGTAGAAAATCAACATGTCTGACTTCTGTTTTTGTTCTGCACATTTTGCCGGTCGCGGTTCTTACCAGCTGCTCCAGCAGGGAGAACCTGAGCTCGGGGCTGAGCGTCCACGCGTCCTTCCCCCGCGACGTCAGGTGCGCCAGGATGCCGGCGGCGAAGTAGCTCACCTCCACTTCGGGGCTGTGCAGCAGAGTTCTGATGTGGTCCAGGAAGGTGTGCACCATCAGCTCACAGTGCAGCTCACCCACCTCCGCGATGTTGTTCTAGCGCAGGACAACAAGCCAAGTCAGTGAACCCCTCAATAATCGCTGTCTGGCATTCCCAAATTCAGAGATTTACATTATGTATCCATCCTTTGTTATTTTGTTCAAAGACTTGACTATTCATTTTTTTTTTTAATTCTCAGGCCAATGCAAAAGTATTACATTGGCACCATCTACTGGAATGCTGTTGTTGTTTGGTTCTATATCTGTTGTGTTTAGATGTAATGTTGGTAGTTTTGAATGCTCCTCAGTCAAAGTCATAGTAAGTTTCTGCTCTTTCTTTTTAAAAATCTATAACTTATTTGCCAAAAAGTTGTTTATTCAATACTTTATACTCAGCGACCATCTTGGTGCTCAGGAACGTTATTTAAGTGAGGTGAACTTCATTTAGACAAAAGTTTCGTTTCCCACATTCAATTATAAAGATTTTTTTTTTGGGGGGGAGGGGGTTGTCAATTACTCGCAGATTTTCAGTATTTGCAGCAAGGTTCGGTCCCTTTAAAACAAATACTGTACTGTGGTATTGAACAGCAATACTCATTGTTACATTGTAGAAATGTGCCTGAGAGTATTGCTGTATTACCAGTTTGTGTTCATTTGAAGATATATAATGACGGTAATACCTACCTCATTTCTGTTAGCCCATCTATGGTGTTTCGCATTATATGTGTGTATTTTTAACTTAACTTTCTTCAGTTATTTCTGTGGTTATTTCAGTTTTACAGTAATCAACTGGGAGGGTTTTTCTTTTTTTTCTTTTTAAAAATCAGTTCAAATGGGTGGCAGCTGGTAAAGCATTTGCCTCACAGTTCTGAGGACCCGGGTTCAATCCCAGCCCCGCCTGTGTAGAGTTTGCATGCCCCCCCCCCGTGCCGAGTACTCCGGTTTCCTCCCACATCCCAAAAATATGCAACATGAATTGGACACTCTAAATTGCCCCTAGGTGTGATTGTGAGTGCGGCTATTTGTCTCGATGTGCCCTGCGATTGGCTGGCAACCAGTTCAGGGTGTACCCATTGACAGCTGTGATAGGCTCCAGCACTCCCTGCGATTCTTGTGAGGATAAGCCGCTAAGAAAATGGATGGATGGATGGTTCAAATGTGTTTAAATCATGTAAGAGGGGTACAACTGTAAAAGCATTAGAACACCATTATTTGGTCCCTTTATATCATAAGCGGATGTTGATTCACTGTCAAGAATTTTTGCACGAGTTCATGATGGTGCTTGTTTTCTTTTTTTTTTTAATAAAGTCTTAAAATACAAATTGCTCACCAACAGGCCGAGAACCTTC
Organism: Syngnathoides biaculeatus; assembly: GCF_019802595.1. Lineage (NCBI taxonomy): Eukaryota > Metazoa > Chordata > Actinopteri > Syngnathiformes > Syngnathidae > Syngnathoides > Syngnathoides biaculeatus. The sequence continues at coordinate 13,089,749 of NC_084646.1, read as the reverse complement.
TGCTGAATGGACGACTCGTTAGGGAAAGACTGCGGAGAAAAGAGCAAAACAAGTGAGTCACGCTTCCCACACAGGCATATACTGGAGCACTTTTAATAGGAGATCATGTGGCGTGGCTGGATTGATGGTGTGTATGATTAATAGCTGTACTGCGTATGCTGCACACAATTTTATGAGACTTTGATATAATACGAGTGTGAAACCACAACTTAAAATTGAAAAGGATTCCTACTGAAAATACGACTACAAGGGCACGCTGGGGGAAAAAAAGTGGTGAGTGCTGCGTTGTAATGTTATAAAAATAGGTGTAAATGTTACAAGAGCATGTCACTTAGGGCAAAATTCGCCAAAGCTCTTATTTTTTTAAACTTCCATCGACAGCCACATTTATTGCTTTCTGTGAATCTTTCAGTTACAATCTGCTGATGATACTCCCTGAGACTTCAGGCAGATTTTCAACTTCCCACTGAGAATGGAGAGGGACTTTGCAAAAGTATTGAAACACTAAACGTGGACGTTCATTCAGACATTTAGACAAGGATACATTAAGTTCACAGGTAAAGTGCATAGCATTTTATTTTTATCATGAAATGGACCTCAAACGGGTTAAAATGCGAGAGTAAAGTTCAAATGGGCGGCACGGTGGAGCAGCTGGAAAGTGTTGGCCTCACAGTTCTGAGGTCCAGGATTCAATTCCAGCCCAGCCTGTGAGGATTTTGCATGTTCTCCCCATGCAACATGCCTGCGTGGGTTTTCTCTGGGCACTCCGGTTTCCTCCCACATCCCAAAAACACATTAATTGGACACTCTAAATTGCCACTGGGTGTGATTGTGAGTGCGACTGTTGTCTGTCTCTCTGTGCCCTGCGATTGGCTGGCAACCAGTTCAGGATGTACCTTGCCTCCTGCCCGTTGACAGCGGGGATAGGCTCCAGCACTCCTGCGACCCTTGTGAGGATAAGTGGCTAAGAAAAATGGATGGATGGAAGTTCAAATGTTGAGATACTTCACCCATACAGTCACAGGAATTGAGTTGTAATATTACAAAAAAAAAAAAAAAAAAAGCTGCTGTTACAAGAACATAGTTGTAAGTATATGAGTAAAATGAAAACAATATTGGAATGGTAAGAAAATTAAATCAAAAGTTTTTGAAATTGAGTTAGGGAATAATGTAGTGTTGTGAGAATGAATTTGTGAGGCTGCGAGAATAAAAATTGTATTGGTAAAACTGTTGTAATGTTACAAAAATAGTGCAGATTATTGTATTTTTTATGTACATATGCATCTGAAGTTACAATTTCTGTAGTTGATTTAAAGAATATTCACAACACAAAAACTACTTTATAATTTGGTAATATTTTGATGAAAACCCACATTTTACCATCTTCCAGAAATTAAAATTCTGCATAAGAAACAGTCAAAATGATTTTACGACGGAAATGAGGTTGAAAGCGGTCTTCTGAAAAATATTTTCTTGTGTTGAGCGAGTCCGTATGATTTGTGAGTAACACTTTATGGAATTGCAAAGCTGAAAAACAATGAACCCCACTCCCCTGCCCCCCAACAGTATCCTAATTTACATTACTGTAGCTAAAAATGTAGTTTTGTTGATGATGGGCTTGGTCTGTGTGTACCTCTAGAACCTTAATGAACAAGTCTAGTCCTTGGTTCTCGATAAAATGGCGACAGGTCGTCGGAGACTCGTCGGTTAGGTTCCAAAGGGCACTCAGGGTGAATTTGAGGGTGGCATCCACTATGCCCTGTGTGGCCTTCTGACGCACAATGTGGAGCAGTTGCTGCAGGGGGGACGGGATGATGGATTAAAAACATACAATTTGTACAAATTTGGATTTAAGAAAAATATATGTATATATAGTTTACCTTGACTATAAACAGTTCTGCTCCTAACTGAGCTGTTTGCTCTGTGGACAGCTGGGGAAGACATTTAGAAGTGAAGTATTAAAAAAAAGAGAAACAAAACAGAATAAAAACAAGCATACAAGCATACCTTAGCAGCCAGTATGGATATGATAGCCACAGCCATCCTCTGCATATTCTGGTCCTCGTGATTGCAGAGCCACTGCATTACCAGTTTAGCTGCCTCAAACCTTGAAAATGAGCACCAAAAATTTTTAAAAACAAAAATGCTCTATTTCAAAGGCTCCTACATTGCAATGCCCGTTCGCATGGAAGTAGATTAATGCCACCACGATTTGATTTTGAAATGTAAAGTGAAATAGGACTTGAATTTGAAATGTAAAGTGATCACATTTTCAATAGTTGTATTTCAAAGTAACTTTTCATTGTTAACAATTCACTGTCTGAAATTCAACCGGCTACAATTCGCTGTCTAAAATTCACCGTCTGTGCCACCAGGCAGGGTTACTTCAGGTCAGAACCGAACACCCAGCCAATCCAGTAACGCTTTCTTAGTATGTGACGTCATGTGACTAAGAAAGCAAAACTGCGATTGGCTGGGTGTTCTGCCTGGTGGCACAGACAGTGAATTTTAGACAGCGAATTGTAGCCAGTTGAATTTCAGACAGCGAAATGTAACAACTATTGAAAATGTAATGACTTTACATTTCAAATTCAAATCCTGGTTGGCACTAATCTACTTCCACACGGTCGTGCGTTCACTTCTTACCTGTTAAATGGCACATCTTGTAAAATGCGGTCGCTGCAGAGAGACAGCAGACAATTCTTCTGCAACTGGAAAACAAAGCGAAACATCACACTGTACTCATTGTTTGTGCACTGTAAGTACCGTATTTTCCGCACTATAAGGCACACTGCATTATAAGGCGCACCCCCAATGAATGGCATATTCTAAAACTTTTTCCATATATAAGGTGCACCAGATTATAAGGCGCATAGAATAGACGCTACAGTAGAGGCTGGGGTTATGTTATGCGTCCATTAGATGGAGCTGCACTAAAGGCTCAATATTGATCCATATATAAAGGCGCACCGGCTTATAAGCCGCACCGTCGGCTTTTGAGAAAATGAAAGGCTTTTATAGTGCAGAAAATACGGTAGTTGATAGCTGAGTCCATTTGTACCAGGTTGCTAACCGAATCACAAAGCCCAGGTTAAAAAAAAAAAACAAAAGTTGCTACCTGTTGGTGGTTGGGGAACGTCCTCATGGCCTCCAGCAGCAGCTGAGTGACCGTGCTGAGCAGGCGGACCGGCATCCCGGCTGCCAGGTCCTGCTTGGTCAGGTTGAAGACGCAAGCGCTCGCCGCCAGCTGGACGTTGAGCGTGGCCTGGTGGTTCTTCATGCCGAGGACCACCAGCTGGGGAGACATTTTTCAGTACAAGACCGTCAACGGGTCACGGAGGTTGATCCGGGCGTGCGCGTCCGCACCTTTAGGATGTCCGGCCGAGGCTTCTCCATGACGTGCGTGAGGCTGAAGAGGTGAAAGAGCGCTTCCCTCACGAAGCCTTCCCGTTCGCTGTAGCGGCGCAGCGCCTCGCAGATCTGCGTTTCGTTAGCTTCTCCTGTCACCTGTTTGAAGGCAGACAAACAAACTATCTTTGTCTTTGCTATTAATCCCTTAATGCTATTAAGTAAAAAAGTTCAGTTTGCCTCTTGGAATTAAATTCATGAACCAATCAATACAATAATGTTCATTAAATTAACTCATCCAAAAATGCTAAATGTGCTGTACATATACATATATTCTTTATTTAAAATATACCAAAAAGTGAATTATTTCATGAGATAAATGATTACATTTTAATAATTCAATCCATTTAACTCAGCTACTTTTTGGGAAAATTGTACAGGACTCAAGAATAGAGTGGCTTGAGTCATACTTTGAGTGACAATTTAGCCCTTTCCGGGCAGGGGTTGCAAATTAGCAACAGGTTTAATATAATCGAAAATTTTAAGTCCAGAGTATCATTTTCTGAAAGTATCCGATTTTTCTCTCTGCAAAATTTTATTTGGTCCAGGTGCGGTGTTATATATATATTTTTAAACGTGAATTTTGTGCTTGGGGACAATTAAAAAAAAAAAAAAAAAAAAAAAAAAAGAAAGAAAAAAATAATATTAATTCCTACTTTCAGGTTTCCTTCTCCGGAAAGGAAGTCAGAAAAACCGGCGTCCGTGGCCAGAAGTCCCACAAATGTCATTTGGGGTCTCTCGTCTATAAAGGCCTTCACAGCCGTGTCAGTAACCTGCAAAAAGACACCCTGCTGTCAGCAAAGTTCACATGGCATTTTCTAAAGGGGACATATGAAAGATAACTTAGTTTTTAATGGCTTTAAAACAAGTTGGCAATGCATAGCCACTCTTTTCAATGCAACACTGTAACACCGGCCATGCATTATGGGCCTATTGAGTGAGCAATCAGCGATTTTCTCAAGTAAATACAGACAGTCCGTAACATTTGCTATTGCTGTGTATCCAAAGCTTGCTCATAACTTCAATTTTGGCTCTAAACACAGAGCTAACAAGAGTGAAAACAATGGGATTTTCCGACCTGCCAATCACTCGTACAATAATAGCCAATCAGATAGCCATATTGTCATAACCCCTGGCTTGACACGCCCATGCCGCCATGTTGTCCCACAAGCAATGCTGGTTGTCTGTAGCGTGCGCTTGGAAAAGTTAATGTTGTGAAGAAAATGGTCCTCAGATGCACTTGGGGAACGTGCAATTCTGATTACAGATATACGGCTAGGTTACAAGGGGCCCGGTTGATTAATTTTCCAAAGCCCAAAACACAGTTGGCGAAGTGTCTACGATAGATTAGGACTCGCGGAAGAGCGCACCTACAACTAAATGTGAACAATATGAACAAACACATTGTTGCATCTTCGAAGGCAAGTTAGGGAGAAGTATCTTCTCTGAGTTTGATTGAATTATCATCAGTGCTTTATACATTGCAGGAGAACAACTTTGGCTTTGTTAGAGTATCACTGACCTGCTGAACGAAGTGTGCAATATTTTATGCCGAAGAGTCGGGTTAGTAATATGTAAATACGCCATGTCATGCGAGAAAAATGTCTATTTGCCTATTTGTATCACATCAGACTTTAAAACCCACTCACTTATAAAGATTACAATGATATTACTCGTGATCTTTCCAAGTAAAAAGTACTCACCTTGCTTTACATATGCAGTACAATTCCACTATTTTATCCTGTTGGATTTCAATATGACGTTTGTGAGGCGTCAAACTTTATTCCCATCGATCGCCAACGTTTCGCCGTAACGCTGACATTGCGTCCTGCTCCGACCAAAACCAAATTCCGTGAATTCCTTAATTCCTTGCGTGAAATAGTTGAGACCTCTCTGTAGAACTCTCTTGGACAAGTCTGACGCATTTGGCAAAAAACATACCCCAATATTATCTGGAATACGCAATAGAGAATCCACTTCAAACATGTTGTGTTCAATTGCCATTTTAGAAGCTTGTGGGACATGGCTAAGGGGGCGAAGCTCAAGGTCGCCATCAGAAAGGTCAATTATATTTTGATCGAGCTATGGTTTATGACTGGAAAAACCGGTAATGGTGAGGCACTCGTGACGGCTGGACCAGACTACAAGACAAATGTGGTCTCTCCCGATGGCACGATGTCAGACTGCTGCAAAAAATTCTTACAGTCTCTCGACCAGGCACTGACAACACTACATTATTACAATATTGCCGTAACCAATCTTTTATGATCTTGCGAAATCAAACACTGCCGGGGAGGCGTGACTGGAAAAATCAGTCAACACTGCAATGTGTTGTGTTGGAAAAGAAAAAGATGTGTCATTACCAGGAGAGGATGTTTTGGGCTGCACATTTTGAAGGAGAATTTGAGGTAATGTTCAAAGACTTTTCATACAGATTGGACACAGGCAACAAAATGCCACGTAGCTAAGTAATTATAGCACCAATATTTGTACATAAACATGCTGTACATACAGTATTCATTTGGGTTACCTGTTTCCTTCCCGACACATCCAGAGAAACGAGAGCTGGGAGTATGCTGGGTTGTCCAAGCAGTTGCCGAGCGACATCGGAGGTGAACTGTTTGTCATCGCTAATGTCCAAATGCTGCGATTAAACGGACACGTAAAAATTTTTTTACAAAAGCCCGGACCCTTTGCTGCGGTGCTCCGCAGCGGCTCACCTGCAACACGTCCAGCTGGCCGATGACGCCCAGCAGCTGCGCGGTGCTCATCTCCAGCCTCTTCAGCTGGTGCAGCGTGAGCGAGCGCAGCCTCTCCTTCAGGCCCAGCAGTGGGTTGAGGTTGGTGACCGACGTGTTGGACAGATCCAGGCTCTCCAAACGGGGCAGGGAGCACACGTCGGCCAGACCCGAGTCGTAGAAGTCCACGTTGGCCAGGGAGAGCGAGCGCAGGCCCTGCAGGGCGCTGAAACCGTGGCGGCTCGGCTCCTCCAGGGAGGACATGGTGAGGCCCGTCAGAACCAGTCGCTGGAGGGACTCCTGCGCGGGGAGAAACGCACATGGGTTGTCCTTGTGGGCCACAGGTGTCAAACGCAAGGCACGGGGGCCAGATCCGGCCCACCACATGATTTTATGTGGCCCGCAAAGGCAAATCATATGCATCAACTTTCATGATTTTTGCTAAAATCTGTACCAAAATTTCAAACTGTTATATAATAAATGATAACAAGATGTCACAAGCGTTTTTGTGTTACCAAACCACAATAGTTGAAAAACCCGTTACTCTCAATTTCTGATTCCAAAACGAGATCATAAATTTCACATGTAAATATGATGAGGCGGTTAAAGATTTTTATAGCTTCACAGTCATAACGGCCCTCTGAGGGGAACCGCTTGTAAAATGTGGCCCATGACAAAAATGAGTTTGACACCCCTGTTGTAGAGAGTGCGTACAGGTAAGCGGACCTGAGCCACATCGTCTTAGGTACAAATCCTTCCTTACCTGACAGTATTTATTAGTGGCCAGTCCGTGCAGAATGTCGGGGATGGTGAGGTCGGCGTTGACCCGCGCGGCGTCCAGCTCCGACAGCCTGTGAGGACAGAGGGCTCGCTGGAAGGCCTCTGCGGAAATGCGTGCAGTGCGAACGCACGCACGCCTCAGCCGCAGGTACTCGCAGTTCCGGAACACGCCCACCGTGCTGTCGTTGAGCAGACCTGTGTTGGATATGTGCACTTTGTTCAATGGATAACGTAGAATTTTGCATATAGGGAAAATGCAATTAGAAAAATTTAAGTCTATTCCATTTTAGAGGAAAGTTAGATTCATCCACTGCAATTGGAACAGACTTTGACACGGGGATTTAAAAATGGATGTATTATAAAGGGACATCATTTCAAACTGGAAAAACTGTTACAAAAAACACAAATATAGAAATGTATCATGATTCAGTCACTATTTTTGTCTGTAAAATGGAAATGGGCAAAAAAAAATGCTAATCAATGGTTTTCAAACTAAATCCTGATGTTTGACAGATGATTTTCTCTCTTGATTAAACACAAAGACAATCAGTCCGGTTTCATGCAGAGGAGGACTTACTTGATGTCCCTTTTTCCTCCCTCAGGGATCTGTGGCTGCTACTGGCAGCCTTTAGAAGTACCCAATACTTTGAAATGAGGCTATGATAGGTACTCGTACTTTCTATTTACTGGTGAAAATCTTTAATTCGGACGATTTGGCCAGTTTCACCTTTCAAAAGGTCGACTGACCAATTACCAAAATAGTTACGGATTAATTTGATAATGGGTTTATTGTTGCACATCGCTTACACAATGCGAATGAGTACTTTCTCCACATCGGGAGATGTAGTGCGCTTGCTTGCTTACTTTACTTACCCTCGGTTGCCATTTTAGCCAACAGCTGGTCTGCGAGCTCTTGGGGGAAGAGCACAGCTTCCCTGAAGCACAGGGACCCGTCAGCGCGCTTCACGCACAAGCACTCCAGGTTCTGGCTGACGAAGGTGAGGCACAGGTCGGTCAGGGCTGCCGGGGACGACTCGTCCTGCGGACCACACAGCAACACTACGTTCAAACACAGAAATCACTCAAACCCGGAGCCGGATGAGAGAGAAAGCGAAAACGTATACCATGTCAAGGAAGCTGGAGGCCATCGTTGAGAAGCTACTTCTCCTTATGCGACGGGCAAAGTTTCACCCTCACCGGCTGTAAAGCGGCTCCAGCCTGGCCGGTTCTTTTCGCCCGACGCCGGGCTGACTGCTGGAGGTAAACGACCGGCGAAGCTACCTGGGCTAACTAGCTAGCTCACTTGCGTTCGCCTCCGCTCACCCTCGGAGCCACAGCGTCGACGGCTGTCCACTTTGCTGCAAGTCATTTTGGAGGATTGTTTCACAATCGGTACTTAACGAATAGAAGCAGGGTCGGACCCGCTCTATCAGGTTAAGCGAGAAAGTAGGTCTATTTTTGACGTAACAAGTCACAGACATGAACAGAAGACTAGATGTGGTAGCGGGCTGCAGCAGCTCGGCTAAGCCGCGTGCTTCCTTAGCGGCCACGTTGGTCGGGTCAATTTTCCGCTTTCAAAGGCAAAGAAGTCATTGGAAATGAGACATAATTTGCACATTTCTCAACCAATTTTCGTTAGATACGCTTTTTAGTTTACAGGAAAAAATGTCTGATGCCAACACAGAACACTTGGGGAAAAACACAAAATATTTTTACTTGTAAATAGTTATTCCTAGTTGCGTTTTGGTGATTGTGGAGCGTTCTGTGCCATCGTATGCAGCAGAATGTGCCTGCAACCATGTCATTTTGGTTTTTGTACCATACACACATGGAATGCGCTGACAGTTTTGCCCCCACCCGTTGAAGTGTAGTCATGCATGAAAGTCGAGGGGGCGCGTCTTGTCTACAAAAGTTCATTATCTCGTCACAATAAAAGGTCGCAACTCAATAAATACATCGGAGGCGATGAGACTGGATTACGGAAGCCGTGGTGAGGGACCGCTATGAACCAAATAGTGATGCAAAACCTAAAATAACTTAAGAAATAGAAGACAAATATTACGAAATAAATTATATCCGTAGTAAATACGTTCAGTTCAGTAAGTAACTGGGTGTTTTGGGAAGCGATTTCCTCTACCTTTTCTATATAAACAAGTAATATAACATGACAGGAACATATTACTCAAAATACTGTAAAAAAGAAAAAAAGCGGATCACTTTCATTTACAGAAAAGGAATAACGAGAGGCGGGTCTACGGCTGTCTAAGCGGTAAGCAAGGATATGGCTCTGTCGTCATTCATACAGGGTTAGCTAGTTTTATGAAAATTATTGTAAAATTAGCGTTTTTTTCAATGTAGACTTAGCAAGGCTTAACGTCCGTGGAAAAGTGGCTTCTAGAAGAGCTCTTTTGTTGACAAAAACCCAAGTATATATGTGTTTTAGGAACGAATCAACACTTTCGTTTACTGTCCTGAGCGTAAACAATAACACTGTCGCTTCTCGATTACGTCAATAACTTATTTCCGAGAGCTCCTGCAAAACATACGAAACAGTAACACTATAAAAATACGCAGTCAAACTTCATTTGTGTTGATAATATATTTATATTATGGGTATTCTTCCACGGAGACGTGTCTGCTAGAAATGAATCCAGTTAGTTGAGTAAAACGTATATAAAACACGTCAGCTAATATAGGATGCAGTGCGTCTCGCTGTCTACAGGGGGCAATGCAGTTTTCGAAGCAGTGTCACGACAGAGTCGACTGAAAGGAAGTCGAAGAATGAATGTCAAATTGTAGCACGATACGCTAATGTCGCCTCTAGTTAGCAATTTACTGTAAAAAAAAAAAAAATGTCGGGTCACCCCTTATTAAGCTTCGCGTTGTTAACTAAACACTTTATAAGTAATGCGCCACGTCTAACCCTTCACAGGAATAACGTGTTAAATAAGTTACAAGCATGTGGATATGCGAAAAAAGTAGGTGAGTAAAGCAAATTTTTTCAGTGCAAGTGTTCGTGTCTTTCCCTCGACGGCGACGTGTTTTCAACAGCAATGGCAATGTCCCTCCTTTAGTCGTCAAAAGCAAAGGAAAGGGGATGGTTAAAGACGAGCTGAAAGGACCAGAGGTGTGCAAAGATCCAGTCCGACTGACTTCTTATGCAGTGGGGACCAACATTTACAAACAGGGAGAAGACACCAAACTCAAACCCGTGGAGGAATATCCAGAGTGGTAAGCACCTTTCCATCTTCTTTTCATTATATCACACATTAATATTGCTGCGGTACTTGTAACGTGGCCAATGATAACAATATAGCTGCAAATAAAAGACGGCGGTTTTCATTGAAGGTGATTCCGCTGGCGAATGGTTACAACAATAAAAGTCATTTTGTCAGATGCATTCGGCTCCATTAAGATAACCAGAACGTTTTGATGGTTCTGCACTGTTCTTGTCCAGGGCCACAGAAGCCCACGCACGATAGGGTTTGCGAAGAGTAACAGCGTTGATCATATTTTTAACTTTATTATTGATCATTTTGAAGAATTAAGTGAACATGTGTTGTGAAAGTAATAATTCAATCACAGAGACGATTGATTTGTCACACTCGTCAATAACATGCATCATATTCTCACATTAGAGAAGAACAACGACTGATCAACACATCGATTCTCTGTGATGCATAACCAATTGATACATAACTAATTCATAACAATACAGTTAAAAATGATACCATCTTGCCGGGTTCAAGCTTCTCCTTACATTTCCTCCAATGGTTTTGTTGTCAAACTGCCGATCTGCTCTTCCCTTTTCATGGTGGTCAAGTGTCAACACTTTCTATGTAAAAACAGTAGAACAACTTACCTTTATTTTACTCAATTTTTTTTAACTTTGGAGCTGTGCCCTGTAAAGTAGCAGAAGACGTTGATGCCAACAAGCAATAAAATCAATAATGATTCTGAATGTGCGTTCGGACATGTACTGGCGCCACTGTGCTACACTGGACCATTTTGAAACTGAAAATGTTAGATTGAGTGGAATATGTGCACTCTCAGTTAGGTTGCCGCCACATTGAACTTCTGGACACATACTCGTTTTTTTTTCTCTAAATATAAAATATCTACATTTTATATAAATATATCAAGATTAGACATTACATATCATTGGAATGAAATTACACCTTTCCTGCAACTGCAAAATAATATCAATTTCAATAGTGTACCTGTCATGGAGAATCTGCCTGTTCCATGTGATCAGATAAATCTTGGTGAAGCAGCATGTGGCTCACCACTCCAGGATATCTTTGAACGACGCGCTGAACAATTGTATGCTGGAATTTTAGACCTTGTACAGCGCAATAAACCACACAACACATATTTCCCCCCTTGCAATCTACAGTACAATTTGAGTTTTCTTCCATGTATTTCGTCTAAAATGAGGTTTTTCCCCGTTTCAGGCTCTTTCAGTTGAACCTGGATTCGGCGTACAAGCTTCACGAGCTGGAAGAGGAAAGCTGGGCGTACTGGAAGCGTCTCCGAAAGGAAAGCATTTGGCGTCACAACAAATTGCATAAAGGAAAGAAGTTCTAGAATCTAGACCGAACCGGACTGAAATCTACCTGGTTGTTTATAGCAAGTCTCACGTCAAGTCTCGCATTTAATAACTAATGTACATGTGTTCATATTTGGTTTTCTAATGTCCATCCCCCCTCATTAAAAAAAAAAAGAAAATTTGTTTTGGTCTCTATTTTCTTGGTTAAATTAATCAGCATCATGTGATGATATAAGTTTCATTTTGTCCAAGTAGCCCCATATATGTTTGTATTTTTAATGTTTTAACATCAGGCGGCACGGTGGATCAGCTGGTAATGCGATGGCCTCACAGTTCCGAGGTCCCGGATTCAATCCTGGACCCACCTGTGTGGAGTTTGCATGTTCTCCCCGTGCCTACGTGGGTTTTCTCCGGGCACTCCGGTTTCCTACCACATCCCAAAAACATGCAACATTAATTGGACACTCTAAATTGCCCCAAGGTGTGATTGTGAGTGCGGCTGTTTGTCTAAATGTGCCCTGCGATTGGCTGGCGACCAGTTCAGGGTGTACCCCACCTCCTGCCCGTTGACAGCTGGGACCCTCGTGAGGATAAGTGGCAAAGAAAATGGATGGATGGATGGATGCACACTTACTGGTAGCTAAATGCTAACAGAGGAACTTTCACGATGGTTGGGATCATAGACCAGAATTCGATAATTTGCTCCACCATCACTGCTTCTGTGGTGTTGTCCCAAGGTTTGCTATGATATGCTGTGATGTATATTTATTGCTCTCTTCATTTTCTCCCTTGCCCCAAAACAAGAAGACAGCAACATTATGTTGAATTTTCCATTTTTTTTTTAAACAAAATATTGGTTACTCTTGTTATATCTTAAAAGGATATCTATATTTTTTTGTGTGGGAGGTTTTTATTAATGGAATTTTCATTAACATTTGAAGTCACTCTAGTGGCAAACAAAATATGTCAAAGCAGAAGAAAAAAAAAGTGTGTTTTACTGGGAAACAAGTGATGTGGGAGGGGGAAGGAAAAAAAAAAAGAAAAAGTGTCCATGACCCAGCAGAGACCAGCTCTGACTGAGGAAACGGGACAATTCATTAAATACACAGGCAGTCCACTGGCATCCAAGACAAGAGTTGTGTCCAGGGAATTATGAAGAGAATAAGGATAATTAATTCAAAGGGGACTTTGCCAAATCAACTTTTTTTCTAGTACTGAAATGGATGAAATGTTTTTCTCCCGAGAAGAATTAGAATTTTGCGACCTCATCTACATGGCGTCCCTTCCCTTTCCGGTCAACGAACACGGTCTTTTAAAGTGGCTCTTCTACACCGAGACAACCAATCAGAGGAAAACACGGAATCTTAGCCAAATATGGACAAAGCAGATACAAAACTGGGTCAAACAGAAGTAGCTGCCATGGGGGCCTTTTTTGGACACTCATAATAAAACCAAAAGAGATTGATACACTCAAAATAATTTTGCAATTTGATATTGTTTTCCTTTTCACTTATTTTTTTAATTAATTTTTTACTCTTGTTTTTATTGTTAATTATATCATTTATACATATGAACTTGTGCTGTATATATTTTCCAATTCTTCCCTTGTATTTGTAATTATTAATCCCTTTATTTTTAATGACTAATTTTTACATTAAATGGACTTTTAAAAGATATTTCTGTATATAAATTCATTTACATCGATAATTTTCATGTATTCATTTTAAAATATTACAGTATACATTACTTGTGATTAGGTAACATTTTTAAATAGTCCTTTTTAATTGTTTTATTCATTTATTTTTGTCTTTTTTTCAGTTTTCCAATATTTTTATTTCAATTGTATTTGTTTATCAGGGCAAATTTCATATTTGCAATTTAATATTTTTTATTTACGTTGTTATATCTTTATTTTAAATTACTTAGTTAAATTAATTATGATTTAAAAGAATAATCATATTTATTAATTTATCCATCATTAAAGTATTTTATAATGTTTTTATTTTTATTTACTAATGTATTTTGTAATTCTTTCTATTTTTGTTAAAATACTACTAATAATAATCTTAATTTTAAGAATGATGTCACTGACCAAATTCTTGATGGTTTCTGTCGTACACATTGCGGTGGTCTCCCGCCGTGCGCTTCGAGGTCCACTTGCCTTAGTTTTGCTTTGAATGTCACGAGATTGTGCGCGGGTAGCTAATGAAGCTTCCGGTGCGTGCGCAGCTATCTCTGCCATCCGTCACACTCGGGCATGCCTCCGTCCTCGCGGTCGCGCAAGAAGGTCCCGGACCCGGTTTCCGGGGGGCTGCGGCGGGATGAGCCGGGCCTGCTGGCGGGCGACTGGTCCCGGCCGAGGCCAGGGAGCGGGGAGGGGGCGGGAGAGGTCATGTGCTGCTCAGGGGAGCTGCGTTCGGATTTGACCTGCACGCCGAGGCAGGGGGGATGCCTCAAGGTGGAGGGGAAAGTCGGAGAGGGGAAAGGGCAGACCCCGGTGGACATCCTGAAAAGGAGTTGCTTGGTTATTCTTGCAACACGCAATAGAAATTCAGCATAAAAAAAGACTTGGAAAAATATAACTGAATAATGTATTTAGCAGAGTTTCCATATTCTCCCCATGCCTGCGTGGGTTTTCTCCAGGCTCTCCGGTTTCCTCCCACATCCCAAAAACATGCAACATTAATTGGACACACTAAATTGGCCGTAGGTATGATTGTGAGTGCGACTGTTTGTCTCCATGAGCCATGCGATTGGCTGGCGACCAGTTCAGGGTGTACCCCGCCTCCTGCCCGTTGACAGCTGGGATAGGCTCCAGCACTCCCTGCGACCCTCATGAGGATGAGCGGCGAAGAAAATGGATGGATGGATCACAAAAATGAACACTGACGATGTAAAATGAAACTTTAAGATTTACACAGATTCATAATACACACACACACATGTAAACTGTACATGGGATGTTATGGAAAATAATATATTATTTGGAGTAATTTTTAGACTATTGGTGAAATATTTCATTACATAACTCTTAAGTATTTTTGCGACATAATTTCTTTTCTGTATCAACAAAGATGATATTAAAAAGAAAAGATGTAGCTTGGTGTGGGAACACAGTAGAAGGGGAGTTAAATAATATTAGCAAAAGCTCTCAGTACAATGCAGTTCATGGTTGTAATAACACGATAATAAAGATGTAGTTGTATTAATACCTTCTCAAACTTATTGTCTTTGTTCAGGCGAGGTTTGGCTTTATTCGAGTATGTGTTTATGAAACGTAGTGAATGTACCGCAACTGTATTGCATGATACTGCATCCTTACCCTTGATTGATGTGCGCTCCGTGGAGCTGCTGTGCGGTCTGCACTGATTGCCAGGAGTTTACGGCTCCTCGCTGCAGACTCATAGAGTGATAGAAACCCGGTTGACTGTACTCTTGACAAGGGAAAATATTTAAGAATATATATATATACAAGTTGTACTGTCCATAATGAAATACTAAGAGGGGTAAATAAAGTGTCAGGTACCAGACGCTCCGGTGGAGGCGAGGCCGTAACCGGCCAGAGCGTGGCCAAGCAGCCCAGCCTTGCTCAGGCCCGTCTGGTACAAGACCCCCCTGCTGACGGCGGGGTTCCGGCCGGCGCGTGAGCTCTGACTGGCCGCGTCTCCCTGCGGGGTAAGAGGGGACGCACGAGGCGAGGCCTTGGGGTCGAGCCCTCGGCTCACGTGGGAGAAGACGGAGTAGCCGATACCTGCGGAGGGGAAGTGAAAAAGATGATGTGGGCAACTGCGATACCTTCACACTTCTTCTTTCTCTTGCACCTTTGCGTGACTGTGGAAAGTAACGCAGCAATTTATTTAAAATAAAAAAATGAAAAAAATAAAGTCCAAAATTTGAATTCAAGGTCATTTTTGAATGGTTATCTTTGATACAAGACAAAAGACTGTAAAACACATTATACAGTGGTACATTGAGTTATGAAATTAGTTAACACTGACGCACAATTCATTCCAGCCTTCCCTCCACCCCAAAAAAACCCTCTAGAATAATAAATGTGATAAATACATATTTTTCTCAGAAAAAATTTCACAACGGTGATTAAGTAGCCGACTGTAAAATTAGTCGTTTTTTGCAGAGCATAAAGAATATGGGCTTGTGAGTATTGTTAATGCCTTTTTGTATTGAAATATCCATTGGTTTAGGTCAAGGGTGTCCAAAATATGGCCCAGGGGCCATTTGCGACCTGCCGTGCAATTTTCTGTGGCCCACAGGATATTCTAAAAATTACATTTGACATGGGCTGCAGTGTTAATTTTAAAAACGGGTGGAGGTGAGTAGCATGAGAATTGAGGGTTAATTCCACTCCAGTCTCTAAGAGAATTCAGTTTTAGAAGTAAATGGAGTGTCCTGTACTTTGCCCCCGATTCAAGGTCCAAATCATGAACTTGTCACATAAACGATGCTCAAGTACCGGCTTTGAAAATGGCCATCTTGCTGAGGTTTTGGTTCTGAATGTGTAAATGGGATTCAGCCGCTGTCACAGTGGAGTTACTTTTGATGACATCACAAAGACTGGCAGGTGTGACAACAAGTGCAGACAGAAACCAAAGCTGGCTACAGCGGTGAAAAAGTCCAGTTTCGTAAAATACACTCCTCCACGCGCAGGCCGCACACACTTCCTGTGAGGGGACAGACAGCTGCATGCACGCTCCAGTATTTGCAAGACTACGGGGGGAACTTGTGTGTGGATATACCGAATTGGCAACCTGACCGCAGACTTGGTGCCAATCTTGATTCGAATGGACCCACGGGAATGTTTCTCATGTACCTGAGTGATGAGGCAAGAAGGAGGCGTGAGCTGCTGGCGGGCCCGGGCTGGCGCATTTAAAGGCCGGGGGCCTGTGGGGGGCCACGCCGGGTCCGGACGCGACGGGGAAGCCGCTCTCCGACGCCAGGAACTGGGCTTCCGGGGAGCGCGGGGGCGGAGCCTGGAGAGTCACATGACCATACACGCTCACCGGTCACTTCGTTGGAAACAGCACTCGCTTTTATTTTGGAGGGAAAGGGACTGAGCCCTCCCGCAAAAAGCCCTAGAACTAACTGACAGCCCTTTACCAAAATGTTTATCACCAATAATCTAGTCATAGTTCAAACAGTGAATATACTTTCAAACCTTCCTAACATTTTAAAGCTTTTTCCACATTTATTTATAACACTTTCAGACTGTATTGGATGATTTCAAGCCAGGAGAAAATTTACCCAATAACTTTGCACCGTACCGGTGTTTCCAGGCCACAGAAATATTGCTACATCGGATTTCACAAACGACCCGTTCCCCTAACTAGTCCATCAAATCGAGGTACTACGATACATACACACACGGTCAAGACTCTCCGTAACTCCCACACACAACCCAGGCAAAACATATCTCCGCCCCGGCATACAAATATCTGAACCCTCTCGGTCGAGATGTATTACATCAACCGAAGTGGGGAGAGTAGCTCAATTTTGTACTCATGTAAGGGTACTGCTCCTTTAGAACAAAGGTGTCAAACTCAAGGCCCGGGGCCAGATCTGGCCTGCCCCATGATATTATGTGGCCCGTGGTGGCAAATGAACTTCCACGATTTTTGTGACAATCTGTTCTAAATTTCTTAGTCATATATCATAAATGATTACATTTAGATGTCATTAGCATTTTTTGTGTAAACAAACACAAACAATTATTGGAAAACACATTGGCATTGCATTCTGATTCCAAAACTATTTCAGAAATTTTGCGTGTAAGTTAGAGGCGATTAAAGATTTCTACGGTTTCACAGTTATGACGGCCCTCTGAAGGAAACCGGAACTACAAAAACGAATTTGACACCTCTACTTTAGAATAATTTGACTCATGTAAAAGTAAAAAGGAGCCACCCAAATAGTTGGAGTAACAGTAAGAAAGTACTCAATGATGAAACATACTTCCTTGACACCAACGACGATGTTCTTATTCCCCAGTACTTTTTCCTCTTTTAACTTTTCAGAACGCTTGTACTGAGAAGCCTCAGGTGTGTAAAACATTAAAAAGAGCTTTATTATTATTATTTTTTGATAGGATAAGGAGTAAAAAGTACGGACATCTGTTTTCAAATGGAGGCAGTAAAAGTGAAAAAACGACCTCAAGTACAGATACCAGAAAAAGTATTTGAATTTCATTGTGCGAGTGTGTGTGTGTGTGTGTGTACTGACATAAAGACGCTGGCGGCCCGCCGACAGGTCCACGCCGTCGCCATATTGATATTTTTGGCCGGTCACCTGCATGCTCTCCTCGCCTTCGAGCTCCGAGGCTTCCAGATCGAGGCCTTTCCTCCTCAGAGTCTGACATCAAATCCCAAAATAAGAACAAAGGGGGCAGGAACGGAAAACAATAAACAAAATGGATCTAAAGTTGGCGGATTTCTCGTACTTCCAGTATGTCGGTGTTGGTGCGGCTCTCGTGCGGCTCGCTGTACTCGGTGTACTTGAGCAGCACTTTGTCCATGTCGGTGCTGGCGTACTGGAAGAGGCGGTTGGTGCTGTTGAAGATGATGAGCGCGATCTCGCAGTCGCACAGCACGCTCAGCTCGTACGCCTTTTTCATCAGGCCGAATTTGCGTTTGGTGAACGTCACCTGCGGGGCAAATATATTCAGTGTATAAATAAAAATCTCACCGCATACTACATACATACAAAAATGTCACAACAGTTCATACACAAGTGAATTGGACCATCCGCCATCAAAAGCATTTAATTTTTACGCATCCCATGATACATCGCTGACACAGCTACAGTAGATCCATCCATCCATCCATCCATTTTCTTTGCCGCTTATCCTCACGAGCGTCACGGGGAGTGCTGGAGCCTATCCCAGCTGTCAACGGGCAGGAGGCGGAGTACACCCTGAATTGGTTGCCAGCCAATCGCAGGGCACATAGAGAGAGAAGACGGTTGCACTCACAATCACACCTAGGAGCAATTTTGAGTGTCCAATTAATGTTGCATGTTTTGGGGATGTGGAAGGAAACGGAATGCCTGGAGAAAACCCACGCAGGCACATGAACATGCAAACTCCACAGAGGGGAGTTCGGGATTGTACCTGGCATCTCAGAACTGTGAGGCCAGCACTTGACCAGCTGCGCCACCGTGATGCCAATACAGATCTAGATCTCAGGTGTCAAACTCAAGGCCCGTGGGCCAGATCTGGCCCGCCACATAATTTTATGTGGACAGCAAGGCCAAATCTAGTGTCAATTTCCATGATTATCAAAAATCTGTACCAATATCATAAATGATAAAGTTGAGATATTACAAGCATTTTTGTGTTACCAAATGTGAATAGTTCAAAAACATATTACCCTCGAGTTCTGATTCCAAAACTAGTTTATAGATTGATGATGTAAATATGATGAGATGATTAAATATTTTTGTGCCACAGACATAACGGCCCTCTGAGGTAAACCGGAACGACAATGTGGCCTGTGAGAAAAATGAGATTGACACCCCTGCAGTAGATGAAGAACTATACTATATTGGTCCGATTTTACACAGCTTGTCTGGTGACTCTCACATCACACTAAAGTGGGCGGGAACCACTGCTGGAGTCAAAGTATAAATACACGATTTGTGGTGAGCTCACCTGCCGGTTCCTCTGGTCCAGAATGCGAGAAATCTGTATTTTCTTTCTTCCCATCGCTTCTGTGGTTCAGCTGTACGAAAACAGATTAGCATGTGAGAGGAGCAGAAGCCCCCCCCCCAAAAAAAAAACCAAAGTGCGTTTAAAAAAAAAAGGTTGTCTTACATCCACATATATTTTCATTTTCAGTCATAGCACTTGCAACATCAATGTTTTTCTTCAATTTTAAAAGTTACAATTTTTGGGGGGAAAAAATTCCAATGTCATTGATCTCTGTTTTTTTCCAACATGCTTATCAGGGATGCTGTCATTGTCGCTTATCCTCACAAGGGTCACGGATGTCCCATTTGAAGGTAAATACCATCTGTGATATAATGCTACTTCTAACTAGCCTGTCAATGTGATTTTCAATTGACCGTTAGCATTAAGCTGGTGATATTTAAAACGACTAGTGTCTTATATTTAAATATACACGTTTAACACTTTTTGTTACATATTTAATTCATCAGTTAACTACCCCCCGGGTGTCATTAAACAGTTCCAAACATGTCCGAAGAGGCCAGATTGTTTAATACAAAACTGAGTTAATAATGTTCCATTTGGCAAGATTTTAGAACCTTTGGAGTTGGGTTTTTTTGTGTGTGTGTCTCATTGTGACATTTAAAATGTCAGAAAATTAATAAAACCTGTGTTTTTCACCCAATCGTATCCATCCACTTTCTGTTCTGCAATTTTTATATTGGAGTGGATTTTGAGAATATATATATATATTTATATGAAGGATCACGTGATCGGATTGGAACATGCCTCACGAAATTAAATACAGAACAATGATTCAATTGTGAAATTCATGTGTATCATTCAATCTGGTGAACATAGTTGGTATAAATAAACTTTCATGTTGATCTTTCGGGGCAATTGGACAGATGAGAGCCCTATCAAGTCTGCCTAGCGACAAGTGACCCAGCAAACAGTTTGCCGTGGGAAGAAAAGAAAAATCGTAGCTATTTTATTGATGTATGTTGCTGCCTTTGTTGTAAAGAGAATTAAAACCACTTGTGATGGAATCATAGTTTTTTTAATTGTTGTTGTTGGCTATTCTGTTTTTTTTTTTTTTTTAATCAACTATGTCAGATGTTTTTGTTGTTGCCTCACACATTGGAAGGTCAATAGTGGAGATGTCTGCGTGCTGATAAGTCCGATACATCTCTGCTGAGGTTTTCTAGCCACTGGAAAAACAAAATGGCTGTGACTTGGACTAATGGACGTCAGTGTGCACGCCACAATCCATCCATGTCATCACACGCGCTGCCCCAGTTCAGTTCTCATCAGGGCTTCTCAAGACCATGCATGAGAGAAGAGTGGGCGGCTCGTACAGGTTCACAACTTGCCTCCCAAACACTGTTTTCCTTCAACTGTTAGCTTCTCGCCATTGGCCAGACGACCTCCCCCCCCCCCCCTCCCAAAAAAAAAATGTCATCTGTTCAATATTTTTAAACAGGTCTCTCGGGGACGAGCAGTGCGGTGGGGCACTGATGCCCGCCCGACCCGGCCCCGTAAGCCAGACGGCGTGGGTGTCAGACTGCGTGGACTTCAGGGGCCACGCTAACTTTAGACTGCATCGCCTCATGGGGTTAAAAATATACCATGCTCTTTCCAAGAGGACTTGAGATGCTTTCACTGAATTAACAGCCTTTCCCATCAAAAATCTACATACAGTGAAGAAAATAAGTATTTGAACACCCTGCTATATTGCAAGTTCCCCCACTTAGAAGTCATGGAGGAGTCTGAAATTTTCATCGTAGGTGCATGTCCACCGCGAGAGAGATCATCTAAAAAGAAAAATCCAGAAATCACTATGTATGATTTTTTTTAATGATTTATTTCTGTGCTACAGCTGCAGATAAGTATTTGAACACCTGTCTATCAGCTAGAATTCTGACCCTCAAAGACCTGTTAGTCGGCCTTTAAAAGTCCACCACCACTCCATGTATTATCTTGAATCAGATGCACCTGCGTGAGGTCGTTATCTGCATAAAGACACTTGTCCACCCCATACAATCAGTAAGACTCAAACATGGAACATGGCCAAGACCAAAGAGCTGTCCAAAGACACCAGAGACAAAATTGTACAAGTCCACACTGTAGAATGTTCCGCCGTTATATCCCTGCTCACCTATTACAGATTCCCTGCATTGCGCATCCCCCCCCCCCCCACATAAAAGATTAATAGCAGGGTAAGTTCATACCGATAGAAAATATGTATTAAACAAAAATCTATACATGGTCACTACTTTGCTGATTTCAACTATTGCAGTTGTGGTCCGGAACTTAACCTCCGCAATAGACGAGGATTCCAGTACGATGAACTTTATAATGCTCGTAGAAAAGTATGTACATCGGGATCATACACAAAAGTCAATTAGAAGAACATTCTGGAATGCATTGTCAGTGAACACAAACAACTGTGGGGAAATTAGGAAAGTGCGGTTGATTCAGTCTTAACAAGTTTGGAATCTCAAGCAAGGAAATACGAGGACTCCTCGGTCTACGACTGAGATCCGTTCCCACAGAAGCGACTTAACTCGGACTTCGACTTAAGTCGGATTCCACCATTAAAGTCAGAATTGACATCAAAATACTTTGTATAAAAAAAAAATACATTGAAATAAATGAGATGATGCACTTAGCATTACTGCTGAGAGGTGGATGGCGAAGAAGAAGGGGAGGCTATTGCGAAGGAACCTGGTCCTCAATCCTCTCCATCTCGACAAGTACCAAAGAGCCTTGTTTTGTGATCATTGTATCCAACACAGGAACAGAACCCTTCACATGCGCTAAAATACATGCTTTGTCTTTAATAATCGTCACCACGGTCGACCGACTGAAGCCTTGGTGGTGTTGCTCTCTCCCCAATCTTTTCATGATCTTGAGGTTCGTTTCCATGGTAATGGATTTTCTTTTGGCTGCAGAATAATTGATAAAAGACAGTTTTCTTCTTTGGGGCGATAATGTCGAGAAAGGAGGGTAAAAAATGTGAAGATACTCTCGGCGCACAAACACAGACAAGCATTAGCCAGACAAAATGGCGGACGTAAAGTCAAAAGGTCTTAGGTCGAGACCGGCTTAACCCAAAGACTCCCTGTAATATATTTTCCACATATGTAGTTGTATTTCGATCTCTGCTAGATGCGTTCCTTTAAGAGGCGGGGCCTAGTGGGGCGGCGTGTGCGGTGAGGAACTGGGCATGAACCGTGGCAGACAGCAGCTTCAGCGTGAGTGTGGCTGCTCTGTTTTAGCATTTGAATGTTGTCCTGTCATTCAATCAAATTAAATCGATTGTGGGTCGCGTTTCCCACATGCGAGGACGTTAAAGTAAGTACACTGTAAAAAACAAAACAAAACAACAACAAAAAATAGATGAATCATGATATAGCAGGGATAGAGCGTATATTTATATAATATACTAGTACATAGCACATTAGTATATAGTATGATATTAGTGATTGGAAAAGCCATAAAAAATAAAGCAAAAGCAGGATGTGTTCATCTTTGAAAGTCTACAATTCTTTGCTGATCCAAACTCAGATTGTTACACCTTGGCGGATGTCCACTCCAACGAGTACCACTCTTGTGAACTCCTGAACTGTCCGTCTAGTCCGGAGGATTTTCCACTGGTTTCCCCCACCCCGCCCCCCCTCAATAATGCACATGTATTTCCATATTTAGTGTCATGTCCACCATACCGACGATGGCTCGGAGGATACGACGGTAGCTTTTCCCACGACCCCTGAAGTGTGCCGCGTACGCAGGCATCTTGGGCATTTTGGGGAGGAAATGCCCACCACGTTACCATATAAAGGGCCAAGATAATCATAATCATCATCTTTTTTTTTTTTTTTTTTTTTTTGCAATGAAAACCATAGAACTGGAAATTGAATTGAAGAATGGCTGCTCAGGATAATTTGAGCAATACAGTACAATTCATGTAGATGCTGACTTATTGCAAATACTTTTGCAAAATGGCTCACGACTCGTGAGGAAAAGGCCAGAGAAGCTCGCCAACAAATTCTATTCAGATCTCCAGTCATTATGCGGCTGCCAGGCGTCTTCAAATGTTGATTAGTTTTACTTGATCTTGATTACTAAATTTAATTTAAGCACGGTTACTTGTAAACTAGGAAGCGGAACACAATCCGTGTCCCGGTTTTTAGGTTCCCCATTTGAGCCCCAGTGGATGTTATTGCTCCGGCCGTAAATTGTATCCATGAATGGCGGCGGAAACAAGCGCAGTTGGATTAGGAGTTCATTATGAGTTATTTCAGAAGGAGAGATTTTTGTGTGTGTGTTTTATAGCGTACTGACTGGGTGGGGTTGCGTACGGGCTGAATATTTCAGGCAAACTCAAGGAAGTACGATGAATGATGTCGAGAAACTCAGTTGGACAGGGGGGACGTGGCAATAAATGAACATCCATCCATTTTATTAGCCGCTTATCCTCACGAGGGTCGCGGGGAGTGCCGGAGCCTATCCCAGCTGTCAACGGGCAGGAGGCGGGGTACACCCGGAACTGGTTGCCAGCCAACCGCAGGGCACATCAGGACAAAGAATCACACCTCGGGGCAATTTAGGATGTCCAATTAATGTTGCATGCTTTTGGGATGTGGGAGGAAACTGGAGTGGCCGGAGAAAACCCACGCAGGCACGGGGAGAACATGGAAACTCCGGGATCGAACACGGGACCTCAGAACTGTGAGGCCAACGCTTTACCTGCTGCTCCACCGTGCCGCCTATGAATGAGCAGTAATAGATATTTATGTGATGCAAAGATGGCCATATTGTTTTGAGCTGCCGTGAGTAGATGTACACAAACAGCTATTTTAAACATATGTACTGCACTTATTCTTTACATTTTTCATTTTTATCATAATTAATTTTTTTAGGATATCATTTTTTTACAGAATTTATATGCACTTGTATTATATATACTGTACTGTAAATAGTGTTCTAGAATTCATGACTCATTTTTTTGAACATGGTCATTTTCTCATGTGATTTGAATGTTATTTCCAAATATGCTTAACAAGTTACAAATTCAATTCTTTATAGATATAAACATATTGTGATGAGCAATATGGTATATGCCTAAATAGTTTTGATTTTGTAAGATTTTGTGTTAGTAAATCTTTATAGTGGATATAAAAAGTGTTGAAATGTGAATATAAAAATGAAACCAAGATGCAGTAGATCATTCCAAAACCTTTCCCACCACTAATGTGTCAATCTGTACAATTTAACCCCCAAAAAATCTCTTAAGGGGAAAAATAAAAAATGTAAAATAACTGGTTTGCATAACTGTACACACCCTCAAAATAAAATTTGGCTTACATTACAGCACTCACTTTATTGGTAAAAAGCTATCAGTGTGGCACATGTTTATGCGCCCACCCTTTTCCCACCCATCTTTGCAAAAAAGATGAGGGTATCAACCCATTCATTATCCAACCCGCTTATCCTCACAAGGGTCACGGAAGAATCGTGAGCCTATCCCAGATAGCTTTGGGCGAAAGGCGGACTACAGTCTGAACTGGTCATCAGTCAGTTGCAGGGCAGACATCAACGCCATCACTGAGCGGAAATCGATCCCACGCTGCCCACACCAAAGGCAGGTGTGTGTACCACTACGCCATCAGTGACTTTTTCCCCTGAGTACAAACACGTACTGTAAATACTACAATGTACGATATATTGTGGGCGTTTGCCCCAAACCTGCACAAATTTGGTAAATGTAAATTCACACTATTGGTCAGTCCCCATGTGGATGTGTCATTTATTCGCGTTATTGACTAATAAAAAGTCTTGAAAAATGGATTGCTCTTTGATGATGCAATGTCAATGCTCAGAAAACATGCGTTTTTTTTTTTTTTTGGCAGTCTTTATTTCTTTGGGTGTTTTGGAGATGCAAGGTTCCCACCCGACATCAGTAAATGAATGTTTCAGTTACTGTGAAGACAAAGCAAAAATAATAATAAAAAATAAGAATATTCCTGTTGGTTCCTATTTAACATCCTTTGGTCCCCTCAAGAGCCCTCCATAGAAGTATTTTTTGTATTTATTATTTATAAAATACCAATAATATTTACACATATATATATATATATATATATATATACACACATACATACACTCTACATTTTTGTATTATATGTAATCTATATAAAATAATTATTTTTCTCCGTGTACAGTTTCCAACTTTTAAAATTTTAGAAGCAAATGGTGTCATATTGACTGATGACCAAATTGTAAGTGAGGACAATTAAAGGCGCTTATGCGCAGACTTTGGCACTTTATTAGGTACACCTGCACGACTACATTGAACCTTTATATAAATAATAAGTTTTTGAATGCGGTGCTTTTCTCCATCGCTACATATGACAAGTTTGATAAACCCAATCCGAACCCTATGATAAAAGCAGTCGTAAAGATAGAAACATTTGCTGGATTTGTTGACCGTTACACAAGGGGGGGGGGGGGGGTCAGGCAGTTCAACAATGGGGTCTTCGCCAAGTGCAGTAATGTGCAGCAAATATTTGTCTAATTTTAACAGGAGATAATTGAATTGCGTCGATATTTTAGATGGAGTCAGCATAGCAACAGACCTGAATCGATCTATCTCTGTTTCCATCTGGGCACGACGCAATTTCCACAGCAAACAACGGTACGCCGTACTTCCAAATAAGTTTTAAAAAAAGATTTCCCCGCACAATTTACCCCGTTGAACCGCTGACTTTGGTGTAAGAATAGCCCGGGGTTGCCGAGCATCTCTTTTTATTAATAAAGGGCTCGGCTTCTTGCACGGCAACACAACAAGTGATTTGGACACGGAAAGTAAATGTGCAGCAATCTCACCTGACTCTGCTCACACTCGTCGAAGGCACTTGCACATCAATGGACGCGCGGGAGGCGTCCGACCCAATAGGAAGAAGTTTGCGTCTGTGTCAGCGGAGATTACAACCTGATGTAGAAGAAGAGCGCTGCCCTCACACAGCTGGCTGCCTCACCCCGCCCCCCCCCACCTCCTCCTCTTCTTCTTGTCACCATGCACACAGGCCAATCCAAGACATGAACTTCCATTTCTACATTTTTTGCATAAATGGACCACATAGCAGTGACACATATTGAAGAAGGGGAAAAAAAGGTGAAATGGTTTGTAAAAATGTTGCATACACATGATATGAATATATATTTATGAATGTATACCAGGGCTTGACTTTAAAGGCCACCGACTGGCCAAATGTGGATGCATTTAGGTGGGTAACACCGCCTCTGGTGTTACCCACTTTGGTGGGTTCAGTTTTATGTGTACATTTTAAGAGACTCAGTCCGTGTGGCGGTTTAGGTTCAGAATTTTATATATGTGGTGAGTCTTGCAACATTTACAGTACCTAGTTGGGTTTTGGGTTTACACAGGGGTAATTTACATTTAAAAGGGTTGTAAATATAGGTCTTGATTCTAGCTAGACTATATTACACCTAAGAATCCAAGAACAAAATTGTGACTAGTGAAAATGCTGAGTGGCTACCAACTCTGGGAAACCACTAGACATAGTTCCTGGTGGGCAAAAAAGTTAATGTCAAGCCCTCATACACACACATTACATAGGTTTTATATTTTTAATGAATGCAAAAATAGATGCTAATTATATTATGTCATGTCATTATCCAAGCTGCTTATCCTCACAAGGGTTGCGAGAAAGCTGGAGGCTAACCCAGCTGGCTTCGGGCAAAATGTGGACTTACACCCTGATCTGGTCCCCAATTACTCGCAGGGCAGATATCAACACCATCACTGAGCGGGAATCGATCCCACGCTGCCCGTACCAAAGGCAGGCGTGTACCACTACACTATCAGTGTCTCCTAAAGGTATGATTCATTCATAAATAATTATCCATTCATTTTCTTTGCCACTTATCCTCATGAGGGTCGTGGGAGTGCTGGAGCCTATCCCAGCTGTCAACGGGCAGGAGGCGGGGTACACCCTGAACTGGTCGCCAGCCAATCGCAGGGCACAAAAACACAAACAGCCGCACGTACAATCACACCCTAAGGGCAATTTAGAGTTTCCAATCAATATTACATGTTTTTGGGATGTGGGAGGAAACCGGAGTGCTTTAACAATTCCACACAGGCGGGGCTGGGGTCGAACCCAGGTGCTCAGAACTGTGAGGCTGACACTTTACCAGCTGATTCCACCGTGCTGCCCATCAATCAATCAATTATAATTCACTAATTGTTTGATAAAATAGACAAAAACTGTTTCTGTATGCTCATGCTTAGCCCACATGCCTCACAGCTCTGTGATTCTGGGTTTGGATCTCAGGTTGCCCCTTCCTGGATCCAGTTTGCATTTACTGGATTTTCTCCGAGTACTCTGGCCTCTTCCAATATTCCAAAAAACCTGCATTAGGTTCATTGAATCCAAAACTGTCCATCGGCATGAATGCGATTATGAATGGTTGTTTGTCAATATGTGCGCTGCAATTGGCAACCAGTCCAGGGTGTAACCTGGCTCTCGCCCAAAGTCAGCTAAAACACTCAACTGAAATAGCTCACAGTCATATATTCTTTATCTTCTGCAAAAAATGATTAATATAACCGAATCTTTGTATTTTAGAAATACCTGCTTTATACTTATTCCTGGTGGCAAGCTGCACACACCAGAAGACGCACGACATCAGTGGGTACTGAAGCATGAAATTATGATCCAAAATGCAAAAATTGTTCAATTCTCAATATGTTATTCGTGTTATCACTGTATGTTTTATATAGTACAACAAGGTACTATTATTATTAATAGATGTTACAAAAATGTTTTGGGTGTGTGGGGCGTTAACATACGATATATGGCATTTCCAAGAGTTCAAAAGGGGAAAGATGATTTTTGAAGATACAAGTCCTGGCCCCCACACCACATTTTTTAAATTCCATTTTTCTTAGTGTGGCCTTCAGTAGTACCGGTTTGGGCTTCCCCGCAGTAAGATATTAGCAAAGAGATGTTTCTGGCACCTGATGTCTTTGTTTCCCATAAAAAAAAAAAAAAAAAAAACAACATGAGTGACCGGCAAGAAAAATAAAACAAAAACACGCGAACATTCATACTGAACCAGAACTTCTCCACTGGTACTGAAACAGGATGTCGCCATGAAACTGCTGCGTCACTAATTAGATTGAGGTCTGCCATGTATTCCGATTCAATTTGACCCATTGCCGGTGACAGCCGTCACAGAGAAAATACGAAACAAAAGTAGGCAGGAAACGTATCCACGGACTTACTTGCGGGGAAACAGATTGACTATTTTGAGGACGTGACACAATGCGACACGCTAAAAATAAGAAACGTATGCAGTCGGACTGCGCGCTCTTTTAAGTTGGAGAAATGCACAAACATCATCCCCGGAGGTACCGAGCTCAAACGCTGATGCAATAGATAGCAACAGACGACCTCCAGGGGATTTTGCGCTGAACTTGTAGTGCGCTAGGGGACGTTGTCGTTCCTCGCGGAGGTGATCGTGTGTGCCATTAGCGCCTTCGTCTAAACACTGTGAGCGGCCACACGGGGATAAACAATACATGTCCTCACCCCAAACAAACTCCCTGCAGAAGTATGGGGGCATCTGTAAAGCTGGTATTGACTGTGGACTTGAAAAAGAATAATTTTTACATTGTTTGTAAGTTTCTTTCGGCTTGTCCCTTTCGGGGTCGCCACAGCGTGTCATCTCAGATGAACGCACATATGTTTGGCACAATTTTTACACCGGATGCCCTTCCTGACGCAACCCTTCTCAGGGAGTGGAGGCCCCAGTGGGATATGAACCCACAACCCCTGGTTTATCAAACCAGTGCTCTAACCACTGAGCTACAGGGCCTCAATTTTTACATTGTTTAAGGACTAAAATAGAGCCAGTGGTCCTGGAGCCGGTCCCCTCTGGCTGCATGGCGTGGGGGCTCCCCTCTTATGTCCTGTGGGTGTTTTGTCCGGGTTGGGTCCCCCTGATTGTTCCCTTGCCCCAATCGACCCTCCTTTGCCCAAAAACAGGGGAAACAGTCTTGCCTTTTTTGGGCAGGGACAAAATACATTGTGGGTTTAGGAGACTGGTGGGGGAGGGGGGGGGGGGTTATGTTCCTCTCCTGGTGATTTGGGGTTAGTGGCCGGGTATATAGGGCACTGTGGAGGGGGTTGCTTTGGTTCCTTGCGGTCCTCTGAGTGGCCGGTTTTCATTGCACTTCAGTGGGGCCAGTGGACCCCTGTGGATCCCTTGGTGTGTGAGGTGTCCAGTCTACCCGGGCCACTTTCGGGCAGACTGCTGGACCCGATCACGCCTCTTTATTGGGTGGGGGCAAATAACATACTGTAGCTATGCAAGCTTCTTGGCTATCCCCCTCTTTTACTCTGGTCCTGCAGATATTTATAGTTTACATAACCGCTTGCACCACTCTTCAGTTGTAGAGATGTGGTCCGCAACCCTGTCCTGTCTTATCCCTCAAAGGATGGAGCACTAATGACCCATACAACATCTGAATCCAATGTGCCATAGTGCTAGTTTTATAATGCTTTACTTTCCTCATCTTCTTTGTCTTTTGGTGTCTTTTCTGATATCCAGTTACTTTGTCACGTTCTCCTTTTTTCATTTTTTGTCACTTCTCTTTTAAAAACGTTATTCTGTTCTACTGAATTGCAATTCTGAAAAGGAACCGTCACAATACAAAGAAGCCACAGTGGCTGCTTTAAAAAAAAAAAAAAAATCCAGTGTGACAATAAGACTGTTACGGTTTAAAACGCATACAGATCTTCCTTTCGTATTGACCGAGCCAAAAAGTGTGAAATTCAACAACCAAGATAATTTCTTGGTTTGCATCCATTTCCGATAGAGTCGGGGAGTGACACCCACGAGATCTCGCCCTTTTGTTTCATCTGCATTCGCCGCCAAGTGGTCACGCCAAGATGGCTGGCCTTCTACACAAAGCATGTCACAGACCTGGGAAATGGTTGAAATTCACAATATGTCTCCTAAGAAAAAAAAAAAAAAAAGAATTGAAGCAAAAGCTTTTTAAGACCAATAGAAGGCGCTCGGAAGTCACCTTCCTGAAACTTCTCACTTCTGCTTTCACCAAATTAGAGCATGTGCCACAGTCTTTTTTTTTTTCCTGATTCGTGCTAACACTGAAACACTGCTTACTTTTGTCTTTGACACGATGCATGAATTGACAAAGACAAGTCCAAGGATGTCAACTTCAATGCATTTCTGTGACTCTTCCAGCATTTTTGGACCTGTGCTACAAAATGCCCATGACACCTGTGGAGAATTTTGCAGTGCATCTCCTCGTTAAAGGGGAAATCCACTGGTTTGCATGAACAATGTATCCAATAGTTCATGTAATATGTACTGTATTTTGACAATGTGACGTTAAATCCTCTCATTTAAGAGTGTTTTGAGAAGATTTTTTAATCGACAATTACGAATTTTCAGGGGCGCTGCCATTTTCCCGAGTCACATGACCTACGTGGGCGGATGTGACTTGTACCATGCCGCAACAAAGCCTCCATTACATGGGACGCCATCTATGCCCAGCACTGATTTCTCGGATATATCTTCATCTGACGAAGAAATAGTAGTTTCGGTTGATTGGGAAGACGGAGGAATACTTCCATACAGAGCGGCAGAGCCGTGAGCTTGCTCGGAAGGGGAGCTCCCTCCACCGAGTGGCGGAGCCGTGTCACATACGCCCACGTAGGCCATGTGACTCGCGAAAATGGCAGCGCCCCTGAAAATTCGTAATTGTCGATAAAAATCTCCTCAAAACACTCTTAAATGAGAGAGGATTTAACATCACATTGTCAAAATAGAATACATATGACATGACCTACTGGATACATTGTTAATGCAAACCACTGGAATTCCCCTTTAAGAGAACAGCATGGCGTGCAAAAAGTACAAAAACAGTGAACACCTTGGTGACCTGCAGTCAAAAGTTTAGTCACGGCCAAATTAATTTCTTCAGGAAGGGCTAATGCATTTTAGGTTAATTTTGAAATTTCACACAAAAACCCAATACAGTATATTAAACTTCTGGCAATGGTTGTTTAAAATAACGCACAATAAGCACGTTTTTGGGTTCCAAATAAATTCTGTCAGTGCTTCCATATTTTTCACCAGGATTTAATTACGGGCTTTCGCTCACCGTGTTTGTGTTCCAAAAAGAAGAAAAAAATCCATTGTTGTTGGGAAGTTCGCAATGTGCGGATTGGACGCGCATCACGTGGCTGGAGGGGGGGGGGCGTTCACGTACCGTCGGAAACGAGACACTTATCATCGAAGCGCTAACCCTCTACTTCACCCACAGACAACTTTTTAAACTTTAAAATCTGATAAGGAGAAGATGACACATTCTTACAGTCAGCGGTCCGTCGTCGTTTTGTCTCTACTGGGGATTCTGTCGGCCATTATGTCGGTTTTATCGGTCATTCTGATCTTCCAGCTGCAGCCTCAACACACGGCCGTCAGGGAGTTCACCCCGTCGGTCGTGCCCCCTCACGTCAGGGCCTTCCTGCCGCCGGTGTCCACGGTGCTCTCGGCTCTGTCGCTCACGCTCAACCTGAGCTGCGTGGTGGTGTGCCTCCTGCACGGCTACTTTTCCACCGAGGTTAGTCGAGGAGACGTGGACACCGAAAGGTAAGGGAACACATTTTAAGTTAAAAAAAAAAAAAAACAGCTGTTCGTTAATGCAACGTTTTGGACGTGATGGCAGCACGAAAAGTCATTTAGGGGACGATGCAAACATTTTTTTTTCTGTTATCATAATGTAAACTTGATAAAATGAAATACGCTAAAACTCTTAATTCCAGTTCACTTCCATTCCTTGCAATTCATTGCCAACATACATACTATTCCATGCACTACAAAGACATTCAATTTGAAAATGGCTAAGCTTGATTCATGTTTAAGTTCCACTCGTTTTGAATTTGATGCCTGCAAAAACTAAACAAAACAAAACTGGAACAAAGTTATGCTTACCAATGTGACATCATTTTTGCTTTTAACGTGTTTAGGAACTGAGGGCAGTAATTGTAGAATCGGTTTTGAATTGAATCTATGGAACATAGATGAAGAAATCCCAAAATTCCTTGCAAATCGAGGTCGAGAAACGTTCTCAAAACTGTTGGTCTAGTTTCTCATGCAGTTGTTGGAAACAATTGAGCCTTTCAGGGATGCTCCTTTTATAGCCAAACATGACACTCACCTGTTCCTAATTCAACTCTTTCCATGCAGAATGATCCAAACAGATGATTTTGAATATTCCTCAAATTTTCCAGTCTTTTGTTGACCCTGTCCCACTTTTTTTTTTTTTTGGTGCGTGTTGCAGATATCTAATTCAAAATGGATTGTATATGTATTTGTAAAGAATAATGAAAAAAAAAAACACGTTTTAACATTAAATAGCTTGTCTTTATCGTGTATTTCATTGGAGTTTTCTTTCATATTCAAATTTATTGAGATGTATCTGGACTGGTGGAACAGCTGGTAAAGCGTTGGCCTCACAGTTCTGAGGTCCCGGGTTCAATCCCAGCCCTCCCTGTCTGGGGTTTGCATGTTCTCAAATTGCCTGCGTGGGTTTCCTCCTGGCACTCCGGTTTCCTCCCACATCCCAAAAACATGCAACAATAATTGGACACTCTAAATTGCCCCTAGGTGTGGTTGTGAGGGCGGCTGTTTGTCTCCATGTGCCCTGCGATTGGTTGGCAACCAGTTCCGGGTGTACCCCGCCTCCTGCCCGTTGACAGGTGGGATAGGCTCCAGCAATTACCGCGACCCTCGTGAGGATAAGCGTTGAAGAAAATGGAAGGATTGATGTATCTACTATTGTATCCTTCAACATTACAATTTTTACTTTCTGCCGACTCAGCACTTTTTTTGGGTGCACCTGCTAATGCTAGTATAACACTCGGTGGCATTAATATATATTTTTAATCAGTTTAACCAGGTTCCAATTGACTATATCAGTCTTTCCCCAAACTTCATTACATCATCAAACACATTTGACATGAGAAAAAAACCCACGACACATATTTCCTAACACAATTAAAAGTAACATTCGAATGAAGTTGTGATTAAAGGTTGACTGTGGCCACCACTGTTGAAACCCCCCCCCCCACCACCACCACCCCATACCTCTACCTCTCAAATCCAATAAGCCCGGTCATAACAATAGCCTTCCTTTCATTCCGTAAAGAGCGGACAGCCTTCAGCTCTCACTTTCCCACGTCGGCTTACAAATTCACCAACTCCCCCTCGCCCCGAGAATTTTGCATACAATCTGAATAGTAATGAGCTTCTAAATGTGTCCAAACGTACATGTGCAACATAAAAAAAGTGTGTCAGCCCATAATTTTCTCCACTTTTGTCTCCACAGAGCAGACTGGTTCTTATTGGACAGCAGAGCCGTGCGGCATGTGGTCATCGGACTGTTCTGCCTGGGAGTTTCGGTCTATTTAGCAGGTATCAACTAAGGGTGGCAATAACACGCAATATCGTCATCATATTAAATAGTATCACAATAGCCTGTCATATGAGATCAATTATGCTATCAGAAAACACACGTGGGTTCCTAATTCAAATTGAATAATTGAAGCATGTGTGAGTGAACCATTTTTTTTTCAAAACAAATTAACATTACTAAAAGTTACAAATGATCATAACTGTGACAAAATTAAATGTGGTTTTTTTTTTGGGTTGTTTTTAATATCGCTATTTGATGCACGTGCATCATTAGCTTAACGCAAGCAAAAAAGTTACATCATAGTATTTCATGCTTAATTGATAATACAAATTTGCTATTTAATGGGGGTGTAGCAATACTGATACGTCACAATATCGATATTTGATGCTGGTGTATCCATACCATACCGTATGAGTAACCCTAAACAAATGCAGGAGTGTCCTTGACGGCTAACGTCCAAGATGTGAGCTGTCAACAGCCGAGAAAGAAAACAGCTCCGCTGTTCTCGTCCAGCGAGCTCGAGAGAACAATGCGCCCTTTGAGCCGCATCCATGACTTTAGCGTTTTACAAAGCCGAACCTGGCGACGCTGGGCCGCTCCGTTCCGCTGAGCGGCTTGTGCCGGCGGGAGGTGGACTAGGCGGTGACGGGGCTGAGGACGTCGACCGCTCCGCTTCAATCAAAGAGGTAGCGGAGAGAAGGAGCAGAAAATGGGGAAAGGTCGGGAAGTGTCGTCACATTCCGGAGTTGTGCTTCTCTCCTGTGTCCCTTGGCATGCCGGGATCCACTGTCCTTTTTCTGCACAAAAAGTAAAGACACCCAGGTGTCAGACACTTTTCCCCTTTTGTCAAGTCACAAAACGGACAGATGAACATTGAACACCACGGAAAACTAGCCATAGAATCAATCTTCTACATTTAAATGAACTGAAATGACATTAATCTGTTACGGCCCTCAAACTACATTTTATCGAGTAATTACTCTATATACTATGGATGCATGTGAGCTTCTGGGTGTGAGGTGTGGCCTACAGCAGCCCCTTGACAGATTTCTAACTTTCAATAAGATGAAAGTTCCTTACTGACTAAGACTTTCCTTGCCCACCAGCGAGGGGACCACAGTACCTGCCCCATTTTTTGGGGTCATTTCACACAAGTGGCAGCAAATCTAAATCTTACTTGTAACTTAAGTTTTGACTCGCAACACAAAGCCACACCAAAAAAAGACCAAGCAAGGACTTATTACTCAAAAAAATCGTAAGTCAGAGTACCGCTGTATGTGTGATACATTTCACTGACGAGCTCTCTTTAGCCTCGGTTGTTACTGGACGTCAAAGAGAATGCTTGCCACATATGTATGTAATACCACACTTCTGGTGGATTTTTTTTTTTTCAAATCAAATCCTTAAGTCATTTCCTTTTAAGGGTAATATTGTAAAATATGTTTGAAATGAGATTTAGCTGTCTTGGGATAACAGATGGTACCGTAATTTCCGGCCTACAGAGCGCACCTGATTATGAGCCTCACCCAGTACATTTGTAAGGGAAATACCATTTGGTACATACATGAGTATGAAAGCCACAAGTGCCACATTGAAACACACATTGAAACACGAGATATTTACAAAGAAAGAGTTTTCAAAGTTTTAATAGCTTAGCTTAGCTTAACATAGCAACAACATAGGAGCACGAACAGGGCTGGTAAAAAACAAAAAAAACCCAAAACATACAGGTAAAAAAAAAACAGCCGCAGGAGCTATACAGTAGCAACACAGTAGGACAGCACTAACAGGGCCGGTTGAAAAAAAAAAAAAAAAAACTAAATCACTGAGACGCGGCAGTAACAGAGCAGCAACACGCTAGCGTGGTGCTAACGCAAGCGTGGCACTAACAGGGCCAGCTAAAAAAAACATACCGGTAAAAATCACTGAGACATGGCAGCAACACAGCAGCAACACGCTAGCGTGGTGCTAACGCAAGCGTGGCACTAACAGGGCCAGCTAAAAAAAACATACCGGTAAAAATCACTGAGACATGGCAGTAACACAACAGCAACACGCAAGCACAGCGCTAACAGGGCCAGTTAAAAAAAAAAAAAAGATACCGGTAAAAGTAACTTCCTCGGCACATATATTCCACTGGTCTCACTCTAACCTTTTCTGCTCGAGTGCTCCCTGGCGGCTGTTAGAAAAAAAAATACAAATTAGCCGCATCACTGCATAAGGTTAAAAGTGGGTGAAAAAAGTCGCAGTTTATCGGCCTGAAAATATGGTATACTGATAGTTAAGAGTATTAATTTTTGGGACTGCTGATTACTGGTTTATTTCGCTATTAATCACAAAGTGAATCAACTTTCCTCTTTCATCTCTTTCCTCACAGCAATGTCCATTTTTATGTTGCTGATATTTGAGGCCGAGACGGGTATCGCCAGCGCTTGCGTCCTGGCCTCCGGCATTTTGATCCTCCTAGTAGTGGTGATCCACTCGCTTGTCAAGGCCTCTCGGGCAGCCAAACGCGGCACCGGAGACCATCTCGAAACGCTCTTTCGCAACGAGCACCGAAGCGGCAACAACAGCCCCGTGTCGTGGCCCTGCGAGCTGAAAATCGGCGTAGACAAGCTGCGAGTGCCCCGCAGACCGTCGCACCTCCAGCATCACATGTCGCTCACGCCGTCCAGCAGCCCCAGACACCAGCAGCAGCACCACCCGCACGAAGAATACTCCAGCGTCGGAGAAGAACTGCAAGGCCACTCGAGTAACCTGGACGGCCACAGCGGCGGGGGCGGCAGCTGTCCTCGCTCACACAGGAGCTTATCTTCCGATTCCGTTTTCCTCAAGACTAAACCCTGGAATGGGGTCAACGACGAGATGAGGAGCGTCCTGGCGCGCAAATCGGGGATTACCGCAAAAGATTCGACGCTCGTGTGAAGAAGAGGATTTCAATAAGTGGGCGTGGACATGTAATTGACTCTTACTTCCTTTAATGTTCCAGACCACCTGGAAATGGAACTAGAAATCCACTCGTGACTCGATAAAGCTTTTTAAAGTTGACTGAAAAATTAAGAAATTAATCAAATTGTGATCATCTATTGAATATTATTTGCAATATACTTTTATGCATTGACCTCGTGTAGCATTGTGCTGCAGAAAATGATTTAATGTCACTTAATTTCTTTGAAAATGATTTTATTATGGCGACACGGCGGATAAGCTGATAAAGCGTCGGCCTCACGGTTCTGAGGACCCGGGTTCGATCCTGGCCTTGCCTGTGTCGAGTTTGCATGTTCTCCCCGTGCCTGCATGGGTTTCCTCTGGGCACTCCGGCTTCCTCCCACATCCCCAAAACATGAAACATTAATTGGACACTCTAAATTGCCCCTAGGTGTGATTGTGAGTGCGGCTGTTGTCTGTCTCTATGTGCCCTGCGATTGGCTGGCAACCAGTTCAGGGTGTAGCCTGCTTCCTGCCCATTAACAGCATGGACAGGGTCCAGCACTCCTGCGACCCTTGTGAGGATAAGCGGCAAAGAAAATGGATGGATGATTTTATTATTATAATTGTTTACTCCAAAATTATTTTTGTTCCTCTGACTATGCCTGGCAGGAGTCAGAACAAC
Source organism: Syngnathoides biaculeatus (assembly GCF_019802595.1). Lineage (NCBI taxonomy): Eukaryota > Metazoa > Chordata > Actinopteri > Syngnathiformes > Syngnathidae > Syngnathoides > Syngnathoides biaculeatus. The sequence continues at coordinate 13,052,447 of NC_084646.1, read as the reverse complement.
TAAATGCTTTTCCACTAGATGGCAGAAGACTGTACAGTTAACCCGTCTCCACCACTTACCATTCGCAACAGAATATTCGTTTTGTGTTCAACTAAACGGGCCCAGATTTGAAGTCAATTTGTGATTAAATTCAGAAGAGGATCATCATTATTTCTGTGTAAATAAACATTTTGGGCATTTTTTTTTTGTTGAATGCAAAATAATCAAAAAACACTTTTGTTGAATTTGATGTAATGGTACGTAAGAAATCACAGATTTCTGATTTTGGGCCCACGGTTCAGTGCGCATTCGGCATGGTAAGGGAGCAAAAGGAAAAACAAAACTCGTGAGAACAGGAACACGTTTCAAATCGCTTTTCTATTGTGGTGGTACTCAGTGTGAAACTGGAAGTAATCCCAGATTTATTGGTAGCGGTGATGTTAGCTAGTCAGAGGCTGAGCTGCGCTGTAGTTGTTCACAGACTACGTGTGCCTGGAGTTGCTTGGCAGTTACTCCTCCTGTCCTTTTCTTAATATATTTCATGTAGGATATCTCATTGTGTGTGTGATTGGACCCCAAGTGATGAGAAATATATTTTTTTTCATATGTATGTATGTATGTAAGTATCATTTCACTATTCCCGGTTTTCACAAACTTGGATCGCCCAAATACTGACTTTGTTGCCCGTCAAGTCGGCACAAATTATTGAGAAATGTTTCCTTGATCCATTTTGTTATAATACATTAATCTCTTCTGTTCATTATTTATGTTGAGTGTATGTTATGGCAAAACATGATGTATTTTTTACTATGTTTTGATCCCAGGGTGCAAACATTTTAATGTATAGATTTTTTTTTAAATCTCTTCTTTATTCTTCAGATATTTTCCAAATATTTATACACACTGTGGCATCTTTGTTATGTTCTCTCAAATGATTTCTCACCAATTCAAATTAAATGAATCCTTAAAATAAAAAATAGGCTTGCTCTATGGTATTTGGAAAGCGTGTTAGGAGGAACTACTGACCTTGGAACTAGCGCTGTCATGAGGAAGGTGAGGTGGATGAGGCACATGAAGCGGCAACAAGGGGACTGTGAGGAGGACTTACATCATGCAAAAAAAAAATGCAGGTGGATGGCAGGTGGGACACAAACACACAAAAAATAAAACTCAGAAAAACATGATACAAGAAAAGAAAAATACCCACATAGGATTGGGAGAAAAAAAAAGAAACAATGGTTAGAGCGCTGGTTACTTACCTACGTCCTTGAGAGATGCTCATCTGCTCCTTCATGCTGATGGCGTGTCGCAGGAGGCCGTCAATATTTTTGAAATACACGCTGCTTTTGGCCATGCTTCTCACGGCACTGCACAGATAACAAAACATAAATAAAAGGAATTTCCATGCGTCATTACAACAAAGGCGCATGCATATAGTAGGAGTAGGAGCCCAACGGACCTGCAGGCATATTCGACTGAGTAGATGGCTCCTTGGCTCTGCTCCTCCCAGCTCTGCATGTCTGTCTATAAGATAAATCAAAAGGGGGAGGGGGGCAACTGATCAAGTAAATTATAAAAATTTCAGACAGAGTTATTGCTCGAGACCTCGTAAGTTTGTTGCAAATAAAGTGTCTGAGGAACGTGTAATAGTCATGAAAGTGTGTGTGGTGTGGATGGTTGATACCTTATGCTGCGCCAACTCAGGTAGGGATCTCCTGACATGCTCCTGCAGTCTGTACAGAGCCACGGACGGCTCGTTAGCCAGGACATACATGCTCTCCGTGAATTTCTCACTCACTGTAGATTCAAATAAATCGAGCGTACTAAGAACAGCACAAATGAAACTCGTGGGTCAACACTTTAAAACGACATTGTCGATAGTGGCTAGCGAGCCAGCTAACTTGAAACACGAAAAACGAGGATATGGGTCGGACCTACCTCGTCTGACTTTAAGCTGCATCTCCTGGTCTTCCATGGTGAATGATAAAAATTACTCCCACAAATAAAGAAGCAACTGCGACTTTCATGCGACTTTTAGCTCTCTGAGCAGCGTTACTTCCGTGTTTTGGTTGGTCGCGTGCAACGCCAATAAGTTCCGATCAGGAAATGACAACAAGACGATAAACTGCCCGCCTTCATGAAACCGATTTCACCTAAACGCGATATATTCGGCCTTAATATTGCGCAGCAGAATGCCTCTCGATAATTCCCGCTTCATTTAATTAAATTCAATGTATCTTTGCCACTCTTCGAAGACTGTCGTGACAAGCAAGAACCTACTTTCACTTTTGCCACAAGGAAGTTGGCGCAAATTAAGGCAGCAAAAGCTGGATGTGGTGAGTCGACGACGTCCTGACTGAATTTCTACTTTCGGCACTTTTTCCTCACAAGCGGTGATAATGGAAAGAGGACGAGAAGAAGACCAAAATAATCACACATCAAGTGCAAAATCCTGTGAAAATAGAGGTGAGAAGAACTAAGCACGTGCCTCACGACACATGGATACATTGTTTTCAAACGATCTCGTGGTGACGAGTTCGACTTAACCAAAGAAGTAAACTATGGTTCCGTTTTCAGATTGCGGTGGTTAGGGTTAGTTAGACACTTACAATTGATCAATACTAGGCACAGCTGCAATAGAGTTATACAAAGTTGATCTTTAGAGGTCCTCATCTAAGAACATTTCATTATTGGGGTGGTACTGGGTTTTTCTGTGAGTGATGTTTCAGAAAAACTTTACTTGCCTCAAACGACTGGTACATCATGGATTTTCTCCGGGCACTCCCATTTCCTCTCACATCCCAAAAACATGCATTCACTGGAGACTCTAAATTTACCCTCGGTGTGATTGTGAGTGCGACTGTCTCTTGTCCCCTGCGATTGCCTGGCAACCAGTTCAGGGCATACCCCGCTTCCTGCCCGATGATAGCTGGGATCGTGAGGATAAGCGGCTCAGAAAATGGATGGATAGGTAACCATGATGCCAAGATTATGAGAGTTACAGTTCATGCATTGAGCGGCACTCGCTTGGAAACAGGAGTTCAGAACAATCAGAAAGAGATGCTCTTGTCACTTAAAAAAAAAAAAAAAAAATCCACGATTGTTCATTTTCCACAAAGTCAATCAATTGTATTTAAAAGAAATGTCATTCCCTTTTAGCCGCATTTGCAATTTTTAAAAATGCATGTCTCACATGAACGGCCTTGCGTCTCCAGAGAACGCCGACCTGGACGAAGAGGGTCTGTACAACCATTCGGCCACACTCACCAACAGGCAGCGTGGGAATGAAGTTAATGCGCGTCCGGCGAAGTTAGATTGTGAGTATTTATAGTGTTGTCATTAAAACTTCCTTTTTTTTGGCAGATCTTAACCAGAGTAATGTATCGTTGTCTTTCTCGTTATAAGCTCTGTCCATACATCAGCTCGCCGCACAGGGTGAGGTTTTACAAGTAGCAGTGCAGCTAAGTAAAGGTGAGGCTGAGAAATCTGGGTAGGACTGACCCTGGCATCCTCATACACAAATATTGTCAAACACAAGGGCTTCTCAAACTCACGTTCATGGACTGTAACGTGGGGTTGTGGAAATTTGTAATAAATTGCCTTATTATTTAAAAAAAAAGTCTGTACCTACATGACTACTAATAATATAACGGAAAAAATGTCTACATGACGCTGTTCAACTGGAAGAAAAAAAAACTTTTCCACTTCTTGGAAAATTTTGTTATGGTTCTTTGAAACCAAAGTTGAACATTTCAGCTGTAACTCTTAACATGAGTTGGTGGTAGCATAAAGCAACAATAAAGGAAAAGCCTACGAGAACATTTGAACTTTATTTGGCATCAATCAGACTTATTTTAAATGGTGCAAGGTGGATGCTGACTACAATTTTAACATGCATTTGAATGTGACTGGTAGAAGTCTGCGCTGTCCCAGTTATAAGCGGGTGTGCACACTTGTGCAACCCCATTATTTCACTTATTTTTACTTTGCCGCTTGAAAAAAAACATTAAAAAAACAGGCGCTGAGGTTATAAGTCCCATCAATGCTTGAAACAATTTTGAAATAATGTACCTAGCCTGATGTTTTTATATCACAAAAATCTGGCATTTGAACAGGGGTGTGTAGACTTTTTATATGCAATGTATCAAATAATAACATCCCTGCATAGTCGACAAAAGGCATCTTATTACAGGAATAAACTCTTTTTTTTTTTTTAGACCAGAGTTTATTTCTTTTACAATTTACAAAAAAATAATTAGTTCAATTATTAATTATCAATCATAATTTAATTCATTCTTACAATTTATGTTAGTTGAATAATAAAGATGTCTTTTCCACAACAAAAGGATCCTTGGTAAAATGACTTCCCTTTCGGAGGTCCTTGGACTCGTAAGGTTTGAGAATCCCTGGACTCTAACATGCGCACGTTTTTCCAGACAGTTCACTGCTGAGCAAACAAGACGAACGGGGCTTCACGCCTCTTATGTGGGCGGCGGCGTTTGGAGAGAAAACAGTGGTGGACTTGCTCTTGGAAAAGGTGAGAGGGCAGCACGAAGACGTCTTATCAGGACGATCACTCGCTGATGCTGTTGTGATTCGTGTGTGTTCAGGGCGCCGACCCCAAAATAGTTGCAAGGGACCAAGAAAGTGCGCTGACGCTGGCCAGCTCCGGAGGTTACGTGGACATTATCGAGGCTCTCATTGGACGGGGGGTTGACGTCAATGCCTACGATTGGGTACAAACTAGTTGCAAATTGTTGCTGTATGGTGGAAACCTGTAATCTGCAAATATGGTCAATTTCACATTTTTCCACTAATACATACCAATGTCTTGTCCCGTAGTCCCAGCAGTTTTCGTTCTTGTGTTATGGCTGCCACAGAACCGATGTTGGTGCAAATCTGTATATGTTAGCAATAGACCTCGTGCACGTGACGGCGCCATATTGCCGGTAAAAAAGAGCTGCTCGACGGTGTGGGCGACATTGAATCAAGAATATTCCCAATGCCCGAGACTTGTTGTGCTGTTGGTTGTGACAACAGACAAAACAGGTATTCAAAGAGATCATTCTATGGAATACCAACTGATAAGACCGGAAAAGATTGATGGATTTCAGCAATTAAACATAATGGATGGTAACCAACTAAATACACACGAGTAGTGATCACTTCATTTCAGGTAGGAGTTATTCGTAATCTCTAATTCCCAAGAAGTATTTATAATGCCAAGTTGGTTTATTTGAGAACTATGTGTTAAAAAAAAAAAAAAAAAAAAAAAGACAGGTAGTCGTTTCCAGTGTACACAGAAGCGTGTTGTGGCCACACGTTAAACTTTGGTTAACCTCTCCCCAACAGACTTTTTTTTTTTTTTGTCTGTCAAACTGTCGCTGAGAGGTTTACATAGGTTAACAACACGCTTCAGTGTACGGGGGGGTGAAGCCTATCCCACTGGTTTATTTTCATTTTTTTAAATACGCATTGGACTCATTTGAGAACAATGCATATTTAAAAAAAAACATCTGTCACGGAGAGGTTTACTGAAATTTAACGTGTGGCCGCAACACGCTTCCGCGTACGAGGAGCTGACTTGGTGTCCCCCCTTAATCATAGTTGATGAATGCAAGTTTGTGTAAAACCAGGGGTCATTTATTTAAATATTGGTATTTGTATTAAAAGAAAATCTGAGTGGCTCCATCACTATGTGGGATTTATTCATGATTGAAAACAGATTCAGCAACCAAGTATTTGTATGCGTCCAGACTTTTATACGCTTTCAAACTCTTCTGTGTAAATCTCGACGACTTACTCACCAGATCCATGTGTAGATCCAGTTGTCCAAGACAAGCGGAAGCGGGTTAACAGTCCACTTTCTTATCGGCGAAAACATCGACTTTGGCATTAAATACGGGTCCTCTATGCCAAGTGTCTCTCATTTTTCCACGTATCTTCATTTATTATCACCTTTTAAATGTTTAACGGTATCGGACGAAACTGGGCGTCATGCTATGAGACTTATTTTTGTTTTGTCTCAACGGATTTTGCATTGAACGGTGCTTTGTTTGACCAGCAATATGGCCAGTCACGTGATTTCAATGACATAGGTGCACGAGCTTTATATGGGGTAGAACACCAACTTGAATGATGCATTGTTAACTAACTCAAGCAAGATGGCGAGGATTTACATTTCTTGAAAAGTAGTAAGTTTATATCTAAATGTCCTTTAAGTGGTATTCTCTGCGAGGGATATGATACTAAAAGATTTCCAAATTCATAAGCCCATTGAGATGATTTTTGTCGGAGAGCATCCAACATAATGAAGCACTTTTGGGTTATGTAATGAGGAAATTGAAATTGCTCACTGATTGAAAACTGCTGTTTTGATTGCAGAACGGAGGGACTCCGCTTCTATATGCTGTCCGAGGAAACCACGTTAAATGTGTGGAGGCGCTCTTAGGTCCATTCATTTACATTTCATACATAAACGACATGTCCTGATTGCTATACTAATTGATCATTGTTCTTTTATTTCATTTTATTTTTTAGCTAAAGGAGCTGACGTGACCAGAGAGTCTGATTCAGGCTACAGTGCAATGGCCTTAGCTGTTGCTCTCGGATACAAAAAGAGTAAAAACAAGAGTATCATCTTTTAATTTTCAAGTTTAAAAAAAAAAGGTTATCCTCATTTTAACTATTTTTTTTCTGTGTTGCAGTTCAGAAGGTGTTGGAGGACCATATCCTGAGACTCTACAATCCAACATGCCGATAAATCAAACAGACACCTCGAAAGTACTTATTTTTGTTTAGTTTGTATGCGAGGCATGATAACAAAAACGGAACAATATTTGCCAGCCGTGCAGCGGGATTGTTCAATTTGGCTGGAGACCAGCGACAATGAATGTAAACAAGTTGTAATAAATGTTTTTTTTTTCTATGGCATGATGTTCCAGAATAATGAGTGTTCATTGCATACATTGGAATTGGATGTCTTCAGAGCTGTCCCCCCCCAAAAAATCCCAATTCCTATTACTGTACAGTATTCCCATGTATTGACTCCATTGCGGCACATACATCCAACAGATCTGAAGTCCTGCATTTTTCCTCAGTCTTTATCAGTTTGCGGGTCATGTTGCTTTCTCCCCCAGGACGTCCAAAGTATAAACAATAATTCTCCCGAAAAAGTCGGCGCTGTTCTCAAATGTTATTTTGACTCTGTCCGCGGCGGCCATGTCCTGTATGGGAAAGCAGTGGGTGTACAGTTAAGGCAAGATAATCGGCCTCTTTAGTCATAAGTGGCGATGACAAACACACTCAAGAACAATATTATGGAGTACTTATTATAAGCCGTCCAGGGTGTAGCCTGCCTCCACCTCCAAAGTCCGTCCATCCACCCATTTTCTTCCCCGCTTATCCTCACGTGGGTCGCGGGGAGTGCTGGAGCCTGTCCCAGCTGTTAATGGGCAGGAGGCAGGGTACACCCTGAAGTGGTTGTCAGCCAATTGCAGGGCACATGGAGACAAACAGCCACGCTCACAATCACACCTAGGGGCAATTTAGTGTCCAATTCATGTTGCATATTTTTGGAATTTGGGAGGAAACCGGAGTGCCCAGAGGAAAGCCACGCAGGCACGGGGAGAACATGCAAACTCCACACAGGCAGGGTCGGAATTGAACCCGGGACCCCAGAACTGTGAGGCCAACACTTTACCAGCTGATCCACGGTGTCGCCCCAAAGTCATCTCTAATAAAAATAAAATAATACAAGCTATATAATTTGATTCACACAGGATATCTGGAGAGAGTTGTTGTCTTCTGGGTAAAAATGACTTATTACTTTGAAATCTCCATCTTCTGAAAATCCTGCAGTGAGAGGGACAGGGGAGAGAAACTCATATACAGGATAGGCCAAAAAGTAGGTACTGTATACATTTTTTCAATGAACTTTTCAATTCCAGTTTTTATAATGGCAAATAATTTATGTCAAGAACAAAGAAAGGTAATAATGAGGGTAACAATGTCAGTTTAAGTGAAGTAGGGAAGGGTGCAAATTAAGAAGTGGTTCTTAGGGAAAGTGGGAACAAAAAGGAGTCAGAAAGTAAAATAAGAACAAAGGAAGGATGGCAGAAAAACAGGTTTCAGCAAAAAAGGATGGGAGTAAAGATGTAAGAATTAAAAAAAAAATGCAGGAAGGAGTTTAAGGAAGCAAATCATGCCAATAAAAAAACAGTGATGCCTGTATTTAAAAAAAACAAAAAACATTGTATACTGTACCTACAGTAAACAAAAATATGGTAATCAACCCATTCAATTCCCAGCATGTAAATACTACTTTGTACCTTCCATCCTGCATGTTTTGGCCGAAAAGCCTCCCTGGAACTGAACTTTTAACTCGGACACTCTCACTGATTGGGGGAAATCGAAAATCAACCACTGACAGTCACCCTAGTGGGAAAAAAACATTCATGAATCCGCCTCTAATAATCAGATATTGATCTATACACATAAAAGGACCGATATGTATAGTAGATACTACAAACAAAATGACTTGCCTGGTCTGAGTTCCAGCATGTCTCCTCGTTGTTGTCAAACATAAACCTCTTCCCAAACTGTTTCACGTCTCTATTTAGGACAGAACTCACCCTGCAAAGTACAAGATATTGCTATTCACATTCACACTCAATATGGAACTATTTACCGTATATTTAACTATGTGTTTCTGTTGTCAAATACCTGTATTGTGTTTTCTCGCATACCAACGAAGCGGCCATATTGGTTGAGGCGCGATATACCGTCAAGCGATTCCGTGTCGCGGCTTAAACATTTACGACAGTCATCGACGCTTGCCGTTACAATTAATTCCCACTAGATGGGTGTCAGGTTGCGTCGAAACCAACGAACGTGAGTATGCCATGCAAATATACTTTATGATGTCTTTAAAATTGCGGTCTCGCTGAAATAAAACGTAAAAGCTCGTGAATAATAGACAGCCACTGCAAAGGCATGTAACAAAAAGCGGATAATAATAGTTTAAACACTAACCACAAAACTATGATCTCCAAACATTTTAATGTCACTTCTAATTAATCGAACAAAATTAAGAAAAAAAAAATGCTTCAGACCACCAGACCGCTTCGTAACCCAATAAAATACTTTTCCAATGGTTACTTTTACTACTAGCAATTTTATTAAATTTTTGTATGCACTTGTTTTAAAAATGCCCTAATCACAAAAATGTTGGGATATTGGATAGAGAAAGACCAATGTTTTCTTTTTCTTTGTTGGGCCGATAACGATAAGGCACATTTGTATGCAAAAGTCATGACAATGAAAGATGGTTCTACTTATTCTAAGTTTGGGCTTGCCTACTAGTGGGCAAACTATGGCCTGGGGGCCATTTGTGGCCTGATCTGCAGTACTTTTTCTTTTTTTTTTTTGTTTTTTGTGGCCTCTGATAAATAGCAAGCATCCTCAAAACATTCATTAATTGGAGACTCTCAATTGCCCCTAGTTGTGATTGTGACTGCGGCTGTTGTCTGTCTCTATGTGCCCTGCGATTGGCTGGTAACCAGTTCAGCGTGTTCCTTGCCTGCTGCCCGTTGACAGCTGGGATAGGCTTCAGGAGTGCCGCAACCCTTGTGAGGATAAGCGGCTCAGAAAAATGGATGGATGGCTGTGTTTAATAAACAGCTTCATCCTTAGCTGTGATTGTTTTTATTTTATTTTTTTCAAGCGTTCCATAAGCAAAGTCGGCGGCATGGTGGAGCAGCTGGTAAAGCGTTGGCCTCACAGTTCTGAAGACCCGGGTTCAATCCCGCAGCCGCCTGTGTGGGGTTTGCATGTTCTCCCCGTGCCTGCGTGGGTTTACGCTGGGCACTCCGTTTTCTTCCGACATCCCATTAACATGCAACATTAATCGGACACTCGAAATTGCCCCTAGGTGTGATTGTGAGTGTGGCTGTTTGTCTCCATGTGCCCTGCGATTGACTGGCAACCAATTCAAGGTGTACCAGCACTCCTGCGACCCTTATAAGGATAAGCGGCGAAGAAAATGGATGGATAAGCAAAGTCAAGTTGCGTGTCTCAAAGTTGTTCAAGTATGCACGGATGTTGCACGTACATTGTACGTGTAGGCAGGCGAGCTCCTCCGTCACTAACATAGCAGCATCTCAGATCGTAATACCGTAAATGGAACAGAAAATATGCAGATATTTTGTTTAATGCAAAAACTTTAAGTTCCACAAAAAGAGTTGCGAACATCACGTTACAAATTGGAATGTGTAACTGCGACCTGCTTAAAAGCCCGTCCCCCCCCCCCCCACCTGATATCAATATGGCGGCTCATCAAAGTATTGCAGGTTCTTACAGTACGTCAAGTCGTTGAGCGTTCAGATTTGATTTAGAGCGGCACTAATGTCTTTAGTGCTGCGTGTGTGCGCGAGGCTGCCAGCTCACTTATTAATTGAACGTCCCCTCGTGATGAGCTTGCATTAATGCACTCCATTGACTCCGCCGGCTAAGGTCTGCGTGTGTTTAACGGCAAGGACCATTAATGGGTCCAAGATGAGCCTGCATGTGCAGTACTCTCAATAAACTCACTTATTCTTTTTTTTTTTTTTTTTTCACCCCATAAAAGGGAAAATTATGACCTCAGTAGGTTGCCAGGCAACCATTTCTGGTCAAAAAAAAAAAAAAAAAAGAAGCCCTGTGCCATTTATTCTGTGAATAAAATAAGCAAGGTATATCGGCAAGATGCTGCAGGGTGTTTTATATTTGTCACATTTGAAGTGAAATAGTAGATGTAATTATTTCTGAGCGGCAGCAACATACAAACTCTTTGTGACCTCTATTCTCAGACAATTATGATTCATCTCTTATCATACACTTTGATTCACTTTCCCCCTATTACAGTATATGTCACTCTTCTTAAGTGACACATTGCTTTGATTTGAAATAATAACTTATGCAATTTCTTGACTCACCTTCTTTACATAACATACTCTGTAAAAACTTTTTCCGACGCTATTCGACGTAAACTGCACCAATGTGTGTTGACTGGTAGGACAAAATCTACCTGGCCATTTTCTGCCTTTTGGGGGGAATGTCTTAAACCCCTTTTACACCGGCTGTAATAGTTTTTGGGCGATTTTTCCTTGTCACATCTTTGCACTAATGTAGAGGAGGGGGATAATGATGAGTTGATGACATACTTTTCCCCCATCTATGAGGTTCACAAAGTGATATCAGAAGCACCTTTTATATCCATCCATTTTCTTTCCCGCTTATCCTCACAAGGATCGCAGGGAATGCTGGAGCCTATCCCAGCTATCAACGGGCAGGAGGCGAGGTACACCCTGATCAGCCAATCAAATGGCAACATAGAGACAAACAGCCGCACTCACAATCACACCTCGGGGCAATTTAGAGTGTCCAATTAATGTTGCATGTTTTTGGGATGTGGGAGGAAACCGGAGTGCCAGGAGAAAACGTACGCAGGCACGGGGAGAACATGCAAACTCCACACAGGTGGGGCCAGGATCGAACCCGGGTCCTCAGAACTGTGAGGCCAACGCTTTACCAGCTGCTCCACCGTTCCGCCGCCCCCTTTTATAATCTTAAAAAAAAAAACCCACACAATTTCACCACTTTCACCACGTGGAACATTCTACCAACATAGAATGGTGGGTGGAAGTATCAGCGGGAGTATCAGAAGCTCCATTAACGCTGCCTCTCATAGTCTTGTTTTTTCCCCACATCTTTTCCATGTCGCTCTTTGCTCCGAATGTCACAGACACGGAATTCAGGAAAAAGTGGACATGGCAATTTTAAATCTTGAATTCATGCCCATTGATAGCTGTTGAATTCAATTGTTCATGTCGACATGAGGCGGCAGTTCAGGGTGTACCCTGCCCGTTGACAGCTGGGATAGGCTCTAGCACTCCCCGCGATCCTTGTGAGGATAAGCGGCTAAGAAAATGGATGGATGGCTGTTAACATGGAGGACTACCAGTGAATAAATTAAAAGATAGTGTCTGATATTTCCTCCGAAGGTGGAAATTCTTAGCATTCATATGACCTTTGAGATAAAAAAATTTCAGACAGTTTTTCACTCTGTTCGATTTTCCAGTTTTCTTTATAAACGGAATACTAGATTCATAATACAGTATAGGGCACAGGTGTCAAACTCAAGGCCCAGGGGCCAGCTCTGGCCCACCATGTAATTTTATGTGGCCCTCGAACGCAAATCATCTGTATCAACTTCCATGATTTTTTTGTTAAAATCTCTATCAAAATTTCTAATTGTCATGTCATATGAATGATAATGTTGAGTTATTGCAAGCATTTTAGTGTTACCAAACATCAGAAATAGTAAAATAAAAATCTGTTACCCTTGATTTCCGATTCTAAAACTAGTTCATAAATTTCACGATGAGGCAGTTGAAGATTGTTCTGGTTTCACGGTCATAACAGCCCTCTGTAGGAAACCGTAACTAGAATGTGGTCCACGAGAAAAATGAGTTTGACACCCCTGGTATAGGGGCAACTTTGACACGGCATTATTTTCCGCCTGTGTAATGCTGATATTAGAAGCCCTTTTACGCTGCTTTCAAAAGACACATTTTCACACCTTTTCCAATCCGGCTGCTCTGTATTAAAAGGACCAGTCATTGGATAGGGGGAAGATTTTGACACGGTAATTTTCCATCTTCAGAAGTACTTTGAGTAATAACGAGGAGCCCCTTCCCACTGCCTGTAAAAGCCTTCATTTTCTGCCTTTTTTCCAGGTTGCTCTTTTGTACAAACGGTACTGACATAAAATGTCACAATGACTGCTGTGACAAAGGTCGGTAAAACAACAAAGCGGTGATATTTTTTTTACAGTACTGTATATAAAAATGCTTTGCTCAAATAAAGGGTGCCTTTCCATAGCACGCGTGATGAGCAGGGATCCAATTGCTCCCTGGGACTACTCTGCTTTTGTCATTGGGCCCTAAAAATATCCTTTACTTGATAGATTCTGTTATGTCCCGATGGATTGATTAGATCGAAACGATAACTGATAATTAAATTCATGCTATTGTTCTCTTTAAGGTGGCCTGGTGGGCGATTGGTTAGGATGTCTGCCTCTCAGTTCTGAAGACTCGGATTCAAATGCAGCCTCGCCTGTATAGAGTTTGGGTGCTCTCCCCCCGTTCTTGCACGGGTTTTCTCCTTGTACTCCGGTAAGTTACCTGAAAACTCTCAATTTCCTGTAGGTGTGAATGTGAGTGCGAATGGTTGTTTGTTTGTGTGTGCCCCGCGATTGGCTGGCGACCAGTTCACGGTGTAAAGCAAAACAGTCAATTTATCTGTATAGCGCATTTCATACATGAGGTAACTCAATGTGCTTTACATGACTAAAGGCATTTCAAAACAAAGAGATGAAACATTTAAAATGGGATAATAGCAATAATAATAATAATAATAATAATAATATTTTTAAAAAAGACAATTTAAACCGCATGCAGTGCAAGTAATATGATCAAAAAGTGGATATATTCTAAAAAGTATGAGAAAAAAAGAAGAGTTTTCAAGATGGATTTAAAAACATTCACACATGGGGCTGACCTCACCTCTGTTGGCAACTTCTTCCATTTTTTTGCAGCATAATACATAGCTAAATGCTGCTTCACCATGTTTGCTTTGGACTCTGCTCTCCACTATTTGACCAGAGTCAGTCGATCTTAGAGCTCTACTGGGTTTGTATTCCATAAGCATTTCTTTCACGTATTTGGAACTTAAATCATTTAGTGATTTATAGACCAGTAGAAGAAGTTTAAAATCTATTCTAAAACTGAATGGAAGCCGGTGCAAGGACTTCAGAATTGGAGTTATATGCTCCGACTGCTTTGTTTTGGTCAGAACGCGAGCTGCAGCATTCTGAATGAGCAGCAGCTGATTCATACTCTTTTTCGGGAGTCCAGTCAGAAGACCATTACAAGAGTCAAGTCTACTTGAGACAAAACCATGGATGAGCTTTTCCTTGTCTGCTTGACTCATACAAGATTTCACTAGATATGTTTTTCAGATGGTAGAAGTTTTGTGATTGATTTGGTATGATTGTTGAAAGTCAGGTCGGAATCAATCAAAATACCAAGGTTTCGGACTTGGTCTATGCGTTTTTAAAGATAGTCCAGGTGTTTACTAACAGCAAAGCTCTTTTCTTTATTCCCAAAAACAATTGTCTCAGTTTTGTGTTGATTTAGTTGAAGAAAATTTTGACTCATCCAGTTATTTATCGGATTTAAACAGCGGGACAATACCTCAGTTGAACTGTCGTCATCTGGAGACACTGCTAAATATAACTGCGTGTAATCTGCATAGCTTTGGTAGTCAAAATGAAAGTTTTGAAGAATTTGACCCAAGGGTAGCTTATACAAGCTGAACAGGAGAGGGCCAAGAACTGACCCTTGAGGTACCCAATAGGTTATTGCATTTTGCTGAGACCGAGCACCTCCAATGGTCACAAAGTAGCTCCTTTCCTCCAAGTAGGACCTGGACCATTTAAGGACCGTTCCATGTAGTCCTTCCCACGTTTCCAACCTGTTTAGCAGTATGTTGTGATCTACCGTCTCAAAAGCCGCGCTGAGATCCAACAAAACCAAAATTGACACCTTTCCCGAGTCAGTATTCAACCTTATATCATTGAGCACTTTGATAAGAGCAGATTGTGTCCTGCGAGGAGTTTGGAAAAACCTGATTGAAATTTGTAAAAAGTCCATTTAAATTCAAGAAATAGCTGTGTGCTGCGCTTCTCGCCCAAAGATAGCTGGTATAGGCTCCTGCAAGCCCTCCATCATAGTTAGGATAAGTGGCATGGAAAATGTAATGCAATGAATGTTCTGTTTAAATATGACAGTATTCAGTGTCTTTTTTTTTTTTTGCATTTGGCTGTGAAGGAAAAGGAATTTGTCCATCATAGTTGTTTTTTTTCTTCACATTCAGCCTTATCATGGTTTTTCTGCTCTTGTCAGAGGAATTTCTTCACTTGTTTTGGAAAATCCTTGAGCTTTGTTCTCCCTCAAATTCCTCTTCAGCGCTCCTTCTCTACTGGGATAAAGAAAATGACATTACAGTACACCGCGCTTGGCTAGGTAGAGAAGTAAGAAGCATCTGGGTGTGTATACAGTCACGCTGCGACCTTGCAGCGAAACATTTAACGGGCTGATTATTGCACGTAATTAAATTCGAGCCTTGTCCACATGACCTTTCTGCTGCTGCCTCGTGAACAAAAGAGTTTGGGGGTGTACGCCAATGCGATTACAGCCCAATCGCCATTGTGGAACGCGGCAAAAGTGGTGCTGCGTGGCGTTCGATCACAATCTACTGGTGAAATATGCCGCAAAAGTCAAACAGCACAGCTACGATACACGATGCATGATGATAGAAAATGTATTCATCAAACCGCATAGTACAATATGAGGGATCCAACTAAACTTAAAGGGCCAGTGTCATGAAATGCATGATTTTTAGTATGTTTTTAATGAAAAAACGGAAGCCGACATTGACCCATGGCTTTTTTTTCACCAGAAAACATGATTTTGACGTATACAGCTTTTTGTAACTCCTGCCATGAAAATCCTCTCGAGGGATTTGCTTTCAAGAAGAAGCAGGAAGTGTCGTACATGGCAGGACCTCCCTCAAGTGGACTCGTTTGTTTCTATTAGTTTTACCTCCGGGAAGGTAGCTCGGTGTTCCTTCTTGTTAGCCAAAATGCCGGGTCGTTGCATTGCTGGACATTGCTCGAACACTCGGGAGGATGGATTTACCCTTCATAAGTTTGCAAGAGACCCGGTTCGTCGTGAAAAATGGATTGCAGAGGTGCAAGAGACTAGAGCTTTGTGGGTCCCAAATGACAGGTAGGTGTGTATACAGCTACTAAAAAAAAAAAAAAAAAAAAAGAATAGTTTGGGGTGGACCACGTAATCTGTCTCTTATAATGTAACAAAAGACCCGCGTACGTATGACAGGGGTGCTAAATCTCTCGGAGTCCGCCGCGGCAGTATGTACGTGCCAGCCTGGCCGAAGCCGTGCTCGTCCGCGAAGCACAACGCGGCAGCCTTCGCTGGCGAGCCGACACGGCAGCCTTCGCGGGCGAGCCCGACGCGGAAACCGCCCGACGCGTCCACCGGTCACGGCTTCGGCTGGGTTGGCTCATCTTCGGCGCCAAGGTGACTTATCACGGTGCCGAGCCGGGCCGCTTCACTGTGTTATCACTCGCAGCTGAGTACGCTACATACTGTCATACTGTCGGGGAGTCTGTTTTTAGTTAGAAGTGACCTGCATGTAAACTAAATATGGCTCGAAACGATAGGATAATATTGCCCCGGACACTTGACTCGATTGTGAGACGGTCTTTTCTTCGAAAAGAGCTTCCGTGTCAGAAGGGGCGTGTTCGTCTCCCACAGTAGGGGCCACAGCGGGTTTTCAATGGTGGATGTCGGGGGTGACGTCACAGAAAATAAATGCAGCCAATTTGGCAACCATTTGGATGTCGAATTTTTCATTTCACTATCTATTTTACAATGTTTACAGGGATGACACTTGACCTTTAATATGAACTTTGGAAGACCAAAAGGGCCAACATCAAATAAATAAAACCATCTTTTCATCTTTACTAAAATGTTTCATTTTACATTGACCATATTCAAACTTCAGAAAGTTATAAAAATGAAAAATGTCATAATTACTTATTATAATGAATTAGTTAAAATTGTAATTAAATAAACACATTTGCTTTGACTTTATGTGCAGGGTCGGCTGCCCTCCAAATTGGAGCGGTGATGAGTTTAACAGATGACGTAAATTTGTGAAGCGCTGCAACGTAGACCATGATCTAAATAAATCAGGTATTTCATTCAAATTAGAATGGATGACACTTAACTTATGATTTAATTGTGCAATTATTTAATTTTGGCACTAGGAGTCCTCCCTAATGACTTATAGAATTAGTGTTTCTCTCGGCCACGCTGCTTCCAGTACATCGGAGATGTCCAGACTTTTTCCTGCAAGGACTACTGTAATTTCCGGCCTATAAACTACAACTTTTTTCACACGCTTTCAACCCTGCGGCTTATGCGGCGGTGAGGGTAATTTGTGCATTTTTTCCAACGGCCGCGGAAAAGGTAAGAGCGAGACCGGTGGAATATATGTGCCGAGGAAGTGACTTTTACTGGTTCGGCCCTGAACGCGCTGGGCTAGCGTGTTACTGCCGCATCTCAGTGATTTTTACCAATATGTTTTTTTTGTTTTTAAACCGGCAATGTTAGCGCGGCGCTAGTGTTAGTGTTAGCGTGGTGCTAGTGTTAGTGTTAGCATTAGTGCGGTGGCACTAGCGTTAAACTCTGTGTGTACTGTTTTTCTTTGTAAATATCTCGTGGTTCAATGTGGGCACTTGCGGCTTTTACACAGCTGCGGTGTATGTATGTACCAAACGGTATTCTCGTTACAAATGTACCGGGTGAGGCTTTTAACCAGGTGCGCTCTGTAGACCGGGAATTACGGTACATATTTTGACATTCTTGGACTTTCTTAAACATGCCAAAACCAATCCATGAAGTGTTTAGTTTGGGATTGTTCCTGATTTTGTGGTGGCCAATAGTGCTGCTTTGACCAGATCTTCATATGCAGAACTGAAACACGATATCTGTAATAATTTGACATTTTTTAAAGCTGTTTACTTGAGAAGTATAATTAACTGTATGTTCACAAAACAGACCTTTGAGTCAGAGCGGAAAGTAGAGGAAAACCTTCGTTCTTCTGAAACTGAGTTGTCTTTATTTTGTTCCTATTTTAGTTCTAAATAGTTTCTTTGCATATCCTATCATATAAACACCCACAAGTGTTGCAGGGCAAATGGTTTTATATACAATAAACACTGCTTGCCGCCACAAAATGGACAGTGGGCATCAAATGGCCCCAGGCTGTAGTTTTGACACCCCTGCACTATGTACATTTTTAAGTTTTATTTTATTTCATTTGCTCCAATCAGATTTCAGCCTCTACTACACGTGTTGCCATGTCAGTCTAATCTGCCTCTGTGGTTCAGAATCAGTAGTGTTTCTCGGGGCACTCCGGTTTCCTCCCACATCCCAAAAACATGCAACATTAATTGGACACTGTAAATTGCCCCTAGGTGTGATTGTGAGTGTGATTGGCTGTTTGTCTCTTTGTGTCCTGCGATTGTCTGGCAACCAATTCAGGGTGTACCCCGCCTCCTGCCCGTTGACAGCTGGGATAGGCTCCAGCACTCCCCGCGACCCTCGTGAGGATAAGCGGCAAAGAAAATGGATGGATGGATTCTAGAATTGCAACTAGCGGCAATATAAATAAGTGGATAAAGTGTCAAAGCCTTTCTTGAGACCCAAGTATCAAATGCACATCTCACAAATGTTTTTAACCGCAGAGATCCTAACATAAATATCACATAGCTCGTAGCTCGCGCTGTAGGGAATCACTTAAATATGAAATACCTTCTGATGCACATTATAGTGTGATTGATTTTTAATGTAGTGAGGCTACGTTCAGATCTTGCAAATCATTTTAACACTGCAAACTCTTAATTAAAATATCATAATCATGGTGGAACAGTTGAGCAAGTGGTGTGAGCGTTCACCTCACAGTTCAGAGGACCGGGGTTCAAATCCCGGTCCCGCCTGGTTGGAGTTTGCATGTTCTCCCCGTGCCTGTGTTGGTTCTCTGGGCACTCCGGTTTCCTCCCACATCTAAAAAACATGCAACATTAATTGGACACTCTAAATTGCCCGTAGGTGTGATTTTGAGTGCGGCTGTTTGTCTCGATGTGCCTGCGATTGACTGGCAACCGGTTCAAGGTGTACCCCGCCTCTTGCCTGTTGACAGCTGGGGTAGGTTCCAGCACTCCCACAACCCTTGTGAGGATAAGTGCCTCAGAAAATGGATGGATGGATAAGATTGCATGAGGCTTAAAAATGAAATTCAGGAATCCAGAAAATTCATTTGGTTGCATGC
This sequence comes from Syngnathoides biaculeatus, assembly GCF_019802595.1. Lineage (NCBI taxonomy): Eukaryota > Metazoa > Chordata > Actinopteri > Syngnathiformes > Syngnathidae > Syngnathoides > Syngnathoides biaculeatus. The sequence continues at coordinate 13,033,448 of NC_084646.1, read as the reverse complement.
AGAATTAAATTGACCAAGCTATTGCTGCCATAAGTAGCATGTACTGACAATTACTCATTTCAGCAGTATAATGGACCAAAAATGATGTTTCACTCCAGTATTGTCGTTTGGAACAAAACTACGCATATTTAAGGTGGATTTACACAAGCGCAACGGCCTAAAGACACAGAAGGTATCTGCTCTAAAATGTATGTGGGAGAGTTAAAGGGACATCATGCATCTCGGTGGTTGTAAACGGGCCAATTGTGGAGCTGGAAAGGGAGAAAAGGGAGAGGAAAAACACAAAAAAACATGAAGCACATCTGCCAAACCACCGCAGAAATTAACACAGGATTCTCTCTCTCTCTCTCTCTCTCTCTCTCTCTCTCTCTCTCTCGATCTCTCTCTCTCTCTCTCTCTCTCTCTCTCTCGATCTCTCTCTCTCTCTCTCTCTCTCTCTCTCTCTCTCTCTCTCTCTCTCTCTCTCTCTCTCACTCTCTCGGGCTCCGCGTTGAAATTTTCCGCTCCAGTTTGAGCAAGTTCTTTAATTAAATCATTAAAAAGCAGTGCGTTTGCACAATATGCTCAGCTGCCTTCATTACAACCCACAATCACTTGTAATTTATTCACTCACCGTGAGGGAGGGATGTGGTTCACTGTCTGTGAGCTCCCTTTCTTCCCGTCTTGTAAAAGGTGGCGAGGCGTGCCACCGCGGTGTCAAACCACCGACACTCCATTTTTTTTTTTTAATCTTCATCCTACTGAGGTGTTTTTTTTTCTTTTTTTTTGTGTGTGTGTGTGTTTTTGTCGAAACTCGTTTTGTTAAAAAATGGTCAGGCACTGCTGTGGTATCTCATACCAAACCCAATCTTCCCAACTTTCTGTCTTATAAATTGTAAGCCCGAGAGCCATGTTCGACTTAAGGAAGAATTGCAGACGGACACAAATAATCTATATTTTGATACAAAGTATGGGATTAACAATTTTATGAAATTGTCATTATCAAGGAGCAGCTGCATCAGGCAGATGTTGAGGATATTAGCAACTAACTGCTGAACATTTAGCAGCTAAAGAGCCAGATGTTTCCCTCCAGACTTTTTGGGGATGGAGCCGAGTAAAATCCACTTCGACTGGATTTTTGTCTAAATGCTACAAAAGGGAGATACACAAGATACCCATAAGAGTTCTGAAAGCCACTGGTCAATCAAAATCAAAGCCAGTTAATTATTTTTTTCCCAATTAGACCATCGCTAATGTTCTTATAACGCCCGCATTCTTTTCCATCAAATGAAATGAAAATGTCACCGATGAGCCCGATCACCGGCAACACAACACTCAACCGTGAAATTGCTTTCAGATCAGTCCAATCGTTTCATATTTCAAACAAATAATGTTTTTGAACAAAAGTTTTTGGGGACGATTTCCCCATCTTCATTATCGTCTACGCTATTTTGTAGTACTGTGTATTTATAACGGGTCATCACTGTGGGGGTGTTTTTCTTGGTGCTTTTTAAGCGATCGTCTGCATTTTCGTTCAAAGCCAGAGCCAAAAACATGTTGTATTCAGAATGTTTGGTTTGTGAAACACTTACCAGCATAATATTTGTCACAATTTCTCTGTGAGTATAAACTCCAGCTGCGACCATAGTGAGAATACGTTGTACAGACAATAGATAAATAGATCACATTTAAGATAATTCAATTATGATATTCACATGAACATTTATGAGAATACATTTGAAATAACATACTACAATAAGAAATAGTGTTCTATAGTTTTTATTGTGATTAATATTTTAACTCTCACTTTTTCCATGTTTCCCTATAAATTGAGTTTTTTTTTTTTAAAGAATGTTGTAAAAAAAAAAAAAAGTGCAATATTTACAACAATAAATATTCCAGCATTTTTCAGTCGGAATTATACCATTTTTTCTCTTTGCCTTTTTCTCACAAAGCATAGAATTCTACAATTATTTTCTTTCTTTGGCAATGTGTCAGTAGCACTCCTCCGTCATAACAATTTTGTGAGTTTTTGGCTTCTGGTGCAAAAAAAAAAAAAAAAACACCCAAAGCATTTTGTCTTTCCATTTCAAATTAAATAAAGACAGCTCACAAAATTTGAAGATTCCCACTTTTAGTTGGAGGGAGATGCTATGCAACCGCAGAACAGATAACTTTCATCATCGGCTCTGCTTTGAACGGGTTCAACGACGTCAATGTGTTCTTTGCGGATTGCGCGATTCATTTTCACCCCGTGTAATTTGACAGGCGCCGACTACACACACTTTGACTCTGCTGGCAATTAAAAAGACAGAAGAGCTTTTTTTTTTCGATGGCTCTCATGTTGGCTTGCCCCTTTCACTGACAGACAATGTGCCCGGTGGGGGGCTGACGGGGTCAAGTAGTGCTGACAGATGCGCAGAGGTACTTGTGCGTCAGGTTAGTTGTTTTCTGTACAAGCGTTCTTGATGGGGCGAGATGTACTGCACACTGTTGTGTTGAGATCTCGTCAGATGGGCTGCCTCTTTAATCTGTGTCGACAGCTTTGTAATTGGACCGCTGCTTGAAGGGTGGGAGCTGCACCTGACAGCGCAGAAACCGGGAGAAATAAGGGAGGTGGAGGATGCATCTGGAGAAGCAGCTGAGCCCTCCAAGGGAAGTTCCTTACCTATAAAAGTCTGATCCTTTTCGCCTTCCCCCCCCCACATTGCATCAAACGCTGGTGACAATGCCATCTTCCTTTGCGTCATATGATTAAGGCATAACTTGGACTTTGGTTATGGGGCTAATGTGACAACACGACGTTACTCACAGGCATATATTGTTTATCTATCCATCCATCAATTTTCTTTGCCGCTTATCCTCGCGAGGGTCGTGGAGAATGCTGGAGCCTATACCAGCTGGCGAAGGGCAGGAGGCCAGGTACACCCTGAACTGGTTGTCAGCCAATTGCAGGGCACATGGAGACAAACAACAGTGTCACTCAAAATCACACCTAGGGACAATTTAGAGGGTCCAATTAATGTTGCGTGTTTTGGGGATGTGGGAGGAAACCAGAGTGCCCGGAGCAAACCCACACAGGCACGGGGAGAACACGCAAACTCCACACAGGCGGGGGCGAGATTGAACCCGGGTCCTCAGAACTGTGAGGCCAACGCATTACCAGCTGATCCACCATGCCGCCTATATTCTTTATCCTCTGTGAAAAATTATGAAACTAATGGCCATTACTAAATTATAGTAGCTGAGTGGAAGTCTTCTTTGTTTGTCTGCATTGAGATAATTTTATTGTACTGTATATGAGTACAATACTACAGAATGCTAATTTCCCAATTAGAAAAATATCACATAACTGTTTTACTTGGGTGGGTGGGAATGGAATGATTTTATTTCCCTTCATTTCTAAAGGAAAATTATTTTTTTGTATACATCATGGTAGATGTTGGCGGGAAAGCCCCCTTCAATGTATTCAGTGTAAAAGGCAAAAGTGGGTCTTCATTAAAAAAAGGAACTTGTAATACACACCAGACTTAAAATTGCCCCTCTTTTGCTTCAGTATTATTAAATGACATAATAACATGAGAGGAGGAGTGAATGCGATCATTTACAGGCAGTGTCAAAGGGGCTCTTAATACTTAATTCTCTCATTCTCTTGTTTGGAAAGCAATTCTAACTGTATCCTGGTTTTATATGTCACACCAGACACCGACGCTGACATTGTCTAATTAATACGATCTCTGGGCACGTTAAAGGACACATTTTTCAGTTGTTGCCGTGGTCAATATTAGATCAGTTCTGCCAAGCTCAGTTCCGCTCATTTTGGAGGATCTCCGTGTGACACAAGCCTGCTTGGATTGATCCAATCCCGCTCTCCTCCCCCAACAGTCAGGTTATTGTATTATTGGTCTAAACAACAGCCGTGAGCGCCTCCTGGATTATCCATTTCAATTGCATTTCTCGTTCAATTGTGCGGCCCACCTCCGTCATGTGGTCTGATGATGTAGACCATCTCCCGTTTCCCCTCCTCTTGAGACCACTGCACAGGAGATGAACTCCGGCAGACAGGTGCCGCGCCGCTCGGAATGACAATTTGCCATTTGGAAAGGAGCCTGGGGCTCCATTGTGTTCTCTGGGATTGAGTTAGCCCAACAGCAGACAGTGGACAAACCCCCACATGCACCCTCAGTCAGCCTCCTGTCAACCTTTTCATGTTAAAGCTCGCGCTTCAAAAAAGAAGTGGGTTCAAGAGTCCCCACAGGACAAATAACATAAAATGGGCGCTGCATCTTGATCAACCAAATAGACAGAAAAGACTACACAGTACTGTATTGTACTGTAATATAAGATAATATATCTTATTATGCCATAATATGCTAAACTATACGAAATCATATTATCTCAGATCAAGTTATACCTTATCATACTATATCAAATGACTAATATATCATATTGTACCATATGCGATATTACACCAAGCAATAACATACTTAACTACTGTATACTTTACCACATTATTCTATACTATACCTTAACAACAATACAATACTGTACCAGACTATACCTTACCATTCAATGCTATACTCTACCATGCACATCTATACAAAACAATACCATGCTAAAATGTAAAATAATACAAAATTCCACATTAATACACTACCTTACCACATGATACCTTACCATATTGAATTTTACCATTTAATCCCATATCATATCAGACAATTTTATGCTACCATAATTTCCAGACTATAGAGCGCACCTGATTATAAGCCTCACCCAGTACATTTTTAAAGGAAAAAGCATTTTGTGCGTACACAAACCGCAACCGGTTAAAAGATGCCTTAGCCCAGTTTGAAACATGAGATATTTACAAAGACGGTACACAGAGAGTTTTCAAACTTTTAATAAAATACCTTAGCTTTTCTTTCCAAACAGTGCCTGTGACGTGGCAGCAACACGCTAGCGCAGTGCTAACAGGGCCGGTTAAAAGAAAAAAAACATCCTAGTAAAAATCACTAAGACTCGGCAGTAACACAACAGCAAGACGCTAGCACAGCGCTAACGCTAGCACAACGCAAACAGCGCCGGTTGAAAAAAAAAAAAAATACGGGTTAAGGTCACTTTCTCGCCAAATATATTCCACCGGTCTCACTCTTACCTTTCCCGACCGAGTGCCCCTTTGTGGCCGTTAGAAAAAAAGTATAAATTAGCCACATCACTGCATGAGCAGCAGGCTTGAAAGCGTGTGAAAAAACTCGCGGTTTATAGTCCGGAAATTACGGTACTTTACAGCATACCATACTTCACCTTTCAATGCTATCCTAGTTTGAGTGCACTGTAACACAAGTACTACATACTAAACACACAATACCACATTTTTTAAATACCACATTAAATTACTATACAAGACCCTATCAAACTACACTGTACCACACTGCATAGTACATGTACTATATGATACCAAATTAAACAATATGGCAGCATGCAATATCTTACTATACTATACTATACTTCTTTTTCTTTCGGCTTGTCCCGTTAGGGGTCGCCACAGCGTGTCATCTTATTCCATTTAAGCCCATCTCCTGCATCTTCCTCTCTAACCCCAACTGCCCTCATGTCTTCCCTCACCACATCCATAAACCTTCTCTTTGGTCTTCCTCTCGCTCTTTTGCCTGGCTGCTCTATCCTCAGCACCCTTCTACCAATAAATACTCACTCTCTCGCCTCTGAACATGTCCAAACCATCGAAGTCTGCTCTCTCTAACCTTGTCCCCAAAACGTCCAACTTTGGCTGTCCCTTTAATGAGCTCATTTTTAATCCTATCCAACCTGCTCACTCCGAGCGAGAACCTCAACATCTTCATTTCTGCTTCCGTTTGTTTCTTTAGTGCCACCGTCTCTAATCCGTACATCATGGCCGGCCTCACCGCTGTTTTATAAACTTTGGCCTTCATCCGAGTGGATACTCTTTTGTCACATAGAACACCAGACACCTTCCGCCAACTGTTCTGCCCCGCTTGGACCCATTTCTTCACTTCCTTACCACACTCTCCATTGCTCTGTATTTGAAGTAGTCCACCCTCGTTATCTCTTCTCCCTGGAGCTTCACTCTTACTCCTCCGCCCCTCTCATTCACGCACATATATTCTGGTTTACTTCGGCTAATCTTCATTCATCTCCTTTCCAGTGCATACCTCCATTTCTTTCTCATTGTACCGCTGCCTGTTCCCTCCTTTCACTGCAGATCACAATATCATCTGCGAACATCATGGTCCAAGGGGATTCCAGTCTTACCTCATCTGTCAGCCTATCCATTACCACCGCAAACAGGAAGGGGCTCAGAGCTGATCCCCGTTGCAGACCCACCTCCACCTTAAATTCTTCTGTCACACCTACGGCACATCTCACTGCTGTTCTGCTGCCCTCATACATGTCCTGTACTATTCTAACATATTTCTCCGCCACACCAGACTTGCGCATGCAGTACCACAGTTCCTCTCTTGGTACTCTGTCATAGGCTACAAAGATACATTGTAGCTCCTTCTGACCTTCTCTGTACTTTTCCACGAGCATCCTCAAGGCAAATAATGCATTTATGGTACTTTTTCTAGACATGAAACCATACTGGAGATACTTCTGTCCTGAGTCTAGCCTCCACAACTCTTTCCCATAACTTCATTGTGTGGCTCATCATCTTTGTTCCTCTGTAGTTTCCACAGTTCTGAACATCGCCTTTGTTCTTAAAAATGAGGACTTTACTATACTATACCAGAGATTTCCAAACATTGTGCCGGGGTACATTAGTGTGCTGTGAGCGCTCTTCAGGTGTGCCATGGGAAGTTATCCAATTTTCTGTAATTGCTGAAAAAAAAAACATTTATTCCAAGAAATAATGTATCTTTTTTCATTTATTTATGCCAGTGAGGCACAATGACAGGCAGAACAAAAAAAATCCTCTTTTATTAGATGGCAGGAAGTACATACAGTATTTAATCGATCCATTTTTGGTGACATTTACTTTTGTTTTCAATTGTAAAATATGTGCCTTGGCTTAATAAAGGTTGGAAATCACTGTACTATACGATACTATACTTCTTCTTTTTCTTCTTTTCCTTTCGGCTTGTCCCGTTAGGGGTCGCCACAGCGTGTCATCTTTTGCCATCTTAGCCTATCTCCTGCATCTTCCTCTCTAACCCCAACTGCCCTCATGTCTTCCCTCACCACATCCATAAACCTTCTCTTTGGTCTTCCTCTCCCTCTTTTGCCTGGGAGCTCCATCCTCAGCATCCTTCTACCAATATACTCACTCTCTCGCCTCTGAACATGTCCAAACCATCGAAGTCTGCTCTCTCTAACCTTGTCCCCAAAACGTCCAACTTTGACTGTCCCTTTAATGAGCTCATTTTTAATCCTATCCAACCTGCTCACTCCGAGCGAGAACCTCAACATCTTCATTTCTGCCACCTCCAGTTCAGATTCCTGTTGTTTCTTCAGTGCCACTGTCTCTAATCCGTACATCATGGCCGGCCTCACCACTGTTTTGTAAACTTTGCCCTTCATCCTAGCAGACACTCTTCTGTCACATAACACACCAGACACCTTTCGCCAGCTGTTCCAACCTGCTTGGACCCGTTTCTTCACTTCCTGACCACACTCTCCATTGCTCTGTATTGTTGACCCCAAGTATTGAAGTCGTCCACCCTCGCTATCTCTTCTCCCTGTAGCCTCACTCTTCCCCCTCTACTTTTCTCATTCACGCACATATATTCTGTTTTACTTCGGCTAATCTTCATTCCTCTCCTTTCCAGTGCATGTCTCCATCTTTCCAATTGTTCCTCTGCATGCTCCCTGCTTTCACTGCATATGACAATATCATCTGCGAACATCATGGTCCAAGGGGATTCCAGTCTAACCTCATCTGTCAGCCTATCCATTACCACCGCAAACAGGAAGGGGCTCAGAGCTGATCCCTGATGCAGTCCCACCTCCACCTTAAATTCCTCTGTCACACCTAAGGCACACCTCACCATTGTTCTGCTGCCATCACACATGTCCTGTACTATTTTAACATACTTCTCTGCCACACCAGACTTACGCATGCAGTACCACAGTTCCTCTCTTGGTACTCTGTCATAGGCTTTCTCTAGATCCACAAAGACACAATGTAGCTCCTTCTGACCTTCTCTGTACTTTTCCACGAGCATCCTCAAGGCAAATAATGCATCTGTGGTACTCTTTCTAGGCATGAAACCATACTGTTGCTCGCAGATACTTACTTCTGTCCTGAGTCTAGCCTCCACTACTCTTTCCCATAACTTCATTGTGTGGCTCATCAACTTTATTCCTCTATAGTTCCCACAGCTCTGAACATCCCCTTCGTTCTTAAAAATGGGAACTAGAACACTTTTCCTCCATTCTTCAGGCATCTTTTCGCCCGCTAGTATTCTGTTGAATAAGTTGGTCAAAAACTCACTATACGATACTATACTACAGTTTACAAATGACCCAGTTTATGAATTTACATTTATTTCAGTAGTAAAAATTACCTCCGTTTCCAAACATTTCATTTTGAGAACGGTGTCACAGAACAAATTAAATTTGTCACCTGGTGTTTCACTTAAAATACTATACAATGAAAAACTTGTGACCAATAGATATTCAATAATTTTACCGTCAAAATTTGCCTTCAATGTTTTATAATGGCAAAAATCATCCTGGAACGGATGATTTCTAATAAAATTATTTTCAACGGACATAAGCGTTTCCTTCCCAAACTTTTTCCACGAGTGTCCTAAAATAGATGGCTTCCGCTGTGCCAAAAATAAATGAAGAATTTAAATTGTCCTTGCTATCATCTTACGGACCTTGCCGTGTCCTGTAATGGATGACACATGAATCCCACATAAGGAAACGGACAAGATAAGAAGATGAGAAAAAAAAAGCCTTGGGAAAGCTGACAGGCTGAAAAAAGAAGAGAAGAACAGGAGTAGGTCAGAAGGGAATTAGTTTGAGTAAGAAGAAGGAAAGGTGAAAGGCGCACAGACGGACAAAGTTGGCAGAGACAAATCCACGTCATGTGGGACCTTCGACTGCTCTTTGTAGTCCAGTACAGTGGGGGATGTGTGTGTGTGTGTGTGTGTGTGTGTGTGTGTGTGTTCTGCCGGCTTGTTAACTCCAGACAACCTCCTGGCACTTTGTGTCAAATCAACATTGTTTTAATCGTGTATGCACACGAGACCTCTCTTCACAGTGTGTTTCACCCCATTTAGCAGATTTTTTCTTTCTTTTTTTTCTTTCTGCGGTAATAGTCTGGCGTGAGGTGTTTTCCGGCCGCATTAAAATGAGCCAAAGAATATGTTGTTTATGCACCGATGCTTTTTATCCTTCCCGCCTCATTTAAGTACATGAATGCTACATTTGTAGCTTTGGGGAGTGTGGAAGAGAGCACGCTCAGCTCTTGGAAAAATCCCTGCCGTGCGTATGCGAAAAAACATGGAAACCTTGTTATTATCTAGCTTTCATGAGTGGATTTTAAGTGAAGACAAAAATCTGTCCAAGGCTGGAAGTTCTTCAGTTTAAAAGAAGTATATCACTATGAATAGACTGTGGGCTGTCAGGTACCTTTTTTCCTGGGAGCCAATTAATCAGTGAAAGGTGGCGCAGGGTGGGGATATAGACTCATTAGAGTGGTCCTGCTCGCTGTCATTACCATACATTTACACTACCGGGCAGCCGCCACGCTGTAGAGTTTGCCAGAAGTCCATTAGTTTTACAGCGCGGCGAGAATAACCCCCTTTTCTGGCAGAATAACACGTCGATAGGCATCAGTCCTTGTCTCGTTTATACTTTCAAAAGCTTGTAAGGTATCTGGTTGGTAGAACTAAAAAATGTGGAGTTTTTTTATTGTCTGACAAACGGCAATTAAATCAGGGTTGACGATACGACATCCGATGTCTACGTAAGTCTTGTGACGCAGTGAAGCAGCATGTGGCTATTATTTGTCAATCCGTCCATCCATCCATCCGTCCGTCCGTCCGTCCGTCCGTCCCTATTATAGTGCACAACATCACACCATTACACCTGTGTGGGTTTTCTCTGGGCACTCCGGTTTCCTCCCACATCACAAAAACATTCATCCATTCATCCATTTTCTTAGCCGCTTATCCTCACAAGGGTCGCGGATAGTGCTGGAGCCCATCCCAGCTGTCAACGGGCAGGAGGCGGGGTACATCTTGAACTGGTTGCCGGCCAATCGCAGGGCGCATCGGGACGAACAGCCGCACTCGCAATCACAACTTGGGGCAATTTAGAGTGTCCAATTAATGTTGCATGTTTTTGGGAAGTGGGGGGAAACCGAAGTGCCCAGAGAAAACCCACGCAGGCATGCGGAATACATGCCAACTCCATACAGGTCGGGCCAAGCTTGAACCCGGGTCCTCAGAACACACCTCCACACTTAGGGCCAATTTGGATTGTCCGATGAATGTTGCATGCTTTTGGGACTGCCCTGTGATTGCCTGGCAACCAGTTCAGGATGTACCCGGCCTCATGCCTGTTGACAGCTGGGATACGCCACAGCACTCCCCACGACCCTTGTGAGACTAAACGGCTAAGAAAATGGATGGATTGATGGATGGATGGATGTTTTTGAGATGTGGGAGGAAGTGCCCGGAGAAAACCCACACAGGTGTAATAGTATGAGGTTGTGTGCTATAATAGGGACAGGGCGTGGAAGTGCACTCTTATTTTGAAAGGCAGGACCTGCTCTGGCATTTATTCTTTTTTGCGTTCTTTCCAATGCTATTACTGATATAAGGAATTGGGTGTTTAAAAATGTTCACGGTAAGGGGGAAAATGCTGTTGAAGTGTTAGTGGAAGATCTGAGAAACACAGGAAGTAGGCTACGTGTTTTATTTTGAAGCCACACTTATCGGGTGGCTAGACGAGATCATGGCGGGTCCGGGATTCAACCCGGGAACTAAGGACACACAGTCCAACGCTGTCCAGCTGACCCACTTTGCTGCTTATTTTTTACATCTTCCTAATAGAGTGACTGTAATTTGAGTTTTTGGCAGAGCTATGATGATAATCGTTTTAACCAGAATTCATTGTTCAGGATTTTTTTATATCAATTACCTTGGCTGCTTCTTGAGTTCAAATTACCAATGTGCTTGACATGCACTGCTTCTACCAACAACATGGCTGCAGACAGAGAGGAGCTAGTTTACAAAATTACAGTCACTCTCACTGAGCTGGTGACTTTTTCGAGCCGCCTCGCAACTATTTTCTCCAAAAGCAAAGAATATAGCGAGTTCAATTCCCGCCAAGATAAAATGAGGAGAATTAGCCTTCGCGTTGTTTCCTGTATCACCATAAAAGAGCCTGGGAGAAAGCAATCACTCACTGGATCGCATTTAATACTGCCAGAACTACAAACTATTGACCAGAGGTAGGTGCTCCCAAGCCGCTCCCCATGAGGGGGGGAAAAAAAAACACGAGAGAGCTGGAGGGCTTGTGATGATACTCTGATGATAGTTGTGGCAGGACGAGTCTCAGTTGCCTCACCATGACGTTGTGCCTACTGACAATGCCTTGAAAATCAGATTTTTCATCACCCACAGATCATCATAATATACAATAATAAACATTTGGTAGCTTTTTTCCTACATTTTTCCATCCATCCACCCCGACCCACTTCCCCGACACCATGGCCATGTTTGATGCTTACTGATACTGAGTTACCGTATTGTCTGAGAGTTCCGTGCTTATCTGTCTGTACATGTAGAAATATCTACAGATATGATTCATTTAATTATAACTGATAAATCATTCATCCATCCATATTCTGAGCCGCTTATCCTCACAACGGTCGAAGGAGTGCTGTAGCCTATCACAGCTGTCATGGGACAGCAGGCAGGGTACACCCTGAACTGGTTTCCAGCCAATTGTAGTGTAAAAAGAGACAAACAGCCACACTCAAAATCACACCTTGGGAAATTTAGAGTGTCCAATTAATATTGCATTTTTTGGGATGTGGGAGGAAACTGGAGTGCCCGGAGAAAACCCACGCAGGCACGGGGAGAACATGCAAACTGCACACAGGTGGGTCCGGGATTGAACCTGGGACCTCAGTACTGTGAGGCCAACGCTTTCTAGCTGAGCCACCGTGCTGCCCTCATACATTTAATATTCCTAAAAGAGGAACGTATAAAAATGTAGCTGCAGGTTCCCTAGCCCGTGAACAAAATGAATCACATTGGGCTGTCTCTGTCCTTCCAAAATATGGAACATGACACCCCCCCCCCGAAAGGAAGTAATTAAGGAAGTCAAAACAATCCTGCCTTTTATAGACGAATGTAATTGCCACAGACGAAAGGTAAGAGAAAAATCATTCTTGAGGGACTTCGTTGAGGTGAAATTCTTAATCGGCGCCACAGCAGCAGGCAGTTAACCTCAGCAATGTTTATTCGAACAAGTCGTGACTGAAGACCCACACAACAGCGTTGGCCTCAGCATGAGGAGTGGGAAAAACTGAGCCAGGAGACTTCATTTGATCTCGAGGATGACTTGACCTCTACTGTAATTCTTTGCGTTGAAATAATGGAAGGAAGTACTTCTAGTTACCTCACGACTTATGTAGTGTTGTTGCTTTTGGTGAACGTGGCAGGGGGAGACCATTAGGGATGCCACTCACAAATTCTCAGAGTGGAGAGCCCCAAAGAAGGAATCGGAATGTGTGTATGGATGATGAAATAGTACCAGTATCTTGATGGCAAAGGTTTTTGGTCTAACAACTGCTCGAGAACTGAAAAACATAAAACACTATTTACACAGTCGTGTTTTGAATAATTATGGAACTAATATCTAGTAGTAAAATCGCTGTTCCTGTGAATTGCTGATGAGAGCAAATGAGTTTTATAAACAACATCAGAAATCACCATTAGGCAGATAATGTGGTTTTCGGATCACAGTTCAGTTCACAGACGACAGAATCGCATGGCTAGACATGACATCTGCTACCCAGGGGCTCAGCGACACTGTACAGTATTTGCGTATTTGAGTAAATGTGGCGCTTGACACATTTCCACCCTGACCTTAATACAGTTTGTTCCATGAGTTAATTCTGTGTGCCTGTCTGCACGCGTAATGTGAAGTGAGAGACGAATTGCTGATGATTGGTGGAAGTCCATTATCTACCGCTTTTCCTGGTCAGGTCGCAGGGGAAGTAGCTTCAGCAGAGATACCCAGACTTCCCTTTCCCCAGCCACTTATTCCAGCTCTTCCAAAGGATCCCGAGGCGTTCCCAAGCCAGCCGAGAGACATAGTCTCTCCAACGTGTCCTGGGTCGTCCTCGGGGTCTCTTTCCGGTGGGACATGCCTGGAACACCTCACCAGGGAGGCGTCCGGGAGACATCCGAATCAGATGCCCCGGCCACCTCATCTGGCTCCTCTCAATGCGGAGGAGTAGCGGCTCGACACTGAGCCCCTCCCGGATGACCCAGCTTCTCACCTTATCTCTAAGGGAGAGCCCGGACACCCGGAGGAGGAAACTCATTTCGGCCGCTTGTATCCGAGATCTTGTTCTTTCGGTCACGACCTACAGCTAATGCCAATAGGTGAGGGTAGGAACGTAGATCAACATGTAAATTGATCTCCCGCTCCATTCTTCCGTCACTTGTGAGCAAGATCCCAAGATACTTGAACTCCCCCACTCGGGGAAGGATCTCATCCCCGACCCGGAGAGGGTACGGCGCCCTTTTCCGACTGAGGGCCATTGTCTCGAATTTGGAGGTGCTGATTCTCATCCCAGCCGCTTCACACTCTGCTGCGAATCGCTCCAGTGAGAGCTGGAGATCACGGCATGAAAAACCCAACAGAACCACATCATCTGCAAAGAGCAGAGATGCGATGCTAAGGTCACCAAACCGGACGCTCTCTACGCCTCGGCTGTCCATTCTGTCCATGAAAATTATGAAAAAAAGTTTTAAACTAGAGAATAAGAACGCCAGGCTGAGTGTTGTATCATTGCTGCCATGTCACAAACAAAAGAAAAACACAAATTAGCCTCAGGGACTTTTAGCTTTGTTACATGCAGCTACTTTTTACGACGCAATTCTAATTACGCTCAAGAGCTTACAAGAACATGGCAAGAATTTAAACACTCTCTTGTCTGGAATATTAAGTTTGAGGATTTCGGCTTTACTGTTTGGCATGCCTCCATTCTCACCCAGTGGTAGCGTGAATCCCGTCTGGCTCAATGTGCCCTGTGATTGATTGGCAACCAGTCCAGCCAGATGGGTTCAGCGTCTATATAGAAAATGGATGGATGTTAGGAAAAATCACAGAAAAATCACCTTTTCTCCTTCGAACTTCCCCAGATAAGCATTGCATCACATTATCTTTCTCTCTTCTTCTTCTTTTTTTTTTTCCAATCAGTGTTCCTACTGAGCACCTGTTAAATGGGCCGTGGCTGGCAGAAATAGCAGTTTGTTTTCATTTTACCTGTTTGGGAACTTATTTGAAGCAAACACGAGAAAATCATATTCCTCCAGTAGATATGGCCACCGCGCGACATTGATGTATTACTCGGGCGGCAAACACTCCCGTGCAACTCCTGCAGTAAATGAGTTTGCAGGCGAGCACCTGCACACTGGAGGAAATATCTCGAGGGGGCAAGGGAGCCAGAGGTATTGTTGAAAATGTGGTTTATTTGGAATAATGCTGTTTGAGTTAACGGTGTTTGACTTGAGGAGCGAGGCGAGGGGTTCCTTTGGAGTATTTGACATTTCATGAAAACAAGCTGAATGGTTTTATGTGAGCTTTAAACTTTACAATCTCACCTAGAGGTGCAGCGAACAACAGAGACGAATCTCCTCTGAGCATTCAGTGTAAAGTTTAGCAAGTGGAAGAATGGCTTCTTTTGTCGCCAAATCCTCTTTCAACCCGAAAATGTTGTTTAATGACCGGTGCTCGATTTCATTCAGGGAAAAAGTATTTACAAGCATGAAGGCAACTACAGAGCACGTCTGTAATATTTAAAGGCAACTCCTTGAGGACATTAAATTGTTCAATTGTTGCGACTCATGTTTCCAGACATCCGCTGATATATATATTTTTTTTTTTGTGGGGAGGTTGAACAGAACTGCTCCCAACGAAAAAAAATATGACATCTTGTCATATGATAGCTCATCAACTTTATCTATAGAGCACCAAAAAGAAAAATGGCAGCATGGTGGAGCAGGTGGAAAGCGTAGGCCTCACAGTTCTGAGGATCTGGGTTCAATCCCAGCCCTCCCTATGTAGAGTTTGCATGTTCTCTCTGTGCCTGCGTGGGTTTTCTCCGGGCACTCCGGTTTCCTCCCAAATTCCAAAAATATGCAACGTTAATTGGACACTCTAAATTGCCCCTAGGTGTGATTGTGAGTGCGGCTGTTGTCTGTCTCCATGTGCCCTGCGATTGGCTGGCAACCATTTCGGGGTGTACCCCGCCTCCTGCCTGTTGACAGCTCAGATAGCCTCCAGAACTCCCCGCGACCCTTGTGAGGATAAGCGACTAAGAAAATGGATGGAAAAAGAAAAATATCTATTCATGGTGTGGCAAACCATTTTAGTAGTGCATAACAGCCACTAAGCGATATTGTCCTTCCACTGCAAAGAAACAAAGGTTACTTGATGGTCGCTCGTGTAGTGAAGATTTCAGTTTCCATTTTCCAAGCCACTTATCCTCACAAGGGCCAAATACAAGGAGGAGGGTTGTGGTTCGTGGCAATACATTGGGCCGTGAATACATGATGTCAAATGTCGTCATCTCTGTGAATGGATATGCACCTTGTAAAAATTTGAAATTGGGTGGGATTCAAATCTGCTTCGTCCAAGTTGGAGGGTAGAATTTTCCAGCTTTGCAGCTGACTGGACTGTAGTATATTTGCATGGATTTAGAATAATTCACCTCATTTACAAAGCATAAAATGAGTAGCTTCCTTTTGTGCTTTGTTACATATACCCGAAGTTTATTAATGATGTTGGGAGAAGCTGTGGGAAAAAAAAAAAAAAAAAACCCCTCCCCAATGCGCAGAGCTCCAAGAGACTCTTCCCTCCCTTGCGAATCCTGACATTTATTCTCCAATGACATCATTAGAGCTGGAAAAGCTGGAGGCAACCATATGGATGACACGGCTGTTCGGCTCAGTCCATTATTTACATAAGCCGCTCGGTGTGTTGACAATGTGTGTGTATACTATAAAGGCCACGAAACATGACCAGTGCATGTGGGGCCACGCACCGAGTTATGGAATAACGGTGTTCGTAGGACATGTCATGGCCCAAACAACGCCATAATGTCCTGAACACATCATCCTTTTCTTGAGCACCTTTTGACATTCGCCAACCAATTTGCTCCCGTTGCCCATCAGCAGCTCATTTGCGTGACTTACTTCACCGCAGCAGAGGCATAGAGGAGATACGGCGCTCTCTAGCTAAGGGAAAAAGCAGCAAATGAGTCATGTCACATGACCTCAGGCAAGATGAAAAAAAATTCTCAAATACAATACAGTGCCGCCCTTGAGATACAAAGCCCCCGATTTCCAATTTTTAAAAAAATATAAACCGTTGTTTGGCCAATTTTTTTTCTCTTTGACTTGCTAGCAATAGTGTTGTGTAATATCAGATGGTTAGTGATGAGGGTGTGTGTGTGTGTGTGTGTGTGTGTGTGTGTGGGGGGGGGTATTCAAGCACGAGTCTCCCCCCCCCCACGCCCACTATATAAAGACAAAGTGATGTCATTTCATTTGGTTGCACACTTGTCAGTTGGCGTCCATAACGAGACCCATTTCCCACCCCAGGTGCAGTTAGCAAGCTAATGATGGCTACGCGCCGAAAATGCATCTTCGCTAGATGCCTCAATTTACAGAACAGCTCGGTGATGTTTTTCTTTAAGATCCCCAAAAAATGGGGAGATAAAAAACGAATTGACTTTTTCCAGACGCACACAGATGGCAAGCTGAACACCAACACCGCCAGCTGACTCCGCAGTGTGCTTTTTTCCGACGGATAGTTTTGTAAACTTTCACCGGAGACAACACGGCATCACGGGCAAGTGAATGGGGCGGCGGCGGCTGTCTAATTGCCTGGGGTTCCCCCTACCATCCAGTCAGGTGGCTTGTTCGGGTGTGACATATCATCACCGACAATGACGATAATTTGACGTGTGTGCTTATTTTTACGATTATAGTCCACACTAATCATTCCACTTTGAAGTTGAGCCTCTCAACGTGATTTTAAATCGTATCAGCTTTCACCCCCTCAATATGTTTTATTTTTTTGGTGCATTCATTCAACACGCCCACGGTGTTTGAGAGCTAAGAGGTTATTATTAAGTTTTGAAACCTTATTTTATATACCGTAACTCTCGGCCTAGAGAGTGCACCCGGTTATAAGCCTGGGTACACAGAGCTAGCGTTAAACTCTTTATGTGAGAGTTTCTTTCGGCTTGTCCCGCTAGGGGTCGCCACAGCGTGTCATCTCAGATAAACCCTCATATTTATTTGGCACAGGTTTTACACCAGATGCCCTTCCTGACGCAACCCCTCTTGTGGAGTAGAGGCCCCAGTGAGATACGAACTCATGACCCCTGGTTTACCAAATCAATGCTCTAACCAGGATTACAACCAGGTGTGCTAATGCTGGCACCGCATCACCGCAAAAACCGCAGGTTTGAAAGCGTGTGAAAAAAGTCGCGGTTTGTAGGCCGAAAATTACGGTACTCTGCGATTAGTTCTATTCAAATTTCACGGGGTTGTGAACATTATTCTTTTCTGAAGTCTGTCAAATTTACGTGTCACTTTCTTGGCCCTTCTTAGTATCACTTTAAAGCTTGGGAAAATATAGTGCAGGCTAGGTTGAGATGTGGGAGATTTGTGAGCAACATTATGATGGCATGAAAGAGCACCGCAGGAGATGTATTTGCCCTCACAATTCTGATGGAGAAGTACACAAAAAGTCAGATTGTGTTATTTCTTTTTCAATGACATATAACTGTATAGCGGGGTGCCAATGTAAGAGCTGTAGTATTGTATGAGGAAATCCGGAATGGCAGAAAAGCATGTAAAAGTAAAAAAAAAAAAAAAAAAAAAAAAAGACTTCAAGGTGGAGGTAAAAGTACATCAAAGATGAGTATTGAGCCCCTCCTTGTTTTCTAAGGTGATGGACATATTGCCAGAAGAGGTCAGACTGGAGTCTCTGGTGGACTATGAAGTATGCATATGATGACGTAATCAGCGGTGAGAGTATGGAACGTGTGGGAAAGAACCTTGGGAGGTGAAGGGATGCACTGGAGAGGACGAGGAATGAAGGTCACTTGCAGCAAGACACAGTACATGTTTGTAATTGAACAGAAGGCAGTTGGAATTCTGGCATCACAATGAGAAGAAGAGGAGAAGGTGCAGGAGATTTGGATCAGGTCTTTAAAGCAATCGGGAGAGTGGAAAAGAAATGAATGAAAGACTAAAGAAAGGGTGGAGTGGGTGCAAGAGTATGTCAAGGTCTGTCCGTTAGAGAAACGTGCCATGAGCAAGACTTGGCCTGTGCACTGGGCGGTGACACCTGTCACCGGTCACAGCGGTTTCACATTGGGACTGTAATTAGACGGACATTTTAGTTGGAGTTTTTGTCACTTGTATTTGCCAGTTCGTTGCCTTGCGTTAGTGAGTTGCATTCATTGCCTGTGGGACTCACCACTTCTACGCGTAAGTCAGAGTAAGAGCGATGCTTCAGAATCATCGAACCCTTGCTGCATGTCTTTAGGATCCCGCCGAGCCTAGCCTTTCTGTACCTCTGCCTTTTCAGACTGCTACTCCGTGTATGACCCAGCTTCTGGAATAGACCACATTGAACATTATGCCTCTGCCTAGCAGTCCTGCATTTGGGTCCGCCCCCGTACTGGAGGTCCGTGACAAAACGCATGCTGGGATTTTCTTCGGGATTGATGACAATGGGCAGGATCACCAAATAGCACATCAGAGGCACATCAGTCTGGAAACTTTGAAGACTAAGGTAGATAGGCAGGTCTGAGATGGTTTGGACATGTGAAGAGGAGGAACTGTCGATGTATCGGTTGAGGATGATGGAAATGGAACCGCCAGGTCAAAGCAAAGAGGAAGACCAAAGAGATGGCTGGCTGTGATAAGGGAAGACTTGCAGATACACTATATTGCCATATTAGTCATCGCTCACCTGCCTTGACTCACATAAAAATAGGGCTGGGGGGGGACAAGCACAAAGAGGCTTAAACCAAAAGGGCAAACTGACATAAATATGACATCCCTCCATGTGCACAAAATTTCACCCACTTCTCTCATTTAAGCACATACTTCAAAAAATTACAAGATTTTAATAAATCACTATTTTTGTATGTCTATGCCTGTGGTAATCTTCTGATAATCTTATAAGAACAACATTTTTTCTCTAAGGCATTGTGTGTGTCGTGTTGTTTGTTCTTGCTTTCTGACTTTTTCTCAAAAATAGACTTTAAAAAAATATTTTCCAAAGTGCTGTATATGTGGTAGTTATGTCTAATTGGTGTTACGATGGTGAGGGAGAGTCCTTGGAAAAATTTCTCTCCTGCACCCAAAAAGTTTGAGAAGCCCTGGCTGACGGTGAGAGTGAAGGAAGCACACTGGGTCATTGCAAATTCTAACATCAATCCCGACTGGTCCGGCCTCCCATTGCTGGCATCCGCTTGCGTAAACAGTTTGTCTGTGTGATGAAGCCCGGTCTGGACAGGACGTGCCACGTGTCTGTGTGGGGTATTCGGTTTTCCGTGTGGCAGACTGAGCGAAGTATCAGACAAGATCACTGCGGCGGGGGGTGTGGGTGGGGTGTTTGTTGTGTGTGTGTGTGTGTGTGTGTGATCCAGCTAGGCTGCCATTGCTGACAGAACCGCTTCCCTCGTTGGCTGGCTTGACTTGGAGGAAGGAAAAAAAACAAGCAGCACTGACTAGAATGAACTGAGCTCATTTTCGGGTGGGAAAGAGGAGAAATATGCTGGAATGAGATTGGAAGTAACAGAAGACTTGTGTTCTGTTTCATCAGCGTCATCCATCAAAGTCCATTTTTGCCTCTCGGATTAAGTGCATTTACGCCCGCCGCGGACATCCATAATACCTTTCTGTCATCACTTTGCTGCCGTTATCCCTGGACCAGTGCCATTTGTACTGTAAGTCATGCAGTACACTTATTGGCAATAATGAAGAGTTGGCGCCGAGAGAGGCATTGGCGACTGCCTATGGTGTGCCGGCAGCAGAACTCAAGCCCCCCACCCATTCCAACGGTACTGCAGCTCCGATCGGAATTGACACTTTTACATTGGGAAAAAGTGGGACACAATCAGTTCCACAGCTTACTTGCAGTTTGCAGCTCACTGGTACACATGCTCCCTTTTTTCCCCCCTCTGTGCTTTTTATCAAATACACACTAAAGCCCGCCACTAACTCCCAGCCAGGCCTGACTGAAATGGACCCCCATTGAAACATGGCTGTTTGAGACCCACAGCTGCACATTCCACTGTTGACCATTAAATGTCTACTTATGCGCTGCAATTGGAATCCTTATGAACATGTTGTTTTGATCTCCACATACTGCATATTGTACTGTAATACTTTTATTGAACTGCACAAAAAAGGGTGTGATTAACTAAAAAGAAGCCCAAAGAGAGGAAGTGGGCGAGAATAAAAGAGAGGGAGGATAATTTGAGAGGCTGCCTCGACCCATTCGTTGAGTGTAGCCATCATGCGTCGTATATCGTTCTCGTGGGTTTTGATTCAGATGCCATGCTTCATTCCGTCATCCACGGATGCATATAAAATTGTAAAAATAGTATTGTTGTAAAACACAATATATGTGTACTATATTCTGTATTTGTGGCTGGGGCTTGCTTAAGTTTAAAACCTGCAAATGGGTTTGTGTGTGTGTGAGTGCGTGTCAGAAAGCTCATGTGCATTTTTAATTGACTGATACATCTGCAATCTTCCGTGGCCCCGTACTGCAAAAACAGTGGTCGACCATCAGCCGCTCATTAAAATTATTTACCGACCGTCGTGACCGTTCATTCGGGTTTGACCACGAGATGCCGCCAACGCTCTGAAAATAGGAAAGGAGTAATGTGTTGAAGTCATAGATGTTGAAACATAGATGAGCATTGTGTATCCATCCATCCATTTTCTTAAACGCTTATCCTTACGAGGGTCGCGGGAGTGCTGGAGCCTATCCCAGCTGTCAACGGGCAAGAGGCGGGGTACACTCTGAACTGGTTGCCAGCCAATCGCAGAG
This sequence comes from Syngnathoides biaculeatus, assembly GCF_019802595.1. Classification (NCBI taxonomy): domain Eukaryota; kingdom Metazoa; phylum Chordata; class Actinopteri; order Syngnathiformes; family Syngnathidae; genus Syngnathoides; species Syngnathoides biaculeatus. Next base: position 13,012,148 of record NC_084646.1, on the reverse strand, counting down.
CACATAGAGAAAGACAAACAGCTGCACTCACAATCACACCTTGGGGCAATTTAGATTGTCCAATTAATGTTGCATGTTTTTGGGATGTGGGAGGAAACCGGAGTGCCCAGGGAAAACCCACACAGGCACGCGGAGAACATGCAAAGTCCACACAGGCGGGTCTGGGATTGAACCCGGGACCATGGAACTGTGAGGCCAACCCTTTCTAGCTGGTCCACCGTGCTGCCCGAGCATTGTATAATGTGGAGGAAATTACTTTAGCCTGGATTGTTTCGGAGAGCCTTTGCTGCGTGTGTAGCCACACATGAAACTAGTCATCCTTACCCCATTGTTATATGGATATTGTAAAATGATCATAGTTGTGACATAGTTCATTGTAAACACTTTGCAGGAGCAGGAATTACTTGCTATGCCCATGATTATCAGTTTTACTCTTGTAAAAATTAGCTTTTTCTTGCACTGAACCAGGGTATATCCTTAAGCTCCCGCGACCCTTGTGAGGATAAGCGGCTAAGAAAACTGATAGATGGCTGTATCCTTGAAGTGCCACTGACATCCCTATATACATTGTAAAATAGATACTGTTATGAAAATTATGTATAATATTATTCACTTCAATGTCTATATGAAAAAATAAGTATGAGCGGAGAGCATGTCATACATACGCAAAGTTGCGGAAGACTCACTCGAGATCCTAGCGGTAGCCATATTGGCTGCCACGTCATCATCAGATGTCACACTGGGACAGTCGCCATTGAGAAGACGCTGTGCCACCTGCTATGGGAGACAAACAACTGAGATTTTGGGATTTTTCCGACGCCCCTTCTGACACGGAAGCTCTTTTCGAAGATGAGAACATCTCACAATCGAGTGAAGTGACCAGGGGAATATTACCCTATCGTTTTGAGCCATATTTAGATCATTTGCGGATCACTTCAAACTGACAACAGACTCCCTGACAGTATATATGAGAGTATGTAGCGTACTTAGGTGGCCAGTCGCTCACAGAAACGTGTGATGAGTGAATCCATCCTCCCAAGTGTTCGAGCAATATCCAGCAACACAACGAGACAGCATTTTGGCTAACACGCAGGAAAAAAAATGACTACTTTCCCTCCGGTAAAACTGGTATAAACACACGAACCCGTCAGTGTGGGCTTCTGGAAAATAACGTCACATCCGGCCTCTTCTCCAAAACGAGTGCCTCGAGAGGATTTTCATGGCGGGAGATATAAAAATTCATATACGAATGCATCATGACGTGGTAAAAAAACTGATGGGTCCATTCCAGCTGCCTTTCTTTTTCATTAAAACCATACTAAAAATCATGCTTTACATGTCAGTAGACCTTTAAGCTCGATACTGCATCACAAAATGTTTTTGCCAGAATTATTGTCATTTTTTAAAATACTGTGTACATTTAATTAACTTTAAAAACATGTATAAGCCATCTTCCAAACCATAACATCTCATTCTGTAATTTCCCCATCATCTGTTGCTCCCCTGTCATTTTTGTGCACTTTCTTAATAACATGCTTGCTCAACACAGTGCGGCTAATCCATCAGAGGCTAATTAGTCATCGTTGTTTTCTTTGGAACTCTGCTTGGAAGCATGAAACATGGCGATAAGCCAATATTTATCTAAAATACGCATTCCCATTCAATTATGTCACAGAAATAACACGAGTGACAAAGCAGCAGACGTTATGACAATATTTTTTACAGTGATACTGGCTAATGTCACGATACTTGGACTGGCTGCTCGAACTGACACTTCAGGAGTGTACAAACACACTGATAATGAATCCATCCAAATTCACAAAGTCAGCAAAGGCCGATTGTCAGAAGATTCTGAGATTTCCCTGAGCGCTTATCCTCTGTTGTAGGGGGGGGGGTGTTAAGACTTTTATCCCCCTGATCTACTTCAAAAAATCTTGCCTATCAATTGTCAGGGCCTTTTCAGATTCTGTTTTTATTCTTTGCTTCAAAAAAATTCCAACAATACTTGGGAAATATGGCTGGATGATGCCAGTTACAAAAGAATGTTACCCATAATCCTTTAAAACCACAGAAAAAATATACAGACTGACAGAGAAAGGAAAAGAATGAAAGAAACAACATCATTGACATCATAAGAACATAAAAGGTTAAGTTAACATTTAAGGAAGACTTCCGGGGGCAGAAAAATTTCCACATCAACATCAATTTAGCCTCAAGTGATTCTTGCTGTTGGCGACAACCCAAGTGAAATATTTCCTTTTGTCATCTGTCTTCAGAAAGTAGTAGTTCCACGCGAGAGACTCACGTCAGCAATACTCGCGTTCACGCGACGATGTCTGTTAGGAAAAGTGGGCTTCAATATAGTATTTGAAACACCGCCACCATTTCCCGTGTTCAAAAGGAAGCGCCTTGACTCGATGAGGATTTGCACAAAGGTTAAGTAAAGGTGGCGTTCGGGTTAGGAGAATTGACTTCCTGAAGAGTGTTTTTATAGTCTGATTTTCGACGCTTAATATTCCGATTATAAACCTAAACCCGTGAAAAAAAAATCGCTCCATATGAACACCTCAGTCAGAACAAAACTGAAAACAAATGGAATTTAATTCAGTTCCACAGGGATAGAATATTTCTTTCCCTATCGCTCTTTTTTTCATGTAAATTAGGGATTCCGCTGTCCATGCATGCTCTGTCTTGACATAAATGCTTAGTGATGTCATTGTTTACACTCTAACCAGGCAGTGTGGGATCGATTCTGTCTATCTGCCGTGCGACTGGCTGGCGACCAGTTCAGGGTGTAGTCTGCCTTCACCCGAAGTTGGCTGGGACAGGCTCCGGCTCAAGCTTTTAATTGGCTTCTGGTAAGGTAGAGAGGAGTAACTGTTTTATTATGTGTTATATTTGTATGCAATACACAATACGTCAGAAGAATTTAAGGTGGAAGTGGGACTGCATCAGGGTTCCGCCCTGAGCCCCTTCCTGTTTGGGGTTGTAATGGATAGGCTGACAGACGAGGCTAGACTGGAATCCCCTAGGGCCATGATGTTCGCAGATGATATTGTCATATGCAGAGAAAGGAGGGAGCAGGCGGAGGAACAATTAGAAAGATGGCGGTACGCACTGGAAAGGAGAGGAATGAAGATTAGCCGAAGTGAAACAGAATATATGTGAGTGAATGAGCGGGGCGGAGGAGGATGAGTGAAAAACCAGGAAGAAGAAATAGCGAGGGTGGACGACTTCAAATACTTGGGGTCAACAATACAGAGCAATGGAGAGTGTGGTAAGGAAGTGAAGAATCGGGTCCAAGCGGGGTTGAACAGTTGGCGGAAGGTGTCTGGTGTTCTATGTGACAGAAGAGTCTCTGCAAGGATGAAGGGCAAAGTTTATAAAACAGTGGTGAGGCCGGCCATGATGTACGGATGAAAGACGGTGGCTCTGAAGAAACAACAGGAAGCAGAACTGAAGGTAGCAGAAATGAAGATGCTGAGGTTCTTGCTCGGAGTGAGCAGGTTGGATAGGATAAGAAATGAGCTCATTAGAGGGACAGCCAAAGTTGGATGACAAGCCAAAAAGAAAAAGAAGATTTGTACACAATACATTCCATAATGTATGTTCTTTTTGAAATGAAAGTTATGGAACGTTATTTTGAACCACGCACATCAAGCTATGGCTTTCGGGCACCTGAGTTTGAGAATCATTGATCTGGCGTACACTGTAAAAATAGTAAGCACACTATATATTTTTTTCTTGCCTTTTCTGATGTTTCTCACATTAAAACAAAAAAAAAAAAGTCATTGAAGATGGGGTGGTTAATAAAAGCATTTTCTCTTCTTGGAAGGTGACTAAAGGCTATTAAGTCTCATTAACACTTCATCGTGTTGACAAGAGCGGAGGACAGCTTCGCCCACAAAGATTGAACATGTTATCTGCTTCAGGGTGGAAAACACGACGGCATGTGTTGAAATCATTGATGCAGCGGCTGTGATTTTATTTGATCACACTGCTTGGTCGGTATCCAAGTCAGACGGGAGAAGGAGGCGGGAGTGGGGCTGGGGGGGGGGGGTGCTGAGATGGGGGCTGTTTGAACTGCCAGTACAAACACGACTGTGATGCGCCAAAATGTTGACGAGAAAACGGTCATTTGACAATTTCCTCCTCAATTATCAATTCAATCTTCGGAAACAAAGATTGTAACTCACTTGTTGGTTGGATGAATGTGTCCCAATTTAGAATATATATATATATATATATATATATATATATATATATATATATATACACACAGTGAAGAAAATGACTATTTGCACACCCTGCTATATTGCAAGTTCTCCCACTTAGAAATCACAGAGGAGTCTGAAATTTTCATCGCAGGTGCATGTTCACAGCGAGAGAGACAATAAAAATCCAGAAATCACTATGTATGATTTTTTTTGTTTTTAACGATTTATTTGTGTGATACAGCTGCAAATAAGTATTTGAACACCTGAGAAAACCAATGTTAATATTTGGGACAGTAGCCTTTGTTTGCCACTACAGAGGTCAAACGTTTCCTGTAGTTGTTCACCAGGTTTGCACACACTGCAGGGGGGATTTTGGCCCACTCCTCCAAACAGATCTTCTCTAGATCAGACAAGTTTCTGGGCTGTCGCTGAGAAACACGGAGTTTCAGCTCCCTCCAAAGATTTTCTATTGGGTTTAGGTCTGGATACTGGCGAGGTCACGCCAGAACCTTGATATGCTTCTTACGGAGCCACTCCTTGGTTTTCCTAGCTGTGTGCTTCGGGTCATTCTCAAGTTGAAAGACCCAGCCACGACCAATCTTCAATGCTCTGACTGAGGGAAAGAGGTTGTTCCCCAAAATCTCACAATAAATGGCCGCGGTCATCCTCTCCTTAATACAGTGCAGTCGTCCTGTCCCATATGCTACCACCCCCATGTTTCACAGTAGGGATGGTGTTCTTGGGATGGAACTCATCATTTGTCTTCCTCCAAACCTGGTTAGTGGAATTATGACCAAAAAGTTCAATTTTGGTCTCATCTTCCCACAAAACATTCTCCCATGACTCCTCTATATCATCCAAATGGTCACTGGCAGGGTCCTCAAATACTTGTCATGATGGATCCGATATGTAATGGAGAAACTATCCAATTTCACTTCACTTGTCTGAAAATTAGTTTTGTATCTTCATCTCTGTATACCAGCGACGTATAGTGACAGGCAGAAAAATTAACTCCTCTACTTGGTAGCAGGTCAAGTCAGTCCATTTCATCCGGTGTATTGTAGCTTTGATTAGAAGCAGGTTCTGTTCGTCAAATCTCATCGACATAAGACTCTACAAGTCCCCTCTTGTCTTCATTGTTCGGCAGACGTGCCACAACGCATTATGTTGTTTGGAGAGGGGAGGCGGGGGGGGGGGGGGGAAAAAGCAGCACAATGGCCCTTTGCTGCTGGCTGCGAAAGCCTTTTGTGTGCTCTCCTGCTCGGTATTGTGCTCAACTCCAGTTGGAAACATCAATAAACATCAAGCCAATGTGCCCGTATGCTCCCTGCCTCCTTTAGAGAGCCTCCAACTGGGGTCTTCCATTTATTACAGATACAGGAAAAGCCCACCCCCCCCTTCCTCAAACCCCCTTACTGTCGCCTCAGCTTCATTCATTATAGATCACCTGCCCCCACCTGCATGCCATCATTAAACCCTCATTTTCAGCCTCTATTGCAGGGATGGGACCCTTTCTCCCATCAGGGGCCCGAACCAACCTGCGGGTTATACAAAATTTATGACTTAACAGGTCCAAACAAATGTTTATTGTTATATATTAGGAACATTTGTGGGTTAAATGTTTTTTTTTTTTTTTTTTTACAGCAGCTCTTCTGAGGTTTTATTTGTCCTTAGACTGCCCTGTTGCGGACTGACCCACAGTTGATGAAATTGTAATTCAACCCAAGGTAGAGCACTGATTCCTGACCCGCTGTGCTGTGGCACATTTGTATAATTATTATTTATATACTACAAATGATTCTTCGTTCAAGTATGGATGCTAGTGACTTATAGAAGGGGTGTTAATAAACAAGTTTTTGTTGTTCGTGAACTAGTTATGCTTTCCCTCAGAGGGCTGTTACGATTTGTAAAGCCATAAAAATGTATGATTGCCTCGTATTGTTACATATATGAGAGAAATTGATGAGTATTTTTTAAATTAAAGGTCAGTAAGAAATCAATTTTTTCGTCTGACTTGACTCTCAAATTTTGTCAAATACCGTCATGGGCCATTCCTTCCCGACCCCTGTTGAGTTCTCTGTGTTCCACCCTCATCGTCCTCCATTGTTCCACCCCCCCACTTCCCCTCCCCCCCAGCATCCACCATCAGGTAATTTAAGCCTTCAATCAGGCAGGAGATGACAAATGAGCGAGTGTGGTTGCTGATTGCCTTTTCGTGCTGTCGTATGCGGGTCACTCAGCTGTGGAGTCCCCATCACCACGTCTTACCACAAAAACCTCTAACCGCGTTATTTTTTTTCCTAAATACCCCCCTGCCCCCGCCCACAGCCCTTTGCGGTTGCTTCACTGTTTCTAGCCACAAGCCAATGTAATAAAATATGCCTGCAATTATCCAAAAGAGCATCCTTTTTTCCGCCCTTTTGCCCAATTAGCCCACTCAACCCGCACCTCGAGGGTACAGTCTTGCAATGACAATTACATTGTTATTGACCTGTAATTCAGTCCGATAATTGATTCGAATGACACGTCTTAGCAAGGCGGGCTTTATCGCTCCCTCGTGTTCAAGGTTGACTTGATTTTACTACACTTTAATTGACCTTGTTGGCGCTCGCCAGGCGAGCCACGCGGAGGCCATCGTGCATCGAACACAAGCCAATCTCTCATCGCTGCGTACGTTTTCCATCACGGCCCTTCAAGAGATAAGAAAGCTCTTACAGGGAGTGTTCAACAAAATACGGCAATAAATTTAGTTCTTCACTATCCTCCAGCTTATTCATGTTATATTCAGGTTGGTCTGGCCAGATCTCTAGATACATATATCTAGCTAGCTGGATAGCAAGATGGCTAGATAGACGTATGAATCTTGTATACAGTGTGAAAACGTCTTTATTTAACTTTAAAGTGAGATTCGTCATTGATTACAATGGTTTTTGGATGCGTTATCCTATTTGAAATCCCGCGTCACGTTCTGTAGGAAGTCAAAACTTACGTTGGGATCTCATTGTTCATTCAAGAGGATTCCGGGGTGCTTACCAAGTGTGTGGCAGTGTAATGGCAGTTGTTATTTTGTCGATAAACTGATTTCCTCCGAAATCACCGCTGCCACCTCAGAACTCGGAGAGAACTTTTATTCCCCTTCCTCCAAAATGAAACTTCTCACGGACAAACACGATTAATTATTCCAGTGGGATTCAGGGGTGGCTGGACTGTATTTTTAATAAGCCATTTTTCCGTGGGATTAATCCCCCCCGTGTTTGCCTAATTAAGGCATTAAGCAAATGTAATAAAATCCAGCCAAAGGATACTTCCAAGCGATGCGTCGGGTTTAAATCTCCGGCCGCCACAGCAAATGCGTGGTTAATCCGAGCGTGATGTTCTGCCTACACAAAATAAACACAAAGAGCTGGGACGCCATGGCATCAGTATAGGTGCCTTTCTAAAATATATTCATGTCTTTTTTAGCATTTTCCTAAGGTCATTCCAGGAAGAGCAGATGATACACACCATGATAATTACCGATTAAAATAATACATACAAATTAACCTAGTCAAATATAATTTAATAAACTGTTTGATTTTAGTATTTTTAATTGCACTTTTTTTTTTTTTTTTTTAAGTGATGAGCTTCTGGGCCCTCTTTGTTGGTACCACGGACAGCTCCCGTTGCTTGTTTTGACCACCCCGGCCAATGTTGCAAACGCTCCCGTTTTGTTAGTTTAAGCCAACCCAAAATATGGCAAATATGAGAGCACAAATCTCCTTGAAGCGGAGGAACAAAAGGCGTCGCCTGCCTGCCCGCATGGCTGTATGCACGCCTGCTCGCGTGCCCTCATGGGGGATCATTATACTTTCTATGCTACAAAGCAATGCCTCGCTCTGTATGTATGACAACACCGCGTCTGCCAGAATCTTTTAACTATATCGCCTTTCTGACTGTTTTTAAAAGGAACACGTGTATTTTTAGCGAGAGGCTTCATGTTCACTGCAATTTAACATTGGCTCTTAACTACAAATGGACTAAATAATTGTGTGCTAATCCTATGATGTCACGGTGCAATAATAATAATACATTTGTTTATCAAGCATCTTTAAAAACACATTTATAAATTGCTTTGTCAGAACAGGGAATCATATATTTAATCAAATGAAACCCAAGCAGAAACACACCACCATACACACCAAGTGTCATACAGTACCGTAGAGTATTTTAAATATTATGTAATATTTTTCACATATATATTATAGGTGGCACGGTGGGTCAGCTGGTAAGCATTGGCCTCACAGTTCTGAGGTCCCGGGTTCAATCCCGGACCCGCCTGTGTGGAGTTTGCATGTTCTCCCCGTGCCTCCTTGGGTTTTCTCCGGGCACTGCGGTTTCCTCCCATATCCCAAAAATATGCAAAATTAATTGTACACTCTAAATTGCCCCTAGGTGTGAATGTGAATGCGGCTGTTTCTCTCGATGTGCCCTCAGATTGCCTGGCAACCAGTTCATGGTGTAACCCGTCTCCTGCCCATTGACAGCTGGGATACGCTCCAGCACTCACCCGAGACTCGTGAGGATAAGCGACGAAGAAATGGATGGATATATAACACAAACGAGAAACTGGTGTGAAAAATTGGACCTTAATTTGTGGACTTTTATTTATTTTGTGGTAGACACTTTCATAGCCAGAGGTTTGGACATTAAAAGGAAGTTTTCAATATTAAAAAAAAAAATGTTACATTTGTTGATTAAAAAAAAACAACAACAATCCATCCATCCATTTTCTTAACCACTTATCCCCAATCTGGTCGTGAGACTGCTGGAGCCTATCCCAGCTGTCAACGGGCAGGAGGCAGGGTACACCTTGAACTGGTCACCAGCCAATCGCAGGGCGCATGGAGAAGAATATCCACACTCACAATAACACCAAGAGGGAATTTAGAGTGTCCAATTAATGTTGCATGTTTTTGGGATGTGGGAGAGGAAACCAGAGTGCCCGGAGAAAACCCCCGCAGGGACAGGGAGAACATGCAAACTCCACACAGGCGGTTCCGGGATTGAACCTGGGTCCTCAGAACTGGGAGGCCAATGCTTTACAGCTGCTCCACCGTGCCACCTAAAAACAGTCCTGATGGGGGGAAAAAAAAAAAAAAAAAAAAAAAAAAAAAAAAAAAACAATTAAAAATAGGTTTCCACGGGTGAGGTGTTTCTTGCATGGAAAACTAGAAGCTGTCAGGGGTGTGGCCAGGCAGCTCCTCACCTGCCCCTGATTGGCACTAATCATGCCACGCATTTAAGCCTCATGTGTGGTGTTGCTAGTTGCCAGTTCATTATATGAGTGCGCACAAGTTTGTGAGTATACGAGCCTCTCGTTTTGTATTTGCCTTGTTGCCATGGCCCGCCGTTCCTGTGCCACCACAGCCAAGTCTAGTTAAGTGTTGTTTTTACCTTGTACTTATCTGGCATCTTTTACCTGTTTTGGGACCTTGCCTTTTGCCACGTTTTTGTTTCTTTGTCTTTGTTGGACTGTTTACCTGTGTATGACCTCTGCCTGGATTAAAGTGTTTGTAATGTCGAATTTCAAAGGCAAATGATCTTATAGAGATGAAAATATATGTTCAACTGTACCATAAAATGCGTAACCTTTTCGATGTTTTTACTCAAAAATAAACGCGTTAATGAATTAAAGTCTGCGAACTTTGACCTAGTTTCCAGTGTCTGAAAAGAGACTCATTTCGGGGGCGGAGCCTCGTATGTCACTACAGATGATCTGCTATTGTGTGATACTGGTACTGTCTGGTTAGGGCATCACGTGAAATTATATTTATGGTGAAGCAAGAGAGCAAAAGCTATTGCTCTCAGATTAACAGAACATTCATCGTCGTTCTTACAACGTATTCCAATTTTCGCCATTGTTGACGTCACGTTCCTACTCTGCTGTTTCCGCTTCGTTTTCGTATTTTTTCGATGAATCCAGCAATATGCTATCATTTTTTTTTTTTTTTTGCTGATAAAAAATAAAAATGTTTCCTTCATAACGGAATTCAGATTCGAAATCTGCATTAAAAAAACTGTATAATATAAACAAACACTTTAAAGTTCCCTCGACAACCATGTCACTGCCTCGGAGTCCTGCATTTGGGTCCTACCTCGCGTCCCATGTTGGTGGTTAATATTTCACAGATGATGTTATGAACCACTGTGAAATCATAGTGACTATTTTAACAAATATTACAGTTTATTTTTTATTTCACAAACCCTACTTTAACAGCTGTGCGTTGGGTTATTCCGTTTCAAAAGTAAATGTAAACTGTTATACAAGCGGCACTTCACAATACAGCAATGTATTGTCCCATTAAAATCCATAATCTTTACACCCTTTTGTAAGATACTTTATGGTCAATCATATTAAACTGATAGAGGAACCCAAGCAGTACACGAACCCAACAACAAAGACTGAGACCAGGAGGGCTGAGCGATGACATCATAACCTAAAAGCCCATCTGTAAAAGCAGACTTTTAGGAAGTGATGAAAACGGTATCCCCGATTTTGCATGCCTTATCTCCTCGAGCAGGTTGTTCCAAAGTCAAGGCGCACCTTTAGCTTTAAGTCTCGACTTTGGGGGGGAACTGAAGCCCCCTCATCCGGCAGCGTGAGGCTCTGAGATTGCTCAGAAGGCGGTATTATGTACCACGCAGGTTAATCAGTCAAGTCTTCAAAATCAATTCATAAACTAACTTGAAGCCAATATAAAAAATGCGCAAATTGGGGTGATGAGAGGCTATCTGTTTAACTCGGTGAGAAGCCTTGGAGGTAGTTTAATAAGCTACAGGAGAGAGTGATTTATGATTGATACCGGAGAGGATTGACTATTATAGTCTGGAGAAAATAAAAGCATGCATTAATTTTTTTCAAGGTCTGGTTAGGTAATTACTGATTTTATTTTAGATAAAATGTGAATGTGGAAGAAGTATGACTGCAACTTTTTTTTTTTTTTTTGGGTTGTGAAGATGAAATTTGCATAAAAAAAATCACAAGCTTTTTGGCGGTATGTGTGATGTTATTATCTGCAAAAGTACCCAGGCTATATTTAATGATTTGAGTGGTATTTGCATTTTAAAAAGATTTTTTTTCAGGTTGGGAGTTAAGAGAACTATCATTGGCAACTGAGTTTTTGTATTTTTTTGTTTTATTATTTAGTTATGAGCCATCACTTGGTCGTTTTCTTATGCCAAATTACATTGTTAAAATATCAGATTACAGCGGTACTTTGATTTACTGACCTAACCTTTGAGTATTTAGAGACATCAGTTGACCAGCTGTATTTTTTTTTTTTTTTTTTTGTCTAAATGGTGGCAACTAATGTCACAGCAAGCAACTGACATTTACCGTAATTCCCGGTCTACAGCGCGCACCTGGTTACAGACCTCACCGAGTACATTTGTCAAGGAAATACCATTTGGTACATACATACGCCGCAGCTGTGTGAAAGCCGCAAGTGCCCACATTGAAACCCACATTGAAGCACGAGATATTTACAAAGACAGTACACAGACTTTAACGCTAGCGCGCCGCTAATGCAAACAGGGCTGGTTAAAATAAAACTTACTGGTAAAGATCACTGACACATGCCAGTAACACAGCAGCAACACGCTAGCGCAGCACTAACAGGGCCGGTAAAAGTCACTTCCTCGGCACCTATATTCCGCCAGTCTTATTCTGACTTTTCCGCTTGAGTGCCCGCTTGCGGCCGTTACAAAAAATGCACAAATTAGCTGCATCACCGCATAAACCGCAGGGGTGAAAGCGTGTGAAAAAAGTCGCGGCTGGTCGGCCGGAAATTAAGGTAGTTTTAAAATCTAAACAAAAAAAAAAAAAATTGGAAAAGTCTGCTACACTCATGTTCACACACAGTGAAATGCCGTAGCTGTGCTAATTAAATTAGCTTGATGATGCTATTGCAGTTATAAGAAGATATTGCAAGATGAACATTGCAGGAACCCAACAATATAATACTTGTTAAAAAAATATATATGTCATTAATGCAACTTACTGAGTCACTTAGTGCAATCAATGAAAACGCTTCTTCGTTATGATGTCTGTATCACACTAGTTCATAGTGGGCAAGGTGCACTCACCAGAAGGATCAAAAGGTCAGAGGGCATTCACGCATCAAATCACGATGCACAAACTGTTTCATTCTTTACATTTAATTCTTATTACGGGAGTAATAAACATAAATATATGTTGTTTTCTCGGGGGCTGGAATGGATTAATGGCATTTTTCATTCATTTCAATGGGGAACGATGATTTGAGATACCAGTGTGGTCGCAGAACAAATTGTAGACTACAGTACTGTGCGTGAATTACAGCAAGCGGACCAACTGCATGATTACAAAACATTTCTTAAGCAAATTGTGTGATTCAAGATTTCATATTGGAACTTGTGATCTGTAACCCACTCCTCCCCTTTTTGGTTAGGACCCGCACGCCCCCGCCACCCCCCTCTCCTCCTGCTGCCGCTAACGCACATTAGAGTACTGCAGCTTGCTCTTTTGTTCAGTAGCGCTCAGCTGCTGGAGAGGTGAGCACCGCTCCGGAGCTCCTCATCATCATCATCACCATCCGCTGACTCTCCTCTTCCTCCTCCAGGAGTCACACTCGGACGCCTCTCCCGTCTACGGATATACACCGAAAAACGAGTGTCCCTGTATTTTTTTTTTCCCGCTCTGCACGCTTTTGCTGACTTTTTTTTTTTTTTTTTTTGGATGCCTTGTGGCTCTCTCCCACTTGCATCGCATCCAAAGGCTCCGGGAAGACTGCGAGCATCGGGCTGCATTCCTTCAGACCAGACCTCACCTCTGCCGGAAGGTGAGTTTGCCTCGAACGCTGAGAGATTTTTATGCACGCTGACATTTAGATTCACTTTGTCCTGCACAAAGAGAAAAATGTTCTATCGAGACGAGGAAGCATTATAGTGTCTTTGACTACAAATAGTTATGCGAGGACCATTTAGATGTTATGCTGCAGCACTTATTCTTCATTATTGTTCTGCCACTTTTTTTCTTCGCCCTTCCAAAACTTCAGGTTCTTTTTTCAAGAGGCCAAACATTTCCACTCTTACACGTACAATGATGAGTTTCATAAGAAGTGTTTTCTTCATTTTTTACAATGTTTCTTTTCATTGGATGTGCAGTATGTGGTTTTGACATGTTCTACACACACTGCTCTGCTAATTCTGTTTAGTGAGGTTAAAGAACACAAAATACATTTCATGTGGTTTTTATTGTCCATAGTAAGTTATTTGATTTAAAAACAAGTCATTTTGATCATGCATATTCTATTTTCCTAATCATATTGAAGATTTTGGAATTGCTGTCCACCCTGTCATTATGGAGTAGTTGCCCCCTTTTCCCTTTTATTTTGTAATTATTCATTGCATTCTGCAATAGTGAATAGGTGAAGAATAAATGTTTGAAATTTTCATCATATTAGTTGGATATTGACAATCCTAACATGTCCACTCTGCCGTAGCGAAATATCACTTGATATTAAAACTTTTAAGGATTTTTTTTTTTTTTTTTTAAGGTGAAATACCTTTTTAAGGTATTTGAAAAGAATTGTTAAACGGAACACAGTCAGCTAGTTAAACGAATTATGTTCCTCAGTGCCGGTTGACTACGTGTTCATTATATGCCAACATTCGGTAAAAAATGTCTACCCTGTCACCAAGCTGACATATATTTGTTTGAAATCTAACTTAAGTTTGAATTTTGAGGCGTTCTGTTCCAGAACTTCTTGGGTAAACTCCAGTATGTACAACTTATGTGATGTTGGACTGTAATACATGTTTGGTTACCATCCGGTTGAAGATTTATTTCTGTGGTTTTGTATTTTTACATGACATTACATAGCAAATTGGACTGAACCGATCATTTGGGTCCAATGGCTTCTTTTTACTCTGGTTGTGATGTTTGCATGCATCTAGCCCGTGTCATTACAAATGACCACAGCCGATATCTCCGGCTTGGCTCTGTCATTGATCGGCACTTCATTTGAAATGCGCCCGCTTGAGCAGCCATGTGTGCGCCTTTTGTGCGTTGGTGACCCATCGGTATCGCTGCATCCTGCTTCGTCAGCCCTCATGCATATTGCAGAAGCTCCTGTGTTTGCGCGTGTCCGGCTTTTGTTCACGCTGCGGATCACGAGCTCTGCTCTTTCTGTCATTGTTTTCACAAGATCTGTTCCTTTTGTGTCATCCCGCCCTCACCTTTTTCTATATTTTTCGGATGAGTAGTAATCACTTGGTTGTGGTCTAGCCGTGACACCTCGAGAGGACTTGGGCTTCCTCCCGTCCTGTCCTCTTCTTGAGTCTTTATCGCATTGTTATCTACTCCTCGCACGAGGTTGCAGCTGTCATCTTTTTCTTCAATGATGCCACGTTCTGCCCGGCTGAGTTAAACGCAGTCCGGACACAGACGGAGGGGATTCAATTTTACACTTGATTCACGGGCGAGCATGTGAGCAGAAATCGAAGTTCTTTTTTTTTTTTTTTTTTTTTTTCGTCCTTTATTCCCGGCGAAGGGGACGTGTTTATATAGTGATCTATAGTGATATTCCCATTTGCTTCGCTTAAATCAAACAAAGGAGGCCGCTTGAAGGTGTTTAAATTGTGGTTTGTGTGGCCTCCGGCTGGAGGTCTTGTGGTGTTACAATGGCTTTTGTGGGTTATAAAGGGCCAAGATTCTTATAAATCAAGTGGAACAAGAGCAACAATGAGCAAACAAAAAGGTTCCGCGACAGATGACAGAGGGGTCCTTTCGCACCGACCTAAAGAAATGGATAAAATTTGACATATACTGTAGTTGCTGTTGCTACTGTTTGTAAGTACAACTCGTTGACGTCCATTTTCAAAGCTAGGCCTTTTCAGGCTGCAATACGCAGTTTTCTTGTTAAACTAATCGCGGTTTTCAAATAAATTGTCACATCTGCAATCCTAAACCAAGATTTAAGGTTGTTACCTCTCAAATCATGTTTTTGCATCTAAAATCGTTACATATCTGTGCTTTGGATCAAAAACAAGCTTGGTAATATAGAAGGATAATTCCTTAACAGACAACATCATTCCAAGAGATTTGATGTAAAATCTTATTAAAATGTCAATTAGGATCTAATCTGGATTATTTTTTAAAAAGATTAACATATGCACGTTCACACCCAAATCCTCTTTTTAATATGTGACCCGATGGGTTCTGTAGGGTTATCTGTTGAAAACTGTTTTTCAAGTTTTAATAGTAGGCCAAGACTGTGTGTGAACATTTTTATATCTATAATTTATACATCCCGTGACTCTTGTGAGGATAACCAGCTCACAACTTGGATAGATGGATGGATATGTGGAATTCCAACCAAATAAAATACAAATATCCTCCAAAGAAACCTTCGGATCATAACAAAAATCTGAATCTAATTGCATTATGGGCGACGTGGTGGGGCAGCTGGTAAACCGTTCGCCTCACAGTTCTGAGGACCCGGGTTCGATCCTGGCACCGCCTGTGTGGAGTTTGCATGTTCTCCCCATGCTTGTGTGGGTTGTCTCCAGGCACTCCAGTTTCCTCCCACATTCCAAAAACATGCAACATTAATTAGACACTCCAAATTGCCCGTAGGTGTGATTGTGAGTGCGGCTGTTTGTCTCGATGTGCCCTGCGATTGGCTGGCAACCAGTTCAAGGGTGTACCCCGCCTCCTGCCCGTTGACAGCTGGAATAAGCTCCAGCACTCCCCGAGACCCTCGTGAGGATAAGCGGCAAAGAAAATTGATGGATGGATGGATTGCAATATAATCTAAAGTCATTTAATTGATTTGATTTTTCATGATAAATTTGACAATTTGAATCCCGAAAAAATCTTTGTCCGCACTTACAGTGAAACTTTCCAAAATAACTTTCAAATCTGCTTGGATTTTTTTTTTTTTATTTAATCTTCACATTTCTACACATCATCAAATAAAGTGTGCTTCTATGTATTTTTTAATAATAATGTGTGGACTAACATACAACTGGGAAAATCTTTGCATTATTATAAAAAAAAAGAACAACTGAATGTGAGTCGTTGATAAATTGGTGTCGTAATCGCTGTGTGGATTACGTAGCCCTGATCACATCTGAGGAATTTCATTGACTTCATCAAGCCTGTTTTGGTTGTCCATCCAATTGATTGACAGCTCAGCGTCCAGCCCCTTTTCCAGCAGACGGCGCCGAGCCTAACCGGGCTCGGAGCGGCTTTGGCTCGTCTCGTGCAGCACGCACATGGCTCCAGCCATATTGATCCCGCCGTTGCCACCAGAGCTGAGAAAATCAGTGGCGCAGCTGAGCCAAAGAACCCCCCCACCCTACCTCCACACTCCCCGTCACCATCACCAGCAACCTTTTCAGCATGTGAATATTCAGCAAGAGAACCCCCCCCGCCCCTCTACACACACACACACACACCTCCCCGAAAGCCACCCCGAATGTATTATTCAAAAGAAGCATTTTGCCTATTAAATACTCTCAATAAATAATGACATCTGGTAACAGTTTTGTGGGCTGAATTAATGACAGTCAAGCAGTGATTGGAGGGGGCTGACGACAGAGGGAGGCTTGCTGGCATAGTTTGTATTCCCATTCTGCCATCCAGAATCCTTCCGCTGCTCTTTTTCTTTGTCGGGCGGATGATCTGCCTGTCTTGGTTTGCTTCCTGTACCAAAAAATGTCTTAAAGTGGCCCCCGCAGGAGATGCAAACACTACAGAGAGCTGTTTATTTTCACGTTATGCTTTCTTTTTTGTTGTTGTCTCCCGCATAAAGTAATCCTCGAGAAAAGGTCCCTTTCGGGGCCTTTTTAATGCATTCGACACAGGAAAAACTGATAAAAATGAGGAATCATTAATAATCATAAATTTGTAGAAAACATTTAAAGGGTAGTCAAAGCTGCTTTACAAATAAAATAAGTTCTATGAGAAAAACTGAATTAAGACAGGAATAAAATACATAGGTGGGTTTTCAGTTGGGATTTGAAGGTGGACGGATCTGAACGGTCACGTTGTGGTTTTAGGAGCAGATTCCAGAGGGTGGTAGCAGAGATTTTGTGAAGGTTCTGTCGCCCCAGGTACGATGCTTGGTCCGGTGAGGTGGAAAAAGAAATGTTATTGTTGGAGAAGCGGAGGGGGGGGGGGGGGGTGGAGGAGGTCAGAGAGGTCGGAGGGGGGGTTTGGTTGTGGAGAGCTTTGTTTGTGAGTAGAAGGAATTTGTACTGGATCTGTTGTGTAATGGGGAGCCAATGGAGTTTCTGAAGGACTTGGGGTGTTGTGGTGTTCTGAGTGAGCAAGTGGGCAGCTGAGTTCCGGATATACTTAAGTTTATTGAGATGTTTGGTGGATGAGCTGAAGCGCAGTTGTAGTCAAAGTCTTAATGTGATGAAAGCATCGGTCGCTTTCAGCTGCGGTGAAAGAAAGTGACGGGTGAGGATGGAAGATATTCTTGAGGTGCAAGAAAGCATTTTTTTTTTTATTTGAATGATACTGATGTGGGTCTCAAAGGTGAGGTTGGTGTCGAAGATGCATATGTGAGGGGAGGAAACCCATGCGGTGTTGTCAACAGAGAAGGAGAAGTTACCGGTCTGTTTGGTGAGCGATTTAGGATGAGTGATTCACGTATTGGAAGTACTTTAGTTGAATTAAAGAATGTTGGCTTCAATCAAGGACCTGCTCTCAGTAAGATAGTCGGTTTGGATGGAGTTAGATTGAGAAGGTTAGCTGTAGAAAAGGGGGACATGACAAATGATGGAGAGTATGTAAAGGATGAAGAGAGGAGGACCTAGCACAGAGTCCTGGGGGATGCCTTGGGACACCAGCGCAGTAGGTGAGGTACAGTTCTTAATAATATGGATGTTCAGAGAGATATGATTTAAAACGTTTTCAGACAGGACAGGATGATGTGTCAAAGGCTGCAGTGAGGACATTCTGACATGGTCAGATTTCTTATGCCTCTGATTATGGTTTTGTTATCTGTCTACATGTGTTTTTACCCCATTTGTGTTCAAATATCCATTGCTTGCAGGGTCTCCCACCATGTCAATAGTCACTATATGTTTGCTCATCTATGTCGGTTCCCATTATATGGTAGCATTTTGATCATGGACTTTAAGGTAAGGATATGTCCATCCATCCATTTTCTTTGCTGCTTATCCTCACAAGTGTCATGGGAAGTGCTATGCCAGCTGTCAATGGGCAGGAGGCAGGGTACACCCTACACCCTGAACTGGTTTCCCGCAAATTGAGGCAAACAGTCGCACTCACAATCGCACCTAGGGGCAATTTAGAGTGTCTAATTAATGTTGCATGTTTTTGGAATGTGGGAGGAAACCGGAGTACCCCGAGGAAACCTACACAGGCACGGGGAGAACATGCAAACTCCACACAGGCAGGACCTGGATTGAACTTGGGACCTCAGAATTGTGAGGCAAAAGCTTTCCAGCTGCCCCACCGTGCCGACCCAAAGAACACTGATGTCTAAAAAAACTGGTGTATAACACTTGCAACACCATTTAAATTTTGGCATTTCTTATTATAAGATAAATACAATATCTACATATCTCTATCAATTCAGATCATGTTGAATATTCCCTTCCTGTATTATGATTATAAGATTTAAATTTTTAAGGGAAAAAATATATGGGCAGAAAAATAACAACCATATTTTGCCATGTCTTCGGCTATAGTATGGTTGGGGCTTTTTTGGGGGCGCTGGGATGAGAGACAGGCACAATCAGACCCTCCAGAGTACTATTCAATGAGGGTGGTCAGCCTACGACTGGCAATACAATTCTACAATTAAGTTCAATCTTAGAGGATTTTTTTTCCCACTCACAACCGCTCATTGTAAACAGTAATCAACATTTTTCATGAGAACGGAGGATGTGTGTTGGTTGCAGATGGCCAGCGCTTCCCCTCTTTTGTGCCGCGAACCCCCAAGAGACTGAGCGCATTTGTTGTTGTGTGCATGAGAGAGTAACTATTTGATTGGTAGAGACACAAAAGAAACCACACATTGGCTATTGTCTCATCTATTCAGTCAAAAAAAAGGAGAGGGTAGGATGAAAAAAAGCAAAGCCAGAGTCTGCATTAGATTCTGGGTCATTGCGGTGTTTGGGTTGTAATTAGTAAGGAGGTGATTCCCAACCCAAATGTATTCTAAATTGGACTCTTCACGTTGACACCACTGGCAAATTTGAAATATAGGAGGAAAAAAAATGTCCAATACTCGTGCTGCGATGTTGGTGTTCTGGAATATGCAGGGAATCAACTGTAGTATTAAAAGTGACCAGCAGAGGAACATTTGGACATGCTAATAGGAAGAATCTAATAGCTATTAGGAACCTGCTGCACTTTTTATTTAGCGCTTCAGAATGAAACGACTGGAAGCAAACAAACAGCAGCTCCGCGAGTGCATGTAGTGTGTTTAGTCACACTGAACAAATGGGAGTAAAATGTCTCCTCTTGTAATACTTTCAATAATTGTCAAAATTGATTCCTCGGAAAATTATTATTTGTATTGAAATGTATTCTAATCTCTTCATCCAGCTCACGCTGAGCTTCACATCCCTTTGACTCTGCTTGCTTTATTTACAATTGATTTCCACTTTGTTTGACTTTCTGACGAAGGAAAGCGGTATTTCTGTTTAGTACCAGAGGTTGTATTATACTTATCAATCCGTTTTTCTTAGCCGCTTATCCTCACAGGGGTCGCGGGGAGTGCTGGAGCCTATCCCAGCTGTCAGTGGGCAGTAGTCAGGGTACATCCTGAACTGGTTGCTCCTGGGGCAATTTAGAGTGTCCAATTAATGTTTTTGGGATGGTGATAGGAACATGCAAACTCCACACAGGGAGGGGTGGGATTGAACCCGGGATCTCAGAACTCGGAGGCCAACGCTTTCCAGCTGATCCAATGTGGCGCCCTGTATTAAACTTATATAAATGTAAATCTAAAGCTGTCACAAACGGGCCTTTCATTAGCAGCTATGGCATACGTCATCCTTAAATGCCCCTGGAATTAAAACGGCTAAAATTAAAAAGAAAAAGAAAAAAAATCTTTCTTTGCATCTCCTTTACTGGCGCACAGAGGCACTTGAAGGGATTCACCCATTGAGTCAATTAACATGTCCGTCAAACTCTGAAGCAAAGTGCTGACTCACTAAATCAAACCCATCCAATACGACATGGCAGGGGCCATAAATCTTGATGTCCCGTAGCTCGTGGCAGCAACCTTAAGGTAGCCTTTGCTACCTTCTTATGGACGTCGCACAGACTTTGAAGTTGAATTTCAATGACAACGTTGCCCTTTAGCCACGGAGTTGGTAGAATGGATGATGAAAAGCAGCGATGCATTCCCATGAAGATGTCTGGCACATGGACTAGTCATGCCACGCAAAAGGAAAATAAAAAGATTCATTGCAAATATTTTTCAAGGTTGGTGGTTTTGCTAAAAGGCGTCAAATGAATAGGGCACCCAGTCCTTTTTTTTAAATAATGGAAAGAAATAATCATTCAAAAGTTTTGCCATATTATAGTAAATGGATTGGCGTTTTTTTTTAATGTAACTTTTTTAACATTACTTACAAAAACGATGACAAATTAGGACATACTGGATTCTTATTTAGGCTGTAATTATGCGGTAACAGTGTAAAATGCAGTTGCCAACTTCAAAACGACAAAACCTTCTACCTTGATAACTTGTGATGGCAGTTTTGATTCAGGGTCACACCTTTTTAACTAGTTGAAACTAATCCCCTGTTTGGAGTATGCGGAGTTTAAAAAAAAAACGACTAGAAAAAGCAGAACTCAGTTTGATTGAATTGAAATCAAAAGCGGAAGTGATAACATGATCACCCTCCATTGTCAGTGGCTGCAGTACAAAGCACAATAATCAACCAAGCGACGCTTCATATCCATCCATCCATCTTCCAAGCCGCTTATCCTCACAAGGGTCGCGGGAGTGCTGGAGACTATCCAAACTAACATCGGGCAAAAGGTGGACTACACCCTGAACTGGTCGCCAGTCAGTCACAGGTAAAAAATCATAGGTTGGGGTACTCGTAAGCAAATGTACTGAACTGCTATACTCGCATGGAATCTATTTTTTTTAAAGTCAAGACTATGCTAAAACATCCCATTTATATCATTTATATTGTCCTTATTAGGAGCCAACTTTTTTGTAAATTTGTAAATTCTCTGTTTTTTTCATATAACATTTGTAACGCAGGAAATTCCCAGACGTTTCTACCCAAGCCAATATCAAGTATCGATACTACTCGAAATCCACTCGTGTGCAGTTGAATGATCAGTGAATCCTCCCAACAAGGCCGTTGATTAAAAAAAAAAAAAAAAAAAAACATATGGTGGTTTTTCTTAGTTTAATGAAAATGTATTTTGATTGTACACACACAGTCTTCGGATTTAACAATGTGAAACAGTTCCAAGCTGTCTTAAATATGAAATAAATTGACCTGCTTTTGTCAAAATACCGTAATTTCCGCCCTACAAGCCGTGACTTTTTTCCACACGCTTTCAACCCTGCGGTTTATATAGTGATGCGACAAATTTGTCCATTTTTTTCTAACGGCCGCAAGGAGGCAATTGGCCGGAAAAGATAAGAATGATACCGGTGGAATATATGCGCCAAGGAAGTGACTTTTACCGGTCCTGTTAAGGCTACGCTAGCGTGTTGCTGCTGTGTTATTGGCTTGTCTCGGTGATATTTCCCGGGAAGTTTTATTTTAACTGGTCTTGTTAGCGTCAGCGCCGCACTAGCGTTAAACTCTTTCTGTGTAGCGTCTTTCTTTGTAAATATCTAGTGTTTCAATGTGGGCACTTGCACCTTTTATACAGCTGTGGTGTATGTATGTACCAAATGGTATTTCCTTTACAAATGTACTCAGTGAGGCTTGTAACCCGGTGCGCTCTGTAGGCCGAGAATTACGGTAGTTCAAGAATCACAAATTACGGTCTTGCTGAAATTGGCCGATTTTTATGAGCCGATCTAATGCGTCGCTTGAGCTACACGCGACGGCTTTTGTTGCCTTGGAGCCTCGGGGTGGAGCTGTGGGCTGGCATTTCGTTGAGCCTGAAAAGTGAGCGCATACAAAGACAATAAAAGCATTGATTTCCCCCTCGCGGAGGCAGCGTTTCATCACCGAGCCACCCAATTACATTTGTGAATTAGTGTGCAGATCCTTGATGTGGCGCACGCAGCGGGCACATCAAAGCTCCTAACAGCTGGCTCGCTGATGCATTTGCGAAAATGGCCAGCGCGCAGAAGATTTACTCGGTAACGTGATTTCACACTTGATTGGTAAAATAAACACCTCACACCCCAAAAATAAATAATAAAACAGTGGCGAGCGGCAAATAAACAGCGAGCCAGCGGCTGCGTTTGACGTAAGACCTTGTACGCTGCATTCTTTTTGGCTTGTACAAACTCTCTTCATTCTTACATGAAATAGGCTAGCAATGCCAGTTATTATTATGGTGATATAAAAAAATTATTCCATTTTTATTCATTTAGCCGCAGTTGACAACAGAAAATTATCCCAAGGAACTTCAGTTATGGAGCAGGCCTGAGCAAACACGAGGTGACACTGGCCAAAAAAGAAAGTCTCGAAGGTAGAAACAAGGAACAAAACTCAGTGTGGGGTGGCTGTCTGCTGCAAATAATTGAGTTTGGATGTGACGCATATGGTAAATGGTATTACCACTCGTAAATGAATTGTAGCAAATGTTGCAAGTGTCAGCTGCACCCCCAGAAACAAAAGATGGCCGCAAAAGTTTCCCAGATGAGTCAACAGATCTCCCCTAATTTTGCATTTAGCATACAGTGTACAATAAAAAAGTAAATTTCTTTCGGCTTGTCCCTTTCGGGGTCGCCACAGCGTGTCATCTCAGATGAACGCACATATATGTTTGGCACAATTTTTACGCCGGATGCCCTTCCTGACGCAACCCTTCTCAGGGAGTGGAAAAGCAAAAAAAAAAACAAGACAACATAATTGATGTCCCTCTTAAAACTGTTTACAGATTTTATTTTTCCATCTAATTTTGCATTTAAAATACAATGTACAATGGAAAAGCAAAAAAAAAAAAAAAAACACAACTCATGTTTCTCTTAAAACTGTTTACAATTACCCAAGTTAATAGTTTGAAACTTTAAATTTAAACATAACCTAAATCAATCAAAAAAAAAAAATTCTTGCTGAATGCTATTTGTTAAGGTCAAATCTGCCAATCAGAAAATCATAAAATGTTTTTTTTGAGGAGAGAAGAAAAGCAAACATAAATCCCCCCAAAACAACCTAAGAACATTTATATTCTTGCTGAATGCAGCAAAATATATGTCATGTTGAAATTATAAAATTTTGGAAGAAACCATCCATCCATCCATCCATCCATTATCTTGGCCACTCTTATCCTCACAAGGGTCGCGGGAAGTGCTTGAGCCTATCCTAGCTGTCAACAGGCAGGAGGCAGGGTACCCCCTAAACTGGTTGCCAGCCAATCACAGGGCTCATCGAGACCAACAGCCGCACTCACAATCACACCTAGGGGCAATTTAGAGTGTCCAATTAATGTTGCATGGGCAGAACATGCAAAATCCACACAGGTGGTTGAACCCAGGACCTCAGATCTGTGAGGCCAACGCTTTTGTGCCACCTGGAAGAAACCAGAATTCTGGAAATGACTTGCACATTCAGCCAAGACTCGTATCTTCCACTAACAATCCAGGCCAAGGTTATCTCTTTCCCGACATAAAGCTTGTTTCTCTGGATCACTTCAACATACGTCATATTTTTTTAAGACACGACTTAAAATACATATAAAAAAGACCACCAAAAACAGCTCAATGAAATGGGGTCTCCATTTTAGTGATGAACTCCGCTGTGACCGTAGGGCCTGGACATCCGTCTCTCACCCCACGTGCCCGCTTCCTGGACACTGTCTTGTACGAAGCACACAAAAGCGATCCTTCATACCTCACGTACACAAACGCAGGTGCAACAAGGGGAAAGACGAGGCTGGAGGCTTAGCATTTGAGGCCCGTCCTAATTGGGCCACATCTTAGCGTGACCTTCATCATTTTGACAGAGTGGAGAGAATTGGAGCAAGACGCCCCAAAAATCGGCTACCTCTTGTTTTTCCTGTTTCACGTAAACGCTCCACGCTCAGCGAAAACCGTGTTGGAGCTAGTTGCGCTGTGTAGTTACCTCCCCCAAGGAAGTCAAGGATTCATCCTTGTACGCTTATTTTTAAGGTGCTACTTTTTGAATTACTAAAATTGTTGTTGAAATTTGCCATGGGGATCACAGTAGCGCATGGCAACATTCACGTTTTCCAGTTCAACAATAAGTGACACATCTATGATGTTTACCTTCATCTGTAAGATTAGCTAAACTACTAGCCAGGTTAGCGTCACAGTTTAGCTCACTGATAGCTGATCAAACTCGACTTCATATTATAAAAGTTATGCACTTTTTTTTTTTGAAAAGACACAAATTATAGACAACCATGTTGGTACAATTATAGATTGTGAACGTGTTGAGTGGGGTTGACTCCTTGCTGCGCTACGCTAGCACGCCTGTCGTGTTTGATATGTTGGAGTTCACAGATACAGTATGTTCCATCTATAAACAAAGACAAGTACCGTACTTCATAAGGTGAAAACCTACAAAGCTGAAAAAAATACCCAAAACCAACAACAAATACGAGAGAACTCTAGTTACTGTACGTTAGCGCTCAAGCCACGAGTGCTTCAAGTGCTCCCAGTGGAGGTGGGGAAAGGGATGCTTCACACTGTACTGCACTTCACTCTGGTTTTTAAAAGCTCCCCGGTGGTTTATTAGAGTAGTGGAGATCTCCTAACCACGTAGCTTTTAGTCCACCGCTTTAGAAGGTATAGATTTAAAGCTTTCCGCGCGGTTATAATGCTGAGGTAGTGGCAGTGCCGCTGACAGTGGATTTAAAGTGGCTAGTGGAGATTCTCAGTGGATCATTTATAGACTGAAATTCATCGCACCCCATTTACGGGCTGGGGAACCGTGTTTAGTCATCAAGTTTGGTTTTCTTGTGAAGGGTCCTGCTGATGGAAAAGAGGAAAAATGTGATGATGAACCGATCACTCATATAGATCTTTTTCTGTGGTTGTTGGCCACATGTCCAAGTCTATCCCCATTTCCGGCGGCGTTCCTCAGAAGTTCATCTGATGGCCCATCCATTTTCTGCTCTACCTACGCCCTCTGATAACTATTATCATCAAATTTGACGGTATGTTATACCCCTTGTACGCAGATGCCTTGGGGGGAAAAAAAAATAACTTGGCTAAGTTGGCTTCAAAAAATTGTTCGCTGCAGAATTTTTGCGTTGACAGATGCAGTGTCGGGCCGTCGATATACATAAAAAATTATCACGTGATGATGAGACGACAAATCTAGCAAGTTTTCAATTATTCTTTGGCTTTTTTTTTTGTGTTTTCCGACAGACACGCAAGGTTACATTAATTCGGGCAATATCTATAAAACGCCTGTCGGGGACAGTATGGTTCAGAACGTGAAGGTGTTTGTAAATTGTCGTGAGCCAGGCTTGACCACAGCCAAGAAGGGTGTGGCTACCGCTCTGGCCGGTGACACCTGTCACTGCTCACGGCTGTTTCACATTGTGACTGTAATTAAACGGTGTATTTAAGTTGGAATTTTGGTCACTGGCATTCGCCAGTTCGTTGTGCCCTGAGTTAGTGAGTTGCATTCGCTGACAGTAGGAATCTCTAAAAAAAGTTTAGTGTTGAGCTATCCTCGTCACAGTGTTTCTGTGCCAACCTAATTTAGTCCTGTCTTAGTTTATGTTTCATAGTCAAGTCCGAGTTCATAGTTTGTCTCCCAGTCATCAGACGTCGCTGCATGTCTTTTGGATCCTGCCTAGCCTAGCGTTTTTGTACCTCTGCCTTCTCGGACTGCTTACTGTATGACCTCAGCTTTGAATAAAACTACACCTAACACCATGACCTTTTCACGGAGTCCTGCATTTGGGTCCAGCCCTGCACCGGAGGTTTGTGACAGAACGAATTGGCCACTATAGGACTCAGCAGGAAAGACGCGGCATCGTCAGGGACGGCGCCAGGCACACCGCCTGCCTGAGGACCAAGCATATCCTATTCGGGTGGGCTCCGTGATGTCGTCCCCTCCTTCCTTGTCACACACACCGCCCACATGTCATGATTACGTCCTGATCACGACCCACTCACCACCGCATATTTTTTCGGACTTTGAGGAAGACTTAAATTTCTGTGACTAGGCAGGGCAGTGGCCACGCCCCTCTTGGCTGTGGTACAGCCGGGCTCATGACAGCAAATGGTGAGTAGTTTTACTTTATTTTGGTTTTGAAACTTGAATTCGCACAGGCACTAAATTCGCACATGGAAAATTTTAGGTCTTCAATGGGAAATTTCGAGACTACATTATTACTAGTACTGCATTACATTAGTGTTTAGTTTCCAGGAGAGATGGATTTTTTTATCCATCTTTTTGCAGTCATGTTATTCATTAAGAGAAAAAGGAACGTTTTTATTCTGGAAAAGAACCTCTCTATTTAAAAAAAAAATACATAAAAAATCATTCAGTGTCACATTAATGTGATACGTTGCTATCGAATCTAAGGATTTACTTGGGGAGGAGTAATGACCTCATCACTGTGTATTTTAACGGCGGGCCTGTCTTAATATGTGGGTATGCACTCTTTAAAATGTAGTACCTGATGTATTGCCAGTTATTTTTCATACCTCCAAGCTATCGCTCGTGCACCCCAGTTTGAGAGGGGCTGCTTTAAACGTGTCCAAATTGCCAGGCACAAATGAATGCCGTGTCGCTTTTTTTTTTTGTATTGAATGGTTTCTATTCTTAGCTTCTCCCCCCACTCCACTGCCCACTTAGGAAAAATGGATTCAGATGTGAACTTTATGTTGATACCGCCACGTCCGAGCGTGAAGCCCGCAGCCTGATGTCGGAGGCCTTCTGCCAGCCCACCTTGCCGCCTGCCCACATCTGCTCTTTGCGCTGATGGCTGGATAAATGATCGGTTTCCTTTTCTTTGGCACCTTTCAGAAGGTCACCCCGCATGCCTCGGTTGTGTGTGTGTGTGTGTGTGTGTGGGGGGGGGCATACTCTATACCGCCTCACTCAGCCCTTTAAAGGAGATGTATTAGCCCATTAGACAAAACTCATCCGTGCTTCGTGCGGCTGCAGAGCAATTCCTCCGCCTTGAAAATGAACCTCTTCTCATCATTTGTGCCGGCTGCCTCTATCTTTATTTGGGAGGATTCTATTGGTTTTTGACATGAAACATGAATTCTTACGGACACTAACTTGAATAGAGATTATTATCGAAGAAGGGCCGGTTACATTTTCGAATTCGGATTCAAATACAGAGAACCCTTCCCATCCAGCGTGAGTGTTTATGGACCGAGACCTGCCAGAAATAGCAAAAACTTGCTAAGAGATAGTTGCCTGTACTAATTTACAGTTCTCCCCCTTACATATGCATGACTTGTTCATTCATCCACCCATCCATTTTCTTTGCCGCTTATCCTGACAAGGGTCGCGAGGAGTGTTGGACCCTATCCCTGCTGTCAACGGGCAAGAGGCAGGGTACACCCTGAACTGGTTGCCAGCCAATCATAGGGCACATGGAGACCGACAACAGTCGCACTCACAATCACACCTAGGGGCAATTTAGAGTGTCCAATTAATGTTGCATGGTTTTGGGATGGGCGTCACGGTGGATCAGCTGATAAAGCGTTGGCCTTACAGTTCTGAGGACCTGGATTCAACAGAGCAATCAGTATTTGGTGCCATCTTGAACTACAGTAGGATGAAATGAGTTGAGGAGTTTCATTTAGACAAAAGTAGTGCATCGCTGCCATTTGTGGCATTGTTGTGAAAGTGAGTATAAATACTTGCCACGCAACGACTGGTGACCAGCAACAACACTCGTATATGACCCTAATAAGTACAAGCGCTATTGAAAATTGATGGATGAGAAATGTAGTTTGTTCTTTGATTCACGTTGGAACTGTGTACGCCATTCTCACGTCTTGCCAAGTTTTTGCATTCCCTCTTTGCACAAACACTTTCAAGAATTTAAATAGTCCTGGCTGACTCGTCTTCCTTCTAAGAAGATGGATGGATGTCAGTCAGTGGAGCTGATTGGGGAAAAGTGCCACACTCGCGACTCGCTTGTGTCTCCCGGCCTGCTCGTGCGTCGGTGACTCACGGCGTGGGAGCAGCCCCGCGCTTTCATGTTGATCGTCATTAATTATAGATGCCGTATGTAACGATGAGATCGGCTCGTTCATTAACGGGGGAACCTTCTTTCAGCGCAGCGGCGCCATTGCCGCTTCCAGTTTCTGCATGTACTGCGCAAGCTTGAGACAAAATGGAACTGACTGGGACATAGAAAAGGTTTGGGGTGCTTAGTACATTATAAGCAATGCTGGGGCTTTAAAGGGGAAATGCAGTGCTTCGCATGAACAATGTATTCCATAGGTCATGTAATATGTACCCTATTTTGACAATGTGGTGTTAAATCCTCTCTCATTTAATAGTGTTTTGAGAAGATTTTTGTCAACAGTTACGAATTTTCATGGGCGCTGCCATTTACGCGAGTCACATGATCTACATGGGTGTATGTGACGTGTACTGTACCGTTACAAACGCTGGATTACATGGGGCACCATTTATGCCCAATGTTGATTTCTCTGATTTATCCTCATTTGATGAAGAAATAGCAGAATCGGTTGATCGGGAGGACAGGGAAATACTTCTATACAGATTTGAACCTGCGGTTGTAATTAATGTTGAATATTCGGCTGGTTCTTCAGGCAGAATGACGCGGAGTCTGACTTCTTGGAGGCCTATGCGCGACATAAGTGCGTAAACAAAGGCCCCCGGGAGCTCCAGGCCGGCAGCCGCGGATGGTTCTACGGACGGGAATGGCGCGGAGTCTGACGAGCGAGCTCCGGCGGCGGCCGCTAACCACCACCGAAGCTCGGCTAAAGGCCTCCGCCACATGAAAGCTCGGCTCGAGGCGCGCCGCCGTAGCTCGCTCGTCAGACTTCGCGTCATTCCCGTCCGAAGAACCATCCCCTGAAAATTCGTAATTGTTGACAAAAATCTTCTCAAAACACTATTAAATGAGAGAGGATTTAGCGTCACATTGTCAAAATAGGGTACATATTACATGACCTATTGGATACACTGTTCACCCAAAGCACCGGATTTCCCCTTTAAAACACTACTTGGCGATGGAAAAGAGGATTTGGTGTCTTCCAGTGATGTAGTCGTTTTAGTTGATTTTATCGGTTCACCATTTTCTATAGCACGTGGGAGGAACATGCAAGCCCCTTACAGGAGCCGAGATTGAAACCACGAACCTCAGGACCCCGGGGAGGATTCAATTCCACCTTTTGATGCCCCCGCTGAAAGGTGACGCAAGAACGTGGAAAATTTACATTTATTTCCACGATATATTCCGGACAATTGCTTTGTATCCTTCCAAAGTCAGAAAGATTATTTTTCTTGCACCAAACGCTTTGGAATTAACCAAGTGAAATCCGAAAGTAGATGCAACAAAGGCGGAGGAGTGAGCGGAGCCTGACAAACTTTTGAGTTAACGTGATGAAAGCGATAAGTACCTGCAAGCCCGAGGCTTGACCGGGGGAAAATTACAGCCTGCCGCGCGAGCGCTTTACTCATTGACACCGCCATCTACCATCATGGAAAGACACATTAAGGCACTCCAGCCTTGAGTATAGAGTAATAAAGTGATTTAGCTGCTTAATTGGAACCAAATTAGCCACGCTTTATGACTGGTAGATGGTCTGCAAATGTGCATTTCTAATATTTCACCCTGCTGCGCAATGAGGGCCGTTTTTGGGATGTGGGAGGAAATCAAGGTCCTGGGAGAAAACCCACGCAAGGACAGGGAGAACGTGCAAACTCCACACAGGCAGGACTGGGATTTGAACCCCCTGTCAGATGTGCTAGCCTCTCGTGCTGCGAGACTCACAACATAAAACATTAAAAGGAAGGCTGTTTTTGATACTTACAGTCAGTCATGTAATCCATTCAGTCTCTCTTCTAATCTCGGAGGCTAATGGTTCTTATTGTTGGAGTGCGGCGCTATTAACCTGTCATACATCCCAGCCCGGTATGTCAACGCTAATGACTCAATGTTTTGAACCACTTAACACATGGCAGACTGACTCATCCTGACAGCCGGGCATGATAAATGACCGCGTCAGCCACCAGGTTAAACGTCCCATTGTGGAACGGATTGGACAGTTGTAGTGGATGTACTGCTTAACACGTGTAGTCTACACCCAGTGGAGGGTTTATGCCACAGCTGCCCTAAATGAACAGCGCTGGTAATTACCCAAATCATTTTTGAACATTTTTCTCATGGTTAATATGCCGCTATGTAGAGCAGGGGTGCTCAATGCGGTCGATTGCGAGAGGCTGGCTGCTTGAAAAGTAGATCTTGTGGCTAAAACAAAAGTCTGGGCACCCCTGATGTAAAGGTTTTTCATCCATCCATCCATTCCCAAGCTGCTTATCCTCACAAGGATCTTCAAACCAAATAAAATTTTCAATGCCAAAATATAATTATAGTGGTACCTTGATTGCTTTAACTCACTTCCCAACAAGCAGCCATTTTGCAGCGAGTTAAAAATTCTTCCAATCAAGAGGATTCAACCTTTTAAATATCACTCGGTGTGGAATTTCAAATTAAAACGAAAACAATTACACTTTGTGTAATCAAAACAACCACATATCCTTGCCAGCATGGTGGGTCAGGTGGAAAGCGTTGGCCTCACAGTTCTAACGTTCCGGGTTCAATCCCAGACCAGCCTGTGTGGAGTTTGCATGTTCTCCCCGTGCCTGCGTGGGTTTCCTCCGGGCACTCCGGTTTCCTCCCACGTCTCAAAAACATGCAACATTAATTGGACACTCTCAACTGCCCCTCGGTGTGATTGAGAGTGCGGCTGTTTGTCTCTATGTGCCCTGCGATTGGCTGGCAACCAGTTCACTGTGTACCCTGCCTCCTGCCTGTTGACAACTGGAATAGGCTCCAGCAATCACCGTGACCCTTGTGAAGATAAGCGGTTACAAAAATTGAATGGATGGACATATCCTAAAGTCCACGATCAAAATACTACCATTTAATGGGAACTGCCATAGATGAGCTAACAAATAGTGATGGTGGTTAGACCCTGCAAGCAATGGTTATTTGAACACAAACGGGGTAGAAACACATGTAGACAGATAAAACCATAATCAGAGGCATATATGATTTATCCTCTGTGAAAAATGACTAATATTGCTGTGACTTACTGAGAAGCTCAGACTATTTTCATGCATGTAACCTACAATATGTTGTACTACCTCCAGCTAGCCAAACACACTGGAAGGAGCAGCTTAATGTGCACTGAAATGATACAAAGTGTAGATTTCTTAGCATTATATTTATTGTCTTTATTGTGTTTTTAAGTAAATGAGGCTGTGTGTGTGTGTGTGCGCGTGTGCGTGTGTCTGTGTGTGTGTGTCGCACTAGAAGCATCAGAGATTGGAGCTCTGTCAATTACTGAGAGATGATCAAAGTGCAGCCTGATGTTGTCTGGCCTCTGTCTTTCTTCCTTCCTCCGGGGCTGGCAAGCAGCAGGAGGAGCAGGAGGAAGGGGCGGGGGAAGGGGGGGGGGGCCCTAGTGGTAGCCGGGGAGAGGGTGGGGGGGCGTTTGTAAGGGTTGACACTTTGCAACGTCTGCTTCACACTCGACTAAGGCCTCTCTTATCACACACACATACATGTAAGGCAACTGTGTCTCGCTCTGAGATGTAAACGACCACACTTTAATCTTGATTTGGCGAGCGTATTCGTCCGCGCTTCGCCGGGGGGGCTTTTGGCGCCCTTGAAATAATATTGTCTTTAAAACCAAGAACTCATTAACGCATACTTCAGCGACAAGACAGATGCAATGATGCCAAGGCGTTATTGAATAGCTGTAAACTTTTTGCAGCAGAGGGCAAAGAGCAATTTGGTCCCTTTAGCAGCAAGGCTGATTGGTTCTCAGTGGCAATTCAAACACTAGAAAACTAGAAAGCACTCAGCGAAGCGCAAAGAGTCCACCAAGGTTTAATCGGGAACAACAACAACAAAAAAGTGGCCTCTAACATTCTTTCATGTTTTTGTGTCTGGGATGTTTTTTATTTATTTATTTATTAACATTCCAGAGCAGTATATAATACAAGAAAAATAATCTGACTTCTGTTTGACCAGTGGCAAGAACAAGACATCAAATATCAATCCAAAATCCTCCAATCCTCATTTTTAATCTCCATTTCTACCAAAATGAAATTGCTTGGAGGAAGTACCAAAGGTGAAAGTATTTTTTGTTTGTTTTTTTTTAGATCGGCACCAACATTGAATGAGTTTTCACCATGCTGTAAAAGGATTTGTTGTATTTTTGTTTCTGTAGTTTTTGTGTAATCTTAATAACTGGCACTAATGATGAAAATATATATCCATTTATATTTTAACTGTTTTTGTGCTTGGAGGACGTAAAAAAAAAATCCAAGACTTTTCTAATGATCTTGGTCAAAGATTCATGTATACAGTATTTGTCTATCCATCCATCCATTTTCTTTGCCACTTATCCTCACGGGGGTTGCGGGGACTGCTGGAGCCTGTCCCAGCTGTCAACGGGCAGGAGGCGGGGTACACCCTGAACTGGTTGCCAGCCAATCGCAGGGCACGTAGAGACAAACAGCTGCACTCACAATCACACCTATGGGCAATTTAGAGTGTCCGATTAATGTTGCATGTTTTTGGGATGTGGGAGGAAACCGGAGTGCCCGGAGAAAAGCCACGCAGGCATGGGGAGAACATGCAAACTCCACACAGGCGGGTCCGGGATTGAATCCGGGACTTTGAGGCCAACACTTTACCAGCTGAACCACCGTGCTGCAGTATTTGTCTCATTTTGGTTAAAACAAACAAAACTTTATACATTAATAAAAAAAGAAATGTCAGATGTAGCAGTCAAGACCTCCGCCAAGGCTTCCATCTTTCATGTCCTGCGAAATCATTTAACGAAGCGCTATGATCACAGCCATGAAGCGGATGTTCTCATTCGTCTGTAAATTTAATCAAGAGAATATAGTTCAGGAAACATGAGCACAACAAGTTACAAGCGGGGTCCGATGAGATTTGACCATGATAAGCATCTCATCATGTGTGACGAATCAGAGCTGATTGAAACTAGTTCTGCAGAACAGCTTCTGAACACGCATACACGTAATAAATGTACAAGATTTTTAAGTCGTGAGTAGTCGTGGGAAATACAGTATGCTGGTACAGTTTAGAAAAGTATTTGAACACCTTGCTATATTGCAAGTTCTCCCACATAGACATCATGGAGGGGTCTGAAATTTTCATCGTAGGTGCATGTCCATTGTGAAAGAGATATTCAAAAAAGAAAAATACAGAAGTCACAAGGATTTTTGAATGATTTATTTGTGTGATACAGCTGCCAATAAGTATTTGAACACACTGAGAAAACCACTCTTCCACAAAGATCTTCTCTATATCAGACAGGTTTCTGGGCTGTTGCTGAGAAACACGGAGTTTCAGCTCCCTCCAAAGATTCTCTATTGGGTTTAGGTCTGGAGACTGGCTAGGCCACGCCAGAACTTTGATATGACTTTCTAACGGAGCCACTTCTTGCTTTTTCTGGCTGCGTTTCTCCAGTCATTGTCATGTTGAAAGACCCAGCCGCGACCCATCTTCAATGCTCTGACTGAGGGAAAGAGGTTGTTCCCCAAAATCTCACAATAATTGGCCGTGGTCATCGTCTCCTTAATACAGTGCAGTCGTCCTGTCCCATGTGCAGAAAAACACCCCCAAAGCGTGATGCTACCACCCCCATGCTTCACAGTAGGGATGGTGTTCTTGGGATGGAGCTCATCATTTGTCTTCCTCCAAACCAGGTTAGTGGAATTATGACCAAAAAGTTCAATTTTGGTCTCATCTGACCACAAAACATTCTCCCATGACTCCTCTGTATCATCCAAATGGTCATTAGCAAACTTATGACAGGCCTTGACATGTGCTGGTTTAGGCAGGGGAACCTTCGGTGCCATGCATGATTTCAAACCATGACGTCTTAGTGTATCACCAAGAGTCACCTTGGAAATGGTAGGCCAAGTTCTTTTCAGGTCATTGACAAAGTCCTGTCGTGTAGTCCTGGGCTGATTCCTCACCTTTCTAAGGATCATTGAGACCCCACGAGGTGATACCTTGCATGGGGCTCCACTCCGATTGAGATTGACCGTCATGTTTAGCTTCTTCCATTTTCTAATGATTGCTCCAACAGTGGACCTTTTTTCACCACGCTGCTTGGCAATTTCTCCATAGCACTTTCCAGCCGTGTGGAGTTGTCCAATTTTGTCTCTGGTGTGTTTGGACAGCTCTTTGGTCTTGGCCATGTTACAAGTTTGAGTCTTACTGATTGTATGGGATGGACAGGTGTCTTTATGCAGCGAATGACCTCACAGGTGCATCTGATTCAGGATTGTACATGGAGTGGAGGTGGACTTTTAAAGGCAGACTAACAGGTCTTTGATGGTCAGAATTCGAGCTGATGGACAGGTGTTCAAATACTTATTTTCTTCACTGTATATGCGTGCGGTGGGTCTAAAAGGGGTTTTGCATGTGGTCCTGCTTCAGTTACAGCTGCGAGACAACCTCTGACGGCAGAACGTTGCCCTGTCTACTTTGTCTCCCCCCCCCCATTTCCGGTCGCAGCGTCATGGGAATAAAAGCGCTCATTTTATAATGGGAAGATGGATCTGGAATGCTCGATTGTCACTTAAGAGATAAAATTATGTCAGCGGGTAATTTAAAGGTTATCTCCTTTGCAGCAGGGGGTAAAGCACAAATGAATTCCTGTGTGGTAGCTGGATGATAGTTTGTTCCAGACGATACAAACAAAACCACAAAAAACATAAATAAAATTGGGCCCTCTGGTGAGTGTCAATTTACCTGATGAATGAAGGTCACGTGTACTCTCACCCTTAAATAATGGTCCCACTCGGATTTGGGCTGATCAGATAAGCCCCAGAGCAGGCGCTAGGTAAATAAGTAAATAAACCTGGGTGCTGGCAGGTCTCATAAATTGTGTTTCTCCCAAATGAGAGTGCCGGAGAATCGATACACCCCGGGGGGGATGTCAGCATGTCTCAGAGCGAGAACGCATGTTTGGGTTGTGCTGGAGAGAAAAAAAAAAAAAAATGGAGAGAAGAGCGAGGCTGTAGCCTTGAGTGTAACGCGGTATCAACCACGTATAAAATGTTAAAACATAATCACACGGGTTTTACATGCTAGCTTTCCATCGCGAGAAGCTAACTTAGTAGTCTACTAGAGCGCTCTGTGCACAAAGTCTCGTGAAAATTCATGGCTGAAAACAGACCGGTTGAGGACGAGTCCAAAACTATGTGATAGTGAGCGTGTTCATTAGCATGTACTGCATATGCAAATACATGTTGGGGCTCAGCAAGACTGTATGAGTTATGATTTGCTTGACGCAAGCAATGACTTGCTTGATATTTAGTGGCAACTTGACTTGTTTGATTTTTGAGACAGATTGAAACTTGACGGTTAAGACTTGAGACTTATTTTATGGCTTACCCGCTCCTCCGGTAAAATATTTTGTGAGATCTTTCCGACACTTCCTCTCAGGTTTTGTTTGCTTTCAGAATTGGGCGGCGCGGCGACTCAAACGACCCCGCGCGTCGTGCATTTCCCACCCCCGAGTTCAACTGATTTTTCGTTTACGTCCCCTCCTCATTAAAAACTACGCCAGTCCATCTTCCTCCCGCTGGTGACTGGATCCTCCAGACGCGTGTTTCTCTTTGGATTGTGATGAGATGCAGATTGATTTAACGGCATATCAAAGTGGCAGATTACGCCGCTGCTGGGCCGTGCTGAAGCCTGACACACACACACCACACACACACACACACACACACGCTTCCCAGAGATGACTTGATGAGTAATATAAAATAGCAGTGGGCAGGGAGGAAATGATGGAAATAGGTAAAGACACACACACACTCAACCGGGCGCTCCTAACTGGGATAGTTCCGATTATATGTGCAATTTTAACTGTGCCTACCATCCATCTCACTCTCCTTCAGCCTGTCACTCGTCCTCCTCCAAGGTGCTTATCAAGCCACACGAGGAAACCCATGGGAAGATGTCATTACGTATCAAAATGGCTCTCATCCCTCTATTCATATGGTTGTCTTCTGTATTAATGAGTGCTTTTTTTCCACTCCGCACCATTATAAAGAGAGATGGATAAAGAAGGTCATGAATGTGTTCTGCGATGCGCATGGATTTGCATTGATTGTCATGTAGCTGTGGCACCTGTCTAACGGCGAAATACATCACGCCGCAAGCGAGGAATCGCTTTTTAGATGTGATGCATCGCAAATAGAGGACATATGGGAAGCTTTCATTTTGTCTCAATTTAAGAAGAGCTTTTTTGATATTCTAGATGGCAGTAGGGGCACAGCGGATGACTGGTTAGAGCGACTGCTTCGCAGTCCAAAATCCCAGCCCCCACTGTGTGGATTTTGCATGTTCTCCCCGTGCCTGCGTGGGTTTTCTCCAGGCACTCCGGTTTTCTCCCAGGTCCCAAAAACATGCATAATTTGGACCCTCTAAATTGCCCCTAGGTGATTGTGAGTGCAACTTTTCTTTGTTTCTATGTGCCCTGCGATGGGCTGGCAACCAGTTCAGGGTGTACCCGGCCTTCTGCCCAATGACAACTGGAATTGGCCCCAGCACTCCTGCAACCTCGGGAGGATAACCGGCACAGAAAATGGATGGATGCGTGGATGGATGATAGAGGAAAAAAAAAAGACAAACCTTTTATTAATCAGTCTCATAAATAAAATTTTTCAGAGAAAAATCTGATACTTTCAGAAAATGATACTCTGGACTTAAAAATTTCAATTATATTAAACCTGTTGCAAATTTGCAACTCCCTCCCGTAAAGGGTTAATAGAATTCTCGATGTACAGGTGCGACTTCAAATACTTGGGGTCAACAATACAGAGCAATGGAGAGTGTGGTAAGGAAGTGAAGAATCGGGTCCAAGCGGGGTTGAACAGTTGGCGGAAGGTGTCAGGTGTTCGATGTGACAGAAGAGTTTCCGCTAGGATGAAGGGCAAAGTCTATAGAACAGTGGTAAGGCCGGGCATAATGTACGGATTAGAGACGGGGGCTCTGAAGAAACAACAGGAAGCAGAACTTGAGGTAGCAGAAATGAAGATGTTGAGGTTCTCACACCAAGTGCGCAGGTTGGGTAGAATTAGAAATGAGCTCATTAGATGGACAGCCAAAGTTGGATGTTTTGGAGTCAAGTTGAGAGAGAGCAGACTTCGATGGTTTGGACATGTATATTTTGGTAGAAGGGGGCTGAGGATGGAGCTCCCAGGCAAAAGAGCCAGAGGAAGACCAAAGAGAAGATTGATGGATATGAGAGAGGACATGAGGACAGTGGGTGTTAGAGAGGAGGATGCACGAGATGGGCTTAGATGGAGAAAGATGGCACGCTGTAGCGACCCCTAATCGGGACAAGCCGAAAGGAAAAGAAGAAGAAGATGCAGTGCACAAATAAACTTACCAGACACGCATCATGACAGGCTGTGAAATTTTAGATGAAATCTAATAGACTCTACATCGAGCACAGCTATCTGCTTCAGTTTAATCGCTATGGATAAGAATCCCATTGGTTTATTGTGTTTTAAATGACAGAAGTCTTCATGGTGAAGTCCTAATGCTGTCCTGCTACCACAGGCTTAGCCCTTCCGAGCAAAATTTTATTCAGAAATTAGGAAAAAAAGTGAAGTGGCGTGATGCTCAAACTTGTGTGTGGGTGTGATCGTGAGTGTACATGTACTCTGTGAATGATTCGTAACCAGTACGTGGTGTAGTCTGCCTCTTGCCCAAAATCCTCTGTGATGAGCTCCAGCTTGCCTAGCATAATTAATTGCATTTTTTTTGTTGCTAGTTGCAACAGAGCCCGCTCTCTATCCCGGAGGATTACTATTCCTCATTTTGACGATAAGTTCCCTTTTTAGTTTTTGCCAGGAGCAGTTTCCCCTTTGGCTTTGTCTTCCTGCAAGACTCGCTGACAAACTGTCCAGTTGGAATGTGATATAGCTCCGTACGACTTCCGACTGAATTCATGTTCCGTGGCTCCGGGTCAAGACATCTGTTATTCTTCTGATCCGGAGAAAGCCCGTTGGTTCGATGGCCGCGGGTTTATTGACTGCTTCTGAGACCTTCTGCCCCCGGCGTGATGCGACGTGCCCTCCACTCCCAATCCCCCCCGCGCTCGCAATGGCGACTTGGATTAGCTCTTCAGTCTTTACGACCTGCCGTCAACACTGAGGATTGATTACTCGACGTGTGTCTCTGGATGCCATTGACGGAGGCAGAGTTAAAACTAGAGAGTCGAAGGCCCGACTGAAAATGACTTCGTATGTGCACAGACATCTGCACATATGATGTGTTTGAGTGAGTGTGGATGCGAAAAATGACTGTTCTGTTTTTGCCTTGCTGCAGCACGTCTGAAACATATGAGACGAAGCCAACCGTGTCAGAGATGGCACCAATATATCTTGGTCGTCACGCCCGTATCAAGAAGGACAAGTGTTCTGTCTGATATTGATAATCAGTCTGTGTTCTGTAATTTCTTACTTTTTTTCAGTTTTTAAGAAATACCCAGACAGCCTCTGATATCGATTTGCAGATCAGTGCCTCACAGGTTTAATTATCTCCGTTCATAGACATTGTCATGCTCGGGTAAACCATGAGCCAATTTGAGCTTGATTGGTAACCTATAGTTCCCTGTGTAGTAGTAACAATGTTCTTACGTCATGTGGAGACAGTGATTAGCAATCCAGCAGACTATGCCTGCAATAACAATTGTTGCACATTTTATTAAATAAAACTTTGTCCTGATAAATACACTAAATCAGAGTTAAGAAGTTCTGGGTTGGAATCTCAGCCCACTGGAGATTGCAGGGTTTTTATTGCATTACTTTCTGTATGATAACTTCCACATCCCCAAAACATGTTTTAGGTTCCATGAAGAGTCTAAAATGTTCGTAAGTGTGAATGCGATTGTGAAGGCTGTTTGTCTAAATGTGTCCAGGCCCAGAAACTTTTTTTTTTTTTTTTAAATTCAAGTAAAGAATGCGGCTAAGAAAAAAGATGGATGGATGTATAAAAAAAAATCCTATATCTATTTTACCCAACATTAACTAAAACACTAATAAATAAAATCTGTATAAAATATCACAAATGAAAGCTAATTCAACAAACTCAAATGAACTTACTTTGTACTTGTGAAACAGTACAACAGGCTAACTGGTCAGATATTACATTTAAAAAAACACTGTTTTCTCCATTTCAAACTGGAGTTCTTGTAGGCTGAAATGTGAATATTTATAGATGGTCAGATGACCTCGGGCTTTTTTTCCATTGTCTGTAAAGTAAACATAAGTTGAATGTTAGGCCAGGGGTGTTCTGTCTCTTATGATTGTTGCACGTTGTTGCTTCCTCTGTTGTTTCTGCCATGTTTCACCAAAATGCCTCACCTTAGGCCAGAGACTTTGAGTCAAGTCTTGTAACCACCTGTATGATTGGTGAAATTGTCCAAAGCAGTCTGAAGCACTGATTCGTGTTCTGTGAGAGATCATCAGATTATGAATTTCATCAAAACCCTTATTAAGGAAGAAGCCATAGAGGCTAGAGTGGGATGTTTAACACCCCAGACTCCCGATTTATGAAAACAATTGTCACTATACTACTTGTTAACATTGCCATGCATCTAATTATCCGAATATGTGAAGCCGCAACAGCTGCTTGAACATAGATATGGACACGGCATTGATCTACCTGGGCAATTTCTATCTCAAAGGCACAGTCGAATAAATTCCAACTACACTGTCACATCTCTGAAGGCGACATCTTTTGTCTTTCATTTTTCCAGGTGGGTGCACTTTCTTTCTTAGCCTTGACCCCCGATGTGCAGCCACATTTGTGTTCCTCCCCCACGGGAAGACGAGCAGTTGGCCGAGGCGACCTTGACGCGCCCCCGAACAAGTTTTAACATTTGCCGCCGTGCAAATGAGAAGTCTCGGACATTTTTGAAAATTGGGCCGGGAACACATCCCCGCTCGTAAAAAGCTTTTTCACAAGCCTCCTCTTTTGCCGCCTCACCTTTCATCAATTCACACTCCTCCACCTTCTTCTTCTTCTTCTTCTTCTTTTTCCCCGTCTCTTGTGGAGTGAGCTCGCTTCTCCTGGACACAAGCACGAGGTAATATGTTTTACAGAAAGTAATGGCTGATCCTCCTTTAATAGCATTGGCCGCTAGCTGGCTCGAGGGATGTTGTGTGAATGAATAAAGGAGACCTGTGTGGCATTCAACTGTAAGTAATAGCTTTCTCTATGGTTCCACGCAGGGCTTCAACTTATTCCGTGCTCGGGATGCTCGGCAAAGTCGCTTTTGTTGGAAGCAGCCAACTCAGCATTGTGCAGTCCTCTTTCATGGCATCCTTTTCTGTTTCCCCACTCGGCCGAGATGCAGCTCGTTGCAACAAACAGCAGCGTTCCAGTTCTATTCAAATCCCGTAAACATCATCTTGGAAAGCGATACGAGGCAGTATTGCTGATGGGAAAACATCCACAAAAGTGCTCAAATGCTCGCGTTGTTAGCTCCCCTAAAACACCCACCATGCAAAATGCTACATGAGCGCTGTAAGAGCCTGCATTCATCTGCCGTGGCTTTTTACACAAATCCAGAGAAATGCCGTAGCATTACATTAACCTGACATAGATTTATCATCGGATATATTTTAAATAATGCACCGAACACTTGAGAGCACACAGCGCCGTAGTTGAATTTCAGCAAGACCTCAGCATCAACAGTACACTAACTTTATGCAGTGTCCAAATTTGGTCACCTCCTAAACATGTAATGGATACGGCTATGACCTGAAATATATATATATATATATATATATATATATATATATATATATATATATATATGTATCGGTATTGGACTTACATTTAAAATGAGGTAGATACTTGTCAATATTAAACAATTGAACACGTACGTACTTACTTGCAACCGAAGCCAAGTGAACTCTGTACCGAGTTTTCAAAGCAGTCCTCCGTGAAATGCTTGGAACATATTACTGTCCATGCTGATTTGTAAGTCCAATGCGCCCGCTTTGTCTTCACAAACCTGGTCCATAACCTGTCTATCTGTTCATATTTCAGCCATTCATGTAAGCTGACTCCGTCGGCGTTTGACGCAGAACAGCTGTATGCAACACACTTCATTAGCTTTTTCACACTCTGGCTCAATGTTGTCCTGATTTGACGTTACATTCTGGAGAGTAACGGAACTTGCCGAATCTAAGTGGCATTTTGAACAAAATCTCAAGACTGACTTTGACGCTAATTTATTTCACTTCTGTTGTGATGAGAATAAAAAAAAATAAATAAAATTGTGAAATTTGAGCCACATTTGTATAATAGACAAATAAAATACATTTCCTTTGGATTAGACCTTTAATTAGTCCACAAACGCTGGCGTCGTTGTTCCTCTGTTAAGGCTTGGAAACTGCCTTAGAAGGTGGGAAATTGCCTTCAGCTTGGTCCAAGTGTGAGGTATTCAATAGTTGTTGGACATTGCTTCCAACAGAACTGGAAGCAAAGGCACAAATATCAGGTGACCAGCATTGTTGTCATACCTCTGTAACATTTCTGCTAGTAACTTTGTTCAAATTGCCAGGTCGTTAACCTTTACACGCATGCCTTGCCCGTCTACCTCATGTTAAATGGGAGTCAGCACAACCCTGTCAACATTTCAAAGAGCCTCTGATGATCCCCAAATAAAGTTCAGATTGCTCGTTAGCGTGTCATGGAACGTGATACATGGAAAATGATGACTCGCTGTGGCCACCCTTAATGGGACAAGCAAAAAGAAAAAGAACAAGTTCTAGTAGGCTTATCCTGCCATTGTTTTATTTAACTAACAGAAATGATGTTTTTTTTTTCTTACCATTCACTTCTATAAGACTATTATCAATAATTCCGTCCTCTTTGAATGTTGGCCCAGTTCTATCCCTAAAAGAACAGTGAATCATGATGGTAGCAGCAACATAGTTTGAGACTATTTTAAAAATGTTATTAACGCCCATGTTACGGCTCGGATAGGTCCTCCAAATGCGGAAATTTGCCACATTGTCTTTTTGTTGACATGGAATTGTCCAGGTTCTATAGTTATAGTAAATAACTCGCAGACAGATGCGGTGTTTTTGATACAAAGAGAAGCATTGCAGAATATCCTTAGCAACTGCCCTTGTCCCGCCTTTGGGACGATTCTGATTCTACCTCCACGGCAGCGAATTTGTCCTCGTGTTACACGTCAAATATTTGTTGGACTGTGACATTTGTTTTCAGCACAAAAGATCAGGAGAAAGAGGTTTTCCTTCACACCGTTGGTGCAAAAACGTGCTTTTCCATATGTCTTTTACACTTGGCATATTGAATTTTCTTAAATGTCAGGCGTCGTTATGTGTGCTCGCACATATGGTGAATTTGAATCTGATGGGAGCCAAGCCATGTTTTTCCCATCCAAGCGCACACACATGCACACACAGATCCAGCAAAGCATTGTGGGGAAAAATATGGACGTTTAAGGGTTGGCACGTGAGTGGGGCTGAAATTGGCTTTGCTCCTGTTGGCGTTCTGTCGTAAACAACATATTCTCGGGCCTTTTAATGATTGTGACCCCCTGTGAATCTTTTGACATTTTCACATAGGAGATATCACAGCGGCACTGAATCATAAAATAATAATAGCTCCTGTTTGTGCGGAATGCAATGTCCTGGAAATGACCTTCTGCTATTCAAACGAAGGCTTTATTCCCCAAGAGCCCACCGTGTAACGTTTTTAAATTGACTTAAAAAATCTTGACTTTGTCCAG
The DNA here is from genome assembly GCF_019802595.1 of Syngnathoides biaculeatus. Lineage (NCBI taxonomy): Eukaryota > Metazoa > Chordata > Actinopteri > Syngnathiformes > Syngnathidae > Syngnathoides > Syngnathoides biaculeatus. The sequence continues at coordinate 12,968,731 of NC_084646.1, read as the reverse complement.
TTTACAGTGGGCTCGGTTAGATATTAGCTGGACTCCTGCCATGCGAGATCTGTACCGGCCCCAAATATGTTCACGCCTTATGCAAATTTTGTTAACTGTTTAGAGTGGTTGACACAAAAGTAAAGAAAAAGATTAAAAATGTTCATTTACATTGAATCAGCTGGAAAGCATTAGCCTCACAGTTCTGAGGTGCCGGGTTCAATCCCGGACCCGCCTGTGTGGACTTTGCATGTTCTCCCTGTGCCTGCGTGGATTTTCTCCGGGCACTCCGGTTTCCTCCCACGTCCCAAAAACATGAAAGATTAAATGGGCACTCTAAATTGCCCCAAGGTGATTGCCGTGCGATTGGCTGGCTACCAGTTCAGGGTGTACCCTGCCTCCTGCTCGTTGACAGGTTGGATTGGCTCCAGCACTCCCGCGACTCTGGTGAGGATAAGCAGCTAAGAAAATGGATGGATGGACATATCCTTACCTTAAAGTCCACGGTCAAAATGTTACCATATAATGGGAACCGACATAGATGAGCTAACATACAGTGAATATTGTCATGGTGGGAGACCCTGCAACCAATGGATATTTGAACACAAACGCGGTAGAAACACATGTGGACAGATAACAAAACCATAATCAGAGGCATAAGAAATCTGACCATGTCAGAATGTCCTCACTGCAGCCTTTGACACCATCATCACAATGTATTGGATGGATGTTCATTTACACCTACACGATGTAAATAACTCTGTCACAAACACACACCAGCACACATGGACACCCACACACGCATGTATGCACAAAACAAAAAGAACCAAATATTTGTCCACTCCACACACAAATAATGGAAACATCCTCATGCCCGATCACGTCCACACATGATCTCAGTGTGTCGATTTACATACAGGACCTCACATGATATACTATAACAAAATATATGCATCCATCCATTTTCTTACCCGCTTATCCTCACAAGGGTCGCGGGGAGTGCTGGAGCCTATCCCAATCGGCAGGAGGCGAGGGACAACCTGAACTGGTTGCCAGCCAATCGCAGGCCATATCGAGACAAACAGCCACACTCACAGTCACACCTATGGGCAATTTAGAGTCTTCAATTAATGTTTCATGTTTTTGGGATGTGGGAGGAAACCGGCGTGCCTGGGTAAACGCCACGCAGGCACTGGGAGAACGTGCAAAGTCCACACAGGGAGGGCTGGGATTGAACCCAGGACCTTAGAACTGTGAGGCCAACGCTTTATCAGCTGATCCACCGTGCTGCCTAACAAGATATAATAACAAAAAGTATACATACACATGCTCCATTCACAGAATTCCCACGGCACTCTGAAAGTACTAATGTATACCTGTAACCCCGTAGGTCAGGGGTGTCAAACTCATTTTTTCTCGCGGGCCACATTGTTGTTACTGTTTCCCACAGAGGGCCATTATGACTGTGAAACAAAAAACAATTTATGAACTAGTTTTGGAATCAGAAATCAAGGGTGATGTGTTTTTCAACTTTTCACGTTTCGTAACACAAAAATGCTTGTAATATCTCAACTTTATCATTTAAGACATATGACAATATGAAATTTTGGTACAGATTTTTACAAAAATCATGGAAATTGACACTCTAGATTTGGCTTCGCCGGCCACATAAAATCATGTGGCTGGCCAGATCTGGCCCCCGGACCTTGAGTTTGACACGTGTGCCGTAGGTGATCGCATGCATCATTTTCTGCACGTGGGTGTTGTGCAGGTGTCTCCACTTGGCCTCTGTATGGACCTGTAAAACATCGGCAGTATTACAGATTCTCTATCTTGTGAAGTACAAATAAAATGTTGTTTGGTGTTTTTTTTTTTTTTTTTTTTGAAACAGTGGTTGTAGCTCAAGGGCCCAAAAAGTAATCTAGCAAGTGAATAACAAAACAGATTGTTATTATGAAGAACCCACACAGATAAGAGGTACTTTTTTTTTTTTAAGTGCACCAGTCCTATCTGGGAGGCACAATAACTTTGATTATCCTCTGGGGCTTTAAGTAATCATTAAGTGGCAGTGGAGTGCAGGTTCATTTGTTGCAGCTCATTTGTTTCGAGGGCTTGTGTGGCGGAGCGGCGAAAACGTGTCATCAGTGCGCAAACTCAATGATCAAGCATCGCGACGACAACAATCCAAAGTAGTAACATTTCTCCGGTTGGTTCACTACAAAGAAAACTTTGAGGGTAATTACCAAATTAGCTTTTTTTTTTTTTTTTTTTAAACCACCGGCTGAGGATTTCACCCTGCACCCTAATTGTTCTATCATAGCTCTCGTGTTTTAATTTGCAAGACTTGAAGTGGCAATTTTGAAGGCACTTAACTGTAAAACAGTAGCTTGAATACCATTCTGATGGTACACTTGCTTTTAATGAGGAACTCAGTGTGTCTGTCGTTGCCATGGTGACTGTGGATCGCTTATTCTTAAATATCGGCAGACCGGCCATAGGAAATCATGTGGTGGTAAATGTAACCAAAGCAAATTTATTAAATAGCGCATTTCATGCACAAAACTCATTATGATAAAGCGGATTCTGATTCAGACGATTAATGGAAATGGAAATAGTTTTTAGCCCACATTTAAAAACATTCAGACTTGGGTCTGCCGTCACTTCTTTTGGCAACTTCTTCCGTTTCTGAGTGTCATGTGCCATTGGTGCAGGGGAGGACCGAAATGCAGGACTCTGAGGCAAAGGCATAATGCCCCGTGGGTTTTATTTCAGAAGCAGTGTCCGCACCCGGTGACCCGGTGCAAACTCAATGAACTGGCAAATGCCCGCGACGAAGACTCCAACATAAATACATGGTCAACGTGCCGAATGCGCAACAGCTGTGACGAGTGCCAGAGGTGACCAGGCCACGCCCCTCCTGGCAGCGCTCCAGCCCCGCTCATGACAGTGTGCAGCATAGCTTAAATGCTGCTTGACCACGTTTGCTTTGAACTCTGCGCTCCACTAATGTAAAAGAAATGGACTCTGTTAATGGTTGGGAAAAGTGGCAGTTTAACATTAATTATAATAATCATAAATAAATTCACCACTGTCGATTAGTTGAGCTACTCAGAACGAGAGGTCCGAAATCCATTTTGAATGAAAGTTTTATGCAATACAATTCGTTTCCCCGCTCCACAACACAATGGCGGTGTGGGCGGCTACCCACGTCGCCTGTATCGAAAACCACTCCTGTATAAAACGCAATTTTATAACTGAGCAAATTTACCAGGGAGTCAAATGCTAATGGACCTGCAGTAAATGGGCGGTGGTTCCACTGAGCCCGTTCCAATAAAGTCACTGTTTTTCGTCCTCACGTTCACCTGCAAGTGGACCTACACCGCTGTAGCTGACACGGGCTATCGGTGTCCAGCATCAGCACCACCCCCGCACACCAAATCCTCCCTCACGCTCTCTTTTCCTCCCCTCGGGCCCACCACGTCTCTTCAGTCAGCCCACATTCATTATTTACTTTCAGGTCCCCGTAGGTCGTCCGGGCCTGACTTCATTTCACCTCATTTGGTCGCTGTCCTGTGGCTGTGGGGACACATACATCAACTTATATACACAATAAACACTGAGGCGGCCAGAGCCTTCTTTATATCTATTTCATATTTCCATCTGTGCCTCGATATGATATGATTGCAGCATATGAGTGATATCGTTACGGAAAGAGGTGAAACAAATAGACGCCGTTCTCAATAGTTTCCAATCTTCTTGGATGACTTTCCCCATCATTTTTGCAATGTGCCTGCTGGAATGTTTGAGCATTCATCAGGAAGAACGCGGCATTTCTTTCACTCCAAGCATGCCTTGCTAGAAAAAAGGAGAGGAGAACACTTTATGTATTTAAAACAGGGGTGCCCAGACTTTTTTACCCCAAGATCTACTTTTCTAGCAGCAAGCGTCATGTACTGTCGTTGTTTGCCCATGCACGGAGAACTAAAGATCAGAAAAATACGTTTTTGTTTTTTTTCGGCACGCAATCGCGATCGACCCAAACTGCCTCGCGATTGATCGACGCATTGAGCACCCCTGATTTAAAACGAGCAAATAGCTAGGTCGCTAGCTTTATGCTCCGTAGATGTGTACAAAATGGCATCGGTGTGGCGGTGTTATAACACTTTAAGAAATGGATATTTCAACAACAACGGGGCGCACCTACACATGTATATGCGTACATGTATTCTTTTATGAAGAATGACTAATATTACAGCAGCTTACTGTGTGAGTTGTGAAACACTTTGCCTGTATCTCTATTTATTTTTGCTGTACCATCTCAATCACGCTTCCGTTCATATCAGTGAGTGTTTTGAGTTACGAGAGTGTATCTCAAGGGGCCACTTTATACTCAAATAATCCTGATCTGGTTTTAATGTAATCACAAATGTACTTCGTGTCCTGTTTAGTAAAACACAAAGCTGTTATTCCGTTGTATGAACGGAAACAGGTGGACATGCAGGTTAATGGAAGAACCTTAAATTCAATTTTGTCACTTTATGTCATTGAGAGATAGATAAAGATGATTTCTTTGTAGTTTGCCTTGGGAAACTACACATTTTCACCTAAATTGTTGGGAATCACTGTGCGAACTGAAAAAAAAAAAAAAAGGGACAGGAATTGTGATACCGTCACCTATTTTGTCTTCTTCTTTGATTAGCAATCGGGCCCGTTCATGTATTCCAAAAAGTTCCGCTTCCGAGTTATTGTCAGATGTGTCCTCTTTGCCTTTACCGCAGAGAAAATGCAAACCACATCCTCAGATGTGTGGTCTGTCCTACAAATCTTGCATATCAGACTTCCACATTGTTTGGGGGCGTTGAGCATATTTCTGTGCTCCATATGAAAGCCACCGAGCCACCGTATGTACGCATGTGTGTGTGTGTGTGTATCAGACCCGAACACATTTTGACAGTTACTTAACTTCTCAGCGCCTTCACCACTGCCTGCTCCTGTCAGCCTGCCAGCCAAGTAGCTACTGTGGCCATGTAGTGTTACTGTATAATGTGACAGTATACAGTGTCGACCCTCGCTGCTCCGAGCACTCGTTTCCACACACACACATCATGTTGTATTTGCCTCCCGCGGCCTAATCTGCTTGTTACTCTCGTTGATGCGTGGCTCGCGGCTGTGTAAAACACGTTTTTGAAATGTAGGAATGTGTTTTTTATCTCGTTCATTTTGCAAGAACGGCCTGTGCAACGAAAGAAATGAGGTAGTCAAACCTTGTTTTGTAAGCAGTTGCCCAGCGTGCCACCTTGTAAGTTTCTTTCGGTTTGTCCCGTTTGGGGTCGCCGCAGCGTATCATCACAGATGAACGCTCATATTCGTTTGGCCCAGTTTTTAAACACCCGGATGCCCTTCCTGACGCAACCCCTCTTGGGGAGTGGAGGCCCCAGTGAGATACGAACTCACAACCCCTGGTTTACCAAACCAACGCTCTAACCACTGAGCTACGGGGCCAAACAAAGCCTGTTTCCACCCAGTCACAAAGCAGTGACAACCACCAGCATAACATATCCAATTAAAATCCCACATTGTCTCTTTTATTCTGATAAAACAAAACAAAAGCAAAGGATTTTGTAACCGATTTCGATTGATTGTTTCAGCGAGCCGGCGAGCGATCGACTTGGTTAATCCACTCAGCGCTCCTGATGAGAAAAACATGGGAGATGACAAAATTAAAACGAGGCTTTAAAGGTCACTAAGTGTGAGCGTTCGCTGTCCAAATGTGGGCCACTTGTCCTCTGAAGTGTAAAGATAATGCCCTAGAGTCCAAATGACACTTGAGAGAGAGGAAACATGACAGTAGCAGTGAGTGGAGTCTATTCTTTTGTCTTATAATAAACCACCGGAGCCTGGAAAATGGCTTCAGAGCGCACCGGAACAAGGAGCCGTAAATCACGATGATGAATGAAGTGACAGCTGTCAATCGGAAGAGATTTGCCCACCGCCTTGAAAGAGTGTTGATCTCCTCCGTCTTTCTTTTCCGCCGTCAGGCCTGGCAGAACGCGCGACGTGATGTCTTCGTGTGGACCGGCCAATCTGCTGCCCCTCCTGCTGCTGCTGCTGCTGCTGCTTCGCGCCGTCGCTCAGGGTGAGTCCAGCTTGGATATGGTTGACTGTCTGGGATCTACGTCGTTGGCATTTTGCGCCCGCCTCTTTTCCTCAATTACACCATTTTGGCTGTGTTAATGCAAATATCATGACACTTCCCAAGGATAAGGATTTTTGGCTCTGATTAGATATGTTCCAACTTCAGCTCTTTAATGAAATCACATTAACCTCACATTATACCTTTGACGTTATCGTGACCGATTTTGTCCCGTTGTAACCCAAGAAAATCACTTTTTTGTAATTCTTTGCACTGGGTTGAATCATCTGGTTTATTCTCTTTTTTTAAAAATTGGTTTTAGTCTAACTTTTAAAAATATGTGGTATTTCATTTTTGATGGGTAGTCAAAGTAGTTGGTTGTAGTATCGCCACCATTCTATGGTGGCTTGACCAAACCAAGGCAAAAGAAAAGCTCCAATGGACCTTTCCGACCTGTCAATCACTCGGTCAATACTAGCCAATCAGATAGCAGGATTGTCTTAACCCCTGGCTTGACACGCCCCTCTTGCCCTTTTACCCCACAAATGATGCTGGTTGTCACTAGTGTGCGCTTGGAAAAGTTGTTACGAAGGAAATGGTCTCAAATGCGCTTGGGGAACGTGCAATTCTGATGAATTCTGCTAGGTTACAAGGGCTCGGTTGTTTTATTTTCCAAAGCCTAAAACACAGTTGACGAATTGTCTATGATGGATTAAGGCTCGCGGAAGAGTGCACGTACAACTAAATGTGAACAATATCAACAAACACAAGGCTGTATGTTCGAAGGTAAGGGAGAAGAAACTTCTCTGAGTTTGATTGAATTCTTATCAGTGCTTTATACATTGCAGGAGAACAACTTTCACTTTAGCATATCACTGACCTGCTGAATGAAGTGTGTCATGTTTTATGCCGACGAGTTGGGTTCGTGATACGTATATGCGCCATGTCATGCAAGAGAAATGTCTATTTGCCTATTTGTATCATATCCGACTTTTAAGACAGACCCCTGGGTTCCATTATGAGCCAAGTCAAATGAATACACTCACTCACTTCTAAAGACTACAATGATATTACTTGTGATCTTTCCAAGTAACAATTACTCACCCTGCTTTACATGCGCAGTATGATTCCACTATTTTATCCTTTTGGATTTCAATGTGAGGTTTGTGAGGTGTCAAACATTTTTGCATCGTTTGCCAACGTTTTGCTTTAACTCGGACATTGTGTCCTGCTCCGTCCAAAACCTTAATTCCGTGAATTCCTTAATTCCTTGCGTGAAATAGTTGAGACCTCTCTGTAGAACTCTCTTGGACAAGTCTGACGCACTTGGCAAAAAACATACCCAAATATTATCTGGACTATGCGATAGAGAATCGACTTCAAACCTGTCCTGTTCAATTGCCATTTTGTAAGCTTGTAGGACATGGCTTAGGGGGCGGAGCTTAAGATCGCCATTGGAAAGGTCCATTTCAAAACAAGTCCCCCGTAGCAACTGTGCAGTAATAAAAGAGCAAAGGCAAGGGCTTCTTTGTAGTAAGCAATAAAACTACATTTAATAAAAGTCCTATAGTTATCCAAAAATCACTCAATTGATATTCACACAGTCCCTGTCCTTCATTTGTTCTCCCAAACAAGTCAGTCCATTGTTTACGAGTCGCGCTCATCTCGGAACAAGGAATTAGCCGCGCCAACCGACATCAGTCACATCATCGACGGAGCCGTCAGTCGTAATCGCCCGTCGCCGACGTTCCAATTAGCGACACGGGAACAACTCCAGTTAATCTTGACGTTTCTGTCTTTTGCTCTATTTCACTCCAATAATAAAAACCCATCGCGGCTCCCCCGCCACCGAGACCGAGTTTGGACGGCTTTGTGCTTCAAAGAGGGAGGACCACCACGCTCTCATCCATCTTTTTAATCTTTCATTTGATTTCTTTCTTTCTTTTTAGTTGATATTTTTTGGGAGCAATCTTAATCTGCTCATTATGTCAGCAACTCGAGGAAGAGTTTTTTTTTTCTCTCTCCTTACACTTCAGTGGCACACTCTTTTACTTTTGATAAAGGCAGCATTACGACAGGCACATGCAAAGATTATCTCAGCTGTCGGATCATTTTTGCTGCCTGTCAGCTTGTTTGTCTGTTTGCAAGTTTTATCCGTTTTTACTCACAGCGGGGATTACCAAACTTTTTTCAGCACTACGCCCAAACTTGAAATGTACAAAGTGACAAACTACATCACGTGCCGCCACTTTGCTGTATAGAATGTCAGGCCTGCCGTGCAGGGGGTGACGAAAGGGGTGGGGCGGTGGGGTGGTGGGAGGAGGGGGGTAACAACTGGGCAATTTGCCCAGGTGCCCTGAACATTTTGGGTAGGCGTGGGGGGGGGGAAGACTCGTTTGTAAGGACGCAGACAAATTCTTGTAAAATATCAAAACTCTTTTGGAGGGAATTGATGACAGGGAGGGTATACAGTATTTTTTAAAAGTATTGAGTAAATAACATAATTCCCGGCCTACAGAGTGCACCTGGTTATAAGCCTCACCCAGTACATTTGTAAAGGAAATACGATTTGGCACATACATACGCCGCAGCTGTGTAAAAGCCGCAAGTGCCCACATTGAAACCCGAGATATTTACTAAGAAAGATCCTACACTATTGTTGAGTGTATCTAACTGTACTTGGTTGTAGTTAGTGCGGTTCTATTACTGCTATATATATATCATAGTTACCCTATAGTTGTTGGATGCATATCCAAAATGTAGTCCTCTGGGGTTAATATAAATTATTAGTGAGTTCATGCTGATTAAAGATCTACATCCCCCTTTTAATGGACTGAAATCAGTCAGTCGTGCAGAAAAAAAACTGTTCAAAAACATCTCCACCCTAAGTTTTGCCTACCCTGCCTCAGAGCCCCGCTATGAAATGAATGCTCCTCGCACGACCCGCTTTGGGGCCGTAGTGCTCGGCGCTGTCAGCGGCAGCCAAGGTTGTCGTCTCCTTGCTCGTATTGTTCGAGCTGTTAGTGGAAGGGAGAAAAAGAAACAGACTTGTTGGCACCGCGAGCCGAGACTCAGGGTCCCAGGCTGAGGGGTGATGAGAAGGCAAGTCTTGGAAAGCCTGCGGTTACATTGCGCCAGGTGGTTTGCTTGATGCCACCGCACACATACACACACGCACGCACACTGTGTAGAACATAAACAGAAGCGACGTATGTGCCAAGTGAAGCATTCTCTGTTCGTTTTGGGCTGCATAACTCTGGAACTATAAGGAGAAAATTGGCAGTCATCTGCTTTTTGCCTTTCACACAGAACCCAGCAAAGAGATGATGTCGCACACAAAAATTCAGCTCAGTTTCCCAGGGCACACGTTCAAATGGTACACGCTGATCAGGGATGTGTCAGAATCCTTGTTGGATAATTGCTGCTTAATGTGTCTTTGTACATCTACAGAAGCAACATATAGTGACAGGTAGAAAAATGCAATACTCTTGGGCTTGATGGTCAAAAGTGTATAAATCCACTTTTTGTGACATTTTTGTCTGGTGATGTGAAGTGAGATTTTTCTAAACTATAAAACTTGTGCCTTTGTTGAATAAAGGTTGGGATTTTCTAAAGGTGGTGTGGTGCAGATGGCTTATTTTAGTACCTAGAACACCTAATATAGCATCGTAAACTATTTTGCTCGGTGGAAATAGGGTTGCGAGGGCATGTTCGTGATGTTTATGCATGTTTGTTATTTTGAAGTGTTGACTCTGCGCCGCACACGATATGAACTTTATCGTCTCGCCTCAGACGGCGCAAACGGTGGCAGCAACCTCCCTTTGAGTGGCTGCGATGCAGCGACACAGATGAGAGCTGCAAACAGAGCTTTTAATCAGTCAGTGGCTGGGAGTTGGAACGCTCCGAATGATGCTCGGCGAACATATGCTCTTTGGCAGGTTGTGAGAGGTGAACTGAAAGTTTCCTTTTTCATTTTTCTTTTTTTATACATGAGACGCTGTCAGCACGACTTCATCCGGTTTGAACCCAGACCCTGCGTGACGTCCACGTGTCGATGGGCAATTTGAATCCGCACGCACGCTAAGTCATCTGTGGACTGGATGTTGGCGTGCCTCTTGTGTACATTAAGCGTGTGCATCCGGGGAAAGCAGCTGCACTGCAGCGAGACTCGGAGCGGTGATCAAATGTCTTCTCTCATTCAATTTACATTATGCAGGGCGCTGCCTCAGATCTTCCCTTTTGAACAGGCCACCCTCCTGATGTCATGCACACGTGTGTCGGTCGAACTTTGTGTGAGTCAGTGTGTGATAGGCCCTTGTTTCTTCTGCAACGTTTATTGGGGGCTATTTTTTTTTATTTGAGATACGACTTATCCAGCTGGCTTTTTGCTTTGGCTTACAAGGAAAAATTTGTGATACTAATGCTATAGGATGACTGTTTGCTTCACAACAAGCAGAAGTTTGGTGAACAATTCTTCAAAAAAGAAGGCCTCAAGTTGTTTATTTTCATACCCATTTAAAGTTTATTGGCAACCTAAACATAAAGGTAATTACATCTGCATTTAAAAAAAAAACAAAAACATAAGTTTGCCTTAAGGTACGCTAGCTTAAAGCCCAAGTGTCATCCCAATAAACATTCTAAAATAGATATTGAAATGAAAACTAAACAACATTATTCACTTCAATGTCTATATGAAAAAATAAATATGAGCGGAGAGCGCGTCATCCATGCGCAAAGTTATGGACATTCGACATCCAAGTGGTTGTTATATTGGCTGCATCTACTACCCGTGACGTCACCCCGGACATTCGCCATTGAAAAGATGCTGTGGCCCCTACTGTGGGAGATGAAGACGCCCCTTCTGACACGGAAGCTCATTTCGAAGCAGAGAACATCTCACAATCGAGTGAAGTTTCCGGGGCAATATTACCCTATTGTTTTGAGCCATATTTACAGTAGATGCTATGCAGATCATGGCCAAACCGCATGCGGCCAAACCACCTCCCTGTCAAAGCTGTGATTGGCAGACACTGCACCGACGGGCACATCGACACATTTAGCACCTCTGACTTACGGACGCGGATCTTTTGTTACGTTCTGAAAGGATTACGTCCTCCCCCAACTATTGTTTTTTGTTTTTTTTTTTTAAAGTAGCTCTATACACACCTACATGTCATTTAGAACCCACAAAGCTCTCGTCCTTTGGAATTTTGCAATCCATTTTTCGCGAACCGGGTCTTTTTGAAAGGTAAGAAGGGTAAATCCATCCTCCCGAGTGTTCGAGTAATGTCCAGCAATGCACCGAGACGGCATTTTGGCTAACACGAAGGAACAAAGAGCTACCTTCCCGGAGGTAAAACTAATGGAAAGAAACGAGTATGCTTGAGCGCGCTACTGCCTTCAACGCCACTTCCTGCTTCTTGTCAAAAACAAATCCCTCGAGAGGATTTTCATGGCGGGAGTTACAAAAAGCCATACATGTCAAAATCATGTTTTGTGGTGAAAAAACGCCTGAGTCCATACTGGCTGCTGTTTTTTTCTTGAATAACATACTAAAAATCATGCATTTCACGACAGTGACCCTTTAATGCTAACACATGATGGGAAACACTTGAGATGGGTGAACAAATAGCATCAATCTTCCTTGTTATTACCTACAAAGCAATGGCTATTTGAACACCAATGTTGGAGCAAAACTGATAACATGTTTGTGGAGCATAATGGCTTACAGAATATTCTTTATCATAGCAAAGAATGAATAATACTACTGCAAGTTGAGACCAACGCTCACACAACACAAGCGTTGAGTGTGTGTGTGTGTGTGTGTGTGTGTATGTATGTATGTATGTGTGTGTGTATATATATATATATATATATATATATATATATATATATATATATAGTTATTGTCATTTATTTTCATGATTAAAGTACAAATGTTTAGAGCATTATTTTTCTTAAAAAAAAAAAAAATACAATTTTCCTTTTTTGAGGTACCGTACATTGAATTACAATTTCATTTGGTAAGAGCTTGGACACTGTAAGAATTAAACTCGTATGTCAAGGCACCGCTGTACAATGAAAATGTTCTCCCTCGTAAATGCAAATTTTTTTCCTGATGACAAAGAATTATTTTTCTACCAAATCCTCCTGAATTCTTGTGAGAATGGTCTTCTGGTATTTTGTCATGAGAAATTTCTCTTTCAAAATGACACAATCCAGTTTGACAGAACAATAACCTCATCAACCAACATTTTACCAAATGAATACCTTGCCGACCATTGTTATTACGAGCTATTATAGATATGGTGCATTCAAGCCCAAATTAAGTTCCACCCATCCATTTTCTTAGCTGCTTATCCTCACAAGGGGCTCAGGAGCCTATCTCAGCTATCTTCGGGGAGGAGGCAGGGTACTGAACTGGTTGCCAGCCAATCACAAGGCACATAGAGACAGACAACATTCAGTAATAATCACATTGAGGGGCAATTTAGAGTATCCAATTAATGCACGTTTTGGGGTTGTGGGAGGAAACCGGAGAGCCCAGAGGAATCCCACGTAGGCATGGGGAGAACATTGAACCCGGGTCCTCAGAACTCTGAAGCCAACGATCTAACCAGATCTACCATCATGCCGCCCCACAAATTAAGTTCCAACCCAATTAAGCAGGACGTGTTCGCAATCCGAGTTTGTATTGCACGGTTCTATCATTTCACGATTATCCACCAATCGTAGCGGGGCACAATTACCCCACGTAAACAGTTCATCAGGCCTACAGTCGAGTGGAAACAACGGGCGAAGATGCGTTCAGCTGCTCTGGGGTGGAAATCACAGATGGGAAAAAACAAGACATCGGGTGGAAGTGTGCTCCCGCGGCTGTTAAAACGCCATTTGGACTCACCTTGCGTCTGCGCGAGACACGTAAGGGCTCCTGCGCGTCGTTTAATGATTCCAGAGACCTCGAAGGCTAAGACAGATGGGCCACCGGTGACGACTCGCCGAGGCGTGCAGCGTCGCCGCAATACGAACAGCTGAGCCACAGTTTGACCACGCTGACCCGATCCCACTCGGGGGGGGGGCGCCAAAGACTTCCCGTTAACATTTAAAGTGTAACATACCAAAGGAGTTTTTTAAAATGATTTTTTTATGAAGCTCTTGTCCGGCTTTTGTCACTGAGGCGACATGCCGGGATCTCGGGGGAGTCGGGCTCGTGATAACTTTTCCATCTAAATGCAGATTTATAACACTCGCAATAAGCACCCCTGCTAGTTTATTTTAATCACTGCTGAGGAAGAACGCTGTGGTTTTTTTTCGTGTTTTTTTTTTTGTTTTCTCCTCACACGCCGTGTAATTTACTGATTTCTGGAGGGAATTTGCAAATTAATTTCATTGGATTTTTTTTCGGCTGTGCGGCTCGCAGCTTGCCAGACTGGAGATAAACGTCCAATATGGCGTGCGCAAGTGGCATGTGAGTGACATTGTAAACTTGGTTTGATTCGACACAAAGTTAGCTGTGCGAGTACAAGGTGAGCGCTGACGTCAATCCGGGCACAGGAATCAAACATTACTGATGGGGCTCGGCTGGAAAAAGGAACGCGCCTGTCTTTGTTCCACGACTCGGCTCCGAACCTGCCGTCTTCCAGGACTGCTCTTTATTGCGCATTTGTCGATGGCTGCGTTTAAGAGGAAAGGGCTACAAGTGTTAGTGTGTGGTAAACAAAGATCAGTGGCTCATCCTCAAGAGGCTCGGAGGAAATGGAGAGACAGCAGCCAGCGTCTTATAGACTCTTAAAGATGTGATCTGTGTGTGGGCAAAAATTTACCGCAAAGTCACGCGTATTACAGCATCTGCCGTTTGATAACAGCCATTCTCTCCTTTTTCCAGCATTTTCTCCTCATCACTGGCGTGTTTGCCATGTTGGTACATTCGTAGACTGGTATGAAAGTAGAAAAGGTCGGAAGGTTGGTTTAGAATCAGTTAGTGAGTATTCATCCCTTACCCATGTGTCTTTGTGGTGTTTCTCAGGGATCCATTTTGGATTTCATGCTTCTTTTGCTTGCTACCCCCGTGTTAACCTCACCAGAAAATTCAATGTTTCATCCGTCCCAAATGATACATCCCTTTTAAATTTGGCTTCTTTGAGACCGTTTGGAATTGTCATGCTGCTGTTTGTCCCTTCTAGTTTTTGTATTTTTCCAATCATTGTCATCGTAGGTGCATGTCCATTGTGAGAGAGGTAATCTAAAAAGAAAAATCCAGAAATCACAATGTATGATTTTTTTTTTTCTTAATCAATTTGTGTGATACAGCTGCAAATAAGTATTTGAACACCTGTCCATCAGCAAGAATTCTGACCCTCAAAGACTTGTTAGTCCACCTTTAAAACTCCACCTCCACTCCATGTATTATCCTGAGTCAGATGCACCTTTGTGAGGTTGTTAGCTGCATAAAGACGTCTGCCCACCCCATACAATCAGTAAGACTCAAACTTGTAACATGGCCAAGACCAAAGAGCTGTCCAAAGACACCAGAGACAAAATTGTACAACTCCACATGGCTGGAAAGGGCTACGGAGAAATTGCCAAGCAGCTTGGTAAAAAAAAAAAAAAGGGTCCACTGTTGGAGCAATCATTAGAAAATGGAAGAAGCTAAACATGACGGCCAATCTCAATCGGAGTGGAGCCCCATGCAAGATAGCACCTCTTGGGGTCTCGATGATCCTTAGAAAGGTGAGGAATCAGCCCAGGACAACATGACAGGACTTGGTCAATGACCTGAAAAAAATCCCCCCTGCAGTGTATGCAAACCTGGTGAACAACTACAGGAAATGTTTGACCTCTTTAATTGCAAACAACGGCTACAGTACCAAATATTAACATTGTTTTTCTCAGGTGTTCAAATACTTATTTGCACCTGTATCACACAAACAAATAATTAGAAAAATTCATACACTGTGATTTCTGAATTTCTCTTTTTAGATGATCTCTCTCACAGTGGACATGCACCTACAATGAAAAATTCAGACTCCTCCATGATTTCTAAGTGGGAGAACTATAGCAGGGTGTTCAAATACTTATTTTCTTCAGTGTATGTTTGCTCTAGTGTTGTTTAGTTTTTACACTTTGTGTAGGGTGAAGAGATGATGCGTATCGTGGGGGCGACGTCACACAATGGACATTTATTGACGATGTTGTTGTCGAGTCGATGCTGATAGTTGATGAGCTTGTGACACCAGCCCGAACGGGGTTGCGATAGCGTCGATCTCACGGGCCGCGGAAGTTGACTTTTGGATTTGGCTCCTGGAGGCGGGTAGCCGCCCAACACGATGTTGGCTTTGTAGCCGGCGATCCCGTCGGCTACGGCGGTTGGATGGATCGCCGATAGGCCGAGCCCTTTAGTCCTCTGCATCAAGAGACAACCGATGAATGTACTGCTCGCTTGATAGCTCGATATCTCGCGTGGTTTTGCGCAACGCTCTGGGGCACGCTTTTGGTTTATAGTATTTAATAGTGTTTTTAGTTATTCATATGTACATTGTCAAATTGACCCGTGTCACCTTCTGTTTTATGCTTTTGTTGGCGATCCCTTTGTTGAATAAAACCTTGTTGAACTGCTCGTTTTGATAGTTGTCTGCTTCTTGGGGTCCACGTTTAGTGTATTGCGTGAATCATAACAGGCAAAAATTAAAATCTGGATGGATAATTGCACAATTAAGGATGAACCAAATTGAAGTAATTATATTTGGCCCATCGAGTTTAGATACTCCAGGTCTCGCATTAAAGTTTCTGATTGCAGGTCTTCAATTAAGGAACAAACTACCTACTGGCTGACATGGGAAATCCTCTATGATAAAATTTGAATGCAGCCCCCCACTCCCGCCAAAAAAACCTAATCTTTTTTTACAATGGCCTTACCTTGTACGGTTGCAGGGAAGTACACCGGGTAGGCTAGGCAAATAATTGTAGGAAGGTAGCAAAACTTTCCTTTTTTTTTCCCTCAAGAGCGAATGCAAACATTCTGAGATGGTGACAAAAATAATTTTCAATTGTGAGCATATCCACCCCCCCCTCCCTTCCACTTCAAAGAGCCCTGTCTTGTTAAAGAACAATCAGTCATCTGAACCCCAATCCGCTTCCTTGCTTCACAAGTGGGATGTTTACGTCCGTGACGTCGCGGTTTGAGGAGGTATTGTCGGGAAAAGGGAGACAAAGGCGCGTTTTTGTATTCCAAACCGACGCCTTGCGACACGTCATTACAGACAGCGGTGGCCATTGTGCTCGCGTGTAACGTGGATCCAATCGCATTGAGAGTCCAGCCGGCTCATTTTCTCCTACTGTGCAACCTTTTCTTCTGTTCTTTACCCTATTGATGTTTTTTTTTTCCTCTCCATCTGTTTTTTTTTTCTTCACTCATTAGTCAGTGTATTAGATAAGGTCTAATGTTGCTTTGTGCAACCTCCCTCTGGCATTTTGTGACAATGTTACAGCTTTGCAATGGCGCTTGTCCTTACAAGTGAAGGACATCTGTAATAAAATAGCCAAAGCGAAGCTATTCAGACATTTGGAAGCATTATATACGCGACAAAGTAATTGTATGGTTTTCTTTCCTCAACACATTTAAAGGGGGATTCCAGTGCTTCGCATGAACAATGTATCCAATAAGTCATGCAATATGTACTCTATTTTGACAATGTGATGTTAAATCCTCTCTCGTTTAAAAGTGTTTTGAAAAGATTTTTATCGACAATTACGAATTTTCAGGGGTGCTGCCATTTTCGCAAGTCACATGACTTACGTGCGCGGATGTGACTTATGAGGTGCCACGCCAAAGGCACGATTGCATTATGGCCAGTGAATGATTTCTCGGATTTATCCTCATCTGATGAAGAAATAGCAGTATTGGTTCATCGGGAAGACGGAGGAATACTTCCATACAGATTTGAACCTCTGGCTGTCATTAATGTTGAATATTCGGATGGTTCTTCGGCCCGGAATGACGCGGAATCTGACGACCGAGCTCCGGCAGCGGTTGCGAGCCGAGCTTTCAGGCGGCGGAGGCCGTTAGCACTGGACGCCCAAGTGCGGCTAAAGGCCTCCTCTACCACTGAAGCTCGGCTAAAGGACGCCGCCGCCTGAAAGCTCAGCTCGTGGCCCGCCGCCGGAGCTCGTTCATCAGACAATGTTGCTGGGCATAATGGTGTCCCATGTAATTGCCCTTTAATAAAATGCCTCAATATACTTTATAAACACCACAATACCACATATTATCATCCCAAAACACTCATCTTCCAATGTTGCCCTTCAAAATAAACACCTTCCAGATTGTTTCATTTCAATTTCAATCCACCTGAAGTGCACATCCATACACAAGGTGAAGATTCTTTCGGTCTTCCCACGAAACCTCCCTCCTCCCTGACATAAAAGGGGCGGGGGCGGAGGGAGGGGGGGAGTTTGAGAATATAACGAGGTGGAGGTTCCCTGGTTAACAAACAAAACACCTTTGATTAAATGCCTGTCACTGATCGACTCCTCCATCTGCAGTTAAGTAAGCGGGGGGGGGGGGGGCATGTCTTCTCCTCAGGCTTAAGCAACGCTGACCTTGCAGTGAGCATCCATAAGGCAACAAATCAGGGCATAAGTGAGGAGCTGTCCAAGACGGTGGTCCTCCCCTGCTTCTTCACCCTGCCCCCTGGGGCCGCTCCATCCCACGAGGCGCCCCGGGTCAAGTGGACAAAAGTGTGGGGCCAGCGGGGCTCGGACGGGTCCCAGAGGGAGCAGTCGGTCCTCGTGGCCAAAGACAACGTGGTCAAGGTACAGTGAAGCAGAAGAAGCAATTAAAAAGTTGATATTGGATGAATCCATATTCTCTCCTCTGTCAGGTGAAGAAGGCATTCCAGGGTCGGGTATCGCTGCCGGGTTACAGCGAGAACCGCTACAATGCCAGTATGGCTCTGATGGGCTTGCGATCCAGCGATTCCGGCTTGTACCGCTGTGAGGTCGTGGTGGGCATCAACGACGAACAAGACACGATCCCACTGGTGGTCACAGGTTAGTGTCACGTAAAGTGGAGCATCACTGATAGAGTGAAGAAAATATGTATTTGAACACCCTGCTATATTGCGAGTTCTCACACTTAGAAATCATGGAGGGGTCTGAAATTTTCATCGTAGGTGCACGTCCACTGAGAGAGAATCTAAAAAGAAAAATCCCGAAATCACAATGTCAGAGTTTTGGTACAGTAGCCTTTGTTTTCAATTACAGAGGTCAAATTTCCTTTAGTTGTTCACCAGGTTTGCACACACTGCAGGAGGGATTTTGGACCACTCCTCCACACAGATCTTCTTGAGATCAGACGGGTTTCTGGCCTGTCGCTGAGAAACACTGAGTTTCAGCTCCCTCCAAAGATTTTCGATTGGGTTTATGTCCGGAGACTGGGTAGGCCATCCCAGAACCTTGATATGCTTCTTACGGAGCCACTACTTGGTTTTCCTGGCTGTGTGGTTCAGGTTATTGTCATGTTGAAAGACCCAGCCACGACCCATCTTCAATGCTCTGACTGATGGAAAAAGGTTGTTCCCCAAAATCTCACAATACATTGCCGCGGTCGTCCTCTCTTTAATACAGTGCAGTCGTCCTGTCCCATGTGCAGAAAAACACCCCCAAAGCATGATGCTACCATCCCCGTGCGTCACAGTAGGGATGGTGTTCTTGGGATGGAATTAATCATTCTTCTCCCTCCAAACACCGTTAGTGGAATTATGACCAAAACGTTACATTTTGGTCATCATCTGACCACAAACCTTTCTCCTCTGTATCATCCAAATGGTCATTGGCAAACTTAAGACGGGCTTTGACGTGCTGGTCTAAGCAGGCGAACCTTCCATGCAATGCCTGATTTCAAACCGTGACGTCTTAGTGTATCACCAAGAGTCACCTTGGAAATGGTAGTCCGAGTTCTTTTCAGGTCATTGACCAAGTCCTGTCGTGTAGTCCTGGGCTGATTCCTCACCTTTCTAAGGATCATTGAGACATCCACGAGGTGATAATCTTGCATGGGCCTCCACTCCGATTGAGGTTGACCGCCATGTTTAGCTTCTTCCATTTTCTAACGACTGCTCCAACAGTGGACCTTTTTTCACTAAGCTGCTTGGCAATTTCTCCGTAGTCCTTTTCAGCCGTGTAGAGTTGTTCAATTTTGTCTCTGGTGTGTTTGGACAGCTCTTTGGTTTTGGCCATGTTACAAGTTTGAGTCTTGCTGATTGTACGGGGTGGTCAGGTGTCCTTATGCAGCTATCGACCTCACACAGGTGCATCTGATTCAGGATAATACATGGAGTGGAGGTGGACTAACAGGTCTTTGAGGGTCAGAATTCTAGGTGGTAGACAGGTGTTCAAATACTTCGTTAAATCGTTGAAAAAAATCACATTTTGTGATTTCTGAAGTTTTTTTTTTAGACTCTCTCTCTCTCACAGTGGACATGCAACTACGATGAAAATTTCAGACCCCTCCATCATTTCTAAGTGGGAGAACTCGCAATATAGCAGGGTGTTCAAATACTTATTTTCTTCACTGTAACGACAGTAGAAAACACGAATTGGAACCTAGTGCAGCATCATAATTGCATTTGGCCGTTCAATACGGTAGGACTTGTCTCCATTACGCGAGTGGCTGAACATGAGCCTATCCCAGCTGCTTTTGTATTCGAGGGAGGGCATACCCGATTGGCTGGCAACCAGTTCAGGGTGTACCCTGCCTGCTGCCTGTTGACAGCTCTGATATGCTCCAGCACTCCCGTGACCCTTATGAGGATAAGCGGCCAAGAAAATGGATGGATGGAGGGCATATCCTTGACTCTTTGCCAGCCAAACACACATCATTGTATACTGTGTTCCCTGAGCATGCCCGCAAACATATTGAGGAAATGTGCAATAGAAAATGGATGACTGCATGAGATAAAAGTCAAAATGTGTACTAATTATGCAGCAATGTACCTTGTTGCTAGTCATGCCCACAGACAAAAGATTCCAAGAAAAGTAAATTCACTATAAACAGTTTACAATTTAATCAATGCTCTTTCTTAAATATAAAAAAATAACAGCAGGATATTAAAACAGAGCCCTCCGCGCTGGCTTGCTTTTATGATCTTCTATCATGTTTTGCCATTATGATATGATGAGCGGTGACGTCCACAGTAATTACACCATTTAACCGTCATTCAAGTGTGCCTCTTTTCGGCCTTTGCTAATTACCATTCCAAATTAACACTCTGCTCTTTGGTTGTGTGCGGCCGCCCCTTTTGCACCCGAGGCCTGCCTCTATGAATAATAATGGCGTGATGCGCTAATGCGGCCATTACACCCGGGCTTGTTTACGGTCCGCATAACATGACAATGAGGGAAATAAAGGTGAGCAAACTCGAACCCGTTAAAAATCGTTCCCTTGAGTCGACGACGTTCAGGCATGAAATGAAACTAGAAGCCAAGAGAATCTAGGATCTCGGCGAACAGTGTACACCTCGGCTCTTAATTGGGGAAAACTGCATGATTTCATATATGCGCAATCACTAACATAATTATAGTCATCTCTATTTTAGATAATCATAAGCCATTATCATAAAGACTGCAGGACAGAAAAGCCAAGAAAGTGCAGCATTCCCCCGCCATATCAACCTTCACTTCCTGCTACATTGCAGATTTTCAGTTGGAATGTACGGTATATACTTGGACGTCGACATCCATTGATTTTCTTTGCAGCTTATCCTCACGAGGGTCGTGGGGAGTGTTGGAGCCTATCCCACCTGTCAATGTGCAGGAGGCGGGGTACACCCTGAACTGGTTGTCAGCCAATTGCAGGGCACATGGAGACAAACAACAGTGTCACTCAAAATCACACCTTGGGGCAATTTAGAGTGTCCAATTAATGTCGCATGTTTTTGGGATGTGGGAGGAAACCGGAGTCCCTGGAGAAAACCCACGCAGGCACGGGGAGAACATGCAAACTCCACACAGGCGGGGCCAGGATTGAACCCAGGTCCTCAGAACTGTGAGCCCAACGCTTTACCAGCTGACCCACCGTGCCGTCCCTATCGAGTAATAATTTTTGAAAACTTTATTTGTAATCTTTTTTACAGTGTCGTTAGGTACTGTCGTTGCACTTAGATATTTGAGCACTAGAAGAACAGTAAAAAACAAAAATCGCACTCGCATAGGAACTTCGAAACCGTCAAAGCACACACCCACACATTTGCCTGTATTATGTTCTCGTTAGCCTAACAACATAATTGTTTAGATGATTTTTAACTTAACTGTCACAATATGAATAAAAACATAAGTGCTCGCTATTTTCTTTTTTTCTGTGTAGAATCTGCTATCCAGGTTATGGTAATCTGCAAAGGTTGGATCGAGGAAACTGTACTCTCCTTATTTGTTGAATTTGTCAAATTATTTGAATTATTTAAGCAACGATGCATTTAGACTGACATTTACGTTTTATAACGCAGTGCTATTTTTCTTTAATCACAACAATACAACCAAAAAAGCGTTTTTTGAGGGGTTTGGAACGGATGAATGGCATTTATATTCATTAGCGTAATCAGTAGATGAAATAAGTAAACCATCTACCTGAAAATATGTGATAATATTCCAACTTTATCTTGAAAAAATATGAATGCACTTTTGTTAGGTTGGAAAAAGGGGTCCCTGGTCAACCAATGCTTGACTACTCCCATATTTGAGCACATTTCATTAGGAGACCATCTCGGATCATGAAGCGCTTTAGTGTTGACTTCCATCCCTCCATCCATTTCCTTTGCCGCTTATCCTCACGAGGGTCGCAGGGAGTGCTGGAGCCTATCCCAGCTGTCAACGTGCAGGAGGCAGGGTACAATTTTGAATTGGTTGCCAGCCAATCACAGGGCACATGGCGACAAACAGCCGCACTCACAATCACACCTAGGGGCAATTTAGAGTGTCCAGTTAATGTTGCATGTTTTTGGGATGTGGGTGGAAACCGGAGTGCCCAAAGAAAACCGACGCAGGCACGTTGAGAACATGCAAGCTCCACACAGGCGGGGCTGGGAGTGTTGAATTTTATTTATTTATTTATTTATTTTACCCCCAAAATGTTAGCATTTTGAACAGGATTGATGAATTTCACACTGGCTTCATCCTTTTTGTTTTCGCGCAAGGTCAATGACTGCTCCAACAGCAGGACTTGCTTGCACTGTCCTCCTACACCGCCTTTTTCTCCTGAGCATCTCCCGCTATGTACGTTGCTACGAAAATGTGAACGCGTTCCCCTTTTTCATCCCAGCGCCGTCGACCGGTTGATTAGCGAGCTGCGGCCGCCGGCGATTCAGACCGAAGCCAATTACGTTGCTAGCGAGGAGTTGCCGTCTCCAGGGTTTGCTTTTAATTGGCCATTGCGCTTCTCTTCCCCACTCAAACGCTTGCTTTTAACCATTAGCCATTATTGATACAGCTTGGCTGTATCAGTATCATATTAACGCATGCGGATCTTTCTCCAGACTCGTTTCAAAGTATATCCCTTCGTTGATTTCTCACACAATGCCTTACTCACAGTCGCTTGCTTTGCTTCTCAGCGCACGTATTCCCGAGTCAATTGCATGTCTCTTAGACACGGCACTATTGATCGTTCGGGTCCCTTGTGGTGATGCGGGGAACTGGTTTAACTGGAGAACCGTCAGCCTTGGTTGAAATAGTGTTTTAATAGACAAGGCCATTGTTTCCCAAGCTTTATTGAACCCAGACCCAATTTGTATTCTCACAGCACACCGATCACCGGAACAATTTCATAAAGTGTATACAGGGAGTCGTCTGTCTCCGACTGGGATCCGTTCCTACAATAGTGACTTAAATCGAATTTCGACTTAAGTCGGATTCCACCATTAAAGTCAGAATCTACTTCCAAATACTTTGTATCAAACACAAATACATTGAAATACACAAGACGATGTACTTAGCATGACTGCTGAGCAGTGGATGGAGAAGAAGAAGGGGAGGCTGTGCTTAGCTGTTGCGAAGGAACCTGGTTCTCAATCCTCTCCATCTTGACAAGTATCAAAGAAGCTTGTTTTGTGATCTATCCGTCATGAGTACGGAACCCTTCACATGCTGTAAAATACGGGCTTTGTCTTGTCACCACGGTCGGCCGACTGAAGCCTTGGTGGTATTGCTGTCTCTCCTTTCTCCAATCGTTTTATGATGGCAATGGATTTTATTTTGGCGCCAGAAGCATTGCTAAAATACGCAACTTTCTTCTTTGGGGCCATAATGTCTAAAAAGGAGGGCAAAAAATACGAAGATACTCCCAGCGCACAAACACGGGCAAGCATTAGCCAGCCAAAATGGCGGTCGTGGGACGGGCGTTGTAAAATCGAAACGTCTTAGGTTGAGATCGCCTTAACCCGAGGACTCCCTGTATTGAAATATTGCAGCCTCACGAGAAAATTTACATTTTGAGGCTCAACGTCCCTGAAAACTGTTCACAAGTGTGTGGATTCTGGTCTTGTAGCGGTCCCAAACATGACCCCGCAAAAGTCCTTCACCAGCCCTCCTTGGAATGTTCGAAAATAATTTGCAAGTTTCATCGATCAACACGAAACTGTGTGCCCATGACATGAAGGGAAAAAGTCTCAAGAATCCAAGCTGTACAAGAAGTTAATGATTTTGCTTTGAAGTCAGTTGTTTCTGGTATGTGCTGTTCATGTGCCCGCATACTGCGGGATTTCTGATGCTCCTTGAATTTATTTTATATGAGCATCTTGACATGCACGGTAAATTTTTATTTTTTCTCCCGACAGAGAATTTTTGCTTCTTTGTGGAGACATAAGGAGTCTTCAGGGATTTTGCTAATAAACATTTAGGTGAAACGTTAACGATGTCAAGTACGCATGACATCTCGGTTGTTAGTGGGTTTCTGCATTTGGTGGAGAAGCGAAGGTTAGCTGGTTGTTGGAGAAAGTGACCAAGAGTGTGTTACCCGGATGTTTACGTCCTTTTTTTTGCCAAGTCATAAATTAAAAACCACAACCAACTCACCAAAGGAGTTGTCCCTATTGGTTGAGAATCAATAATTGGAAGTTGCGATCTTTCTTTGCTTCAAATGTAAATTAGGATTCTTGGAAAAATGTAGATGGTAGTGTGTTTGTCTCCCAATAGTAAAAATACTGAATGTGCATTTTTATGGACTCATTAGTGCGGGGAAAATATTCAGCTGAAAATGCATTGTGTACGTGGAGACACAAGTTGGTTCCCCGATGATAGTTACAGTCCAGTATGTATAGTATATTTTATTACTCTGGAGGGCCCAGAAATGCTCACACTGTAAATTCATAATGCACTCTGGGTTTACCTTGAAATGGCCCCTTGCTGTTCTTGTCCCAGAATATGATGATGTACGAGAACACAATTTTCCTCTCTCATGCACGGATTGCGCATTTGCCTGGTCAGCCTCAATGTTTCTGCTAAAGGACGGATGGCCCTTTTAGGATATAGGATACCTAGAGCTTGGCGTGTTCCTGAGCTCACGGCCACCTTGCTCTCCACCTCTCATGGATCCGTGTCACTCTCCCTGATAGTTGCCACGTTGGCAGCCAGACACCCACTGGTTTCATGTCGGTCGAGCTGTGTGAGTGGCAGCCAAATAGCGGGCGTGATCGAAAGCTATTGCTTTCCTATTTAAACGGGATTGCTACTTTTCACAGCTCTGGGAAGTCCGACTTACTTTGTTCCTAATTGCATTGACCAATAGCTGCGTGGGGGGGCAACTGTGTGAGATAACCCACATATAGATTAAAGGGAAATTCCAATGGTTTGGATCAATGAATACGTATATCTTGACAATGTAATGTTAATCCTCTCTCATTTAATGGTGGTTTGAGAAGATTTTTATCGCCGATTACGCATTTTCAGGGGCCGGGCGCCGCCATTTTGGCGGGTCACATGACCTACCTGCGCGGATGTGACGTATCAGGTGCCGCACCAAAGGCTCGATTGCATGGGACACCATTATGCCCAGCGCTGATTTCTCCAATTTATCCTCATCTGATGAAGAAATAGCAGTATCGGTTGATCGGGAAGACGGAGGAATACTTCCATACATATTTGAACCTTTGGCTGTAAACAATCTTGAATATTCAGATGGTTGTTCGGATGGGAATGACGCGGAGTCTGACGAGCGAGCTCCGCTAATGCTAGTGCTCACGGCCCCTCCTCTCGGCGGAGCTAGCTCGCCGGGGCTCGGGGAGCTCGCTCACGCCCCCCTCCCCCCCCAGATTCCATGTCATTCTGCCCGAAGAACAATCCGAATATTCAACATTATTTACAGCTGGAGCTCGCTCCCGGCCCCGCAGCTCGGCGGAGCTCACTCGTCAGACTCCGCATCAATCTCATCCGAAGAACCATCCACAGGTTCAAATCTGTATGGAAGTATTCCTCCGTCTTCCCGATCAACCGATACTGCTATTTCATCATCAAATGAGGATAAATCCGAGAAATCAGCGCTGGGAATCATGATGTCCCATGTAATCAAGCCTTTGGTGCGGCATCTCATATGACACATCCGCGGACGTAGGTCATGTGACTCGCTAAAATGGTAGCGCCCCTGAACATTTGTAAAATGATTAAAAATCTTCTCAAACCACCATTAAATGAGAGAGGATTAACATTATGTCATCAAGATACAGTACATATTACATGACCTATTGGATACGTTGTTGATCCAAACCACCGGAATTTCCCTTTAAGGAAAACGATGGCGAGAGGTAGAAAGAATTCTTAAAAGCAAATGCAGCAACAACCTCCAAAGGGCAGGAGCGAACATGAATAAAAATAGGGATGCAAACCAATCCTGAGGCTCAGGGCAGTGTTGGGGGGAAAAAAAAGTACTGCAATGACCCTACAAAAATCAGGAAAAACAATTAACCTTTTCCAGAGGCAAAAATTGGGAGAAAGAAAGGATCTGTCCATGTTCCCAAACATAAAAGGACATCTTGTAAGGTCTGCTGAGGCCGTGTTGCCAATTCCTCAGTAAGGAAAGTAGCAATTGACTGTCAAAAAAGCCGCTAGATGATCTCATAGCCTTATTTGCATAATTGATTGCAATAGACGCTGAAGAAAAGAGGAGTGACGTGAAAAAGTTGAGTTTAAAAATAGGATTATAGTTAAAACGAGATTTTCTCCTGTTCATTCATAGTTTATATCTTTAAATTTCAATACATTTATAGTACAGTATAAAATTTGATCAAAAGGCTGGAGGCTTGTGACAGTCACAAACAAACCAAATCTATGGACTGGCTCATTAA
This sequence comes from Syngnathoides biaculeatus, assembly GCF_019802595.1. Classification (NCBI taxonomy): domain Eukaryota; kingdom Metazoa; phylum Chordata; class Actinopteri; order Syngnathiformes; family Syngnathidae; genus Syngnathoides; species Syngnathoides biaculeatus. The sequence goes on along the minus strand of NC_084646.1, from coordinate 12,942,295 downwards.
CATGAATTATAGGATTGGCCCTGAGGCTGTATGCGTCCAATGCAGTGATTTTTTTTTTTTTTTTTTTTTTTTTTTTTTTTTTCTTAGCAAAGAGCAGAGTGGGAAATTCCACCGCAGTCAGAGAGCTAAACACTACTAAAATAACAGTGTTGACTCAATCTCCAGACTTAAACCTTAAAGAGAATGCATTTTACATTACAAAGATGAAACTAAAGGGAGACACGCCCCCAAAACCAGCATCTGAAAGAAGCCTGGTAAAGCATCACAAAAGAAGAATGCAACAATTGTCTGATTTCAGAACTCGGGCCTACTCCTAATGCGAAATAAATCATGAGTTTTATTGACTTTAATGTATTCAAGTCCGTCTGTTCCACTTTGTCAAAAATAATTAGCCTCACTGTCCTAACACTTTTGGATCACCATTTTTTTTTTGTTTTATATCATATAAAAATGTAAGAAGTCACTGATGGTGTGGTGGTAAACACACCTTTGGTGTAGGCAGCGTGGGATCGATTCCCGCTCAGTGATGGTGTAGATATCTGCCCTGCGACTGACTGGCGACCAGTTCAGGGAGTCGCCCACCTTTCGCCGAAGCTAGCAGGGATGGACTCCAACTTTCCCGCAACCCTTGTGAGGATAACAAGCTTGGATAATGACATGACATAAAAATATAAGTACGCCAGTCACTGTCTAATGCAAATATTCTCAGGTGGCTGTACGGATCGACGTGTCCTTGTCCAACGTTGCCATCCATGTTGCTGTTTCTTCCACAGCCCTCGTACCTGCTTATGTTTTCAGGCTCCGAGATTGACTTCTCGTGCCTCTTCCCACTCCAGGCGTCCTCTTTCATTACCGCGCTCCCCCCGACCGTTACGCCCTGTCCTTTGCCGACGCCAAAAGGGTCTGCGCCGAGAACTCCGCGACCATCGCCACGCCGGCTCAGCTGCAGGCCGCCTTTGCCGACGGCTACGAGAACTGTGACGCCGGGTGGCTGTCGGACCAGACCGTACGGTGAGGTCCCAAAGTATCTGCTAAAGTACTCTGCACTTGTAAGACACACCAGTTTTTGACTCGAGTTCTACTGACTTTCTCACTTACTAATTTAAAGACATTATTGTCAAAACTAGCTTTCTTGTGTGCGCAATGTAACAGCTTGTCAAGCTAAATCAAAACAAGTGATTCCTTGACTGGCTTCAAAAGAACCACAATGAAAAAAATTGTCATCAAGTTTTAATGATCTTCCGTTATCAAAATGGAGAGCCTTATTGCCCTGCTGCTATCGTTGTTTTTCAGGTTTACGCGCCTTAAAAGAAAAAAATGTGATTACAGTACTAATATGTACTCCTGTACATCGCTTTCATTTAAACATTTGAATTGCCTTGTTTTCATATCCGTTTGATTGCTTTTTCGATTTTGCACTTTTAAGCCTTTGTTGTTTTTTTTTTTTTTTGGGTGCATTTGCGTGATGGGAATCACAATGGAAATAAGCCCTTAGGCCTTATTTTGTTTGCTTCCTTGGTGACGATGCTTGATTGCACGTCGAGAAGTGCATCCAGTCAGAACTGGTAAATGATCTTCCACTTGTTTCCATACAACTGGAAACAGAAGAACAACATTTTGTTTCACCAAAATAGCCCTCGGATTTCACACGGAGTAAATTTGTGTGTACTGTAAATTGAGATGATTTCACTATGCTGTAATTTATAGGCAGAAGCAATTATTTGACTAGTCGACCTAATTACTTTACATCGTTTAAAGGTTTGAATTCGACAAAGCCCTTATCACGTCCTTTTGACATCGCTCTTCTGTTTGGATGCCGCTAATTACAACTATATTCTGGGTAACAATTGGGTTTTATTTTTAATCTTGTTTTTCTTCTCTTGGTCTGTTTAGAATGTCTTTGTGCAAAATCATTCTGTGGTGCAATTTGCGTTACTTTACTGGAAAAAAATACTCATGACATCTCATTTGAAGGACTTCAACTCGACTTTTAATGACATATAGCTGACTACAACCTCTCTAATGGATGCTTTTGTTTGGAGAAATTAAACAAACAAAGGAACAACTAATTACATTTGTACAATCAATTATATTTCAACAAATTTTAGTTCTTGGTCCGGGAGTTAGTATGTTACCGTTGAAACTGTCCATCCTCCTGAATCCTACTAGCACCTGTTTCTGTTTTTCATCCTCACTGGACCAGGAAATAGCCTCTAAACTCCAAAAACAAACCCAAATGCAGTACAAAGCTCTATGATTTGTTTTTCGCTTGTATTAATAGCTCAGCCTTTGGTGCAGTTCTGTGGGTGACTTTTTGTCCTTGTAATAAGAAAAACATCAGCGATGTTGGGCTTTCAGGTTAGATTTAAGGATGGATCTAAAATGTACTATAACCTTGAGAGCTGATGTAAATGTGACCTTTTTTTAAAGTTTTGCAGGCACAGCTGATCAATGTTTAGCCATTTTTGCACAACTTGTTCTCTAACACGGAGCTGAAAGGAAAAGTCACAACAAGTGTTCGACCATTCAGTATCCGGATTCAGTCAGAATGAGTATTTCAGAAGTTCTCCTCAGCATGCCCTTCACATTTTGACCTCATGAGACCAAGCGGCAACAAACAATGGACCTTTCCGACCTGTCAATCACTCGTACAATAATAGCCAATCAGTTAGCCGCGTTGTCTTAACCCCTGGCTTGACTCGCCCTTCTCGCCGTATCGTCCCACAAGCAATGCTGCTTGTCAGTAGTGTGCGCTTGGAAAAGTTCATGTTACGAAGAAAATGGTCCTCAGATGCGCTTGGGGAACGTGCAATTCTGAAAAGATATCCTGCTAGGTTACAAGGGGCCCAGTTTATTCATTTTCCAAAGCCTAAAACACAGTTGACGAAGTAGCTACAATGGATTAAGGCTTGCGCAAGAGCGCGCGTACAACTAAATGTGAACAATATCAACAAACGCAACACTGTATGTTCAAGGATAAGTGAGTTTGATTTATTATCAGCGCTTTATACATTGCAGGAGAACAACTTTCACTTTGTTAGTGTATCACTGACCTGCTGAATGAAGTGTGTAATGTTCTATGCCAAGGAGTCGGGTTCGTAATACGTAAATGCGCAATGTTATGCAAGAGAAATGTCTATTTGTATCACATCAGACTTTTAAGACCGAGCATTGGGTTCCATTATCAGCCAAATGAAAGTTTTTCATCTGATTACTATGCTTCTGAGTAAATCACCATTGTTTGAATGTAGAAAATCGAACCTAACTCACTTATAAAGACTACAATGATATTACTCGTGATCTTTCCAAGTAAAAAGTACTCCCCCTGCTTTACACGCGCAGTACGATTCCACTTTTTTATCCTGCTGGATTTCAATATGAAGTTTGTGAGGCGTCAAACTTTTTTGCATCGATCGGCCACGTTTCGCTGTAACTCTGACATTGCGTCCTGCTCCGTCCAAAATCTTCCGTGTGCATATCCTTGTGTCAAATTGTTGAGACCTCTCTGTAGAACTCTTTTGGACAAGTCTGACGCATTTGGCAAAAAACATACCGCAATATTATCTGTAATACGCATTAGAGAATCAACTTTAAACATGTTCTGTTCAGTCGCCATTTTGTAAGCTTGTGGGACATGGCAAATGTCGCTAAGGGGGGTGGAGCTTAAGTTCGCCAGTCGGAAAGGTCCATTGTCCGACTGAACCTTGCCAGCAGAGTTCAAACATGATTTTCTCAAATGGAGGTGACCACAGAGCTTAAACTGTCAGACTGTCGACGGCAGGTCGCAACAGTGATACAGAGAGACTGGAAGAGTCACAGAAAGCCAAAGAGGTGGAGTTCCATCCTCGGAAATTTTCATATTATAGAACAGCAACTTGTGTAAAGTTTATAGTGCATTTTAAGTTCATCCAGAAATCTCACCCAAAGGCCCAATATGGTGTACTGTATATGATCGTTATGGCATTGCTAGAACAACAAATCAAGTGGCGGCTCCAGACTGTAGCAGAGTCCGCTATACAGTATTTTCGGAGTATGTAAGCACTCCATGATTGCTCCTAATAGCGTGTTTGCGCACGTATTCGAACAACGCTCCCCGCTGTCAGTCATTCCTGCCCGCCGACATTAGCAGCCTCCGAGCTCGACTGGGCTCATATTTACATTTTAATTACACTTTGCCGCGGTCGTCAAGGAGACTGAGTGACTCTTGTCTCGCTGGCAGGTTGTTTTGGTATTTTTTTTTCCCCCTCCTTTCGCCGCCCTCCCTTCGTACTCCCTTTGTTTCCACTGGGGACACGGCTAATTGCTCCACATTTGCGCAGACTCGAAGTGAACATCAGCCAAGTGTCCAATTAATAGCGAAGCTGCCATTGATTCGTCAGGTTGGGGGGGGGGTTGGGGGGGGGGGTCTGGGAAAGGAAACCACAACATGGTTTTCCATTTTCCTGCATGAAAACATCTGGGGGGGGGGGGCAAATAGCATGTAGTGTGTTGTTTGCATGTTCTGGGTTTTTGGTGCGCAAGTAGCCATTTAATCATCTCCTTGTAGGATATTGGCTCGAGCTGGTGGCGGAATATGGATCGCCAAACTACAAATTCCTGACGCCTTTAACCTCTCACTGGCTTCCCGCCTCCACCTCCCTCGAGTATGAATTGTTTAGAAACAATCACCAACCAAGATGGATGTGTAATTATTCAACACTAAAGGGAGCAACTTGTTCTTTCTAATTGCCTTGAGCGTGTTGTGACTTGTGAATGGCGGGCTTTCACTTTATTACACCATCGGGGGGGATGTTTTTTTTCTTTCTTTTTCTATGTTGTTGTTCCCAGGGAATTTGCCCCATTCCTTTTGGGTTAATTTTGAAAAATTCTGATCAAATATGATTACAGCTGAGGACGGAATGAAATTAAATGAAAAATATTCATTTTAAATCCTAACAGTGGAACCAGCGATAGTCGAGACAAAATAAGTGATATTCATTCATCCATCCATAACACGAATCCCTGGATTTACATTCTATACAGGGCTGGTGTCAAACTGAAGGCCCGAGGGCCAGATTTGGCCCAGCATATCATTTTAAATGGCCCGCGAAAGCAAAACAGGGCACAGAATTTCTTGCTCAAATACCAAATTTAAAAATGTTCATCACTTTTAATAGCGTTGATTTGTTGCAATCCCATTTTTGAAAAATGAAACAATTATTTGCTAACTAATTTCAAAACTATCCATCCATCCATTTTCTTCGCTGCTTATCCTCACGAGGGTCACGGGGAGTGCTGGAGCCTATCCCAGCTGTCAACGGGCAGGAGGCGGGGTAGTGCCTGAACTGGTTGCTACCCAATCGCAGGGCACATCAAGACAAACAGCTGCACTCACAATCACACCGAGCGGCAATTTAAAGTTTCCAATTAATGTTGCATGTTTTTGGGATGTGGGAGGAAACCGGAGTGCCCGGAGGAAACCCACGCAGGCACAGGACGAACATGCAAACTCCACACAGGCGGGGCCGGGATTGAACCCGGGACCTCAGAACAGTAAGGCCAACGCTTTACCAGCTGATCCACCGTGCCGACCTAATTTCAAAACTAGTCATCCATCATTGTTTTGTGTAGAGGTTCACAGTCATGAAGACCCTTTGAGATGGAACCGTGACCATAAATGTGGCTCACGACAAAAATGTCTGACAGCCCTACTGTAGAGTCTGGTTGGGCAAAGTTTTGTGTTGAAGTTTTTCAATATCTGTTCCAATTTCATCTTAATAGCAAAAACTGAAGACTTGGCTTCAGCGTGCCAGTGCTACTTCTACTGTGTTTTGCTCACCAATCACTCACTGCGCTCTGCAGGTATCCCATCCAGTCGCCTCGGCCCGGTTGCTATGGCGATCGTGATGACTCACCCGGCATCCGTAACTATGGCAATAGGTTCCCGGACGAGCTGTTTGATGTCTACTGCTTCGCCAGGCGACTACAAGGTAGGCGACTAGAGGAGACAAGGGTCCTTCCTTTTGGATTTGGGTCTGGCTGCCGCCGTGATTTAATGCTCTGTTGGGACGGCCCGACTTTGTGGATTATTTCAAGGGGCTCTGTTTATTTCTGTGCTGCACGGTGGTGGCGGTTATCATGAATAATACATACAACATTCAAAAACATTGAGGGCAGGCATATGCTTTTGCATGCTCTGTGCTTTCCTTATTTGTAGATTTTTGTCTGGATTTAATAATGCAATGTGGTTGTAATTGTTAATGACTTTTAAGAATTGATCACAATGTGCAAATTGTATGAAAATTCTGCTTCGTGTGGCATGACCAAGCGTCCTGCATTAATTTTGGACTTGGGAGATTAGCTTGTGCTCTATAATATTTTCTTTATTTTAATTTTCACATCACAGTGGTGTCATAGGTTTTGTTCTATGACCACGCTCATAACGCAAAACACGCAAATCTCAAAACAGCTTTAGCCATTGAAATGAATGGAAATGGTTTTATTGTGTTCCAGGTTCTACCAGCAAAATCTACAGAAATTATGTACTCTAATGGGGAAAAATAGCACCTTTATGATATTGTACTTTATGATATAAAAACTTACAAAATCAAGCTGTTTTTTTCCACATTGTTATTTCAATTCACTGAATATTGTGTTGGTCATTCTGGTGTGCAAGCCTTGGCCAACTGGGGGCAATATCATACAGAAATACAGATATACTGTACAGTATGCAGACGGTCTCAGCTCCTCAGGATGATGCACTCATTTAGTGTTTTTTGTAGAGGATAAAGAATGTGCGATTATCTGTCTGTGTTGCTCCACCGCTTGCATTCAAAGAACTGTCACTTAAAGGGTTGTATCGTCGCAGCATCGATCTGATTCGTTCGCCCATCTGCAGCATTTCTCCTTATACAGTATGTTAACATGATGCCAGTGGACTTTGAGGCAGTGTTATGTAATTACTGTCAATTCATAATGTATAATTCTATTTTAGTTTGGCACGAAACTTGAGTGACAAACAACTTGAAGATCTTGAAGATTTTTGCTCACATATTGCATATTTTGAATGCCAACCCTTTTGTGAATCTTTGCTACACTATAGAAGGAAACCGAGGAACTGTTTCTCCTTCCCAGGTGAAGTGTTTCACTCCACAGTGGTGGAGAAGCTGAATCTGGCCACAGCCTCCACCCATTGCCATTCGCTGGGAGCCCAGCTGGCCACCGTGGGCCAGCTCTACCTGGCCTGGCAGGCCGGCCTGGACCGGTGCGACCCGGGTTGGCTGGCCGACGGGAGCGTGCGCTACCCCATCAACGTCCCGCGGAAGAACTGCGGTGGGGACGAACCCGGCGTGCGCACGGTCTACAGCAACCCCAATCGGACCGGCTTCCCCGACACCACGGCCGTGTTTGATGCTTACTGTTACCGAGGTACTGTCTGAGAGATTTTTATTTTTAATAATATTATTATTGTCACATAATACATCCATCCATTTTTTTAGCTACTTAACGCTTTGTTTGACTTTCTGACAAAGGAAAGCAGTGATTCCGTTTAGCACCAGAGGTTGTATTAGACTTATTCATCCATCAATTTTCTTAGCCGCTTATCCTCACAAGGGTCGCAGGAGTGCTGGACCCTGTCCATGCTGTTAAAGGGCAGGAGGCAGGCTACACGCTGAACTGGTTGCCAGCCATTCGCAGGGCACATAGAGACAGACAACAGCCGCACTCACAATCACACGTAGGGGCAATTTAGAGTGCCCAATTAATGTTGCATGTTTTTGAGATGTGGGAGGAAACTGGAGTGCCTGGAGTAAACCCACGCAGGCACGGGGAGAACATGCAAACTCCACACAGGTGGGGCCGGGATCAAACAGGGGTCCTCAGAACTGTGAGGCCGACGCTTTACTAGTTGATCCACCGTGAATCCATGAATACAAATATATAAAATTAAATTGTGAATGGGATGAATGAAGAAGTACTATGAATCCATATTCCTATGAGGGTGTTTTCCAATCTGGAACGGAGTCAGAATGATTGACATTGACAGCTGTCACGTCATAAACCTTGTGCAGTCGCAATTCATTTTAAGTCAAAAAAAAAAAAAAAAAACAACAACAACTGCCACGGAATAGCGTGCCAGTGCATTTGTCAAAATCAAGCTTGCAGATCACCATCTTTACAATATGTAGGCTTGAAACAAATTGTTTTCCGGAAAGCTCAAAGGGGATGAAAATGTCAATAACGGTTTGAATAATAGACGTCCTCCTTTCAACACATCCCAAGCTACACCGCTAAATTCCCAGTCGGGGGCGTAGCCTCACCAACGGCGTGTATGCAAAACGGTGTGACAGCGCACGAGTGGTACGGCAATTACAATCGCATTAAAGAAAGAAAGGTAGAGAATACAAAATAAGAAATGGTATCAAACCCTATTTAAAGAAACTTAAAAAAAATCATTTTATTCTTCTGATTTCTATTGCTGATCACGCCTATAAATAACACCAAATTAACATGGGACAAGAAGTAGGTTCAAGAGTGTATAAAAGATGCAATACATAATCTAAAAATATACAAATGCAATAAAATGGGGAGGCTTGTTTACGCATATTGTTTGTTTCTTTCCCCTCAAAACTGGACTAGCGATCAAAACAGGATCTAAAAATAAATACCTGCTTCAAACGTGGTCAAAAACATCACTTTCCCTTGCTCATGAATTTGTAAATTTGACTGTCAGTGCAAGAAACAATGTTGTAGGGATGTTGAGTATTGTTGAGACAAAAGTGGTGCTTTGCCTCCCTTTTGGCATCTGTAGGTAATTATAAAGCTTTTTTCACCACTGCTTCAATCATACACCGATTTTTACTATTTGCACCAATGTTTTTTCTTTGCCTGAAAACGTACTGTTGCAGTTGTTTATTAAAATAACATTAGTAAAAGATGGCTGTCATTATCAAAAATGTATAATTTTAATGGATAAAAGTAGTAAATATATAAACAAATACAAAATGATGGTGAAAACCTTCTTACTTTCAGTAAAAATGTTATGATTCATATATTTATCAGTTTTTTATTAGATTGGGGGTCGCAGCTTTTTTAAATCTTAAATACATTGGAAAAAAAAGATACAAATATATCTATAAAATCCATATGAATATAATAAAATTCTATTTTAAAAATTAAATAAATTCATGATTAGCTTTTGAAAATGAGTGTCATTTTTTTAAACTAAAACAAAAATTTGAAAAAGCAGTTTTTTAAATTATGATAAAACGTCTGCAAGGTCTACAGAAATAAATAAATAAATAAATATATATATATATATATATATATATATATATATAATATGCGTGAATAGGGCTATATATATAATATGCGTGGAAAAACTGAAGTGGCTAAAAATGAAGTATAAGTGTCCCTTTTGTGTTTTTTTTTTTTTTGTGTGTTTTTGTTTTTTATTATTTTCTTTTTTAGCCCAGCAACCTGTAGATGTCTACACCACAGAGCCCCTCTCTTTGCTCCACACGTCAAACCCAGTTGCACGGGCTGACTCCTCACTCAGTGCCACCCAGCAAGCCTCCCCACTTCCCGAGACCCCCTCTTGGACCGACGCGGCGGACCTGAACGAAACCTCCGTGAACAACACCTCTGACATTTCCGACGAGCACGCGGTCATCCATTTGAGGCCCGAGCTGGGTCGGGATGTGCAAAAAGATGCCGTCCCGACCAGCGGGTCCCACCCGCAGCACCCCGATGACCCAAAAGACGGCAGTACGCCTGCGGAGCTACAGACCCATGGAGGTTCTGCTCAAGAAGAAGAAGAAGATCCTTCTTTTGATACTTTCCCATCAGTGGCCTCCATCACTGCCAAGCCTCACACGAGCAAAAGCGTGCTTGCTGACATTGTCAATGCGCTGATGACGCCCTTCAAGTACTGGACTGGGAAAGGAATCGGGGACACCTCCGACAGGAACCAGACTTTCAGTTCCCAAGGCAGTGAAGACGAGGGCGGCAGCGACAACGCCATTATGGAGCGCGGGAGTGATGCTTCTCCTTCCAGGCTTCTCCACGCGAGCAGATTACAGAGTGCTGAGGAGGGTCTGTCGGAGCAGGAGAAAGAGGAGGAGCCGCTGGTTCCAGTTGCGCCTGCAGTCGAGAGCGCGGGGCAAATTGAGGCCAATACACAGCTGGATGGCAAGTTTGCTGATAATGGTAAGAGCATTATGTAGAGCATATTATGTAATCACCTCTTATTTGTCTTTTAGTCATTCATTTGTCCTTTCATTCATAATTTTTTTCCTCCCGGAAACAAAATACATCAATTCATTTTCTTTACTCCAAAAGTGGCTCCGAAGGACTGGGTGCGTGACTCTCTCGTTTGTAAATGTCCCGAAATTTTAATGTCGTGATCTTTTTGTCCTAAATCAGTCACCACAATGCTTCATTTTCATCACATTTTTTTATGATATGCATCCTTAGATGTGATCGTGTGACTGTTGGTTGTCTTTATGTTCCCTGCGATTGGCTGGCAACCGGTTCAGGGTGGACCCCGCCTACTGCCCGATAGCCTCCGGCGCTCCAGCGACCCTTGTGAGGATAAGCGGCTCGGAAAATGGATAGATGGATGGATAGAGAGCCTTATTGCAAAAGTGGATAAGCTAGACTCCACTGAACATCTTGAGGATGCTCATTCGCAGACATTTCCTCCCCAAATGACTTATTGTGACCCCACCTCCCACATCAGCCCCCCTGCAGTGTCGCCTTTGCGCACCAAACTAAAGATATTTTTTAACCTACTCATAATTGTGTTTGCTGAAACTGAACAGATGAAGATAACAAAAAGAATCGAGATTTTAAAAAAAAAACTTTCATATGGTCACGTCACATCTAAAGGGGCTGCAATGAAGTATTGAGAAAAAGGCAGTGAATACTTTGATGTGATTCGAGCTCATAAATCTCAAATATATCAATCGCATGTCCTAGTAAATCGACAAAGGTTGGCCTAAACATACGAGCACTCTAAGATTTTTTTTTCTTAAAAGCATTTACTGGATAAGGTCAGATTTAAAGGCTTAAGCTCTAATGTGCATATAAAAAAAAAAAAAAAAGTTCATTTGAGTTCTGCATTGGCACCCCGAGCGTCGCATTCCTCCTCCACAATGTTTCCCTTTGCACCCCTGGGAGGACCAAACTGTTGTGACAGAAGAGCTGACAGGCAGTGTAGATGCTCCTGACATGATTCACACACCCTTGCAATAACTTCTCCTCTAACTTTATTTATTTATTTATTTATTATTATTATTAAATGTTATACCTGCAGATGGGGGGGCAGCGGTGTTCATCGTACATCTCTCTTCCGCGTCTGTCACTCGCGTTGTCAGCCTGATCCACCGGCAGTTTAATATCACTTCTGCCCGACTCCTGTGGGCTTCTTACACCGGTGAAGCGTCGTCACTCGTGGTTTGTGGCGCAGCGTTTGTCGGTTGCATTAAGCTTGGCAAAGTATGCCAACAGCTTTTTGTTAGCAGTGGAAGTAAACGTTGACACTGCCAAGTATTGCGCTCGCAGGACGACAATGTACCCGCTACATTAAATATTGCCTTCTTCAGTTGCTCCCTAAATGACAACTTAGATCAGCGATTCTCATGTACGTCTGCCGCAGGAAATGCTCCAATTTCACTGAGTTGGTTCCAAAATGATTACCTATTATCTGCAAATATTTGTTCACCTATTTATGCCAGTGATGTGAACTGACAGGCACAACATTTTCTCTTCCAGTAGATTTAATTGACCTGCTGACATTCCTCTTACCATTAATACAACAGAATGATTGCTTTGTATTCAAATAAATAGACCTAGATTTCACATTATAAATATACATACCGGTATATATTTGTGAGGGAAATTGAGACGTGGCCATCATTATGACAGTAAACAGTACTTTTAAGGTGGTGTGCTGTCAGTCTAATGCACAAAAAATATGTCCCTTGACTCAATAACGTGACATTAATTTTGATCATACTAATTCCATCTACAGTGAAGAAAATAAGTATTTGAACACCCTACTATACTGCAAGTTCTCCCACTTATAATTTATTTATTTGTGTGATACAGGTGCAAATAAGTGTTTGAACACCTGTCTATCAGCTATAATTCTGACCTTCAAAAACCTGCTATCCGCCTTTAAAAGTTCACTTCCACTCCATGTATGACCCTGAGTCAGAGGCACCTTTGTGAGGTTGTTAGCTGCATAAAGACACCTGTCCACCCCATACAATCAGTAAGACTCAAACTTGGAACATGGGCAAGACCAAAGAGCTGTCCAAAGACACCAGAGACAAAATTGTACAACTCCACTTGGCTGGAAAGGGCTACGGAGAAATAGCCAAGCAGCTTGGTTAAAAAAAAAAAAAGGGTCCACTGTTGGAGCAATCATTAGAAAATGGAAGAAGCTAAAAATGACGGCCAATCTCAATCGGAGTGGAGCCCCATGCAAGATATCACCTCGAGGCGTCTCAATGATCCTTAGAAAGCTGAGGGATCGGCCCAGGACTACATGACAGGACTTGGTTAATGACCTGAATAGAGCTGGGACCACTGTTTCCAGGGTGACTGTTGGTAATACATCAAGACGTCATGGTTTGAAATCACGCATGGCACGGAAGAGAAGATTCCCCTGTCGAAACCAGCACATGTCAAGGCCCGTCTTAAGTTTGCCAATGACCATTTGGATGATACAGAGTAGTCATGGGAGAATGTTTTGTGGTCAGATGAGACCAAAATTGAACTTTTTGGTCATCATTCCTCTAACCGTGTTTGGAGGAAGACGAATAATGAGTTCTATCCCAAGAACACCATCCCTACTGTGAAGCATGGGGGTGGTAGCATCATGCTTTGGGGGTGTTTTTCTGCACATGGGACAGGACGACTGCACTGTATTAAGTAAAGGATGACCGCAGCCATGTGTTGTGAGATTTTGGGGAACAACCTCTTTCCCTCAGTCAGAGCATTGAAGATGGGTCGTGGCTGGGTCTTTCAACATGACAATGACTCGAAGCACACAGCCAGGAAAACCATAGAGTGGCTCCGTAAGAAGCATATCAAGGTTCTGGCATGGTCTAGCCAGTCTCCAGACCTAAATCCAATAGAAAATCTTTGGAGGGAGCTGAAACTCTGTGTTTCTTAGCGACAGCCCAGAAACCTGTCTGATCTAGAGAACTTCTGTGTGGAGGAGTGGGCCAAAATCCCTCCTGCAGTGTGTGCAAACCTGTTGAACAACCAAAGGAAACGTTTGACCTCTGTAATTAGAAACAAAGGCTACTCTACCAAATATTAAGAGCGTTTGTCTCAGGTGTTCAAATGCTTTTTTGCAGCTGTATCACACAAATAAATTGTACATTGTGATTTCTGTATTTTTCTTTTTAGATGATCACCTACAATGAAAATTTCAAACCCCTACATGATTTCTTAGTGGGAGAACTTGAAAGGGTGTTCAAGTACTTTTGTTCCTCACTGTAATAACGAAAATATTTTTGGGGGTTTGCTTTCTGCTCCTGATATTGGTGAAAGGCTATCATGTTTATCAGATTAATTGCTGTATTAAACAGTGCCATCATATCATATTGCAAGCTCTTTTTTGACTTAAATGAATCATATCATGGCCACATTTTGAGTTAACTTTTTCTTTTCATCTTATAGCTATAAATCAGACTAGAAAGTGTGAACTTTCCTACTGAGTTCACCTTTAAAAATTACTTTTACATTTTGTCCAAAAATCTCTATCATTTTTACTTCTCTATCAATGTCAATCTAAAGACTTAAATGTGTAATTTTTCAAGACTCTAAGAAGGGCTAAAAGGGGAACAGTATGTTTCCTCAGAATTCTCTCGTTAAATCAAGAAAATTAATAATTTGCATTCATGCATTTTACTGTGAAAACAGTACACATGGTACATATTTGTCATTAACTTCTTAAAGCCTCATTCTGGTCATTTCAAGCTAAAATATCACCAACAGAGAACAAAAATCCCTTGATAACCAATTTTTGACTGCTATGTACTATATAATTTTGGGTTTAACTATCAAACAAAAAAAATGTGTGTGGTGTGTGTGTGTGTGGTGTGTGTGTGTGTATATATATATATTATATATATATATATATATATATATATATATATATATCCTATAAAACCCTCATAAAAGTCACATTGGAATAAAATGTAAATAAGATCACAAAAAAAAACTCTGGCTACAGTTTTGCCAAATCTTATTTTACGTAATTTCCTATGGCTAAAGAATTGACAACAAATTAATCACAGAATCGATCGTTTCCGACTTGAAAATCTCTAGTGTGTATGTCTCGTCTCACTGAATGAATGACGTGATTAATCGTGATTATTTTGCGTTTTTTGCGCATCAGTGAACATAGTAGAAGAATTTGCAGCAATTAGCTTGTCCTGCCTCCTCTTGAAAATAATCACACGCCGGCAAACTTCCCCTAAAACATCAGGCAACGGATTTTGAATAATACATTATGCCTTTTAATATTTAATGCATACAGTATTTGTGTATGTTCTCCCTCTGGTGGTAATCTGTTCTATATACGTTTACATGCTCGATAAGCGTCGGGCAAAACTCGCCGGGTCCTCTCAATAACACCGCTGGCCTAAATAAACACAAAGCAGCAATGAGTCACACATGCTGACAGGATGAATTATTGATTAAGACGACGGCGGTGTCTGCTTTAAGACCAGGAGCAGATAAGATACTTGGGACCACTTGGTCTAAACAAACAGAAGTTGAGTCATTCCGCCAATCGGCTTCTCTCGTCACAGGAGGTTGCTTCGAGTAAAACAGTCCGGAGAGGAGAAATTGAGAAGTGGGAAATAATTTTGAATACCCAGTCCTGCTTTTTCATGTCTTTTTTTTATTTTTTGTTGCTGTCTTAATTACGCCGAGACTTTCTGCCAGCCGAGGAATGAAAAGCCCCAAAACGTACAGTAAAATGTGCCCAGAAGCGCCTGTCACCCGCTTGTGAATTCCGATAAAATATACGGCAAAAAAACATCTGATGTCTTTTACTGCTTCTGAGCAGCCATGTTTAAAGACTACAGAGTGCAATTGAGAGATGACTCACTACACTAGAAACGGTTTTATTACTGAGACAAAGCCGAGCCGACCCACTTAATATATAGAGTACTGTAGTCTGAGTCAATGCTTTTGCATTTTTTTAGCATTATAAGTGAATTATGCATAATATAAAATGTTTTCAGTTGTAACCGGAACTGTTGCTGTGGCCTAGATGGTGAAAAGCAGCTAAGATCAGAGGAAAATGGAGGCATTCGAGTTGTCCTGTCATTTGTGTCAATAGGATTGCATTTTTCATCATGTTTCTTAGTTGTAGCTACAACTATTTTTAAAGAGGAAAGCGCCCAGGGTCAGAAGAACATGGAGACTTGCTAGAGAAAGAGTTGCTAGAGATCATATTTCTGTTTCTTAGTTCTCAGGGTAGGTTTTTATGCGATTAAAATGTGCTTTAGAAACCTGTGTTTATTCTGGGGTATGTTGATGTTGCTACTTTTAGCACTACCTGGCGCCTAACAGCTAATACTGTAAGCTCCCACATAGACTTGAAGTCTTGGAGGAGGAACAGCTGGGAGGTTTCCATGACAGCGACTTGCCAGTCAAGCGATGGAGCTGAATCTGCTGGTTTAGCTGCTAGCAATTCTCCTGCCTCAGCCAATTTACTTTCCAGCTGTATTCTTTCCTCAGTCTGTATTTTTGTAGCAATGTCATTATTCTTGTCCAACATTAGAACAATTGAGTTAAGCGGATGGATGCAGAAGAGTGGCTCGTCAACATGGGGATCATATTTCCTACAGTCGTCATAAAGATACTTTGCGTTTATATCAGTTGTACATGTGTTTTATTGAAAGGATCGGTGCCGGTCGGCGCTCAGGAGACAAAGACGACACTCAACAAAAGACCAACGTTCCCAAATGCTATTTAGCCTCAATAACTGGCATATTTATTTCGACCAAATGCAAGTTCTCAAAACACAGTTGACATTGCGTGAAATCAATCATATGAGCCCCTTACCTATGCCGAGAAGGTGGAGAGCCAATCACCCAGGTAGAGGTCCGCTTGTCAACCAGCTGGGCGTCCGTACGAAACCCGCAGCAGACTCTACCTGTTTGTACTCTGCATCTCTCTATTATACTTTTCAGTTGCGTGCGGGAGAAAGGACGGGTGGCCTACCCGTCCCACCTGGCGCCGCAACAATTGTATCCGATTTACTATTGACACCGAAGTGTGTCCTTCAGGCTCTGAGAAAAATCTTACGCAGCCATAACTGTCAAGACATCCCACAACAATGTTCGTCTTTGGTATGCATGTGAACAAGATAGTGAAAAACAACTTATATGCGAAAAACAAGAGAGTGTATGCATGCAAACACAATAGTGAAACGGTCAAGACGTCTTGACCAGAAAAACAAGTGAGTGAAAAACAGGTGAGTGAAAAACAACTTGTATAACCATGGTTGCTCAATACATTCGGGTATTCGACGGTTATGGGAAGCATCACTAATTAACACTCCTTTCAACATGATTAAAATATACTTCAACCAGTAGCCGGTCAGTCTCCTAAATTGACTTCTGTGAGGTAGCAACTCTACTCCAGCAGCCAGTGTGTTTTTCAGGTCCTTTACAAAATCTCCATTTGAATTTTGAATTTGAATTGCGATCAGATTTTTGTTAGTTTATGAGAGATGGACTGAATGTTTAGATTAGCCGAAGTAAAACAGAATATAAGTGCGTGAATGAGAGGGGCGGAGGAAGAAGAGTGAAGCTCCAGGGAGAAAAGATGGCGAGGGTGGATGACTTCAAATATTTGGGGTCAACAATACAGAGCAATGGAGGGTGTGGTAAGGAAGTGAAGAAACGGGTCCAAGCGGTTTGGAACAATGGGCGGAAGGTGTCTGGTGTGCTATGTGACAGAAGAGACTCAGCCAGGATGAAGGGCAAAGTTTACAAAACAGTGGTGAGGCCAGCCATGATGTACGGATTAGAGACGGTGGCACTGAAGAAACAACAGGAAGCAGAACTGGAGGTAGCAGAAATGAAGATGTTGGGGTTCTTGCTCTGAGTGAGCAGGTTGGATAGGATTAGAAATTAGGTCATTCGAGGGACAGCCAAAATTGGATGTTTTGCAGACAAGGTTAGAGACAGCAGACTTCGATGGTTTGGACATGTTCAGAGGCGAGAGAGTGAGTATTTATTGGTAGAAGGGTGCTGAGGATAGAGCAGCCAGGCAAAAGAGCGAGAAGAACACTGAAAAAAGGTTGATGGATGTTGAGAGGGAAGACACTGGGTGTTCAAGAGGAGGATGCACAAAATAGGCTTAGATGGAAAAAGATGACACGCTGTGGCGACCCATAACGGGACAAGCCGAAAGAAAAATGGCACTTTGCTCCCTAAATGGTTCATAAATATTGTGTAAGCCAGTCTTAAGGTTTAATTGCTAATCCCGCAGCCATGAAATTAATGCAGCCCACACCTACTTGCCCCCTGTTAATGCATTCAAATTAATTACTCTCACTTTCTGTTTCCCGTAGGAATGACTGCACTGGGCCCTGAAAGCAAATCAAGCCCCAGTGAACCGGTGAAGGTTCGCAAAGCAGGTCCGGCGTGGCCCATCAAGTCTGTAGGGCACTTCAGAGGAGTCTTTCCCAAGAATGTTGTCAGACATCGCACTTGGGAGCCCCTGGAAGCCAAATCGGGGTCCCTTGAGATGATAACGCTGCCCGACTCGTTTCAACAGGACACATTGGAAAACTATTCTGGTGAGGGTAGCCACCACGATGGAGATGAGGCACAAACAACTACTGAAACTGGGACTGATCAAAAAAAGGAAGTAGAGGGGAGTAGTGAGGGGAACAGTTTTACTGGCAACTTTGTTAATACTGTTCCCAGCAGTGATGTCAACCTCAGTCCAGAATCTGAGTCTTCACTCCACCAAAGCCAGAGTGAACCTGTCACAGTGGTTGAACACACTACTTTGTCTCGGTGGCAGCTCGTGGCGCAACCAACCACCACCACCACCACCTCACCTCAAACAGCCGAAGAGGTCAGGGGAGAGATCATCTATGTCCACCGGCCGACTGACAACCTCTCTTCTGCTTTTTCATCTTCTTTGTCACAAAGTGGAGAGAACGGTTCTAGTGGTGGTTTCACTCCCTTTCTTAAGAAGCAAAGGAAAGGTCTGGGCAGAAAGCCCGGTCGTGGTGCAGCCAAGGTAGTCACTTCCACGCAGGAGTCCTTAATGGATGTACTGACCACCACTGAGATTACAACGGCCCAGGTTCTGACAACAAGAAACACTCCCATCACAGAACCTGAAACCACAGCAACCACTATTGAACTTTCCACCAAAAGCTCCTCTTCACAGGAACCATCCATCTCATGGATGGAGAAGACTACGAGCAACTTGGGGGGTGACTTCTCTGTGGAATCAACAACAACCACCACCAGCCAGTTGACAAGCGTTAGGTCGGACGCAAAGGACAGTGTTACACAAATGGAGTCCAGGTTGGCAGTGTCTGAGTCCTTTGTCTTTGGAAGTCATTGGCCACCTTCTAAGGGCTACATCCCGAAGTCAGAGGAACACAAGACTCCGGTGGTGACGGACAGCAAAGGCGTGAGAAACCCTTTTGGCATCTTGGTACCCAACTGGGCTTTTGGGTTCATCCCACCAGGTATGTTCATATCTATTCTATTATCATATTTGCAAGTAATTATCTAATCAGTCTTGATTACTTCGATTGTATGCCGCTCAGTGGGAGGGATAAACGGTTGCTTTTCTGAAATGTCCAGCTGTTCTGACGCTACTAGTGCTTGGAATTCAATTCAGTTTTTATATACTAAGCAACGTTTTGTTTTGTTTTTTATCTCAAGGGCAGCATGGTGTCAGTTGGTGGTGTTCAGTCTTTGTTAGACCACTAATACAATGTACATCAGAAGCTGGGATTCCATGGCCCATCCTACATGGCACCTTACACACAGGACAGAAACTGTGAAAATCCTGTCTTAGATGGTCAGTGTAAAAGATTTTTTTTTTTTTCAAACAGAGGCAACAAAACTCAACCAATGAGCAACTAATAGAGGTTTACGTCACCAGCCATTGATTTTTCTATAGCTCCTGCCCTCAACAGGTTAGCGAAAGCCTATCCCAATTGACGTGTGGCACACCAAGGACTGTTCACCAGTCTATGGACAACTTTGTCTTGCATTCTGATTTTTGGAGGATGAGAAGCATGTCGTGAAAAACTCCAAACAAGCGTAAAACAGGGAAAACTCCGTCCAGAAAGATTTGAGCAAAGATTCAAACCTCGTACTTCAGAACTGTAAGGCAGACGTGCTAATGACAAGGTCGACATGTTGCCCTTGACATAAATGACAGATGCTAAATCTGTTCCCTTCGGTCCCACTGTGGTGTCGAAATCAGTCCGGACAGCAGTCAGGTGAGAACATCCGGGTCTTCTTGCTGCAGTAATTAGAAGGTCAGCGTGAGTGCAATTAGGTGAATTGTGGTTGAGACAAAGATCCCCACCCACACCCCAACAAATCAATGGAGAGACAATCTTACAAGATGGGCCTCATAATTGACTGCACTCTCGCCTTCCGTTCTAATTGTTTTTCATTCATTCCCACACTTGTGTCGAGCCCGCGCCAAACAAACACCGGCGGCTTTCTCTCTTTCGTGACACTGGCGGTTGCGCTTGTTTGTCACAGCGTGTTGTCATTGATTCCACTGATAGCTGATGGGCGGGACGCCGTGACAGCAAAGCGCACACAATTTTAATCATCTCTCACGCGCTGTCTGGATAATATTCAGTCACAATGTGTTTTTACATGAAAATATCTCGCCGCACTTTGGGGTTCTCTGCTGATTGGCTGGGCAAAATCACATAATTAATGAGGCATCTTTATGATCATGACGCTACTTGTTCATTGCAAGCAATTATAGTGAGCCCCAATTTATGGAAGGAAATATGTTCCACGCCCAGCCAGAATTGGTGAAAATCTGTCATACAGAGAAATAATGTCAAAATAATTTTTTGAAAAAACATTTTCCTGCCCAGATTTTACCCCTTTTATCATCCAGTGGACCCCCCGCTATTCAAAGGGGATAGTGACCGGTCCAGACTGCAAAAAGTAATTGATGACGGTCATAAATGCACTGAGGGGGGGAAATATATATATATATATATATATATATATATATATATATATATATATATATATATATATATACAAAGCCGCAAATTCTTGAATAAGCAGTGATAATCAGTCAGCAAGCATTTTCAGGGATAAATCTTAAGATAAAGGGAAACAAAAATTGGAAAATAATCTGAAAATAGGAGAATCCGCGTGTGCCGAAAAATGAGCATATGGGGGGGTCAACTCTATTTAGATTTACACACTTATTTAGACACACTGTCAACATATTTGAAGAAAGAATAGTCCAACCCTAAAATGTACAGAAAATATTGTGTATTATATATATATATATATATATATTTTTTTTTTTTTTTAAACAGTCGAATGTATTATAATATTTGAAGTCAATGTCATACAAGTGTATGTGTGTGTAAATAGAGTAAAAATCCCGGCAGATGAAT
The DNA here is from genome assembly GCF_019802595.1 of Syngnathoides biaculeatus. NCBI lineage: Eukaryota > Metazoa > Chordata > Actinopteri > Syngnathiformes > Syngnathidae > Syngnathoides > Syngnathoides biaculeatus. Next base: position 12,921,639 of record NC_084646.1, on the reverse strand, counting down.
AGCAATATCGTCATATCATAGTTTTATAAAAATTGTTTCATTAATGTATTTTTTTTGTCTCATTAGATTATTGGTTAAATAATATATTGTAAATAATACACTAAACAGTAAAATATAAAGTCCTTTATTGTGAACATTTTATATTTATCTTATTAAGTGGTTGACTAATATTGATAAATTATAAGTAGTAAATCTGGATGAATTATTTTTTCCCCCATATTTTGCATACATTAACTATTTTTTGTTGTGTCTCTTTTGTCTGTATATTTTATCATTATATTAAATGCGCCCCTTTGCCCAACTCTGACATTGCAACATAACGATTTCAAGCTTTCTTTCAACTTTTTCTCCATGAAATATTGTCTCAACTCCAACTCGCTCCACTTTGATGGTAATGTTAGACATTTTTCTATGAATTCTTCCCCTGGCATCATCCATCTCCCCGATACGATGACATTTCAATAGACGGCGCTTGTCGGACAATTACAACAATAAAAGCTCCGCGTCGGGGTAACCTTTTGTGGTTGTCAGGTATACTGCTGAGGAAATTACAAGAGGGAGGGAAAGGCCAGTGGGGGTGGACACTTGTAGGTGGAAGAAAAGGGGAGAAAGGGAAAGAGCTTAGTTGTTATACTGTAGGCGGGAGTACATATACTTCATAGTGATCAATAATAGGAGCTTTTTGTCTTCTCGCTCTTTACACCGAGGCACTTTATTTCTTTGCATGCTTCTATCTTTACTCATCTCTCTTGCCACGGTTTTGTTACATTCACTCCGTTGTGTGTTCTGTCATAAACGTCTCTTTGCTTGTCAGTCTGGCCTCCAGCACACACACAAAAACTAAATGTGTTACTCACAAAAGTATTTACATTATTATTTAGGAGGATTTGACATCCTTGTTGCCGAAGTCAATTTTAATTACCGTATTTTCCGCACTATAAGCCCCACCTTCAATGTATGGCCTATTTCAAAACTGTTTTCATATATAAGGCGCATAGAATAGACGCTACAGTAGAGGCTGGGGTTGCGTTATGCATCCATTAGATGGAGCTGCAATCATGGCTCAATATTGATCCATATATTACACGCACCGTCGGCTTTTGAGAAAATTAAAGACTTTTAGGTGCGCCTTATAGTGCGGAAAATACGGTAAATAGCGTTGATTTACAACAGAAGATACCTCGAGTTACTCGACACATTGAGCCAGGTCAAGAACTGCTTTACTCAGTAGGTACTGTATATACAGTTGTGCCCTGAGATGTGAGTTTGTTCTGTAACTCAAAACACTTGTATGTCAAATCATTTCCCCTCGTTGAAATGAATAGAAATACTTGGAAAGTCTTCTCCAGCCTCCCAAAAAAAAGGTGTTTTTTTTTTTCATTGGAAAATAGCACTCTACAACATTGACATGAATTAAAATAACGTAAAGAATTAAACAGTTTGCGTACCATCATTAAGACATTGTGGCTCCTTTTGTTGTGTCCAATTTTGCCATGATGGGTGGGGGGAGGAGTATAATAGTCGTGCAGACAAAGAGTTGAACAACTACTGTGTGTGACACCCATTGCAGTAATATTAGTCACTTCATATTTCAGAGGATAAAGAAAATATGCCAGGATATGGGTATTGTAACGTTATTTGTTCGTGCTGATAGAACATTCGTGTTCAAGTATTCATTGCATGAAGCGCTACAACGCTGCCCCATATGGGTGATTCGTTAGCCCGTCTGTGGCATTTTGCATCGCTTGTCAGCCTTAAACTAAGCAGACTTTCCTCAGACAAAGCTAAGTTGTTGTTTTAAATACACAACATACTGTATAATGTTCTTTGCTCTGTTTCAACTAGGTGTGGCATTTTCAGTCTCAGACCTCACTTTTTTTGAAGAATTGTTCACTTTCAGGCAATTCAAGGACCCAAATCATCTAAACGATGGGTTGTATTTTGAAAAAACTTCCCAGTCACTTCACTCATATCTCAAGGCAGCACTGTATTTTTATAAGGAAACAAAGTTAACCCCACGTCAGAAAGCACTCGGCAACAGAGGCAAGGGAAAAACTCCATGTAAGGAAGAAACCACAAAATGAACTGTCTGCCTCGACCAGTCGGGTTGAAAATGGATGGACAGAGAAAAGAGGATTGAGGGGTTGTGTAACTGGGGGAGGCAGGAGGGCGAAATGGGCACAATAATAGCGGTAATAGTGGTAATATAGCAGAAATTCCCATCCGTCTGACTTGTCGAGACAGACTATCGTAATTGTTAAACCTGTTCAATTCCGATCATTTACGATGACATATCCTTATTTTAAATCCGGAACAAGAGCTAATTAGGAAACAAATAGAGGAGCAACTGGTGGTGAGTGTTGGTACAAAACATGTCTCACAAGTCATTCACCACAGTAAAAATGACAAAGGGTTTGCCACTGCACACCGTCTCTCACAGGTCAGTCTTGGTATTACAATCGAAGTTGTTTGTGTTTTTACATGATCTATGGTCAGTAAGATAAGAAGCATGTCATCGTTTCATTAGTCCTACAATGGGAAAACTTGTAATGCAATGCCCCTTGTGTTTTTAAAATAATCTGTTCATATGTTAATAATAAATACTGTACATTTGTACCCTGCTTCAGTAAAAACCTTCCCGACTTCAGTCTTTCTCCAAGATGGAGCAGACGGCCACCGACATCAATATCTTGCCATCCGGCCCGCAAACGAATTGGAGTGTTAAATTCAGGAGCAGAAAAAGGTTTAAGTGTGCCGGTGTTTGGCACGAAAGGGTGAAGATAAATGGAATCAGGGGCAAGCCAGAGTGGCACATTATCAGTGTTTCTGTAGATTGATGTTTCAGTTTGTCCGCCAGCTCGGAGAAGCCAATTGATTTGTCTGCCCCATCCTCTGAGTATCATATTTCTCTCTCTTGTGGCTACTTTTGTCGCCCACGACCCCGTGTCTTTTGGTACTCGTTGGATCTTTAGCTTGGATTGTGTTTTTATCTGCCACTTGAACCTGGCGTAGTCCATCTTAAAGCAGCCAATCACTCTCTGATCTCTTTTTGGGGTTGACAGGCAGGACGGGAACATGCACTACCCCATCCATGTCCCACGGTACAACTGTGGTGGGGATGAACCCGGCTGTAGACTCTAAAGCAGGGGTCTCAAACTCAATTTAACTCAGGGCCACTTGAGGCACAGTCTGTCTGAGGCTGAGCCGCAGCCTCAGCACACATGGACTTATGTGGAATTAAAATTAGAAATTAAAAGCAAACCCATCTTCTCAAACATCTTTTTTTTTTTAACACGAAATAAGATGAAGAACGCCGGTGTTTACAACTTGTGTGTAAAAAAAAAAAAAAAAATAAATAAATAAATAAAAATAAATATAAACTCCTCGACAACGCTGCAATAACTTTCTCATTGAAATTTGTTTCTCTGCTTGCATCAAGCCCGGTCAATGTCACATGCCCTAAAGCCATCTACCCCACCGTGATTGGTCTGCTTCGCGCACAACACTGTAAAAGTCCCATTCATATAAAACTTTAGGGCCGTACTACCATTATACTTTCATATTAAGGTGGGGGCCGTAAAACATCATCTCGCAGGCCGCAAATGGCCCATGGTCCGCAGGTTTGAGACCCCTGCTCTACAGCAACCCCAATCAGACCGGCATCCCCGACACGACGTCCATGTTTGACGCTTAGTGCTACCAAGGTACTGCCTGAGAGGCCCGTGCGTGTCTGTCTATGTAGAAATATATATAGATATGAGTCATTCAATTATAATTGATAAATCATCCTTCCAGCCATTTTATGAACAGCTTATCCTACAAGGGTTGAGGGAGTGCTGAAGCCTAGCTATCCCAGCTGTCATGGGGCAGGAGGCAAGGTTTACTCTGAATTGGTTGCCACCCAATTGCAGGACACATCGGAAAAAAAAACAACCATTTGCACTTACAATAACACCCAAGGGCAATTTAGATTCTCCAATTGATGTATGTTTTTGGGATGTGGGAGGAAAGATTTCCGCACACCCGTGACAAGCGTAAGGATAAGCGGTGGAGATAATGGACGGATGTGTGGATGGAAGTTAAAAATGTGAAGTTAAAGCAAAACAAAGAAATATAAGCAAATACAGAATTGCGAAAGAAAGGTTTGTGATTGCTTATGGATGCCAAGAGATGATGGAAAAAGCACTACTTTTAAAGCGTTACTATATTAACATTCATCTCATCTCACATCAGGACAATTCATTAACACAAAAATGTCACCACGTGCCATTAACGGAGGATCATTTCCACACAAAAAAAAAACCCCAACAAAACACATTCCATACAAAATGAATGTCCTGTCTCTGCTAATTTCATGAAAGGGATTAGCCCCTATGATGACAGTTACAGGATAATCACATTATCACCTTCTTGTTTAAAAAAAAAATGTATGCAATTGTATTATATAGATATATATATTTTTTTATTTTATTTTATTTTTTTTATGTATGTGTGATGTAAATGTAAGTATGAGCAACTTACATTTTCTTTGCCATTTTCTCCCTTTGTCATCATTGGTACCTTTCTGCAGTGGCATCACAAAAAAAGCCAAAGAAAAAGCAAAACAGAACTTGATAATGGTTTTATTGATGGATGACCAAACATTTTTTTCAATGAGATTTTGATTGGCGGCACGGTGGCTCAGCTGGAAAGCGTTGGCCTCGCCGTTCTGAGGACCCAGGTTCAATCCGAGCCCTCCCTATGTGGATTTTGCAAGTTCTCCCCGTGCCTGTGTGGGTTTTCTCTTTGTCTCGATGTGCCCTATGATTGCCTGGCAACCAGTTCAGTGTGGGCCTCGCCTCCTGCCCGTTGACAGCTCCATCACTTATAGGCTCCAGCACTTGTGAGGATAAGGATGGATGGATGGATTTTGATTGAACTCTTTGGGTGAACAATTTTATAGAGTTTCCACTGTATTTTTTTACATACCATTGGAATGATTGGCTAAGTAACATTGTAGCGTTTTGAGAAAAACCAAATTTAAAGGAGGCAGATTTGCCTTGATTCAATCTTTGTGAATTACCATGGAATCTAGAAAGTCAGTCATCTGAGAATCTACATACACGGCAAGGTTTTTGTTGATATTGTGACAGTGAGTAAAAATGATTTATGCAGTTATGATTTTAGGCTAACAATTTCAAACACTCTTACTGCTTATTGTGGGGACTCCTTTGCTTAATGCCATAAAACGGGTGCAAACTCTCCCTCGTTGACTGCGCATGTACTCTTTGTGTGCAGGAACAAGTAAATTAATGAGCCAAGATAAACTGTTGAGAATGATCTTAAGTGCACAAGGGAGAACTCACTCTTGTGGGCCTTCAAAACTACATCACTGGGCTGTTCTTGATATATTACAGTGTTAGAGTGGAAAGTCCAGCTTTGAAAACTGTCACATCAGTAGAAATATGTACTGTATATGTAGTATTAATCACTGCAATTGGCTGGCAATCAGTTCAGTTTGTACCCCGCCTCCTGCCCATTGACAGCTGGGATCGGCTCCAGCATTCCCCAGGACCCTCATGAGGATAGGCGGCAAAGAAAATGGATGGATGGAGCAATTCATCCCTTCTGGCCCTCGAGCACAAAAGCTTGTGATCCACCGCGCTGCCCTACTGCAGTATTGAAATGTTGACTTTCGAATGGTTTTCGTCCTGGCCTTGAACATTGGACCCAGCTCTACACCCTCGGCAGGGCTCTTGAAGGTGGATGGGAGTTTCACCTCAATCAGTATACACGTGGTTTGTGGACTTGGAGACGGCCTTCAATCTTGTCCCTCGGGGAGTCCTGTAGTGTGTGCTTCGGGAGTATTTAATACTGAATCCCCCGTCTGACCAGTATCAGTTTGGTCCACATTGCCGGCAATAAGTCTTTGTTTCTGGTGATGGTTGGACTCTGCCAAGGCTGCCCTTCTTCACTGAAGCCTTTTATGGACAGAACTTCTAGGCACAGCAGAGGGATAGAGGGGGTCCAGTTTGGTGGCCTCAGTACTGCATCTCTGCTTTTTGCAGATTATCTGGTTCTATTAGCATTATCAAAAAATGGGATCTCCAACTCTCACTAGAAAAGTTCGCAGCAAATTGTGAAGCAGTTGGGGTGAAAATTGGCACCTCCAATTTTGCGAGCATGGTCCTCAGTTGGGAAACGGTGGAGTTCCCTCTCCAAGTCGGGGATGAGATTTTCCCCTAAGTGGAGGACTTCAAGTATCTTGGGTTCTTAATCTTGAGTGAGGGAAGATCGACAGTGCAGCGTCTGCAGTGATACAGACAATTTGTATACAAAGAACAAAAACTACATTTTCCAGGGGCATACATCATTTAATTTAAGACCATCAACCAACAATCCTGCTTGGTTATTGTGCTATTTTTTACAAAAATGACATCTCTCCGCTTCAACAAGCTCGCCAGTATGTTACCAAGCAAAAGTGCAATGAGGACATAAAAAAATATCACAGGGGCGGTAAATAATTCATTGAGGGATTTTCTACAGTGTAAATACGTGTAATCTGTTTAAAGAAAATGCTCGTTTATTCTTGAATAGTCGATAAAAACTCTCCAACCGTCTTTTAGGAAATGCTAAATCAGCCTCTAAAAGTGAATTTACTGACACAAACGCAGCCTATAGGAAAGCTGTCTTAAACAAGTATGTTTATGATGTCATAAAGGTATCTTATTATCTTTGCTGTCACAACACAACTTGATTATTGGTCCTCTGGAGGGCCGTCACAAGCTGTTGTGTTTTACTTTGCAGACTGTACCGCCCAGACGTCCTATTAAGGCAGACTAATGACTGACTCTCCAGATCCTTACTGCTCCCACATCCAACCTCCCCCACCCCCCACCCCTAGAAACTGAAAACACTTTTTGTTGTTGTTTTGTTTTCTGAATACTTTTTCATCTCACGCAGCTCTCAAAAAGATCTCTCGGGAGCACCCGTGCAAAAACTGAGTATTTAATTCAGTCACACAACAGATGCTGCATGCTGTTTTCCTATCGCACTACATACTATTTAATTATGTGTTTCTCGTTGAAAATGTGGGCCTCGTGCTCACATATTATTTAACATTGCGCTAAACTCATTTGCATCTATTCCCCACGTTGCACCCACCCCTTCCCTTATGAGGGCCGTATAGATGTATGATGCAACCGTGAAACAAATGTGTATTACTATATATTATAGGATTTATTCTTTAGATGTTTTTGAACTTTTTTTATAAAGGTTCCTCTGCAGTTCTTCATAGAACAAAAATAATGCGCACATCTTTGTGTTCCAGTTCTGCCAGAATCCTAGTTGAACTGCATTGCTAAACAAAACAGCAGCACTTACCGAGTCAGCTCAGACATAAGGGTAATTTGTTTTCATTCGGCTTTGTTTCCGTACAGTATTTAAGATGATCACATGTCAGCTTAAGTCAAGTCTGGTTTATTTGTACAGCTCGTAAATCAAAAAACAGTCAAAGGGCTTCACAGGCCTGCTGTTGGCAATGATTGACGACATCCCCTAATCTAAACCTCCCCAATCGGACAAGGAAAACTCCATTTGTGAGAGGGCCAGGGGGGGCAGCCTTGAGAAGGGAAGGCAGATGCCCCCCCCTTCCAGGACGACCAGGAGGCAATGGATGTCAAGTGGGGAACATTTATCATTGTCTGGTGCTGTGCAATGTCCACTCCGATGGGAAAATCGCGTACAATAGTCATTAAGATGGCGTAATTCTAATATTGTACGACAGTATTCCATACTGTGCTGTTCTGTTGAGTTATTACATTGCATTGAGTGACTACATGAAGGTGCGTTGCCCTGATTTATGTTACGGTGGGTTATATTATGCTGCGTTACAAGAAGCTTAGCTGATGCTGAGTTGCGTTGCACTGAGTATTGTCGTTGTTTACTTTGGCCAGGTTACGTTACGCTAAGTTATATGATGCTGAGTTTCATCACAGTCATTTTTTATGTAGAGTTAGGCTGCGTTTCGTTACCTTATGATGTTACACTGAGTCACTTTGGGTATATTCTGTCATGAGCGAGGCTGGACCACTGGTAAGAGGGGCGTGGCCTGGCCACCGCTCTGGGCGGGGCCACCTCTGGCGCTCGTCACAGCTGTTGCGCATTCGGCACTCTAATTGACCATGTATTTAAGGTTGGATATTTGTCACTGGTGTTGCCAGTTCGTTGCATTGTTTGAGTGTGTTGCGTTCACTGCCAGTTGGATTCTCCACGACTGAGAGTAAGTGTAGCTGTTGAGCAATACTGGTCACAGCGATTCTGTGCCCTTTGATTAATCCCATCCTGTTATGCTCATTAGTTTGACCCATAGTCATCGGACCTTGCTTTATGTCTTTTGGATCCTGCCTAGCATACCGTATCTGTACCTCTTTTCAGACTGCTTTTTGGAATCAACCTGCTTCCGAAATAAAACCACGTCAAACATTATGCCTCTGCCTGAGACTCCTGCATCTGGGTCCAGCCCTGTCCCTTGTGCTCCTGACAGATTTATGACACAGAGTTACACAATTGTAGGTTACACTACGTCATACTATATTATTACGCTTCGTTACCTTTCACAGTTACATTATAGTACGTTACATTAGCCTGACTTACAGTGTTGTGGTGTTGTGTTGTGTTGCATTACCTTTTGTCGCATTGCATTACCTTTCATAGGATCATTTTGTTGCATTAAGTTACGCTGAGTAACTTTACTGAGTCCTGTTACACTGAGGGCACCTTATGTTGAATTACACGACATGGAATTAAGCAATGTCAAGTTAGGCTACTTTGAGTTACAGTACTTCATGTAACACTGTGTCGGATTTTGCAATGTCGGCGTTACGTGGCGTGCGTTTATGTTCCGCTGAGTAATGATTTGCTGAGCGACGGTGCATGAAGTTACCCTTAGTTACATTAGCAAAGCAAATTTATTTGTATGGCGCCTTTCATACATTGGTCAGTCAGAAGACCATTACAGTAGTCAAGTGTGCTCCAGATAAAAACAGACATTAGTTAATTTGCCTTCTATTGTTTTATGTTTTGTCACGTTAATTTGTGACTTTATGATGGATTGCCCTCGATTAGGCTTCCGGTAAATTCCAAGACGTGATTCACACAACACATTGTTGTGTATACCCTTTTATTTCCACAGCGCAGCCTCCAGTTTTCCTTGACCTGAATTGTCTAAAAAAAGGATTTGTACACAATGCCTCCAGTCGAATAAATGCCTCCCCTCATCTGTGGTTGAATAAACAAATGGCCACTATTTGCAGAAATGTGGTGTTGATGATATCTGAAGAAATATTCATGACAACTCTCTATTCGTCTCACGCATATATGCATGCTCGCACACACACACACGCACACAGATGGCACAAACTACTCAAACGGAAGCCCCCCGTGCCTTGGAGGTTTAACGACTAGGATTTCCGCGGAATGAACCTACACGCCCCGCTGTGCTTTCCAGTGCCGCTCGCTAGCCCTGAAAGCAGCAGCGTTGGCGGCGTCCATCACAGCGCAGCACGGGCGAGGACCCTCCTCATGCGGGTCGCACGGGGGACGCACCCGGATGATCATTCTCCAGGGGGAGGTGAAGTCTCTCGCGGGGTTTGTGGCGTGCAGGTGTAAATTACATCCTGGCGAGAAAAGAGGCATGTTTGCAAATTACAACAGCATCCTTGGGGGGGGTCTTTGGGGAAGGGGGTTGTTACTCCTGGCAGGGGGGCTCTGAGAGGTCGTGTGACGTTCTTTGTGGAGTTTTAAAGCAGGTCTCCAGGCAAACGCCCACGAGCTTGTTCCTCTTATTAATGGCGCTCGCCTGTCAGAGAAGGCTTGATTTTTACCCACAGCAGGGGAAACGTGCAGGCAGGCGAGGGACTGTGAAATCCCCAATCCGTGCTCTCTTATTCAGATCTAGGGCTGTATTTTGCAGGGGGGGAGACATGCATTTGCACAAGTTCAAGGAGTCTGTATGTTCTTATTGTTTTGGGGCTATGAAACGTACAAAAGGAACTTTTGCTGATGAATTTTCCATTTCTGTCATCCCTGTAAGCAGCTTTGTCAATCCCATTTAGGAAAGTGGAGGCTGCAAATAAACAGAGCGTCGAAAAGCCGGATAAGATGGCTCGTATTTGTGCACAAAATCAGTTTCTTCTCCAAAACAAATGCTTACATTTTAAGTCGTAATAATCCAAACACTGTTGCACCCCGTGAAGACGTACAGGCACAGTTAACTGAATTGTTAAGGTTTATTAAAAAAAAAAATTAAAAAAAAAAAAAAATATATATATATATATATATATATATATTGCTTTTCTGCCACAGGGCCGCAACATGTAGGCCATGAGCACACCAAAAATGATCTTGCACTGGATAACCCAGTTTGTCGCCCTGTGACCAAACGGTCTGCGGTTTGAACGCCGGCTCCAACTGTCTTCTGTCGAAGTGTCCTCGGGCAAGACAACGGAACCTAAATTGCCCCCAGTGGCCATTTGTGTACGAATGTTAGCTCTTTGTGAAGGGTTTTTGGGAACATGCGTGATGGTAGTGAAAAAGCACTACAAAAGTCGACTCCATTTCCCATTTGGTCCTTTGCTATTTAATGCTAACAACACGCGGTTATAAAATCATTTAAGTCGTGATATAATAATGTATTTATATTGTACTTGTATGTTCTTTCAACTTTAAAAAATGTACATTTTATTTATCGGTTGAAGTTGTGAATCAACACAAATCAAATTGCAGGCCTTCCGTTTTCTGAGCCACTTATCCTCACCAGGGTCCTGGGAGTGCCGGAACCTACGGGAGTAAATTAAATGCAATATGATGAATGTAACAAACTTAAAATGAATTCAGTTCAATTCAAAAAGTGTTCACCAAATATTGTTTTAGCAATTTGAAGTGAACAAGAAATTTGAATCAAATCAACTGGATTGAAATTGCAGAAAATGAATTTCTGTATACAACGGACCTCCACTATTCTCTGTGGATAGCAGCCAAGCCGCTCATTACCTGACACTCCTTTATAATTTCCCTGTTGAAAATAAATATAACACAAATATGAAAATAAGCAGGGGTTAATTAAGTGGAGGCAGCACAGTGGATCAACGGGTAAAGTGTTGGCCTCACAGTTCTGAGGTCCTGGGTTCATTCCCGGACCCGCCTGTGTGGAGTCTGCATGTTCTCCCCGTGCGTGCAAGAATTTTCTCCGGGCACTCTGGTTTCCTCCCACATCTCAAAAACATGCAACATCAATTGGACATTCTAAATTGCCCCTAAGTGTGATTGTGAATGCGGCTGTTTGTCTCTATGTGCCCTGCGATTGGCTGGCAACCAGTTCAGGGTGTACCCCCCTCCCTCCTGCCAGTTGACAGCTGGGATAGGCTCCAGCAATCCCCGCGACCCTCGTGAGGATAAGGGGAAAAGAAAATGGATGGATGGGATGAAAATAAGCAGGGGTTAAATAAGTGGAGGACTGGATGAGGAAAAAAAAAAACAAAGCTTTCTGCAAACAACTGACAATGGGAGTATTCCTCCCTCTTCCACTGTAATCATTCGTTAATAACGTCACACATTTGCCAAAATTTCTCAGCAAAAACTTTCTGTAATGTCGATAATGATAACTTACCAAAGATCCAAGCACTCCTGGGAAAACCATTCATCCTGACATGTTTGTAACATTTCAACTGCTTGACAACCAAAACAGCAGCACTTCGGAAGCCATACAAAGAGTCTCTTGGTTGAATGTAAAATCTTCAGAGTTCCCTGCACACTACCCCTTTCGTTGGCAGCTACAAAAGGCAAATATCCAGTGTAAATGGAAGAACTGACAGTGAATGAGATAAAGATGGCGTTAGGTTCTGTGTAGACTTTATTAGCCTTGTTGTAGGCTGACAAGATGGCTGCTCTCCAATGTTTTATACACCTGTGCTGAGGTTCTGTGTGGAAAAAAAGTTGCTCTTATGTTTTTCCATATTTGTACATTACAATATACGATGTGAAGTCAACATTCCAAAGTCTCAAAACGACTCTGTTGTACACCGTTGCTAAACACCCACACATTACGTGACGCCCAAACGGACTGTACACGAAAAGAACATCAACAGCACCTCATCTATTTTGCACATTGCACTTGACATGGAACAATGCATGCGCTCTGCTATAAGTCCCTGTATGAATAGTTGATGCTCCACGGTGGACTTTTATATGGACACACATCGTTCCTAGCTCCTTCCCGATATACGCGCTGAAAATGGTGACATTATTAAAAATACAACAGTCTGGAAATGAGCGCATAGGCGCACGGAAAGGCGAGGCAGACGAGATTGGACAGGATGCGAGTGATGGGAAGCCAAGATGGATTACAGTCTATCCTTGCCGCTGTGAAAGCGCAAATGATGCTGCTGATTTAGGACAACCTGAGACTTGTCTGTTGCAACAATAGACCCTTTCTTTGCCGTCGGAAATAACACCGGCCGTTCAAACCAGCTTTTTCCCAGCTTGCAGTTTTGTCTTGGGTAATATGCATAACGGCGTGAAATTAGAATAGTACGTCGTCGTGATAGTCACAGAGAATGCATATCTGTCTTCATCAAAATCGAAGCGCTGGTAATACAGTCATTGTAATACTAATCTAACATTAGCAATGTACTTTTTTTGAATATGTGCGCGGCAGGCTAAGTACAAGCTAATCAGAGGCGCTGCGCGGGGCGATGAGTAGGTCATGTGATGCAGTGAGGGTATTGTCGGCTACGCGACTGCAGGAGTATAAAGTACCCTTAACAGTACGAGGCTGTGTGGGGGTTCCTGCAGAGAATATGCCCGTGAGTGTGCGTGAATGACTGACACCTCATGAATCACAGGTGTCAAACTCAAGGGCCGCGGGCCGGTTCCGGCCCGCCACACGATTTTATGTGGCCCGCAAAGGCAAATCGTGCATATCACCTTCCATGGTTTTTGTTCAAATATGGAGCAAAATCTCAAATTGTCATACAGTATAATAAATTGTAACGTTTAGAAATTGCACACATTTTGGTGTGCCCAAACTTCAACGGTAGTTAAAAAACCCATTGCCCGTGATATCTGATCCTAAAAGAAAATAAATAAATTTCATGTGTAAAAATATGACGAGGCGAAAGATTTTTGTTTTCACAGTCATTATGGCCCTCTGAGGGAAACCTTAATTACAATGTGGCCCATGATGAAAATGAGATTGGCTGTCATCAATTATGCCTTCAGTCTCAGATTGGTTATTTCTTTTCTTATTTTTTTCTTAAAAATGTAGCCAGAGTGTCAAGGTGGGACCAGAGAGGGCTGTTTTTTTTTTTTTTTTTTCCATCACAAATCATTCAATGTACTACTGCAAGGGTGCAGTTTCGCTCAGTTTCACTAGTGTAAGGGACTCTGCGACCTGCAGTAATATTTGTTTATTGCAGAGGATAAAGAATATATGTCTGGGAGTATTGTCTGTATACATGTGTTGCTGCCTTGTTGTGTTTAAATATCAGTTCCTTAAAGCATTATATCGCTGCCACATAAAGGTACATGCTATTTGTTAGCCTTTCTACTAAGTGGACATTTTCTCAGGGAAACCTTTAAATACACAAATTTTAAGATTTATCACTTCACCAAATTGTTTGCTTGATGTTTTAAGTTGAGTTCACTGCCACTAAGCAGCGCTTGCGTCTCAGGCTTTTGCCCGCAATTCAATATGGAAGTATGGGGACAGCATGAAAACTCCCAACTCGATATTCTCTTGGAAATTTGAACCCTGACCTCCTGACCCTGAGGGAGAATTGTCAGTCATCTGGATTCAAATGAGTATGAGCCTCACTGCTGATGCGAAAATAAATACATAAATAAGTAGAGACATATTTATTATGTACTGTATGTCAAATTTATGTCGGGTTTTGCCCAAGGACAAGTAGTGAATGTGTCTTTTTAGTTATCACCACCTAGTGGCCTGGGAAGTGCATAACGGCGTTTTTTTTGTTTTTTTTTTTTTGTCAGGTCAGTATGACCATTAAGATGAATGAAAGGATTTCAAAAACACCAACAAAAGATAAATCCAGTTTTACATCCAAGCGTGCAAATCATATTTGTTTCATGTTCTTTTCTTTCTGTCAGAATCGCTCAACTGTGAGAGTAAACTGATGAGCACAGTGAAAGACTACCGCGACATACATTTTCCTTTTTCCAGCGCTCGCCCTGGTCGCGCTTGACTACAAGGACCGGGAGATCGGGGATGTTGCATGCAGTGTTGTTGTTTCACGCTCGAGCGATCACGTACACGCAGGAGTGTGTGTGTCTGTTCGCTATCACGCGCGCGCGCGCACGCACGCACACACACACACAACAGCACACCTCAATTGCAGCCTGTCAGAAACTTCTCTTCTCAAACATTTGAGGACCAAAAAAACATTCTAAAAACACAATCACTTTTTTTGTTTGTACTTCTAATTCATTATCCCCGTCACACTAATAATTCAGTAATGCCTTGATATACGAGTGACCTAACTCGCGAATTTTTCGAGATATGAGCTGTCATTCAGATTTTTTTTTTTTTTGATTTTTTTTTTTGCTTCGACTTGCAGTGCAAAAACTCAAGATATTATTTGGTGGCAGTGAACTCAATTCATTTTGTAGTAAGCAGCAGTTTGTCCGAAAAAATTACAGCGACCACAATCCGTTCCAGAAAACGGTTCGAGAATTAATTTGTTCTTGCTGATCTGGCCGCGAGCAATATGTTATTTCCGGGTGTTGTGGCCGTTCGAGTACCAATTTTAGTTTGAAAACAGAAGCAAAACAATCTCATAATTTCCGTTCAAAAACAGGGACGGTCGAGAGCTTTACTGTACAAAGAAATGACAAAGAATTACATGTCATGGATTTAATACAACCACATAACTTTGTTGTTATCATTATGGTAACATAAAATGCAAAGTGGTATAGAGAGGCTAAGAATTAGCATAAATAGTCACGATGTTATCATTCAAGTAACATATATTTGGTGGAATGAGAGTCTACTCTATATACTCTATATTCTCCATCCTCTGTGAAGAATGACTATTTTTAGTGCTGTACTGATGAGGTTAGAGTGTCTCTATGTAATGTTTATCATATCTCTGTTATAATGCCCTCAAGCCACGCACACCTGAAGGAGTGACACAAAGTTCATTTAATTGCGGTAACAAAGGTGGAGAAAACTTGCTTTTATTATATTCTATTAAATTATGTCAATAATGGATGTTTTTTTTAATATCATATGCAATATAATAGACTCCCCGAAAAACACTGTAATCATTTCCATTTATTTCAATGTGTAAAATGATTCCAAATCCAATTCGCAAAATAAACACTCTCTCGTGTCATCATGAGTACACAAAGTAGACTTTCACCACGCGTGTCACCACATCAGTATTTCATCCGCTGAGCCATGGCCGCCGTGATGACAGCCACGAGGTCTCTATTAAAGCGCCAGTCGCGCGGCACGGTTCCCGTGCGCTCTGCTGCATTGCGCTGCTGGATTAGCTTCTCAAGGCCGGACTCAGGTTATCACGTGCTAACCTACAGAGGGGGGGGGGGCTTTTGAATGGGCCGAGGCATGATCTCAGTCCCTGCAAAGCTATTACAAGGTTCACTGAGTCGGAGTACAGCTACATGGCTGCTGACGAGTGAAAATACATATTTCTGCAAAATGACCAAAAAAAAAAAGAACCCATGGCCACTTCATAAGCTCATTTTGACTTGAACATGATTGGAATGTTTTCTGTATCAAAACAATATCTGAGAACAGGTTTTATAACAGTGTGTTGCAAAATTCTCAATATCTCCAGCTAGTACTTTTTCTAGTGGCAATGAAGGACAATACACATCTAATTTGCCCCAAATTTGAGTTGCACTGTGTGGCACGCAGGTCAAAATTGGATAAATGTACTTATGGAGCTCAAGAAAATACCATATAGAAGAACATTTCACTAATTAAATTAAAAAAGTAAAACTCAAACCAGTATGTTGTACAAATTCATCAAATGTTGAAAAAAAAATACTAATTTCCTGAAGGCTAAGTTATACCTGTGTTTTTTTCAAATGGTTTTCCATAATCTAATGTGTTGAAATGCACCAAAACAGTAGAAAAATGCACAGAAAATGACATAAAAATGAATTACTTCGCCTGACAATCAAAATAACCTTTATTACTTGCACAGGTGATATTTTAATATTCCTCATCGGTGAACAAGATATAGTAAATATATGGTAGTGTGATTGTTAGATCCATCCATCCATTTTCTTTGTCGCTTATCCTCACGAGGGTTGCGGGGAGTGCTGGAGCCTATTCCAGCTGTCAACGGGCAGGAGGCAGGGTACAACCTGAATTGGTTGAAAGCCAATCGGAGGGCACATCGAGACAAACAGCTGTACTCACAATTGCACTTTGGGGCAATTTAGAGGGTCCGATTAATGTTGCAGGTTTTTGGGATGTGGGAGGGAACCGGAGTGTCAGGCACGGGGAGAACATGCAAACTCCACACAGGCGGGTCCGGGATTGAACCCGGAACCTCAGAACTGTGAGGCCAACGCTTTACCAGCTGATCCACCGTGCCGCCGGCGATTGTTCTATGATAAGTTTAATTTCTCGATACTGAATTTTGTTGTCACACGCAGTCTCAGGTGAAACCTCCAAGGTTGAATTGTTCCAAAAACATTAACTAACCCTAACCTAAAAATTAAAAAAAAATTAAATAAAATCCCATAGTAATTAATATAATGCAAAATGTGTGAAGTTATAAAAACGGTTCAATTTCCTGTACGATGACTACCACCGATCTTATCTCAAGAACTAAAATAAGAAAAACATTCCAGTCTTAAAAGATTTGTTGACGTCACAATGATGGTCTGCTCTCCAAAGTACACTTTGGCTTTTAAGCGATTGTGTTCTGTAGAAAATGTAAACGCCAAATTGCTCAACTTGTGGGGTGGTTCCACTTATTCGACACCCGCAATGCCTTTCTGCAAGATTCTTGGATGCTTCGCATTCCTTCTTCTCCTCCAATCCCGTTTCACGGTTGGTTCTGAATCCTGATTGCATGTATTGGCTTCCATATCCACGCAGACTCGTAGCTAATCTCCCGACTGAAGAGCTTAGAATAAACTTGGGATGGCGACCCCTTCACAGCCGTGGGACGGGCTGCTTTAGTAGGTTGCGGGAATATCAATTTAGTGACACACTGCACACTTTATCTTGAATTTTGACTTCCAGCATTCTTGCCCTTCACACACGCGCACACAGAGTCGAAACGGGCTCAAGTAGAAATGGACTTGGCGTCCTTTTTTAAGAGGAGTGTGTAATTAATCATAAGCTAGAGGCATTAAGAGAGGCAGAAATGTATGATCGTCTGGCTCCCTCGGAGACTTCACTGAACCTTCGCCTGGCTGGCGTATCTCTCTCCCTCTGAATTGCTCACCTAATTTGTTCCACAAACACACAAAAAAAAGTGACACAGACCACAGAACACAGCCTTGGGATAATGCACTTACTGTATGTATAACTGCAAACAAAAGGTGCACAGGGCGCTACCTACATTTGTACACACATTTATGAATTGTAATTGCTGTTTTGTTTTTTTTGGGGGGTTTTTTTTATTCGCTGCATTGCTCATCTTGTCCAGGGTATACACACGCTTTCCTAATTCAGAAACAGTTATCATATACAGTATGTCTCACCGTTCTGTTTCGGATGGGATGTTTTCTCCAGGGACAGAGGCAAGTTCCTTAATTGTTGCTGTAGAGTCAAAATGTTTGGGTTTGTCGCAAATAGACGTATGTTAAAATGAGTTACATTTAATTTTCAGCTATTAGTAGTTAGTTGTGACAAGCTTACAAGCCATGCTACCCTGAGAGCGCCCGATCTCATCAGATCTCGGAAGCTAAGCGGGTTTGGCCCTGGTTAGTACTTGGATGGGAGAACGGCTGGGAATACCAGGTGCTGTAAGCTTCTCTCCCCGGCAGAGGGGTTGCGTCAGGAAGGGCATCCGGCGTAAAACTGTTCCAAACAAATATGCGTTCATCTAAGATGACACGCTGTGGTGACCCCTAGCGGAACAAGCCGAAAGGCAAAGAAGAAGAAGAAGTAGTTAGTTGTGACAAGACCAAAAATATGTATCTTTTCAGGCTTCACCTCGGCCTCTTAGTGTATTTATTTTTTGGGGTGAACATTGTTCCCTTCATCTTCTTCTTTGTCAGGTAAAATGCATGATCTATAGGGTTCAAGTCTGGGGATGTACTTTGCCAGTAAGGCCCAGTCCACATGGAAAGGGATCATTTTTAAAAAGTTCCCCGTGAACTTGGGATAATTTTAAAAAGCGTGTGAAGCGCTATATTTTATATGCCAGGCCTTAAGTGGTATTGTAACACTACCACAGGAAGTCACCTAAAACAGAGAGTAGGAGGTCATGTTAAGTAAAAAAAAAAAAAAAAAAAAAAGTGAGCAAGAAAAAGATACTTGTGATGACTTATTACGAAGTAGAATTTCTGCAGGTGACCAGAGTGGGAAGAGTCCTGAGCAATGTTAGTAGCGCTGCTACGTAGCTCTGCTATGGTAGCGAGAGCTGACAGTGTCCTCTTGGGAGAACATAAAGAGCAGCAAGTGATCTTCTGGGTGCTGTTGATTACTCTTTGCGGAGTTTTCCTGTCTGCTGTTGTACAGCCAGCATACCACACCGCAATGTAGTTTGCGGGGATGCTTTCTACGGTGTTTCTGTAGAAAGCCAGCAGTGCCTTAGCTCCCAGATTGTTCTTCCTGAGTACTCTCAGGAAGTGGAGTCGCTGCTGGGCCTTTTTCACCACCGCTGTGGTGTTTACAGTCCAGCTGAGGTTGTCTGTGATGTGGACTCCCAGTAATCTGAGAGAGTGGACCCTTTCCACACACTAAACAGTGGAGTTGTGTCCATGCCGCATTTCCTGAAGTCCTTCGTTTTTCTGGTGTTTAGTGTGAGGTTGTTTACCAAACACCACTTTGACAGTTTTTCGACCTCATCTCTGGAGGTGGACTCATCTCCTGAGATGAGTCCGACCACAATGGTATCATCGGCAGACTTGATGACGGAGTTGCTGGGATGGGTTTGTGTGCGGTCTTGTGTGTGTACAGAGAGTACAGGAGAGGACTCTGTACACAACCTGAGGAGATCCAGTGCTGAGGGTGATGGAGGAAGAGCGGTGAGGGCCAAGTCTGAAAGATTGTGGACCATTTGTGAGAAAGGACTTAATCCAGGATCAGATGGATTGGGATAGTCCAAAAAGGGAGAGTTTGTCAACCAAAATACCTGGGATGATGATATTAAAGGCTGTGCTAAAGTCTATGAAGAACATCCTCACATAGTTCCCTTCGTGTTCCAGGTGGCTCAGTGCAGTGGGACGAGCTATTGCGATGGCGTCCTCGGTGAACCGCTTTCCTCTGTAGGCAGACTGGTGAGGGTCGAGAGAAGGACTGGGTCCCTAGTGTGTCGTACAACCAGCCTCACGAATCACTGATGATCACAGTCCCAAGTGCAACAGACCTGTGATCCTTCAGACGAAAAATGGAAATGATTGTTCCCGGTCGCAGGGTTAGGGATGATTGATTGTTTCAGGGAACAGTTGCCGATTTTTGTGAAAAAATAACAGTCAGGTCTCAGTACGGGCTTTCAGTACCATCCCAGTCACTCCATCTGGGCCGGCGTGATTCCTGGTGTTTCCGAGTTAGTTCCTCCTTCCATCCATCCATCCATCCATCCATCCATCCATCCATCCATCCATCCATCCATCCATCCATCCATCCATCCATCCATTATCTGAGCGGCTTATCCTCACAAAGGTCACGGGTGTGCTTGAGCCTATCCCAGCCTCTTCCCTTTGAGGCAGGAAGTGAGGTACACCCTGAACTGGTTGCCAGCCAATCGCAGGACACCTACAAACAAGCAACCATTCGCACTCATTGGGATGCCTTGTGGAACTGTGGTGGCTCTCGTAGGTCAGTCGTGGTATCAAAGAAATCTGCTTTGGGGGAGTAGACTCGCTCTTATTGGTGGATGTGTGTGTTGCTCAACTTGAGCATATCAAACGCGATAAGAGGAGTAAGCACACACTTTCCGATTTTCTCCTCGTCATATGTGTGGTCTCATTTTTTAGAAAAAAAATCATAACCAGTATGTGTGTACCTTACTTTAAATGTGTCGTGCAGGTAAGTCAAGCCTCCAGACTATGAAGGATTAATGCAAAAAAAATGAGGTGCCCACCTGAGCTGCGATTAAAACGCGTTGTGAAGCTTTTCCCGCACAAACACGACGAGATAGACCACTTATCTTTAACAACACCGCAATGCAGATAGCCGTGCCAGGAAGTGCTCAGGAGACTTGCGGGTTGGTTTAAAGATGCCACCAACTGAAATTAATTCTTTTTTTTTTTCAACGGGACATTTTTTTGGATGGAGGGCCAGGTGGCACCGTTTAGTTGTAGTTTGGGAGAAAAACGATTTAATTCAGCTGGCTCCTATGGCTTTTTTTTTTTTTTTTTTTTTTAATTCGCAAGCATGCAATTTTAATCACCTCTGCAAGAACTCACAACTCTGGCGGAATTAGAAAACCCAAAAGCACCTGCATTAAAAGCATTTCAATGTCACTGAGACTTCTCCGACAACAAAACATTTTCTGCACGTCCTCCCCGAGGCTCACGTGCGTGAGTCGGTTCTGTGATTTGCAGCCATCCCTCGCCGCTGCTCGCTAATTTGAGGGATGAAGGGGCCGCTCGAATGTTCCCGGCAACCGAAACATTTTGAGGCCCGAGACAGTGGCCTGACATTTACACCCCTCAGCGGAAGATCACGCTGTCTTCTCCTGACATATGTCATTAACCTTCCGGTGATGGATGGTGCGCTCTGCCATTCAGGATGCGACTTACAAACACGCTCTAGTATGCGCTCGCTAGGACGAGATACCGGCAGCCTGTCGCCGGAGTCTCGGGTGTCGTCTTGCAGGAAATTGAACATAATCTGTTGTAATATCTGTGTGAGTATCTGCGTGTACATTCACACTCAAATGGAAGCCAATATTTCAAGGGAAGAAAGAAGACGCGGTGTGTGCTTCTACGTCATTGACTCTTCCAGACTGTCCGGGTCAAATGTGACTCATTTTGACACTGGAATGCAAAAAAAATAAATAAAAATAAAAATGTGAAATAACATTCCTTCACAGAACCCTTGGGCATTTCATCTAAAAAATAGTTTTAAATCAGAGATCATTATTGTGGAATTAACCATGTTTTTTTCTTTACATAAATACAAAAATGAAATTTGATGAAATATAAATCCGCCACGATAAGGTGACGGCTCGAAGAGGGGTGATTGATTCTTTAGATTCTACTTAATTATGTAACTGCTCTGTTTTTATAAAGTACTGTACAGTATTATAATATATAAGACCCTAATCCTAAAAAACACATGACAAAGATTTTTGTTGGTTTTGGGGAGGAAAGGCAGAACAGATTCAGGGCACTTCCATTCTTTTCAATGAGGAAAGATGGTTTGAGATACAAGTACTTGTGCTTTTATCACTTTCAGGTAACGGCATTTTATGCAAGATTGATGATGCATGTATTTATTTTATTTTATTTTTTTCGGGTGCAATCTCAGCAGTGTGAATCATCGCCTTTTCCTTGCAACATATTCAAAAATTGAAGTGCAGTAATTACGATGTCATCTTCCATCAAAAGTGCTCTTTACGAAGCGGAGCTCTGGATTTATCTCCATAAATGATGTTCATTACCTTGCCCGCACAGCATCAATGTGCTATAAAAAAATATGTACAGTATAAACGAACACGACGGTCGGCTCTTTTTCGCCGGCGTCGGCACATTTGCCAGACGCGGCCTGACTCCAGAGTTTGATGAGAATCCGTCGCGCCAAACGTGGCGGAGAGTCGGCGATTGACGAATTTTTAGCCTCATTTGACTTCGAAGTTTTGTCAACATTCCCGAGCGCGCTCATAATGCTTTTTCTCTGTCAAGGAATGAATTATGCACTCTGTCGGTCCGCAGTGGAAAACAACCCTTGCCAAACCAACCCGTGCCTGCACGGAGGGAGCTGCTTGCAGGAGGGCGACGGCTATAGCTGCTACTGCCCGCAGGGTTTCTCCGGGGAGAGCTGCGAAATCGGTGAGTCCGCGTCCTCCCGGTCGGGTCCTGGGTCAACAGATGGAGCCATAGGCGGGCATATGTTGGCAGCTGTACGCCATTGCGCACAGTGGCCCCGGGGGCTCATTTTTTTTTATAGGCCCGCAGCATATTCTAAAAATAAAGTTAAATATGACCCACATTAGAAGGTTAGGAAAGATTAGGGCCACAATCTAGTCGTGCATTCTGTAGCCCTTGTCCTCTGGGGGGGGGGGGTGATTATCACCATCATTACAGACAAACCATTTAAAAATGTGTACGCTTAGATTGAGATTAGATTTGGGATTATGGTAATGAACTGCCATGGTACGGCTCCGATGTTCTGATGGACCATTGGTGCAAGGTCACAAAGTGCAAAGACATACCTGTCAACTCGTACGGTTTAACCCTAGTTCGTACGGATTTTGTGGTGAATCTTACGTATACGGCCGTATATCACAAATCACCTGAAAATTCAGCATTTAGAGTTGGTGAAGAAAGTTACACATGAGTACAATTCTGAACACAGTAATGTCACTAAATAGATTTTGATAATCAGACACTAACTTCAGATATCATTATGGAGATCTACAATAAAAATCATTGAAAAACTTTGTGTGTTTTCCCTCCGTTATTTTGACATATAATTTGCTTCGGTATGTTATAAGGATTTTTTGCTCTCTATAAGGATTTTTTTGGTAGTTTATACAGGTTGGAGCTCCGAAAAATGGACAGGTATGCAAAGAACTCGACAATTTATTTTTAAGAGGGCACAGGCATGCAGTGCCGACGCGTAATGAAGCCTTAACAATGTGCTCGCCCCCTGGTGGCTGGCTGACCGGGTTGCGGGCACTGCAAGAGCCCGCAATTATAAAGAAATAACCGGTGATCATGCTTCATTAATCGTGGCTGTCAAAATCACGATCATGATTAAAATTGGATTAATTGAGCAGACCTATCTTACAAGTCTCATGTTTTCTTTGTGTTGAGATAGTTTCATTTGAAATGATCGTCATACGGCTCACCAAAGAGTGACTGAAAAAGCTGAAATGTGCAAGGCAGGCCAGTAGTTCGCAATACATTTAAATATCAGCACATTCGTGCACGCCAGTTGCTTGTCCTTATCCAAAACGATCTATCAATCCATCAATTTTTATCGCACTAGCCCTTTTTAGGGTCACGGGTGAGCTCAGGCCTATCGCAGTCCAGAAGGCCTTTGTTCAACTTTTGAGGTTGTAGCGATGACCTCGCATCAAATCAATTCTTATAATGAACCAAAATCAATAAAGTGGTCATCTTCGAAGACCGGTGGTGGTTATCCACATGTCACCAGGACCACAGCTGTGATCTCCATGTGCTCCGCTGCACGGGTCCGTGCCTGTGATCAAATATTCTCACCTCGCGGCGCCCCCAGAGAGCGGCTTCATCTCTCCGCTCAGCTGTGAGATGAGAGAACATGTCCGTCATTGTGCAGGCTTTCTGGTATACGAGCGTGTCGTGTGCACGCACGGGAGAGACTCGCAAGGACGAGGCGATCACGGGGGAGCTTGGAGCTCAGTGAGGGGTGGAGATGTTGATGAAAACGCTCAAGCGGCAGCGGCGGCGCACGCTGGATGTCGTGGATCAGGGGCGACGGGCGAATCGAGAGAGGAGGCAGGCACTTGTGGGCGCCGGCTGGCCAGAAATCAAAAGGGACTTTTCCAGCTCCCGCTGTGAGAGGAGAACAACGGAAGCGGGCAGTCGTCACGTCACGCTTGCTTAAAGGCAGGCAGGCTTGAGCCTTGTCCTTCTGTCCTCCCAATTTTCTGTCCTGGCTTACCAGGGAGCTGGAACCTATCCAATAAATTCTGAACTGGTCAACGGTTAATCACAGGGCGCACAATGACACCTATGGTCAGTTTAAACTCTTTAATAAATCTTACAACAACATAAGGACAGGGATAACATCACAACTCTACACATGAAGGCAGAAACTGAAGTCCAAACACAGAAGCTCACAAATGGGAAGAATCAACTTTGGCACCTATTTGGAACAATTATGAATGGTATTACTTTTGATGGTCAAATTTCAAGAGATGTTTGTGCTTGGAAGTCTGACGCAATACAACCTATAAAGTCAAACATCTATCTATCTATCTATCTATTTTCTTAGCCGCTTATCCTCACGACGGTCGTGGTGAGTGCCGGAGCCTATCCCAGCTGTCAACGGGCAGGAGGTCCGGTACACCCTGAAGTGGTTTTCAGCCAATCACAGGGCACATAGAGACAAACAGCCGCACTCACAATCACACCTTGGGGCAATTTGGAGTGACCAATGTTTTTGTGATGTGGGAGGGAACCGGAATGCCTGAAGAAAACCTAAGCAGGCACAAGGAGAACACTCAAACTCCACACAGGCGGGGCCGGGATTTGAACCCAGGTCCTCAGAACTGTGAGGCCAATGCTTTTCACCGTGCCGCCCCTATATATAAAACCGCACTCATCTACTGTCATTGGTCAAATCGGTGTCACGTGGTTTACGCCACTGTGTTGTTACCCCGCATCTACCTGTCCCCGCAAGGCATGAAGTTAACTGGTTTTGTATTTTTGTAGCTTCACCAGATACAAAAAAAATAATTTCAAAATAATACTTCTCCAAGATTTACAATCAATGGTGCAATACACATCCCCACACACGTGCAGAGAGAAGCTCACATTAATCGCAACGCAGCAAATCCTCAATGAAAGTATGTGTATGTGTATCTGTGTGCATGTGTGTGTGTAATTCATGTAGTTTGTCATACGGATTTGTCACGAGTTATTGACGCATCTCACCAGTGTTGATTGATCTCCCTCGGCGTTAGTGCGCGAGCACACCCTTACACTCGCATAATTCGCTCGTTGTGTCTGTGCATACATTATAGCTTATTGATGATGGAACCCGGGACTGTTGCACACCTTCGTGTTTGACCGTTAAACGTGCAGCTTGGAGTGTTGTACGCAGGAATGTTAAAAGTATTCTTTATAGTTGTTATAATATATTGTAATAATGTCTAGATGAATACTTCAAACATAAATACGTTCTAAAATACTGGAAGATCAGTTTAACCTTATTTTACAACACGACCTTTCCAACTAAATAGCTTACAGATGATTTTTTTTTTTTTTTTTTTGGTCCATAACTTCTACAAATGTGATGTTGTATTTCTATAAAGCTCTGGAAATGTTTCACAATCCAAATGATCGGTACTTTTTGTGACGTTTTGATTTGGTGCTGTCCAGTGAGATTTATGGCTTGGCTAGATGTTCACATGAGAGCTGGTTCACGTAAAGTTCTTCTACTTGCATACAAAAGGACTCGGGTGTACCTTACTGTATATTAAACCCACATTGATGAAAACATGGCCTCCTTCGTGGAGGTAGCTGAATATCCTTCCTATCTGGCATCCTGCGCATGTGCTCCATTTGGTTCTGTGCTCGACAGGAAGCAAACTGATTTGATTTCCTCCCTTCGCCGCTCTCTCTCTGGCTACTTTTTCAATCATGACGATTATGATCTGAGCTTCGTCCCCACTGCTGCTGCTTCATCATTTCACCACCTCCCTCTTGCTTCACCTTCCCCCCCGGCCTCTTTCATGATTCTCCCATTTGTCCTTTCACGCTAACTGTCCCGCATCCGTCTTTCGGGGCCTTCTCTTCGTCTTCTTCTCTCCACTTGTGATGCCCGTATCCTGCGTGTTGTTCTTCACCGCTTCTCTCCAACGCATCAACACATCTCATTTCCTGGCACAACTCCCTTCATTTCCACACATACAGACCTGGATTCTCTGTTTCGAAACATACCACCAAGATTAACTTTAACTGCAGCACGGTGGGGCAACTGGTGAGAGCATTGGCCTCACAGTTCTGAGGACCGGGGTTCAAATCCCAGCTCTGCCTGTGTGGAATTTGCATGTTCTCCCTGTGCCTGCGTGGGTTTTCTCCAGGCACTCCGGTTTCCTCCCACATCCCAAAAACATGCAACATTAAGTGGACACTCTTAATTCCCCCGAGGTGTGATTGTGACTGCAGCTGTTGTTCATCTCTATGTGTCCTCACAGTTCTGAGGTCCTGGGTTCAATCCCGGACCCGCCTGTGCGGCGTTTGCATCTTCTCCCTGTGGGTTTCCTCCCACATCCCAAAACATGCAACATTAATTGCACACTCTAAATGGCCCCAAGGTGTGATTGTGAGTATGTCTGTTTGTCTCCATGTGCCCTGCGATTGGCAGGAAACCAGTTCAGGGTGTACCCTGCCTCCTACCCGATGTTAGCTGGGATAGGCTCCAGCACTCAACGACCCTCGTGAGGATAAGCGGCTCAAGCAAATGGATGGTTGTACTGATACAAGAATTGCTCACGAAAAAAGTGGTTTGGAGAAAAAAAAATCATGATATTGTAAACAAAAAAATCACAGCTGAATATGCAAAAAAAAAAAAAAACGGAAGAAAGCAAAAATAAAGTTGTGATATGTTAAGACATAGCCCTATCCATGCTCAGCGAATAGTGAAAAATATTGAGTTACTGACACTGCCAACGTTTTTGCAATTCCCTATATTAATGGTGTGAACTATAAATAAACCAAAAAAGCCCCAAAAAGTTGTATATTTGATTTGAAAATCATCCTATGACATTACCCCTCAAAATAAATTGATATGATTTAAAAAGGAAAAGCACCGGATGTGTGTGTGTGTTTGCGTGCATGTGGGCGTGTGTGAGTGTGTGTATCGCCTATGGACTATGTAAAACTATAGATTGTCAACGAATAATTAGACTGCTGTTATTTTTTATTTGGGGATTTTTATTAGCCTCCCAGAAGAAGAAACAAACAAATTATGAAATCAGACTCTCCATAACAACCCAAGCTAAACTTAGCTCCTCCCCAACATACAAAGCGCTTATATCAGTTGAGAAGTAACCCTTCAACGTAATTTCTTGGCACAATTACTACTTTCCTATTAGCCAGGGCTTTGGTTGAGTTTGTGAATTTGTGGTATGCGATTTGTGAGATACGAGTGCTGGGAAGTGAACTCAGCTCACTTCATAATAGACTTCGGTTTGGCAGGTCGTACTTCTTCAAAAAAGAGGCTTCAGTGTGTTTACTGCCACTTCAAGTTTAGTTTACAATTAAAGAAAATGACATTTTTTGTTTTAAAACTAACACATTCATCCATTCCAAAGTCGCTTTGCTTAGCTTTTAAGAAACAGATATTTGAACATAAAAGGCGGAGCAACATATAAAGACCGGGAATACAACAATCCTCACAGGCATATATTCTTTATCCTTCACAACGAACACTTAATATTACCATTATTTACTGTGGAGTTTAGACCATCTCTGTTTGTTTTACTGCTGCTAGATTGCCAAGGCACATTTCATTTCTCTCCATTTTGTTTGATTACCATAATTACCGGTCTACAGAGCGCTCCTGGTTATAAGCCTCACCCAGTATATTTGTAAAGGAAATACCATTTGGTACATACATACGCCGCTGCTGTGTAAAAGCCGCAAGTGCTAGAGATATTTACAAAGACGGTACACAGAGCGTTTAATGCTAGCGCCGCGGCACTATTGTTAGCTTTATATATATATGTATATATATATATATATTACCGCTAACGTTAATATTTAGCGTTTATATCAATGCTAACGATAGCGCTGTGCTAACACTAGCGCTGCGCTACAGGGCTGGTTAAAAAAAAAAATAACATACCGGTAAAAATCACTGAGACACGGCAGTAACAGGGCCAGACCGATAAAAGTCACTTGCTCGGCACCTGTATTCCACCGGTCACACTCTTACCTTTTCCGCTCGAGTGCCCCCTTGTGTCCATTACAAACAAATGCACAAATTAGCCGCATCACCGCATAAACCGCAGGGTTGAAAGCTTGTGAAAAAAAGTCGCAGTTAATAGGCCGGAAATTACGGAATACCATTTATGTAATTTCTTTTTCCATAAATTGCAGCACTGTACTACAAAGTGCTATTTCCTCACCACACGTAAACATATTACAAACATTTTTGTTTTGGTTGGAATGTAAAACCAGTCTTAGTAAGGGCGAGAACACAATGACGCCGCTTCTTTGTTGAGGTTAATCAGTGTCACATTCAGAAAGCAACAACAACCAGGCTAATCTGTCGGCAAGCAATCCCGTTTATCACCGCACGTGTACTCAGTGTGGATAAAGCTGAGAGGTAAGGGGGACGCGCACATGGCAGAGGCCATCTTTGGCATGATTGATGAGCGGCACTTTGTCACAGTTTGTCGCCATCTGAGGAGGCCCTCAAGGAGCCCTTCTGATTGGCTGCCTCTTCCCACCCCCGCCTCCTCCTCCCCATGCCTCATTAATTCATCCAGGCTGCTGCACTCCTCAATCAGCATATGATTGAGTGCACCGGCAGCCAGACCCTCGCCAAAAAATCGACTCCGCCGGGACCACCTGAGCCCTTCGCTATCACTACACATGCAGGAAAAACACCCGCGTGTACGTGTGTTTGCGTGTGCGCGCTCGTGTGTGTGTTATCATCTCTGCTTGCAAATTAATGAGCTCACCGCTCTACTCCGTGTTGTCCTTTTAAATCGAAGTGTCAAGTAAAGGACGACGTCTGCTTCCAAGTTCCGGATTTGAATCTCGGCGACGGCCTTTGTGCGCGGCGCTTGCGTCATCTTCCCCAGGATAGCGTGCGCGGGTTTCTGAAAACGTTACAAAAACGTGCACGTGAGGTCCATTGAAGACTCGCGCCCAAAGTCAGCTGGGATAGGCTCCAGCTCACTTGCGCACCTCATGTGGACCCCAAGTTATTCTCAAATTGTATTACACGCTAATGGTGTGCAAAGGAGGGCGGCACGGTGGATCAGCTGGTAAAGCGTTGGCCTCACAGTCCTGAGGTCCCAGATTCAATCCCAGACCCGTCTGTGTGGAATTTGCATGTTCTCCCCGTGCCTGCGTGGGCTTTCTCCGGGCACTCCGGTTTTTTCCCACATCACAAAAACATTGGACAATCTAAATTGCCCCGAGGTGTGATTGTGAGTGCGGCTGTTTGCCTCTGTGTGCCCTGCGATTGGCTGTCAACCACTCCAGGCTGTACCCCACAGCTGGGATATGCCCCAGCACTCCCCGTGACCATCGTGAGGATAAGCAGCAAAGAAGATGGATGGATGGGTGGGGGGCACGGTGGGTCAGCTGGTAAAGCGTTGGCCACAAAGTCCTGAGGACCCGGGTTCAATCCCGGCCCCGCCTGTGTGGGTTTTCTCCAGGCACTCCGGTTTCCTCCCACATTCCAAAAACATGCTACATTAATTGCACACTCTAAATTGCCCATAGGTCTGTTTGCGAGTGCGGCTGTTTTGTCTCCATGTGCCCTGCAATTGGCTGACAACCAGTTCAGGCTGTACCCCACCTCCTGCCCGTTGACAGCTGGAATAGGCTCCAGCACTCCCCGCGACCCTTGTGAGGATAAGCGGCAAAGGAAAATGGATGGATGGATGGGATGGGATGGTTGTACTGAGAGAGCTAACTATCTTTTCAGATGGTACCTGGTGTAAAAAGTTTTAGAGTCACTAATGGGTGTGAATGGGAGTCTTTCTGTCTGAGATTCATTTTCAACCAATCCAGGGTCTTATTATTAACGACATGGCGGGGTAACTATATGCTATTTACTACTATATAGGAAATATGCCGTGTGTGTGTGTGTGTGTGTGTGTGTGTGTGTGTGTGTGTGTGTGTGTGTGTGTGTGTGTGTGTTTGCGTGCTCTCATTATCTAGGTTGCTGGGGGAAGCTGCAAACGACCCTTCTAAAAGCTTAGCACGTAGAAATTGACTCCAATTGATTCTCCTGTGAAAGCTCAAAAATGCATGGGTGTGGGGGTCTTATCTGCTGTCCACAAGGGGTCTCACACACAAGCGCCCACACGTATGCACAGATACACACGCATGCAGACAAGTATGAATATGGAGAGCAAATGATGGACAAATTTCAGAAAACGTTGGGCTTAGTTCAGTGAGAAGGGATGGATTTTGGAGTAGGGTTGGCTTTTTCTTTTGCTTTTTGTGCCTTTTTTTTATTAGCAACACCATAATCGGAGGAGTCACATCTCGAAGGGGCGTTTTTGACACAATCGTGTAATTCTCTGATTTGTTTATGAAATTCTCCATCCGTCCATTCGTTTTCTGTCGTGCTCGGCCT
The DNA here is from genome assembly GCF_019802595.1 of Syngnathoides biaculeatus. NCBI lineage: Eukaryota > Metazoa > Chordata > Actinopteri > Syngnathiformes > Syngnathidae > Syngnathoides > Syngnathoides biaculeatus. Next base: position 12,891,233 of record NC_084646.1, on the reverse strand, counting down.
TAATTTACACAAGATGCAGGTGCAGTGGTACACCCCGGACTGGTCGCCAGACAGTCACATGGCTTACGTAGACAACCAGTAATTCACACTTATGGATAATTTATACCTTGCATGACATTTAATGGGAAATATGTAGCATAATAGGCGGCACAGTGGATCAGCTTGAAAGTGTCGGCCTCACAGTTCTGAGGTCCCAGGTTCGATCCCAAACCCACTTGTGTGGAGTTTCCATGTTCTCCCCGTGCCTGCGTGGGTTTTCTCCGGGCACTCCGGTTTCCTCCCACATCCCAAAACATGCAACATAAATGGGACGCTCCTGCCTGTTGACAGCTGGGATAGGCTCCAGCACTCCCCGTGACCCTTGTGAGGATAAGCAGCTCAAGAAAATCGATGGATGGATGGATATGTAGCATAATTTTAAGTATGTATGTATATATATGTACATCTGGTAGTAATGTACATTTACTACAAAATGTTTTTCAGAGTGCAAATTCCTGCCTAATTTCTACATTTTTTTTAATGTAAAATTGTTTTTAGAGATGAATTTTAGGGTTTTGTTTGCTGTAAGCTATTATTATAATCCTACATATATGCTCGTATATATATATATATATATATATATATGTGTGTGTGTGTCACTCTGTAATGCATTTCTGCGTTTCACCGATTGAAGTGTATCCCTACAGATGACTTCAGATGTTTTTTTTTAGCTCCAGAAATAGATCCGAGGAGCCGACATCATGGTGGTCTCCGCCGCCATTAATTGATTGTGATGCGGCGAGGGCCGGCGAAACCGTTAGCTCCTAAAGTACGTCAAGAATCGTGACAGGTGGCCTGTCGCTCAACCCTCAAGGGAAGCGTTCCACTTCAAGTCATCGTAAGGGGGGCATTTTACTTTTAAGTCTACAAGCGTCTTCAGAGAAGAAGATGGCGGAAGCGGCGCAGTAAACAGCGCACACCCAAAAATGTGATGGAGAGCAAGGGGATAAAAATAGATATGAAAACTATCCTTGAAAGCTGTGGATGATCACACTCGTCCGCGGTGCATCGGTGTGATAAAGTTTTCAATGAGTTGGGGATGGTCGGCGGGTGGGGGAGGGGCCTTCAAAGACGCCCAGGAGCCCTCAAAGGTGAGCGCGGGATGGCTGGATGGAGGCAGATAAGGTTGCCATTTAGAGGGGAAAGTGCAAAAGAATAGAGAGAGAGACTGTAGAGAAGGAATGATGCCATGAGAAGACGTGAGAGGAAAAATATGGAAGTTCAAAGTCAACAAACAGCAACCATCCATCCTTTTTCTGAGATGCTTATCCACAAAAGGCTTGAAGTCAGCTATAGAATCAGCCCACCAGACTGACAGATGTGTAATTCAGCCACTCGGTGAAAAACAGTCAAATCTGTATGGATGCTCACTTTTCTATATCAATTAGCCACTCGCCTTGTCGCAACGCGCTAGTTCCGCTCTGGTACGAGGCCTGGCAGAAGGTGCAGGTTTTTTTCCCTTTCAAAGCCATTCCATTGCCAATTTACTTCTTTTTTTTTCCCCAGCATCACCCAGTTTCTGTTAACCTTCAAATTGGTCAGATGGTTTTTCTATAAAATGTCTTGGTGAACTTCATTTTTGAGTTGATGATTGTAATCCTTGAGGGAGCGAAGCCACCCCAAAACAATTATGCTGAATCCAGGTGAGGCAACTGAGAACTCATTCTCGTTTTCAATGCCAACCTCGCTGTAGATAGCCTTTGAGATTGTGAGTTTTAATATATACAGGTAAAAATATATTTATTCTATTTTCTTGAGATGACATACATAAATACATTTTGAAATAGAAGCTTGGAGATGATCAAAGATGTAATTTATCAGCTGGAAAATCCAATCGTGATATGAGCCTAAATCCTTCCCATTTTATCACAAATTTAACAAAAATCACATCTCGAAGGGTTCTAAATTTATTAATATATCTGTTTTTCAAAAAGATAAGTTTTTTTTTTAAAATGTCTTGGCATTCATGCGACATTTAACTTCATGTTCATTCAACTTTTTCCAATTTGGAGAATATCCACCTTTTATTTCTCATGCTGTGATGTAAAGTCCTATTTAACTTGTTCAATAAATAAATGTAAACATAAACTACTTCAAGGAAACATCTAAGTCAGTTTTTAAATACAGATGTGTAAAGTATTTGGAATCTGTAATTGTATTTGCATGAAAAAAAAAAACAAAAAAAAAAAACAATCCAGCGTGCTCCTTGTCCACCAAGTGCAGCTCACCGGGAAAACGTAAAGGTCAGTTTTATGGGCAGGGTGGCGGCAGATCACCGCCACGCTCGATCAGTGATCCGAAGTTTTGGTTTTTCAATGAATTTGAATCCACTTACAGTATTACCTACAGAGGTCTGTCAACCAATCAGAATTTCTCAGGGAAGGTTCTGCAAAGGTGGGAAAGCCTCGATGGAATAATTTCAAGGCTTTTAGCGATATGCTTGTGACCCTTTTCCACTTTGTGCAAGTTTGAAACTTTTAGTGTCGGTATTTTGAATGCTCTTCTGTGATTGATAGTCCACATCAGGATAAGAACCTCAAAACAAGGTTAGGGTTATTTTATTGGGAGGCTTTAACCAACACCCCTGGGCTCGTCAAATTGATTGGATTCTAGGTTGGCTGATTTCAAATAATTTTTGAAGAAGTCTTTCGCCCAGAGCGATGACTTCAAATACTTGGGGTCAACAATACAGAGCAATGGAGAGTGTGGTAAGGAAGTGGAGAAACGGGTCCAAGCGGGTTGGAACAGCTGGCGGAAGGTGTCTGATGTTCTATGCGACAGAAAAGTCTCTGCTAGGATGAAGGGAAAAGTTTATAAAACAGTGGTGAAGCTGGCCATGACGTCCGAATTCGAGACGGTGGCACTGAAGAAACAACAGGAAGTAGAACTGGAGGTGACAGAAATGAAGATGCTGAGGTTCTCGCTTGGTGTGAGCAGGTTGGATAGGATTAAGAATAAGGTCATTACAGGGACAGCCAGAGTTGGACGTTTTGGAGACAATGTTACAGAGAGAGCAGACTTCGATGGTTTGGACATCTCAAGAGGCGAGAGAGTGAGTATATTGGTGGAAGAGTGCTGAGGATAGAGCTGCCAGGCAAACAAGGGATGTTGTGAGGGAGGACATGAGGACAGTGGGTGTTAGAGAAGAAGATGCACGAGACATGCTTAGATGGAAAAAGATGACACGCTGTGGCGACCCCTAACGGGACAAGCCGAAAAGAAAAGAAGAAGAATTAGCCGAGAGCTTCATTGTGAAAAGATCCCTTTTCTTTGTGTGTGTGTGGTATTAATTTAAAAACAAAAAAATGATCTATTGTTGTGTCTTAGATGAGAGTCAGATCACATTTTATGACCAATTTATGATGAAATTGAGGAAATTTCAAACTATTCATTTACTTTTTCTCGCAACTGTTAATAGTCGGTGAAATTGCTCGATAGTTACGACGTGTTCCACGACATACAGCTGCAAAATCTTGTAGTAACCATGATAATAGAGCTCGGGTTTGATAAGTGAGATGCATCTATGTCCCAGCGGATCATCATTGGCCCTCAAGCAATCTCATTGGGATTTTGGGATTGGGAATAGCAGTCAGGAGACATCCTGTTCCTCCCACTTCATCTTTGAAGGCTTGAGACATTTGCTTCTATTTTCGCCAGAGCATCAAAGATTCTTTTTTTTTTTTTTTTCCTCACACTGATATTGCGATATTGCGATGTGCTCTCACGAGAGCGCCCCATAGCCCTTTGCTGCTTCCTTGTCCTCTTCTTCTTGGTCCATCCTCATCCTTTGTTATCCATCTGCACCCAGACAGCTGGAGGCACAGGGCGCTAGACGCAAACAAACACACATGCACACACTGCCTAAATTCAAAAGTAATCTTGGAACACAATGGATTGCCACCGCAAAATTCAATGTCCAAAAAAATATTTTCTCATATGAGAAACCACCCCTGGTTAAGGAAGTCATGAAAATTAGACAGCGGTAATCATGAAATGGGTTTGGGTCATATAAAAAGATAAATTGAACTATGTGGAATTAGCGCTGGACACATTGACGTTTTCCTGACTGTACTTGGGAAGTGATTGTTTCGCGTAGCCCACTTTGATCAGCACTCCATCCATCCATTTTCCTGGCCACTTATCCTCACAAGGGTTGTAGGGACTGCTGGAGTCTATCCCAGCTGTCAACGGGCAGGAGGCGGGCTGCACCCTGAACTGGTTGCCCGCCAATCGCAGGGCACATCGAGACAAACAGCCGCACTCACAATCACACCTAGGGGCAATTTAGAGTGTCCAATTAATTTTGCATGTTTTTGGGATGTGGGAGGAACCCGGAGGGCCCTGAGAAAACCCTGTGGGAAAACATGCAAACAAACAGGCACGGCCGGTATCGAACTGTGTCCTCAGAACTGTGAGGCAAACGCTTTCCGGCTGAGCCACCGTGCCGCCTGAAAAACACTCCTAAATAAGAAATGAAGAGCTCAATTTTCCATATGATATCACATTTAAAGCAGAAACAAATGTCTGGTATCCAAATCCATTTTTGCAGACTGGACTTCGTAAAAACGATGAAGTTGGCTGGCTGTGACAAGAACAAACGACACTAAATACATAATCAACACAATTATGATGCATTTTCACACAGAAAGGGACCATAATGAGCTGCTATTAAAATGTATTCCTTTGTCCTTTTCAGCAGACATGTGCCCTGCCTAAATGTCTGCATTTTCCTCATTAATGTCTGTCTTTATCTCCTTTTTCACTCACTCCTTTAATGCTCCTCATCCTAATGATGTGGCTTCTTCTTCTTTTTTTTGCCCCCTTTGCAACGGCTATTCGCTATTTGCCGAAGCACTTACGCCCGGGACAGAAATAGATCCCTATTAGAAGTGCCCTTCAAAAACTCGAGACTCTACTCAGAAGTTTCTTTGAGCTGCTCCTTTTCTTTTACCAGGCATTCTGAGTATCAGATTTTTACATTTGAATGTTCACTTTTTTTTTTTTTTTTTTTTTTGTCCAATGTGATGTCAACCTGACATGTTCCCTCTTTTAAAATTGCTGGTGAATTGTCGAACGTTAAGTGCTTGTCAACGTCGGTAATGGTGATTTGCCGCCCGTTTCCGGCCAATCAATTGTCTTAAATGTGGGGGTTGAACCTTTGAAGACGTCTCTTCATTTAAATGGGACAAATTAGCGCCTAGGCGTCCTGCTGGGCAAGTGGTTAGCACATCTGCCTCACAGTTCTGAAGGTCTGTGTTTGAATATGTGGCGTTTGCATGTTGTCTCTGTGCTCGTGTGGGTTTTCTCCAGGTAATCTGTTTTTCACCAAAGGTGTGAATTACAAGGTGACTGAGCCTCTTGACCAAAAGTCAGCTGGAATAGACACTAATGAGGATAAGTGTATTGGACAGCAAATGAATGCTGGAAGCATTACATTATCAAGGCACTGAATTACACTTGGCAGCACAGTGGAGCAGCTGGTTAAAGCGTTGGCCTCACAATTCTGAGGTCACGGGTTCAATCCCGGACCCGCCTGTGTGGAGTTTGCATGTTCTCCCAGTGCGTGGGTGGGTTCCCTCTTGGTACTCTGGTTTCCTCCCACATCCCAAAAACATGCAACATTAATTGGTCACTCTAAATTGCCCCGAGGTATGATTGTGAGTGCAGCTGTTTGTCTCCTGTGATTAGGTTGCAACCAGTTCAGGGTGTACCCTGCCTTCTGACCTTTGACAGCTGCGATTGGCTACAGCACTCCTCACGACCCTCGTGAGGATAAGCGGGAAAGACAATGAATGGATGGATGAATTACACTTGTCAATTAGTGTGTGGATCTGTGGATGTGCCGCATGCAGCAGACGGAAGTCCAAATAGAAGTCAAAAACTGTATCCTGGGTAGATTACCAGCTAATGGGTCACTACTCACCCATTAGCTGATTAGAGTCAACCGGCTTTTGTTACCGTGACGATATGGCAAGATAGTGCATTGTGACTAGCCGCGAGGCTACTTCTTTTGAAAAAGCCCAGAGTAATAATTTAACCTACCATGCATGTTTTTGGAATGTTGGAGGAAACCAAAGTACCAAGAGAAAAACCACATAGGCATGGAGACAACATGCAAACTCCACGCAGACGAGGCCAGAATTGAACCAAGGTCCTTTGAAGTGCGAGGCAGATGTGCTAACCAGTCGCTCACTGTGCTACCAATTTCATTATATTGCCAAATTAATTCCATGTAATGGCAGCGTGAAGGATATTCCAAATTAAGCATCGAAGCGCCTATTTACTCCAGTTTACGCAGTGTCCCCAAACACACCTTACCTTCTCACGGAGCTGCGACGTGCCGGCCGTGAATTACATTCAGTCGGTTGCCAAATGCAGCATTTAGGCGCCGACACATGAGACTTGTACATAGAGTATTCAGATTTGTGTTTTTTCCCAGACGTCCCTAAGAAAAAGTCGGACCCTTGAATGAAAATAAACTTTCATTCCAAAACTGTTCTTTTACGTGAGGATGAGCGCATTCTCAACTACGTTCATCAAGCAGAAATGAATTATTTAGCTCACGTTTGCGCAAAATATGAACAAATTCAGTCACTGAACTCATTCAGGTATGACATCGTCCATGCATCCATCTATCTCTACCACTCTAGGTATCTGCTCTCTCTGGCTACCTACTTTAGCTAGCTAGCTACCCGTGCATCTATCGGTATCTCAGATTTTCAGATGTAGGCAAATTAGTTTTACTCCAACGTGATGCGTGGGCAGCCTCTCCAGGGACTTTGCAATTAAAAAAAGTCAAATGGAGTTTTGAGCATGGCGTTATATAATGTGTTTTCATTGGGTGGTTAGCCAGACCATGAAAGGGTTTTTTAAGGACATTGACAATAGGTTCAGAGAGGCAGCCGCTGCTAACATTTTCTAGATGATTTTCTACTAAATTCACTTGTCGAATAATATGTTCAGTCATAAAATTATGAAACATGAAGACCATTATTTGACTGCAGGTGAGGGCATTCAGCAGGCATTTTTGTCGGTGACACGGAAATGGCCGCAATTTTCTCTTGATATGATGTTTTGACGTTTAAAATGGCCACAAACACCTTTAAAGAATGGATCTCTTCTTACTCAAATTGTGAAAACTGTCGCCATTTTTCTGCCAAAGCTGACAACAAATTAGATTTTGTTGAGGTGAATATTAATGGCGATGGAATGGGACTTTTGTTCAACAGCCGGAGCTTGTTTGTATGTATACTTCAGTTGTATTTTGAAAAACAAATGCTATTACTGCCAAAAAACAAAAAAAAAGTACTTTGATGCAGAGCAGTATTCGGCCAAAGAATCGATTGCTTGTCTTGAACGTTTACTGCGCTTGCACCTGGAGCGTGAAAGTGCTGGCGAAAGCCACCAGGAGCCACAGCCATGAAATTGCTGATTAAGGTCGAGGTCTCACTTATGAAGGCGACAGGAAAGCGCCATTTACCTTTTTATTTGTATGCCCTCTTTTTCACTAGCTTGTTGGCTGCGGGCAAAGCTAGTATGCATCGCTCTTCTGCTGGTTTGGTGGTAGGACCCCAAGAGCCCTAGTCTTCATTTTTCGAATCTGAGCAATGCAATTTGTTACATTTGTAAAAACTACCTTGTTTCAATTTATAGGTCATGTGTCATGAAATGGATGATTTGAGTATGTTATTATTGAAAAAACAGCAGCCGGTATGGACCCATCAGTTTTTTTTACCACAAAACATAATTTTGACGTATGTGGCATTTTGTAACTCCCGCCATGAAAATCCTCTCGAGGGATTTGTTTTCGACAAGAAGCAGAAAGTGACGTTGGAGGCAGCTCAAGCGGACTCGTTTGTTTCTATTAGTTTTACCTGCGGGAAGATAGCTCGTTGTTCCTTCGTGTTAGCCAAAATGCAGGCTCATTGCATTGCTGGAAATTGCTCGAACACTCGCTAGGATGGAGTTACCCTTCATAAGTTTCCAAGAGATCCGGTTCATCATGAAAAATGGATTGCGCGGGTGCAATGGACGAGAGCTTCGTGGGTTCCAAATGACAGGTAGGTGTGTATACAGCGACTAAAAAAATAATAGTTTGGGGCGGACCACATAAGATACGTGTGACAGGGGTGCTAAATGTGTCGATGTGCGTGTCGGCTCGCCGGCGAAGGCTGCCGCGTCGTGCCTCGCGGACGAGCACGGCCTAGGCCGGGCTGGCTCATAAATACTGTCTTGGATTTTGTCGCCGCCACGTCCGCCGGTCACTGCTGCGCCCACTGATCACGGCTTCGACGGGGGTGGCTCATTTTCGGCTCCGAGGTGGCTTATCACGGCGCCGAGCTGGCCGCTTTAAGGCGCTGTCGTCGCACGCAGCTGAGTGCGCCATTGCCGGCAGTGTTGTTCATAGTCGCCGCCGTTCGCGGCGTTGTTCATAGCCGCCGCCGTCCGCAATGACCAACACCGCCGATGGCAGCGGCGATAAACAATGCCACCGACAATGGCACACTCAACTGCAAGTGACGACAACGCCGTAAAGCGGCCAGGCTCGGCGTCGCAATGAGCCATCCAAGCTCAGGACCACGATGAACCACCTCGGTGCCACCCCACATCGTGATCGACTCGTAACACCCGGGCTGGGGTCTTGTCATCGCTCACGGCTGAGCACGCTACATACTGTCTTACTGTCGGGGAGGGGTTTTGTCCACAGTGTGTTTTCAATGGCGAATGTCCGGGGTGACGTCACAGACAGTAAATGCAGCCAATATGGCGACCACTTGGATGTAGAATGACACTTCCGCAACTTTGTGCATGGATGACGCGCTCTCCGCTCATATTTATTTTTTCGTATGGACATTGAAGTGAATAACATTATGTTATTTTCATTTCAATACCTATTTTAGAATGTTTATAGGGATGACACTTGACCTTTATGGTGTGTTGAGGAACAAATGGCCTCAAGGACGGTGTTGGCATTTATTTGTCTGCTTGCTAAATGATAAAATGTATCAAGAACTGAAAAATGAAGCTGAATGGTCCTCAAATATTACTCATCAATTTTACCTCATCAGACTGTGATAGGGGCTCCAACAAAAACAATCATTCTCAAAAGCCTTGCTAATCTATCGTTATTTTTAGCTTCATATTTTTCTTTCCACCCCGTCAACTTACGGCGGCTTAAGTCATGCAGTACGGGTGGTCTGTGCATCTTATTATGCCGACAGATTGCCGTAATTGCTTTATGACAGGCCCGTCTGGCCTACTCCTGTTGTGTATTTAGTTTTGAGAAGGGGAAGACGGAAGAGAGAGAGAAATGGCAAAGGACGACAGCAGCAACAAAATAATATCTAGCCCGAAAGGAGACAGACTGAGACGAGAGACGATAAACCGGCAAGAACAAAAGACGGCACTCAGACACGCTTTCTCCCCGCACCAATACCCACACACAAACTAATAATAATAATTAGTGAAAACCAATAATGTATAGTTAAAAACTTGACAGAACAGCAATGAGGAAGAATTAAAAGGAATTCAATAGAACAAAAAACAATGACTAAGATGATGCACGCCAATGGGGTGGATGGTAGATAATAGCCTGATAATACCACAGTAATGTGTTACAATTAGTGCAAATATAAGGGTATAAATAAAAATATTTCACTGCTCTCGTGTGTCTGTCTTCGCTCCTCACAACCAACCTTGAGTGTATCTACGGCAGTGACAGTAAGCAGCATGTCTGTCTCCCACTGCCTCTGCATCCAATCCATCCTTTGATATCTGTCGTCTCTCCAGAAATGACGCCGTCACGGCGCTTTAGCCAAACACACTCGCGCAAAGCTGCCCTAATCTCAGCCAGGCACGTGCCAACTTCCCAGAATCCACGGCGTCTTCGCTGGTGTTTTTTTTGGGGAGCGCTCTTTTACCTCCTCCCACCCCCCTTCTCTCTTCCTGTGACCTCTTGCCAAAGTCATGGGGGAAGAAGGGGAGGGTCGTTCTGTTTCTGCACTTTTAATGATTTTTGCCTGCGGGCCTCAGCTCAGCCAAAGAGATACTCCGAACACCCACCCTCCCCCCAACAAAACCACAACTCTTAACACCTGCTTCTCCCGAGTGTGTGTGTGTGTGTGTGTGTGTGTGTGTGTGTGTGGTGTGTGTGTGTGTGTGTGTGTTGTGTGTGTGTGTGTGTGTGTGTGTGTGTGTGTGTGTGGGTGAATCATTTTGGCACACCGTGAAGTCTGTGAGATTTATTTTTTGTATCTATTTTTATGCTGGGAATGCCCCTTGGCAGTGGTGCAAGTTTGAGTTCAACCAGAACTTCTGGCTTGAGAAAATAAGATAAATAATAATAAAATCTTGATGGGAAATGAGCTAAAACAAAAAATAAAATGTCAATGTAAATAATACATTTTTAAATGGTGGTGCCTTTGCTTACATGTTCAACAATGATAGCACAATGTTCATGTTCATAACACAAAACATATTTATCTCAAATCATCTTTCCCCATTGAAATGAATGGCATTGCTGTTAATTGGTTCCAGCCCTACATTGTGCTCCTTTTGGTGTAAACACTTTGGCCACCAGTTGGCAGTATAATACGGACATAGAGACAGACTAAGAAGAGTTTCAGGATTACTTCTGTGCGTTGCAGTAATATGGGGTATTTTTCACGTATGATCAAAAAAAGTCTGATTGTTTTGTCTGTCTACGTGTTGCTTCACCATTTGTCTTCGAAAAGCCATTGCTGGAAGTGTTTCAAAACCGTGACATTTATTTGATTTGTTAGCATCTATTTGCCATTTTTCTTTGTGCATTACCATTAAGACAGCAGCGATTCCTAAGACAAAGTTGCAAGGTGCTTTTTAAATACAGCTCAGTACATGTGTAATTTTCTTTGTTTAATGTTTAGCTTGTCAGTGAATTGTCAGTAGTGCAAAGCAATTGTCAATTACAATGGTACCATTATGATTTTTATGATCCAATTTGGAGTGTTTTGTTTTTGTCTTTGGATTTTTCTGTACTATACCGCCACAGAATGTAGCCAGCTTCATCTTCACATTGTGTACTGTCTTCCTTTTGCTCTTGCAATTATCATGACGCGCTTCAGTGCATTCCTGATGACGTGTAATCAATTGACTTTAATTAGAAGTAGTTTTTTCAGGACGGTCTCGCTAATCTTTCGCTCACTTTATCTCAAGGTTTGCTTGTTTTTAACTCTGTTAGGCAGGGTCATTTCAAAAGTCACTGGCGGGATTGTGCTGGTGCGTTAGTATGCGCGTTGTTACTTCACCTTAAATTGACCTCCTCTCTCACTGTTTGTCCTCCAGACATCGATGACTGCCAGTCGAACCCTTGCCGCAACGGAGGAACTTGCATCGACGAGATCAACTCCTTTGTGTGCCTGTGTCTGCCCAGCTACAGTGGCGCCACGTGCGAGAAAGGTAACAACGGCAACAGAGAATTACCGTTAACTGTTGTCGCCCCTCAGTATATATTTTCTGGAGTGCAAATTTTAAGTCGATGGGCCAAAAAGCATGAAATGTGACCTCAGAGGGATTTGAATCCTCAATCTCTGATTTGAAGTCAGATGAGATGGCCATCAAAACAATTGCCATGGCATACCTGAGGCGGTGGGAGGCTGTCCGTTGTGATGGGAAGCATTATATTACTCCATATTGCACATTCGCCACATACAAGTACGTATAACTTCTAAATCTGTCATGTGTTTAATTGCCCGCTGTGGCATACCCGTTTTTAACAACACCTATTGTTGAACGTGTGTGTTATCTCTCACCTACGCACAAGAGCGCAGCGTGAAGTGTACATGTGACTCTTTTGCATGTTTTGGAATGACACATGGATCAGCAGACTATTTGTTGACAGAAAACTAATATTATCAAATATTTATTCAGGAGTTTACGTGTCCCAACGTCCCCCTGCCCCCCCATGCTAACGCCGACTCCGGAGTTAGCACACTCTACTGTCCACCTAATCACTTTGCAAATGTCCTTCTAACTACATTTGGACCTGTCCCAAATACTGGAAAAAAAATAGTTAAAGCTGATCCACCAGCGACTCCCTTTTGGAACTGTCAAATTGTTCCAAACAAAGCAGCATAATGGAACAATAATCCATCCTCTGCACTTCCTGTGAGAGCAGACTGTTAATGCGTGAGCAGCAAATAAGGGCGTGTTAAAAAAGGATTTGTCTCTCATTAATCCTGAGGTGTGGAATCCTTCTAATGTCCCTTTCAATTCTGCACCTCCTCGCCTAATCTCTGTTACATTGTAACCCGTTATTCTATATTTTCCACATTTTAGGTCTTAATATTTCCTTTTAACTGTATCTCGAAGCGAGCATGCTAATGCGTCGGTGAGGTTGGCAGTGAAGCCATCAAGTTTTCCATCACACCGACTTAATAATGTGGGAATTATACGGCGTGGGGTGATCTCCCCCAACACGATAATCCTGTGTGACAGCGTACTGTAAAAGTCTTAAATGCATTCCATTCTGCCAAATAAAAACATGTCTAAAATATCTTAAAATTCCATTTGATGTAAGTGGATTTGTGGTTTGTTTTACTGTATTGAAGTGGTCGCCTACACCTCGCAAGTGTTGAGTATTAGGCTGTATTTACAATACGAGACCCAATTCCCCTCCAAAAACTGGTGTATCCTAATTTTTTTTTTTTTTCAAGGCTCACTGGGCGTGTTTGCCAATTTGGAAGAAGCAAGCTGGGCATTCAAGTGCAATGATGGTTTGTCATTCGACTTGCTCCCAATGGATCGGTTTCCAATGACGTCGCCACAGTACTTAGACCAATCGGATAAATTAACGATAGAAAAAAACGTCACGCTTCACCTTTCACCTGTGTTCTCTGACCTCTTTGACACACAAGAGGACGTAATTGGAAACCTATCCATTCAGGTAAAATTTTGTGGGAGGAGGTCAGTTTAAATCTATGCATCCCGAGACCACATCTAAGTTTGGCACAGTCTGTAAACCACAGGTCGCTGATCGAGAGAGATTCTGAGCTCCCTGTACACGTTTGGTGGATGTTAGATGTATTCCATTCATAAATATGGGAAGAGCAGTCATCAAGCTGTCTGAAGAAATCAATTAAATGAACATTATCATTATTGTATCTCTGAAATCATCCCACTGCTGCAGCCGCAATCCAAGTTGCAGATAAATATGAGGTCTGCTACATATTTAAGTCATCAGCTCATTCTGTATTTAATATGAGTGCCTGCTCACATTCTGTTTTCACACCAGCCAAGAGCAGTGAGAATATTCCACTAAAACAGGGGTGCCCAGACTTTTTTTACCCCAAGATCCACTTCTCAAGCATCCAGCCTCTGCGATTGATGGGGGGCGTTTTTTTTTTTTTGTTTGTTTGTTTGGTTTTTATATATATATATATATTGAGGATTCTTTTGTGTGGCTAGGATAACCGCATGAGCCAATATTACACAACATAATTAACTTTAAACATTTTTTGTAACTATCTGAGTTCACATTGATGATCACTAAACACCATGCGAATGAAAATGCACCCCTGGCCTGTGTCACTCACGTCACTGGATTCGTCCAACTGCAATGAAAAACACAATCTCCGATGTCCTTCCACACACACATCATAACAACTGCAGAGATGTTATTGAAGATATTTCCGCCTTATTTTTTAAAAGATCGTCTTGGAAGGACTTTTTGTTATTAACGATGATGTGATGAACCCGGAAATTATGCTTTTTACTGTTGAACTATATTGTGTGAAAAGTGACTGCTGTGCGGCCAATTGGGATTTTAGTTCGTTCACGTTTCTCATTCTCAGCTTGCTTTTCGGTGGAATGTCGGGGTAGTATTTTCCAATAACAGTTCGAAAATGTTGCGACACATTTCACTACACTGGCAGATGAGGCAAACGCACTTCGAAAATCACATTGTGGAAAAGTTGTCCGCCTCCCATTCCGTATGAAAGTGATAAATTTTTGACTTCTTCTTTGCTCCAGCATCCATGCTCATGTTTGTTAAGATTTCTTAAGCGAGAGCTTAGAATAGGGGGGAACTCACTGACAACGTGTTTTCCTGTACTGTCGTTTGTTAGCCTGCGCGGTGAGCTAAAGTTAAAAAAAATATATATATATATATATATATAATATATATATATATATATAAAACTCTCCCCCGTGCAGGTCTGTGCTGCACGCCATGCTGTATTTATGCTGGTCGCAAAAACAGAACCTCAGTTTTACGGAAATGCGTGGCTAAAACGTAACCCAGTATCTTTACCCTCGTCTGCTAGCAGGAAGTTGTTGGAGTTCGTGTTCAAAGAGAGAAGGGAGAAGAATGAGCAGGGTAAATAAAAGCAGTCCAACATGGACTCTTTTGTACAGAGCAGCGACAAGGAAAAATACCATCTTTTATAGGTACTACAAAGATCCTGCAAAATGGTGCATCGGCTGTCGTAAACGAAGATCATTTATTTGGCTTCATACCGAACCCAGCAAAGCGGGACTTATTCCCTTCCGTACGGGCGCTTTGCCACCTCGGTTAAAGCTCTGAAACTGCCTAAGTGGGAGAAATTTGGGGGTTGGATTATCCCCCCATTTCCCAATGGTGCCTTTTATACACAACAGTTAATACATAGTAAATAACAGCAGCCTGGAGAGTCTTCCCAGCCTGTCTCAACTTTCCAAATCATTCCCACACTACATCCCACGCAAGTTTGGGGTTTTCTCCTTAACGTCAGCAAGCTCCGTTTGTTTGCCCAAGCTAACAAGGCTGCGTTTGTTTTAGTCATGAGAGCCGGAACGACAAAACCAAATGCAAACAACCCGATTAACATTTAACGGCAAGTTAGTGACGCCGCCAGATTCCATCCCAAGAAACATTAGAGGAAAGGAAATCAGTTTGAAAGTTCAAAAACTGTGTGATGCTGCCAGGTGACATTGGTGGGTGGGAAGATCTCGCTGTAACGTCACACGGCGATGTGTTGCCGACACATTAATGAGGATGTGAAGACGCCGGCCTGTCATCGCGTGTCTTTTTCCTGCTCTAACTTTTATCCCAACCAACCCATATTTGCTCATATACATGCCCAAGTTACACGTTAGGATGTGAATTAGTTGTCTCTGAAGTATTAATTGGACACTCTAAATTGCCCCTAGGTGTGATTGTGAGTGCGACTGTTTGTCGTGAGGATAAGCAGCAAAGAAAATGGATTGATGGATGGATAAAATGAAATCAACCACTAATGTAACTTAATGTTGAAATACAACAAAACCAAACCCCTATTTGCTGTACTTCCACATTTAGAGAGTTTGGCCTGGTGCTCTACGTATTCAGCTTGACAACACAGATACACACACAATGCTTCTTATGCTTAAAAAAAAAAGTACAAGTGATGTGGATAAACGAGCCCATCAGTCTTTTTTTTGTCGTTTAAATTCGGTGTGAATATTAATCGCGAGCTGGCTTCTCTTCGCAGCGTGACAGAGAGATGGAAGGGGGGTTTTAAAAAAAGAGCAAGACAAGTTGAATAATGTCTAAATATTTGAAGAGGTTGATGTGATGTGGAGCTCTGAGGCTGCCTCTTGTCAGCGACAGCGAGAAGAAATCAGCGGAGACTAAGCCGGAGATCTGAGGGGGAAGGAAACGTGCTGCTTGATTTTCCTTTTCCTCTTTTCTGTATTTTTTTTTTTGTCTGTACAATCCATTTCCTTTCCTGCCTGGCTTCTTGCTACATTTTTAAACATCTTTAAAAAAAACAAAGACCAAGTCCGAAACTTTGACCTGACTTTCAACAGTCATATCAAATCAATCACAAAAACTGGCTTTTACCATCTGAAGAACAGATCGAGAGTGAAGGCTGGTATGTGTCAAGCAGATCAGGAAAAGGTCATCCATGTTTTATCTCAAGTAGACTTGAATATTGTAATGGTCTTCCGACAGGACTCCCCAGAAAGAGCATTAAACAACTGCAGCTCATTCAGAATGCTGCAGCTCGGGTTCTGACCAGAACAATGAGGTCAAAGCATATAACTCCAATTTTAAAGTCCTTACACTGGCTTCCAGTCAGCTTGAGAATGGATTTTAAAGTTCTGTTACTGGTCTATAAATCACTAAATGGTTTAGGTTCTGAATACATGAAAGAAATTCTTATGGAATACAAACCCAGTGGAGCACTGAGATCGACTGACTCAGGTCAAATAGTGGAGCGCAGAGTCCAAAGCAAACATGGTGAAGCAGCATTTACCTATCATGCTGCACACAAATGGAAGAAGTTGCCAACAAAGGTGAGGTCAGCCGCAAGTGTGAATGCTTCCAAAGCCATGGTTTCCCGTGCTTTTTCGAGTATTTCCACTTTTAATGACATTTCTTGGACTGCATGCTGTTTTTAATTTTACTTTTAATTTTTCATTTTTATACATATACATTTTGTCATTATTAAATGTTTTATTTCCATCCATCCATTTTCTTTGCCACTTTGCCTCACGAGGGTCGCAGGGATTGCTGCAGCTTATCCCAGCTGTCAACAGGCAGGAGGCAGAGTACACCCTGAACTGGTTGCCAGCCAATCACAGTCACATGGCAACAGACAACAGACACACTCACAATCACACCTAGGGGCAATTGAGAGTGTCCAATTGATGTTGCATGTTTTTGGGATGTGGGAGGAAACCGGATTGCCCAGAGGAAACTCACGCAGGCACGGGGGAGAACATGCAAACTCCACGCAGGCGGGTCCGGGATCAAACCCGGGACCTCAGAACTGTGAGGCCAACGTTTTACCACCTGATCCACCGTGCCGCCTGTTTTATTTCCTTGAATTTCAAATCCTTTTTGATCACGTAAAGCACATTGAGTAACCTTGTGTATGAGGTGTACGACAAAAACGAACCCCTACGTAGCTTTGCTTACATTTTTTGTTTTTGCAACCAGAGCATTAAAGTTGTCATGTTTTTGTGTTGTGGTTGGTAGCTTCCCAATTGCCTTGTGCTTACCTGCTCCTGAATTCATCCCCCCAGTACCTCAGTTTCCCAGATTACCCAGTGGATAGAACAGTCTCATTCTTTGTGGATATAACTTTGCATCACATCGTCGTATTCCTCCTCGAGCCTCCTTTATATTCCACGTCATTGACACATAGCAAGCCTATACTCTGTTTTGATTATCGACCTTTTCTTTTGCTTTGCGCTCTTGACGCTGTTGCCTTTGCTGATTGCCTGCCCGTGTACCGACCCCAACCCGTTTATTAAGCTCTATTTTTCGGAACTGACTTCTGCTATGGCACCTCGTATGAGTCCTCCTCTTTGCACTGTTCATGGGAAAAGTAATACAAGTGGAAGATAATCTATCCATTCAAGTCTTTTCTAGAGGACTTTTTCCTATTCGGGTCACGAGCGTGCCTGAGCCTACCCCTCACCCATGGCCTTCCAAGAAATTTAACTTTAAACTGTTATTTCACTGTTATACCAACACTTCTTTAAAAATAAGGAAGACAAGTCAAGTCACAGGGTTGAGGGCCAGGGGTTATGCCCGTGGTCGGTGTGCTCACAAGTTCGTGACAAATGCTTAATACCGCAAAAGCCACCCTTTCTCTCTCTGAAGCTGTCATTTCAACAGGGGTGTGTAGACATTTTATTCCCACTGTATGTTTGTGTTACAGCATCCAGACTGCAGGTTTGTTCAAGCATTCAGACTACTGGGTTTACAATAGAAGAACTGAAGCTTAACCAGGCCGCTGTAAATGTTATTGATGTGCTTTGCAGGCGCTAAATTTTTTTTTTTTTTTGCAAATTGACCACCTGCATTTCAATACTGTATAAAAAACCGACTGCTCAAATCTGCATGAGCGCTGCATGGAATTGAAAAGTGTTCTGGTATTCTGCTATTCATTCCCTCAGCTAAACTGCGAACTATGCATACTGAGCAGGGCCCCATACGGACCCCATTTGCAATTCCCCACTTTCCCAGTGTCGCTTCGGATTTGTCTGGCCAAAAACCTTCTGCGAGCTGCAATGAGATCAGAAATGTTTGACGCACGGAGCCCAAAGTGCATCAGATGTGCGCAGATTTGGAGCGCGCTACACACGCGTCACATCCGAGCGGGGATGGGCGTCCGTGCGTGGTGACAGGTCTTAATTACCAAGTCACTTTCCCACTTCAAGCAGTGCTGTCATTTGAAAAGATGAAAAGAACCTTTCACTGGACCAGGCTGCGTCACGGCAGGTTGCCTCCGCCCTCGGCTGAAAGTCAAACAGTGACAAAGGCACAAAGCCTTCCCGAGGCAGCTGTAATCGATATTCTGCTCTAATATGTGACACCGGATAGGAAAACATTTTGGGTGTCATCGTAGAGTTAATACACATACCTTTGTTAGATGCTGGCTTCAATAATATTAGTTATACTGTCCTATAATTACGTTATATAACTAGAATGTCACTCAGTAGAGCACAGACCTCTGCCAAAGCCAAACTCTTTACAAATGTGGAAAAAAAACATGTCCAGCAATTTTCTGGTTCATTCATGGTTCAAGTTAATTATGGTACATTCAGCTTTATTTCATTCAGGTGTTTTTTTACTCGTACTCGTACAGAGGAGCCGACTCCCCGTCCTCTTTTTTTTTTAATCATAGTTAATGAATGCGAGTTTGTGTAAAACCAGGGGTCACTTATTTCAGTATTTGTATTGAAAAAAACCTGAGTGGGTCCATCACTATGTGGGATTTATTCTTGATTGAGAGGAGATCCAGCAACAAAGTACTTGCATGCGTCCAGACTTTTATACGCCTCCAAACTCTTCCGTGTAAATCTTGCCAACTTACTCACCAGATCCATGTGTAGATCCAGTAGTCCAAGACAAGCGGAAGCGGGTTAACGGTCCACTTTTTTATCGGTGAAAACATAGACTTCGGCATTAAATATGGGTCCTCTATGCCAAGTGTCTCTCATTTTTCCACGTACCTTTGTTTATTATCACCTTCTAAATGTTTAACGGTATAAGACATATTTTTGTTTCGTCTCAACGGATTTAACTTGCAACAATGCTTTGTTTGACCGGCAATATGGCGAGTCTCGTGATTTTATGACGTAGGTGCACGAGCTCTACAGAAAGGATTTGAACCTTTTGGTTCTCAGAACTGTGAGGCAGACGTTCTAACCAGTTGCCCATTGTTCCACCGTCTTTTTTCATATTTTACCACTTTTTATTTGTTTATTTCTGTATTTTACTCCAGCTATTTTCAGCACTCATTTTATAATAGTTCATCAGATTATTTATTTGTTAATTCATGCCATAATTTTTATTCATCCTATTTAATTGTCTATTTCAACTGAATTTCACATTTTATTTTGCTTTTTTTTGTATTTGTATTCAGATTTGTGTGTTATAAAACTTTAAAAGCAAGATGACAGGAAGGGAAAGGAGGTTAACTGGAGGGCTTCCGATTATCGATTTTTAATACACCTTCCGACTTTGTTGACTGGATCTTGATGGAAGATTTTTCACTTTCCCGTTTTGTGCCCCCGGCAGACACGGAAGGCTGTGAGCACGCGTGGCGGAAGTTCCACGGCCACTGCTACCGCTACTTCAGCCGCCGGCACACGTGGGAGGACGCCGAGAAAGACTGCAGGGAGCAGAGCGGCCACCTGGCCAGCATCCACAGCGTGGCCGAGCAGAACTTCATCGGAGGTGAGCGAGAAAGTCGAAATGAGGTAGATAAGTTTGGCGAAAGCTGCTTTGCATTCCCGGGTAGTTGGGCCGCTTTCAAATGCCGTTGCCCTCTAAATGTCACTGATTGGAATCATCAGGAGGAGATGAGTGAGTGGAATCTAATGCGGCCAGTTGGCGCCGCTCTCTTTTACTCAGAGGTCCTGTCAAATTGGCTTATCGGAGCCAAAACAAAGGAATCGACATTCGTCTGCCTCTTCCACAGAACGCAGCGAAACCAGGAAGTTGCCAGAATTGTGCACTTTACTCAACTTAGCGGCATTCTGGGATCAGGTATTTAGATGACGTCAACGGGGGGAAAAAATACTACTACAATTTGCTTTTAACACAACACGGCAGGAGAAGCGTGCCAGCAGTGACACTTTGCATTTCTGTTGTTGTATCATGGAACCACTGTTCCACTGTTACCTCGTTGTCAAGGGAAAAATGTCAACCGATTAATAGACAAAAAAAAAAGGAGCAACTGGAGAACGAGGCATACAATTTGATAAAACCTTGCATCCAGGGAGACCATTCATATGGAACCTGATGTAAGAACTGTGTGCCTATTTCTTCATAGATAAGGTCATGTACAGGCAGTTATCATCTGCCTTATGCAACTCGCTCCCCCTAAACCCTGACATCTTGCTTTTTCTAACAATGAACTGATAATACAAAGAAAGAGGAACAAGGTCTACTTTCTTATCCTCACATTAAAACCAAAAGATTACATGAGGTTATAATTAAAATAGCATATATTTTATATAATCCTAGCCACAATGGTAGATCTGGCATTTTCACATCTTTTTACTCAGAATTGAGTCAGGGAGAACTTTGCTTTAACTTTAACATGTCATAGTCAGCATCTGGTCTGACATCCATCCATTTTTTTTGCCGTTTATCCTCACAAGGGTCGCGCGGAGTGCCGGAGCCTATCCTAGCTGTCAACGGGCAGGAGGCGGGGCACACCCTGAACTGGTTGCCAGCCAATCGCAGGGCACATGGAGACAAACTGTCGCACTCACAATCACACCTAGGGGCAATTTAGAGTGTCCAATTAATGTTGGCACGGGGAGAACATGGAAGCTCCACACAGGCAGGTCCAGGATTGAACCCAGCACCTCAGAATTGTGAGGCCAACGCTTTACCAGATGATCCACCGTGCCGCCCTGGTGTGACATGTTAAACATTTTTCTGAGAGCAACAACTGCTTTCAACACAACATGGAGGCAGGTCTGCACTTGTGTCATTCTTATGGAACAGCCGCAATACTCATCTGTCCGTTTTCTTCCATTTCGCCGACGTCAGGTTCTAATCAGGGACAGACTTCCCTCTCCCCAGCCACTTCGTCCAGCTCTTACATCGACATGGGACGTGCATGGAACACCTCACCAGGGAGGCGTCCTGAATAAATGCTTGTGCTATCTCAAAGGGCTCCGGAAGAAACTCACTTCAACCGCTTGTATCTGTAATCTTGTTCTTTCAATCACCAGAGCGGCCTCAATTCTCATTCACTGTAATTCCCATAAAGTACCACAATAGTTACAAATTTGGAATATTTCTCAAATCCACCATCTTGAATTCCCATGAAAATACACCAGAAGCATTGAAAATGTTCTACCCCTTCGTAACCTTAACAACGCCCAACATCTGCTCCTAATTTATCTTGGCGAAAAATGTCTAAAGTCTGTTGTCCTCCTGGCGCGCTTTTTCGAGGCTCCGAGCTTTATTATTTCCCGGAAAAACACTTCGAAGAGTGTGTTCACGGCCGCTTTGGCGCTGATGTAAGCGTCTGTGACACAGCGTTTAATCTGCTGTCATGTTCCGTGTCAGTGTGATTTGTCTGGAAACAGGTGAGCTGATTTCCTTTGTGCAAAGCAAATCGATAGCGTGTGTCCGCAGTGGCTACGATGCAAGCGCAACCGGCACATTTTCGCACTCTATTTTAAGACGGGGAAAAAGCTTGATGTATGCATGCCCAAGATCCTCGGCTCTTTCTTCCACGCACGTACGACAACAAAATAAAAAGCATTTAACCGCCTCCGGACTCTCCATCTCCACCCCTGCAATAAGGAGGTCAGTGTCATTAGGAAGATTAATGGGCCCGCTGATGATGCTAATCAGATGCAGCGTGATGTGGAGACGGCACACAATGGGATTAAGCCCCCTCCTGCGCAAAACGTCACAGCTGACATTTTTGCTTTCACGTATAAACAAAAAAAAAGTCATCACACTAAGGAGTGAGAGAGAACTCAAGGTTCGCAAAGTGAATGTGGCCCGCTACGTCTATTTATGTGGCCCGTCGGTTGAAAGCGCAATTTTGCTGTTAAAACTGCTAGCAAGTTTTGAATGTAGCCTCACTTCACTAATCACATCCTCGGCCTCGAGTCTTTCAACAAAGCTGTGCCGTTCACTAACTTGCACATTCACATTCGTAATGGAAAACATCAATTATAGTGAGATGTGATCAATGTGTGATAATTATTCACAAAACAAAATGCTGTCCAGCATCAATAAAGTAGCAGCGCTAACAATGCTAAGCTAGCGTTAGTACTGTAAACAAGGTGTCGGTTGTCACCATAGCTATGTTGGTATCATGGCTTTTAACCCTTGTAATAGTGCAATTATGACTAAATGTTATCAGTTCAAAGTTTTATTTTGGGGAATCAACATCCATCCATCTATTTTCTTTGCCGCTTATCTTCATGAGGGTCGTGGGGAGTGGTTGAGCCTACCCCAGCTGTCAATGTGAAGGAGGCGGGGTACACACTGAACTGGTCTTCAGCCAATCAAAGGGCACACGGATCCAAAGCTGCACTCACAATCACACCTAGGGGCAATTTACAATGTCTAATTAATGTTACATGTTTTTGGGATGTGGGAGGAAACCGGAGTACCCCGAGGAAACCCACACAGGCACAAGGAGAACATGCAAACGCCACACAGGCAGATCCGGGATTGAACCCGGGACCTCAGAACTGTGAGGCCAACGCTTCACCCGGTGGCACGTGGAATCAATAATTAATTAAAAAATGTCTAAAATGTTATCAAAATACAGACACTTGTTGAGCAGAAATGTTGCTTCACTGTGCTTCTGTTTGCTTGTCCCATCCCCAGTTGTAGGCAAAGGAGAAATAAGTCTTTTCTTTACTTTCCCGAGGTAAATATTTCGCCATAGTTTCAACTTTTGACATCTAAGGTTACATGTCAGTGTGAGGCCGCGGGATTGCAGCCACTGCCGGTGTGCCCGCGAGCGCGCGCAAATAATTCGTAACTCGTGAACGGTGTGTTCTTGTCTTTTCTTCAGCGGCGCTGGATTCTTAAAACGATTTTCCCCCTTTGAAATTTGAGCGATTACAATGACGGCCCTAGCTTAAATGTCACCATGTGTGAGACCCCCCACCCCCAAAGAACCCATAAACCATAACACGTTACCTGCTGAAATCAGACAAATCTTTTCACTATTTTTCCCTTCTGATTTCACATTATCCGTTATGGTAAATATTGATAATTATTGAATGCAAAGGCCACCATGTAAAGATATATGTTATATATGTTATAGTTATAATGTCTAAGGGCAAACATAACTCTTTTTTTTTTGACACACCTGCGTTAGATTGTTAAAAGGAGAATATTCTGTGTGTACATTAAAATGACCACTTTGTTCTGCAGTGCACTAAAGTACATGCAAAGGTTTGTGTTTATCCTTGTAAAAAATATGGCACATAATCCTTTAATCCATTTTTAAAAAGCCACAAACATCGTGCAGCTAAAGCGTGTGACCAAAAAAAGAAAATAAGTCAATATTAACTTGAGCTGAGTTCAAGTGGATTTAAGCTGCAAAAAGTATCTAGTAAGAAATCTTTATTTTAACTACACCTTTCACAGATAAAGGCCACAAAGTGCTTAAGGGATAGTGGATGAAAAGTCTCTTCAATAAAATAAACAGGACACAGAATGAAAAGGCTTGATAGAATTCCTCATCTGTTAAAAACATGGAATTGAATTATTTTAGGGTGTCATAATTTGATCCAATATCACCAACTCCCAGTAGATCTTGAATCTGGAGTGCCTTGGATTGACTGGATTTAAGGTACACTATCCAATTATAATTTCTCTAACTGTGAGTATTATAATTTCTCTAACTCTGAGTAAGCTGCACGGTGTCCTAGTGACTAGAATGTTTGCCTCACAGCTGTTAGCTTCATGGTTCGAACCCCGGGTCTGACCTTCCTCTCTGGAGTTTGTATGTAGTCCCCATTTTTTGTGCTCTTCCTCACACGTTCCAAAAACATGTTATGTTCATTGAAGACTCTAAATCAAAGGCGTCAAACACAATTTTCTCGCGGGCCACGTTGTCGTTCCAGTTTCCCTGGGAGGGCCATTAACACTGTGGAACAAAAATATGTAATCATCTCATCATATTTACATCATCAATTTATGAACTAGTTTTGGAATGAGAAATCAAGGGTAATGTGTTTTTTCAATGATTCACGTTTGGTAACACAAAAATGCTTGCAATATCTATATATGACAATTTGAAATTTTGGTACAGATTTTTTTAGAAGAGTCATGGAAATTGACACTCTAGTTTTGGCTTTGTGGGGCACATAAAATCATGTGGCGGGCCAGATGTGGCCCCCAGCCTTGAGGTTGACAACTCTGCTCTAAATTGTCCATCGGTCTGAGTGTGGACACTTGTCTATATGAGCCCTGTGATTGGCTGGCAACCAGTCCAGGTTATTCCAAAGTAAGTTGGGATAGGTTCCACCTTGACCTAATGAGGATAAGCACAACAGAAATGGATGTATGAGTAAGACTGATGGTCCATATTTATGCTTTTCCTGCTCAGGTATCAGTCACGACAACACCTGGATCGGCTTAAATGATCGCACGGTGGAGGATGACTTTCAGTGGACCGACAAGATGGACCTGGTGAGCACTTTTTCTTTGTTATTCACATCATCAACCACTTCAAGAACGCCGACATCACCCAAAAAAGTATAGAACAAAAAGTGTATGCTCTATTCTGAAATCACGATGATATTGGCGCAATTTACCCGCTAATGTATTGAGCCTGCAGAGTTGAACAAAGAGCTGCTTTTCTTTTTTATGAATGACAACATTGTGGATACACAGGATGATTGTAGCTTCTCACAGTATCTAATTTAAGACCATTTAATTTTTCATTGTTTTAGATGGAGGGGACATATTTTAGGCGACACAGTGGATCAGCTGGTAAAGCGTTGGCCTCACAGTTCTGAGGACCCGGGTTCGATCCCGGCCCCGCCTGCGTGGAGTTTGCGTGTTCTCCCCGTGCCTGCTTGGGTTTTCCTCCGGGCACTCCGGTTTCCTCCCACATCCCAAAAACATGCAACATTAATTGGACACTCTAAATTGCCCGTAGGTGTGATTGTGAGTGTGGCTGTTTGTCTTGATGTGCCCTGCGATTGGCTGGCAACCAGTTCAGGGTGGACTCCGCCTCCTCCATAATGACAGCTCAGATAGGCTCCAGCACTCCCGCGACCCTTGTGAGGATAAGCGCCAAAGAAAATGGATGAATGGGACATATTTTGCCAAACCATCTTTTTTTCTAGGACTGTATTTGAGATTAAATATTGCCTCAATGGTGCCTAAGTAAACGTGAAATATGAATTAAAATTGCTTCACATTCTCTGAACGGAAGTATTTTTGGTTATTTGAATTTTTCGCGCTTATCAAGGTCACTCGCGTAGCTCTCCGCCTTCCCTGTCCACACCCGAGCCACCGATGTGAACATAGGAAACACTTGCGCTCTAACAAGTTTGTCTTCTACGCAAAAGCAAGCAATCCGAGGAAAGGGGAGGGTGTTAGCCAAATATGGACAAAGCGGATACGAAACTGGGTCAAACAGGAGTAGCTGTGAGAGGGATCTTTTCTGGACAATCGTATGATAAAGCCGAAGTGTTTTTTTTTTTAAATAAGTGCCACTTTTATACTAAGTTCATGTTAGAGAGGGACTCACTGGAACTCTAAATACCCAAAGTACGGGGACCTTTAATTGTGTCATGGAAGAACATGATTTGCAGTAAATAAATACAAATGTTCAGACCAATTAAGTTAAATGAGATCATTTCCCCACAGCAGACCGAATGCAGACTAATGTGCCACAGCGCAATATTTGGGAACTACGGGATCCGTCGCATGGCAAATTATCTGTGAAATGAAGTGACTTCTTTTTGATTAGTCTCACGTCTGTTGACACTTGTGTGCAGCAATACGAGAACTGGCGCTCCAACCAGCCAGACAACTTCTTCGCAGGCGGTGAGGACTGCGTGGTGATGATCGCCCACGAGAACGCCAAATGGAACGACGTGCCGTGCAACTACAACCTGCCCTACGTCTGCAAGAAGGGAACAGGTGAGAAGAGGAACAGGAAGTGGTAGTGTATTACAGGAAGTCTCTGCCCAACAGGCTTCGATTCGAGTCGACTGTATCCATTTTTTCATCTTAAATCTTAGTGTTCCTAAGGAAACCTACAAAGAGCCATTTAGGTGTGAACGTGAGCATAAATATTTGTCTATACAGTATGTGCCCTGTGATTGGCTGGCTCCCCTTCCAGGGTGTACCTCATTTCTTTTCTATAGTCGGTTAGGCTAGGCTAGGCTAGGCTCCAGGTCCAGCACGAGCTTAATGAGGGTAAGCAGTGTAGAAAATGGAGAGACGGATGCAGGATATGTCACCTTTAAAAGTCACAGCTCATTTGCAATTTACCTCACTCATCTGCAAGTACTGTAGTGTGTAAAAGTGACACGATATGAACAAAAAGGAGAGATATTTCCCTTCTAGGAAAGCTGTTGCATCTCGTCGTCAGTCCCCAACGTCCTGCTCACCCCCGACCTTAATCAGTCTCTTACAATCACCGCGACCTTTTCATCTTCCCTCAAAGCTTCTCTTTGCTCGCACTAAGCTGCCGCAACGTGTTGAATTAACAAGGGCGCTCGCCTGCTCCACACTGAGCATCCTCCGTCTGCCTTTTTAAGCACTCGAAGGACACATTCTTCATTCGTCACTTGGAAACAGGAGAAAGGCCTGTCCATTTGCTTTTGTTTTTTTTAAAGAAAGAGGAGAGGTCCGTAGAGGTTCATAATCAAGAAATACCATTGCTGACAGTTATGTGAAACTGGTAATAAGAATAACCTTGGGTAGAGAGCCACGTGAATTTATCAGTATTAAAGAGAGAGATGTAGTTTGAATGTATCTACCTGCAGCTGGTAAATTTCCATTTTCATATAGTCTGAAAAATTAGACTCCTCCTTTTCATTGTGTAATGCATATTCAGATCTTTCTCTGAGTCACTCACTGGCTGAAGGATTACACCTTCAAGGTCAAGTGTCATGCTAATAGACATTATAAAATAGATATTGTAATGAAAAATAGATATAAGTTTATTCACTTCAATGTCCGTACGAAAAAATAAATATGAGTGGAGAGCGCGTCATCCAGGCGCAAAGTTCGACATCCAAGTGGTCACCATATTGGCTGCATCTCCTGCCCGTGATGTCACCCCTGACATGCGCCATTGAAAACACGCTGTCCCACATACTATGGGATACGGAAGGTCTTTTCAAAGAAGAGAACATCTCACAATCAAGTGAAGTGACCGGGGCAATATTACCCTATCGTTTGGAGCCATATTTAGATGATATGCGGATCACTTCTAACTAACAACAGACTCCCAGACAGTATGTATGAGGCAGCCCAGCCGAAGCCGTGCTCGGCGCTGACAGGTACATCTACACACTTAGCCCCCCTGACTTACCTGCGCAGATCTTTTGTTACATTCTGAGAGGATTACGTCCCCCACACCCGCCCACCCCCGAAACTATTAATTTTTTCAGTAGCGGTATACACACCAACCTGTCATTTGGAACCCACGAAGCTCTCGCCCTTTGCACCTGTGCAATCGATTTTTCACAACGAACCGGGTCTTTTTGCAAAGTATGAAGAATGAATCCATCCTTCCGAGTGTTCAAACAATATCCAGCAATACAACGAGCCGGCGAACGAAGAGCTACCTTCCAGCAGGTAAAACTAGTAGAAACATACGAGACCGCTTGAGTGGGCATCTGCTACTAATGTCACTTCCTGCTTCTTCTCGAAAACAAATCCCTCGAGAGGATTTTCATGGTGGGAGTGACAAAAAGCCATGGACGTCAAAATCATGTTGCATGATGAAAAAAAAAGGATGGGTCCATTCCGCCTGCCTTTTTTTCATTAATAAAAATCATGCATTTCATGACAGTCGCACTTTAAAAACTGAAGGGATTTTGATGTCTACGATGGTGTGGCAACCAGTCCAGGTTGTCAGACAGCACAGGCTCCAGTTATTCACGAATCTAATCAGTACGAGCCGTATGAGAATTGGCTGGATGGAAGCGTATTTAGTTGAATGTATAGAAGCTTTTGTAGACAAACCTACGCAATCAATTTCAACCCTACGGCTAACCAAAACAGCAACACCTGGCAAAGGATGTGAACACTGTCAAATGATTTGACTTTTTGGTCGTAACTGAGTTTTTTTCCTCCGTATTCTTCTAAGTTAGGGATGTTGTTGTAAGTTTGGGGATGGTGCCTTTCGGGACAATTAGCCTTCTAGTGGACTCCAACATGTCCAAGCTCCACTACAGTAACTGCAGAACTATTGCAAGAGCTGGAAAGAAAGACCCAAAACAAGAACAGCTTTAACCTATTTACATTATAAATCATGTCATGGATTTCCAACTGATATTGTCTGGGCTACCTTCAAGTACAAGCACAACATGACAGCTGCATCAACTTGTCACAAGGAAAAGATAAGACAAAAAATCTATTTCATGAAAAATGTAACTACCTCTTCCGAGCCAAAGTTGTTCCTTAGCAACAAGATGCAGATAGGGCCAATGACAATCTCATTCCGCCGTTTTCTTCATGTACGCAGGGGAGACGTATTATTTCAGTGAACGCCAACAATTTCACTGCCGTTGTCAGCGCGTTGACATTATCACGGTCAGGGTCGCAAAAGAATGTGAGGACCATTCACATTCTGTGTAAAAGTAGCATCAAGAGGAACAATAACCCTTAAGGAAATTGTCAAGTTACCCAAAAGTGCCTCACATGTGTGAGTAAATGTTCCTTCTTGTTTAGCGTGTATTCCACTTCAGTGCAGTTTAAAGAAGTGCGCCTGTTTTGAGAATGTCTGGAACACTTACCAAGATCAAGTCTAGCTCGCTGACCATTTAAGAAAATAAAGTGTGATGATCCTTCTCTAAGAAATCAGGTTACACTCAAATGGTATTCCCCTTTGGGCCATATTCTCTACCACACAAATACTGTGATAAGTCATTTTTACGACAATTTCCCTTATCCTCACCTCAATACGTCTCTTTTTCCCTGTGCTTTTAGAAATCTCTCAGTAGTGCACCAAGGTGTGGTTTATGGAAAACCGGACCTTCAGTGGTTTATTTGTCTCTCGAGTGGGCGAGCCAGCTTGCCCTTTCTCTCGTGTTCAAAGTGTAAATGTTGAGCTACACATTTAATCAAAGTTATTGTTTTCCCCTTGTGGTGACTCTTAAGGAGGTTTTAACACAAGGACAATTGAAGACTTCGTCATAAATTAGGCAGCCACTGATGCAATGACATTACCGAAAACGAGTAGTGAGATGATTAAAAATAACTCTATAATGATTGGTGGTCTACGCTGTGCAGAATTTGTGCTGTTGCTGACCATTCTTCTTCAACTCTTGTCCTATGTGAGGTTTCAGTGAGTGATGGTTTGGATGGATGTCTACGGCAGGTCTGAGCAGAAAGTGAAGAACACGAGGAGAGCTGTCTAAATCCAGTCAAGGATGGGGAGTCGTAGGTCGTGTTAGAGTATTTTAATGTACAGTGAAGAAAATAAGTATTTGAACGCCCTGCTATATTGCCAGTTGTCCTACTTAGAAATTATGGAGGGGTCTGAAACTTTCAACATAGCATGTCCACTTTGAGAGAGATGATGTAAAAAGAAAAATCCAGAAATCACAAGGTATGATTTTTTTTAATGATTTATTTGTGTGATACAGCTCCAAAAAGTATTTGAACACCTGCGAAAACCAATAATAATATTTTGTATAGTGCCCTATGTTTGCAATTACAGAGGTCAAATATTTCCTGTAGTTGTTCACCAGGTTTGCACACACTGCACATTTTGGGCCACTCCTTCACACAGATCTTCTCTAGATCATGTCATGTCCCATCAGAACGAGAGTAGGACCCAAATGCAGGACTCAGACGATGCAAGGTAGTTCAGGGAGAAACGTTTATTCTATGCCGAGGTCGGGGATCGAGCAGGCAGTCAGGTGCAGCAGCGGTAGTTGGGACCTCAGGCGAAGAGAGCAGGTGAGCGGGCAGGCAGGAGTCGGTACACAGGAGAACGATCAAAGCGGGCAGAAGTATCAAAGGAGTCAGGCTTACAAGGTTGGTCGGAGAACAGGCGAAGGTCGGTACACACGGGTTGTCGATCAGGGATACGAGAGTGCTGGAACGGGACATGAAGCTCAACAAACTGGCGCCGGCCAGTCATCAGGGTCATATAAAAACATAGCATAATCTGGCTTCATGAGGCGCAGGTGTGCACCTCCCAATCAGAGCAACCGCGCGGACACCCGCACAGCCCGTGCTGGAGCGGCAGGATCATGACAGTACCCCCCCCCCCCCAAAGGCACGGCTCCCAGACGTGCCTAAACGAAAGAAACAGACAATAATTAACACAGGCAGGGGTGGGCGGAAGGGGGGTCCCAAACCCCCCCCCCCGAACCCCACTCTGGTGGCCATCCAGGCCACCAAACGCAAGGCGTCCGGGTGGACAGGTCAGGAGGACGACCCGGACGCCAAGCACCAGGGTCCCCACGGAGCGATTCGGGCGGACGACCTCTGTGAGGAACCAAACGACGAAGCAGGAACCAGGCCGAGGCAGGCAAGTGCTCCGGACGAGAACCTCCCACGCCGTGGTTGCGAGACGACCAGGGACTGGTCGCCACCGAGGCTTGGTCAGGAGGCAGCCGTGGATTGGTCACCAACGAGGCCAGGTCCAGAAGCAGCTGGGAACCATCAGGAGCGCATAGGATGATGGAGAGAAGGACCAGAGCCATGACCGCCACCATTACCATCACAGCCATCCCGAAGTCTCTCCAGCTCCAGGGTGTCTCATCAGAACTCCTTAGCTCTTGTCGCCGTCGAGACAAGGGCGTGGGACGGCCGCGGACCGGTCGCCGCTGGTACTCCTGGACAGGAACGTGAGAAGGCGGAGGCAGCATCACCAACTCCACCTCCTCCTGGACAGCAACGTGAGGCGGCTGGGGAACCGTTGCCACCTCCTGGACAGGAACGTGAGAAGGCGGAGGGAGCATCACCAACGCTACCTCCTGGACAGGAACGTGAGAAGGCGGAGGCAGCATCACCAACGCCACCTCCTCCTGGGCGGGAACGTGAGGCGGCTGGGGAACCGTCACCACCTCCTGGACAGGAACGTATGGGCGTGCCCGTCACCGACAGAGCAGGAACGGGGAGCGACCGCGGGCCGGTCGCCGAGGAAGCAGGAACGGGGAGCGACTGCGGCCCGGTCGCCGACGAAGCAGGAACGGGGAGCGACCGCGGCCCAGTCGCCGACGAAGCAGGAACTGGGAGCGACCGCGGCCCGGTCGCCACTGGTACTCCAGAGCACGGACGGGAAGCGGCTGAGGAAACCTTGCCACCTCCTGAACAGCAACGTGAGGCGGCATCGGGTCAGTCCCCACTGCCACGTGAGCTTGCGGTGCATTCGTTGAGACAGCAATCCGTTTCCAGGGCAACGTGAACGAGAGTCGGCAGAGAGTCAGTCGAAACTGACACGTGGGCGTGTCTCGGGAGCGGGTCAGTTCCAACTGCCGCGTGAACTCTGCTCGGAACAGCCAAAACCTCGAACTGGGAATGGCGAGGAGGCGGGTCTGTTTCCACAGCTATGTGCGCTTGGCGAGGTGGCGAGTCCGTTCCCACTGCGACGTGCAATTGGCAAGGTGGCGAGTCCGTTCCCACTGCGACGTGTAATTGGCAAGGTGGCGAGTCTGTTCCCACTGCGATGTGCAATTGGCAAGGTGGCGAGTCTGTTCCCACTGCGATGTGCACTTGGCAAGGTGGCGAGTCCGTTCTCACTGCAGCGTACACTTGGCGAGGGGGCGGGTCGGTTTCCACGGCAACGTGAACGAGAATAGGCAGAGAGTCAGTCAAAACTGACACGTGGGCATGTCTCGGGAGTGGGTCAGTTCCAACTGCCACGTAAACCTGCATTAGCAGCGAGTCCGTTGCAGTTGTGACATCAGCGTAGCTCGGCTGGTTCGCCAATCCTTGCCGGACCTGGGCTGTGAGAGCCGCCAATTCGGCGCTCTGCCGTTCTATCTGCGCACGCATTTCGCGGCAGAACGTGATTTGGCGGCTCCTCCTCCCTCTGGGCTGGAAGCTGCGGGTCTGCCGGTTTCGCCGTTGCCGGCGAGGAGTGGGAGGACGATGTCTTAGTTGCCACGCAGCGGGAGGCACCGGGGAGCGCCCGGCCGGGGCGTCTCCTCTGGCCGCCATGCGGAGGTCCCGGGTAGATGGCCAAGCGGGTTCCCTCAAACGGATTGGTGTATTTGTATCACCGGTGCTGGGAACGCGGGGAGGTGGAGCAAAGTGACTGGGATGAAAAGCCGGGCAAAGAGATTCAAAATCAAAGTCATTGGAGTCGTACTCAAGCAGCCGGTCATACAAATCACGGTCCTCCTCATATTCCGAAAAGTCAGAGTCCAGAAGAATTTGAGGAGCCGGACGGGTCGTGTTCGGGACGTATTCATACCTCGCTGGCGGAGCGTAAGACACGGAAGTGGGGGACATCAAGGAGCCTACCCGGATTGGACAGGCTTGGTCCTCCGGCAGACGGTCTACCTTGCGTCGGTCCCGGCGACGCCGGGTCTTTCCTGCTGGGTCCTATTGTGGCCAGTTCGTTCTGTCACGTCCCATCGGAACGAGAGTAGGACCCAAATGCAGGACTCGGACGATGCAAGGTAGTTCAGGGAGAAATGTTTATTATATGCCGAGGTCGGGGATCGAGCAGGCAGTCAGGTGCAGCAGCGGTAGTTGGGACGTCGGGCGAAGAGAGCAGGTGAGCGGGCAGGCTGGAGTCGGTACACAGGAGAACGATCAAAGCGGGCACAAGTATCAAAGGAGTCAGGCTTACAAGGTTGGTCAGAGAACAGGCGAAAGTCGGTACACACGGGTTGTCCATCAGGGATACCGGAGCGCTCGAACGGGACATGAAGCTCAACGAACTGGCGCCGCCCAGTCGTCATCGGGGTCATATAAATACATAGCATAATCAGGCTGCATGAGGCGCAGGTGTGCACCTCCCAATCAGAGCAACCGCGGACACCTGCACAGCCCGGGCAGGAGCAGCAGGACCATGACAGATCAGACAGGTTTCTGGGCGGACTTTCAGCTCTCTCCAAATATTTTCTCTTGGGTTTAGGTCTGGAGACAGGCTAGGCCACGCCAGAACCTTGATATGCTTCTTATGAAGCCACTCCTTGGTTTTCCTGGCTGTGTGCTTCGGCTCATTGTCATGTTGAAAGACCCAGCCGCGACCCATCTTCAATGCTATGACTGAGGGAAAGAGGTTGTTCCCCAAAATCTCACAATAATTGGCCGCGGTCATCCTCTCCTAAATACAGTGCAGTCGTCCTGTGCAATGTGCAGAAAGACACCCCCTAAGCATGATGCTACCACCCCCATGCTTCACAGTAGGGATGGTGTTCTTGGGATGGAACTCATCATTTGTCTTCCTCCAAACACGGTTAGTGGAATTCTGACCAAAAAAGTCTCATTTTGGTCTCATCTGACCACAAAACTTTCTCCCATGACTCCTCTGTATCATCCAAATGGTCATTGGCAAACTTAAGACGGGCCTCGACATGTGCTGGTTTAAGCAGGGGAACCTTCCATGCCATGCACGACCTCACACTGGTGCATCTGATTCGTATTAGTACATGGAGTGGAGAAGGACTAACGGGTCTTTGAGGGTCTAGAATTCTAGCTGATAGGCAGGTGTTCAAATACTTATTTGCAGCTGTATCACACAAATAAATCATAAAAAAAATCATACATTGTGATTTCTGGATTTTTCTTTTTAGATTATGTCTCTCACAGTGGACATGCGCCTACGATGAACATTTCAGACCCCTCCATGATTTCTAAGTGGGAGAACTTGCAATATAGCAGGGTGTTCAAATACTTATTTTCTTTACTGTACATCAAAATCATTGATTTTTGATGGACTTCTCAGTATGGGGAGTGATGGGGCTGAGGCTGAGTAGAATGCTTGGATGAACTTCTCGATTCAGGTCAATCCTCATGATCATTGGTGCATTGGAACCCTTTTGACATACTCCGAGATCCAAGAAAAAGTTAAAGTAAAAATGGGTAGGATATGGAGTAACAAAAACAACCCCGCCCCTGAAAGATTTCTAACCAGAGGGTGTGGCTCTGACTGTTGTTTTTATTCATCCAGTGTTATGCGGAGCCCCTCCTCAGGTGGATAACGCCTTCGTGGTTGGCCGGAAGCGCTCTCACTACGACATTCACTCCACCGTGCGCTACCAGTGTGCCGACGGCTTCCGGCAGCGTCACGTGCCGACAGTCAAGTGTCGCGCCAATGGAAAGTGGGACGAGCCAAAAATCATCTGCACAAAATGTGAGTTTTTGCTGACGCTTTACTTCATCAAGCTGAGGTTCAGCTTTAGGTGTCATATCAGAATAAATAACTCCTTGGGATTTTTTGGGGGAGGGCGAGAGACTGTTGCGATAGCTGTCAATTCAGCCAATTTTGTGTTTTGTTTTCTAAATTTCCAGGGGTCACTACAGAGTGGAGTTCTTTAAAAATGCAGTTTTGCATAACAACGTACCCACATAAAAGTCTCAAGGACCCATCCCGTTAAACAGATAGGAAGTCTGCCAATAGGCTGTGAAGTGATTAATTAAGGTTCATTTTGGGGTCTTTTACAGGCTTCAAAGACTGATTTTCTCTGAATGCTACCAAATTTGAACTCTGAATACCAGACAGACAGACTGCGCTATATTGCAGACGATTTCATTGTCTGTGAACAGAGCAAGCATGTCATGAAACGTGAACATCTTAACTCGGTTTCATAAGGTCAGAGCACGTCTAAGTGTCGTTGTTGCTTTATGCCAGGGAAACAAAAAAACAAAGTGATGACTTTAATTAGTTGTTCCCACCAGTCCATAAAAAACAGCCGTCGAAATGTTCATTTCTGTGATATTTATTTCATCCTCCGTATTTCTTTTCACATAAAGAGCGTTTGTCCCAAATACATTTTTAAATGACACGATGACGGTCTTCAGTTCATAACTTTTCAGCATAGTAATGATTGCTCTTCAGAGGAGAGATAAAGGCTCAAGACACGCATAACCAATCCAGCCGAATGTCATTTCACTGATGAAAAAACACGGAATAATGGCACCTCTGTCTAAAAGTGAATACGATGCCTTTTCCTGTGGCACTTTATCGTCTTCTTCTTTTTCTTTTTTTTTTTTTTTTTATTCTATGGCCCAGAGTTCTAATGTGCTTATCGTTGATTACAGACAGCATTTCTTTGTTGGCAACATCCAGGAAGGGACGGTGAGGACTTTTGGCAGTACAGCCTGGGAACAAGCTTATGTGTGGGTAGCTGTTGACTGGCGCCGCTAATGAAATGTTCCCTCAGTGTGGTGGGAAATAGCGTGCTCCTTTTGACCTTCAAACAACACAGCTTTTTTTAAAAACCTGTTGCCCCCACAGATGTTTATTAAAGCCTGGTTGGTGTTAGCTGAAGGATGATTAGGCGGCAGTACACTCAACAACAGAGGTTTTCCTCACATTTTGATCGCACTGCGCTGACCTTTGAAGTTTTATTTATTGCCTGACCATGCTCATAAATCAAAACAAATGTCAAATAAATTTTTCCCATTGAAATGAGTGGAAATGTAAAAAAAAAAAAAAAAGCGTTCCATCCATGGCATTTTGTATTGCTAGCAGGCCTTCGTAAGAGAAGATTTGCGTGCTTTGATTAAATCCATACCATGTAATTAACTTTAACAGATTAATGGATGTTTAATTTTGATGTAAACTTCAGCAGGAAGTGGAAATCACCAGCTTGAAGCAATCATCTTTTGGAATAATTGACTTTCTGCTGTACTACAGCTTATGAAGTTCGCTGCCACCATAGCTAGCGCTCTTAGCTAGCAATCTTAATCCAATTTTTTGTTCTCAATTTAAGACGAAAAAGTTGGCGGAGTGATGGTTCATATCTCGAAAGACTCGTAAGCCGGGTCGCTCGCTAGCACTGTATTTAGCTAGCTAACACACGCATTGCCAAGGGTTTTAAACTTTTCTTGAAGTTCAGTTCCTAAGACTCATTGCAAGCCAATTAAATACAGAACACGCGTAGCCTAGATCACTAACTTACACTAGCACAGATGTAAAGTCGTAATTACAATTAATATTTGTATGTTAAAAAATGTTTAGGCCATTAATATAAACCCATCAAATTTGGAAAATGTTATAAAAGTGAACAATTCCTTAATGCCTTGTTTTGTTTAGTCATGCTGCTTTTTTATTACATATATCTTGGGCTTGAGTGTTAGTGCGATAGTGTAATAAGTCTAATTAGTATAGTAGCTTCTGTCAGGAAGGGGATCTGGAGTAAAACTGTATCAGGCTAATGCTCTAAGTGACTCGCTGTGGCGACCCCTCACGGGTAAAAGAACAGAAATCATAAAGATGGTACACAGAGAGTTTTAACGCTAGGGCCGCCGGACTAACGCTGCCGCACTAACGCTGCCGTGCTAACGCTAGCGCCGCCGCGCTAACAGGGCCAATTAAAAAAAAAACATACTACTAAAAATCACTGAGACACGGCAGTAACATGCTAGCTGGCGCAGCACTAACAGGGGCGGACTGGTAAAAGTCACTTCCTCGGCAAATATATTTGGTCTCACTTACCATTTCTGCTCGAATGCCCCCTTGCAGCCGTTAGAAAAAATGCACAAGTTAGCCACATTACCGCATGAATCGCATAGTTGAAAGCGTGTGAAAAACGTCGCGGCTTATATGCCGGAAATGACTGTAATTGGAATTGCTGGATCAAGTGATTTGTAAAACGTGACCCTGGCCACTCTGTCTCTGCCCTCCCCCAGCCGCCCGACGGGCCCACCGGTACCGGCGCAACCACCACAACCACCACCACAAGGGCAGACGGGAGCGCAGGAAGCACAAGCGACACGGCCACCGAGACGGCGGGCACCACGGCGCCGACCAGGCCCTTAAGCCAGGCCCCTTCTGAACCAAAAGAGCAAAAAAAAAAAAAAAAAAAAAAAAACAACAACAACATTATCCCTTCTTCTTCTTTTCCACCTCCTGTCATTCCTTCATTCCTCTTTTCCCTTTTTATTTATGAACCCCCTGCACCCCCTTCCTACACTTTGGAGTCCCCCCTGTATCATAGGAAATTATGGGACAATAGCCAAGACGATAGCCGATCACTTTGTATCCCCCTTTTGTGTTCCTTTTTTCCCGGTTTTCTTGTCCTGTTCACACTCCGTGCTTGAGTACAATTTGTAAATAGCATCGTTTTGGGTTATTTTTTTATCATGACTTTCTCGTTTTATTTGGTTGGTGTTTTCTTGTGTGTCAGTATTCATTCCGTGTGTTTGGAGGTTTTATCGGAGCCGTGACGGAGGTGGGAAAAGTGCCGGATATTTTTTTGTTTTTTTTCTGACAAAGACTCACCATGACAAGCCAGGCTAAATTTAGCTCCTCTCTGAGATAGAAAGTGTGTCCCTCCATCAAGATATATCACCATAAGTACTTCATTGCTCCCTCACGTGTTTGCGTCCTATCCTATCCTAGCCCTATCCTCACAATTTGCTGTTTTTGTGCTCAGGCCAAAGCCCTGCATCGTATTCAAGTCTTGTATTACATCTTGTGGCATCATGTTCCAAGGAACTATGTTGAAGTGATTTGATGATCTTGATGTTTTACGTTATGGCCGTCTTGTGGCGCCTGTAGGCAATTATAAAGGGATGCAGGTTTTCGCAGCAGGGCCCAATCGTGAGCGCTGCACTAATTTTCCTGTGCGTAAGCGCCATCTTGTGGCATTTTAGGGCATTTCAGAAGGGACA
Organism: Syngnathoides biaculeatus; assembly: GCF_019802595.1. Lineage (NCBI taxonomy): Eukaryota > Metazoa > Chordata > Actinopteri > Syngnathiformes > Syngnathidae > Syngnathoides > Syngnathoides biaculeatus. The sequence goes on along the minus strand of NC_084646.1, from coordinate 12,853,246 downwards.
AAAATATTTTCAACAGAACAGCAAAAAAAGGAATAGAGGAAATTTTTAAATAGCAAACAGCAAAAATGCAAACCCTTTCACAGTTTCCGTAAAAGCCAGAATTTTCCCCACCTCTTATCCTTGTGTCAATTGTCACCGTTCCAGTGTGTATTTTATACACCAGACACTGGCTCTGACGTCATCTGTCTGCCTGTTTGCAGGATGCTGTGTCTCTGTGCAAAGCTTCTGCAATTTTGCAGAGTCTCTGAGTGAAAGAAGCAGACTGTGTGTGTGTGTGTGTGTGTGTGGTGTGTGTGTGTGTGTGTGGTGTGTGTGTGTGTGTGTGTGTGGTGTGTGTGTGTGTGTGCGCGCGCTTGTGCATAGATGTCAGAGATAAACGCTCACTCGTGTGGCTCTAAATGCGGGGATACAAGAATCATTTTGCTCCCTCTTTCCTGACAGTTTTCTGTATTTTTTTTTTCCTGCCTCTTCCTCTAAATCCAGCATTTAAGGCTTTAGCTTGCGGGATTAAGTCCACGTCACCGACTGCAGTATTTCTTATCGTCTTCTGATACTTTTACTTACCCAGCTTTCACTTAACTTTTAAGCTCTGGTGCTCGGTACTCTAGCAGCCTCTTACTTGGATCAGGGCCTGTTCCCACCAAGTGGTGTCATTTGGTTTTGGAGTTCAAATGTTGTGAGGGGTTGCCAAAAGGCTTGTTTGAGCCAGTTGGTTTCAATAACGTTTTGAAGGTTTCCACAAAAGTGGTCAAGTCTGGTTCTGGCTGCAATATGAAAAAAAAGGAAACGAACCACGAGCCATGTTTCCACCAATCAGTCCAATCTGGTTCACTTAGTAAACATTGAAAAGCTTTCCAAAAGCTCTCTTGCCACTAATTGGTACAGTTTGGTTCAAAATTTAGAAGTTGCCAATCGGACCAAAACACGTTTCCACCGAGTAATGCTGTTTGGATGTTATTTTAAATATAGTTAAAGGTCAAGTCTCATCCCTATAAACATTCTAAAATAGATAATGAAATGAAAAATACATATAACATTATTCACTTCAATGTCTACACGAAAAAAAAAAAATATGAGCGGAGAGTACATCATCCATGCGTAAAGTTGCGGAAGTGTCATTCGACATCCAAGTGGTCGCCACATTGGCTGCATTTACTGTCCATGACGTCACACCGGACATTCGCCATTGAAAACACGCTGTGGCCCCTACTGTAGGACACGCCCCTTCAGACATGGAAGCTCTTTTTGAAGAAGAGAACGTCTCACAATCGAGTCCAGTATCCGGGGCAATATTATCATATCGTTTTGAGCCATATTTAGATGATATGCGGAACACTTCTAACAACGGCCTCCCCGACAGTATGACACTATGCAGCGCACTCAGCCGCGAGCGATGACAACACCGCATGGCCATTTTTCACGACGAACCGGGTCTCTTGCAAATTTATGAAGGGTAAATCCATCCTCCCGAGTGCTCAAGCAATGTCCAGCAATGCAACGAGCTGGCTTTTTGGCGAACACGAACAACGAGCTGCCTTCCACTTGAGGGCGGTCCTGCCATGTATGTCACTTCCTGCTTCTCCTTGAAAACAAATCCCTCAAAAGGATTTTCATGGCGGGAGTGACAAAAAGCCATAGACGTCAGAATCATGTTGTGTGGTGAAAAAAACGGATGGGACCATGTCAGCTGCCATTTTTTCATAAATAACTTTATCAAAATCATGCATTTCATGACAGTGGCCCTTTAAGGGTGCCAAAAGCCACATTTCAACAATTAGCTCCAATGTTAAGACATTCGGAAGGTGTTGTGTGGCTTGTTTCCATCATCAAAAGTTACAAAGCCTACCAAAAGTTAAACCTTGCACCTGCTACTCAGAAACAAGTTTTCAATAAGATGTATTGTTTGGGTTCCTTGTCAGACATTGCGAGTGTACAAAGCACCAAAACTGACATTTCCGCCAAATAGCTGCTGCCTAAAAATCTGTACAATTTACTTGCAATGTTGCTAATGGTACCCAAAACCTTGTTTCCACAACCCAGGTCGATTTGGTTCCATGAAACATTCCAATTATTTATCGTTGTAGTCCATCACAATTCTCTGCCGATCAATCAAATGACCGGCAGTTTAGGCCCATCTCTTCTCACCTTGGTACTGACAATGCGTACTGCGAATACTAACTGCTCCTGCACACCTCCTATCATTTGAATCCATCTCTGCGTGTTTAATTAACAGGACAGATTATCTGCGGCACTTTGACGGACACGCGGCAGAAACCGTCCAGCGAGGTTCTGTCCGGCCGCTCGTTGTTCTCGGGCCTACGCGAGCGTGCCATTTTCTATCCAAGATTATCTCAGCGAGCAGAAAATACGCAAAAGGCAAGACTAATTCATGCAGGATGAAAAGATGATTACGAGGTAGAAACAAAATGCAAGATTGGATCACAATTGAGATGAAATCGCATTTGTTTTTACATCTTTTTTGTCGACACTCTCAGACAGGTTTTATTCTCATTCGGGACAAATTCAGACAGTGTATTCAGACAACGCTGCTCAAAAATAATTGTTTTTTTTTTCAATTCCAAGAAAAGAAGTCATAAAGTCACCATGTTGTGGGGAAAAACTCACTCGGAGAATAATATAATGTATATACAAGGATTTTTTTTTTTCCCCCAAAAAACAACTTCATTTTAAACTGTTGTATTGAACAAAGAGGGGGGAAAAACGCAATGAGAACTGGTTTTCAAAGTTACAAGGAAATAAAGTTTAAAAAAGAGGAAAGGTATGTGTTCATAAGCGTTTAATATTAAAAATGAAGAAACGAGTTGTAATTTTGTGAGTACATAGTCATGATAACACAAATCAATTTTTTAAAGCAAAGAATCAAAATCCTTTGAGAAAAGTGAGTTAAACATTGACATTGTGTAACTATGACTTCATTCTCAATTTTTTCTTTTTCTTTTTCCTCAGAGGAAATTACCACTATTCTTGTAATATTTTTTTTTTAATTCTGTCTTTATTTATATCTTTATATTTGTAAATATCACTTTTTCTAGCAATTTCAACTTCATTATCAGTATTATTCTCAAAATGTTACAATTTTTTTCTTGCAGAATTACTAGGTTTTTTTCATCAATTTATTTAATTAATATTAATAATTTTTTTAAATGTTTTTTATTTTCATCATAAAATAATTGATTTTGTTAAGGCATATGACTTAAGTATAAAAAAATGATCTGGGACAAAATTCTAACTTCATTCTCAAGTAATCATTTTTTAAATGTTTTTTTTTAATCAAAATAAATATTCTCTATATTATGAGACAATATACTTAAATAATTGTAGGGCTTCTCGTATAGTTGTATTTTTTTTTTGGCATCCTAAATTGTTTCCCCATTATCATATTATTTCAACATGATTTTCATTTTCATTTCATATTCGCACTTTATTCTTGTAAAATTCAGAGGTTATGGAATTTCTGAATTTGTTCATTGCAACTTTTTATCTCCCTAAGTGACAACTTTATTCTTGTAATTTTTCTGATTATTTTGTCTTTAGTCTTGTACTTAATTAATAATTAATAATCAAATGACATAATAATTAATTAATAATTAATCACCAAATCTATACTCCAAATAAAATCTGTTTTCATTGATGAACATGTTCTCACAATTCCAGGTTTTTTTTCAACTTCGTTCTCGGACTATATTAAATTGAAATAACTACAGTCTACCGGGCATGAATATCGACATTATTATATGCAGGTTCCAAAATCTTCTTCTTTGCCGTGTAAATACTTCTTTGAAACTGTCTGTGGATCATCATCATCATCATCATCATGCAGCCTTTCTTGAGCAACCAGAAACAATACAAGAGCAGAGCCCGTGTGTGTGCGTGCGTGTGTGTATGTATTTGTTCATATTTATTGACGTGTCCTTTTATGAATTCCAGTTCGAACATTGTATTCTATTCTTTACCAGCCAAACGATCATTAAAGCAAACCCTTATTTGGATCTGTTACTTGGCTCTGTCAGTGTTTATTTATTTATTCACCAAAAAAAAAAAAAAAAGTTTACAAAAATCTCAATACACTCAACTTTTAAAGCTTGAGGCCGCTTGAAGTAAGAGTGTTTGGAATCTTGAAAAGAAACGCAGAAAAATAAGTCTGTTTACAGTTAGTGTAGTGAATGATGCAATCCAAGCAGTATTTTGGAGGGGGAGCCTTAACAGTGGCTTTTAAGTGGCCTTTGGCTAATGTAAACATGTTACCTGATAAGAAAATGGTCTGGCTACAGGCAGTAAAATATGAGCAACACAATTCTTCAACAAAATGATTTTGGCAAGCAGACGCTCACGTAAATAAACGAAGGTGTAATGGCTAATTATTATAAATCTCCTGCACCTACGTCACCAAAGTCACGTGACTGGCCATATTGACATTCTAGCAAAGTATTCAGCAAAGTTCTGCTAAGTCGGTTGGAGACATCACGAAAATATGTGTTACAGAACGACACCCAGAATTTTGTCCGATACCGTTAAACATTTAGAAGGTGATAATGAAGAAAGTACGTGGAAAAATGAGAGACACTTGGCATAGAGGACCCGTATTTAATGCCAAAGTCGATGTTTTCGCCGATAAGAAAGTGGACTGTTAACCCGCTTCCGCTTGTCTTGGACAACTGGATCTACACATGGATCTGGTGAGTAAGTCGTCGAGATTTACACGGAAGAGTTTGAAAGCGAAGAAAAGTCTGGACACATACCAATACTTCGTTGTTGGATCTGTTCTCAATCAAGAATAAATCCCACACAGTGATGGAGCCATCGATATTTTTCAATACAAATACCAATATTTCAATAAAAGACCCCTGCTTTTACACAAACTCAGGGAAAAAAAAAAACCCCAACAAGTCACCTCATTCGTATACGAAGTACATTAAGGCCACACATTAAACTTCGGTAAACTTCTCCATGACATGTTTTTTTTAAATATGCATTTTTCTCAAATGAGTTTAATGCGCATTTAAAAAAAAAAGAAAATAAACGGCTGGGATAGGCTTCAGCCCCCATACACGGAAGTGTGTCGCGGCCACACGTTAACCTACGTAAACATCACTGTGACTGATGGTTTATTTTCTTTTTTTAAATACACAATGGACTCATTTGAGAACAATGCATATTAAAAAAAAAAAAAAAAAACATCTGTCGGGGAGAGGTTGACCAAAGTTTAACATGTGGCCCCAACACGCTTCCGTGTATGTTGGAAATGACCCCCAGTCTTTATTTTTTTTTTTTAACACATTGTTCTCAAATGAGCCAACTTGGCATTATAAAAACTTTCTGGGAATTTGAGATTGAGAAGACTAATTGCTACCTGAAATGAAGTGATCGCTACACAACTGTGTGTATTTGGTTGGGCACCATCCATTATGTGTAATTGCCAAAATCCATCAATCTTTCCTGGTCTTTTCAGCTGCTTTTCCATAGAATGATCTCTTTGAATATCTGTCTGGTCTGTTGTAAGAACCAACAGCACAACAAGTCTCAGGCATTGTGAATATTCTGTTCCGGTTCAATGTCCCCCACACTTTTGAGCAGCTCTTTTTGACCGGCAATATGGCGCTGTAAAATGGTGACGTCACGTGCACGAGCTCTATAGCATAGAAATGACCACAGAAACTTGCCAAAAATGTTTTGTTTTTTGTAATCATTCTGCCGTGTGTGTCATGTGTCTTCACTGGCTAATAGTTTCATTTTATTCACGTTTCAAGGAAACTGCGATTGACTGGCAACGAGTTCAGGGTGTATCCCGCCTTCTGCCCGTTGACAGCTGGGATAGGCTCCAGCACTCCCCGCGACCTTTGTGAGGACAAGGGGCGAAGAAAATGGATGGATGTACGTTTAAAAAAACCCGTTACAAGCAACAGTTCATGAACGGTAAATCATAAAATTCACTTGACAAAGAGATGCTAACGTGACTAGCATCTATCCGAAAGCATTTCACTAACGGCGATCAGGGAAATGAAAAGGGAATCTTGACAACGTTCAGTGGGAATGTCAGACAGGTGAGTTGGTTTACTTTATTTTGTCATCCGGCTGCTCAGTACAATATGAATAATCAATTCTCTAAAGACATTTTGCCACCCGGATGTTCACAGCATATGGGCGAAAACATAATTGCTGAGGACTTGCACATTAATAAAAAAAAATGGTGACAATAAACATTCTCAATTACACGTGTAAATGTTGTCTTCAAAGGATGAGTGGTTTTATTTGCTCACAGAGTGATTATTTTCTTGTTCCACTACTGTTAAGATTGTCTAAATGTTGCTTAAAACGTTTCGTTCATCCAGGCTTTTTGATGGCAACATTTTACCATTTTTTCCTATGGGGAAACTGTCTTGAAATTGTTGGTATTGGATATTTCTTTCACCAAAAGCAGTGCATGTGTAAATTTAACTTGATGCTTGGTTGCACCCTGACGTGGAATTTAAATCGTGGTCTCTTAGCTGTGCAACTGTTTGCCTTTCCAAGTCATGTTCCACTGAATTTACCACAGGTGGACTCCAATTAATAGCTCAAGGAGGATCTGCCTGAGCTCTAATTTCATCTTCATGGCGCTGATTGTGAATACTTATGGCAATGACATTTCTCAAGGGTCGAAGTTTTATTAGATTTGTAATGCTATTTTTTTAAAATCAATTCTTTGGGGCAGGGGGGCTAATATTAACGTGTGACCATGAAATAGGTATGTGGTGCACATAAAACATCCATCTATCCATCCATCCATTTTCTTAGCTGCTTATCCTCACAAGGGTCACAGGAGTGCTGGAGCCTATCCCAGCTGTCAATGGGCAGGAGGCAGGGTACACCCTGAACTGGTTGCCAGCCAATCACAGGGCACATGGACGCAGACAAACAGCCGTACTCACAATCACACCTCGGGGCAATTTAGAAGGTCCAATTAATGTTGGATGTTTTTGGGAAGTGGGAGGAAACCAGAGTGCCCGGAGGAAACCCATGCAGGCACGAGGAGACCATAAAAATTCCACACCGGGAGAGCTGGGATTGAACTATTGTCCTCAGAACTGTAAGGCCAACGCTTTCCAGCTGATCCACCGTGCCACCGCACATAAAACAAATTACTAATATTAATATCATTCCTGGACAGAATGGTAATCAAACTGTGAACTTCTTGAAATAATAAGGTAGAGGATGTCATGTAATGCAGTTTTTAGCAAAGGTGTGCTCCATTTCCTTAATGAGAAGTTGTTCATGAAATAATAAATCTGCAAAGCAGCATTTTGCGTACGTTAAACCCACATTTTTGCATTTGATTCAAGACACGTATAGGCTGTAGGATGCTCAGTTATTTGGTGTGTTGTGAGCCAAAAGTTTAGTTTCAGTCAAACTTTAGATAGGCACGAGGAGAGTGAAAGGGTGGAAAAAACAGTCAAATACAAAATGACAACACTCGCGAGGAGCTGCTGTAGGCCACGACTCACATCGCATACAAACTTCAAAACGAGCCAGACTCCAACTCCTGATGTCGCTTGCTAGGCCCTTAAATTCGCACATTGGGTGCACAAATCCTGAGGTTTTCTGTTTATCTCCAATACAGTACAGTTTTTCTTGATCCAAAATGTGACCAAAAAATACCTCAGTGCAGCTGCAATGAATTAATGCCATTTATTTCATTTCAAACGGGAAAATCGATTTGATGTATGAAGTCAAGGTACCGCTGGATGTACAGAATATTTTGTCCACCATGGGAAAAAAAAAAAAATCCCATGTCGTGTCTCAGGCCCTGTGTGTAGAATTTTTATGGAAATGTTATTTTAATCCATATTGGAATAAGACTGTAAAATAACTAAATGTGGAAAAATTGAAGCACAGTGAATATTTTCCAGATGCACTGTCAATCCCAGGCCTGCTTTGACCTGTGTGAGCTTTATTGGATAAAAATGTTTCTTTTTTTTTTGTCTTTCAAAGCTAGCCATCTATAAATAATCCAAACTTTTATTCGGTTGTGGCTGCAGGCTTAAAGAGAGGTCACCAGAGGAAGGGTGGCAGTTCCCTGGTTGCCACGGCGATGGAGAAGGGGTTGAGGGGTCTTAAGGTGAGAGGAAGTACTTGACGAATTATTATGTTTTGCGAGTGTACGCCCACGTTTGCAACCTCCGCGGCCTTCGCTTCATCAACATGAGATGACCTTTTCTGTATGGATTTTTTTTTTTTTTTTAAACACATTCTGCTCCCATATTCCTCTCATCGGCATTTTAAAAAAAGTCATGATTATTAACTGCTCTGCTCACGTCCAACGTATTAACTATTCATTCGGACTTTTTTTTTTTCTTACACCCTAAAGATGGCATTGGCAGATGAAGTCGGACTCGGGCGTCACAACTTTAAAAAAAGGTAAGGCAAACTTATTTGTTGTTGTCTACAGTCCTTAAATGACTTTTAAACTTGTACAACATTAAGTTAATGTTAATTAAAAAGTGACGCTCTTTACACTAAATCATTTGGTGAGAACTGTTTCAATTGTTGTGACTTTTTAATCGTAATATTGTTTAACTCCCTTTCCACTTTTATGACTCAAAAATGTGAAGTATTTTATTGTTACAGTATTGAAAAAATGTACTTTGAAAAAGTTGGTGATGAAATGTTAATGATTGTCGGGCACCATCATGATCAAAAAGCTTTTTTTTTTTTTTCTTTAAACAGCATATCAGAATATTGCTTGAATGTTCCAAAAAGATCTCTTGTTGATCTTTACATTTGCTCTTAGCTTGCTTGCAGTTAATGGCAACAAAGTATGAAGAGAATAGCTCTGATTCCAAGCCTTGTTGTTGCTAGGTAGAATACATGGGGCACCATAAAACTGTGCCCCAGTGCCATTTTTTTTAATAGTCCAGTCATGTTTACGATGTTGGTTTTTTGCCCTTTTATTTTATTTATTTTTTTGGGGGAGGGTGGCTCGGGGGGGTTAAGCATTTTATAATGTGATCTTAAATGTTGACTGTACTATTAATTAAGTTTATTTTTAATTTAAAAATAGTTAATATTAAAATAAAGGATCCTAAACCAAAAAAATGTAATTTTATTTCATGACCAGTTAGCATCAACAAAGAAAAAGTAGAATATCTTTTTTTGTTGTTTTTTTTTTACTTTTTTTGTAATTTTCTTTTTTAACGTTGGCTTTCATTTATTCTCCAAAGCTGCAAATGTAGTAAATACCAGTCGTTCAGTTTGCTGTTTTTCTTTTTTTTATGTTAACAGTAAAACTTACTCAACTATTTTTTCCCCCACATGAAGCCATATTTCTCCAGTGTTTTCTCAGAAACTGGTGTTTTCCGTGGAATCAACACATGTTCTATTGCTTATTAAGCAAGAACAGGAAGGAATGAAAACTTTATTCTGGTGAAACAAGTCTTTCTTTTAGTGGGCTCGGTGCTCATATTGTCACAGAACACAATATTCTGTGGCTCTTGAAAATGCCCAAGCTTCCTTTGAAAACGATGAGAAATGGTTGAGTTGAAGAGTTTACCCCAGTCACATACACTATAATATTTCATTTCTTCTATGGACAAAAAGAAATTTTAATTCCCGAGCAAGAAGCAGCAACAAAGATTCTTCTCATTCTTTTTCATGTTGTTGCGAAGTAGAAGAGGCCAACATCCTTTTTTCTGTCGGCAGCAACGGCAGACAGAAAAACATCAGAACTGTAAGCGTTGTATGTACCGTAATTTCCTACAGAGCGCACCAGGTTATAAGCCTCACCCGGTACATTTGTAAGGGAAATACCATCTGGTACATACATAAGCCGCAGCCATGTACAAGCCGCAAGTGCTCACCTTGAAACCGACATTGAAACACGAGATATTTACAAAGACGGTACACAGAGAGTTTAACGCTAGCGCCGCCGCGCTAACAGGGCCAGTTAAAAAAGAAAACATACTGGTAAAAATAACCGAGACATGGTAGTAACACGCTAGCGTAGTGCTAACAGGGCCGGACCGATAATAGTCACTTCCTCGGCACATATATTCCACCAGTCTCTCTCTTGTCTTTTCCGGAAAAAATGCACAAATTGGCCGCATAAATCGCAGGGTGGAAAGTGTGTGAAAAAAAGTTGCGTCTTATAGGCCGGAAATTACGGTAAATCAATTTCCAAATTAAATAGTACTCAAGTTGTAAAAAAATGGGCATATCATTCCAGAGCCTCCTTGTTTGTAACCTTGCTCTCCAGTCGATAAGAGGCTCTTCTGGCAGCCTTTGCAAATCAATGGGGATCTCCTGCATTATCTCCTAATGCCCCCATCAAAGTTCATCTAGATTAGAAAACAAAACACGGGATTTAGCGTCCTCATCCTAAACCCGGCGGACCTCAAATACTTCATATTCTGTGGACTGGGCTTCTGTCATATCACCCACACATCCCTAGTTAGGGCTCATAATGAGAATGCTCACCTACGTCTCTCCCCACATGGAAACGTATTCTCAGGACTGGAGGTTTGCGGTTTTACACAACTTTCTGTCCACGACGCAATCTACTCTAGCTCTGGCCATGCTCACCTTCCTTCTCTCTCTTTCCCTCCAGACTATCACTTGTTCTTTGTCAATCCTCTAACACCTTTGCTGCTTTTCACTCCAGTGATTGCGCGCTTGCACTTCTTCACCTCATCCTTTCCAAACACAAATGCGTTGAGTTTCATTAACCTCTTTTTTGTTCTGTCTTGACCTAATCGGGGATCGGTTGAACAAGCGTGGCAGACGCTGCGACGGCATCGGAGAGAAGCGAGCAGGTGACACGAGAGAAGTTAAAGTCTCGTATCGCCTTCGTCCTTGCACCTCGCACGGGGTTACTATCACAATTTAGCCAATTAGTGCTCTCCTCAGACCAAATGCTTTGCATGCATAAAATGTGTCACCAGAAGCATTCCCGGGCCAATTACAGAACAAATCAGATGGGATTTATTTGGTGGATGAGGTCATTTTCCACGCTATTTCCCATGAGCTAATGTTGTATAGATTTGGCATCTGTTTGCTCAGTTGCCATAATGGTCACACGCAATCGGCAAGTTGAATTTTCACATATTTATGCAGAGACTTTCATTTTTCTCTGCGAGTTTTGCAGATTGTTCAAGGATCTGGCAAAGTGGCCACAACAGAGGACGAAGAGAAAAACACGGCATTTATCGGGTTTTGACTTTTGCAATTTACTTGAACAGGGGTATTGCTGCAACTGTGCGCGCTTTCACAGACTGACAGTGACACATTCAGTACGCACTACCATAATTTCCAGGCTACAAGCCACGATTTTTTTCACACGCTTTCAACCCTGTGGTTTATGGGGTGATGCGGCTGATTTGTCCATTTTTTCTAACAGTCGCAAGGGGAAAACGTAAGAATGAAACTGGTGGAATATATGTGCAGAGCAAGTGACTTTTACCAGCTCTGTTAGCGCTGTGCAAGCGTGTTGCTGCTGTGTTACTGCCGTGTCTCAGTGATATTTACCGGCAACTTTTATTTTAACCGGCCCTGTTAGCGCTAGCATTAAACTCTTCCTGTGTACCGTCTTTCTTTGTAAATATCTCGTGTTTCAATGTGGGCACTTGCGGCTTTTACACAGCTGCGGCGTATGTATGTACCAATTGGTATTTCCTTTACAAATGTACTCAGTGAGGCTTGTAACCAGGTGCGCTCCGTAGGCCGGGAATTACAGTACACTCCGAGGGCGAGGTGACATACTTTCATCACCACTAGTATCACTTCCATCTGCATACACTGAAACCCTGCATATAAGCAATTCGGCATTTGCGAATTCACTATTCATACTTGTTAGCCCCGATGTGATGTCACTTCAGTTTGTGCTAGCATCTTACGTTGGTTTATGGGCTTGTGAATATTCTTCTTTTTTTCCTTTCGGCTTGTCCCGTTAGGGGTCGCCACAGCGTGTCATCTTTTTCCGTCTTAGCCTATCTCCTGCATCTTCTTCTCTAACCCCAACTGCCCTCATGTCTTCTCTCACCACATCCATAAACCTTCTCTTTGGGGTCCCTCTCGCTCTTTTGCCTGGCTGCTCTATCCTCAGCAACCTTCTACCAATAAATACTCACTCTCTCGCCTCTGAACATGTCCAAACCATCGAAGTCTGCTCTCTCAAATCTTGTCTCCAAAACATCCAACTTTGGCTGTCCTTCTAATGAGCTCATTTCTAATCCTATCCAACCTGCTCACTCCAAGTGAGAACCTCAACATCTTCATTTCTGCTACCTCCAGTTCTGCTTCCTGTTGTTTCTTCAGTGCCACTGTCTCTATGACGAGTCTAATGTCTAAGTCAGGGGTGCCCAGACTTTTTTACCCCAAGATCTACTCTTCAAGCAGCTAGTGTCTCGCGATCTACCGAGTGAGGAGGGGGGGGATCGCTGTGACTGCTGTGGCGAAAGCAAATGAGAGACTCTAAATAGGTGTGTGTGATCGACGTATCTGGCACACCTGAATCAACCGAGAGATGGGTGATGGGCTGATGTCTTTTTTTTTTTTTTTTTTTTTTTTTGGCACGCCATTATGCGATCGACCAAAACTGTCTCCAGTTGATCGCGATTGACAAATTGAGCGCCCCTGGTCTAAGTGGTTTGTTTGTGTTGAGACTTTAGCTACCAAAAATATAGTCTATGGCAGTAATTCCCAAACAGTGTGCCGTGAGCGCTCTTCAGGTGTACCGTGGGAAGTTATTCACTTTTATGTAATTGCCAAAAAAACACATTTCCGAGAAATAATGTATCTTTATTCATCTATTTATGCAAGTGAGGCACAGTGACAGACAGAACAAAAAAAGCCTCTTGTATTAGATGACAGGAAGTACATACAGTAATTAATCTATCCATTTTTGGTGACATTTACTTTTGTTGGTGTGCCGTGGGATTTTTCAATTGTAAAATATGTGCCTTGGCTCTATAAAGATTGGAAATCAGTGGTCTATGTGACCTGGGTTCAGGATTGCGTACATGCGAGATGCATGGTCTCGATGCGTTGCATATTCTTTTTCTGTGTTGTTACTGACCACCATAAATATATTAGTTGATTTTAAGTTTTTGCGATAGGGCTTGGTCTGTGATGGTGTGAGAGGAGTGGTTTGTTGGTCTTAGCAACCGCACTAAAGACTAAAAGACCTGTGAGAACACACGTGGTAATACCGATTGTTGCAAATGTTCCTGTTGATGAGGTAATTGCATCCAACTAGTGATACGGCCTGTTATTTGTTCATTTATTTATTTTAAATAAAGAAGGTGTCAATTAGAGTAGGCTTTATTTGTCCGAGTGGATAGCATGCCAACTGTTCGACAAAACCCTAAAAATGGAATTCATCCATTCTCTATAGTATTTGTCATCATTGGTGTGATGGGTAGTACATATTGTAAAATGGATGCATGGATAGTAGGAACAGGTTTAATGAAAACAGTTTTGTACATTCCTGACTGCAGCCTCCAGCAAGTGGCCAACGTGCACGCCTGAGCGCTTCATAACGTGTAAAACTCTGTTCACGTCCAAAGATGTGAGCGCTGCTTTCCCGTGTGCACATGAGCGTGAATGCCTCCAGGTGCTTCCGAGCTTCAGGTCCATTCCAATCCCCCTTCCTTTTAAACGGTCCTTTTTAGGCTTGTAAGGGGACAGAATCATGACTTTAAATAAAAGAGAATTGGTCTTGCACTCCCACCAGCCAATAACTGTTTTTTTTTTTTTTTTAAATGAAATTGTTTATACATGAAAACCTCGAGATTAAAAACCTGGAGTGCCCTGGACAAGAAGTAGTCATGGGACACAAAACAAAATCCAGATAAACGTAAACACTACAAAAACACAATAGCTAATGAAATCTCAAAATGATCAGCCATCAGAACATTTCCAACCTGTTGGATCATGATCATCCAGTATGCTCAATAGAAAAATCTCGACTGTGGGCTTTCTGTGTGGCGTTTCCATGGACCTCCTGAGCCAATGTGGCGTTTCTACGGGTTCTTGGGCTTCCTCCCACTTTCGTAAAACACACTGACTGGATTGACTGACATACATACTGTATAATTTAAAAAAAAAAATAAATCCTCTCACTAGTCTGGCATTTAGCAAATGACCTAAAATAGGATAATCAAGTTTATAGCCATGCTTAAAATATTGGCATTATTACTCCGGAGGTCACGCCACACCATAAAGTTGTGCGCATGTTGCAATTACAAAAAAATTGTCATATTTTAAAACTGTCAGTATGACCTGATAGTAGTGCATGAGTATAATTGTCTTTTTTTTTTTTTTAAAGTCATCTGGCTCCATCTTGTGCCTCTAATTTGATTTGGAAGAAACCACTGTGCCAAGATAAACAAACAGAGTCAGAAGACCAAGTGTCGACAAACGCACAGCCTTGCGCTAACCCGTTACCTTTAGCTTCAGGAGCTTGTTTTGTCTTATGATTTGTGCAATACTTTCTTTTTAGCTTTTGTTCCTTCTTCATGTTGTTTCTGTTTGCTGGTCTTATGCAAACAAGAAGCTGGCATTTTTTTTCCCAGTGTGCCTATTAGCAAGGTCTCAGGGATGGTTTTCCAATTTCTTTCACAAATCTTTATCCTTGTGTACTGCATGTCATACTGACAGTTTTGACAAAATTGCAAACTCCCCTTTTAACTGCTACTTGGTTTGGTACGTGCTGCTGTTTTGGTTGGCAACAGAGTTGAAATGGGTGGAAAACGTTTGTTTAATTTTCCTGCCGGGAAAAGTGAGGTGTTTATTTAAGGGACAGCCACTTTTTTAAGGAACTGCAGTAAAGCTCAGACCTCCCCCCACAAACAAAAAGTGTCTGCGCCTTTATCCAGATCCTTAATATCTTACAAACTCCTCCCTCTGGCAAGTGTGGTGCAAATAGTTTACTTTATTTCTTTGCAGTATCCTGTGTTAGTGTGTCAAAATGACTGGTAGGCAGTGGCAGTTTCTGCTATGTCAAACAAGCTCAAAGCAGCAACTTAAAACCATTAAAAGTGCTCTTACATAAAAGGGACTTGGCCTTTAGCCGCCATTTGGGCTCCCCTAAAAAACATCCAACTTAGTTGAGCAATGAAGTGCGGAAGGCCTCCTTAAAATATGCATGGCATAGTGCACCAAGAAGGACTTTGCTGACTAATTTAGTGGCAGTCAATCCAAGTTCACACAGTCAAGACAAATCATTAAAAATCGGCAACTTTGATCAGCAAGGTCATCCCGGGTTTTCTTTCTGTGTGAGTCACGCACAGCTGTAGGATGGCATACCAAACATCCATCCATCCATTTTCAGAGCCGCTCATCCTCACGAGGGGCGCGGGAGTGCTGGAGCCAATCCCAGCTGTCATTGGGTAGGAGGCAGGGTACACTCTGAACCAAAATGTTTTGTTTCAGTAATTTAAGAATGGGATTTGCTAAGAAGATGTAAACGTCTTAATTTGGTGTAGGATTTTCATATAATTTCTTCTTTAGCAGACTCTGTAAAGTGAGAGATTTGTTTCTATGTACAGTACTTTGAAGATAATTGTTGGGATTGATTTCAGGTATGAGCGGATATATTTTTGCAGCTCAAAGTTGTAGTTATGAAACAAAAACGCGTGACGAAGTAGTATCAATTTTTATTAATTTTTTGATTGACAGTTAAGTGGGTCATGGTTTCAGTGCAATCGGAGGACACTTCTAGTGTTGGAGAGCAAAGAGAATGCTTTGATATTTCACAAATTTGAAGCGTCATTTTATACACAGTCTGTGGTGTATCAAATCTAGAAGATTATTCTCACTTTACAAGGACTTAAAAATGATTATTTCAGGAGTCTGAGGAGTGGAACAACCATGCTGGTCACACACTCCTTTGGGATGTCATACCAAATATTTGTTTTAGGACTTTAACAATGTTTTCCTGCAATCAATTTTTCAGTATCCTGAGTAGGATGTAACCATAACCATATGTAACTATACGTATAATTGTATATTTGTAGTGGTTTTCAGAGAAGCAAGCTACAAAACATTTTTTTTGTTTGTTTTTGTTTTGTTTTATAGCTCACAACATTTTCCTTGTTGACAAAGGTGTATTTGTTTTTGCAAAGAAATTATCCGAGTCATTGCAAAAACACACACTCTGTGTTAAATGTCACTGCATGTGACATTTGCAGTGCAATCATTTTCCCGGCAGTGTAGTGGGTAACAGTAATGACTTTTTTCAGTTCCGAGCTTCTTTTCTTAATTTTACTACTTACTTTTAATTAGTACATATATTTAAGTGTGTTACTTTGACATTTCATCCACATTAGTAGTATTATAGGCTTGTGTTAATTAGGAAAATGATATTCCACAGGATGTCAACCAAGCATGGCACCCGGCCACAGCCAATTACATTTGGCACTAGCAACACTTGTCAGGCACCTTCAACTTATCCACCCCCTCCCCCTTCCACACACACACACACCACGCACACACACACACGCACGCGCACAAAGTCAGCCATACTGATCACTGAGCGCCCAGTCATTAGCGCTTCCCTCCTGGCACTGCCATTCTAGCTAGTAAGAAGAGCCCAAACATGCTTCTCCATTTGCACAGAATCAAAAGTATTTTCTTCTATTCAGATGAAAAAAATGTCAGAAATTTTAATTATAATTATATCCAGGTGAAGCTGAAGTTACCTGACGCACTGACAGACAGTGAATCCAAAAAAATCTGCACACCCAAATTCAAATGCCAGGACTTTTTATATAAAAAAAGAAAATACGATCAAGAAAAATCCTTTCAAAACTTTTTTCACCATTTCAAAGCTTTTTTTCATCATTAGTGTGGCCTACGACATGTACACTCCAATTTTATATTTAAAAAATCTTTTTTTGGCAGCACGGTGGATTAGCTGGGAAATCGTTGGCCTCACAGCTCTGAGGTCAGGGTTCAATCCCAGACTGGCCTGTGTGGAGTTTGCATGTTCTCCCCGTGCCCGTGTGGGTTTCCTCCGGGCACTATGGTTTCCTCCCACATCCCAAAAACATGCAACATTAATTGGACAATCTAAACTGCCCCTAGGTGTGATTGTGAGTGCAGCTGTTTGTCTCGATGTGCCCTGCGATTCGCTGGCAACCAGTTCAGGGTGTACCCCATCTCCTGCCCGTTGACAGCTGGGATAGGCTCCAGCACTCCCCGCGACCCTTGTGAGGATAAGCGGCAAAAGAAAATAAATGGATGGATGGAAATCTTTTCGAGAGAGGAAATTTGAAAGAAAACAAGTTAGATAATATGGGCGCACAAGTGTGCAAAGATCCTGTCACTGGAACGTGGTCATATTCAGAAATACACATTCAAACTCATGTTAACCCCAAATAATTTACAGATCGATGTTTTCTGCCATGTTTTTGCTTTATATCAGAACCGTTGTGGTTCTGTGCTCACACTGACTGCTATTTTGAACCGTTCATAATTCTTTCACCGTATCTAACGTTTGACTATGGGGAGTTAAATACCAGGCAAAGTTGCCGTTTTTTGGAATTATAGCCAAAAGGTTCAACCTTTTTCATTAAACCAGAAAAAAAAATCTCTTAATAACATGTGGAGAAATATGTGTATGTACATATATATATATTTTATTAAATTTTTTTTTTACTTCAAAAATGATGGAAACCACAAAACAAGCCTTTCCTCCAATAGAACAGAACCTAACAAGGACTAACATGCTTGTTTGTCGGAGTGCTGGCCATCACAGAGGCTTAAATATTGTCTTGTATTGCCCCCACACCCCACCTTAACCCCTCCTCACACACACACACACACAAACCCCCCACACGCCTGAGGGCGTTCAGCAAATACCTTCCAGCTGTGCTGACCTCCTGGCTACCTCACACCGTCATGCAATAATGAACACACTGGGGAAGATGCAGACAATCGATTGCAAGTTTCACTGATTCCAGAAAGTATTTTTTTTTTTTCTGCTGGAAAGCGATTATAAAAATGCAGGTGACTGAGGCATCAATACATTGAACCTGGGATGTGCGCTCAGGGGAAGCAACGCCTCACCTGCACTATAAAGTGTAAAAATATCCATAGAGAACGATTAAATAAAATAATACATTTTAGTGCTTTGGCTAGTGACCCTGCCTATCCCCTAGAGTCAGCCGGGATAGGGTCCAGCACGTCCACGACCCTGGCGAGGATAACCGGTACAGAAAATGGATGGAATTTTTGAATCCAACAGTTTTCTAGATTTCCCAGCCAAAACTGCTGAATTTGTGTACTTCCTGTTCCTGAGCCAGAAGGGAAGTGCTGCAAGAAAAATCCAAGGTTCTCCTTCGATTGCAGGATCTGAAAATGTCTCCATCGGGTTGGTGATGCTGATTGGTTTCGTGGGAGCGGAGATGTATAGTTGGAGCTCATTTGCATTTTTCACATTTTGTTTGGTATTTGGGGAGATGATTGTTTTTTGTGGGCGAAGTCTCACGTTATTTCTTGCATGCCCAAATTTTTATTATTTCCCGTTGCTGCTTCCGTGTAGTCAGCTGAGTACTTGGAAGCCGATGAGATGGTGCCATAGCTCACGAGGTTACCTCACAGTTTAGGAAGCTTTCAATTCTCTCTTTTACGCAGCAGCTAACGGGGTATTTTTTCTTCTATATTATTGATCCATGTGAAGTTGTGTAGTCATGTTGTTCTTTGTTTTTGCTTTTATGTAAATAGCTTGAATTCCCATTATTTTTTGTGCAGTTTCCACAGTGCGATTGGAGTGTCTTCAATAAACCCGTTCAAGAAAAGTACTTGTTTGTCGTGCCTCACTAATTTGGTTAAGGAGGCTTGTACATGGCAAAAAGCTTACTCTGTTTCATCTCCAATTTAATGTTTTCAGACATTTTTTAATATGCATTCCAATCTTCCATATTCAGGCTGATGTACCTAAAATTCTTATTGCATATTTAGTTTTGCTGATTCCATTAAAACCATAGATAAAAATGTGCAAAGTACTCTGCTTCACTAACGTGGAGTTAGAAGTACACTAACGCAGGGAAGGTCCTGAGAGTCCAAGGGCCTCCAACAATCTCATAAAAACAGATTGATAAAGTTTATTTTTTAATTTAAACCAATTGTTTTTATTTCAGTCTTAATACCTGTTTTTCAAATTTACTTAAAATACTTAATGTATCATTATCATTTTGACTGCCATATCCGTCGCTTCTCATGCTATGGACTAGTCCAATTTCTTACCGTGTATGTGCATCTTATTGATGCAATTGGGATGAATGTGAAGAGGCAGCCGGATTCCACGCATTCTAAAATTTTGCTCAAAATGAAAGCCAAACAATTTCAAAAAACTGGACTGCTAAACGAGATCTAATTGATTAAGAAAGGTCAATGCCGGAGGTTAAAGATCAGCTCCAAACATCAGGTCAGAAAATACGCACTTACCAGTTTTTAATGTCAGGTAGTTAAATTAAGGGCAAATATGCCTCTCTGGTTGGATAATTAATTTGTAACTCTGACCCAGGCTGTGCCTCGCCATCCATGAACATCACCAACCTCACTGCATTGAACAATTCCAAGAAGCTCACACTGGAATTCATTTCCTAGAAGAGAGGTGCATATTTGACTGCACTTTCCATGTTACAAAGAAAGTCGAGACAACCCCATTTGTTGGGCAGTCACTTTTTATTTTCACTATCTACCCCCCCATCGTCACTCTAAACTCACGCACCTCTCATGCCACACCAAGTCAAAAGATTGCCAATTTCTGCATGATTTTACCTGCTTTTATTGTCGTCCCAGCTTTCTTATAATGTGGCTTTTTCTACCCCCAGCAGAGTTGGCATCCCCCCTCTCTCCCGCATCCACCACGCCAGTCAAACAATGCCCTTTTTTTTTTGCAAATCTTTGAAGTGTTCCTCGTACGATAAATCAGCCTTTCCAAATCGTCTTAAGCCACACACCTTTCAATACACCAACAGGGTTTGCGTGCTCTTCCTTCCCAGGAATTCAGCCTCTTTTTATGCCAAAGTCAAAAAACAATGCCCATTTTTGCATGATTTTGAAGGATGACTTTTATTGTCGAGCAGCCTTTTTAATATGCATTTTGTCAGACACCCAAGCGGGATTGTTGCACCACCCCAGTCTATTCCACATCTAAGTCAAACACGGCCCATTTTTTGCTTGCTTTTGAAGTGACCACACCTTTCTTCAACACACCAACAGAGTTGCCCAAACACCAAAGTAAGAAAAGAAAGAAAACATTCATTTCTGGCCATGCTTTTGGAGGGTTATTGTTATTGTTGACCTGCTTTTCCCAAACTTTTTAAACTACACGTCTTTTTCAACAGCCCAAAAGTGTTACTAAAGAGCTCGTGCACGTGACGTCCCCATTTTCACGGCGCATATTGCCAGTCAAAAAGAGCTGCTCGACAGTGTGGGGGACATTGAACCGGAGCCGAATATTCACAATACCTGAGACTTGTTGTGCTAATGGTTATCACAACAGACAAGACAGGTATTCAGAGTGGTCATTCTATGGAGTACCAGCTAAAAGACCCGAAAATATCGATGGATTTCGGCAATTAAACGTGATGGATTGTGCCCAACCAAATACACACAACTGTGTAGTGATCACTTCATTTCAGGTAGGAATTACTTTTCTCAATCTCAAATTACCAAGGAGTATTTACAATGCCAAGTTGGCTCATTTGAGAACAATGCGTATTTAAAAGAAATAACATACGACAGGGAGTTGTCTCCAACGTACACAGAAGCGTGTTGCGGCCATACATGAAACTTCAGTAAACCTCTCTCCAACAGACTTTTTTTTTTTTTTTTTTTTAAATATGCATCGTTCTCAAATAAGTCCAATTCATATTTAAAAAAGAAAATAAGCTGTCGGTCACAGTGATGTTTACGTAGGTTAACGTGCAGCCGCAACACGCTTCCATGTACGGTGGCTGAAACCTATCCCAGCGTTTTTTCTTTTTTTAAATATGCATTGGAGTGATTTGAGAACATATTTCAAAAAAATATCTGTCTTGGAGAGGTTTACCAAAATTTAACGTGTGGCCGCAACAGGCTTCCGTGTACAGGTGAGCCAACATGCTCTTTTTTTTTTTCAATCATATTTAATGAATGCGAGTTTGTGCAAAACCAGGGGTCATTTGTTTGAATATTGGTATTTGTATTGAAAAGATCTGAGTGGCTCCATTGCTATGTGGGATTTATTCTTGATTGAGAACAGATCCAGCAACAAAGTATTTGCATGCGTCCAACGCTTTCAAACTCTTCTGTGTAAATTTTGACAACTTACTCACCAGATACATGTATAGATCCAGTTGTCGAAGACAAGCGGAAGCGGGTTTACAGTCCACTTTATTATCGACAAAAACATCGACTTTGACATTAAATATGCGTCCTCTCTGCCAAGTGTCACTAGTTTTTCCACGTACGCGTTTATCACCTTCTAAATGTTTAACGGTATCAGATAAAACTATGGGCGTCATGCGATAAGACATATTTTTGTGCCGTCTCCAACCGACTGAGCATTGAAGAATGCTTTGTTTGACCGGCAGTATGGCTAGTCATGTGATTTCGGTGACGTAGGTGTATGAGCTCTATAGCCCCATTCCCCGGCACCCTCCAAAGTCAAAACAATGATAATTTTCTGCATGGTTTTAAAGGTTAATACTTGTGTTAAAAACCATCTTTTTCTTAATCTATCAAATCAAAAATTTCCCTAACATATTAAGCCCATGGTGGCATGGTGGATCAGCTGGAAACCATTGGCCTCATAGTTCTGAGGTCCCAGGATCAATCCCAGCCCTGCCTGTGTGGAGTTTGTATGATTTCCCTGTTCCTACATGGGTGTTCTCCAAAAACATGCAACATTAATTTCACACTCTAAATTACCCCTAGGTGTGATTGTGAGTGCAACTATTGTCTGTCTCCATGTGCCGTGTGATTGGCTGGCAACTTGTTTGGGGTGTACCCTGCCTCCTGCTTGTTGACAGCTGGGATAGGCTCCAGCACTCCTGCAACCCTCGTGGGGATAAGCTGCTAAGAAAATGGATGGATAGATGGATGGATGGATGGATGGATGGATGGATGGATATTAAGCCCATGCACGCACCCCTTTTTAATGCCAAAGAGTTTTGAACACCCACTTATTTGGCTCAATATTGTTCCTTGCCAGATAAAAGAGTTTAGTCGCTAAAAAGTTGGTGTAAAGACATCCAGCACAAAGTGCACTAAACTTTTACAGTGGAAAAAAAAAATGCTGCGTCCCTGCGTCCCATATTTCACATTTGTTTGATCTGACTATCCTGAGGGCGACGGGCACGAAGCAACCCTCTGTGGGAATGAAAATGAAAGAACCTGCAGATAAAAAAAAAAAAAGCACACAGATAGGACTGTGGCCCACTCAGGGCAGAATAAACAACATCCTGATCTAAATCCAAATGTCCCTGAGGCCTGGGGCATCACAGAACAGATATACGAGCCTTATCTTTCCCTCAGTGCAACACGCATGATACAATATATATATATTGATATACCGATTGTCTTGCAGTCATGATCCATGGCGAAGGAAATGTCTTTAAGCACCGCTTGTTACTTTTGTTTTGTTTTTCACAGAATTGTGATACAGTTGCATCATTCAAGTGTCAAAATGGGCTCATAATAATTTTGGGGAGTACTTATTTTAGTGTTCTGCTGTTGGTTAGTAGCTGGGAAAGCAAGTGTACTCACAAACGCAAAATTTGTCACAGTTAAGTCGGTCTTCAATGTTAAAGTTTATGGTGAGGGTTAGATTTGGGGTTAGAGGTATTGGCACATGAAGTCGTTATGGTTAGTGGAGCGAGTTAAGATTAGCAAGTAGCCCTGGAACGACTCACAGATTTCAATCAGCTCAGAAACAAGTGACAATACAAGGCACATCATCAGCCCTGATTCCCAAAATGTGTTACATTTAACTGCAAACATGGCCAGGAAAATAATGTACACATTTAGATTAGGTTTACAAGCTGAATTTTTAAAGAAAAATTAGCTCGGTTCATGTACTATTTTCAGTTTATGAACAGTCTTGGCATGGCCACGGTGGGCTCAGTGTTGCTTTTTCTTATGACATGTAATTATGTCACAAATTGTAAGTATCTTTGTTTTTTTTTTTAGCTAATTTAGCCCTCAGTATGGGTTAAAAAAACTGATACCAATAGAGGTATTAGGATACTTAAAAGTTTTACTGTTGGGGAAAAGCAGCTCAAATGATGTTCATGTTTATGAAATCAAAGAAAATATTAAAAAAGAAACTGATCTGCTGCTGTGATGCAGGTGGGGCGGTGAAGTCTGAAACCATCACTTTGGGTTTTAATGCTGATTCCAGCTGGACACAGACATAAAAAAGTACACTTTGTATCCTATGAGAATGATTGACATCCATAGTTTCCTTCACTAGATTCGAAATAATAATAATAATAATATCTAAACACATTTCATGTTTAGTGCCATTGTATATAAAAATGAAAATCAATACTAGGCCATGCAGCCGCACATTTTCACATTGGCGTTCACTTTATGATGGATGGCAGGGGAGATAGGTCTCCAATGTAAATTGATGAATCACTTGACTCTGGGTCAGAAACGTCAAAACAACAACATTTAGGAGCTTAGCGGGTCCGGTGTGGCGGAGCACTGCCGGAGATCTGCAATGTTTATGTGCGCATGAGCTGCTGAATAGAGAGAAAGGTCCATAGGGGAGCCGATTTACATAACACTAACTACTTGACATGCGTATCGTAGTCGATGAACGAGCATGATGTGATGTGTGGATGATTAAGACTTCACGTTGTTGTTCTGTTTTATAGGCTAAAAAATATAACTGCAGTAGACTAAGGTAAAATAATAGACTGAGGTAAGTGACAGCGTAGATTGTGTCGATCAGTGAGAGCAATTAAAAAAGATAATTTTTCTCAAATAATGCTTTTCAAGAAGAGGAACCAGAAGGATTAGGTTTGTAATTATAATGGGTTTTTGTTAGTATTTAGGCTTATGGGTGGTGTTAAATTAGGTTTAGTGGTAAGTGTTACAATGGACCTTTCCGACCTGTCAGTCACTCATAAAATAATAGCCAATCAGACAGCCGCATTGTCTTAACCCCTGGCTTGACACGCCCCTGCCGCCATGTTGTCCCACAAGCAATGCTGGTTGTCAGTAGCGTGCGCTTGGAAAAGTTAATGTTGTGAAGAAAATGGTCCTCAGATGCACTAGGGGAACGTGCAATTCTGATTACAGATATACGGCTAGGTTACAAGGGGCCCGGTTGATTCATTTTCCAAAGCCTAAAACACAGTTGACGAAGTGTCTCTGATGGATTAAGGCTTGCGGAAGAGCGCACGTACAACAAAATGTGAACAATAGCAACAAACATAAGGCTGTATATTCAAAGGTAAGTGAGGGAGAAGTATCTTATCTGAGTTTGATTGAACTATTATCAGTGCTTTATGCATTGCAGGAGAACAATTTTCACTTTAATTTATCACTAACTTACTGAATAAAGTGTGTAATGTTTTATCCCAAAGAGTCGGGTTAGTGATATGTAAATGTGCGATGTCATGCAAGAGAAATGTGTATTTGCCTATTTGTATCACATTAGACTTTTAAGACAGAGCACTGGGTTCCATTACGAGTCAAGTCAAACTTTTTCATCTGGTGAGTACGGTGCTGACTGAGTTAATCAGCATTTTTTAAATGTAGAAAATCGAACCTAACTCACTTATAAAGACTGTAATGATATTACTCATGATCTTTCCAAGTAAAAAGTACTCACCCTGCTTTACATGTGCAGTACGATTCCACTATTTTATCCTGTTGGATTTCAATATGAAGTTTGTGAGGCGTCGGACTTTTTTGCATCGATCGCCAATGGTTCGCTGTAACTGTGACATTGCGTCCGGCTCCATCCAAAATCTCAATTCCGTGTACATATCCTTGCGTGAAATAGTTGAGACCTCCCTGTAGAACTCTCTTGGACAAGTCTGACTAATTTGGCAAAAAACATATCCCAATATTATCCGGAATACACAATAGAGAATCGACTTCAAACCTGTTCTTTTCAGGCGCCATTTTGGAAGCTTGTGGGACATAGCCACTATTGCTAAGGGAGCGGAGCTTAAGATCACCAGGCGTAAAGGTCCATCGGGGTGGGTTAGTGGTAAGACCAGGGTTTGGGTTATTGTTCATTTTAAATGATATTAACCCAAAGATTAGTGTTTGTTTAAGATTAGGGTTAGTTGTTGGTTTAATTGTCATAAGAGTCATTAACTCATTCACTGCTGTGTATTTTATATTCGTTGAACAGAATCCAACGGTTTACTACCACCAGCTGTATGATGTACAGTATTTGTCAATGGATTTGAGCTCAGCACAAAAGATTGTGCAGGTGGAATCCTGGCTTGCCACATTAATTATAAGCAAGAAAAATGCAAACACTTTCGAAGTTGCACACGTTTAGCTGCCTGACACTTGAGCGGTGTACAGTATGTATATGTAACAGTTTATGTACCGAGGCAATTTGTAGAAAGGAAAATTTTTCGGCACTTTTTGATAAATCCATCCCATGTTCTACTGCTGATTTACTCAAGAATGGAGACAGCTTGAACCATTTTTTTTTTTCTGGTAAAAGAAGAGAGCCTATTCTATCTTTTGGTAGGTTAAGTGCTTGCTTACAGTATATTGTCACAAAACACATTCTGCAAGTCTTTGTCAAAATGCTTTCAAACGGCTGGCAATATGGACAACTGCTTTGTAAACAGCTGGCAGTAAATTAATTAAAGTGAGTGGCAATAATTTGTAGGTCTGAACTGGGTGTAGGAAGAGGTATGGGTTATTTCTTTGGTGTCAAACTCGGGCCCGGGGGCCAGATTTGGCCCGCCACATGATTTTTTTTGTGGCCCAAAGAGCCAAATCTCGAGTGTCAATTTTCATGATTCTTGCAAAATCTGTACCAAAATTTTAAAATGTCCTTATCATAAGGCGGCACGGTGGCGTAGCTAGTAAAGCGTTGGCCTCACAATTCTGAGGACCCGGCTTCGATCCCGGCCACACCGGTGTGGAGTTTGCATGTTCTCCCTGTGCCTGCGTGGGTTTTCTCCAGTTTCCTCCAACACCACAAGAACATGCAACATTAATTGGACACTCTAAATTGCCCCAGGTGTGATTGTGAGTGCGGCTGTTTGTCTCGATGTGCCCTGCGATTGGTTGGCAACCAGTTCAGGGTGTACCCCGCCTCCTGCCCGTTGACAGTTAAGATAGGCTCCAGCACTCCCCGCAACCCTCATGAGGATAAGCGGCAAAGAAAATTAAT
The DNA here is from genome assembly GCF_019802595.1 of Syngnathoides biaculeatus. Lineage (NCBI taxonomy): Eukaryota > Metazoa > Chordata > Actinopteri > Syngnathiformes > Syngnathidae > Syngnathoides > Syngnathoides biaculeatus. The sequence goes on along the minus strand of NC_084646.1, from coordinate 12,826,884 downwards.
GGATGGATTACCATAAATGATGAAGTTGAGATATTACAAGCATTTTTGTTACCAATTGAAAAACACACCCTCTGAGGGAAGCCAGAACTGGGTTAGTTGATATGTATCAAGTGTAGTTTACTGAAGAGTTTGGGTATCTGGGTAGTGTTTAGAATCAATGGTTTGAAGTTAGTTAGGGTTAGGCTAAGTGGTTTGGTTAAGTGCTGTGAATTTGGAAAGTGTGGCAAGTTTGGATTATGCAAATTGCTTATTTTGATTTCCCTCCCACTCAATCATCATATCTATATTCTCTTTCTGCATCCAACCAATAAGATGCCCTCCAGCAATCATGCACCGCCACCTGTTTCATGTTGTAATATTAATGTGAAAGTCCATGATGGATTTGTTCTGAAAAGCTTCATTCAACCGAAATTTCTTTTGTCACTCTCAAGTAATGTGAACTTCAGACACAGAATCATTCTTGTGAAGAAAAAAAAAAGCTTCATGGGTCTTATTTCAGGTTGTGGTCATAATCTTCCCTTTCTTCAGCCTAATGCCTTTCATACCAACAATGTGAAGTGCTCACAGTGCGAAAGGCTCAAACGCACAAATGGAACATTTTCCTCTCCGCTTGCTGGTCAATTGAGCGTGTTTGTTTGTTTGCACACACAAACACATCCAGAGATCCACTGTCGCTTGTTCAATGTATTTTTCAAAAGGCGATGATGAAATAATTAAGCAAGCCGCCCACACAAAGAGTGCGCTGAGGAGAGGAAATATAAAAGAAATGATGAAGTGCACACACACAAACACAGGATGAGACACAAGGCACAACTGAGGGGGAAATGGTTTCTTTTGTACCGAGCCATATGCTGGTATTGTAATGCATATCAAGGCTTTTGCAAGTCATCGCTGTCCAAAAAAAAAAAATGTCTACCCTTTTACTAAAAAAAAACAAAAAAAAAACTTCTTCCGTTTTGCATGTAAGGATCTATGTGGAGGGCCGCAAATATAAAACGAGGCATTTATTAAAGCCAAGTTATGACATGCAGGTTCGTATTTATTTTGGTATCCAAGTCAAACTGTCCCATATTTTGAGCTATTTATTTTTGTACTTGGTATCTTTTTCCTCACTATTCGGCAGGCCGGTTTGCCCAGGGAAGGGGGCGACCCTCAGGAAAAAATAAGGATTACTGCGCACACGCAAAGCCACCAGGAGGGGGGTGACGGCATACACCAGATTGGCTGCTAGCACAGGCCAGAACACACCGTTCGGGATACGATAGGGGGCTTTTGTGTGAGGGTGGAGGTACCCGCCGATGTGAGCCCACTGGCACTGTGGAGAGAAAACCACACTAGGTACAACTCAGTTCATATCGTCAGGGTGACCTTGCCGCATGCAGTAGTACCTGGATCATCGCTCCTGAATAAAACACAGTCCAGTCAGGCATCCACGTACAGCCTGGCTTGAGGAGACCGTAAACAAACGCTGTTAGCAGCGGTAGCCCGTAGAAGAACATGTGCAGCATCTATGAGAGCACAAAAATCAGATTTTTTTTTTTTCTAATGATGAAGTTTAAATTTTCACAACACAGAAAAAAAATACAGAAGTGAGAAGTAGATTTTATGCTACAGTTGAGAATGTGGAAATGTGATGGCTACAGTTGATAAAGGTTTTATGGGGATGACAGTTTGAGTCTGAAACAAATTAATTCACTCGTATCGCTAACAATCTTTCGTCATTGGAATGACTGAAAATGCCATTCATCTGTTCCATTTTTGTAATGCCTTTTCAATTATTAACCTAATAATGTTTGTCCATCATGATTTATACTTCCTGGTAAGGTCCTGATACTGTACTGCATGTGCCATTGTGGTATGTGTGTACACCTCTGATGTCGTGTACCATAATTTCCTGCCTACAGAGCGCACCGGATTATAAGCCTCACCCAGTACATTTGGAAAGGAAATGCCATTTGGTACATATATACGCCGCAGCTCCGTAAAAGCCACAAGGGCCCACATTGAAACACGAGATATTTACAAAGAAAGACGGTACAGAGAATGAGTTTCCAAAGTTTTAATAACTTATCTTATCTTAACATAGCAACAACACTGTAGTACGAACAGGCCTGGTTTAATGAATAAAAATGTAAAAAAAAAAAAAACATTCCTGGGGAAAAAAAACACCCACGCCAGCTACATAATAGGTAGGACAGCACTAACAGAGCCGGTTAAAATATATATATATCAATACCTAAATCACTGAGAAGCGGCAGAAACACGCAAGCACAGTGCTAACAGGGCCGGTTAAAAATAACATACCGGTAAGAATCACTGAGAGATGGCAGTAACACAACAGCGACACGCTAGCGCGGTGCTAACAGGTCCGGTTAAAAAAAAAAAAACATACCGGTAAATGTCACTTCCTCAGCACATATATTCCACTGGTCTCACTCTTACCTTTTCCGTTTGAGTGCCCCCCTTGCGGTCGTTAGAAAAAATGCACAAATTAGCCGCATCATCGCATAAGCCACAGGGTTGAAAGCGTGTGAAAAAAGTCGCAGTTCATAGGCCGGAAATGACACTAGATGTTGATAATGTAACGCAGAAGACCTTTGGTCACACATAAGCTGCAATAATATAAATCAGGTTTTGCAGAGGATAAAGATGTGTCGGTATTGTTATATGTGCTGCTTGTGTTGAATTTTGCTGCTACCATTTACCATCCTAACTCAAATTTTCCTTTCAACTTAAGACAAAAAAGACTTTTGAAAATTGACCAGTTTATAACTCAACCATAGTCACAAAGCTTGTGTTTGACTCCTTCGCAGCTACACGTATGTGTTCGTATGCAGCACATACTTCTTTCTCCGCCCCGCTGCGATGGGGGCTTCTGTGTGAAGGCATGGCTTATCAAGCTCTCAGCATGCGTATGCAGCTTCTGATCAATGACTCGCTATTGTGCGTGGACAAACAACTTGGATAACCTTTTTACACTCAACGGGTCACTGCGAAGAAATCAAAAGGCGAGAGGGTCGCGTGGATAAAGGATTATCTGTGTGAAACAAAGCAAAGACACAGTGCATACACAGATGCGTGCATTGTGTACTCAATGATAAAAGGGCTTTTTTTTTAATTAGTGTCGTGGAAAACAGACAAGGGCACTTGTGTATGAAAAACTACATTATGGGGTTTATTCATATAATAGTACTCTCCTACTGTGTGTTGCGGACATAGAACGGATGCGCAGAACAAGAATACGGTGGTGCCTTGAAAGACGAGTAAAATTCGTTCCATGAACATATTCCTAGGTCACAACACTCATAACCTCAAATAACCTTTCTCTATTGTAATGAATTGAAATGCAATTTATCCATTCCAGTCCCTACCCCAAAACATGTTACGGAAAGTTTTTTTTTTAATGGGAAAAATATCACTCTATAAAATGTTATTAAAACACATAAGGTGACATATTAAATTGAATGAAAATAATCAACAGTTTTTGCTTAAATTCAATAGGTATTGTGCTTCTTCTGGTGTGTGTGTCATAGATAGATAGATCGATCAGGGGTCATCACCGCGTTGCCCGCGGGCGAATGGTAGCTCGCGAGGACCATATAAGCCGCCCGCGAGGTATGTTCCAAAAATACCATAGGCCACAAATTACCATTATTTGTGCTTTAAATTCTGAATCTGGCTTGCTTACATGAATTTAAATTTTCAAATACCTGTAATGTCATTTACTAGAATAAATTAAAACAAAAATATATTCATGTACGTGTAATGAATTGAGTCTAAAATTTGCCGCAAACAGGTCACGTAGCCCTTCATACGATCCGTGCTCACGAAGTAGCCCTCAGCCTCAAAAAGGTTGCTGTGCCCTGAGATAGATAGATAGATAGATAGATAGATAGATAGATAGATAGATAGATAGATAGATAGATAGATAGATAGATAGATAGATAGTAGATAGATAGATAGATAGATAGATAGATAGATAGATAGATAGATAGATAGATAGATAGATAGATAGATAGATAGATAGATAGATAGATAGATAGATAGAAGTACTTTTTCCAAATAGCCATTAATCACGTAATTTAGTTGAGTAAATAGAACAACTCACCATCACCCTGGGATAGCCCACAGGATCCCGCAGGTAGGGCTCGTAGTGCTTCGCGTAGAAGGAACACGCTGCAAGTGGCGAGTCTAGCGCCACCTACAGTGGAGCGGGAGAAGGATAGAAATTAACGGATGATGGCGCAAAAGATAAAGCAAGTGTTGAATTGTGCAGCATTGTTTATCAGTTAGTAGCTCACGTCTCGGTAGGCGGATAAAAGCGCAAGTTAAAATGTGAAGTGCTATATTTGATTTGGTTGGTCCATGTTTGTTAGCTATAGAATGATGTACACTATTGAACTGCATCCATCAGGTACAAAGTTTTATTAGTAGTAGGATTAGAAACTAAATTCCAATGAAGTTGTGAGGTGTTAAGCAAAAATAAAAACAGAATACAATAGTTTGCATCTCGTATTCAACCTATATTCACTTGAAGACACTACAAAGACAAGATATTTAATGTTCAAACTGATGAACTTTGTTTTTAGCAAGTAATCATTAACTTGGAATTTTACGACTCAAGATATGAGAACTTGCTTCAATAGGGTGTTGAATGAGTTTTGTTATTCTCCACAGTATGAGCATAATCCAAGTTGATAAAAGTGGGAAATTGTTTTGTGCACAGATATGTGCCAAATATCAAAGCGAGTGTGAATATAGTGTGAACTTTTGTTTTTCACAGCTGATAGGGATTGCGTACTCACACTTCTCGATTAACTTATGCCCTCCCCAATAAGGGTATGTAATTGCCTATAAAAGCCTCAAGATGGTGGCAAAGCACTACATATATCCAAATTCCTCAACTCACTTCAACTTGGATCCTTCACACCAAGCTGTCACTAAATGGCACCAAAGTAGTGTTTTTATTGTTTTGACCCCAGCACATTAACAGCAAGCACCGAAAGACTATAAAATCAGCAATATGTTAAAATATGCAAAATCCAGATATTGAATATCATGTAGTTTAGTGTAATTGACGGTGAAAATTTTATGTTTTTACTTAAGACCATTTCAGAGTATGTATATTTTACTTACAGGCAAGAGTTGAATCAATACTTTTACAAGTCTTTTTTTTTTTCGTTTGTTTGTTTTTGTACTTCTATTGAAATACAGAATGTGAGTACTTTTGCCACTTCTCTCACCAGCCCTCGGAGGACAGTGAAGGCCATGGCGCCCAGGAGGAGAAGCATCAGCATTAGATCCATCGGTCGCCAGATGAGCTTCATGCTCTGAGCGTGCTGAGCCTACGGAGGGATGCAAACCGGCACCCACTCACTACTGGTGACAGTTCTCAGCGCCCGTCATTTCACCTCACTGACGTTATATCCACCAATCAGCGGCCTGTCTTTGGGCCGAGTGAACAGTGTGACCGCTGCCCACGCAGGCATCAGCAGGAAGAGGAAGTTGAGCCAGAAGGCCGGACGGATCTCGGCGCCGTATCGCCCTGCAAGGTGATAACAAAGATGTTGATGGTAAATGACAGTGGAGATGTCGGGCCTGACCGAAGATGTCATTTAGGCAGTGCGGGCTGAAGCTCACCTGCCACAATGCCAGTGATGAACACACTCATGTTGGCGCACAGGGAGCCAGCCCAGAACAGGCCCAGTGTGCGGTACCCTTTTCTGACGGACCACACATAAGACAGGTGATGCCACTTACAGGACACTCCCATGAAAATAAAACAATCTTATTCAGTGGTGCCATCAGATACAAGTTTTTGTTCCATGCTTCTAACTCAGAATCCTCTCATCCCAAAAAGTCTTTCCTCGTTGAAATGAATGGAAATGCCAATTTTCTGTTCCAGTCCCCGCCTAAAAAAATATTATATAACAATAAAAAATAACACTCTATAATATTGTTACTTTTAAAAAGAGAGTAATAAGATAGTTAAACTAAATGCAAAGAGTGTGACACCCATTTCCACTCCCACTTGACACCCACCTATCCATGATCTTCCCGATCATTATGAGGTACATGATAAAATGAGCAATTCCGTCCCAGTAGCACATCATGATGGCGTAGGCTGTGCCCAGGTAAGGCTCCCCCTGAAATGCACACATAGGAGAAGACATTTTTGTTCGTATTCAATTTTCATGTACTGCATCTGTGTTCTTAGCGTCATGAAGACACCAAGAGACGTACTGTCTTGCGATAGAACTCCATAAAGCCGGAGATGATGCCATCGTACTCCAAGGCGCTGGTCAGGTCAATGACACACGTGAAGGAAAATTCTGCAAAAACTGTAAAAGGGCCCAAAGATGGGAAAAGTCTCCTCGTGCAGTATGAGCTATTTAGCATGTCATTTGACGTGCTGCATTCTGTCTCACGACATTTTTGGATTCTGCTCCATTGGTTCTAAAAGGGATCCCGGAACTGCCTGTGTGCAGTTTGCATGGTCTCCCCGTTCCTCCGTGGGTTTCCTCTGGGCACTCTGGTTTCCTCCCACATCCCAAAAACATGCACCATTAATTGGACACTAAATTGCCCCAAGGTGTGATTGTGAGTGCGGCTGTTTGTCCCGATGGCTGGCAACCAGTTCAGGGTGTACCCTGCCTCATTCCCATTGACAGCTGGGATAGGCTCCAGCACTTCCACAACCCTCATGAGGATAAGCGACAAAGAAAATGGATGGATGGACGGTTCTGTGAAGGTTTTTTTCTTTCTCCCAGTATGTTATGGTGTTTTCCTGATTAATGTCATTGATGTAATCTATTCTCTTTTAGTCGTTTGTTTGAATCTCATAACGATGGAAGTAAATACTGTATGTGCCACCAGGATTTGAATTTGAAATGCCACAGAAAACAGGAGTTGAATTTGAAATGTAAAACGATCATATTTTCAATAGTTGTATTTCAGTGTAACTTTTCAATGTTAACAATTCAACTGATCATAATTCCCTGTCTAAAATTCACCGTCTGTGCCACCAGGCAGGGTTACTTCAGGTCAGAACCGCACACTCAGCCAATCGCGGTTGCGCTTTCTTATTCACGTGATGAAGCGAATTGTAGCCAGTTGAATTTCAGACAGCAAATTATAGCCAGTTAAATTAATATTGAAAAGTTACACTGAAATAGAACTATAGAAAATGTGATCACTTTACATTTCAAATTCAAATCCCGGTGGCACATATTTACTTCCATACATAACCGGTTTCCTTAATTAGCGTAGTTTTGAACCAATGCAATTTTCTTTGCAAAGAAAGTTGTAATCTTATGAGAATAACTTATTACTCCAAGATAAAATCCTAATATTATATTGTACGTTAGCAGGGTAAGTAAGTCCTATTTTAAGCTTTATTTTTTGTAATATTACGCCTTATATTCTGGGAAGGAAAAGTCTTTGTCTAAAAAAAAAAAAAAAAGAAAAAAGTGCTGACATTCATACAAATTTTACAAGTTTAAAGGTGTTTCATTGTACCGTATGCTGAACTGCGATCCTTGCAGCAAGGCATCAACTCTGAGAGTCTAATGAATGCATGATACAAAGGTGTTCATTAGCCTGTAAATTAAGCCTTGAGTGCAGGGACAGGGTTGGAGGCGTTTGCATCAGAAGTGTGGTAAACAAAACACTCTAAAAAGCTCGCCTCAGCCGAAAGGCCACAGGGTTCTTCACCAGTCTCATACGGAGCGAGTTGAAACAAAGGCCGTTAAATAATCTTTTATGAACAGGTTCTTTTTTTTTTTTTTTTATTACCCGGAATAGCCGCCAACCGTTGGTTTCATTCTGTGGCCTAGAATAAGCGTAAGGCCTCCCTCTGCGTGAAAGCAATTTCCCAACGTGTCACTACATGACAAATGGGTTGCACTTTCCCTACTTTACAATGCGTTACGCAAAAAGTCTGCTCTGCTACTCTTGAAAAAGCCAGGGACAAATCAGGAATGACTGCCAATTGATGAAATATTAATAAGCACCGTCCTCAAAAAGTTGCAATACTGAACCTAGGGCGTTGCTAGATAATGACGCGTTACTGTGGATATTATGGTATCAATCATCAGGTCATGTACTGTACTGTACATAATGTACAGTGCATCCAGAAAGTATTCAGACGTTCACTTTTTCCATAATTTATGATACCGGATTCTGAAAAGGAATAAATTATTTTCTTCCCTTAAAGATCTCCACACAACAGCTCATATTGGCAACATTTAGGGATTTTTTTTTTTTTTTTTTTTTTGCACATAAAGGGAACTCATTTGATGTGCATCACACATCCGGGATGCATGAAAATGAGCAGAGACGCATAAAGCATAATCAAGACATGTTTTGAAAACCTGCCCCACGTATGTAAGTGTGTGTATGTTGGTGAAGAGCTTCTACACACAGTTAGTCAAAAGTAAGAATCCTCTGTAGTCTTTAAATACGATGGACACAGAGTCTTTTTCTGGACTTGATGAATTATTACATTATGTTGCGATAAATAGGATAACTCTGAGTTGATGTCATGATTTTTGGAAGCCGAACTAGCTTAAATGTTTTCATTATGGCTGGTGCAAAAGTTAAATATATGTATAAAATTACTACAGATACAAGAAACGTATCAATTAATGCATGTTTTTGGTATCTGGGAGGAAACCGGAGTGGCCGGAGAAAATCCACACGACCACGGGGAGAACATGCGAAATCCACATAGGTGGACCCGAATTTGAATACCGGTCCTTCAAACTCTGAGGCCAACGGGCTAAGCAGTTGCCTTACCGTGCCCCCAGGTACCTTTATAAAGAGGTTTTGAATAATTTATAAACAGAATAGAATATATATGCATAAAACTGTAGCGGAGCTTCATCTGCATGAGTCACTTTCAGTCTGAGAGAATTGTGTTTTGGCCCTGTAACAAATCCTCCTCGGGTCATACACAGGTTGCAACACAAAACCGCACACGTATCATTGTCCGCGTATACAACCATCACCGTAATCCTTGTGGCAAACCAGTTTTTATCTCTGGCAATCAGACAGCTGCGATACGGGGATTATGGCTCACTATCACTACTGAGAACCTGTTTCAGCTTTGCCTCTATCATTATTGGGACGCTCCGACCCAGCAGAATCATTGCTCATGTGTTTTTTTTTTTTAATTTCTACAAAGAATTAGAAACGTCAGTACAGATATAGAGAAAAACCCTGATCTAAAGCCCATCAAACACCATGGGATTAAAACAGATGGTTAGCCATATTTTCTGACTTCAACAAAGTTAAACAAAATACTGGAAAATCATTTTCTAGTGTACATTCTATTTATTTTATTAGATTTTTTTAAAAAGAGTTTAAAACTTTGACTTTTGCATTTATCACAATCATCTGTATTGATTTTATTAGATACACTTTTTTTGTTTGTCTTTTACCTCATCTACAAATGACGTGGGCCTTGAGCACAAAACTTTGCTCACCTCTGCTCTAAATTGTTTTGTCAATCATGTCACAGAACAGTCGGGCTAAGCTGCTGGAGCCAGACGAGCGTAAGCAGCTTTCAGCCTATCAGCTGAAATCACACAGAATGCAATTAGTTGTTTTCATACAAAGTTGCGAAAGTTGGAAATCCTTTCCTTTTTCACTTTTTTTTTTTCCAAGCGTCGGAGCTTGACCCAAACTCATTGCTGAGGATTTAATTAACTTCTGCAGTCAAACACATTTTCAATTGAAGCAAGAAATAATGTGGAAGTAATAATCGACAGTGAGATTACCGAAGAATAAGGCGTCTTTCGGTGGGTTGCCACGAGTGACGAGGAGGTAGAAGATGAATACGAGAATCAGTACGGCAATGCCAATCACCAGGATCACGTATGGCCTGGAGAAACAGACATACGTGTTTAATCATTACAACACAGCAAAACAGTGGTGCAGAACTAATACGGTACCAGTACTATAATCTGGGAAACACAAATGGAGCTCAATTGGCTACAATTCATTGTCTAAAATTCACCGTCTGTGCCACCAGGCAGAACACCCAGCCAATCGCAGTTCCGCTTTCTTAGTCACGTGACGTCACATATACGAAGAAAGCGTAACTGGATTGGCTGGGTGTTGGGTTCTGACCTGAAGTAACCCTGCCTGGCGGCGCAGATGGTGAATTTTAGACAGCGAATTGTAGTCGGTTGAATTTCAGACAGCGAATTCTGGCCAGTTAAATTGTTGACATTGAAAAGTTACACTGAAATGCAACTATTGAAAATGTGATCACTTTAGATTTCAAATTGAAATCCTGTTTTCTGTGGAATTTCAAATTCAAATCCGATTTCACTTTACATTTCAAATTCAAATCCTGGTGGCACTAATCTACTTCCATAGGGAACGCCTGATCTCATCAGATCTCGGAAGCTTAGCGGGTTTGGCCCTGGTTAGTACTTGGATGGGAGACCACCTGGGAATACCAGGTGCTGTAAGCTTCTCTCCCAGGCTAAATGGAGAGGGGTTGCGTCAGGAAGAGCATCCGGTGTAAAATTGTGCCAAACAAATATGCGTTCATCTAAGATGATACGCTGTGGCGACCCCTAACGGGACAAGATGAAAGGAAAGGTAGAAGAGGAGACAGAGAGAAAATGGGATGAGGAACAAAGAACGGGAAGTGGAATGTATTTCAAAGTAGGAAAGTAGCGTACATGTATCCCTTGCTGCTCAGTACAATACAGTGTCATTAGAGTGGGTGTACGTCAATATTAAAAAAAAAAAGAGGAGGGGAATATTGTTGAGATAGTTGAGTTTTGCCTCACAGGAAAAAAATTCTGATAATTGTGGAGTAAAATATTAATTCCGCAACTGTATTTTTTTTCTTTGGCTTTTTATAATGAAATGGGACATTGAACTGAAGGAAAGATGAATGTATTGCTCTATTCTGGCTGCTCAATACAATACGGCTCGAGCAGAAGTAAGTATAAAATGAGATGGAATCTTGTTGCCGAGCGGGAGCAGTAGAAAGTTCAAGGGAAAAGTCTAACTTTTCCATTATATAAGCTCTCTATCATCATAAAACCTTCTGATTCACATTGAGCTGACCCTTGTCACACTTTCCGCATCCACCACAGTCTCTACCTCGTTAAATTCTGCAGCATTCATCTTTTGATGCGTGCCTGCTACATGCTGCTACAGTACAGTGTAACTGCGTGCTGCTTGTTAAAGCACATTTTTGATTTAAAAAGGGCCTAATCAATCAGCCGTGGAATGGCGATACGAAGCCTAGCAAGCTATTACGAACTATGTATGCCTAAAATACTTTCCAGTGTAACATTACAAATACTGAAGATTGGAACATTTATGCACACAATGCTTAGAATTTTTATACTTTAGGCTTCTGAACAATTTGAACTTCTAGGTAAACCTTTATCCTTGTCCGAAACATCCCCTGAATGGAACCTTTGTATATGCCGAGTTCCAATAAACTCATACGGATAGAATTTTAGGCTTTGCACGAATGCCTGCACTGAAAGTTAAGTGCTTTTATCATTGGTGGATAGTATTAGGCCTTCCACTGTGCAGTTTGTAAAAAAAAAAAAAAAAAAAAAAATCAAATCCTGTTTTGAGAAACTTGCTATGGATAGCAGAAATTGTACTACGCTTAGTGGTCTCCTGGCCGTAAAGCTGCCCAGATTGGCCCTTAACCGCAGAAGGGGACAGAAAAACTTCTTGGCAGGTAGCTGTTTTGCAACATTGCCCCGATGTCTTCTGGCTTGCAAGGATCAGGAAAAACAATATGCCTACAAAAACTTCATAGCCTAATCATGATAGCCTTAGGTCTTATTAAATGATACTTTAAAGAAAATGGAAAAAAAGCAAGTGTCATGTAACTTTCGGGTCATCCGGTACATTTTAATTATCCAATTCAGGGGTGCAGCGAAATGAATGAAACAAATGTTGTAAAACTCTAATATTACATGAAAATGTAAGTGCTCGATGGTCCGGATTTAATGACAGGTCGGGCCGCTTATGGCCCCCGGGCCACTGTTTGGCTACGCATGATACATTATGTGAATCCTGTATTACTTTAGTTCAGGGGTGTCAAACTCATTTTTCTTGCGGGCCACATTGTTGCTCCGGTTTCCCTCAGAGGGCCGTTATGACTGTAGAAAAAAAATATTTCATCATCTCATCATATTTATATCATCAATTTATGTACTAGTTTTGGAATCATAAATCAAGGGTCATGTGTTTTTCAACTTTTCACGTGTGGTAACACAAAAATGCTTGTAATGTCTCAACTTTATCATTTATGATATATGACAATTTGAAATTTTGGTTCAGATTTTTACAAGAATTGAAATTGACACAAGATTTGGCTTTGCGGGCCACATAAAGTCATGTGGCGGACTGGATCTGGACCCCGGGCCTTGAGTTTGGCACCTGTACTTTCGGTGCTACATTAAAAACTATGCGGGTTTTACCTACAATTTATTCATATGTATTTATATATTTTTTATTTTTTTATCCCAATAAATAGATTTAATTGTAACTAATAGAGAGTAAATATTGGTTTAAAAATTTATTTTACATGTAAAAGTATTTTTGCACATATTTTTAATGTAAGGTGTATTCATTAAATTATTTCAAATTTTTATTTTTAAAAAAATCCAATTACATTTTGTTATTAAAATAAACTATTTCACATCCACATTTGACCTCATTTACAAATGCTCTGGTCTGCCTTATCTGTTTTTATTGAAAAAAATGTCGAGCAAAGATTTTGTCTACCGTTGATGTAAAACTGGTTTTCCAAACCTGAGAGAGCTTCAGGTTTGATGTCAAAGTGTCCCCTAGTGGAGGTGAAACATCATTTCAATAACGATTGCCGTACCTTCACATAATACTTTAGAGTATTCACAACAAGAATGGACTTCCTATAATAATGTAAATGAAAAAATGTAAAGCGAATTAATTAGTTCCAAGTTCAATCCTAAATCCTGTCCTAAATATACAGGCAATGTATTGGGTCATATTTTAAGATTCTTAACTGCTACAAGTGTAAAAGTAAGTTCCCCACTGTATAATGAAAAAAAGACCACTTTGAATTAATTTAATTTGAACATGCACATAAATTGGAGACAATTAAATGCGGGGAATTTTTTTTTTTAGAAGTGGGTAGTTACGTGACTTTTTACACTTATGTGCAACAGATACCCTGAACTGGTTCCCAGCCACTCGCACATAAAAACAGACAACAGTCGCACTCACAATCACATCTAGGGGCAATTTAGAGTGTCCAATTAATGTTGCATGTTTTTTAGGATGTGGGAGGAAACCGGAGTGCCCGGAGGAAACCCATGCAGGCACAGGGAGAACATGCAAACTACACACAGGCAGTACCGGGATCGAACCCAGGTCCTCAGAACTGTGAGGCTAACACTTTCCAGCTGCTCCACCGTGCCGCCTGGTTACATTTAGTGGTGCAAAAAAAAAAAAAAGGGAATCACACCCTAAGTATCAATCCGCCATCCATTTTGGGAACTGGTGCCTATCTCATCTGACCCTGGGTGTGAGGCAGAGTACACCCCAACTGGTCGCCAGCCAATCACAGGACAAAATTTTGATTGATGTTTTAGGCCTGAGCTACAACTTCTACCACTTCAGCTTTCAACTGTGGAAATTGCAACTGTAAGTATTGACAAGAACATGCAGTAACAATCGTTCGACAATAAAAAAAAATTAAAAAAAAACATGCCAATCACAGGTGGGAAATCAATAACGGTCATGATTTGACTTACGCTTGGAGCGCGGGAATGGCGTTCATGCAGTACAGAACGCCCAGGGCGGAAAGGGAAAACAAAAAGACAAACGTCTCCATTGCTTGGGGTTCAAAAAGCCGTTTGCCCCGACTCCCAGGCGGAACCTGCAGCGGCGTGGAAATGCACGGTGTAAAGTCGATAGAAACGAAGGATTTGAGCAATTTGACAACAAGCGCAAGCCGTTCGCGTGTATTTATAGAACAAATACAATGGAGAATACTAGAATGAGTTAAGCTGTGCAGGCTCTTACCGCGTGGCTGCTTTCGGCGAGGATTAATGAAACTTCAGGCTGGCTTGGCCTTTACTGGAGGAAAAAAAAAAAACAAAAGACAAAGAGCCCTTGGGGGGGAGAATTTGTGTAATTTTGATCAGGTCGGAGATTTGCAAAGGTCACTTTCTTAATTTTGACTACATCAATAGGACCCTTGGATGTTTCCTTGAATAAGTGAGGATGTATGTGATTGAGTAATTCAATCAATTTTCTCCCAGTAATGTCATGGATTACAATTACATGAATTGTGTAATTAAATTTCATAATTTTGTTACATATAATCATCCCCCCCCCTCGCAGCACTGGTGGTGCCTTGAGGTATGAGTTTGAATCACTCACATCAATGATCTCAAATCATCTTTTCCCATCGAAATAAATGAAAACGCATTCCAGCCTCTCTGACAAGCCCCCCAAAATGTTAATGTTTTCTAATTATACAAATAGCACTCTATAATATTGTACTTTACCTTTGAAAAAAACATACATTAGTAACAGAATTAAATAGATTTGAAAAAAAAAAAGTTTGTCACACTTCGCATTAGTTGAATTTCCATTGTACTCCTGGGCCGCCTTGGCCACTTGGCGACTATAATGTACGTACAGTACATGAAAGGCAGTACAGTATTGATGCCTCAGAGGATAAATCCTGTAAATGATTATTATTGATTATTGAATGTCTAAATGTCTTATCTGTATCAGTTTGTGTTCCGTAGCTTCAAGGGTTGTATATTGTGTTTCACATTATGTGTTATGTCGGGGGCGTCAAACTTGATTTTGTCACAGGCCACATTGTCGTTACGGTTTCCCTCAGAGGGCCGTTCTGACGATGAAACCATAAAAATCTTTAATCGCCTCATTTTATATATACAAGGAATTTATATTTGGAATCAGAAATGAACAATAATGGGTTTTGCAATTACAGTATTGTTGTTTGGTAACACAAAAACTGTTGCAATATCTCTACATTATCATTTATGGTATGACAATTTGAAATTTTGGTACAGATTTTAAGAAAAATCATTGAAGTTGATATGCCTCATTTGCCTTTGTGGGCCACATAAAATAATGCGGCGGGCCAGATCTGGCCCCCGGTCCTTGAGTTTGACACCTGTGCTCTATGTGGTTGTTATCAATACACGTGATTCTCCTCGTTGTAGTTTGGGGTGGGGGCAGGGGGAGGGGGCTGTTCACTTTGTACCAAAGTGCTGCTGAGTTTGAGTTCACTGCGGCCATTCAGCACTCGTGTGTCAAGTTTGTGCTGCTCTCAGGTCAAAGCAAGATATGCAAAACATTCAGACTCACAACTGTGACAATATAGGGCAGGAGTCATCAACCTCTTTGAAACGGAACTACTTATTGGGTGGTGATTAAAATGAGAAGCCCTTTAAAATAGCCAGGTTTACTTATAAGGGTCTTAAACACAAGAGTTACAAAGAGCCGATTTGGTTCATGTTAGCGTTTCACGAGCCACAATGTCTGAAAATTAATATTTCTTAAAGCGGATGGAAGCGAAGTCTCGTGAGTCAATTCGCAAATAGAACACTAGATGGGAGCAAAAGTAAACGTTTGTTGACTGGAAGCATTGCATTTTTACTTTTGATTCCACCTGCAAATTTAAAAATTATCGTGATATTTTAAAAGGGGGACAAATAACTCTGCTCTTATTATGATGTAGAGTAAACCCTTATTATGTCACTTTTAATCAACATCAATAAGGACAACAAACAACATTATTCTGTTTTTAACCACAAACACTCATAATGTGTTAGTGGGTGTGTTTCCCACCAGCATCCTTTCTTGAAAAAAGGGGGGGCTGCCAGGAAAACGGTGTGCGTGTGTGCGCGAGTGTGCGTGTGTGTGCGTGTGTGTGTTTGTTTGCTGGAAACAAATGGAGCTCTTCCAGCACTGTTCAATAATGTGGGACGGACCAATGGATGCCAAATCGGGCAATGCAAGAGGACGATTGATGTCCTCAATAATTTTGAATAGGTTGTTGTTGTTTTTTTGTTCTTACAATTTCCGGTTTCGACTTTAAAAAAAAAAGAAAGAAAGAAAAGGAAATAATGACAGTGGCAGCCCCTCTTTGCTTGATTTGTCCTGATACCGACATAGTCACATTAACTTTCATTAACTTCCACAGAAATAAATTTTAAAATTGTGTTTTTTATTTTATTTTATTTTTTCTGATATTGTGAAATCGAGAAGCACGCGCCTCAAGTCAAATGTTCCCAACAATTTATTAATGGGCACCGTTTATTTGTTGATTATTAGCGCAGTTGACCAGTTGGGGCTTTCTCTTCATATGCTAAAGAATATGAAGATAATTCCACTCGTGTTGTCTGTTTTTTTAGGCAAAGTTGCCAATTTGGGGACATTGACTATGCTTTTGGAAAATATCGCCACTCTGCAGCCATGTTGTTAGTGAAAGCAATGTGTCCACTTTCAACTACAGAAGCTGCTAATAAATATTTTAAATAATGGTTCTGACAGATAAATAAACATTATTCCAATACATGTGTCAATCGCCCAACCCTGCCAAAAGTAATTATCCTTATCGCTCGTATGCTCTCTGGCCAATTTTAGCATACTATTTCCATATATAGACTTCTACACTTCCCAGTTTTTGAAAAAAATAATACTGTAATAATCCACCATAAGAAATAATTTACTGTCACTCAAATCATCTTTTCCCAGACCAAAGTGATGTAATAATGTAACATTCACGACTGCATACAATAATGCATTTAAGACGGCAACCTTCTGCTCGATACTATTTTGTAATTTAACTGCATTCATGATGAATTTAAATCCATATACTTTTTAATATAGCTGTTCTCTTCTTTTAGACTTTTTCTCCATTACAATTAGTGCTGTATTTATATTAAAATAAAGTAATTTCATTTAGCAATTTCTTTTGATATGTTCAAGTTGCATGTTGTTGTTTTTTGTAATATAATTATTATGATAATCTTTTTGACTTTTCCCCTCCCTGTGCGCAGTTTCGGCACCCTGACATCACCGGCGGAAATATTTTTTCACTCTTCAAAATGGCACCCTCTCAATCAGGAAGTAAAGAAAATAAGTAGCGGCGGATAAGTTGGATAAAATTCCCCTTTTCCGTCGAGTTGACGCAGGTCGCGACTCAACATCTGCCAGCGTTTTCGGGGTTCGGACTGGGACGAAGCAAAGGCGGCGAAAGGGTGAGTTAAATGCGAGAATATGGTTGTAAGACCAGGCGACACATCGGCAGTCGCCTGATTATCAAGACGCGTCCTCGGGAGCCTCTCCTCGGAGCGCACATTATTTACATAGTGTTACGCCGGTTTTTAGATGGTTGGCCTCCTTTTAGGTGATTACGTTAACTTGTCACGAGGGAGATGCGTCAAATATAAAGACACAGAGTCTTTTGGGTGTTGTTATTAGTATAATTTTACGCTTTACTAAGTAAGCTAACATCGATCAGTCGCTCTGTAGTACGCTAGCTCCGCTTACTACGTAGTAGCAACAAGGGTGATCCGCTAAATAAATGCTATTTGTTGGTAAGCGTGTATCAATCAACCAACCCAAACATAATAATGGTAGAAAATACATATAAATCATCCCAATTGATGTATATTATTAGTTAAGTTGCCGTCATTTTTCTGCGTTAATAACCTCAGTATTCAAAACGAACATACCCGATACGGATTCAAGCTACGCTAACCGAGCTAGTAATTATCAGTGGTGAGGTTGTATTATTCTCATCGAAACGACACTTATCGAGTTTATGCCTTCTGTGGTGTAAAAAATGTTAAGTAAACACTCGACACGTGACGCGCAGTCGTGGGTATTATGTACATATATGTCAGTGGCTGTTTTTGTCGAACGGCAAGCTAGCAGCGGCGATACAGTGTCAGTGTAATGTATAGCTTGAGCTGCCTTCCTTTGTGCTGTGCGGAACCAGATGTGGCTCACTTCTCAGCGCAGTCTTCATTTTCGGTGGAAACAACTTTGAGGGACTCGTACTAAATTTAGCAACGTTTTCCATCGTTGGACTGAAACATGGTGCTTTTCGTGTTGCGGTCAAATAATGTTGATGTTACGAATAGACCATTTTTTTAAATGTCTGGGGTTAAGGATCAAAACCGCCGCGAATGGTGAAAATATGCGAGTAATTGGCTTGCGAATATTATTTAATACTAGTAAAACCCCGAAAACGCTATAAACTATAATCCCCAAAAAGTGGCATTTCAAACTAGGCTTTACAAAATCGGGATTTTTGGGGCGATCGGCGAGTTTAAAAAAAAAAAAATCCGATCACCGAGCTGATCACAAGAAGGAGCAATGTGTATTTAGATGACTTGTTCATTTACTGTAAATACTTTCCTACTTTATATTGAGTATTTTCTAAATTATTCTCTATTCACGTCATGTATTCTAATCAGTTAGGTCAAGCCATTACAACATGACAGAAATAATTTGCTAACTTGCTATAATTAAACTATCCATCCATTTTTGAGCCGCTTATCCTCACAAGGGTCGCAGGAGTGCCGGAGCTTATCCTAGTTATCATTAGGCAGGAGGTGGGTGCACCCTGAATTGGTTGCCATCCAATCACAGGGCACATAGAGACAGACAACAGTCACAATCACTACTAAGGGAGATTTAGAGTCTCCAATTAATGTCGCATGTTTTTGGGATGCGTGAGGAAACTGGAGTGCCCGGAGAAAACCCATGCAGGCACGGGGAGAACATGCAAACTCCACACACGCGGGGCCAGGTCCTCAGAACTATGTGGCCAACGGTTTAGCTAGTTGCTCCACTGTGCTGCCCAATTAAACTACTTCATGGACACTGAAATTGTAGAGCATGATACATCAGAATGCTGCAATGTTTATGTACAACTGTTAGTGCTAGCATTAGCTTGCTTGGATGCATAACGTTTTGTTGCCTGCTTGCGAGCCGTATCGCATTAAAAATGCATGAAGCATGAACAAACCTGAAGTAATCCTTGAATAAATTTTCTCTCCTGTGCAGATGACCACCAGCACTCATTTTTCCACATTTTGTTCTTATAACACACAGCACAATCCATTGCTGCTGTCGTTGCCATGGTAACAAGTGTATGATGAGGCCCAGTGATTGTAAAATATGGAATGTGGTTGTATTGGAATACAAGATTTTATTGGAGTAATCTGGCATAGGGTATTAATTAAAAGAACAAATTTGTCTTATCATCTGATCCACTTATTACTTGTTTTCTGTCTCCGACGCAGCGTCCCACACCACCAAAATGTTGTTTTGTTTTTTTTTTAACTTAATTTGGTATCAAATTTTTACAGGAGTAAAAAAAAAAAAGACATGGAACAAGGCTACTAGTAAACTAGCTTTTGGATTCAGTTTACTATACATGATGGAAAAGGAGCGTAAATGTTTTATGTGGAGCTGATCAATGACATCATTGATCTGCGACTAATGACAATATTGTTGATCACAATAAAATAATAATCATCAGCAGATACTGATCAAGCCAATCAGAACGGTAATCTAGTGATGTCACGAAAAAAATGTTACCCTGAGGGCTGTCTGTATATTCTGATGCAAAAAAAACCCCAACAAATATTTCAGAACCCATCATCCAATTTTCTAAATTCTTCCTGTTTTACTCAGCTGGAAGTGGCTGCTCTAATCAGACTCAGCATTTTGACAATTTAAAACATAATTGTCAAATCTTGTTATTTTGGTACTAAAATTACTGCATTTTACTGAGGAGATACTTTGGCATACAAGTGCTTTGAGTTATGAGTGTGGTTATGGAATGGAATAAACTAAAAAGTCAATGTACCACTGTGGATATACAGTTACCACAAGTCCTTGGGTCAAACATTTTGGGTAACCTTCCACAAGCTTCTGATAGTACTCTGCTGGAATCTTGGCCCATTCCTCCTGACAGACCTCCTGGTGTAACCGAGTTAGATTTGTCGGTTGCTTTGCTCGCACATGGCTTTTCAGATCTGCCTAGAAATTTTCGATGAGATTCCAATCAGAACTTGGTGATGGCCACTCCAAGACATTGACTTGTTATCCTCAAGCCACTTTTTAACCATTTTGGCAGTATGCTTAGGGCCATTGTCCGATTGCAAGACCCATTAGAGCCAAAGTTTTAGCTTCCCGGCTGATAAGATGTTCCCGTAATATCTCCATGTCATGTTCTTCATGATTCTATTGATTTTATGAACAGCTTCTGTTCTTGCTGCAGGAAAAATGTCCCACAACATAATGCTGTCACGTCCATGGTTCACAGTTGGTATGGTGTTCTCAGGTCTACAAAGTTTCCCCCTTTTTCCTCCAGATGTAATGTTGGTCATTATGGCCAAACAGCTCAACTTTAGTTTCATTACACCACAAAACATGACTCCAGAAAGACGTTCCCACAATGTTTCGACTTGCGGATAATTGTTTCAACAGAGGAACATGGCAATTTAACAAAATTAAATAATTTTGGTGGTGGTGACTGACTTGAAACAGGAGAGATTTAGTTTAGTTTCACTTCACACAGTGACAGTGATCTTTCGTTGGGTACTTACCGTACCTTGAGCAACTAGCTGTTAACTGTTCTTCCGCTAACATGGTAATTTGGAAGTAGCGCAGAGTTTTAGCAGCATCTTGTAATTTCTACAGTTAAATTTGTGGGCAGGTGACTCACAAATCAAGGAGAGTTTACTATATTTCTGTTGAGCACAATGGAATGTTGGGGGAACAGCTGCAAAATGTGTCTTCTACAGATTTTTTTAACAATTAAGTCAAGATTAATCATTTAAGGCGTCATGGTGGCGCAGCTCTTAAGCATTGGCCTCACAGTTCTGAGGTCCAGGGCTTAATCCCGGCACCATCTGTGTGGAGTTTGCATGTTCTCCCCGTGCCTGGCACTCCAGTTTCCTCCCACATCCCAAAAAGATGCAACATTAATTGGACACTCTGAATTGCCCCTTGGTACGATTGTTAGTGTGACTGTTGTCTATCTCCGTGTGCACTGTGATTAGCTGGCAAACAGTTCAGGGTGTACCCCGCCTTCTGCTAATGACAGCTGGGATTGGCTCCAGCACTTGCCACCCTTGTGAGGATAAGAGGCTAAAAAATGGATGGATTAATCATTTAAGCCTTTGCAGAGGTTACCAGGTGTCATTGTGGTTTACCCCCTTTCCCTTAACATTACATTGAGCTTAGCTACACGCCAATACTTCCTGTCTCGGTTTTTGTCGAGCTCTGTTAACCCCGAAGACTTGGTCAATGACCTTTGTGTCACTTGCTGTCACATCCCTTTTGCAGCTACATTTGTCTTTTTCTCTTGTTCTTCAACTAACCATACTTTACAGAAAGGCTGGCTCAAACCACATTTCACCAATAGTTCCTTTCTTTTTGGGGGGAGAGCTGTCCGCTGACATACGTTTAGGTGAATGAAATAGCACCTTCATGTCATTTTAGATAATTCATGAAATATAAAGAATAAAGTAAAGGTGTTTTTTTTTTAATTATTTGGGGGGGGGTGTCACGCAGCAGTATGGCATCCTGCCAGGTAACGTTAAATAGTTCTCAGACAGCACAGAGCATTGTGGGAGAGGTGGACGTTTAACGGAATACCCATGTCCCAACAGTCAAATCCTCTAAATTCTCCCTTCCTTGCCATTTATGTTTTTTTTAAATAACTTTATTGATTGACAAATATTTACAAAACTACACCAAAAGAATGGGTGAATGGTGGATGGTTTTTTGTTTCAATGTGCCCTATGATTCGCTGGCAACCAGTTCGGTGTGTACCCTGCCTCCTGGCCGATGACGGCTGGGATTGGCTCCACCACTCCCGCAATTCTTATGAGGATAAGCAGCTCAGATAATGGATGGATGGAAATAGCGTCCCTGTAGTTCTTTGTCAATTCATTTTCCGGGAAACCAACATGGAGCAGTGTAAAGCGGTTGTTGGAAATCCAGGCCTGCTTTCCTGGAAACTCATAAGACAGCAAGCAGATCATGGATTTTTGGTGAGGGGGATAGAAAATGTTTTCGGGGAAACAAAGTGGGCTTTTATGATGGCATTTTACAGTGTCCTGACTGTCTGGTTATGATACCAGCGTTCACCATGTATTATCCAAGTTTCCTGGGAACAAAACTGTCAAGATCCTTCTGTGAAAACACACCAATGAGTCATCCAGGAAGGAAATTCTAAATTAATGTTACATCTACATTTGTGGAGGAGTGAACAGTGTGCTCTTTGCCTCGGTTATCAGTTTTTTCGGCATGTATAAGGGGAAGGAGAAGACGGAATTATTTGGAGTCATCTGTAGAAGTTGAGCTGTACATAGCAGCGCTGTGGTTTTGCCATGCTTGGTGTGCATGTTGTATACTGCATCCTCTATTTGCACACTAAGGTCGTAGAGACTGACATAAGCAAAAGGGCACTGTCTAGTCCAATGTCTCAAACATGTAAAGTTAAAAAATACTGAGCGCTCAAAGTACACCACGACAAACATTTGAACATAATAACGTAGTAGATCTAAGTGTTAAATAAAATAATAGTGTTTCAAGTCAATGTCAGTTTATTATACACACTTTAAACATTTAACCGTGCCTAAATATAGGATAATTGTACTAAAAACTTCTCTTGGGACTGGTTCTTTCATGCACCACCAGAGTGAGCCTCAGTACCAATAGTGGTACTAGTATCACACTTTTAGGACATTGACATTGCACTGGTCTATGACGAGAACTGTGAACGGGTAAAGGCACTCTGCAACAGTTTAACATAATATGGGACGTTAACACACTAATCACTTACCTTTACATCTTACTCACCTTATAAGGAATAGTTCCTACAAACAGAAATGTCTCTTGTTCTTTGTTTTTGTTGCTATGTTGTTCCTTGTTCTTTCTTCTGAATGTCATACCGGGGCAGCACCAACTGCCAGAGAAAAATTCCTTGTGTGTTTTTACACACTTGGCCATTAAAGCTGATTCCGATTCTGAGAACCACTTGTCTAGTCCATACAGTGTTGTCCACACAATCTGTTGTGTTCAAGTTGTTCTAATTTCTATCCTCAAACTTCCATAATTCTACATTTCTTAAATGTGAAGGCACTGTGTTGAGTAAGACCTGGACATTCCCAGATGTATAAAACAGAATGTTTTTTGTTGCAATAAGATACATTTCTTATTCTACTCTTCAGTGCACTTGGGCGGGGGATAAAATATCCCCCAAAATGCTGAATGAAAAGCAACACTCCCTTGTGTAATTAATGTCCAATCTATAGACATGTCCTGTTGCGCTGTTTTTTAATCCAGTTTACCAGTTTACAGAGCCTTTGCATTGTTCCCTTGTTATCCCTGGAAATAGTGAAAATCTGCAAATAATTGACAACCCAAAGTGTTTATAACTGCATATATATACCAGACTAGTTTTATACCAATTTTTATTTCCTGATCAGAATCAGCCGATAATTGCAATTTTTTTGCCTAGTGGCCGATTTGTTTTAATGTCATAATTCGCCAATTGATCTGCTCAGCAAAAGATATTCACTCCGTGTCACCGTTGTGCACAATATATGTGAATCCAAAAGGTAGTTTATTTTCATATACCGTATTTTCCGCACTATAAGGCGCACCTAACCGCCTTTAATTTTCCCTAAAGCTGACAGTGCGCCTTATAATCATGTGCGCCTTATATATGGGTCAATATTGAGCCTATAACGCAGCCCATCTAATGGTTGCATAACGTAACCCCAGCCTCTACTCCAGCATCTATTCTATGCGCCTTATAATGTGGTGCGCCTTATGTATGAAACAAGTTTTAAAATGGGCCAGTCATTGAAAGGTGTGCCTTATAATGTGGTGCGCCGAATAGTGCGGAAAATACGGTAGTAGTATTTATACAGTTTTTCATGTAATACTGCAAATATCTGACAGACAATAAAGTTATTAAAGAAAAAACATCTCAGCACGATGGGAGAGACGAGATGACACGGAATTTGCTTTTTCACCATTGCACTATGTCAGACTAATGCAATAAAATCGTGTATTCCGATACCACACCATACTGTTTTTTACGATCATCGGGCTTCATCTGGTCAACTCAAATGTGACGGGATACACTTGTTACTGTGGGTATGACGACACGAGTGGATTACGCCGACAGTAGTGTAAAAAAAAATTGGTGTTAGTGGTCACCGGTTCTCAGGGCATCGAAGGACATTCATACAGTAAATGAATAGGTCATTTAAATAGACTCTTTGCTCCATCTTGTGATCAGATTGGTTATCGTATATTTCAAACCCGATGATTGGACCTGAAAATCCTGATCGTGTAAAGCAGGGGTGCCAACGTGTCGACTGCGATCTACCAGTCATCTCCCAGGCAGTTATGGTCGATCGCAACCACGTGCCAAAAAAAAAAAAAAAAAAAACCACAGTCATTTTATCATCCATGTTGTTGCTTGATTCACGTGTGGCCAATGAACGATCAGCGCAGGTACATCAATTGACATTCAGTTTGACCGTTGTTGGCCTCTTCTGAAAAAAGGCATGTTCGAGCAAGCTGGCTTCCTTTTTACCGTCTGTCTCTTGCTTTCTCCATGGCAGTCACAGTGATGCGTAGTGGTCTGTAGTGGTACCCACGCCTTACAATGGTAAGGGCAGCGTGGGTTCAATTCCCGCTCAGTGATAGTGTCGATGTTTGCCCTGCGACTAACTGATGACCAGTTCAGGATGTAGTCCACCATTCGCCCGAATTTAGCTGAGATAGGCTCCCCACGGCCCATGTGAGGATAAGCGGCTTGGAAAATGGATGGATGGGTATCAAAAACAATAAAACAATTAATGTGTTAAGAGAAATACATGATTTATATTGCACAAAATAGATAACAAAACTATCATATCTACCAAAACCATTATATTCAGTCTATCAGGAATGTTGTTTGTTTGCAAAATAGAGTGGTGAGTTTGTATTATGATGCTTGGGATCTGATTAACCTGGTTTCATAGATCTGCTTTTTTTGTTTTTGTTCAGGGTTGAAAACAAATCTGCAAAACTCAATTCATCCATGGCCACAGATGTTTTTGATGATGGAAGATCAAAATCTATTGCATTTTGCATTGCATTCTCATTTTACCATTAAAATACCCAATATAACATACACATTTGAATCATCTACAAATGACTTGCCCCATCCATCTATGATCTGAGCCGCTTATCCTCACAAGGGTCACGGGATTGCAGGAGCCTCTCCCATCTGTACATTTAAATATCAAACATTAAGTACACTTATTCAGTCTCATTCACATCAAATCATTTCAAATCAAATGCTTATTTTTCTCGTCATAGTGAGCAGCAGGCAAGACTCTAGTGTCAATCAAAACTGATCATTATTATATTTTTAAAGGCAGGTTTTTAGAATCAACTCTTAGGTTGGTTGTGATTATGTGCACCTAACTGAGTGTACATCTGTGCATTGTAGAAAATCATGAGAATTTAGAATGCCTAAGTAGCACAGACAGACATATGTCACGGCCACTTAGGATGATGTCTTACCCTGGAGAATTTTCACCCAACCCCCACTCCTCCTGTGTGTTATTTTCACACCACAGAACAGAATAATGAGATTATTCTTTGATTTGTGCCGTGTCTGTGTTTGGACTGTGTGAGATTTAGATGCTCGGATGCAATTCAGCACAAATTGAATTGATGATATTGATGTTTTTTTTTCTCTGTAAATACATTAACACATGAAAAAAAATGAAGAAGCAACGTGACAGGGCCACTGTCCAGTCATAAGATCTCCATATGATTCTGAATGTGAATGCCTGCCGCCATCTTGCAACACTACATTTAGAGAATCTGTTTGTCATTTGAAAAAAAGTATAGCTCATATTGTTTTGAGCAGACAGTTCCTTTTGTCACTGTAATTTCCTTTGCGAGGCTTCATTGTCACACTCTCTGATACGCTTATAAGGTTGCATCACAAGAAGATGGTTACTTGTGTATGATGATGATTTCAATGCCACAACATTTTGGAGTGGATTTTTAACACCTAAGCTTAGATCTATGCGATATAACAATGTATCTTGTAGATATGATATAAAACGTCATTTGAGCTAATTCTTTGTCGTTTATATTGTTAACAGCTTTTCAGCTACTGTATAATATAAATCTGTTACTCTGCTTTGCAATATTACTGGATAAATGGTGGGCATACTTAGTTACTTGAGGCACTGATGAATTAATTAATGTATTTATTTATTTATGGTTTGCTTGGTTGCTTTCACTTCAGTGGATTCCTTGAGAATTGGTTATGCTACCAGATATTTTGTACGATATTTATTTGGACATCGGATATTAGTATTTTATTTTTATTGCTTTTATTTTCAAATAAATATTTTGAAAATAAACAGAGAACAGATCTCAGAAAATTGCCTTTCATTTTATATAATTTTAAGGAAAAATATTCAAGAAGATAATGGACTGTTTAACATGTCTGCCCCACATTTCTGAGATCCACTCTGGTCTCATCTGTGTGAATTTGCATTTTGTCCTTGTGCCTGGGTGGGTTTTCTCCAGGTACGGCTGTTTTACTACCATATCCTAAAAATATGCATGCTAGGTCAACTGAACACTGCAGATTGATTATTTATATGTGGCATGCAATTGGCTAGCAACCAGTTCAGTGTATGCCTCACCTCTTCCCCAGTGTTAGCTGGGATAGGCTCCAGCAGGCCTGCGACTTTAGTGAGCATAAGCAGTACGAAAGATGAATGAATAATCAGGATATATTTGGTGATGTCAATTTTTGTCTATATCGCATAGCTTCACCTAGTGTTGCAATTTTCAACGTGGTTTGCGTGGTCTTTTCAGTGGTAGGCCAAAGAATGCATTTCATTACCCTTGTTGCATAATTGGTTGAGTTATTTAACATTTCAAAAAAAAAATAAAAAAACAACAAACAAGGAAGGTCCAGTTGCCTCAAGTCAACCTTTATAGATTACCCTGACTTGGATGACTGAGAATCTACACAGACATGAGGAAAAAAAATAAGCATATTGGTATGTTTCATTGACACTGTGATAGATAATTACAATAATTTAGATATTTATGCTTTTGGCTTGTGATTTTAATCTATAGTTCAGATGTATTTTGCTTTCAAGTACAATAAATTGGTTTGTAATGTTTGAGAATGCTTTGTTGAGCTGATACTTCACATTGATTTTCTAATATTTAAGCACAGTGTTAATGTTCAGACTGAATGCGAAATATAATAATAATATTGAATTAATTAAGTAAGTAATAAATCAGCTTCATTTTTAAAAAATACTATCCATCCATTTTTTTAGCCGCTTATCCTCACAGGGGTCGCAGGCGTGTTGGTGCCTATCCCAGCTGTCAACAGGCAGGAGGCGGGGGGACACCTAAATGGTTGCCAAGCAATCGCAGTGCACATAGAGACAAACAGCCACACTCACAATCACACCTAGAGGCAATTTAGAGTGCCCAATTAATGTTGCATGTTTTTGTGATGTGGGAGGACACCGGAGTGCCCCGAGGAAACCCACGCAGGCACGGGGAGAACTTTCTTGCTATGTAGTAGTAGTAGTAGTAGTAGAGTAGTAGTATCTAGTAGTGCTGAAAGGAGGCTCTGAAAAATCAGACATAGCTGAAAGGTGTGAATACAGGGTGTGGGAAGCTGTGCCGCCTTCAATCAATGCCAGACTTTGTGGAGGAGTCACACGGGACACAAGGCAACAACCAGGACTAAACGTTTGGATCAAAAAAAGAGAACAGAAGTGATAAAAATAGAGTAGTAATAGCTCAGCAAGCTCCAGAGAAATGAATGGCAGAGGGTGGAGATTGTGGGGCAGTAGAGAGATAAGAATGGAAGTGTGTGATGAGATGTGCACCTTGAGTGGTCCTACAATCATAGACTATATCTCCAGTGGCCATGTATGATTGCACCATCATTTATATGCAAACAACATGTAAAACATAGTCATGTAATTCTAGTCAACTCATATATTTCCATAATATGCATCCCAAATGTATTTCCGGGAGAGACAACTAGCGGCCATGCGGGCTGCACCCACACAGTTTTCTCAATTAATCCCACCAACCCCCATTTGTTTTCTTGTGAAAAATTATAAATATGTTGCCTCTTCTATACTTGATCAGATTTAAGCTGTAAAGGACTATTCACCACGCAGTGGAAAATATTGCTTAGTAGCGCTTCTACCATGTCTTATTCATCCCAAATATATCATGAACAATCGGAAGAACTTTGTATTCACAAATTTATTTATATTTACCTGTTTACATTTATAGGCATACCTAGTTCGCTGAAAGGGATGTCAGTCACGATTGTTTTATGGCCCTGAAGAGTCATACAACACAAACAGAGGCTCTTTTACCTCAGGGAAGGAGGAATTTCCCATAAACAGGAACATTTGACAATCAGTGGCTGTAAAAGCATTATAATGAGTTTTAAAGTCTTAAAGGCACAGAAGGAATGTGAATTTCCATACCTTTATTAAAAAACAGGATATTAATTTGAAATGACAATCCGGAAAATTGCACAAACATGTTGCTTCATTGATATTCCAAAGCTCTTAAAGTAATACGTTATAATAATAAAAAGGAAAAACAAATGTTTGTCATATAATTTTACAATAGGCTATGGAGCAACACAAAAACTTGCAAATGCTTACTTTAAAATGGAAAATTGTCACGGCCAATGTATTCGTTTTTTTTTTTTTTTTTTTTTTTATTAAGTGTAAAAAACAAATTTAGTAGGTTAACTCAACAATCCTTCCACACTTCAAGTAAAAATCATTTATTTTCATGCCCAGTTATACTTATGTGCAGCAATTCAGTCCATTTGTTTATACACATTTTAGCATGAAATGTTCTCATATTTCCATTCAGTTCTGTGACACATTGTTGTGGTACATTAAGTTTGTCTCTTCCCCGTTGCCATAGTCACCCACCCACTCACTCCATGTACTGTGTTGATGCACATTTGTTGTTCTTTTCTCTTCTCTTCATTAATAGATAGCATACCAGAAGTATATAACACTCATTTGTTTTGTTTGAAGATTTATAATCACTATAAAAAATGTTGTTAGCATATCTAACTGTATCTTGGCAAAGATAGTGGTCGTTCATTCTTTTCTTTTTAACTGATTTTGGTGTCTGTTTTACATTAGGCTACAATTGGGATGGACAAATAAACAGCTTGAAGCAAGAATATTTCACCTGTTTGGAGAATTCAGCACTATCTTCCGTCTGACTATACACATCCACTCTAGTGACTTAGATATACATAATAGATATATTTTAGCTAATAATAGTTCTATTTTTTTATGTCTCTGGAATCATCAAAAATATGACCCATCTTCGAGCTGCAAGAAAGTGTAGTTGGTCAGGTGAAGGCGTACCAGACGACCCCTTCATCTGCGAAATGTACACTGGCATTCACTGTATTCAACTACTGGTTGAATATCGAGGGCCACTTAGATAATGCTTAATAAATGGGTAACAGTTAGTTTTTTTTAACACAGACAGACTAAGACAGAAAACCTGGAACAAGGGAATGACATTTGAGCTGACTTTGCCACTATGGAGTGAGCTGTTTAGCTCCTTAGCTCACTCGCGCTTCAGTTGGCGAGCTCCCGAACATATTAAATCCTGTGTGTGTTAATTGGGGACTAAAATCCATAACACCACAGAGTGAGGCACTGCAGTTTTAAACAAAGTTAGCTGATGAGGAAATTCACGAGCTAGCTCATTAGCTCATATGCTGAATTGTTGTATCGACTTTTGAGTCACTTTTTGTCATAAATTTCACTCAGAATTCCGAATTGTAGGACTTCCAATTTTAGAAGTTCCAGTGGAACTGGAATTCAACATCAAAGAAGTTTAAAAAAAAAAGTTAGCTTATTTTCTACTTTTCCACATTGAGAATGGTAGTTGTGTACGGTCCATAGAATAAGCTGTTATGCTGTTGCTAAACTCGCAAGCACCCTGATAAACAGGAAGGTTAGCTTGTGTTTACCCTTTGGGTGGAACAAAAATGGAGTGTAGTGTCCGTTAATTGGGTACTTCTCCCTTTTGATCCAACAAGCCTTTTTTGTTCCCTTTCATGGCCAACATTGTTGAGTTATTTGTTAATCAACTCAACAATTTCTTAAATTTAAATGAACGTTTTGACAAATATCAATCAGGTTTCCGAACTCATCACAGTGCACAATCTGCTATTATCAAAGTGCAAAATGGTATAAGATTGAGTACTGACTCAGGAAACGTGTCAATTTTGGTCTTGTTGGATCTCAGTGCGGCTTTTGATACGGTAGAGCACAATAACTCCAAACTCCTTTGTAAATATGGGTAGGACTAAATGGAATGAGCCTTAAATGGTCCAGGTCCTACCTGAAGGAAAGGAGCTACTTTGTAAACATTGGAAGTGCTCAATCGCAACAAATGGCAATGACATATGGGGTCCCTCAAGGGTCAGTTCTTGGACCCTTCCTGTTCAGCCTGTATATGCTACCCTTGGGTCAAATTTTCCAGAACTTTAGTTTTGACTATCATAGCCATGGAGATGACACAGTTATATGTAGCAGTGTTTCCAGATGACTATATTTCAATTGAGGTGTTGTGCAACTGTCTAAAGCAGATGAATAACTGGATCAAAACTGGAGCAAAATTTCCCT
Source organism: Syngnathoides biaculeatus (assembly GCF_019802595.1). Lineage (NCBI taxonomy): Eukaryota > Metazoa > Chordata > Actinopteri > Syngnathiformes > Syngnathidae > Syngnathoides > Syngnathoides biaculeatus. The sequence goes on along the minus strand of NC_084646.1, from coordinate 12,796,084 downwards.
TCAACTAAAACACAAAAAAAAACGGAGGTAATTGTTTTTGGCAATAAAGGAAAAGTAGTGTTCGTAAATACCTGGACTCACTATCTGGAAAAATCAAAGACCAAGTCCGAAACTTTGGTGTTCTGATAAGATTCCGATATGACCTTCAACAGTGATATCAAATGACTAGTAATAGTAATACAATTACTACAACTGCCTTTTAACATCTGAAGAGCATATCTAGAGTGAAGGCTTGCATGTGTCAAGCAGACCGGGAGAAACTAATCCATGCTTTTGTCTCAAGTAGACTTCACTGTTGTAATGGTCTTCTGATTGGGCTCCCCAGAAAAAAAACATTAAACAGCTCCAGCTCATTAAGCATGCTGCAGCTTGGGTTCTGCCCAGAACAAAAAGGTAAGCGCATATAACTCTAATTCTGAAGTCTTTACACTGGTTTCCAGTCAGTTTTAATAAAGATTTTAAAATTCTGCTACTGGTCAATAAATCACAAAATGGTTTACGTCCTGACATGAAAGAAATGCTAATGATATACAAAGTCAATAGAGCTCTGAGATCGACTGTGGTCAAATGTCTAGGGAAAAGTCTAAAGCAAACATCGTGAAGCAGCTTTTAGCTATTGTGCTGCAAAAAAAATGGAATAAGTTGCCAACAGAGGTAAAGTCAGCCCCAAGTGTGTTTTCAAATCCACTCTTCTTTTTTTCGTCCTCATAAATTTTAGAGTACTTCCACTTGTCAGTGATATTTCTTGAGCTAAAATCTGTTTTAATTGTCCTTTTTATTTTCGAATGTTTGTATTTTTGTGTTTGAATGCTTTTAAATATGTAAAGCTCATTGCGTTACCTTGCGTATGAAATGTACATTTAAATTTGCTTTGCTTTGCTTTGTTGTAGAAGTTAAAAAACACACAATTGATCCACTGCGAACCATTATTTGCTTATCTCATTCACACTCTGTTTCTCTATTGACCTGACGCTACGTAGCCGTCTTATTTCACCTGCCCTTCAGTTTTATTTACCACAAGAGGTGAATTAAGAGCCTTTTTAAGGATCTCAATCACTGCTATAGCTCACTGCCTCTGTGTTTGTGGACACTGTGGTATTCATCACCTCGGCAGAAGAGCCACTTGGTGTAATTGACGACAATCTAATCGGGATAAGTCGTATCAGCTAAATAGATAGCCTTGCTCAATTATTCATTGTACACTGTGTGATATCCTCATCTGTGGCCAATGCCATTGTATCATCGTTAAACCCCGAACAGATGAGTTTTTGATCCTACCTACTCCCAGGGATGCCTGTTCTGTTTAATATCACGTGCGTGTTTTTGCTCCGACGCAAATAGATGCCTTTTGTGTCAATTAATAATGTAGGCTGTTTTTGCACGACAAAGCCCAGTGTTTTCCTGGGATGTAACTTGTTCCTTTTATGAATATTTCATCACAGCAGCTAATGAATCCAGCGGGTCCGGACCGATCATAACTGGCTAACGGTCCCTTCGCTGCTGCGCAGGAAGACAGCTGCCGTGATAATTTCTCACCTGATTACCACTGAAGCTGACGTTAATACAGATTGGTGATGAATGTGTTTGGCGTTAAATATTTTTTAGAAAAGAAAAGAAAGATGCAGGAGATTCACAGAAGCCAACATAAAGCCTTGAGTGAATTAGAGGGCTTCTTCAGCTAATGATTCCAAGATTTGTATGTACCGTAATTCCCAGCCTGCAAGCCGTGAGTTTTTTCACACACTTTCAATCCTGCTGTTTATGCAGCTATGCAGCGCTACCGTTAGAATTTACGCCGCGCTAGTGTTAAACTCTTTCTGTGTACCGAGTCTTATAACCAGGTGCGCTCTGTAGGCCGGGAATTACGGTAATCAGAAAACTGTATTCAGTAAACTACGTCACTGTGGTACAGTGGACCTGTGCTATTTGCAAAGGTTAGCGAACGCAGCCATGAAGAGCGAAAATCTGTGATTTATTGCTCCTTATTTTTGCCATGGATAGAAAAAAGTGGTTAAGAAAAACGAGCAAATAATCCGGGATTAGGAAAAAAAATGTGAATAAATGGAGTTGTCCACGAATAGGAACAATAGGATACAAAGAAAATATCAGTGAATAGGGAAATTTGCGAATGGCCAAATGCAAATATGGGGTGGTTTACTGTAATTATCGTACATATTCGGATGAAAAACACTTCAAAACCCTGCATTGTTAACATTATAGCATCATTGCCCAGTCATTTTTTTATTGTATTAATTTTAAATAAAGATGACCATTATGCTTTTCTACATAGATCAGAACGTGCAATAGTCTATCGCTCACCTGATAAGTGAAAGCCTTAAATCACGTACAGTTTAGTTTGACTAAAGCATGCCTTAAATGTGGGACAAAATTTTGGACATTGACCTATTATATAGTGTGATGTCAGCACAGAGAAGACTGCTCGAGTGTCCAAATGTTTTGTTTTCAACCAATAGTGAAAGTTATTTCGTGTGGTAGTTGGAGATGGTTGTGAGCAGATGTTTTAAAGTACTGTAAAGTATTATAGTAAAGTATTTATTTTTATTTTTTTTGTGGCCACTTTCTAGTGCTTGTTTTCCTTCAAATTTCTGTAGAATAGATAAGATTGTCAGCCAGAGTCAGCAAGTGTTTGTTTTGCTTTGTTTGTTTCATTTGAGTCCAAATGTTTCTCTTTGACAGGAAGAAGATCTGAGGGAAGATGCAGACCGCTCTCTAGCAAACCATCAAATGAATAGCTCCCATCTCATTACCAGTTGATTGTTTAATTTTATGCAAAAGTGTCAGTCAACTTAGTGAAGGGACATATTACTCTGACTTCTACTTGTGTGACAATGGACAATTTTTGGAGGTTCCGTTCTGTCTTTTTGACTTTGCGAATCTTATGTGGTGCCTTTTCACAGGCACCGCTAGAAGACAGGCTGCACTGTTATTTTTACCCCTGCGAAAGGGGGTCATTTTGTCATCAGTTCTTTCTCTCTGTCTGGATAACACAAGAACTACAGGGACATTTTTCATGCAACTCAAGTGTGTCTGCGTGTGTGTTCGTGTAGTTAAGACTGGGGAGGAAGCAATGACATTTGGGTAATTATTTGTGGCTTTGAACATTGAAGCACTCTAGTTGTTCATTTCTCAGGAAATGACATGGACTTTCAGGGATAATTTCTTGTGGTTCTAATGTTAGCTGTGCTATCAGTTAATGTGCAGTATGCTTGTATGACTGATTAATCAGTCATACAAGCACAGACATGTACGTAGACACACACACTCTGGTCCCTCGTGGGTGCTAAGCGTGATTTATCAGCTTAAGGAAGTCACACTTCCCTGGATGATCTCCATGTGCCCTGGCAGCCATTGACGTGCACTCAGACCACCAGCACACAACCACATTTGCTCACCAAGCACACGTTAGATATAATACCAACAGTACGCACTTGTGTTTTTGAAGTGGCAGAAGCAACTTCTATCTCTCTGACATACAAGGCACCAAATGGTCTCAGATGTGGCTGTGCATAATCTCAGCAATGCGTATGCTTTGTATTAGTGTAGAAAGATTTTAAAGTGGCGTTATCATCCTCATCTCCCTAAAGGGATCTTAGATTCAGGCCACCCAGAGAGAGAGGAGAGGGAGAGCGAAAGAGAGGAGGGGAGAGTTATACAGAAATGTGGTCATGAAAAGATTTAAAAGATAACACGGGAAAATGGTTTCCTTCGTTGTTTTAAGAGAACCATGCAGGATCTAAACTGACTAATGTTTTTAGGTGAATGAGCTCCGTGTGTCCTGTGTTTTAGTTATTAATGTTCCATTTTCTGTTTCTCAATACACAATAGCTCCAGTGCCCTTCCTCCTACTGATAACACTTCTCACCACCTCCCTCTTCCTTTCGTTTCATGTGTTTATGGAGGTTAGGAATTTGGGGGGTTTATGGGACAGGAATTCTGGGATGAGTCTTAAAATGATCAGTATTGGTTATTCTCACTGGAGTGTGGTGGCCGTACAGAATGATAGCCATGGCATGGATTGTACCAACATGCCATTAGCCTTGTTTACACTGAGATCCCAGGAAATCGAGCTGAAACAGAAGACCAAGCATTTAAACGCTTTGTACACCATCACAAAAGAAATCGGGATCCCGCAACACAAATTGTCCTCGGTTTCACATTTTTCCATTTGTTAAGGTGGAAATATGATCTCTTTTACTGGCTATTGCAGTCCTGTTTCAAATGCACAAAGACAGAGTGAGGTTGTGTAATTCACCACCATTAATTTTGCAAAGGTGAGCAATGTCACTGTTGCTAAAATCGTAAACCACAATGGGTGTCAATGCACTGGATTTCTGTTTAAGGACAATGATGCCCTCATTGTACACGTTATTTTTATATAGTTTATTTCAGCTAGGGATAGACACAATAATCAATGAATTGATCATTTTTGTTTTTCTATTGTGTGGAAGTGATAGTTAATTAATTGTGTCAAAATCAATTGAGGGAGAATTGTGTACACTACTTAGCTGCAACCAGCAGAGATAGCTCCTCCTTTGCTGTCTCGAGAAGTGAGCAGCTTGTGGGTGTAAAAAGTGTCAACAACACTGTTCAAATGGCAGGTTAATGTGAGGAAAGCCTCTCAAACATCTCTCTCATCACCAAAAGAATACCATTCCCAAAATAAAGCATGGCGTCGGGACCATCATGCTGTAGGTGTATTTTTCTTTTGCTGCAAGTGGCGCCTTAGACAAGTTGGAAGGAATTATGAACAGTTCAAAATAGCAGCCAACCTTAGCACAAAACCTGTTTCTGATAAAAGCAAAATAATTGTGGAGGCACAATAAAAATATTTTCAACCTGATACTGATAACTTCCTTTTTCTCAAGACCGATATGATAAATAGTGGTGGCTTGGAAGTACAGACCAGAAAATAAAAGTTGGTGTCCTGCAATAGTAAAGGGTTAGCAATCAAGCACTGTAATTTCTTGCTTTCGGGTCAACCCTGGCAAACTTTTTGTAACTTTCAAATGCAGCAGCGGTTGGAGTTAGCTGCAGTTCTTTCTTCGTGGCTGGCTTTGGGCTAGTAGCACGAGAGGCGTCATTGCATGCTTTTAAAACATGACCGTCGTAGCAATAACACCCCTTTAAGTGGTTGATAAGATGTGATGTTTTGAAGTTTGAGCATTCCCCCATTCTTGGAATGTTTGCAGAACATTTGCAGCAACTAGCAAGCAAAATCTCTTCCTTTGAGTTAAGACATCTCACACATTCAATGCCATGTTTACTGTGCCCTCCCTCTCAGCTCAATGCATGTTTACAATTGGCTGTAGTCAATAGAAAGGAGCACTTGATTTGTCCACCCAGACATGTCATATAAGTGCACGTTTGCAATTGGCAAGAGCCCTTGATTTGTTCACCCAGACGTCCCGACAGCAAAATATGGCTCTGGCTTCATTGGATTTTCCTTTTCATTCTCTTTTTTTTCCAGAGCTGTATTTAATGTTATTGAATTTATTGTTACAACATCATTATTCCTCACATCGGCCCGATAATTATTGTTGCAATAATTATTGTTCATCCCCCAAAAATAATGGCAGGAAAAGCCGACTGGAACATCTGAGGTTCATCAGAGGCACTTTAAATGGCGGCAGGTGTGTCCTGACTACCATTTAAGATGAGTTATGAGGGCGTGCACACTTGTGCAGCACATAATTTCAAGTGTTTGTTTTGACTCCGGGTCACATTAATTTGAAAGTATTTACCTTGGGCGTCTTTGCATTAGAACAGGGGCGTGAAGAGTTTTTCCATCTACTGTGCGAAGTCAGTTCCACTGTACAGCACAGGCCTATAAACAGGAGTTTAGAACATTTCAATGTAAATTCAGCAATTGAATTAAAAGTATTTAGAATTAATTCACCGTTAAAATCTTTTGAATTTGTCAAAAAAGTGTCTCAATGTTTTACTTGATTGAAAGTAAAGATGTTGTATGAGAACTTTAGCCTCATTCCTACATGGAGATCTTTTGACTTTTAGTGCCATCTCACATTTTCAAATCAGCTATCTTCAGAGCTAAATGCATCCAGGATGCAGACCTTTCAAAAGTATTGCTAATTAAAAAAAGTCCTTTTTTTTGGCCCCAATACATTACAATACATTACCTCTGAACTAAAATTAGACAATTGTTACCAGAGTCTTCTTCTTACTAAAGTTCCTGCACTTGGAAATGCACTGTTTCAGGCTAAAAAGATAAACTACACCATTACTGTGTGATGCTTTCATCCATGTTTAAATTGGATTGCATGAGGATTTATAAAAGAAGCATGTTGGCATACGTACCATGCATTCTTATATTAAATGAATAAGCCACACAAAGTTAATTCTAATAGGTATGTTACCTTGTTTCCCTTTTTGGGTTATGCAAAGCAACATCAGCCTGAGAGCAAAATGGCCTCCCTGTGTGTGCAGTGAACACGTTTGGTCTCTCTTATGCGCGCACACACCAAGACGGACAAAGGGCCTCTTATTTCGACCCTCGTGAACTCTATTAGGGTTTATTACCGCAGCTTTGTCCCCAGTGAACACGCCTGCCGTATGTCCTGGCAGAGCTGCAAGAGCAAAGTAAGGTAGCGAGATGGAGGAGGGAGGAAGGTTACACACTTGGGTTAAGGGAGTGTCACAAAATGATTTGCATTGCAGCGGGCGACAAGATTGGATTGATTCAGCTGTCAAACAGGTTTGAGATTTGTAGCATGTTATTGCTGGGGAGAATCAAAAGGAGTTTGTTAGGCTTCGGGTTGTTTTTAGAGGCGATTCTGAACATACACCAGAAAGCTGCTTCGACTTAGGACACACTGTAGCGCAAAATTATACAAATCCTAGATGGCCACATTTTGAGGTCAAGTGAATTTTTCATCATTGAATTTCTAAAATGTCTTGGAAATATTGGATTTGAACAGGGTTTTGTGCAATTTTTATATTCTATGTATCTATCTACAGTGCTTGTCCTCATTAGGGTTCCAGGTAAGATGACTTTGGGTGAAAGGTGGGGTACACCCTAGATCGGTCACCCTGTAAACCAGCAACCGTTCACACTTATTGAGCATTTAATTATTCAGTGAACAAGAGGGCCCAAGTGGGTTTTCAAACCCAAAACCACTGCTTAGTGAAATGTCAAGTGATTGTTCAGTTCATTAAATATCATTTAATAATTAATTTTAACAAGTAAATACTGTGTTGAACACTTACTGCCTGCTTATATAAATGTGGTCTTATTCAGCAACACATAACATTGTAGAGTAGGAAATAATGGTATATATCCTTTATTTTGTGTTTTTACAGATCATGGAGAGTATTTTTCCTTTCTAGAGGTACAATCTGGGACCCAGCCAGCAGCATCAGGGTGGGCAGATTGGGCCATAGCACAAGTCATCTCGTCGTGATCATGTATGCAACTCCAGTTTGATGCCCACCCTCTCCTCAGCACTGGCCATGGACGGGGAGAACTACCTGCATCCAGAAGGCCCTCAGGTGGACACTAGCTTGTTCTCTGTAGCCTCTTCAAACATGGAGGTACGACGTGGCACCTTATTTTCTCCTCTTCATTTCTTGTTGTTTCTGAGCATGAACCCATGTTTACCTTGTATTTTTAGAGTTCCCTCTTTGCCTCTTCTGGCTCCTGGAGGTCCTTTTCACAGCAGGGTGGATATAGCGTGCACTGCCCTATGCAATCTGGAAACCAGTAAGTTGCTTTGTTAAGACCACAATGCCAGACGCTTTTGGTGTATTTAGGCCATTTTGTTGTTCTACAATTTTACTGATTTTTGTGTTTGAAATCATTATCATGCCTAATGCCTCAACATTCACATCGCAAACATACGGTATATCGGAAGCATATTGGTTACCTATCCAGGATTGTCATCCATTGACTGTCCATCTGGGTTCCACCTTCGGCCACATTACGAGAGCTCAGTGGTGGTAGTTTCAGGGAAGCTCCACGGGCTAATTAAATGCTCTTCCCTTCCTTGCATGTGAGCTTGCCATCTCACTCAGTGACTACACAGAAGTGTTTACATTCTCCATGGTTACCACACGCAGGAAAATGCCCACCACATCGAGTGATGTAACACAGCATGGTTGGAAAGCCGTGATGCATTGTGGGATCTATAGTCATGGCGAATGTGAACAATGTCATGTGCGGTGATAATGAAGTTTGTAATTGTTCACCTGTGAGTTTTGTGTAATAAACCTAGATAGTGGGTTTGCTCTGGAAAGAGTATAAGTTCTTGAATCTGTCAGTCGAAGCGGGATTATTGGACACTATTTGATCATGGGAAAAAATGCATGATATATCCCCTTTAATGGCTGAAGAGTGTGGTTAATGACTTTCTCAATATGTATGAAACCATACACAAAGACATTTGACCTGAATATATGTGTGGAAGTGTTTCTTTCTTCTTCATTGTGAAATCACATGTGATCATGTGATTTTCGAGGTTGGTGGTGGAACACAATCTTTTTGTGTGGTATTCAGATGTTGATGTTATTTTTGATACCCGAACGAAGACAAGAGCAGGCAAAATCCTCTCGGACCCTCCACATCCTAGGCAGCAGTTCCTCCAGCTACTTCCCTCGGGTAGGCAATGCAAACCAAAAGTAGCAGGCATTCCAACAGCTTGTTCCCCATTGTAATTAACTTCTTAAACGGCTAATGTACAATTCAATTGCAACATGCTGCCATTTTTTTTGTCTGGAGTTTGTTTGTCACATTCTGCTGGGCCAATTATTATTATTATTATATATTATACATTACTCATGCATTCACTCTGGTAGTGTCACCACACTGCACCATCTGCACATCTGTTGTTGACCAATACTAGCCTCTCGTACCGGAGGAGCATCTACACCACTTGCACAATCGACTGAGGAATATCTGCAACACTTGCACAATTGACATTGTCCCAGATTATCGCATTTGTAGTCACTTTAGACTGCATACATTCCTTGCTTTTCCACAGTGCGCAATGTACTGGACTATATTGCTCCATTAGGCATTCTACCTGTTCTAAATGCCAGAGGACTCCACATCCTTTGTACACTTGTCCAAAAAAATACAAAAGGTTCCATCATTGCCTGATTACCAGCAACCCTTATTGTTCAATGACCGTTACTGTCATGTCTTTATATCTCAATTGACTGTCTGTCTCTTGTCATGATGTATGTCGTAATAGCGTAGCTCCAATGACTGGAGACAAATTTGTTGTACGTTTCTGGCATACTTGGTGAATAAAGATGATTGTAATTATTGGAAGCATACCACACAAAGAATATGATCAAAATTGTTAAATACCTGATTTTTTTTAACTTTGTTCATGGTCTATCATTTAATTTTTAATTTTAAATTTTTTGAAAAATCCTTGTGTACCAGGCCTAAGGTGCGTTGAGATGTTGTTGTGAACTGGAGCTGTCTGAATGCTATTGAGACAGATAGTTTTCTATTGGCAAAAACAGCCATCAGTTCTAGCCAGGCATAGCCCAAACAGGTAACGTGGGTCCCCGTTCCCATGGGTTCACTACCTGTGGGAGGGGACATGGGGGTCGGGGGCAGTGCGAGCTGGATGTTGGCCACAGGCATGGACCTTGGCGATCTGATCAACAAACAACTTGCTCAAAAGAAAAACAAACAACAGGACAAAAATGCTTGTTCATGAGTGAGGGAACAATGGAATGAGTGATCGACAGGGTGATCGGTGCAACGTCTGCAGTGATGCGGACTTTGTATCGGACTGTTGTGGTAAAGAAGGAGCTAAGCCGAAAGGCAAATCTCTTAATTTACCAGTCAATCTATTTTCCTACCCTCAACTATGGTCACGTGCTGTTGATCATGGCCTAAAGAACAGCAACAAGATGCCCGAAACAAGCAGAAAAAATTGGTTTCCTCCGCAGGGTGTCCGGGCTCTTCTCTCTTAGAGATAGCGTGAGAAGCTTGGTCATCCGGGAGGAGCTCAGAGTAGAGTCACAGCTCCTCTGCATTGAGAGGAGCTAGATGAGGTGTCTGGCGCATCTGGTTCAGATGCCCACCGGGAAGAGACCCTTTGGATGACACAAGACACGCTGGAGGGATTATGTCTCTTAGCTGACCTGGGAACGCCTCAGGATCCCCCAGGAAGAGCTGGATGAATTGGTTGGGGAAGAGGGAAGTCTGGGCATCCCCGCTAAAGCTATTGCCACCGCGACCTCGGATGAGCGTTAGAAAATGGATGGATGGATGGATGGATGGATGAATATCCCATCAAAAAAAGCAAGCTGTTGGCCAAATCTTAGACCGCATTGACTCAAGTCTTAGTAAACGTTTTTTGGAATGTTGTCGTTGCCATGGCAAACTTGGCCTCTTATTGGTGGACCACACGTGATTCAATTAAAGACATGAACTGTGTCTTGAATATACCGGCTAATTACTTATTATATTAAAATGTAATTGTTTAATCCATAAATTCCACTGCCAATTTGTGAAATTACACTGGAGAAAGTGTCTACACAAGGTCACCATCTGCACACACAATGCAAGCACATGTCTAATAAGCTTGCACTGGTTGAATGACTCTACCAACATCTCATGCGAACATGGTCTGAACAGGCGATTTCCTGGCAACAATTTACTCTCCCCACACTCACTGTCCTGGCAATGTTGTTAGCAAAAAGCATTACGAGTGGCCAGAATTTATTTTGGCAATGAGTTAAAGTACTGTAGTGTCATAGAAAATCATGCTAAATTCTACTCCTTAATTGCATTGGTTCCTATTGATATTGTTATGAGTTTCATTGGCTATTCGTCAGGCCAAGCCTGTTTTGTTAATTTGTTTCATAAAATTCTGTCTGTGGCTTGTGTTTGTGTCATTGCTGCCACATTTTAATCATTTTCCCTATAAAACTGACTGTCAGAGATCTGCAGATGAGTAATTGCACAGTATTGACCCTGAGCAAAAGGGTTTGATGCACTGAATCCACAATAAATTAACTGCAATATAGTGAGGATTTACTGTACAGTATATGGTACTGAGTAGTTTCACCAAATACACGGGTATTACTCATTTAACTAAGTCGTTTTGACGTAGTTATTTGCCTGTGAATTCAGTTGTATGTTGGCAAAGATAAAATTTTAGTTCAAGAAAATAAGACCATATTTAAGATTAATGGATTTGACTGTGTGTGTGTGCAAGCTTACTACTTTATTATTATCAATTTGTACCTGCCACAGATGCCCAAAATAAATGTGCATCTTACATCTTTAGGGGAATTCCAGGAGCTCAAAAAGGAAAAGTCCAGTTTTTGCTTAATACTGTCTTTAATCTGACAATGTCTTTAGCCCTTATGACCTCATAACTGAATTAGAGGTGCGTCTCAAAGGATATACATGCGTGAACACAAGCGAGCCCATGTGCGTTGCACTCTCTCCATGCACATTGCAACACTGCTGATCACGTGGATCCGTCTTGTCAGAACAGGTTAACTACAAATGTTTTTTTTTTTTCCCTTAATGGCTCCATACACTAAATGTTTGTTCTCAGTTTTCGTGGTTTGTCAACAAAACATCTTTTAAACATGCTCTGTTTAATAGAAGTGAATCAAGGTATGCCAGATACACTTCTCACTTGTTGACACTGCCTGCAGCCAGACTCTATGGATGATGGTTACCTGTTGATAGCATGCAAGTATCACATTTCATAATTGTGCTGGCTGGAAGGAAGAGATGCCTTATTGTTGCATAATATCGGGTAACATTGTTACTGTAGTCGTGCAGTAAAGTGGAGACGTTTCATGCCAGGAATCTTGCATCAGTAATCGTGTGAATGAATCTTTAGCAAGTGTTGGCCATTGAGGAATTGTTTGTTTTTGAGGTTGGCTTCACCTAAGGTTTACTCACACTTGTACCCAAAAAGTCTACCAGAGTCCCATCTGTTCTGCTTGTAGACATTTTCTGAACAAAATTTTCCATTCAGAACAATTATATTTTCAACACAATTCCTTTAGTATAATGTTTTACCAATTTATAAACCACATTTCCACGTAAGTTGCAACATGTCACAGTCCCTACAACATATCCCAGTGGAACAATACTCATTATCCATCCATCCATTTTCTGCCGCTTATCCAAGGTCAGGTGATGAAGCTAGCAGCTTTAGCAGGGATGTCCAGACTTACTTCTCCCCAGGCATCTCATCCAGCTCTTCCGGAGGGATCCCGAGGTGTTCCCAAGCCAGCCGAGACATGAAGTTTCTCCATTGTCTTCACTTTTCTGCTTAGCTCCTTCACCACAGCGAACTTATACAAAGTCTGCATCACTGCAAATGCTACGCCGATCCGCCTGTGGATTTCCATTCCAATCTTCCTTCACTTGAGAAGAAGACCGCAATTTAAGCCGTCCTCCATGCACCCTGCCTCCCAAAGAAAATACTCTTAAGAATTGACAGTGCTAAGCATGTATTTTCCGATTGCCTTGACATGATGAAAAGATACAGCAGCCCAGTCAATGAGTTGAACCATCTTAACAGTGACCAAACCAGTTGAACACGCCTGACCATTTTAGTGCCTGAAAAGGTTTTGCAAGCATTGTGCACTAAAATATGGTGAAACATTTGAAGTCTTAAAGGCTTTCCACTCAGCCTTTAGCACAGTGCAGTGAGATGTTGGCCAACCATTAATTTTTTTGTGCACTGCAACAGTGCAGCACCATGCCACGATGGTCTGGCATGCGCAAGGTTGGGCACTTGCCACCGAGCTGGCAGCTTGATGCCGTTGCTGTTTCATTTAAATTGAAAAAGGTTTTTTGAGTTCTCGTGTCACTGTGCTGTGAGGATCGAGATCATCACTTCTTTAATTTTCCCAACTTTGTATGGTTGAAACGTGCAGTTTTAGCAAACTCGCGCCAAAATTATCCAGCTCCGAATGGATAATTTTGGCACGTGTTTCGTAAATCTGAAACAAAATGCCTATGTCTCGTTTTGAAAACAAACTCTTCAATTGTAACAACATAAAATGTTATCTTAAGTTATGATATCATAGAGCATATCCATGCATCCTTTACGTGTATTATATGTCCACATTATTTTCAGAAAATCTATTCCTAGAATCTACTTTACAACTAAACCAGTGGGAGAAGGCACCAGGCTCACTCCGGTTGTCTACCTTTGCAACCAGTCTCATATATAGGCATGCTTTTGCTGTCCTGCTCCCTGCCCTGCGGTGGGTGCAATGAAAACGAAGTGCAGTGTGGAAATGACTTCATGGCACGTGGAACTCATAAAGTCCACTTGAAGTGTAGTTTCAGCACAACAGATTCCTATTACTACTCTGTGAATAGGTGAAACAATGTCTTGTGTGCCATCAGTTGGTGATAACTTGGACGTACAGAAAGCCCATCAGCTGCTTTGTCATATTTTGTGCTAATTTGCCAGCAGTCAAGTCAATACAAGTCATTATATGTCATGTGGTGGCCGTGAAGATCAAAAAGGGGCTTTCCAATATGGGAAATTGTTCTCATTCGTTGTATAACATCAATTGTTAAAATAATAGGATACAAGGACATTTAAGGGCTGCTTGTCCATCATCAACAAATGTTGCTTTTCAACACAATGGTATTTTTGGTCAGCCCCAACACTTTTTTTCCCCCTCCAATGATCACATGCGCAATATTTGACAGATTTAATTTTTTTGGTAACTTTTATTGTTCCGGTATGTTAAACCATCTTATGATCTCTGACCCGTGTTTGAGGACACAGAGATAAATCCTGCAAATAGCTTTGGCAGAGGTGAGGCCTACTGAGCCTGAGTTCTGGCATGTGATTGGTGGAAAAGCAAAGCGGTTGTGCACTACAGCAGTTATACCTGAACAAAAGTTTGCTTTTAGTCTTTGGGTGTGTGCGCGGTATTCACCTTTTTCCAAGCACAGAGGCTCATGACGATATAATGAGCTGTATGCACGCAAGGAAGTTGAATAATGTTTGGTTGGCGCCCAGTTCACAGGAGAATCGTTGATAGACAGTGAAATGCTTTTAGACATTTTCAAACAAATATAAAATGTCTCTCCGCTGAGAATTGAAGCTCTGCTTCAAAGAAGAAGAAATTTGTTACAATACTTTCCTTGTTTCCTCTTTTTATTTAAACAGTTCATCATTTGTCACATTAGGAAAGATGAAACTGCTCAGTAGAGAAGTTTGCTTTCGCTTATAGTATTGTACCTTTTCATGCCATCAATTGTATTGCTCGTATTGTATTGAGCTACCACATGCTTTCCTATATAATAGATTCCATTACCCGTTCTTTGCCATTTTCCTCTTTGCTATCACTGCTTGATGACATAAAACGGGGGAAAAACCTTTTACAAAATTCATAGAAAATCACACCATACTTGGAGTTTACGTTTACTTCTTTGCTATCATGATGGTGGTTTAAATTTGAGCCTTATTTGTGGTTGGATTCCAAATTGGATGACTTTTGAGGGCATTTGAAGTTCCTCTTACATTTTCCCAGGGTTTTGGAGCATGATGCAGCATGGAGAGTTAGTCTTATTCGGAAAATTGATGCATGACATCTGTTTTTTTCCAGGCAATACCACTTGAACAGCAGCAGCGCTACTACCGCCACTACGCCGGATGTGCACCTTGACATGTACTCTGCGTTCTCAGATATGGATTTCTCCTGTCTCAACCTCCCCAGAAATGGCGATTTCTCCCAGGTTGGTGAACGAAGTTTTTCCATTGTTTTCAGAGGGAGGGATCTTGGCCTATGATCCCGTCTTCCTCCTGTGTGTGTATGTGTGTATTCATTCATCTTGCCTAATGTACCATAGAGCTGACTGATTAAAGCCTTGTGTTGTCTAGACAGCTGCAGTGCATGTCTACACATGTCATCACCAGGACACAGTAATTTCACATTCTTCTACACACTAACTTAACAAGGAATCAAGCTCAGAATCGTTCCTGCAAATTGGAACATTTTCAAACCAGGACATCTTGAGTGGTTTTTGCGCGTCCTTACTAACTCAACATTCCGGCAGAGGATGACACTAATCCATCATTCTGTTGCAGCGTTTTAGAGACAGACAATTAGCACCACATGGACCAGTTTATAATCTATGCAATATTAACAGGTGCTGTTCTTCAAATGCATAACTAATATGCCAGACAATCACAAGATAGTGATTCACCTATTGTGAGTTTCATGCTTCATTTTTTAAAATTATAAATATATTACTGATAATATGACATATCAGGGAATTTTATGTATTTTTTCATTTGTTGGAGTAATCTAAACCATTAAAAATAGTAGAAGAAACAAAAAAATAGTTAAAACACACATCAGAAGGAATAAAATACCTGTGCAATACTGTACAGTATTTTAAATGGAACTTATTGTGCTGAGCACTGAGGTTTTCAAGTCTCTTTGAACACATCAAATGCTGCACAACTGGATGTTACTCGTTCATACTTATTGGGCAAGAGCAACTCGTAGCATATCAGTGATTCTAAGAAAAGTGAGGAATCATCCCAGAACAAAAGGGGAGGAGTTAATCAATGACCTGAAGAGACCTGGCACCACTGTTTCCAAGGTTACTGTGGGTCATAGACTAAGACGTCAAGGTTTAAAATCATGCATAGCACAGAAGGTTCCCCTGCTTAAATCAGCACACATCGAGGCCAGTCTTACATTTTCCTGTGACCATATAAATGATCCAGAGGAGTCATGGGAGAAAGTTTGGTGGTCAGTTGAGACCAAAATGGAACTTTTTGGTCTTAATTCCATTCGCCAAGTTTGGAGGACACTATTAAGCGTCTATAATAATAAACAATTTGCTCAATCACTGCATTAAATTTTTATGTTATATACGTTTTCATATTTCTAATTAAAGTAAATGGATGGTGATGGGAAATAACGTCATCACCCCCGCTTTAAAAAAGGATTTTGACAACATCGACTACATCGTATTTGAGATCTTATTTCACATGTACTGTTAAACATCAGCTTCTGCCACTGGGTAATGCTTTTCCAATTATGGAAAGAGTGGCGTCAGTCTGTGTGACAAATGTTGGCCAGCCTTTGATTGATTGCTCTTGCTCAATCACTGTTTTTATTTCCTTTATCATTGCATATTAAAATATCTGTTATTAGACTAAGTGTATTGCTTACATTGTAGCGAGCATCCAGAATTTTTTTTGACTCAAAATTCTACCACTTTAAGGCCCTTTGACATTTTTTCCAGGCTTGTCAACTTCGCAGCTGAGCACAGACACACACCCGCGCAGCAAATACAACCACAAGTTTTACTTTCATTTCATATATGACGTGTTTAAAGATAAGCAAGATGTTCTTTGGAACGGAACAGTGTTGTAAAATGAGTGGGCCTAGAAGCAAGTGCTTCTTCTTGCTTTTATCTCTTTTCAACAAAAACAAAACCCTCTGCAAGCAGCTGCTTCATTTGTTGGCATGGGAGTCTGTCTTTCCCGTGTGCGTGCGTGCGCGTGCGCGTGCGCGTGTGTGCGTGTGTGTGTGTGTGTGTGTGTGTGTGTGTGTGTGTGTGTGTGTGTGGTGTGTGTGTGTGTGTGTGTACACGCACACAGGCATGTTTGAGACTCCGTGTGAATTAACAATTTGTTTTTTTCACTTAACCTTCCTGGTTTTGGACACTCCCTCTCACAGGAGGTGCATAGACAAGATCCATTACAGGTCGTCACATCTGTGTTTTTGCACCTGACCTTTCCTGTTTTGGACACTCCTTCTTATGGGAGGCACATAGGAAAAATGGATCTCACATGGTCCTCATGCATTTATTTTTTCCTGTTAGCCAACCAGAAATTGGCTTTTGATTTCCATTTTTTTCTTGGTGGAATTTGTAGATCCAGGGATTATAGTGGTTGTGCATGCAAAACATTCATTACATATCCTCTTTCGGGTCATTCGGATGTTTGCGCAGGACAGACAGACACAAATTGGATTGTGTATTGAGTGTCTTTTGCATGTACTGTATTTTTAACTGGCCCATATTCATTAACAATGTGCTGATTTTTCATGAATAACTTGAAACAAACTGAATGCGCAAATATCGAAGAACTGCAAGCAACAACAAAGAAGTGAGTGAATATTAGAAAGTAGATTATTATAAAAATACAGCTTTGTTGCCCCGGCTTGACACCTCCAGACATTGTGTCTAGGGTTTGTTGAGTCATAAAAGATTTTTTCTGTCCATGTCTTTGGTTTTTGCAAAGTCTTCCAAGTGTAGGAAGGGACATAGGGGTGTCCATTGAGCTTTTCCGCAGGCCAAACTGTCCCCCGAAGTCTGTTTTGGGTTTATGGGATGAAGGAAACAGACTGTAATGTGATGGATGAGCAGAGAAGAGATTTGATGACAGCTGTCTCAGAGCATGGTTGCAAAATCTCTTCAGTCTTTGTGAGTGACTCGGAGGAATGAATTTGACTTCTGGAAATTCAACACAGTGGAGACGAAAACCCGAGAGTGGGACAATTTGATGAACATTCTCGTATATATGTGCCTAAGTTGTCAAACAAATCTTCTGAGACTTCAGTGTCATTTGATGATAAATGAACAATAAGAAATTGCCTGAGACATAGGATTTGCAGAGTTCACTGAATTACAGTCCATTACTGTTTTCAATGCAATGGCCGGCCACATGTATCCTAACGCATAATGTCAACAATCGTTATGGCAGCTTGTTTGACTGGCTGGGAGGAAGTTGAGAGGAAAAAAAACTGTTTAGTTCTTTGCAGTTTGGGAACATAACTAAATGTAAAGTCAGTGCTTGAAGCCTTATATTACGGACCACTTCTGTTTGTGTTGCAACTGTTTTTGGTTCCACTGAGTTGGACTTAGTGATTGCCATTCTGTAAAAGCATATTTATTCAGATAGCCCTTGGTAAATCATAAATCCTTGAATGAATTGAGACGATATGATAAATGATTTTTCCTAACATGAGAAATAAATGTGATTAATAATTCAGATTTTAATATTGACCAAAATAATCGTGATTGTCATGGTCGTGATGGGCCGAAAAGAAGGTTTGAATATTTTGAGAGGCCAATGAGAATGATAAACCCCCCACTCATTGACTGCACCTGTGCATTTCATGAATAGAGACTCTTGATGCTTTTCTTTCTAGCCAGAGGTACAGTTGAAAAGATAAATAGAGTTAAGTATTACTGTGAAACAGTCACTAACGCTTAAAACCCTAGAGCTGTCACTATCAAATCCTTTCAGCATCAATTCTCCTATTGATTATCGGTTGTATAATTGAGTTATAATTACCCCTACCTGCTATTCATTTATTATTATTATTATTCGCAGTATTATTTTTTTTACCACTAGCATGTATTTTATTCTCTTTCATGTGTGATGGACTTTGATCCTTAAAACTGTAAATGTTGGTATTAAGTGTATGGTATACATTTGATGTACAAAATGAGGCAGCAAAAACTTAAATGTTAGCAATCATGATTACCAATAGTTCGCTTTTTAGGTCAAACATTGCTAACTACCATTAAGCTCTCTCATAAATCCTGTTATAGGTTCACTACATGTCTGTCGTAGAAAACCGCTTGGATGCTTTATAAATGTCTGTGTGAAATATCGGTTTGAATGGCGCAAACATGGTGCAAGGCGAAACATTTTTTAAGAAGGTTCCAGCGAGCTTCGAGGCAGAACTTTTGCGTCAACCGTTTTTCACGTTCTGTACACTGCTTGACAGTTCAATTAGTTTCGGCTACTTAGCTTGGTGTGTGGCAGGTCTTGGGCTTCTGTCCCTGAGTAGTTTTACTTCATTTTCACTTTAAAATGTGGTGGTTGATGTCTCTCTGTAAGACAGTTTGGATGGTTGGAAGTCCTACCTTTAACCTGCTAAGCTCAAAGTTTTGCATTTGAGTGCTGATGATTCGTAGAGTCAAGCCTCTCTCGTGCCACTTTGCTTACTACAGATTGCACACACAATTACACAGGCGCACAGACACACACTCGGCAGAGGATTCCCACCTATACGATGACAACATGGACAGGCGCCAGTCTGTCTACGAGAGTCTTTTCTCCATTTCAGTCTCACAAAGATGGACATTACAGTATATTATCCTGACGTGATATCATGGATTCCTGGAAGCTGGGAGTGCAAATGGACCCCATTTGTCGCACCGGTGATTGAGGCAAATGACGTTATTTCTTCGAATATCCCAATGTTCACATTTCAGGAAAAACCCCAACAGTTAATGTTGGGTTTCATCAGCTTAGTATATAAATCTTTTGTCAACAGATGATAATTTTTTTCTTGCAATGCTACCCCAGAAATCCAGTAAATGACCTTCCTCGGGATAAAAGTGTGCATGTTATATCCAAACAGATTCTTTGATTCAAAGAACATCATGTTAGTACATTTTGTTGCGCAAGCAGCTAATAAAAAAGGAAGCAGTTAAACCTCCTGCATCTGCATCGTTTTGTCTCCTCTTCTACTTGTTTCTATTTGTTAAATTTTCTAATTCACATTTTTAACAGGGCACTACTTCATTAATATTGGGTGCTGATTGACTTCCAAGATGTTGGAATACCAAACCAGTTTTTACTTTCTGAACAAATGCACAAATAAATGAATTGATTTGATTAACTAATGTAAATACCATCATGGATCCTGTATTAAGTACAGGTTTTAGGGATCCTTTCAAGATCTTCATCCCTCAAACAAGTAAAGTACTGTGCAGTGACTGACTGTAATTCTAATACTTTAGAATTCTAATAGGTACATTAAAACTACTAAATACAACTGCTCTCTCTCCAATCTCAAATGTTATCAAATAGCCTTAACAGGAAAAAAAAACTAGCAATTCTATGAATTTAAAGCAGCAACCTATATATAATAATCACTTTGAAAAAAAAAAAGTGGAATACGCCCATTAAATATAGCTGTACACAGGGGCGTGCGACGACAGGGCGGGTTTAGTGCGCATTTCTGTTTACACTACAAATGCGGTTGAGTTACACCATGTACAGTAAAATGGGTCTGACTGCCGGTAACTGTAGTCACTTACCAACAAAAGCATCATTTCCTGAAAGCTCCTCCCTCTCTACTCCCTCCCTCACCCCTCCCCTTCTCTGCTCACTCACTCTCTCTTAGGCCACCTCTTTGAGGAACTATTAGTGCACAACCACTATGACTTATCACTCAGCGCTAATACCCAAGCGGCCTTGTTCTAGACTTGGGTAGTGCTCATTGACCAGAGCATCACCTCAGCGTAGACAGATGTGTTTTGTTCAACCAGAGAGGAGCCGTGGAAGGGCTGAGAGGGTCCCACTGGCTGTGAGGTGAAGAAAAAGCCCATGGACCAAGCTTTTGTATTCAGGGCTCAGAAGTGAAGCAGGAGTGTGTCTGAGTGTGTGTGTGGCTATCCCCCTCCCCTTCAAGCAGCATTTGGACCCATGTCGCTCATGCAGTTCTGGACTAAACTGTACTCACAGCTGGGACGGCCACTTCCCAAGGTACTTGTACTATTTACTTGTTATGCCTTTAAGAACTCTCAAGCAGAGTTTCCCAAATTGTGGGTCAGGACCCAAAATGGGTTAATTGGATGACCCGAGTGAAAACATAATGCTTTTATTGTTCTAGTTTATTCATCTAACTTCGGCACAGGTTGTGTGGATTCAGTGCGTATGTAGTTTGGATTCAGTGTGCACGAAATAACGCTGAACTGAATGGTTGTCTGTCCCTATCTGGCCATCATCAACTGGTCACCAGTCTAGGGTATAGTCCGCCTTTTGTCCAGAGTCCGCTATGACTCCAGCTCCACACAACCGAACAGGATAAATGGAGGGATGTTCTGGGCAAAAAGAACTTTTAGATTCACGTTATCTGTGTTTATGAACTACATAATGTCCTTTACAATAAATTTGAGTCTTGAGCTGAAAATATAGCATGAGACTTCAAGAACATTTGAGATTCATTAAGGATTATTGTCAGCCGCTTACATAGTTTGTCTTGTTGATAAGTGCTTTATAACCTTTTTATGGCTTTTTGTAACTTCTGTTTGCATCTTTTACTGAAATCCATTGCTAATTAATGAAACCTATGCAAGTTGGACTGAGAAGGGAGCAGGCATTAGATTACAAAAAGTCAAAAAAATAAAGAAAGCAAGAGAGAAAATCCATTTTTTAAGTCTAACATTGAGTCAAGTCCGACTCCACACATCAACTAGCGGTCCCCTGTCATCCACAGCCGAGTTGTCATGGATTCTGTTCCAGTAAAGGAACAACCTCATATTATGTCAGGGTAAGGAGCACTCGTTTGTCTGTTTTTCTGACCATTGACTCAAGACTGACCCCACACTAAGCCCAATAGAGGTCCATTCATGACAAATGATTGCCTGTCATACACATTCTATTCCTGGAAAAGCAAGAACCTGATATCATGTCATTCCAAGTAGCACTCGGTTGATTGTGTTCTGTGTTCTGTTTCCCTTTGCAACGTCAGCATCTTTGTCCTCGCATCATTAATTATCCAGACTTTGGTCTTGAGTAATTTTTGCAGTATTTCATACTTCATGCAAGTTTGTTTGGAGGAAAGTAGCAGGACGTCCTGAAGGCTGGGCGGCATAAAAGGACTATCTGTTTCCTGGTTTTCTAGTTAAACGTCAACCATGCCCTCTGAATGCAGCTTACTGGAAGTGAATAAAGAACAAAGGTGCTGATGAGTAGTGCATGAGTGGTAAATACATTGGGCATCATTTGCGTAGTTTTACGGTTTAATAAATGCATGAATTGGTCATGCCTCCACAATGTGTCGCTAATTTTTGTTTGTCATTTAAAATGGTGTGAGTTTACCAAGAATAAGAGAGATTTTCACATTGTCTCCTTGAACTTTATGGATTTTGTTTCATTTCTAAGTAACAAATCCACCTTGCCTGTCATGTGAACTTAAGTGATGTTTATATCCATGTGCTTTGTGACGCTTTTTCACAAGTGTTTGTATCAGGAAGCATGTGACCCTTTTTCCACACGGGATTCAAACTAAAGACGAACAAACCAGCTCTTTGTCGTATATGACTTCTTCATGGCAACAGGTTGCACAGATGGGATACTTATTTTTTGTTGCGATTCTGATCATTTTGTCCCTCAATTCAAAAAAGCCTCCTATCATATTTGCAAGTAGTCTTTATGACTGGCTGATTGTCGGCCACTTGTTTTGCTGTGATTCAAAATCTGAATCACCGCTGAACTACGTTGCAATGTTGCAGATGTAACGGGTTTTTGTGTGTTTTACAATAATACGGAACTATATTCACATAAAATGTGGCCAAAAGACAAAGTTTTGAGTCTCTGCTTGTTCCTTGACATACGATGTCATCTTTTTTGTGGTTAAATAAAAAAAATAATACAGTGTAATACACTGTATGTGGTGCCTCAAAACCCGATACGGCCACACTGTCCGGTGTGCGTTGGACATTTTCTTTGCGTGCGACAAAGAGTCGCCAACTAATGTTTTTTGCGGTGGTCCATTTCAGTTGCTTTTGGCCATGTCACTCAGTATGGGATGGGCCCTAGATTTTTTTTTCTGAATGTATTTAAACATTGGAAAAACCCAAGAGTGCTTGTCAGCAGCAAACTGGGCATACACTGCATCGTGTAGTAGTTTTACTCTCAGGTCGTTGCTAAATCACAAAAGAGGGGTATCAGTGGGATGTTTTTGCAAAAATGTAGTTTTCATGCTACTTCATCTTCATCAATTCATTGATTATTACGTCAATGAATGAATATTGCTGAAATATCCATCTGTAAAATTGTTGACTTAATTGAAAAAGTTGAAAAGTACCTTTGCATCAACTAGTAAGAAACACTATAGTATTTTACGAGCTCTGGGCGTTTCGTCACCTTGTTATGATTTATGTACAGTATAGTGTTCATAGCCTTTTTTTACAAGTACTTCATTCAGCAAATTTGTGTGTAATATACTTTTAATACATCAGCTTTTCAGAATTTGGCTTCTTGATTACAGCATAAGCTGATTTTGGTCTTTTTTTTTTCTAGACTCATGAGAGAGTTTATGCAATCGACTATATGCCAGGACAGTTTTCACTATTGGAACTACACAGACGACTTTTCAATTTGTGGCCCCAGACCCACCCCCTGAACTTACACATGGAGGCCGTCGGTCAAGTTGTGTTGATTGCTTGGACAAGGTCAGCAGCTGAGTTGGGAATATGGCTTATTTCACTCAGCTGAGCTCTAGGGGAAGGTGATGTCACAACCCCCAGTTTGTCTGCTTCGCTCACACACTGCCTAGATATTGACATGCAGGACCGACACTTACACTGCAAACAACAGTGACATCGTGTTCACTGACAGATTTAAGTATTTGCTCCTCTTCCTGTTGAGGAACATTGCTAGAAGCCAAATCCAAGATCAACAGTAAGGCACAAAATGTGCAGTTTAGGAATGAGAAAATATAACATTTAGATTGACTTGGGAATGGTGACGTCACTTGTGTTTGACTTCCCAGCCTTGGAAAATCATCCAAGCGTGCAGTGCATAGGCGGGGGAAGCCCTGAGCATGGCCCGTCTTGCATGTGCTTTTGAAATTCACCGCAGTGTGGGTAGTGAACAAATACCAGAGTTCTTGCCTACTTGCATTTTCATCACAGCAGAAGTATCTTCAATCTAACTGGCAGGAACGCAAACTAAGTTTACTTGGGATCCCCCAACAAATCGTGTCATGAGCACCATAAGGAAAGTTTATTTACCCGCATATAACCTTTTTGATAGAAAACCCGGCGAACGCGACACGTGGTCAGAATTGTGTGTTTGCCTTCGCACAGTGAAACAGCATCATCCATGGTTAGTGGACAGCAACAAATTGCTTTCAAAGCAGCCATGCAGGAGAAGTGCGTTTCAGGCTCGCCACTCCCTTACACACAGGTGTCTTCCCTCACTTTTCCGACTCTAACACCACCTCCAAAAGAACAAACATTGCCAAGTTCCATTCCTCTACTGTTTAGCCAAACGAGTGACAAGGAAAAAATGATTTTACAAGCAATGATAGAAACTGAGTGATTGTTCAAGTTTGATCTTTTTATTTTCCCAGGTCAATGTTTTTGTATTGGAGTAGGCATAAGAAAAAGTCTAGTGACAATCATTTTCAAATACCTTGTTTTTGTGATATTCAAGAAATGAAAGTAAGATGTATAATTTCAAAACGTTTTACACCATTTCCCTGTACTATATAATCATCTTTTTGAGAGAATTAAATGATAAGCCACTGAAATAATAGTTGGACAAGCGTGCAGTGTTTTATAACTGGCATGTGGCTGTATCCCAAATTAAGACAGAAATTTAAGCTCATATTTAAGTCAGCACACACCCACCACCATTTAGAGTGCCTCTGATTGACCCCAAATAAATTTTACTTTTCTAGTCAGTCTTGCCTGGCTTGTTATTTCTTATTCTTTTTGCGGCATGGTGGATGACTAGTTAGCCTTTCTGCCTCACAATTTTGAGGACCAGAGTTCAAATCTAGCTTTCCCTATGTGGAGTTTGGTGTTCTCACCCCACCTGTGTGGGTTTTCTACAGGGACTCCCACATCTCACACATTTGTGTAGCTGTATCCTGCTATTGGCTAGAGACCAATTCAGTGTGTATTCCCACCTCTCGCCCAGAGTCAGCTGGGATTGGCTCCAGCAACTCTCCAACACTCATGAGGACAAGCGGTACCAAAGAAGAATGAATGAGTGAATTATTATTTTGCTTTCTAGCTGAAGTCTATTTATTTATTACTGACACTCTTATCCATCCATCCATTATTTGAGCTGCTTATTGTCACAAGATTCGCGGGAGTGCTGGAGCCTATCCCAGCTATCTTCAAGCATGACACGAGGTCCACCCTGAGCTGGTTTCCAGCAAATCGCCCCTGTTTTTATTTTGAACTATTCATAATTCCATTCACCTTGACTACGGCACAAGTTCCAGCTGAAGAAAAACAGCCCCAAAGCATTATGATTTCACCACCATGCTTCATTGGTATTCTTTTGGTGCTCAGCATTAGTTTTTGGAATGATGGCCAAAAAGTTCACTTTGGGGGGGGGGGCATAAAGGAATCTCACAAACACTTGGTAAAATGTGTCATGGTCTGAAGAAAAAAAAAACATTTTGTTTTGAAATAATTTATCTTGGTTTAATCTCTAAGACCTGGCATTTGAATAGCGTTGTGTAGGCTTTTTATTTATACTGAATTGAATATTAACAATCTTCCTTTTTGGGGGTATAATTAAAGCTGTAACAGAACTGGGTGGGACGGCAGCTGTTTATTTTGTAAATGTCAGGATGGCAGGTAGCAGTAAAGTTGGCCACCTGAGTCACATTTCCCTGCCACTATTGTGTTGACATTGTAATGTATGTAATTTTCTTATAAAGTCAGGCCACCGTGTGAAATATCCCATCATTTTCTGGGTTCTATGTAAAAGGCAAGATGGATAAATGCTTGGTTTTCTTGGTTATGACGACAAGAGCTCTGCCTTTGAAGTTTGACAGACATCCTTTTATGTTTATAAAGCCTATAAAGACTTTCTTGTGTGGCTGTCTTGGAAGTTAGTATAAAGTGCCGCGTATGATAAGGAGGGACATTGGTGTTGCGAGGAACAGCTGCGACGCTTCATGTCAGTCACACATTATTGCATTTTCATGTTGCATTAGCCAGGTGTGTTATGTTTGCTTTGTTTATTTTTCCGTGAAATAATTGTGCTGGTATGTACTAAATTGGACTGATTGGTTGCTAATGATATGCGCCTCATCCCAAGGGACACAAGTGCCGTAATTTACAGCCTCTTCGTGCTGCATAGCAACTGGCTTGTCACATTACGTTCATTTAATCAAAAGAATGCGGTAACGCTGAAGAGGAAAAGAAAACGTGTAACTATGTTGAGTAATCAGGGCAAAAGTGACACATGTTAAAGGCTACTTTTGTTAAATGGCACATGGGTGGAGAAATGACAAGAGAACGGATGAGCCCTCACATGCACTTCTGTGAACATGTACATCATCCCCAGGATGCCATTTTGAAAAGAGACACTTCCAGAAACATGCATGATGTAAGGCTTTTTATTTACTTATTTATTTATTTTTTAGGGAATTGGATTTGGCCGAGAGTGGCACAGGATTAGCAGTTACATGGATGTGTTGGCTGTGTTTTTGGGAAGGAGCCAGATTAGCATCAGAGCGGTTGGAATTCAAGCCTTATCTCTGCGCGGCAGGACCCAGTCTTAGGAATAGTAGATGAACCAGCCCTGGGTACAAGTCTGCCGCTGGTCAAGTAACACTGCAGTCTCTGTTCCGCTCTGCTTAACAACTCGATTAGCATGGTGCTGTGCTCAGAGGTGTCTCGCTTAATTCGACTCGGTTTTCTCGCATTCCGCTGAAGCAGTATTGTTGCTCAAACTGTTATTTCTCTTTTTTTGTTTTGATTGAAAAAAACGTTCCAAGTTGTAATATTTGTAAAACAAACAACGCATCCTAGGTTTTTAATTGTATATTTTTGTAATTTTGTTTGGATTATATTATGAATGTATTAGAGTCAGAATATTAACATTCATGTTTGACAGGTGTTAACTTCTACAATCAAAATAAATAAATCAAACTAAACTAAATCAAATTAAAATGCAAATGTTCATGGTTTGTTAGCCACAAGTTCACTGTTTCATGTTTTTCTGCTCAAGGGGGGTGCCAAAGTCCTGTCTAAATGGGAATTGGTCTTGGGGAACTTTGCAGATGTGATCGATCTTTACTGACAAGCTTTGTCTGAGGAGCCTGGGTTGTTAGTGGAGAGTCTTTACCGCGTGTACATCTCTACTTGAGGTACACTACGGGTGCATTCTTTTCTGGATCAGATCAGCAGTAAAGCATTTATTTTTAATGTTATAATTGTGAGTTTCAAATGATATTTGAAGTGTTTTCATGTCATAGTTTGCAGTTTATTTATGTTTGAAGAAGCACCGAAACAATGAATCAAATAACTCGAATAATCCATAAATTTTCTGAGCCGATTATCCTCACAAGGGTCGTGGGACTGCTGCAGCCTATACCAGCTATCATCGGGCACGAGGGTGGGAACACCCTGACCAGGTTGCCAGCCAATCGCAGTGACTCAAATAATTAGATTACAAAAAGGTTAAAGCCAATTGAAGAATCACAGTTTTCCCTATGGTAACTAATGTTACAGCAGATTCAAGCATCACAGCAAAAGATATTATCTGATTTAATACAGTGTAACCTACCACCAGTAACTAGTGTCCAAGGATGCACACAACATGCACACAGCTTTAAAATTTGCTTTAATGGTAATAAAATAAACAACTAATGAATCCACAACTGATGTGCAGACACTTAATGTGCAGACTGGTTGTCTAGTAAAAACTAGATAAATAAATAACTAAACTCACCCCACGATAGTCAACTCTACTCTCATATATTCCCAGTTTTAGAGTGAGTGAAAATGTAGAAACGTATCTTTTGCACCACCATTTCCCTGCCCATGACAAAAGACTAAATGAAAAGCAGTAAATGCACCTGAGGTCAACAAAGACCTTTCAGCCAGTTTTTTGAGTAAACACATCCTGTTCTCCTTGATTAAAAATCCTGGTGTTCTGCTTATCTCTGTTTCCACAAAGGTGCCACTGCTAAATAAAGCCTCTGGTGAGATATATATATATATTTTATTTTTATTTTTTTTTGGGGGGGGGGTGGTCTTGTTTACACCTCTGTCCGAGTAAGACCAGTCTCAGGGTGACAGACAGACCAATCCATGGGTGAGATGGGATAGTGAAGACTCACAGCTGTGGAAGAAAGTTGTTTTTTTTTCCCTTCTTAAATCAGGAAGATACACCCTCCATCACCCTTACAGCACCCAATCAGAGAGCAGGACAACTGAGG
This sequence comes from Syngnathoides biaculeatus, assembly GCF_019802595.1. NCBI lineage: Eukaryota > Metazoa > Chordata > Actinopteri > Syngnathiformes > Syngnathidae > Syngnathoides > Syngnathoides biaculeatus. The sequence continues at coordinate 12,768,130 of NC_084646.1, read as the reverse complement.
AGAACCTATTTTTCATGCCCGATCTTGCCCCCAAGAAATGAATATACTCACAAAAGAGAGTTTGCGCTAACAATGCTGGCAGTGCTTCCACACGATGGTCAGCAACTCACTTCTGTCACAGCTTAGCACAAAAATAACACCAATGTGTTTGTATTTATCACCCTTTCCAGGCCCCATTCTCACAACATGCTGTTTGCAGGGATAGCCTTGGGGTCTTGTACTCTCACCCGTCAGACGTGTTTTGCAAAACAGTTGGGTAATGCGTGGCAATAATTCGTCCAACATATTTTTAAAAGGAGTCACGATGGACCGTTGAGGTCACCTTTATAATCTTGACTATGTAATGGTGAAATCTGTGACATTACTGCAAGACTCACATTTTCAGAAGGTGCTTTGTTACACATTCTCAAAGTGTAGTAAAACGGTGCTGCTTGTTCTTATTTCTCAGAAAATGAGTGGTGACTTTTCTGCTCTTCTCTGATTTGTGAAGTAATGTCAGAGTGGAAGACGCTCCATTCATACTGCAGGGCGGCCCTGTGCAGAGTTTTCAGTAATTCCCGTCTTTTGATGGAGTCAATCACATGACACATAAAAATAAACCAAAACTATTTCACAGGACTCTTGATAATGCAAGATAAAATGAAGTGTATATGCCCCCAGATCATACCTTGTCTACCCTTGCAATAGACAGGAAATTGAGGTGAAACTCAAGTGCTTCTCCTTTCTACCCACAGGATCTGTCCTGCATCGATGACCTCTCCACCAATTCCTTGTTCTCTTCACCGGCCGACTCGCTGTCAGAGTATGCCGACGCCCAGTCCTTCATTAGCACCGACCACCTGGACACGGTGCCCACACTCTGGGATGTCAGCACTAGTACCACCTCCGCCACCACACCAGCACAGAGCCAGCTGGAGGTCAGTAGACACACAGATACACACACACAAACACACAAAGCAGATAACCACACCAACCATTCATCTAACTACTCTTTCAAAATTTAATACTTGTAGTAGGATAGCAGGTGTCGAATACAAAGCCAGTCCTACACATTGCTCTTACATCTTTGGAAAAGCTTTACACTATGCTCCTGACACGCCACTCTATTATTTGATGTAGATCACAACCAAGGGCTATTTTTACTTATGACGTGGAACCTGGCATCCTACCATAGTCACAGTTCAGCATTCGTAGAATCACCTATTTGCAGATTTTTGTTGCTCTGGTGCAAGATCAGTCCCTTTCTCCCGTCAATAGTAGAAGTCCACTATATTTTTTGGATTTACTGTTTTTTATCGTACTATCATTATATACAGAATATATTTTCGGGGTAGGTTGTAGGGAAAACTTCCATCAGTTACTGCTATAGATGCTGCACAACAAGATTCCATCATTTCATTTTTTGTTTGGTATGTCTTATTGTAGTCATGCACACAACATTTTCCTGAGTAGACACCATAATGAACCTTTCCGACCTGTCAATCACTCGTACAATAATAGCTAATCAGATAGCCGCATTGTCTTAAACCCTGGCTTGACCCACCCCTCTTGACATCAAGTCCCAAAAGCAATGCTGGTTATCAGTCGCATGCGCTTTGAAAAGTTAATGTTACGAACAAAATGTTCCTCAGATGCACTTGGGGAACGTGCAATTCTGATGAAATATATCTGGCTAGGTTACAAGGGGCCCAGTTGATTCATTTTCCAAAGCCTAAAACACAGTTGACGAAGTGTCTCTGATGGATTAAGGCTCGCGGAAGAGCGTACAACTAAATGCGAACAATATCAGCAAACACAAGGCTGTATGTTCGAGGGTAAGTTAGGGAGAAGTATCTTCTCTGAGTTTGATTGAATTATTATAAGTGCTTTATATATTGCAGGAGAACAACTTTCACTTTGCTGAACGAATTGTGTAATGTTTTATGCCGAAGAGTCTGGTTAGTGATATGTAAATGCGCGATGTCATGCAATAGAAATGTCTATTTGCCTATTTGAATCACATCGGACTTTTAAACAGAGCAGTGGGTTCCATTACGAGCCAAGTCAAATGAATACACCCACTCACTTCTAAAGACTACAATGATATTACTCGTGATCTTTCCAAGTAAAAAGTACTCATCCTGCTTTACATGCACAGTATAAATCCACTATTTTATCCTGTTGGATTTCAATATGAAGTTTGTGAGGAGTCAACCTTTTTGCATCAATCACCAACATTGACATTTTGTCCTGGTCCGTCCAAAATATTAATTCCGTGTACATATCCTTGCGTGAAATAGTTGAGACCTCTCTGTAGAACCCTCTTGGACAAATCTGTTACCGGAATTCGCGATAGGGAATCCACTTCAAACCTGTTCTGTTCAGTCGGCATTTTAGAAGATTGTTGGAGATGGCAACTGTCGCTAAGGGGGGGCAGAGCCAAAGATCGCCAGTCGGAAAGGTCCATTGGTACCCTCAAGCACAGCTCGTTTTTTTGTTTTTTTTTTGTCTGTTTTATCCATTGATTTGTGTTTTTCTTTTCTTTATTTAATGTTTTCTGTTGACAGTTTAAAGGCACCAACAGGTTTCAGGGCTTGGCCAGTTTGGATGATATAACAGCTATAATCAGCACGCCACCTTTAGGAGGATTTCAGGTACCTGCACCAATTTGATGTAACATTGAACTAATGCTCTTTTTCACTCTGCACCTCCATGAGTGGTTGCGGTCAGAAATGTGCACACATCCAGATTAAGTGTCCAACAGTGTTAGTTATACCATAAGTTGTTTTATTTTAGCACAAATTTGCCAATGTCAATATCTGCCAATTTTAGTCTTTTGGTCTGTGGCCGACACACTCTCAACCATTGTTATTTTATTTTGTCATTTTTTACTATCACAAATAATGTAAAATTTTAAAATCATTTGGAACTCCACAGAAACAGCAGCAACTTTAAAACAGTATTGGGGCCACACTGCAAGGAAAAAAATTAAGTTGCTGAATTTTAAGAATAAATTGCAAATAGTTCCGAAATAATTGTTTGAAATAAGTAAATAATGAGGAAAAAAATGGAATTTTACAAGTTAAAAGGATAGAAAACGTTATAATTGTATTACTTTTATTACTTTCTTGTCTTTTTTTCTTTATTAAAGTTTGTTCTTGTAGCTTAATTGCGTATTTCTTAAAATTTTAACTTTATCTCAATGTTTGTTGTTGTTGTAACATAACTCTTTTCTCACAACTTTGACTTCTTTCAGTAATTTTTTAGTTTTAAAATAGCAAATTCATTCTCATAACGCTAAGGAGTTAACTTTATTATCATTCATCTAATGTCTTTTTTTCTACCGGCCTTACAATTTTGTTTTCATAAAATTGACCTTGTGGTTTCATTCTTGTTATTGTGTATTTTTTCCTTTAACCCCATTCCCGTACCTTTTATTACGTTTTTCTCACCACAACTTAATTCTCATAACCTTGCTACTTTATACCTGTAATGTCTCTTTAACATTCTGAATATTTTCTGAGTGTTGTGATTTTTTTTTTCTTCTAACATTACATTTTCTTAATAGTTTGACTTTAGTCCTCTAACTTCATAAGTTTTTGTGTACAGTACTTTTATTTTCAATGTCTCTAATAGACTACACTTTCAATGTGTCTCGAATACACCACCATACTTAAGAAATACTGCATTCCTGGTGATTTTGTTTTTTGTTTGCATTACAGTTGTGTGTATTAAAGTGGTTTAACAGCGCCGACCTTGGCTTACATATTGATCTTCAGCAAGTTTTTCCTCCTTTCTGCTTTTACCTCTTTAACTCTCATTTTCAATGGTGTATTGACATACCTGTTAATTGTGGCTTGCGACTGACATTCCTTTTTTCAACTTCACCTAGGCTAAAACCAGACCTGTATGAAGAGTAGTGTGGTATGTGACTTGTGTTGAATATTGTCTTTGGCATTTCCAGACTCCAAGAACGCAGTTACCCCCGGAGGAGGAGGAGGAAGCAGAGGAAGAGGATTCAGAGGAACTGGGCCATGTCGACACGTATGCGGAGTACAGACCTTCCAAATGTAGGTCACTAGACTTGACGGCAAAATGTACCCTTAAACTGTGTTGAGACAAACTACATTTTTTCCTTTCTCCTCTTCAGCAACTATTGGAATTTCCCATCCCGACATAGTGGTGGAGACCAACACGCTGTCTAGTGTCCCTCCTCCGGACATCACATACACTCTGTCTATACCCGAGTCTACCATTAATAGCGGCCTGTTGTCCGCCCTGCAGCTAGAAGCCATAATTTACGCCTGTCAGGTACACATACAGATGGCACAAACGTACCCACCGTCATTCCCTATCACATGGAACAACGAGTGACCAGTTTCTCTCGGTCTTTTGTGTGCCCAGCAACACGAGGTCATTCTACAGAACAACCAGCGGGCAGGCTTCCTGATTGGAGATGGGGCCGGTGTGGGTAAAGGGCGTACTGTTGCGGGAATCATCCTGGAAAACTACCTTAAGGGAAGGAAAAAATCACTATGGTGAGTAAGCACTCCCTGATGACTTTTATTAACAATGGTGGACGGCTGAGAATTAATGACAGTAGATTGGGAGGTTATTTGTGTTTAACAGGGTTAGCAATGGTTCCTTGGGGGACAAAGGAGAAACTGGAATGGTTTTTGCTTCTCGTGTTGATGCATAATATATGAATAGTAAATATGAATTCCATGCCGTTAGCTAGTTTGTACAGCGACATATGTATGGGTGATTATGCTGTGTACCTGCTGTTTTTCCATTTAATTGATTTTACTTATGGCCTAGAAATGTTTTTCTTGCAAATAGTTTACATTTACTTTACTACTACTTTATTATAGCTTATTGACAGAGTAGACTTTGCCAACATAAAGCGAATACTCTCATGGATAAGGTATTTCAGCAAATAGGGACCACGGGGCATTTGTCTACCCAACTTAAAATGTGTCGGAGACCTTCATTTTAACAAATATTGTTTTAAGAAAAATATTCCATGTTAAAATTCATGTCTTGTGAAACTGGAGTTTAAAATGAGACTGGAAGTGCTATTAAAGCTAAAGTGAGCAAAATGGGAAAAATAGTTCACTCAATAAGAATCGACAAGATGATAAGGAATTTGCTGGATAAGCTGTATTTGATGGAATTGGAATTGCTAAACCTTTATGAATTCCTATTCCTAGCCTGATATAAGCTTTCATTCTGCACAGAGAACTTGTTTCCAACATGCAGTAAGTTTAGAAGTTATATTCATCTCAGAAATAACTTAGGTACCTTGACTTACTTCCCATTTTTTTCCCAGGAGTGGAGTAACATAATGACTTATTATTATTATTCTATTACTTTATGACATTATTTCCCACATGCGTTATCGTTTAACTTCCTTATTTTCTCACACCAATTGGGCTTTATTTTCATAGCTTAGTCCCTTTTTTTTCCTCATTAGATTGCAACTTAATTCTCAAAATAGTGCAAATTTTTTCTCATAACACAATGACTTTATTTCAGTTACATAATCACTTTTTTTTTCATCAACCTGAATTGTAACTTTATGACAAATATCTGGTACATTTCCAATGTTTTTTCAATGTGTCCCTATCCTATCACAGTGTTTCCCAAATGTAATTGAGCTAATAAAATTGGAAAAATCTCGCAGCACCACCAAAAAAAAATGTTGCAAAACGATGGTAGGTTAACTACGTTTTGCCATCTAGTGCAAGACCATTTAATTGTACTGCTGTCACAATGTGTTACTGGCATAATGACCAAAAGATAGATGCAATAGTGAATAAATTCTGAAGGCATACCCAAGGCACAGTAGTTGTGAATCACTGCTCTGTCATACATAGATGGCATCTATTTAGGGAGAGGCATTTTGTCTTCAACGGACGGCACACCTAGCGATCATTGTGGTCATGTCATAGATGAAACGGACAGCTACTGTTTGAGGAATATCTCAAATCAGCACGCAAATTGAATTTTTTATGAATTCTTGCTGCTGTCTGCTCTGAGTAAAATCTCAAAGATGAGCCGTGAGTCAGTGTAATGCCATCCTAATTGTTGCCTTTGCATGCAGCGCAGCCCAACGGGATGTGAGCTCATCCTTCAGTCAGCCCCAGTCTTGGTTGGGCCGACCTAAAATTAATGCACACAGCCTGGTTTGCATCTGTTTGTACTTGTTCTGTCCGGTCGTATACCGTGAATGACTTATCCTACTCTTCCTGCCCGCAGGTTCAGTATATCCAATGACCTGAAATTTGATGCAGAGCGAGATCTCAAAGACATAGATGCACCGACTATTCCTGTGCATGCCTTAAACAAAGTGAGTCCAGTTGTTAATGAAGAAGGCAGTTCTTTCTAAGCGGCCGTGCAGGAAATGGAATGGAGCACAGCCCATTGGGTGACTGTGAGACTGTGTGTTGCAGATTAAGTATGGAGACACAGCTACCTCAGAAGGAGTCCTCTTTGCGACCTACTCTGCGCTGATTGGCGAGAGCCAGGCGGGAGGGCAGCACCGCACGCGGATTAAACAGATCCTGGACTGGTGCAAGCCGGATTTTGACGGAGTTGTATCCTTTCAGTTTCCAGATGACACAACATTTCTCTTCCTTCTCCTCCTCCAATGTGCTGTACCCCTCCCATTTTTCCCTGTGCTGTTTGTCCTTGACCCTAATTCTCCTCCTCAGATTATTTTTGATGAATGCCACAAAGCCAAGAATGCCACATCAACAAAGATGGGCAAGGCAGTGCTTGATCTACAAAACAAGCTGCCACGGGCCAGAGTGGTGTATGCCAGTGCCACAGGTACATGAACAGGAACACAAATGCAATGAAGTGGAACCCTCCAAAGTAGAGTACAATCTGTTCCATGATGCTGATTGACTTAGTTATTCTCATTTCTAAACAAATTTCCCCATAGAAAATAATGTAAATCGGGCAGCAAAGTGCTCTAATTGTTTGGAAGTTTGTGTCACAGTTCTGAGATTTGTGGTTTGCATTGTTTTTCACCGGGTACACCAACTTCCTCCCACATTTCAAGAACATCCATATTAGTTTCATTGAAGGCTCTAAATTATTCTTTGGTGTGAATGCTTATTTGTCTACATGTGGCTTTTGATTGACTGGTGACCAGCCCAGGGTGGGTAATCTGCCTCTCACCCAAAGTCTGCCATTATACGCTCCATGATCCTTAAGAGGGCAAGCGCTATAGAAAAAGTATAACGAAATAATGAAAAGTGATCAAATTTGTTCCCGACTAAACGCAGCAGCATCATATACATTTTAAAGGAAGTGAATAGCTTATTTTTAAGCAGCATTTCCACATTTATAACTACTATTTTAGTGTAATATTAAGTGAAGCCCTGTATAATAAATCTAAATAATTATCAAATAAAAGTCATGCTACTCACTTTTTCAGGAATGACAGATACACAATAGAAAGGAGAAAAATGTGTTGTTGTCACCTAGTTGCATTTTATAGGTAACACAGGAAATAATGTGTAATATTATGTACATTTAATTTACATATTATTATGTATAGAAATATATACCTTACCTTAAAATCGGCTCAGTAAAATCAATTTCTGTATGTAATTCATGTTGTATTAATTGCATTGAGCAGCCAGGACCTTTCCAATATCAGTCAGCTCCATTGACTGTGGTTAGCACTTTTCTGAACATCATTCCCTTCACTGGTGCCCCAAAAGGGGAGTTTGAAATTTCAGAAAAGAAAAATATATAATTTTTTTTGTCCATTTGTTTAACCAGTTGTTTCGACTTGACAGTAGTATATGATAAATATAATATTTGAATAAATTGTCATTTTTTTAGGACCCATCTTCCATCCACCCAGTGTCCTCACTATAGTCGCGGGTGTAGGATTAATTATCCCAGCTGAGTCTGGGTGACAGCCAGGGTATATAACCGTAACTCGCAGGGCAAAAACAAAGGACCACACCTACGGGCAATTTAGAGAGATTTAATTTAACTTTCCATGCATGATTTTGGTCTGAGTGCCCAAAGAAAACATTGGTCCCATCTTGTGCCTGTAATTTGATTAGAGAAGAAAAAAATACGGAAGACGTTGAGTTAAAAGGTAACACTCATTTGTCACACTCTTAGAGCACACTTATCATGGGCACCCCTGTGCTAATCTTCAAAAATGAAAAACAGGAGTCTTACAGTAATACAGTACTGCATTAATAATAACATAATGAGAAAGCAGGTCAGTGAGAAAAATAGTTTTGTGGAAATGTGACTCTTCTTCAGACTTTAAATATTTCACTGGAACAACTCCACACAAGTCAACTTTTTCGGTCAAAACAGGTGCCTCAGAGCCAAAGAACATGATCTACATGAGCCGCCTGGGTATATGGGGTGAGGGGACGCCCTTCAGGGCCTTTGATGACTTCCTGCACGCCATTGAGAAGAGGTTTGTGGCCTTTGTATGTTTGAAATTCTTGTAAGATACCACAGATTTCAGCTTGTTGTGGCCGAGGAGAGTTTTTATTTATTTATTTTAATTGTTTAAATGCACGCTTGTTAAGGTGTGGTTCGATGCCTCCTTAGCTGCCTCTGTTTTTGTTAGTAACAAAGCAACAAATATATTGATACTGTAGTTAACTAGTTGATGACCGTGCAATAGCGTCTATGAAGTGATATGATGACTCTTGTGACATCAATATCGTCATCTCTTTGCACCCATGGGTTAATTGAAACACTATTTGAGGAAATAAGGTATTTGATCCATTATAATTTCTCACTGAATGATGTATAGAAGAAAAGCATCTCAATAAATTACAATATCATACAAAAGTTTTAGTGTCATACAAAATTTTACGTCACAACTTTAATCTAAAAGAAACTCACATAAAGGATTACAGACAAAGATTCATTAAACACATGGAAAGATACTTATCACCAGGCCAAGCTCCAATCTCTACATTCAAAAGATTGTTGATTGTTTCTAATTTGAGGTATTTTTTTGTTATAAAATCAATGTGTAGACTGTGTAAGGAATCTGTATAATACAAGTTTTCCTTTTGATGAGTACTTCTTGGAATAACTTCTGTCACTGTTCGCAGTAGTAGTACTACTACACTACACAATATTCTAATGTATTGAGATGTACCTACATACCTGTATGCGTTTTATACACAGAGGTGTGGGTGCCATGGAAATTGTTGCCATGGATATGAAAGTGAGTGGGATGTACATAGCCAGGCAGCTGAGCTTCTCAGGGGTGTCTTTCCGCATTGAAGAGATCGGGCTGGACAGCGACTTCAAGCTGGTCTACAATAAAGCCGCCAAACTGGTGAACGTCACAACCTAACGTCATTATCACGTCAATGAGCCTGCTTCCCGTTTTGACTAAACATTTCTTCCTGTAGTGGGCGGAGGCACTGCAGGTCTTCATGCGTGCTGCCGACGACCTGGGACTGGTCAGCAGGAAGTCCCTCTGGGGCCAGTTCTGGTCATCTCACCAGCGCTTTTTCAAATACCTCTGTATCGCGGCCAAGGTCCGTTGCCTGGTGGAGTTGGCCAAGAAAGAGCTGGAGGCAGGAAAGGTCAGCACAAATCACTGTGGAACGCTGAGTCATCAAGTTAACACGCAATGTGGAAATGACCAGATGGAGATTCAGACAAAGAAAATTGCGCATATATTTTTTAAAAATCCTTTCTCAATTTTTATTCTTTTTGTCTAATAAGCAAACTTTTTTTTCCCCTGGTAAAAAAAATTGTAAAGTTGCACACATGTGGAAATTGTCGGCACACAATTTTGTCCTTTTTTAAATAAAAGTAATAATAATACAGGAGGTCACGGTTTTCTAACAGTGATTCTCAAACATCATGGGACATTAGTGTATCAAGAGAGATCAATAGTTGTGTCGTGGAAAATTATCCGAATCCATTTTATTGGTCAAGAATGATTTATTCACTGCATATTATATAGTACTATTTTTTCCAACATGTATTAAGCTCAGCCATGTTTCATATTACAAAAATCTCACAGCAAACCACAAAAAAATGTCATGGGACAGACACTAAAACAATGATGATCTTATCTCAATTTACTCAAAAATGTACTTACTCAATGTGAGATTGTTATTAGTTCAACTACCGCTACTAACTAAACTGCTAATACCTAATTGTTATTAGTTGAATTAATACTACACAAAATGGATGTTGTAAATTTTTGTTGATTCGTCAATTTTCTTTTCCCTGACACAGTGCATCGTCATCGGCCTGCAGTCTACTGGGGAGTCACGCACCAGAGAAGTTCTAGACGAGAACGATGGTCATCTTGACAGATTTGTCTCTGCAGCAGAGTGAGCAAGCCTATGCGTTTTGTTTTTCAAACATATTTTTGAATGTATGTCTGCGTTAACAATTTCTCACCCCTTTATCTACCTGCCAGCTTTATCTACCTGCCAGCACTTGACATGTATTTTGAGCTGGTTTGTGTGGCCCCTAATAGCGTTGCTATCTGCCCTTCAGGGGAGTGTTCCAGTCCCTCGTTACCAAACATTTTCCTTCCGAGAAGCAGCGGCGAGAGAAGCCACCCGGGAATAAGAGAAAGCGTAAGCGCACGTTTCTTTTTTCTACTGCTACTTCTGAAGCCCCCAAGAACTTAGCTCCTAGGATCATTGATGAATGATAAGGTGACGGCTTATCATCTTACTTAAAAGTCAGCCCCTGCTCTAATCTCTAATCTCACTGGTGTAATCTTCAGGTAAACCCCGAGGTCGTCACCCCAAGGTACCTAAGCACACGGTGGACAGTGGCGGTGTCATCAGCATCAACAGCGACGACAGCAGCACTGATTCTGACGGCATGGACACCGATTCTAACTCCTCACCAGACTCGCTGTTGGACAACGATGACGTCATCTTTGTCAACCACACAAGCTGCCACACTGGTAGGTGGTTTTGTTGTTGCTGTCATGCTGAAATGACAACCAGCACTGTCTGACATCCTCATTTTTGGATTTCCAGTGAGGATAGAGGAGATGAAGCAGGGTCTTCTCAACAAGATATCACAGCTGGGAAAAGAACTACCTCTCAACACCCTGGACGAGCTTATCGATAAGTTCGGAGGGCCTGATAAAGTCTCTGAGGTGTGAATCTGAAACATTCACCAAATAAAGAATGAAAAATTCAACCATTATCAATTTTTTAAAATAATTCCCAAACAGATGACCGGGCGTAAGGGTCGTGTGGTGCGGCGTCCTGACGGTAGTGTTCGTTACGAGTCACGCGCTGAGCAGGGCCTCACCATCGACCACATCAACATCAAGGAAAAAGACCGCTTCATGAGTGGAGAAAAGGTCACTTTCACATAATTAATGTTACACTTAAAAACTAATGGCTTACAAATGACTTGAGCTGGACAAAATTCACCAGAAGTTTGCATGTACAGCTGATGACGTCTATAACCATTGTCACTCTTTCTAGTTAATGCGTTCTTCCTACTTAAAATGTCTCCATTGTATGAGATTCCTCTAAAGCTGAAGTAAAGTCAAACTCTCTGGAATTCTGGCATCAAATATTCCATTGTACTTTTTATAATGTGCAGTTCTAAAATATTGTATTACGTAATCCAAGCCTTCCTTTCCTCCTAGCTGGTGGCCATCATCTCCGAAGCAGCCAGCTCTGGAATTTCCCTGCAGGCGGACAAACGCGTCAAAAACCAGCGACGTCGCGTCCACATGACATTGGAGCTACCTTGGAGCGCAGACCGGGCCATTCAGCAGTTTGGTGAGTCCAAGTTTAGTTCCATTGTAAGGACAATGAGACTCTTCTGCATGGGCCAGATGTGTTTTTGTCCGTTGAAGCAACGCCGGTTAAATGCTTTCATCTTTCTCACGCTGTGGAACCGTTCATTTTTCATTTGACTGTCTTATTATTGACGCTAATTTGTTTTAAATTAGACAGAAGATATGCCTGTTCTGTTCATTGTGCATCACTTTGTTGTACAGTCTCTAATGGTTTTGTTGTTTGCAGACATTCTTGTGCTAACAGCTCAATTAATTATTTCCATTAGCGGCACTTACCATCCGTCTGTGCGTATGTGCATGCTTGACAGTATGTATGTGTGTGTATGGTGGTGAAGATTTCAAACCTTCATTGAACCAGATAATGTTAGTTTTCTACAGGCATGGGCACTGTTTGACTTTTCCTATCATTTTGCCATGCTGTTCTAAACCCCCCCCACCCCCAAAAAAAAAAAAAAAACCTAGCATTTCACCAAGTACCGATACTAGTACTGTACCAGGATGTTTTAACGTAAAAAATAGCACGTTGCCAGCCAGATAGGTTTTTTTTTTTTTTTTTTTTTTTTTTACCAGTAGTTTATATACATACATACACACACAACAGCGCTGAATTTATGTACTGTATTAAAGGACAGTACCTAAAAAGCTGACAGTTGGCCAACGACTGCCTGCCTTCCGACAAGTTGTGTCCATGCAACTGTGTGGGAGGCAGGAGAATGGACTGGCTTCAAACTACTGATTACATCCTACAGACAAGTTAAAATGCATAAGCGTTAGCCACCAGAACGTAACCTCAGAGTCCGCAGCTTACGAAGTTATGAGAGCAAAGCCAGTGTTTTACTCTATGCAGTGGATTCTCCTTTCCTGTCACGGAAACTTGGCATTCCATCCACACAAAAGTCAGAATTACCAGCAAGAGCTTGATCGCACAGATAGCAAGAGACGACTTAGCACGGGTGGATGCTGTACCCTCGAATCTGGATACAGGTTACACTTGTCGTTAGGGACCACTTGGGGAGTTGAAGATGAATAAAAATTCTCCAAATGTGAATGGAAAGCCACTTATTAGCCAAGTGGAGCAAAAAGGTCCACTTTCTTGAGTGTCTCCTTACACAAATAACAGCACTGCACTGAGTGCACGCCCAATGTATTTACAATGGGATCAAAATCAAATCCACACAAGAAACTCCATTAAAGCTTGAAATATGGAAATAATTAATATAGTCATGGAAGAAATAGACCCTTTGTTTCTTCCATTTTTTTGTTCATTTTCACTGTTTAGGTGAAACTAAAGGTACCTTTGTTTAGACAAATATAATAATGACAATGAAAATCATCTCATTAGAGTTGAATATTGAGATGAGATCTAGATTTTCCTGATTAACTAAAACTATATTTACATGGACCGTACTTATATAGCGCTTTAGTTGCACCATGAGTGTGCCCAAAGCACTTTCACATTCACTCATTCACACACAAATTCATGTACTGGTGGTTGGCTGTTGACATGCAAGGTACTGCCAGGCCCACTCAGAGCAATTGGGGTTTGGAGTCTTGCCAGGCTAAAGACACGCGGACTGTTGGAGCCAGCATTCGATTTAGCAACCTTTTGGTCACTGGACGACCTACTCTACCAACTGAGCCACAGTTGCCCTGTTTAACCTTTTTTGAGTAAATAGCCTTTAGTGGTACCAGGTATAATAGAATAATAATGCAGGCATTGATCTATTTTTTTTAAATAACGAAGCTAATTGCAGGATTTTTCAAGTTTGTCGTAATGTTATGAAATTTGTGAAAGTTTAGTATTGAAGTCAGAATTCTGGTATTGTGACACCACTACATCAGACAAACTGCTACTGAAAGCTCACAAATGCTAATAAGTTAAAGTGAGGTTTGCAGCTTTAGCAGGATTTGAATGTAGCATGTGGCTGTTCTGAATCCTCTCAGCTGCCTGAGGCCCCTTCGCCTCTGAAGGAGAGCTCCTGTGTCTACCCTTGTTTTGTCTCGACATGTCTGAAATTCCTTCTTTTCAACTTTTTCCGCTAACCAGAGGTGGATTGTCTGTGATCGTTTCAGCTAAACCATTGAAGTGCAAGAAAAGAAGTCTGCAGGGTGGTTCTTGGGTTGATTGGTTGTTTTTCCTCAGGCACAATAGTTTCTTAAAAATCTAATTAGCGGTAGAAGATGTGGTCAAAGAGGCCTGATTTAAAAAATGTACTCATTTAGTAATGTACTACTCTGTTTTATACTGGCAATTTCAACAAATTTGACAAAAGTAATTGCTTTTTCAAAAATGGCAAACTTCCCCAACAATAATGATAAAAGTAGAATGGTCATTTTGAAAGGGACACATGGTGGTTTGGTGGGTAGGTCATGAAAGGTCATTCAAGATGAAGACTTTAAATTGTCTATAAATGTGAATGTGAATCTGCATATTTTTTTACCTATATTTGCCCTACAATTGGCTGGCAATCAGCCCTGAGTATTTCATGCCACCAGCCCAAAGTCAGTTGGGATAGGCTCCACCTCCAAATATCAATCCATCCATTTTCTGAGCCACTTATCCTCACAAGGGTCGCTGGAGTGGTGGAGCCTATCCTAGTTATTACATTTATTTAAATTGTTACTCATCTCTTTAAAATTATTATTATTTTTTTTTTTTTTTAGGCCGTACCCATCGATCAAATCAAGTGACAGCTCCAGAGTACATATTCCTGATTTCGGAGCTCGCCGGCGAGAGACGTTTTGCTTCAATCGTGGCAAAGAGATTGGAGAGCCTGGTAAATATCTCGGCTATGTGTGTGCGTGCGCGTGCGTGCATGTGTGTGCATATGCAGGTGTATGTTTGTTCCTGATACACATTCAATTGCGGCATGGGAAAATCCTATGTTTCATTCGTGTTATTACGCATTGTTGTTTGTGTCTTCACACTCTTGACCTCTGCTTTCTGTTCCTGGTTGGTGCCGCATTGACTTAAGTCACAATTGCAATTTTTTTATTCCCTTGCGAATGAATTTGAACATGCATCATGGAATGGGATATTCACTGATAAAAATCAGGCCTCTTATAAATATGGATAAACGTCTAATTTTAATTGGATATGTACCAATGCGACGTGTAAATCGACACATCAGTCAGTGGTCTTTCAGACTTGGATCCCTACACCTCCAGAGAGCCAAAAAATGTAGCTTGGATGTCCATAAAATATTTTGCAAGAAATTATATTGTATACTTACGATATATGTGTAAGATAATATAATATAAACTCCATGTCTTTTAATCTTTTGGCCAATTAAAAGCTCTGACATGATTGTGACATATATGACAACCTGCAAGCATGCAGAATTTCTAGTTAGCAATGACAGACGTAATTCATTTATCTTACGTTTGATTAATTAATGATTAATTAATCTACCCCAAAAACTAGAAAAAAATAAATATAGAACAGTGTGTAGATATGGTAGATTAAAGGCTCATAAGTCATTAAATAAAATAAAGACCTTGGCTGAGGATACATGCGTTAAACCAGCGAAGTTACAGACTAACTGACATTTAGTATTGGTAATATTAACTGTCTATGTGTAACTTTGATGTCTGTGCATGATGCTGACATCTGTGCGGTTGTTTACATGCAATTTTGGCCCAGGAAGGTCTTTTCAGGTGTCCAGTTATCTGTCAACGCTGTGATATCAAATTTGTGTCACTGGAACATACATATAAATAGAGTCAAATAATCTACCCAAAAAAAAGTCCCACTAAATCGGAATTGAGCACTTAGACTAGACTGTGTAAATCCAGAATTGGACTCTCCCTCTCTCACATTTTCCCTCATTTGGATAATTTATGTCGATGGTCATGTTCCATGATGCACTTGAGCGACAAACCATTTATTTCTCAAGTGACGCTGCATGACAGAAAAAGACACAAGGGGGTGGGCACGCGGGGAAGTCCATTCCTGGAAGCCACAGCTGTGTTTGCCAAGTGTGTTCAGTAAATCCATGGGTCATATCCCACATTCCCTGCCCTCAGCTCGTGAAATGTTTACTCGCACACTTGAAGTTTGCAGATGATCTCCTTTGCACCCTGGATGACTCCAAATCACCAATGAAGACATTTGTTAATAGGACAATCGCAGTCTGGCGTTGCCGACTATTTTTCATAACCTTCACCTCCTGTAGAGTGGATGTAAAAGTGGGATGGAAAATAGACGAGGCGGCCCCGCGGTCACATTCCAACTTGAATGAAAAAAAATGAAATTTAAAAATTTTCTTTTATAATATGAACACTATTAAAACAAAGAGAAAAATGTTCTGTGGGCGCATTGCAACTAAAAGCCAGTATTTCAAGTCACTGTAATACCAATTTGTCACAAGATTGGTAAACCACAAGATGAGATGGTAAAAATACGTTTTCGGTAAACACGTACAATGAAAGCGGTGACCTAATTAGAAACTGTAGTTTATATCATTTAGTGATATGCTTGAACTCACAGATCATGTTGTTCTTCCATTTTTATATGATGATACAAATTCTAGTAAGTAGTACTAAGGCTAACGTTCATTCTCTTTGCAGGGTGCATTAACGCATGGAGACAGAAGAGCAACTGAATCAAGAGACCTGAGCAAGTACAACTTTGAGAACAAGGTAGGCTAAAGATGCTGGAAGTAAAATCATATGAAAACGTTGTTTTGTTTTAGTTCATATAACACAACTGTGAAACCTCTAAAGTGCAACACAATCAATCCCGTGAGGCTGGTTGACATCCAAATTGTTCAAATATCCCAAATACTTTGCCCATATGAAATAATTAAATGTGATTAAATTAAAAAAAAAATGATAACATAAAACAGCAGGAACAAACATGAAATTGTTTGTTGTACAGGGTTTACTCTCCGTCGCCCATTTGATGAATGGGAATGGAAGCAATTTTAGAAATTGTTTTACTGCATGTATAGTAAATATTGAATTTAAAGCCTGACTCGTAACTGAGAACCCAGACCATTTATGATGTTACAATAAATTCCATTTCTGGTTTAATGGTTATTTTTTCTTTGCTTTGTTGACGTCGCAGGTGTTCGTCTCTTGTGGCAGAAAAAAATAACTGTGCAAAACCTACTTGTGTAGTCAATCACTGAGCTTGCAGGGTAGTTTGAACTCCAACTTTTGGATGGCTTAATCAATATGCGCTCTTTTTTTGTAGTATGGTACCAAGGCTCTGGATAAAATCACCAAAGCAATACTGGGCTACATAGAGAACAAGGTGCCTGTGCCCAAAGGTTACCCCGGAGGTGACGCCATGTTCTTCAGAGGTATGTGTTCAATGTTAGTCAATATTTAAGAAAGCGTGAAGAGCAATGTGTTGAACTGTATTTTTCCCTTATGTTAGATATGAAACATGGAATGATGGATGTGGGCATTTTCTGTCGGGAATCACGCTTTGGAATCAGCACAGAGAAAGGTCAGTCGTGTACACATGCTCAAAGGGGTCTATTCCAGCCCGTCATTTGTCAACTTCAATAAAAATCTTTTTCTTGTTGTTGTTTTTAAACTGAAGACTGCAGCATTACCAAGTTCCTAAACCGGATCCTGGGTCTGGAAGTCCACAAGCAGAACCATCTTTTCCAGTACTTCACAGACAATTTTGACTACCTAATCGAAAAGGATAAAAAGGAGGGCAAATATGACATGGGCATCTTAGGTACGCTCCTTAGGTCCACTCTGGAAACTTTTTATTAGAAAAAAATATATATTCGTACTTGTTTCATCATATTTTGGTTGACTGTTGTTTTGTGGTCAACAGATCTGGCTCCCGGTAACGATGAGATTTACGAGGAGAAACAGGAAATCTTCATGACTGTGGGAAACCCTCAGGATGGCCAGGTGGTTCTTTACAAGGTAGGAACCAAATAACCACAAGGGGTCTATCATCATTGCAGAAATTTGTAAATCCGAATTATCCATTTATACGAGCTAATATTTATTCTCATTACAATATAGATTTTTTTTTGTCTTGAATTTTGAGCCAGAGTTACACAGCGCCGTAGAGGGGGTAAATATAACTAACACAGATGTTGTTGGTATTATAACCCTTTAACTAATGGATATTTGAACTGTGTAGCAAACAGATGTAGACAGAAAATACAACAATAGCCACAGGGATTTAATACTCATCCTCTGTGGAAAAAAAACAATGTACTACTGCAGCTTACTGAGCACTTCCATGACCATCTTCTTAAGTGTATACACGAAAGTATATACACTATTATACCGCCCCCTGGTGGCCAAATCATGCACACCAGGAGGAGCACAATGTCAATGGGATTTAAAGTGTGGAATGATGATTTACGAACAAAGTTTTTAATTCTTGGTTGTACAAATTTAGCAAATTAGGACGAGGGAAAACATGCTACTTTACACCAGAACTTCCAAAGTCTTTTTTATTTTGTCCCTACAGATTAGTGTAGATAGAGGTATGCCTTGGGATGAAGCTAACAACAGGTTTCTCGGTCTTACTGGTGCTGAAGAAGGCTTTTACTTGTCCCAGAAGGTGAGCCTGTGCATCATAACGAACCAACAAGGTTGACCAGCAAAGCTCCTGACTGGGAAAAAGTGACCACTTATGTTGCCTTTCAGCTACGAGGGAACCAGCCGTGCGTGCTGCTCGCTGAACAAGGGAGAGGCAGGAACTTTATCGTCTACAAGCCCAACATCGGCAAGCAGACTCACCCCGAGAGCCTTGACAACCTCCAGCAACGCTATCGGAAGGTGTGTGTATGATTTTTATGCACGTTCTAGATACACTGGAGTGACAGTCAAAAAGGCAGTAGTTGTTCCGATATGTACCTCAGCTTTACAGAGATGTCGCACAACAGTGTAGTCGCCTATAGCAACACTCACCCGAGTTGTAAAACAGGAACTGAATGACTATAGAAACTAGAAATGCATGCAACGCTTAGTTTATCTGTAGAAATGGCGGCGATTATCATGTTATTGCAGCCCAAGCATAGTGATGTCAAAGGCTACGTTTACAGTATTTTCACGCACAGAGCAGGGAAGTTAAATTTTTGTCAGGTTCAAGAATTTTTTTAAATAATATTTGATTAACCCTCTGGACCAAATAAAATTATGCAGAGAGAAAAATCTGAAAATGATACTTTCAAAAAATGATACTCTGTACTTAAAATGTTCAATTATATTAATATTTTGTTGCAAATTTGCAACCCCTGCCCGGAAAATGTTAAAATAACACAAATTTTCATCACTGTAGGAAGTGAGATGAGCCTTATCAAATGCCATTACTTGGCATCAGTGAGTAGTGTACCTGTATTTAAGTACTCGCAGAGTATACATGGTGGGGATAAAGCAATTTGTATTGTGCTCTTTGCCTCCTGGTTGTCAAGGAAGTACATTATAAAACAGACGGATGACACATATACAATTGAAATTAACTGTCTTCACTGTTCTTTGTTAACTGTCAACATAAATGACAACATGTTAATTGATGTCCGCTCCTCTCAAGGTGACTCCAGAGGAGGCAAAGGACTGCTGGGAGAGCCAGTTCAGCTTCTCCTTGAAGAAGTGTAGCCATGCGAACTGGTAACTAGGAAAACCTGCATGCTTACACACACCCACACACACAGACTCATTTGAGATTAATCATGATGGGTACATCCAATCAGGCGGTACTGACTGGGATCCCATGGTGGTGTTTTTCATGTCAGGTTCCTAAGGATATAAAGATGCACACTAAACATTATTCCTTTAGAAATAACTCTAGGGTACATCTGAGATGACATGCTGTAATGACCCCTAATGGGACAAGCTTGAAAGGAAAAGAAGACTCTCATATTTAGTAAAAGCCTAAACTGTCTCCATGACAAAACATCTAATAACTGTCCAGACAATTTTTTTTAGATAACATTTTACCAATCTTAATTGTCCTGCAAGTGTAAATTGGAATTTGCCATTTGTGCTTTGAAATGCAAAAGGTCAGAATGGACCGGCTTTAGTCACCGATTGATGTGTATAAGTGACGGTCTTCATGGGCTCGTTGCAGGAACGGCAAGTGCAAAAAGGTCGAGGAGGGCCAAGAGTGCTTCCAGGGCATGCGTCTACGCCAGTACCACATGCTGTGTGGCGCTCTGCTGCGCGTGTGGAAGCGGGTGTCCGACGTGGTGTCGGACATCACCAGTTCCAACATCTTGCAGATTGTTCGCCTCAAAACCAAGCAACACAATAAGCAAGTTGGTGAGTGCCAGTTCTGATGTTGGAGTGGAATGAGGAACCATAGGAATAGGCATCCAGACTGCTGGAAAAAAAAACTGGAAGAAGAAATAAAAACACCTTGGCCAACTTTTAGCTGTACATTGCAATCACAAATTTTATTCATCCATCCATTTTCTTAGCCACTTATCTTCACAAGGGTTGCGGGGAATCCTGGAGCCTATCCCAGCTGTCAACGGGCAGGAGGCAGGGTACACCCTGAACTAGTTGCCAGCCAATCTCAGGGCACATAGAGACAGCTACACTCACAATCATACCTTGGGGCAATTTAGAGTGTCCTATTAATGTTGCATGTTTTTGGGATGTTGGAGGAAACCGGAGTGTCCGGAGAAAACCCACTTAGGCACGGGGAGAACATGCAAACTCCACACAGGCGGGGCCGTGATTGAACCCGGTGTGACAGTCTGAGCCCTCCCAGTGCTGCAAAGTCTCTTAATGAATAATGTGCATGTGCGTATATTTTGTAAACTTCCAGCTATTCTGAAACATCCCCATCTATGCTTCAACACATGCCATTCGACAACTTGAGTGTTCATGTTCGCTATGTACTTCTCAGAAAGATAACACAGCGAACGTACATATATGTGTATATGTTTTTAACAACTTTTGTTTTAAGGTTAGGTGAGGGTTAGGTTATAACGTATGTTATCTCCCTCTGTGTAGAAGAAGGGGAACTATGAGACCGGGAGATTTCCCAGTAAGCATTTGCTACATACCCAGAGTTCCCCTGTTAGTAACCCATGCGCATTCATCACAAGGAGACTTTTCAGCACGGGGAGCACTCAGACCGTCACACCGGGACCTCAGAACTGTGAGGCCAACGCTTTACCAGCTGATCCACAGTGCTGCCATTTTATTCATCATTCATCGTTTTTTATTTTGGTGAATAAGAAGGGGACAGAAATATGTGTCTGTAACAATGTCCCGAAATTGCCATTGTTCCTTTTCAGGTCACAGTCCGAATGTGGCATTGTTCTCACATCTTTGAAGTTTTGAACAGGTTAAACATTGACACATGACAGGCAGACTGTTTTGAGTAGATCAGGGAGGAAAATATCCCTCTTATATACCGACACCACAGGACAATTACTTGGGATTTTCTATTCTATTAACCATTTATTGAAATAATGCTGGGGGAACCTTTAAACACAATGACCACAGTCACACTGCTGTTGGCCAAAGCTCACACACAGACACTCACAGAGAGACGCGCCACACATCTAACACACCAACACCACAGTATGTAGGTCTTTTCTACACACGGATGATCACTGAGCCCTGCCACAAATTGTGAAAATCTGCCAATAATTGACACCTTCCCAAAAAAGTTGTGGCGAATTTCAACTTTTTTATCAGACTTAGCAATATTTTTTAGTAGACATACCAATAAGCTGTCTAAATGACTTCAACACGATTCTTTGGTCCCAAGATGGTGGCAAAGTCATGCTTTTATGTTTGTATTTACCGCGACGTCACTGTTCCAGGCATCAAGATCCCTGAGAACTGCGTGGCCCGGGTACGCGAGGAGCTCCTCCTAATGGACGAGGAAGTGAAGCGGAGGCGCAAGGAGCGCGAGAAGCAGGCCATGGAGCAGCGTCTGGCTGAGGAGCACCTGCGCAAGTTGGAGCAGGACAATAAGCACCTGCTGGCCAATCTTTTCAGCCAGAAAGCCATGCCCAACCAGTCCCTAGCCCAATCGTTGGTCAACAGCCAGCTCTTCAAGCAGAAACTGAACCCACTGCAAAAGACACAGATGGCGGGCATTTCTCAGCTGCAGAGGGTGCAGGCTGTCTTGCAGCATCAGCACCAGAGCCCCCAGGGTCAAGGTCTGCTGTCTTTACCAAGGACAAATCTCCAAGTGACTCCAAGCGGGTGGGCCGGCAAATCGTCCGCCTCCAATCAGGCCGTTGTGCGCAACACCGTCGTTCACAGCTCCAACTTCTCTCAGTTTTACCCCCAGTCCTTCTTACCTCCCTTCCCACAGCCGCTCCCGGTGCAGCAGATGCCGTGCTTGTCTTCCCGGAAGGCCCAGGAGGAAATCCTGGACTTGACCGCCAGCTCGCCGTCCCCCTCTCCGGACAGCACAGAGGGAGGACTGGCCCTGGACAGTCTGACGGGACCCGCCGGAGCGTTTGCCGACGACTTCAACCTGGAGTCGTTCATTTCACAGACAGCCGCTCAACTGCCGCCGCCGCCCACTCCGCCGCCTCCGTCTCTGAACCACAACCACCTGAGCAACAACCACCAGGACTTGCTGGATCTTTTCGACCTGCCCCTCTCGCCGCAGATGCCGGCGCAGAAAGCCTGCCCTTCCTCTTCCGCCTCCTCCAGCACCGCATCCACCTCGTCGCTCGTCCAAAGCTCCCTCTTCTCCAGCCCCCCGTCGTCCTCGTCCTCTCACTTCGCCCCCTCGCGCTTCCCCAACTATCTCCTGCCCCAGTCAAACTCGCTCCCCCTGCCCAACGGCCACTGCAGCTCAGGCGCGCTAGACGTGCGCGAGGCTCTGAACAGCATGCTACAGGCGGCAGGGTCCGACCGCAAGTCCGTCATTCACTACCGCCAGCAAGACTGACACTTTAACGTCCTGTCTTGTTTATTTTTTGTGTGTGTCTGTAAGCAGAATTTAGCACGCACCTCCGCTGGGGTGCAGGACCTTTTAGTCAAAGTCACTGCCTGTCCTGCTCACAGTCTTGTCTCTAACCACACCCACAGTCCTCGCCTGCTCCCCCATTTTGGATTCCCGCACCCCCAAAGTGCGTCCTCCACGGCAGCTCTCACGCAAACTTGACTTTACGGAACTCTTCCGGAGCTGTCAAAACAAAACACAAAAGAAGTCATTTAACTGATTTGACGCTGGAATCTTTTTTTTTTTTTTTAATTATTATCGCTTTACTCAAGTGAGGCACTAGGTGGCAACAAACTGGAACATACAAGTGGAAGAAATCAAAGCTGACAAAACCGTGGAATGCCTCCTTTTTCTCCGTTAAGTCGCCCCTGAGCCCCCCCCAGACACACACACACACAAACACACAAACAAACACACGCTCCTTTTATTTGTTTGTGTGTGTTCAAGGAAAAAAAGGAGAAGGAACGCAGCAGTCTGCTAACAGTGCCTTTCAGAGAAATCTAAAAATGCAGTCTTTAAAATCAAAAACAAAAAAAATCCAAGTAGCCTAATGTATAGATTTGTATTTTAATTTAAATATGGTATATTTGTATTTAAACTTTTTCGTCCCTTTTGTGTTACACTATGCTGGTGGCGGGTTCCAAGGTGAGGCCTCTGTGAAGCCTCAACTGTGTGCACATTTAAATGTGTGTGTGCGTGTGTACATGGCGTGCAGCAACAACAACAACAAGCGTCGTGAGCAGAAGGTATCCAAAAATATCACCACCCTTTTTTTTTTTTTTTAATAATTTTTAAACTGACGATAACACGGAGAGATTAGACTCCTGGTGTGATTTGAAATTTCTCAGGAAAGTCAAGTGCTTTTGGTCTTGTTTAGTTCTATGTGTGGGCGCATGATTTTGTGTGTGTGTGTGTGTGGTGTGTGTGTGTGTGTGTGTGTGTGTGTGTGTGTGTGTGTGTGTGTGTGTGTGTGTGTGTCATTTGGTTTGGGTCATTAAATAGAGAAGTCATTAATATTGTCTCAAAAGAAACACAATTCTAGGCGCGCATAAAAACCTTTAGACTTAAATTTATATTTTCTTGCCAACCAGGTGAAAAAAAACTAATGGCTCTCCCTCTTAGTCAAAAAGCCCATTGTCACTCTCCAAAAAAACCAAAAAAAAAGCATGGACAGATCTGCACATTCATTTTTTTAGATATATATATTTTTTTAATTCCCCTGACAGCAATGATATTCTATAAAAGTGAGCTGTTGAAAGTCAGGTCATTTATCCACTTTCGCCTTTTACACACAACCTCGCCAAACTGGGACCCAGCTACAGTATTCTTCAAAATATTAGCAGCCCAATATTACGAATCAGAATAATCTACGTTTTCAATACATAATTTTGTGAAAAACAGGTGGCATCAGAGCCAAAACGCAAAAATCACAATTTCCAAAATAACCTTACAAATAAGCTTAACGTCACACCCCTTGCCCTGCCATCACAAAATACCCAAACATTGGTTCTGACGGTCCCTCCAGAGTCTGTCAATGTTAGCTAACATCCAAGATTTCAGAATTGCAGAACCACTCTGATACTACCTCAGAAGCAAGAAAATTGCCCCGTTGACATGGTTCCCTGTTTTTTGTTGTATTTAAAAAGGTAGAAAATTGCAACTTTAACAGTGGCTGACATCCTCGTTTTTTTTAATTGTGTCCATAACCGCAGTATTTTGCATGTAAGATAATTGCCCCATCAAACCTGTAACAGAAGACCCGGAATTTGCGGAATATGCTAACACGAGCAGTAGCTCCCATTTTTCTAAAAACATGGAATGAGCACTTCAAACCCTTCTAAAGTCCTCCGTGGACATATTCATGAAAAACACAATCGACTATTAAAATACATCTCCTATTTTATTGCTCTTATGTGACGTTGTTTGAAATGTCACCGAAATTTTGACGCGTCGACCTAGAGAAGCCTGCAAAATTTTGGTCTGTAACCAGTTTATTGTTTTATATTTTGAACCAAAACCTAACTCACTTCACATCTCTGTCCCAGAGTCACAAAATACCTTTTTTTACACACAGTCAGCTTCCCTTCTCCATCATGGGTCTGATTCTATGGCTAGCTGGACAATTGGAAATAATAGCAAAGTGGCTAAGCTACCATTTCCTGACATGGCAAAATAGTCTTACGCATAGGCGGCAGCCGACCTCTAAGACTACCGCCCAAGATAAAATAGCCCGGTTGACTTTTTTTTTGCCTCCATGCTGCCTAAATACCATTTATTTAAAAAAAAAAATGGACGAAATTGAAACTTTAATGTATGTGTGAGAGTGTAGTTTCTGCAGCAGCACCCACGAAGATTGCATAGAATTGACGTAATCGAAGAGCCGGAATTTGCGGAATACCCTTAACACATTGGCTTGACTATACAACCTCTGGAGAGTGACAGTTGCTTTCGACGTAATGGGGCAAAAGACGCCTATTGACCTTAGCACCCACGTAGTTGCATGTTGCACCTCAAAAAGCGGATTTAAAAAAAAATATATATATATAGGCCGGGTCGTCTATGCCCTGCCCGCCTCCGTTTTGTCCATGTCAGTGTTGTTTTTACACGAAAACAGGACAACGTTTGACTGTTACTATTTTGTTAAAATGAGTCCAATCCAAGTTCTTTGTTAGTACACACATGATTCAAATCCAGATTAAAGCCGTGAGCTCGTGGTCCAAATGTACGGAAAAATTCTCCAAACTTCCCTTTTTCCCTTGCAATCGGCGCGTTTGACTGGTGTCCCGCACGGCTTTGCCGTCAATGTCCGCTTACGCGCCTGCGCTCAAGTCGAAGCAATAAAAACAGGAAAGAAGAGTCAGTTGTGCACGCGTGTACAAAGTACTGTTTACTCTCAATGGGCGTGCGAATCTCCTCGCTGTCATTCCGATGCTTACCACCTTAATATCGTAGTAGTTATGAGGATATTGTTATTTATATTTAAGGGATATCTGTGTTGTTCTGCTTGTTCTTTAAGAAAAGTCAAAAGTTTTGGTCAGGGATGACAAATTGTATTCAAAATTGCCACCAAATATGTTTGCACTGTCTTGTGTCTGGAATGATTTCTGCTCATTGTCCTTCATGGAATTGTTGTTTTGTTTTTGTTTTTTTTTCCCCTTCAGAGAGATACCAAAGTGTTTTGTTGCCCTAAAGGTACCATTCAACAATCTCAGGAAGAAACAAATAAAAAAAAAAAAAAGGTTGGTGGACGGGCAAGGGTTACATAAGAAATATTTTTCCCCATTAACAGTGCTGAAACCCAACGTGTTTGTACTCGTATGTACCATTTGCTGTTGTTGGCGTGTTTATGTTTCAGGGCTGGGGGGGAGCTATTTTTGCTCTTTTATTTCACTTTCTGAAAAATGTGTATTAGATATATGAAAATGATAACGATGGGATTTGGGGCCAGGGTAAAAATGCTCTTGTGGAACATACGTAGATTCCCTTACCCCCCCTGTTTTTGACTTTATTGATTGAACATCATTTTATTGCCTTCTTAAGGCAGCATGTCATCATTTTTTTTTCACTGGTTTGTGAACACTTTCTTTTTTCTCCAGACTTTTACCATTTTCACACATTCTGGTTCAGAATCATGTGACGCATTTATGGCTTGCAATTCATGTTTTTTTTAACCCTCCTGCTATGTAAATTGGAACTTTATGTCAGAGACTAGTGGGCAGCGACTCCGCCTCGCAGTCAAGAGGTTTTGGGTTCGACTGTCAGGAGGTGCCATTCCCTCCTGATGCACGGATTAGTTTTCTTCAAGTCCAAAACATGCACGCTATGTGAAAAGAAGACTAGAAATTGTCCTTAGAATGGTTGTCGATATGGGGGCAGGGTGTAGGACCCCCCCCCACACACACACACACACACGCACACACAGAATTAAAAGATCACAGAATTAAGGCAATCAGAACTTTATAAAGATATACATCATGGCGTTATCCAATCCGCTTATCCTCACAAGGGTTGGTGGAAAGTTGGAGCCTATCCCAGCTAGCTTCGGGCGAAAAGGCAGACTACAGCCTTGACTGGTCGGGAATCAATCCCATGTTGCCCGCACCAACGGCAGGCATGTGTACCACTACACTATCAAGTGACGTTTAATTTTTTTTTTTTTTTTATGTTTGTTTTTTTTCACTTTTTCTCAATATAACAGGAGGGTTAACTAAAAACAAAGTCACGAAATTACTATTTTATCTAAATGACATAGTTTTTCCCAAAATATTCCACAGCCGGAACATTCCGTGAGAAGCTTTAACGTAGGTTTTTTCCCACATTATTGAACTAAAATACTGTGTACCGTGCGACCACACCACAATGATTACTTAAAGAAAATGAATGAAAACGGGA
This sequence comes from Syngnathoides biaculeatus, assembly GCF_019802595.1. Classification (NCBI taxonomy): domain Eukaryota; kingdom Metazoa; phylum Chordata; class Actinopteri; order Syngnathiformes; family Syngnathidae; genus Syngnathoides; species Syngnathoides biaculeatus. The sequence goes on along the minus strand of NC_084646.1, from coordinate 12,741,050 downwards.
CATGAATTGTCTACATCTAACGAGTAGTACTTACTTATCCCAGGGAGGAAAAAAATGATTGAACACATTTCGGGCCCCTGATTTCTTTCCCTTGGTTGTCACGTTGCACTAAGAATGGCAAAATCACGTGACTGCCCCCCACCCCCGCCCTCCCCCTTTCAACCACCTTCGGCGTACGTTTTGTGTTTCTTCTGGTCTATGTTTGTTTGATGGATTTGTATTCTGTAACCATGCTTCCATGTTTTTTCCACTGTTTGCATATTCTATAAATCACTCAAATAATTTATTGCTAATAACAACAAAAATAACACAAAAACATGCTACTGATTGTATGTATTTTTAAACAAAGTCTATTTTTTCTGTAAAAAAAGAAAGACAAGAGAAAAAGAGAAACTGTGTTCAGCACTTTTATTCTGGGGGTTTTTTTTTTGGCTTTTGTTTTCTATATATATTTATAATTTAGATCCAAATGTATATATTGTAAAATTTGTGCCTTTTGACTAATTCTTTTAAAAAAAACAAAACAACAAAAAAGTGGTTTTCTACTTATTAAAGGAAGAACTATATGAAATTGCAATCTTTGTTAAACAAATACAAACTTAAAGATTGCTGAAATTCAAGTGTCTTCTTTCCGTGTGCATAAAAATACATACACACACTACTTTTTGTATTGTCTATTTAAATACGTTTTTTTTTTTTCCTGAGGAAATAAAATGCCACATGGCCAAGAAGTGAAGTTTTATTTCTCAGGTAATTCGAGGCTTCATTTGGATTAATAGACTTAATGAAAAGAAATTACGAAAATGACCACATTCGGCGAATCTGTTTTGATTCTCAACTCTTTGTTGAAAAATGCAAAAATCCGTTTTCAACACCTTTTCGCCTCACTAAATGTGAATGCTTGTTTTTGCTTTTTTTTTGTAACTCACCTCACGTCCAAAGTCAGCTCATACTCAAGTCCACTTTCCTCCCACGTTCTAAAAATATGGATGTTCATGGAAGGCTGTACCTGAAATGTTTTTTAAAAAAAAATGCACAGTACCTGAAAATTATCTTTTTAAACAGGCTTTATGTATCGTTCCAAGGTTCATTCTAATATTTTTTTACTATAACGTACTGCACTGCATTTTAGATGTTAATTTTTTATTTAGTGCCACGAGAAGAAGTTTGCATATCACTAGTGGTCCACGTCCCCCAGCTTGAAATTATAATGTTATAGTAGTAGACAAGAGTACCTGTACGTGCATCCATTTTCTGAGCCGCCTATCCTCACGAGGGTTACGGGTGTGTTGGGGCATTTCCCTGCTATTTTCATGGAGGACGTGGGGTACAGCCTGAACTGGTTTCCACAGAGACAAACAACAGCACGCTCACAATCACATCCACGGGCAATTTAGTCTCCAATGTTTTCGGAGTGCCCGGAGAAAATCCATCGTTTCATGCCGCCATCCTCTGGAGGCAATGTGACACTACAACTTAATTTTGCACGGAAATGTGTTAACGCCATTTATACATATTCCAAGGTCGATATTAATCACTTTATTTCATGATTCAGGTGTCGAAAGTATTTAAATAAAAAGAAATGGGGGAAAAAAAATACGGTTCGCGTCTGCTTGTTGAGTGCAACCAGTCTCGTGTACTTCCGCATCGCACTCAAACCACGCCCCTTGGAGTGGCCTCGCCCATCCTACCTGTCCCAGAAGCCACGGAAACATTTCAAATTCACCGCAGTGGGTGTTGTAGTGCTGAAACGTCCACGGTGAAACTTGTGGTATCAGCCATTGAAACCAACGAGACGCAGTGACACTTGAGCGAGGCTTTTTGTTTTGTTTCTTGTGGGGAGGAGGGGGGGGGCGTTTGGTGAAAAGTTGGATCCACGTTCAATCCGGAAGTGTTACAGGTAAGATGCCTGCGTTCCCTGTCAAAATGTTTTTTTCCGTTTATATTGAGGAAAATAAAATAATAATGAAGAAAACAATGACGGTGAACATGTTAAGATGACGTGTCATTTTTAAGTCGTTTTTTCCATCCTTGGAAGATGTGACGAAAGTGCAGCTTGAAGCATTTGCACATGTTTTTCTGTTTAGCAGGCCCCGTTAGTCGCATTAGTTCGTATTTGTCGTTAGCATCTGGGGGGGTTAAAATTTTTTTCGCTATTGGTTTGAAGGCACCTTTGAGCTCCCAGTGTGATGTGATGTTCGCCCACTTTCCTCTTCATCATCCTCCTCCTCTTGTCGCCTATCTGGTTTTCCAAGCACTCATACAAGTTTCTACCTGCCTCAAAACTGCGTTCCACAACAGTTTCGAGTCACAAGCATCTGTCTTACCGTTACTACTCCGAATATACCCACGTAGTTGTTCCGCCAATGAGTTAGTCAAAATAACACTGTTATTTACAGACATTTTCTCCAGTGACTTCCTCCATTTTGTGTCATGATTCAACTAATCGAGGAAAATGATTTGCACTGTCAAGCCTGTTATTATATTTTAATTTGTTGCATTCATTCAACTTTTCCCCCTCTATATTTGGAGAATTTATTAACGCTTCTGTCAAATTGACCCAGTGGTAGGGCAAGCAAGCCTTTTGCTGCTTAAATTACCAAAAATAAAATATGACTACTGTCAAATTTGATCACTTTAAACCCAATAGGCACATCGGCATCACAGGTGGGAGGTTGGTGGGTTCAAATCAAAGCTTCTAGTGTGTAATTTGCACATTTGCCTTTTGTGGTTTTTAAGTGTACTCCACCTTCTTCGCACATTCCAAAAATATGTAGGTGGGTTTAAATTAAACTAAATTGTTCGTAGATGTGAATGCTCATTTGTCTCTGTGCCCTTCAATGGATAGCTTTCCAATGACGTCACCGCCATCCCAGGATTCCCTTAGACCAATCAGATAAATTAACGATAGAAGAAAAACTTCACGCTTCACCTATCACCTGTGTTTTCTCACCTCTGTGACACACAAGATGGCCTAATTGGAAACTTATCCATTGAGATGGTGACCAATCCAGGGTGTTATCCACCTCTTGCCCTTAATCAGCTAGGCGCCAGCTCACTGAAGACCCTAAAAAAAATCGGGGGTAAAGAAAATGAATGGATGAATATTTCCATCTAGCTATTTTTCTCATTCTGTGCCAGTTTCTGGATGTTGAGTTTTTTTTGTTGTTTTTTGTTTTTCTTTGTTCAATCAGATCTCAGCCTCTGTGAGTTGCCATGTCAGTCTAAGATGTCAGGGCCTTCAGAATCAGTAGGCCTGGTCAATTCAACCTAAACTATATTTGCTAATAGCTATTGGAGTGTTATAAATAAATTTGTACTCATAGATTCCCTCGATAACAACAGACTCAAAAAAAAAAAAAAAAGTACTGAATATTAGAAAAAGTAGCCCCTGACACCCATTTGGCTGGGACAAGTGAACATTTCTAATTTCCTATCATGATAGGAATCCCACAAAGTTCTCCAGGACCCATCTACAAAATCACACATAAGTTAGTCTTTTTGCCAATTCCAGGGGTTGTACTTTGACAAATCTTGATTCGGCAATGTTCACAAATGAATCCCAATCAGAAGCAGGTATTGTACATTGATTGGTAATTTTTTTTAATTTTTCCATCCATTTTCTGAGCCACTTATCCTCACAAGGGTCGCGGAGTGCTGAAGCCTATCCCTCCTGTCATCGGGCAGGAGTTTGGGTTCACACTGAACTGGTTGCCAGCCAATCGCAGGGCACATGGAGAGAAACAGCCACACTCACAGTCACACCTAGGGACAATTTAGAGTCTCCAATTAATGCATGTTTTTGAGACGTGGGAGGAAACCAGAGTGGCTGGAGGAAAAAGAACCCATGCAAACTTCATACAGACTGGGCTGGGATTTGAACCATGGTCCTCAGAACTTTGAGGCCAATGCTCTAGCCAGTTGCATCACCGTTCCGCCGATACTTAAATCAAAGTCATAAATAGATGACATCATGCCGACCCAATGCACCTCGAGGCTATTAAAATATATCGTGTGCGTCTTGCAGATGTACCTTTTTATCACTCGGGTAACTTGACCACTAACAGGAGTGGCTTTCAGTGCCATTCTCTGCTATGACGTAGTAAAGAGTGACTTGAACTGTAGGTGAGCGTGTTTGTTTTATTAACAGTAATGGCCGTGGATCTGTTTACTCCACTGAATGAGTAATAAAGTCCCAGGCTGGCCAGGTGTACTTCTGAGGAAACGGGAGCTTGAAGCTATACATTTCTGCTTGTAGTGCATGACAAGATATTTGGTCTGATCCTGTGGAGATGAATTATTATTCAAATTTCATGATTCATCACCAGTCATCAAACTTAACCACCATCTTCCGCAAAGATGAAAACTCCAGATTTCGACGATTTAGTTGCCCATCTGCACAAAATGTTGGAGAATTTCCACAGTACCTCAGTAACTCAAAAGTACCTAGTCTCTTCAGTGTATAACTAATTGGTCCATAAACATATTATTGTAAGCCCTGTTCACCCATTCAAGATTAATACTGCACTTGGCCCCTCCCCCTATATTTATGCATCATATTTTGGAGATGCCCAGGTCCCACAAGTGGCATTTGCACCAAACTTTGTGAGTCACTCATCTGATACACTGTCGGTCCAATTTGGTGGCTAGAAGTTTGTTTTTGAAGGATGATCGGAAATGGCCAAAATGGCAGCTTCTGAGCAAAATGCAGCAAAGTGTTAAAACAAAATTTCCAATTTGAAATCGGATCAAACCTAAAAAGGGTTTGCTTTTAAAAGAAATCGGAAAATGTCCCCAAAGGACCTGATAAATTGTCCCACCCTTCAAAAAAATGCGGTGAATCAAATGTTACAGCCATCTCCGTACACGCGGTAAAGAAACTTAAAATACTCACCGTTTTGTGTCATCACAATCAGTCTAGTATACGTGGCTCAAATTTAGTCACAGTTGGGCTATTTCAAGGACAATTTTGTCTTTTAAAGACCATTAGAAATGGACAAAACAACCCTGAAATTGCTCCTTCAAATCGAAATGAGTTTCTTCACAGTGGGACTTCTATCACAAACAAGATGTTTGGTCAAACTCTGACCTTGTTGAGTAATTGCATTATCAGAGTTGTGCATTTTATGGCATGCCATAAAAGTTTGTCTTCCCTCACTGCCTGGCAAAAATCAAAACTAAAAATTATGGCAATTTAGCTTTGACGTCCTGTTTAGTATACATTGTTCAAATTTGGTAGGAAATGGTAAAATATTGTCAAATAAGTGGTAATTGTTCCAAAAGGAACCTTAAATGGTTACTTGACACCGAAGTGAATCTCTTTGGGGCATCACATCACATATCACAAGATGACGTTTGATCGAAATTTGACCCTGTGGAGTTGCACTATTAGAGTTTCATGTTTAATGAATTCTCCCCATGCCTGTGTGGTGAATTTAATGATCTTTTTTTATTTTTCAACACTGATCATTCTATATAGAAATCGGGTAGCGGGATGTGGGCAAGCCGGTAGAAAACTGTCAATAAAAGACAATATCCAAAGTTTATTTCACACCTAAAAAGAAATATAAAGCAACATCTGTCAGAATGGATTAAACAACAGCACATCTACGCGAACAGACATTTACCGTAATTTCCGGCCTATAAACTGTCATTTTCCCCCCCACACACACACACACGCTTTCAACCCTGCGGTTTATGCGGTGATTCAGCTAATTTGTGCATTTTTTTTCTAACGGCCGCAAGGGGGAATCGAGTGGAATAGGTAAGAGATTATGTGTTGAGGAAGTGACTTTTCCCTGTATGTTTTTTTTTTTTTTTTTTTTTTTTTTTTTTTTTAACCGTCCCTGTTACCGCGGCGTTAGCGGTTAGCAGTGGTTGCTGCTGTGTTATGTTAAGATAAGGCATTACATTTTTCTATTTACCGTCTTTCTTTGTAAATATCCCGTGTTTCAATGTGGGTACTTGTGGCTTTTACACGGATGCGGCGTACATATGTACCAAATGGTATTTCCTTTACGAATGTACTGGGTGAGGATTATAATCAGGTGCGCTCTGTATGCCGGAAATTACGCCAATTGATTGGATAACCGGTAGATCATTTATCTTTCTTTCCGCTTATCATCCCAAGGGTCGCAGGAGCCTATCCCAGCGATCTTCAGGGAGGAGGCAGGGTACAACCTCAAGTGGTTGCCAGCCAATCACGGGGGACATAGAAACGAACAACCGTACACACTCACAGTTATACCTAAGCCCAATTTAAAGTATCCAATGAATGCACGTGTTTAGGATGTGGGAGGAAAGCGGGGTGGCCGGAGAAACCCCACGCAAGCACGGGGAAGACGGGCAAACTCCACACAGGTGGAGCCGGGATTTGTACCCTGTTCCTCAGAACTGGGAGGACAACGCTCTAACAAATTGTGTTACCACCGACGAGTAGGACACTGAACCCTAAAAAAATATTTAATAGGAATTGCACTAGTGGATCTTATTTGACACTAAGAACGGCCTTTCAAACCAACATGGATGACTTTTCAGGCATGACTGACACTTTCTTTGTGGGTCTTCTCATGAGAGACGTGTCTATCAATTGTCTGCTAAGTTTACTAGTTACAGGGTTTTAAGAGTGGGAATATTCCAAAGGGTCCAGTTTTGGGGGAGTTTTTGAGTGAGAAAAGGATCTCAAAATGGTTGTTTGGTCTACGAATAATAACAAACTGCAATTTTTAGAGGGAGGGCTGCAAAAATGTCACTCACAAATGCCATGAGAATAGTAAAGTTGTTTGATCACTACTTCCTGTGTGCTGTGAAGCCATCCAGGAAGTTTTACTCAGCCAAACAGCCTTTCAATTATTAACAGTTCAGTGCTCTCATTCCGCCGTCGTTACCATAGTGCCCGGTGGACTCAGACCAGCCTTGTGGGAAAAAGTCTCAAAGTGGACCGAGACGCTCACATATCGCTGTGACTCCGTGCAGGCGGAACTCCAGGATGAACTCGAGTGCGAACAATTGAGCTTGGAATAAGTCTTCTACTAACGGCGGGATATTAGATTTTATTTTTTTTTTTTAACATTGAAACGTCTCGTTGCCGCGGGGTCCTGTGGATTTGCCGGCTGTAAGATAGAAGAAGGTGTCACCCGGGTCCACTTGGGTGGGCGTCGCCATCATGAATGCGACCCAGCGGATCAAACTAATGAAGCACTTTGGTTCTGTGCCGCCAGAGCCCCCACCACCTCTGCTAGTGGTGCCTCCTGTAAGTTAGCGCCGCTGTTGGGATTTTTTTCTTGCTACTGGCACCGAGTTTGCGTGATAAAAAAAAATAATAATAATAATGATGAATTGTTAATAGATTCTGATGAAATGTGATTTTCCATTTTGTTTAACTCACCATCACTGGATCTAGAATCTTGAATTTGATAACTTCTTGGGCAACATGGGGATAACTCGTAGCTTTACACAGTTTGACACCCATAAGCGGAGCAATTTGGAGTCGAATCAATAGTTTCAGAAAAAATATGCCTCAACATTCAAACAAAACTTGAATCGAGAGTCCTGGAGGAAGGCTAGTCGTCCATCCATCCATTATCTTATCCTCACGAGGGTCACGTGGAGTGCTGGAGCCTATCCCAGCTCCCAACGGGCAGGAGGTGGGGTACACCCCGAACTGGTTTCCAGCCAATCGCAGGGCACATCGAGACAAACGCACGCACTCACAATCACACCTAGGGGCAATTTAGGGTGTCCAATTAATGTTGCATGTTTTTTTGGGGAATGTGCCCGGAGAAAACCCCCGCAGGCACGGGGAGAACATGCAAACTCCACGCAGGCGGGGATTGAACCCGTGACCTCAGAACTGTGAGGCCAACGCTTAACCAGCTGATCTGCTGTGCTCTTTTCCTTTTGGCTTGTCCCGTTAGGGGTAGCCACAGCGTGTAATCTTAGATGAACGCATATTTGTTTGGCACAGTTTTACGCCAAATGCCCTTCCTGACGCAACCCCTCTGCATTTAGCTGGGGAGAGAAGCTTGCAGCACCTGTAATTCCCAGGCGGTCTCCCTTCCAAGTACTAACCAGGGCCAAACCCGCTTACCTTCCGAGATCTGATGAGATTGGGCGTTCTCAGGGTACTTCTTCTACTGTAAAAACCAAAAAATACAATAAACGTAAATCCCCCTCGAAGCAATATTGTTCTTCCTTCGGCCTGAGCAAAAAAAATAGTTCTGAGGTGTGTGTCCCCAATCAATACAATCACAGGAAAGTTAACAGTTTATTATGGCCACCAGCCCACGACCTTAACAGCTTGCACGACCACTGTAATGTCTTTTTAAACATCGGCACCTCACTCCGAGTAACTGTTACTTTACAGTTAATGAAGACATGGGAAAGGTAACTCTTTAATAGGCATAACCTCACTGCCGCACGTTATTCTGCCAGTTGTTGGCTATAGCAAACGTATATTAATTGACAGACGACTGGCTCGTCTCCACCATCCATACAGTCTTGGAGTTTAAGAGGGGCCTTATTTTTTATGTTTTTCCAAAGACAAAAAACAAAAATGTAATTTAATGTGATACTTTTGGGAAAATGTATTGAAATTTGTTATAGTGACAGGCTAGTTAGAATAAACCTATATTAAAACTATAACACTACTATACTACAGTACTATAATATAACACTATAAATAGCCCAAAATGTGTGCTCGTTAAAATAAGACAAAACACCTGACATTGTATGTGTTAAAGATGACCATAAAACTTCAGTTTGCAAACGTAAATAAAAATATAAAAAGAATTATGTAACTCAACCCAGTTTTGCATGTTAAAATAGGACTAGTGTAAAAAAAAAAAAAAGTTGTACAAGTAAAAACAAAATTACCATAAATTCCAAAAAAATTATTCGTATTAAAATGCCAAAACCCGCCCAGCATTTTTTTTCCCCCTACAGCCAAAACAATGTTGATTTGGTGCCTGAAGGAATCTTAATATCAAGGAAGTACTGTATATTGAAATGAATTGAAGCATTTCATATAAATACCGCTTTGCCACCATCTTGTGGCATCTACAGGGAATCAAACCGCTGTAGCTCGGATGTCGATTACAGTACAATGCTCGTAAAACGATAGTGTGTGTGTGTGTGTGTGTGTGTGTGTGGTTTAAAAAAAAAATTAAAAGGGAGCAAACTGTTCAGGTGCAGTTGTAGTGACTTTTGTTTTTGTCCTCTTTTCTGTATTGTATGCCATGGTGTGTTTGTCGTAGTGCTGCTTTGGAATACAAACAACTCAAGTCAAGCATGTTATCTTTAGTTTGACCCTGTGGTCATTCCATGGGTAGTTCAGTGTTTAATGGAGCACAGCAGGGAGTCACCGCGTGAGTGGTCAAAGTGCGAGGCGGGGAGGAGTGATTCCTCCCCACCCCTGTGCCCGCTGCTGTCATATTTTGCTTCTTTTGCCCGCCACGGTGAAGGATCAGGTTTCGGGAGCTGGACCGTGTTGTTTCTGCATGTGGAGTATGATCACCCGATCCTGCCTTAGTGTTGTTGTTGTTGTTGTGCTTGTTGCTGGGCTTGGAGATCCCAGTGGGAAATGGAAGTGAGGTTCAAAGATCAAGGGGTGAGTGCAGTAAAACTGTTGACTGACGTGACCTGTTAAAGCCACTGGGAACAACCAAAATCGGATTTAGCACTTGAGCAATACAATCAAGTTTCTTTGACGTAATATCATTGCGAAAATGAATTGAGAAATCCTTTTTTTTTTTTTTTTTTTTTTTGGGTCTGTTCTTGTGAAATGAGGGCATGGGGCATAACTTGTGTTGACTACTTGGATGCTGCTTTCATTCATGAACTCACATTAAGATATATGTTGCTCCTTCTTCATTTTTGTTTTTTTTCCAAGTGAAGAAAAGCGATATAGTGAAGTAATTTTTATATTCGTATTGGCTATTTGCTTGTCCTGTGGCTCATGGTTGACATCTGATGACTTGTGTATGATTTATTAATTTAGTTATGTTTTTGTATTTTATTTACATTTTTCATTTTTAAACTTTTTGTTCATCTGTTTTTATTTCTATTAGGTGTTCATTGTGTCTGTTTTTCTAGATTCATTTTTAATTGTATTTTTGCAACCATTTTAACTTTTTTTTTTTAATTAGCATGTTGTTTTTTGGGGGGGATGGGATTATTTGATTTTATTTACATAGTTTTCTTGATTTCAGTTATTCTCGGTTTGTTGTTAATTTTTAATATTCTATAAAGCTTATTTTCAATTTTTATGTATAGTTATAATCAAGAGGCCCCGTAGCTCAGTGGTTAGAGCACTGATTTGGTAAACCAGGGGTTGTGGGTTCGTATCCCACTGGGGCCTCCACTCTCTGAGAAGGGCATCCGGTGTAAAAATTGTGCCAAACATATATGTGCGTTCATCTGAGATGACACGCTGTGGCGACCCCTAAAGGGACAAGCCGAAAGAAACTTACTATGTATAGTTATAATCATGCCTAATGCATCCACTTTTTACAAACATTCAATAATTTTATTTTTTTACTTTTATGTTGTGTATTTTTTTTTAACAAAGTATGTGCTTGTAGATTTTTCCTCCAATGTTTTTGTATATATTTTTTCATCTCTTTATCCATTATCTGGTCTTTTTATTTTCAAATGGATTTTCTAAATTTTATTTTGTAAAGTTGGATTCTTCTTGTTCTAAGTTACATTAAACAAATGTTTTCAAACTTTTTTCTCTATATAGATCAGGTAATTTCAGATTTCATTTTTTTAAAAACACCATCGAGGGACAGGGCAAAGTGCTATCCGTATCAAGACAATAAAAGTAGGGCAATAAGAGAAACCCTGAAAATCCAACTCATAAATGAATGCCTCGTGTGGTGCGATACAAATGTGTATGAAAACAGAGTGGATGGAAAGAAATCAGTTTCTGTTTGAGCAGGTGCTTTTTTTTTTTTTTTTTTTTTTTTTAAGGTTAATGATTATCATATAACATACAAATGGCCTACTGTTCCATGCTCACATCGAGCAGCACATCTGTTCCTGTTCGTGTCTACTGTGCAAATATGTATCGTCCAAACTAATGTCAATGATGTTCCAGCAGTATTGCCCGTATCATGCATCAATCATCTGCACTTTAACGGCAAAAGCTGGCTCTACTTGTTCTCTCTGGAATGTGCCATACTCTCTCTCTACTCCCTTTGCTTTTCAAACTGGTGTCATTAGGTGAACAAAAGTATTTGGACACGGGGCATATTCAGGAAGCGAATGTATGCACTTCCTGTGTAGATAGAACTCATTGAAATATTGCAGGATCTTGACCCCTTTTGACTTTACAACTGTTGCTGTGCTGTATCTAATCACCTACACACACAGACACCCAAAAATGAAACTGCAGTTTTTCAATTTTTAAAAAATACATTTTGTAGAGGAAATATTCATATTTAACCTGATTGATTTTCGTTAGGGGGGGTCACGTAATAAGAGTAAATTTTCTAAATAATTTTTGAAGACAAAATATGATGAGGGCGTCACGGTGGCTCAGCTGGAAAGCGTTGGCCTCACAGTTCTGAGGTCCCTGGTTCAATCCCGGACCCGCCTGTGTGGAGTTTGCATGTTCTCCCCTCGTGCCTGCGTGGGTTTCCTCCGAGCACTCCGGTTTCCTCCCACATCCCAAAAACATGCAACATTAGACACTCTAAATTGGTCCTAGGTGTGATTGTGAGTGTGGCTGTTTGTCTCCATGTGCCCTGCGATTGGCTGGCAACCAGTTCAGGGTGTACCCCACATCCTGCCCGTTGACAACTGGGATAGGCTCCAGCACTCCCTGCGACCCTCGTGAGGATAAGCGGCAAAAGATAATGGGTGGATGGATGGATGGAATATGATGACTATAACAAATCATTTAATTCTGTGGTCCTCAAACATTTTATACCAATTACTGCCCCCAAAAATAAAAAGTACTTAGCTCTTCCTGTACCATCATCATGACTAACGTTGGGGAGGGGAAAAAAAACTGTGGCATAGTCAACTATATATAATATTACTGTGACATTATGCACAGTTGGAACTTAACACTGCGCTTCGCCTATAGTACTGTAAACTGTACTAAATAGTCATTGATTTTAAATGTGTTCTACAAAAGTTAAAGATTAAATGAAAATGTATTGCACTAAAAAGCTAAATACATTTGAGTTGTACTTAGTGTACTTTTGCTAGTGGTATGACACTTTGAGAATCACTGATTTGAATGAAGAAAATTAACTGTACAAGTAGTTTTCAATGTCAATATGTTTATTTTTTTGCATTTCAAAAAAAATTAAAACCAAAAAATTACATGTTTGGTTCAGTAAGGATGTTCTTTTTGTTCACTTTATATTAATAAAATAAAGTTATTCATAATTTGATGCGAAAATAAATATTTATATATATACGTTTATGTTCACTGTATGATAAAATCTAAAAACGTAAAACTACTCATCTTTAAAGATAAAATATCAGGGTTGTGCTTGAAAACCATTTTACTATTGTTTAGTGTATAATAGACCTAAAATATAGTAAACCTACATTAAAGTAAAAACACTCACCCAGTAAGTATTATCTGACAAAAATATTTTTGATTACTGTATAATTCTAAAATATAACTAGTCACTCTTTGAAGATACCAGTACAAAAAATATTGTTTATCGACAATATGTGTCAGCTGCTTCAGGCGTTTTACACACACACACACGCACACACACGAGCCGCCGCCATTCCGGTCCATCCACATAGATGCAGGTGACCTCGTGCCGTGCTCAGGCTGCATTGTACACATTCTTCCGGCTTCTCGGGAGCGCCTCGTAAGGGATTAATTATTTGCCAACTGACCCGCACTAAATGTCGTCTTTTCTTACTATTGCCATGTCTTTTGTGTTTTTAGAAGCCAGGCATGGAGGAACTAACGATATGGGAACAGCATACAATAACACTGAACAAAGTAAGTTCCTGCTTGTTACAAAATGGAGTAATGTCGGCGTTTTAGACGTGGCAGAATGGCGGCGTTGCACGAGGGTATTGGGCCTGTGGATCATGATGTTTTGTTTTTTTTTTTTCCCATCAATTTTTTTAATTTTCTATTGCTTGTTTTATAAATTAGTTTTTCATGCTAAGTCTAGTGAAAGGGAAAAGCTGCTTTCTTGTTTTATGTTGGGCTGGGCTGTGTTTATTTTTATTTTTTTCATTCCAATTAATTTTGTGTCGCTAGTAGTAGTTTTGTTTGCCATTGTTTAATTTCTTTTTTTTTTTGTGGTAAACTTAATGCAGATGTTTTTTTTTCTTTGTGCAAACAACCATTCTTTCTCACATTCACACCTACAAGCGATTTAGAATCTTCAATTACCTAGCATGCATGTTTTTTGGGATGAGAGTAGAAACCTGAGTACCCAAAGGAAACCAACCCAGGCACGAAGAAAAGAAACTCACAAAGACGAGGATTTGAACCGGGCCCTCAAACCTGTGAGGCAGATGTAGAAACCAAACATTCATCCTGACACTTTTTTTAAAATTCACATTTTTAATTATTCTATTTTTCATGCATTAATTTTGCATTGCTTGTATTTTATTTCTGTTTTTTTTCTGATTTTTGTTTTTCAAATTAAGTAGCATCCAGAAACAGGTTAGGTTTTTTTTTTAGGTTTCTCTTATTCAAATTATCGATTATTTTTTATTTTATCTTATTTTTATTGTATTTTTCAGGAATTCATTAATGTAATTTATCTATTTTGTATTTTTTGGGGGGAGATGGAGTTAATCCAGGGCAAAGTGCTTTTCTTAATAATGCAGTATTAGTTTGCATTGCATGTGTATTGCAAAACATCTGCAGTACACAAATCTATACTGTAAATAGTCGTCTTCTCATCGTATAATATCCAGACGAAAAAGTTCTTTAGCTGTGCATACACCAAAGGTGATGCATGGGTAATATTTGATGATTGCGGTGGAATGTACTTTTATCATAAGTAAAAGGGCTACGAAGCAATATCAACATTTTGTGCACGCTGACCACCTGGTAGTTTTTTTGCACAACCCGAAGTTGGAATTCCAAGCACCACACCCTAGTGCGACAGTCGACCGGTCGCTGATTCATACCGGCTGGGCTGGAATGAGCTCGCTCTGTCACCTGCATGGGTACACCTGCATACTTTTCTCCTGTGCTCCCACCTTCATTCCAAGCTCTCTGAATGGCAGGATTCCAAATTGGGCTTCGGTTTTGCCCTATCTGGAGGCAAGGACAACGGAGATACAGCGGTGATCGTGTCCGACGTGTTGCCCAATGGACCGGCCATGGGACGCCTGTTGTAAGTGGACCACCACCTTTTGCATTTTGTAAAAATATGATTAATAATAGTGTACACCGTTTATCACTTGGTATACATTCTGCCCATAAGGTGAACATTTGTGATACAGAAACCAAATACATTCTGAGACATACTGTATATATGAATGTAATTTCACTTTCCAGCAACAAAGACCAGATTGTCATGGTCAATGGGGTCTCTATGGAGAATGTCCACTCCAACTTCACTATTCAGACCCTCAAGACATGCGGCAAGACTGCTAACATTGTGAGTATTTGAAGACGTGGACATGTAAGTCGGTACATCGATCGCGCTGAAACGTTTGACTTCTTATACTGGGACATTCCACATCCTTAACATATCAAATTTGGCAAAGCCTAGCCCCCCGCCCCACAAAAATCTGCCAATTAGCTGACTAAACCACATAAACTTCATGCTATTGCCCTCTATTAGCGCTGAAAGTAGAACTGCCACCTGTCCCCGTCCCACAGAACGGTCCCTTTTATTGGCCATTAAATGCTCTACCTCATATTGAACCTAAACTAAAATGCAAATGTAGATTTTTCTGAATAAAGAGCTCTGTTTACATGAAAACAAACAAAAACCTCTGAACCTGAAGTGATACAAGTGTACCACACAACCTCACCTACAACATTGCTGATAGATGTAAAAAAAATTATTACAAACTGAAAAAAATAAAATAGAGGAATATACGCACAGCAGACGCGGTGTCCTTGCACCAAAAGCACAGTAACTGCTCGGTGGCAAATTGTACTGCATCTCATTGACTCATGATCATCTTTATTTGGCAAGTATCTTAGAAAATTATTATTATTATTTTTTTTTTTTTTATTTCAAGCAGCTCAATTGACAATAGCCATTTTGACAAAAGTACTTTTGCGACATAAAAATATAAAAGCGCATTACAGAGATTAGTCAATGAGCAATGAACAGTTTCTATTTAAGCATTTTAAAAAACTGTTTCCTTATCCATCCATTATCCAAGCCACTTATCCTCACAAGGGATAGTCAGTCGCTGGGCAGATATCGACACCATCACTGAGCGGGAATTGATCCCACGCTGCACACACCAAAGGGGGGCGTGTGTACTGCTACACCATCAGTTTCCTTACTGTGCATTATATCATATTTTACAAATATGAATGAATAAGTTGGGATTGATGTTGCCTCAGTAACAGTAATTAATATGAGACAGTGTTTCAGAATGTGTTCATTAGTATGAAAAAAAAAAACATCTCAAGTGTAAAGTGCTTTCTTGATCACCCTTTAGCGAAAACATTGACACAAAATAAAACGATGGGTAACACTTACCGTATGCAGCGTATTTTAAGGCAGTCCCGAGACATTTCAAAATTGCATGCATTATTCTTTCCCTCCATAGTCTCACCCTAGTAGTGGTAAAATAATTGTGTAGCCAGCCACAGTTGTCTTAGGGCAGTCTGACAGAAGCGTGGCTGCCATTCTGCCACCACGGCCCATCCGACCGCATTCATTCATAAAATACTGCTATGGATGACCTATCCCACGGGGTGGACCCATGGCCACGAGATGCCATGCTAGGCGTCCCTTATTTTCATTTTAAGCTAAACGTTTTGTGAATTCAGCACTGTTAGCCACTCATTAGGATCTCACACAAGTGTTTTAACCTATTTGTCCATCTGTGTGATGGTGTCTGTTTGTGGTGTGTTTATGAGCATCCCATATCATGCAAGGTTTCAAATGTTAGCCCCCACCATTACCATATATTTGTGTATTATAGGTTGCTCCTCTTTTAGCAACTATATATACGTCTTGAGCCTACTAGTGTCTATTTTGTATTGCATTTGGTAATTATAGTAATAGTAGCATTTGGTACATTTTTGTCCCAGTTAGCTGTGTGTTAGCATTTAGAGTATTAACCCGATATGTTGTTAGCATTTTCCACTATTTCCCCACTGTAAGCCCCGTTTTACCATTGTATTCACAATTACTTTTTATATATTGTGTATTTGAGCCTGAAAGTAGTGTTTTAGCACATTTTTCATTGTTCCTCACTGTGGTCCCTTCAGACAGTGAAACGTCCTCGCAAAATCCAGATCCCTGCCACGACCAGGCCAGCTCGGGCTGCCTCCCACTCCAACCTGTTGGACCATGACCCGCCAAGAAGAACGCGACGCTACTCTGACGCCAGCGACAACAGAGAGGCCAGTCACTACCGCACACGGGCGCGCAGCTCTTCACCCGACCGCAATGGCTATGGAAGCACGGTGCCCTTGATGTCTTCAGGGTACAAGAGGCTGCCGCACCACGATGATAAGCCGCTCAGAACAACTCTTGTTAAGAAGAAAATCTCAGATGGTAAATTAAAAAAAGAAAAAAGTTACATTACATACTAAAGTGATCAGGGATGCATAAAGCATGATGAATCTGGATCCAGTGACACACAAAGCTGCTCACCTACGTGCGCAAGGCTCAAATTAAGCGGTCTCGCATTGCAGTTAGTGGGTCAAAATTTGTACTTTGCACATCAAAAAATGCACTGAAAAGCAAAATTGCAACAACAGTTTACCGCAAAGACAGAAGCAGGCAGTTGCGTGCCTCCGACGCGACACCGACTTGAGAGTTGAGGGGCGGGAAACAGGGATGTTGTATTTTGTGGGAGATAAGTCAGTTATGAGAATGAAGTGGAGTTGCTAAAACGGTGTCATTCTCTTGTTGCAGAGTACGGCTTGAAGCTGGGCAGTCAAATTTTCATCAAGCACATGACTGAAACGGGCCTGGCCGCAAAGGAAGGTACCCTGCAGGAGGGCGACCTCATTCTGAAGGTGCGTACGACTCCGTGAGAAAGGCTCGTTATTGCTTTCCAAATCACGCAGCGCTCCCTCTCACCAGATCAACGGCATGACCACAGAGAACCTCTCCCTGCTGGAGACCAAGCACCTGGTGGAGAAGAGCCGGGGCAAGCTGACCATGACGGTGCTCCGCGACAGCCGCAAGTTCCTGGTCAGCATCCCCGAGGTGGAGGACAGCGCCCCCAACAGCGAAGACGAGCGGTGGCGGAGGCGACACAGTAGCTCGGAGTTGGAGGGTAAGAGGAGAAGATTGGGTTGATTCGCAATTACTGACATAATCTTTGTTTTTTGTTTGTTTGTTTGTTTTTTTAATTAGACATTTCTGACTTGGATGATCGCTCACCTCATAGAACGTCCCGTCATCCTCCCAGAGAGAAACGGACGCACAGGTACACATCAGAAGCTAGTTATTACCTCCACCAAGGAGATTATCATATGTGAGCATTTTTGTAGGTTGGGAAATGATTCTGTTCAGCACTATGCGTTAGTGTTTTATATGTCTGCCCTACAGTGGACAGGCTGAAAGTCAAAGAATTTATAGGAAATGGATATTCTGGATCGTACTTTACAGTATGGATGATGATCACATAACTGAACAACCAATTTGGGGTTGAAATTTTCCAAGTGGATGACACGCAACCCCATTTGAGCTTTGTGCTCCTGTCTTGCTTTGACACCAGACCCAGAGCAGAACTTCCACCGCCGGCGCTCAAGTCCAGAGATTCTTCCCCCGTGCGCTCCACTTTGACACGATCCCCTGCAAGAGGCTACGCATCTCGCAGAGGTCATTCCCAATGAGATGGTCCATCATGTCTGTTTCCTGACTTATGTGACTCACGACCTTGTGTTTTTTCTCTCAGGCCCTTCTGACTCCGAGTCGGACCGCAGTACCTCACCGCCTCCCGCAAGGATGGACAGTCTAGAACGGTCCGGCAAATACAAGTCAGTTGAAAAGAGTGCACATCATACCCAACTTGCGTGGCACACTTGTGTTGTAGGCTGGAACTTCCAAAGTCAAACTATTTGGGGTCTTTGGCAAAATAAGATGAGTTTCTGGTATATATCACATTGACATTACAGAGATAGAGTATCAATATTTGTTGCATTAATTTAGAATTTCTTAAATTTGTTTGGTAGAATTTGCTGCTCAATATAATCTGCGCAAAGGTTGCAAAAACAATGTTTAAGATTATCATTAGGAAGATTTAAATTGTTTTCTGTCAGTCGTATCACTCAACTCAGTAGTGAAGATTGCTAAAAAGATACATGCTCTGTTCAATTTAATAAAGGTTTTTATTGTGAATCAGAAAAATTCATTTTAGAGTATTTTATTAACATGATGAATTTGTTGTCCCCCCGCACACACAGAAGCCTGTCTGGTTTGTCTACACTACCCGATCCTAGATCTTCCCCCGCCGTCCACAACTGGTCCTCATCCAGACCAGCATCATCATCCTCGCGACCACGCAGGCGCGTGTCTGACTCGGACTCTGACCGGAGCGACTCGCCCCATAGGCGACCAGACAGCAGATATAAGTAAGCTTTGTTTGAACCTCAAGGGGAACATGAAATACAAATTCTGATACTAATTTTCCTCCTTGTCAGCCCCAGAGTTCTTCCTGCTGATCTATCTCACACTGGAGTGAGAGCTTCCCCCATCTTGGTCCGACAGGAGCCCCCAAGGAGGGTCAACTCTCCCCTGAGAGTCCCAGCCCGAGGTCAGTACTTTATAACAATTGAAAAGTAATCATTTGAAAAATAGAATACAATAATGTCATTCTACTAAATATAATGTATACCTTTTGCGTTTTTATGCATGTATGAATCACTTTCTAATAAGCCAATCACAGGCCCATATCCTAATTTATTGAGCTCCACCTATGCAGTATATAGTGAAAAATTGCAAAAGTGTTACAGTGCAAATTGATTGTGCTTCTGAAATAACTCCTATTCGGCTGTGCAAAACTGCATTCTATGTACCGTGGTGATGCCTGCTGTCACGTTGTCTCCTTTCCTTTTCAGACTCTGAGTCGGAATCGGAAGGCAGCTCGGCGCCTCCTCGGAGGCAGAGCGCCACGCACAGTCAGGATTCGTACAGCAGCAGCAGATACAGGTACACATGACGGCGCCGTCCCCTCCTCCCTCTCCTCAACACCCTGCTGGGACATTGACCAAACAAGGCTTTAATTTTTATGAGTAAACTTTTATTTTACCCCTTTTTTTTTAGTTATAAGTTACACAGAAGTTACATCCTATGTCTTGTGACTGTTTTTTATTTTTCGTATGCGTGTGTCATAAGATTGTAGCTTTTTGGACTTTTGTGTGGTTTTGGGCTGTATCATTGTGTGTTAAGCGCTGAAATAAAAAGGTGACTTTCACTCAACATGTCCCTCTCCATTATGTGGCTATGTGCTGATTAAAGGGAGGACACCACCGTCAGATTACATATAAATATATTCACTAAAAACGTATGTTAAATTGAGCTATTAGTCATCACAAAGCACTCAAAGAGAGGAGTCCCCTCAGAGACACAAAGGTGAATATTACCGCTTCCATAATCATAATATTAGCCACACGCCCACCCCCCCCATCCTTCCAAATGTAACTGAGACTTGTCTTCCTCCTCCCTCACTCCCACCTCCCTCTCGTCTCTTGCAGAGCTATGCCGGGCGTTTCCTCACGGCCAGAAACTGGGCGCCACAGTGCCTCCGGCATCCCGGTGGGCGGTGCGCCACGCAGAGGTAAGCATGCATACAACCACTCACCTTCAATCTGTTTTCTAGAGCAGTTTTTTTTTTTTTCAACCTTCTTTGAGCCAAGCTACACTTTTTTCCATTAAAAAAAAAAAAATACCGTGGCACAACACCAGCAGAAAATGTAAAAATAAATCTGTCGCCTATATGAACAATATACAGTCGTTCTCAACGAAGCATAGTGAATAAAAATCAGACAAATAAAATACAGTTGTTAATCAAATTTTACTCAATGTGACACCGGGTCTGGGCTTTTGATCTCTCTCTCTCTGCTTTTACTTTTTATAGTCCATCCATCCATTTTCTGTTGCCGCTTATCCTTTTGCGGGGAGTGCTGGAGCCTATCCCAGCTGTCAATGGGCAGGAGGCAGGGTGCACCCTGAACTGGTTGCCAGTCAATCGCAGGGCACATAGAGACAGCCGCAATCACAATCCCACCGAGGGGCAATTTAGAGTGTTGAGTTAATGTTACAGTGCATGTTTTTGGGATTTGGGAGGAAACCCACACAGGCACAGGGAGAACATGCATACTCCACACAGGCGAGTCCGGATTTGAACCCGTGACCTCAGAACTGTGAGGCCACCGGTTAACCAGCTGATCCACCGTGCCGCCACTTTTTATAGTAGTCAGACTTGAAATCTCACCTCACAGAGATGTTGGGGAAAATGGGAGCAATGTCAAAATAGATTTGTTTGGCAGAATGGGGTACTCCCTGGCAGTAGCCAACCAAAAACTGTCCAAAGGTATATCAGTGGATCTTAGCGTTAAACTACAATCTTGTCTCAGTTCAGTTAGTACCTCCTATTCCCTTTCCACCAACTAATGCTGAACTGTACGGGTCCCTCACCCACTCAAAGGATTGACTTAAGGCTGAAGGAAAAAAAAAAAAAGACATCTTCTCCTCGAGCTCTTTTAAATGTTTCACTATTGTCACACATAATGGTGCTACGTTGACATTTTGGCATTGCTTGGTCAGTACAAACATTTCAAGGTTTCCAGAATCCCAGCTTTAAGCGGTATCTATGGCCCGTGAAGGCAAATTATGAGTATGAAAATCTTTATCAAAATATCAAATTTTCATATCATAAATGATAATGTTGAGATATTGCAAGCATTATTGTGTACCCAAACATCAGCAATACTTTAAAAACACATGAACCTTGATTTCTAATTCCAAAAATGGCTCATAAATTTGACATGTAAATTTGATGAAGCGAAAGATTTTCATGGTTTCACACTCATAACGGCCCTCTAAGGGAAACCGTAACTAAAACGTAGCCCGCGACAAAAATGAGTTTGACACCCCTGCTCGAGATGGACAGACACAGACAAGTCAACTATTTTCTGACCTTTAGAACTTTCTGTACATGGATGCCTTTGATGTCATTTTCTATGCATTTTTACACTTATTTTTTCACATGCACTATTATGTGCTGTTATTTTGTTTTACAATGCTCTCTGCAATCAGAATCAGCTTTATTGGCTAAATATGTTACAGGACACACGGTAGGAATTTGTCTCCATCGGTTGGAGCCCAGGCGGCACGGTGGGGCAGCTGTAGAGCGTTGGCCTCACAGTTCTGAGGACCAGGGTTCAAATACCGCCCCAGCATGTGTGGAGTTTGCATGTTCTCCTCGTGCCTGTGTGGGTTTTCTCCGGGCACTCCGGTTTCCTCCCAAATCCCAAAAACATGGATTCATTGGAGATTGTAAATTGTATGGTTCTCGCTCACCTGCAACACTCATAGGGACTCGTGCAATCGAAAATAGATGGATGGATAAATGTTCAAGCCATTTCTAAGATCTTTAGAATACCTACAATCAACATATTAATGCTATTGATACTAATAATAAACTTCTGTATGAATTTGATTTCTTGTAATGATTCCTTACAGCACCATCCGAGTCTGATTCAGAGGCCAGTTATGAGTCAGTCCCTCGCAGGCACTCAACTGACAGCGAGAGGTCAGACAAAGCCAGAAACAGATACAGGTGAGGCGTTTCCACTAAAAATGTACAAATATCGCAGGGCACTTGTTTTGCACGGTCACAAGTGTGGGATCAAACCACGTTTGATATTCCGCTTTCCGAAGGAGCAAGCAAAAAATGGCACCTGCCCATTCTAAACGGAGCCCTCGTGGTGTCAGTGGCTCCAATAATTTTATTTTGTTGGATGGAACTGTGAAATTGTGCCAAAATAAAGAGTTGCTTGAATAATATTCAAGTTGTGCTGCTTGCAGACCCCTTCCAGAGCTCAAGCCTTCTTCGGTTCATGTGAATCCAAAGCCGCCCCGCCAAAACTCTCTGCCTGTTGACCCGCCTTCTGATGGTTAGTTTAATAATGTGTGTGTGGTGAGTGTTTGTGTCCTGGTCATAATGGTGGTGTGTGTGATGACAGGGTTTTTGTGGTCTCTCCACATCATTCAGATTCCTCAGAGTCCGACGACCTGTCACACCTGCGGAGGTCGGGGAGCTCGGACCGTGAAGATAGCAGACACCAGTACGACCGTTCCAACAAAAAAGCAGAGGGGGGGGACAGCAAACCATTGTATAATAAAAGTTAAAAATAATAATTTAATTGAGATTTCTTAATTTGTAACGAAAAGCGATATGTCCACTTTGACTGACTGGCGACCAGTTCAGGGTGTAGACCGCCTTTCACTAGCAGTTAGCCGGGACAGGCTCAAGCACTCCCGCGACCCTTGTGAGGATAAGCGGGTTGGAAAATGGATGAATGTAGCCAACTTGTAGACTTTATACGTGATGGCAATGGTTTGAATGAGTTTTGTTTGCATTTGGTTGCCAATTTTTCAACAAAATTGGGTTTGAATGCCAAACTGGATCACTTTGAGGAGTTTAGCTTTTGAGATTCTGCTTTTTTAATTGGATATATGATGTTTTCCAGTGCTCCAGATGTTGCTCACAACAGCGGCACTTTGAGGTCTGGGATCTCTGTGAGGAACGAGTATCCAGTCAGCTGTAAGAACTGTATTCAGTGTTTTTTTTGTTTTTGTTTTTTTTTCCCCCTTCCCCCCAGGTCGACAAATGAATGACTCACACTTTTGACGTTTTTATTAACATCCGCAGCAGCTGCTCCAGCCAAGCCTGTAGAAGAGCCCATTTACTCCTTACCTCCAGACTCTTACCCGACATCCCACCCAGGGTGAGTCACCCTCGGTTCTTGACCTCGTAGCACGCCCCACCACGTTAAGGTTCTGCTCTTCTGTTTGCGGTCATCTAGGTACAGCTCCAATTTGCACGAGGTGTCGTTCGTCAAGGAAGGCAGTGTGGGCCTGAGGCTGGTTGGCGGCAACGACGTGGGCATCTTCGTGGGAGGGGTGCAGCCCAACAGCCCAGCCTATGAGCGGGGGATGAAAGAAGGCGACCAGATCTTGAAGGTGAGGATAGAAAAACCGCAATTGATTTGAATTCATTTTTTTGTACTTATATCTTTATTGTATAGTCTTTTTTTTTTTAATGTTTAAATAACCATTTTGATTTTAATTCAAATGTAAAATTGTAAGTTGTAGCTTTTAGGAACATAATTTAACTATAATATTTTTAATAATTAATTGTTATAATTATCTTAAATTAAATAATTTTTACAAAGATAGATAAGTTAAAATATACTCATTAATGAATGCACACTTGTGAATTACAGCTTACCATTTTCATAACATTAGGATTAAGATGTCCATCTATTTATATTTAAGCATATATTGATTAGATTTTATTTCAGAAAATGTATATTTTTATTACAAAGAATCCAGCTTTTATCATTTTTAGAACTTTATGAAATGGACTATAAATTGAAATGTATAGCATTTATTTTTATTTTAATGTAATTTCATTTTTATTTAAGAGTTTTTTTTTTTAAAAGTGCATATTTTAACTATTGTAAAATCACATTTTTTACAAGGGGAAAAAACATAATGAAAATGATTTTAACATTTTTATATTTGCTATTATTATTTTTAAAGTTTAAATGTGCTTTTCCAGCATTTTTTTTCTAACCTTTTGCCCTTGTGCAAAAAGACTTGCGACCAATATATTATAATCCTCACCAATTTTTAAATATCACCAGAAATACATTTCTAATAAACACCTATAATACATCACACTGGACATGCTTCGATTATTTATTGGACTGTATGTCTATTTCATATACCTGCAACTAGTGTTCAGTGGCATTTATTGACTCAACTGTTGGCGGTGGCGGCGAGAACACTTTGTGCAACTGGATTTGTACAAATAACTTTTCTGAATATGACTATATATTCCTACAGCAGTTTCCCACCCTTTGCCTTAGGTCAATAACGTCGACTTTGGGCATTTCACTCGGGAGGAAGCAGCAAATTTCCTGCTGAACATCAAGAGGGGAGAGAAGGTGGACATCCGCACTCAGAACAAGATGGACAGTAAGTCCAGTAGAACACCAGTAAACTCCAGTCAACGTCTTTGTCAGATGGCTTTAATGGCCGTTGGTCTTTCGTTTTCAGTCTATAAAAAAATCCTCAAGTCCAACCTGGGAGACAACTTCTACATCCGCACGCATTACGACCACGAGACGGATCACCCCATTGGGCTGAACTTCACGCGAGGAGAGGTGTTCCGGGTGGTGGACACCATGCACCGCGGGAAGCTGGGCAACTGGCTGGCCATCCGCATGGGCAACGACCTGCACGAATTGGATAAAGGCACCATTCCCAACCAGACCAGGTCAGGAACAGACTTCTCCCAGAAATCGGCTACGATCAGAGTATCGTCTTCTGGTCCGATCCAACTGTAGTTACCGGAATTCCCGGCCTACAGAACACACCTGGTTATAAGCCTCACCCAGTACATTTGTATAAGAAATACCATTTGGTACATGCATACGCCGCAGGTGTGTAAAAGCCGCAAGTGGCCACATTGAAACCCACATTGAAACACGAGATAGTTACAAAGAAAGACGGTACACAGAGTTTAACGCTAGCGCAGCGCTGACACTAGTGCAATAACGCTAGCGCTACACTAACAGGACTGGTTGGGAAAAAAAAAAAAAAAAAAACATACGGTAAAAATCACTGAGACACAGGAGTAACATGCTAGCACAGCGCTAACAGGGCCGGAGCGGTAAAAGTCACTTCCTCAGCACACCGGTCTCACCCTTACCTTTTCCGCTCTAGTGCCCCCTTGCGGCCGTGAGAAAAAAATGCACAAATTAGCCGCATCACGCATAAACCGCAGGGTTGAAAGCGTGTGAAAAAAGTCGCGGGTTATAGGCCGAAAATTACAGTACGTTTTATACATTGGCCAACCACTATCACATATAAAGTAAGAGTTTTTTACAATAACACAATTTTTAAATCAAGTTGAAATTAATTTCACAAATGCAAGTCATTTACTAAATTAAAGTGCCATTTTAACAGTGGTAACACATTTAGAAAAGTAGAAGATATTCCACAAGTAAAAAGTTTTGCAAATATAGAAACGTGTTGACAAACATAAAATACAATCTTGCAAAATAGAAACATTTACTGGTGGAAAATGAAATTTTACAAAAGTGGGGGGAAAAAATCAACTTTTATCAAATTAAAAGCCAAAATTCGGTTTCCTGATGTTTACGCGGTCGCCATCCCCACAGGGCCGAGGTGCTTGCAAGCCAAGAGCAGGCGCAGAGAACGACCGGCGAGAGGCCTGTGTCGGGGCCCAGGGCTGAGTTCTGGAAACTACGAGGCCTCAGAGGGAACAAAAAGAACGAGAAGAACATACGACGCTCACGGGACGACCTCCTGCAGCTCACCATCCAGGGCAAATTCCCGGCCTACGAGAGGGTCCTGCTCAGAGAAGCTAATTTCAAGCGGCCCATTGTAATTATGGGTCCTCTTAATGATATCGCTATGGACAAGCTGGCCAGAGAGATCCCTGATGAATATGAAGTGGCTGGTTGGTTTCTTCTTCATTTTTTGATCCATTTAATATTGGACAGGGTTAACATGATTTGTTTTCCCTCTCATTATAATATCAGAGATGGTTCCTCGCGGTGGGGGCGCTGACAGCGCCTCAACGGTTATCAAATTGGACACCGTGAGGAAGATAGCCGAGAAGGTGAACTGAACCGGGATACATGCGAAGCAATTATCAATATTTTACTTGTTTTTTTTTTTTTTTTTTTTTTTTTCCCCCAAAATATCTGATACACCATACGTGAAAAAAAATTGCCACCTGTGTTCTTACTGATATTGATGGAATGGTGTACTCCGCATGACCAACACAATTGCACATTGCACACATAACTAACCATATTTCTACCACCAATCATAAGTCTCCGCTTTGAAAAATATAATTATCAAATATTATATACACTGGTATTCAAAGGTGTGGGCTCATTCAGAAGTCTTTTTTTTTTTTTTAGTATTTTTGTGTGCGTGTGTGTGTGTGTGTGTGTCAAAATGGCTGTGTATTCTTGTGTACTGTGGGAGACATTCTTTTTTTTAATACTTATATTTTATACTTATAGATACTTTAACAAAAATAAAGATGATTCTGAATAGTAGTGCATGGAAACAGGATCCTGCATACATAAGACATGTAGGACAGAGGCCTGCCACAAATGGTGAGCAATTGAAACCCCCACAGAGGATAATAACCTATAGCTGCCAGAAGAGGGCAGCAAAGCCCATTTTTGTTTAAATGAAACTAACTCAAAGTACACCCTCTGTTCTCAACCAGAATCCATTCCAGAAGGCAGTTCAAGAAGTGATTTGTTCGAAAACCAAATCGACATTTCCCATTACAATCAATGGAAAAAGATATAATGTGTTCCAAGCCTAAAAAATTAGGCTTTTTAGTGCATTTTTTTTAGCTTTTCCTGATCATAAACTGCATAGTAGAAATAGATGCAGTTTAAATACTTTATATAATAAAATAATTTATGAAATGTATTTATTTTTTGCTTAAAATGTACGCTTTAATAGTACACTAGGCTAGGCTGGGAGTGCATTGCCGTATCTGTAGCAACTGGGCTCCCAGCCTTATAAACTTTTTTTGTATTAACAAAAGTGCATAATAACTTTAAACAAGCAATAATGAAGTGGGGGGGAGCACAAAAAAATGTTTACAAAAAGTAGCATACAAAAAAACTAACTCATAACTCCAGTTAACAAAATCTTTGAAACAAAAGAAAAATGCAGAAATGCTAACGGAACAGAGCATTGTTAAACTTCACAAGAAAAAAGCAATACAAAACTATCAACTACTGTATCAAATCTCTTCGGTGGGGGTGACTCGTCCCTTGGAAGTTCTTTTCGTTTCCCAAAAAACTTATCTAGTGTCACTTCTTTGGAGCCATGGTTGGGGGATTATACTCCTCAATAGGAAGAAAAACCAGTAAATGTAACTACTGGGACATGTTTGCATACAGAGCCTGCGTTATAAACTATATCAAAGTGCGTTGAAGGTCAGCTGGTCAGGCCGCACGCGTTGTTGTTTGTTTTTTCACAGGGCGTTGGAATTCACAAGCACAACGCGCGTCCTGGGTCAGCTGATCGGGCTGCGCGTTATGTTATTTCCGGGTTTTTTTGCGATGTGTTCAAGTACCGATTTTCGTTTGAAAACAGAAGCAAAAAATAATGTTGAAATTTTCGTTCGAGAATGGGGACGTTCGAGAACCAAGTATTCCCTGTAGTTCGTTGACACCAAGATGCCACTAAATGGTGACAAAATGTTTTTATTGCTTTGTTCTGAGAACACAAAAGAGAGAATAGATTTTTAAAAACTTTTTTGGGGTGTGAAAGATAATTCATCTGTAATCTAGATCCTCTCTGTTCACACCCTTTCTATCTAAGTGGTACATATTTTTTCTGTTATGCAGTCACCACTTGTGGCTCATTTTTAAATGCGGTTACATTTCCAGGACAAGCACCCTCTGCTGGACATCACGCCCACTGCTGTGGAGAGGCTCAACTACATCCAGTACCACCCCATGGTGATCTTCTTGGACCCGCACAGTCGCAAGGATGTCAAGGTCATGAGGCAGCGGTACAGCCCGGACTCGAACAAGAGCTCCAGGCGTCTCTACTCGCAGGCTCTCAAGCTGAGGAAAGACTGCAGCCATCTTTTCTCAGGTACGTCCATGGCATGCATCTCATGTGTGTTTGTAGTAGGTATCAAAACAGAGTTCTGTTACTCTTGTAGGCATTTTTTTCCTTTTACATGACTCCAAGAGAGCCAAAACAAAACCTCAGTCTGTTGTAAGAAGCCCCCAAATGAATTATCTGAAGATTATAATGAAGTTGACACACAGGCACCCGATTATGTAATAAACTTTCCTATTTGACATGCTTAAGCATAATTTATAGACCACTGATTTTGGTGATTATCAAGAAAAGCATAGGAAATGGCTACACATCAGCTAAACTTTTCTGAGGAATTTTTGTCATTATATTGACATATTTGTCGCAACAAATGCTCATTAAGTGGTAACAGGAATTATAAATGAGCACCCGAAGAAACAAGGGTAGTTTTTTTTTTTTTTTTTTTAAGACAGCATAAAATGGTGTACAGAAGGGGTGCCCAGACTTTTTTTTTACCCCAAGATCTACTTTTCAAGCAGCCAGGCTCTCACGAGCTACCGAAAGGTGCGTGTGTGTGTGTGTGGGGGGGGGGGGGGTATGATGCTCCCAAACTGTTTTAAGGTTAATGTTATGTTTCCTCCTATATTTAAAATACAGAATTGACTTTCTGTGCACTGTATTGTCTGTGTCTTCATCCTGAATCAGCCTGTTCCAGGGTGGAATTTTAAAATGACACACCATCTCATCCTGCACTTTCGAGTTTGGCTTTAGACCAGACCTTTCCCACTCGGAAAAGAGAAAATCTCATCCAGTTTAACCACTTTTTCTTTGATTGTTCACATACTCCAACAGTTATTGCATCTTAAAACAACAGAATTTATTTTCTAACTTTCTCCATTAATATCAAAAGTAAACATAAGCAGCATGTCCAGCTCGTCTTTGCTCTACATTGCCCAGGCTGTGTTGCTAACTAAAGCAGCTGTGGACGACGCTGTCATTACAAAACACATTGATGGGCTATTATGGGTGTAAGGAAAACTATTGGGGGGGGTGGCGTAGCAATATTCATCGTTTGAGAAAGTTCCGTGCACAATTGCGCACACGTGCGGTTTAGAGGGAACATTGACGTCTTTTTTTTGCACGCCATCCCACGATCGACCAAGACTGCCTCACAATCGACGTATTGAGCACCCCTGGTCTACAGTAATCCCTCACTTTTCGTGGTTAATTGGTACCAGACCCACCCGCGAAAAGTGAAAAACCGCGAAGTAGGGGGTCAATGGCGTTTTTTTTTTTATTTATTTTTGCTTCATTGGTCCACGTTGTCTTGCTGGGGATGCCACATTATGTATACCCTATCAATGGGGCTTCCTGCTACAATACTGTACTAATGTATGCTGGCAATTTTTATTTATTTATTTAGTTGGTTAGTTTTGGGGGGTGGGTCCGGAAATCCGTGATGCTTTAAATATGCGATGGGTGATCCGCGAAGTAGAAACATATTACTGTTTTGTTTACGCCTGTTCTGATTTGACTATTGGCCTCAGAGGAGTTACAATCTTGAATGTCTACATTATGTGTGATTGGCTCCTTTTTGTCCCTCCAGCGCGTGTTGACCTGCAGCCTGGCTCCAATATTTGGTACCAGGTTCTAAAGGACAAGATTCGCCACCAACAGTCCAAACCAGTCTGGGTGTCTGAAGTCACGGTAACGCACACACACAGCCTATTATTGTCTTAGCTATCTATATATCTATCTATATATCCCATTTGTATGTATCCTCAATGCTAGGACAGTAGTGTAAAGTTTTCTTCTCCCTCCCTCCTCTGCTGTTAAATTTCAAATTTGTAGTATCTCCATGTGCACGAAGTCCCGTTGAACTTATTTGTTGTGTGGATCTTTGATTAGTTGGAGAGCGGAGGAGAGCAGGACCTGGACGCACTGGATCAAACTCAGTCAGACTACCTCAGCGCCGCCAGTGAAATGGAGGACACTGACGGAGAGGCCTTCACAGATGGCGAGGCCTATACGGACAATGAGGACCTGGAGGAGGCATACCCGGGTCAAAACGCAGCCAGGGCCTCCGGAGTCGCACTAGCTCGCTCGTCCGAGCCAGCCTGGGGACACCGTAGCCCCAACGAAGAGAGGGAATCCGAGACTTACGCCGAGGTGTACCGGCCCAGCAGAGAAATCCCCCCTCTGATGCACGTCCCGGAACCGTCCACCATCCGCCGACAGAGTCGCAGCCCGCCTCTCCATCACCCAGATGAGTCTTTTGACCGCAGTTTTTCCGACTCTGATTTCAACCACCTCGACGCGGTCTCACCCACTACTCCGTCGGACGGACCCCCGGATTTTATCGCCCCCGACCCGTCCGCGCGGCACTCTTTGACCGAGCCGTCGTATGCGGGTGAACGGCCGGAGAGCCCCCAGCAAGCAAGTCTGTCTGCTATTGAGGATAAGTTACAGGAGGTAATCACACTGGGCTTAGTTGGTCATCACTTGAGATCAAGTATCAAGGTTAACCACCAGAGTTTTTGTTTTCTTTTAAGTGTTAAAGAGCGTCAAAGTTCATTTGTCATAAGGCTTTTTTTTTTTTTTTTTTTATATAGCCATGAGAAACAAAGCACATCAAGTCATGTCATGTTAAAGCCACTATGAGCTTTCCATATCTAGAATTTGGCATTATACTATCGTTGCATGTTGACACAAAGACTAAAAGAACATCCTTGATTTCCAGGTCTGGAATTTTGGGATTATGCCTTTTGTATGTTAACAGAAAGACTCAAATGTTTGTAAATGAGCTCCACCTCGCAACCGAGTAAATTAGTTAGAAAGATTGAGAAACAAACCATATGACGTCACATATCATATTAAAGTGCTTAATGAGTTCTTCACAGATTTATAATTCTTTCATTACACCGTCATATGTCATACTGTAGACAAGGATAAAAAAAAAAAAAATAATCCTTGCAAAAATCCCACCTTTGATCGAAGTTGACTTGTAAATGGCAAAAAAAAAAGTGTGCAGCAAACTACATTGTGAAATATATTAAAGCCCTTGTGAGAGCTTTGATCCATCTCAATTTGCATGGCATGATGACACGCTGACCAAAACAAATTTTTTTTTGCTCAAGGTCAATGCTAATTTGAACGCGTCTTTCAGGTCCGAAAGGCAGAACCACAGACGCACACGGAGGAAAAGAAGCCCCTTCAGTTCATTGTGTAAGTCCCAATATTAGGGCCAAAAAACTTGACCTGCAGATTTTTTGACAGCTGCTTCTGCCGCATGTTGACAGAGTGGCACATCACCAAGCAGTTCAGGTCCGACGCACACAGATACGAGGGGGCAGCAAAAGCTCCGAGGAAGACGAAGAGGATGAAGACGACGCGGAGGACATCGAATGGGGTCCAGCCACGGAACTGTAGACCAAGTGTCCAAGATTTGAGTGTAGCGATCAAAGAAAATGACAAGATTTTTTTTTTTTCCTGTATCACTTTTCCCCCCAATACAAACTAGTATAGATTTTAACATATGATTGGGAATGTTCTCTTTAAATTTTATTTTTTTTATTTTTAAAGACTCGCAAAGCTGTTTTTCTGGGATCAGATTATTTTTTTATAGACTTGTGCCCCAGCAACTGATCACAAATAAAACCTTTTCGTTTAAAAAAAAACAAACTTATAAACGCTCCCAATATATAATGTTTGAACGTAGCATCAATTCTCATAAATTTTGCATCAGTTTTTACCATGCAGGTGTACCTAATGGTGCAGCCAGGAAGGATAGAACTCATTCTCTGTAAGACTGAACTTTACGGTGACGCATACTGTATGTACTAATTGACTTTAACATCTTTTTTCTTATTTCATTTACCATGACTATTAAAATTATTATGGTTTTTGTTTTTATATAAATATATTTTGTAATTTGGGATGTGTGCGAGCTGAATCATATTAAAGGACAAGGAACCATATTTTGGAACTTAAATGCAGTAATTCCCAGTGTTTTTTTTTTTTTTTTTTTTTTTTTTTTTTTTACAAGGACTTTTTTTAATGGACCACCTCAGTTCTAACACCAGTTAAACAACAACTACAAGCACCTTTAAATGCCTCCAGGAATTAAAAAAATATTTGGGGAAAGAATTTGTGAAATGTTATATTAAAAGAATAATAATAATTACAAGAAAAATAACTTTCCCCCCCCCAAGTTTAAAGAAAAAAAACCAAACAAGATAAAACATTTTAATTAACGAGCAGCATATTGCAATCATAATGAACAATGTGCAGCACCAGACGACGTGATAAAATTTTGCCCACTTGACAACATTTGCCAACTGTGGACCTGTGAAGCCCTTTGAGACTCATTTGTGATTAAGGGCTGTACAAATAAACTTCACTTGACATAATATTTTGCCTTTTATTCTAGACATTTTTTTTCTTTAAGATTTTTGAACAAATCTATTACTGTCACTTTTACTGATTTAAAAAAAAAAAATGTACATCAGATTTATGTGTCAATCCTATCAGTTATTAACTGGTACAAAGTTAACAATGATTTTGTTTTATATTTCATATTATGGAGGTAAGCACTAGTTAAAAATTTTAGATAGATATATTTATTGCAAATAATTTTGCTCACCTCAAGATATGGCTCGCGGACCCCCAGGGTGCATAGACCCAAGTTTGTGTAGGCCGGGCAAGCTGGTAGTAGAACAATGTGGGAAGGTATATATAGGTGGCACGGTGGAGTGACTGGTCAGAGTGTCTGCCTCTCACGGTTCCGAGGACCGTTCTGAGGTTCACATGACCCCCGTGCATTAATTGGAGACTAAATTGCTCATAAGTGTGATTGTGAGTGCAAATGGTTGTTTCCATGTGCCTTGCGACTGGCAGAGAGCCAGTTCAGGGTGTACCCACTGATGGGGGGAAAAAAAAGACTGGATGGATCATTGGCCACCAAAACTGAAGGCGCTATCCGCCATCTTGATACTCCCAAAACAACAATGCCAACCTGTGCAACGACAGACAGTTTTGTGGCTGTGAGAAAACATTCCACAGGTAAATTAGAAAGATTTACTTTTACACTGTTAAAGTTTGTTTGTAAAGGTTTTTTTTTTTTTTTTCTGATGATCTTAATTCACTTGAACAAAGTTTTGTTTACGGTTGTTGTTGTTTAACGTTCACTCTCTGCTTCAGCTTTGTAGGCCGACGGTTTTTCGCAAAAAGCACGTCAATATTTTCCCAAACTTCATCAGTGGATAAGCAAGAAAACAGATTTTCTGTGAAATTTTTGATGAATTTCATAATACAGAACTCTGCAAATTGAAATGGATTTTCAAATGCGAGGAAACAAGTTTAAATTTTCTGTCTGAAATAGGACGTCGCAGAGACAACCAATGAACAAACTAAACCTCTTTAGCATGTATTTTCCCATTGCAACTCCTTATTTCCAAAAAGATATCTAACTGATTGACTTAAAATTTTATGTTTTTATGACAAAAAAAATGCTTAGTTTTATGCTGTGTTATGATGCACAGCATATTTTGGGAAAAGTTAACGTCACGGAAATCAGGCCCTAGGTCATATGCAAGGTTTCTTGGTAGTCACGGTGTTATATGTCGTTCCTTTGCACTTCGCCTTTTTCGGCTTACCAAGTCGAATTAAAAATCTTTCATATTACTAACACTGAAAGAAATGTCAAGCTCACACGACCAGTTTTAATTCAACATGCCAAACTTTGAGGAAAAACCCCTCCATAATCCACCCTGCAAACCTCCACACGTTTTGGGAGTACCAAGATGGCGGCCAACTGGCTTTAACCAATCGACATACCGCTCGATGTGTATGCGCTATCCAATCTATTTATTTTTTTTTTTTTTTTAGATTTTTAGACAGTGTACCCCGCCTTCTGCCCGAAGATGGAAATTCCCACGACCCTTGTGAGGATTAGCGTCTGAGATAAAATACATACACGGAATAAAACTTTTGAAAAACTACTAAAACACTAAAGTGCGACTTGACCCGACAATACTTTTGTTGTTAGTATTATAAAGGTTAGTTGTTAGCTATTATCATGGTCCCCAATATAATATAAGCAGCCTCCTAAAAAAAAAAAAAAAACTATCCTATATTTCAGAAACGTAATCATCCAAAAAAGGGATTTAATTTACGTCGCGGTGCAGGTGGCAAGGTAGACTAGGCGGCGGAAGGATACCCCAAAACGACTTGACGTGAGCTCGCACGTGCGCTTTGAACGCTAATTGTTTAGTCGAGCTGTCCTTTTCAAGGCGGGCGGACGCTCGCTCATTGTGCTTTGAAAAAAAAAAACAAACACGAGAAAGTTCATAGTGGGACACTCGTTGAATGTTGTCTCATTAAATAAAGTAGCGAGCTTTCCGGGCACCCCCCGCCCACATCCCCCGTTGAGGAAGAAGCAGGCGGCGCGGAAGAAGCTGGCCGTCAATGTGCGACGGCGCGAGGAAGCCGACGGCGCACAGCCACAGACGGCCTCCGTGGACCCGGACGGATGCCCGCGACGCCTCCCCACTGAGCGGCGAGAGCGGCGGCACAGCGCCCAAGTGGCGAGTGGGCGGGTGGGTGGGGGGTCTGTACGTCAAACTCAAGGAGGCCGGCATGGAAGGCCGAGCCACTCTCAAGATGTTCGCGCGCAAGAAGCGAGAACTTATCAAGACTCCGTCCATGTCCAAAAAGAGTCGAAGCCAAAGCCCCGGACCCCCCAACACGGTGAGGGAGACGCGTCTTGGTATATTTTATATATATATATATATATATATATATATATATATATATATATATATATATGTGTGTGTGTGTGTGTGTGTGTGTGTATACACATCATATACGGTAGTTATTCATTGGGGAACCTCCCTCCTGTGCGTGTGTGTTTAAACTGTTGTTAGTGTGTGTCTTCGCATGTTTGTTTGTGGTTGTGTATATTTTGGAGAATACCATGTGTGTGTGCGTGTGTGGTAGGTTGTGTATCCGCGCACGCGCGTGCAAGCAATCATTACTTCCTCTGTATGTATGAGTGAACGCACTCAGTAGTGTGTGAGTGTCAGCCATTTTCCGTATGCTTGGCTCGACCTATCTCTCATGGTGTCTTTGTCGGGGGGTGCGTGTGTCAGTCAGCGTTTGGACGGTTACAGTCACGAATTCCGGTCAAGTAACTAAATCCCAGTGGACATCAGCAGTATTCGCCGATTCTCTCAACAGCTACTTTGACTGAATTAAGTTTTTGGGGGAACTCATGATGACATGTCGCGCACAGAACCGAGATACTCCTATATCTGTGGCTTTGATGCTCATATTCTTTACTACAAAGGGTCATGACATGATTATCCACTGGGCTTCACATATGAGTCGATACGAGACAGATCTTTCTTCAAGATGAATCTCCTTTCCGGCGCTTGAAAGGACAAACAAACAGTTGGTGAACAAAAATAAAATCCAGTCATTCCCAACTTTTATTGAGCTAAGGTTACATTTGAAAATTCTCAATTGTCACGACGCACCAACAAACAAGACTGTCACAAAAAAATGGATACAGAAGTTCATTATAAACTTTATACCATCAAATAGAAAAGCATTTATTTGTTCAGGTGATCTTTACTGCATAATTAGAAAGATGGGGGCACGCACTGGAAAGGAGAGGAATGAAGATTAGCTGAAGTAAAACAAAATAAATGTGCATGAATGAGAGGGGCCGTGGGGGAAGAGTGAAGCTCCAGGGAGAAGAGATAACGAGGGTGGACTACTTCAAATACTTGGGGTCAACAATACAGAGCAATGGCGAGTCTGGTAAGGAAGTGAAGAAACGGGTCCAAGCGGGATGGAACAGTTGGCGGAAGGTGTCTGATGTTCTATGCGACAGAAGAGTCTCCACTAGGATGAAGGACAAAGTCTATAAAACAGTGATGAGGGCGGCGATGATGTACGGGTTAGAGACGGTGGTGCCGAAGAAAGAACGGGAAGCAGAACTTGAGGTAGCAAAAATGAAGATGCTGAGGTCCTCGCTTGGTGTGAACAGGCTGGATAGGATTAGAAATGAGCCCATTAGAGGGACAGCCAAAGTTGGATGTTTTGGAGACAAGGTAAGAGAGAGCAGAGTTCGATGGTTTGGACATCTCAAGAGGCGAGAGAGTGTGTATATTGGTAGAAGGGTG
The DNA here is from genome assembly GCF_019802595.1 of Syngnathoides biaculeatus. NCBI lineage: Eukaryota > Metazoa > Chordata > Actinopteri > Syngnathiformes > Syngnathidae > Syngnathoides > Syngnathoides biaculeatus. The sequence goes on along the minus strand of NC_084646.1, from coordinate 12,704,866 downwards.
CTGAGGATAGAGCTGCCAGGCAAAAGAGCGAGAGGAAGACCAAAGAAGATTGATGGATATGAGGGAGGACATGAGGACAGTGCGTGTTAGAGGGGAGGATGCACGAGATCGGCTTGGATTGAAAAAGATGAGACGCTGTGGCGACCCCTAATCGGGACAAGCAGAAAGGAAAAGAAGAAGGTCTTTACTGTATATGGAGCTGCCATAGATAGATGAACAAAGATACATTTTTATTGTTGTAACAATAATATTTTGTTAAAAAAAAAAAGGGGGGGGGACCTGTGTTGCTGGTTACCGGTGCTCAGGACAGGAGAGGATGTTTGTAAGACTTTCTTGAGGTACCGGTATGTACGCACACTTTTAATATTAAATGTCTCATAAGCAGGCAACAAAACGTTACATAGCCTAGCAAGCTAGTGCTCATGGTTGTGTGTCAACATGCTGCCGTTATGTTCAAAAGATGACCTGACCAACCTTTTTGGAGCCAAGGCACAGACTTTCCAGTTGAAAAATCTCACATCACACAGACAAAACGGAAATGTCACAAAAAGTAGATACCGTACATTCAATGCTGTGGCGGCACGCTAACTCAGCTGTAAAGTTTTGGCCTTGCGGTTCTGAGGTCCGGGTTTCGATCCCGGCCCCGCCTGTCTGGAGTTTGCATGTTCTCCACATGACTGTGTGGGTTTTCTCCGGGCACCCCGATTTCCCCCCACATCCCAAAAGCATGCAACATTAATTGGAGACTCTAAATTGACCCTAGGTGTGATTGTGAGTGTTGCTGTGTTCTGTCTCTATGTTCCTTGCGATTGGTGCGTAACCAGTTCAGGGTGTAACTTTCCTGTGGCCCGAAGATAGCTGGGATTGGCTCCAGCACTCCCGCGACCATCGTGAGGATAAGCGGCTCAGAAAATGGATGGATTAATTGCTGTCTTACTGCTATCTAATATAAGAATAATTTAATTTGTTCTGTCACTATGCCTCACTGGCATAAATAGATGAACATAGATAATTATATTCAGTAAAGCCTATAAAAAACACTTGTGGACAAGTTTGTCCGAGTGGAGTTGTTGTTGTGGATAGTCATTTTAATTTGATATTACAAAGTGAAGTACCAGTTTTTCAATCTGGGACTCTCGTCACATCCCAAGTTTTTGTAATAATTGAATGGGCATCAAACTTTTAGGAGCGCATCTGCCATTTTGTATCTTCCATGTGTTGCTGTTTTGCATCTGATTGAGTGAACACATCCCTTCCGGGATGCACGCGCAAATGAAACCGCCACTTTTGGCGTGTGCGTGTGGTGGCAGATAACATTCCGTACAAGAGAAAGGAGCTCAGTGGCCAGTGATGATGTGTTGTGAATTGATGTGTTGCAAGTCGGGCTGGAGTGTAAATGTGTGTATGATGAAGGGGATGTGGCCATTGCTTTGAAATTCTGTAGCCATGATGAAGCGGAGTTACAAATGCAGCTACAAGCCTTATTCCATCAGTCTAAGGGCCAAAAAAGGGGATTGTAAGGGCGCAAGGCGACTGGATGTGTGGCTCAAACAGGTAATTATTGAAACAGATCCTTTTGGTATGCTTCTAGAATAATATTGTGCTTTTACTGTATTTCTTCACGTCTGCCGCACCCTCAGAATTGGGAAGTGCTGTCGTGCAGGATCTTGTGAAAGTCTCTCGTCAACACGGTGTCAAAAACAGGACCCATTTTGAACGTTTCTCTCCTCTGTGTTCCTCCCAGCTATCCATCCTCCAGGAGCAGCCTCGAAAGGATGGCGGTGACGTCACCCTCTCCTCTTCGCCCACCTATTCCTCCTCATCCTCGTTCATGCTCACCCCGTCCTCCGCCGGGCCGCAGGACCCCTCGCTATCCTGCCCCGGGACCCCGAGCCCCCAGCACGGCAAGCTGGCGCCGGGCGCCCCGACTCCCGCCGGCACTCTCAGGCGGCCGACCACCCTGAGCCGACACGCCAGCGCCGCAGGTGAGACGATACGGAAAACCTGTAGTTGGACCGCAAGACGAGAGAGCTCGCAGTGCTGGCTGAAACACGATCATGGTTTGGGACGGTATTCTATGGTTGTCAATATATGTGGAATATGCAGAGGGCTGAAATTACTTGCTCGAGAAGCCATTGTCACAAAAACCAACCATAAAGCATCCATTCATACATGGTCTTTATTGTATGAAGTGAGGTCTGGAGTCTAACTTCACTAGTGGGCCAGGTTGCAATGACAGTTTAGGAATCCCATGATAGATTATTTTCAGAAATTACTAGTCCATAAGTGGGACAGGTTACAATGACAGTTTAGGAATCCCATGAAAGATTATTTTCAGAATTTACTAGTCCCCGTTTATATTTGCTATTACTCGACTAGTCGGGTCATATCACTTGCACTGTGCTGAAACCTCTTAATGTCCAAATGTTTTTTTTTAAAGGTTTGAAAATGGCTTGCTGGCTTAGACGATGCAATGTTATTGTCTCTTTTTTATGGGGGGTGAGGTGGGGGCTTTCACAATTTGGAGGTATGAGGATTCCGCACAATGTCAGCAATATATAAATTGCAGCTCATCACAGAAAGCACCTGGTCTCATACAACCATCATTACCTTACAAGCTTGCTGTAAAAAATAAATAATAATTGTAACATTTACTGATCCAGATAGACCACAGGTGCCAAACTCGTTTTTCTCGTGGGGCACATTGTAGTTCTGGTTTCGCCCAGAGGGCCGTTGCGTAAAATATACAATCGTCTCATCGCATCATTAATTAATGAACTAGTTTTGGAATCAGAAATCAAGGGTAATGTTTTCTTCAACTATTCATGTTTTGTAAGACAAAAATGCTTGTAATATTTCAACATTATCATTTATGATACATGGCAATTAGAAATTTTGGTACCGATTTATTTTTCTCCTCCCTCCTCTCCTCCTTCAAACAAGAAGAATCAGTACATTTGGCTTTGCAGGCCACATAAAATCATGTGGTGGGCCGGATCTGGCCCCTGGGCCTTGATTTTGACACCTGTAAGATAGAGCATAAAATACAGCTACATGACAATTGACTGTAAAGACACATTTGACCTCATAATTTGACTGCAGCTGTAAGGTTATTGTAACAAATACATTTAAATAACAAATATAGAATCAGTGATTTGGCGTAATCATTTTACTATTAGAACATTCTGCAGAATTGTTTTTATCCTATTCAATATACTGAAAAAAAAATTGTTCTTGACATAATTTAAAAAGTATGGAAATTTAGACTAATTGTTCTGGAAGTGGATTTCTATACGTTGGCAGCTCTGTAGAGTCATCGGTTGCAGTAAAGAGTCTTAATTTCAGTTGACGACTATGAAAGTCCACAGCAGTGAATGAGTTAAGAGGTGGATTAGGTCTGGTAAATCCTCACCGAACGCTGAGGTACCAAATGTATCAAATGTACAGTGGCTGACTGTCTACCTATTTGTACGCCCCCAGGTTTGACTCTTCAGTCGTGGGTGTTCACCAAAGGCCAGGCCAAAGGTGCCATGACGCCGACGCCCCCGTCATCCGAGGCCCCCGAGGGCGCCGCCATCGAGGTGGAGGACATCCCGGCCCTGCTTAGGGACGTGGCGCGCTTTGCTGAGGCCGTGGAGAAGCTGAAGGATGTGGTGGTGCTGGCTGAAGGTAGTTGGAAGTTTTCAAAAAGATTTAGGATCCCCAATTCTTATCATTTAATTGAGTAGAACTCTGTAAAAGCACCGACACGATCGCTGGAGCAACAACGTTTATACACAGGCAGCTGAGATGGGCTCCAACTCCTCAGAAAATGGAGGAATGTTTTTAAAGAGCGTAAAATCTATTCATCTTCTGAACGGCTTTTTTTCACATCTTATTGCTCACCTTTCACAACGTGGCTCATAATGGCCGCGCGATCGTTCCAAAAGCCACCTGCAACACACGTGTGCATTTGCTACGTGTTTGTGTGTTACCGTGACTTTCATGTTCTTGCGTTCTTCTAAACAGGAAACTACTGTGGATCGTGTCTTGACAGTGCAGCCTCGCGCGCACTTCCTCCTCCGATAGGGTGGCTGTGCCTCCCTGCACTTGCGCTGTAGGGATTTCACTTTACATAAAGCAACTTCAGAAAAGTCTGCAAGGCAGCATTTCTTGCGGGGGAAAAATAAGTCCCCTTCCTGTGTGGCTCAATGTTGAGGTCACTCTGTTCGTATCATCACAGACACTCGAACAGACGTCACCATGGACACTGTTGTGACATCTAATGCTGCCAAACTGTTGTTCTGTTCGAAGAAGAAAATTTGCCCATCATAAAAATAAATGGCACACGCGTCTCATGAATGGACACAAAATTATTACATTAATTTCCGGCCTACAGATCGCACCTGATTATTAGCCTCAGCCAGTACATTTGTAAAGGAAATACCATTTGGTACATATATAAGCCGCACCTGTGGAAAAGCCGCAAGTGCCCACATTGAAACACGAGATATTTGAAAAGAAAGACAGTACACAGAGTTTTCAAAGTTTTAATACCTTAGCTTAGCTTAACATAACAACAACACTGTAGCACAAACTGGGCTGGTTTAAAAAAAAATAAACAGCCACAGCAGCTACACAGTAGGAATATGGTTGGACAGCACTAACAGGGCCAGTTAAAAAAAAAAAAAAAACATACCTAAATTACTAAGACGTGGCAGCAACGCACTAGCACGTAGCTAACTGGGCCAGTTAAAAAAAAACATTGTAAAAGTCACTTCCTCGGCACATATATTCCACCGGTATCACTCTTAGCTTTTCCGCTCAAATGCCTCCTTGCGGCTGTTAGAAAAAATGCACGAATTAGCCGCATTAAGCGCAGGGTTGAAAGCGTGTGGAAAAAAGTCGTGGCTTACAGCCCAGAAGACAGTAAATAAATGTAAAATGTTGACGGTCCGCTTTCGTCCCAGTGTTCCTGTTAAGTTTTAATAATTTGTGGTCCATTTATCAGGTTTGCATGATCCAATTTTTGTTGGAAATGCCAAAATGTCCTAATGTCAGTTTTCCTAATTTTAAAAATGGAAAACCGCTGGGGTCTTATTGGTCCATAATCACTGCGTCTGCCAGATACAGGTCCCTTTTCGATGTTTAGTTCTAACTCAAATTCATGAGTTTCATTGTGTGTGGGAGGTATTGGTACACTCAAAGTACATCCAAACACAATCTGTGTCAAGTATACAAACGTGTTTTCTGATAACACTAACATGTTAACACCCACACTTTCTTCGGCCATTAATAACGCACTACTTTTTGATCAAAATGACAAGCCTGTGGCAGCCGGCTAGCTCAAAAAGTTAACAAACCTAGTCTAGAGCTTTACTAAGTGCTTCTTCTTGTCAAACATGTTCTTTGTTCCCCAAAAGCTGGTCAGTAATCAACTCTGACCGAGAGTCCCGTCTAGCTGACCTGAAATGGGAATAAAAACAGGAAATAAACTTAGTGTGCCCAAATGGGGTAAAAAGTTGCATCGAAATGCTATCACCCCTGTATGAAGACACAATAATTTGCTGTTTACCTTGCGTGCCCTAATTGCCGTGAGAGGGTGCCGTCCTAACTGTAGGGCAGATGCCAACTGACTTTCTTTGCACAAAGGTACAGAGAACCAGCGGCCCGTAGCCCACGAGTGCTTGGGGGAAGTTCTGCGGGTGTTGCGGCAGGTCATCAACACGTACCCCTTCCTCAACACGGTAGAGATCCTCACCGCTGCTGGGAAACTGATATCCAAAGTCAAAGGCGAGTGAGATGACAAGTCTCTGAATATTCTCAACTCCTGTTTCCATCTGATATACTTTGTAAATGTTCAAAAATAAAGCAAAGTAGGAAAACATGCTTGCCTGTATCTCAAACATCTGGGTACAATATGGTAGTTGAGTATCAAACATTCAGTTTTATGGATGGCAGACATTTAGAGCCAATCTGCTAAGGGGGTTTACTTTTGACATTTCACTAAAGATGATGGTGGTGTATTGCATTTTTTTGTAAGTTTTTCTTTTTTTAATACCAATTTACAGTAATCCAATCTATGAATAAACACTTTTGTAGGTTTCCACTACGAGGCGTGCAATGACTCGGACAAAAAGGACTTTGAGAAAGCCATTGAGACCATTGCAGTGGCCTTCAGCAGCAAGTGAGTGACTGCGATATTGCTCAAAACATAAGTTACATGTAAACCGTCTTTCTGTGTGTAAGTGAGAAGGGTGTCAATGTTGACGCATTTGCATGAGACCGAGAGTACGAAAACAGGAAGTGGTTTTCTTGCACGCCATGACACAAAATGTCTGATTTGGATACGATCGCTCAGATCACATTGGGATTATTAGCATGCAAGTGAACACACAGGACAGGAAATCTCTACATTTAAAAAAAAAAAAAAAAAGAAATAAAAAAAAAAACCTTGATTTAAAAATAAAAAAATGATGTATGGTGTTTGCGTTTGAAGCGGTCACATGTCTGTTTTAACTGTCAGAAGACCAGCAAGAGGAAGTGAGTCATCACTCAGTTAAAATGTCTGACAGCTCCTTTTCCTCATCCAGTCAGCTGCCCTCCATTCCACCCGCAGTAACATGAAATTTACCCTCTTTAAAAAAACAAAAAAATCTCATGGCAAATGACCTCACAACCTCTGTCTGAACTGAAATATAAATATAGTCATGTCTGACTACAGGAACACTTTTTTTGTAATTAAAATGTAAAAATCTGTCACAATTGTGGCAGTACAGTGCCTCAGCTGGAAAGTGTTGGCCTCACACTTCTAAGGATCCGGATTCAATCCCGGCCCTCCCTGGTTTGAGTTTGCATGTTCTCCCTGTGTTTGCGTGGGTTTTCTCCGGTTTGCTCCCAGTTCAGGGTGTACCCCACCTCCTGCCTGTTGACGGCTGGGATAGGCTCCAGCACTCCCCGCGACCCTTTTGTGGATAAGCGGTTAAGAAAATGGATGGATGTTTCAATTGTTTACCAAAAAACGTTTGTTAAGACACGTTTTTAATGTTAGGAGGATAATTGTAATACTGTATTGAGAGCTCATGAGGAAAAAACTGAATGTTACAAGAATTTTTTTCATCAGAAAATAGTTTTAACATTACAATACTGTACCACAATTTAATGAGGGGGGGGAATAAGTGCACAAGCAATGAATTGACTGTTATAATAAAAAAATGTTCAGGAGTTCAAAATTTGCTAGAAAAGGTTGAAGGTTGCATAATGCAATGTTACAGAAGTCAAATACTGCATTACAAGGATAAGGGTATGTGAGAACAACATCAGGAAAAGATTTGCTGCCTTATAAAAATGAATTTGATGTTAATTGTGTATAGATTATGTTCTTATAAATAAAGATATATATAATCTCATTCTACGTAAAAAGTTGTACCATTATTTATGAAAATTTTAAAAACGTAATGAGGGGAAAATAGTCTATTTTGGAGGGGATAAAAAGTCAGTATTTCAAGAATGTGTAGTACGTGTGCAATTCTGCTCGAGGTAAAAGTGTACCTTGTGCTTGTGTCCAGTGTGTCCGAGCTGCTGATGGGCGAGGTGGACAGCAGCACACTGCTGTCACTGCTGCCCACTGAGAAGAGCCGCGTGAGTGACTGACTCGTTCTCCTCCATTTATCGCCACTTTTCAATTATCATGTCCGGCGGCTCCTTTAAATGTGCTTCTTTTATGCTGTGCAGTCCATGGACAACTTGTATACCGCTGCAGGCCAGGACGGCGCTCATCTCGGGAGCCACTCGGACAATATAGGTAGGCAGCTTCACCACGCGATTGCGCTTCAGATTTTATTTTATTTTTTTATTGTATTTACTTTTTCATTGAAGACATTTCCTAAGGTGACAAGGGAAATGCAAAGACAAAATATTTGAAAGTTGAAAAGCTACAAGAAAAAAAAATGTCAATACTTGGAAAAAAAAATTGGAGAAAGTTATGAAGTTTAGAGCTTTTAAGTGTATTAGAAGAAAAAAAGGTGCAACGTTAAACAAAGTAGCTATGAGAATAAATTTGAGCTCAAGCTTGAGTCGTTATTGATTTTGTGAGTTGTGTATGAATTGAGTTTTTACACTTGTAAAGTTAATGAAAAACTGCTATAAAATGCACAAATGGTGTCGCGTGGTCATAGTGTTCAAAGAGAAATGTTGGAAGGTTACGAGATGAGTCACTTTGGTGTTAGGTGAAAAAAAAATTACTCGAGCGTACTTAAGGCTAATTTTCCTTTAACATAATGACAAAAGTCAAAAGTTGTCCTTTGAATAATTACTTAAGTAACCAATAAAAAAATACTATTGTCAAATACACAAAAATAATCATAATTGGTATGTGCAAATTGGGATGTTTCCCATCAATATAACTAATCTTTGCAAAATAACAATAAATGAAAGCAAATTTAGCGGCAAGAAATGGTCTTAAATGAACATTCTTGTTTTAGGATCGCAGCTTGTGAAATGGCTTTTTTTTTATAGTCTGCTTAAAAAAAAAAAAAAAACTGTCAATGTGAATCCGGGCTGGGCAGCCTCCTCTCACTGTGAGTCACACGCCATTTTGTTTTCTCTCGTTTCTGCCACGCTTCATGTAAAGGAGTCATCTTGAAAATTTTGCTTCTGGGTGGGGCCGTGCAGACCCTTTCACTGGCTCGGTTTGACTGAAATGAAGTCTAACAGCACTTGTACAGTAGTTTCGTTGGATTGGTGAAACACTCACGTGACAGCGCCTGAAGCATGGGCGTCTCTGACAAACCAAAACAAATGGAACACCCAAGTGATGATGGATACAAATAAAACTCACGAGAGGAAGAGAGTGAAAGAAAGCATTTGTTGAATGCTTAAGTAAAAAGTGTTTGAGTTTGAAAATCAGTGTTACTAAACACCTCTGGTAATATAGTAGCATTACGATGACAAAAGGTTGTCATATAGAAGCTTCTTTTTCTAGAAATTTTGCGGTGAACTCCGAATTGTTTGTTTAGGCTGGTTTACTTTTACTTTCCATTGTATTTATTCAGAAATAACTGTTTTCCAACAATACTTGGTCCATTTTTGCCCACTTATCAATGCACAAGTGGCCATGTTTCCGACCTGCAGGCAACGTCGAGGGAGTGGACGTGATTCTCCAGCGCAGCGAGGGTGGCGTGGACTCTGCCCTTCACTATGCCAAAACATTTTCCAAGTACATGAAGGATCTCATCAGTTATGCGGAGAAGAGAACCTCACTGGGTACATTACGAATCTCTTGCTGCTTAATCTGCAAGTCATAAAATTACAAATGTTTTCAGTAAGTCACATCATGAGAGTGAATTTATAGTTAAAAGGAAAAGTTGCAGCGTCATGATAAAAATGTTCTGCAAAGGTTGCGCAACTTGGTTGTTTTACAAGATGTACTTCTGCAATTATGAATTAGGAATATTACCAGAGTAAAACTAGTGTTGAAGGAATAAAGTATTTAAAGGGACAGCTTTATAATATGTATGTTTGTCTGTCTTCCACCAGAGATGGAGTTCTCCAAAGGTCTTCAAAGATTATACCAGTCCTGCAAACACAGCATAACACACGTAAGATGCATTTTAGATAACGGTCTTTTTTTTTTTTTTTTTTTTTTGTACCATCCTATGCAGTCATGACTAACCAGTATTATTTCCTTCAGCCCCACATGCCCCTCTTCTCCATATACTCTTTGGCTCTGGAGCAGGACCAGGAGCAGAGTGTGAGCCTCCAGCAGGCCAACGCCACCTTGCACAACCAGACTTTTATCCAGGTTCCGACCATTTGTTGTGAGAGTACTTTTTGTGTGATGAAAAGATAAACTCGAACATGTCTATATTTATTTGTGTGCAGCCGCTGGTGCAGCGCAAGCAGGAGCATGAGAAGCGGCGGAAGGAATTAAAGGATCACTGGACTCGAGCAAAGAGAAAACTGGTATGTCTTTTAACGCATTTGCGCACATGTGACTGAGTCTCGAGTGTGAGTGGAGCTGCTTCTCCTCCAGATGGACTGTGAGGCCAACCTCCGCAAGGCCAAGCAAGCCTACATGGCCCGCTGCGAAGACTACAAGGCCAAAGCAGCCGCCAGCCGAGCCGAGGAGGAGGGAGCGGGAGCCAACCCCAAATCCGTGGACAAGAAGAAGAGGTTGGAGGAAGAGGCTCGCAACAAGGTGATCGCCAATGCCTATGTTCAGAAATGTTGGTGCGCAGGGTGGATGTAATTACCCAAAAAAATAAATACTGTGCTAAATGGAAAATATTATTTGTATATACTGTGACAAAAATTTATAGTTGAGAGAAAATCTACCAAATGTATCAAGAAAAGGTTTATTATATTTTTCAATTTAATGAATACATTTTTTTCCCCAAAATTATGGGGGGAGGGAGTTCTGACAAAATAACTCATGATGAAAAAGTGATCATGTTAATACAAAAAAAAGTCATAAGGTTAATACAAAGGTACTGTTAAATAAAACGCTGTAATGTTATAAGCAAAAAGATCAGTGCAGTCAATTCCAAAAAAATGTCATGGTATTAGGAAAAAAAACTATGGGTACCAGAATGTTTTAAAGTTATCAAAAAAATCTAAATGTTACAAAAAGTCACTGACAAAGTTGTAATGTTACAAGAAAAAAAACTTGTAATGTTTCAAGAAATTCAATGTTACAAGAAAACAAAGTCACAAAGAAAAAGTAGAAAGCTGTGTTGTCGCAAAACAAATTTGTAAAGTTCAGAGAGTTTGTAAGTTAAGAATAATAAAGCCCCCACCTCGCCCATTCACTCTTTATTAATTTAGATTACTCTGACTTTGTTTTAATATAGCTAGCGTTGACAACCTTAAATTTTAAAATTGGCATTTTGACCACTGGCAACTGGTATGTTTTCACTGTAGGCAGATGAGGCGGAGGCGACCTACAGGACGTGCATCGCCGACGCCACGGCTCAGATGATGGAGCTGGAGCACACCAAAGTCACTGTGCTGAGGCAGCTGCAGGACCTCATCAAACAGAGCGACCAAACGCTGCGCTCGGTCTGACCCAAAACATATATCTTAAACATCTTTCCACCGACATTTTTCCTCACGTGTCTTCTCAATGTGACTGCCAGGCCACCATCTCGTACTACCAGCTTATGCACATGCAGACGGTGGCACTGCCCGTTTGCTACCAGACCTTGTGCGAGAGCAGCAAGCTCTACGACCCGGGCCAGCAGTATGCCGCCTACGTGAGAGATCTGCAGCTGCCCGACCAGCCTGCCGTCTGCTACGCGTTCGAGCCCTACACACCCACCGGCGCAACCTCGCAGTAAGGAAGGACGCTTGCTCTCATGGTGATGTTTCATTTTTAACGTATATTGTTAAATGAAACCAGCCAAGGCCACAGACCAAGGAACGACAGCTTCAGCAGGGAGCAGACGAGCCAGGCGGACAGCACCTCTGCGGCTGTGGACACGGATCACCAGCCTAGTAAGTGCCTCCACTTGAAGATTTGCCTTTTTTTTTTTTTTTTTTTTTTACAGAAGGGACTTTAATCTAAATACAGTTGTGCCTTGAGATATGAGTAAGACAACTTTTAAAATGTTTTCGATGGAGTGTCAGTTCGGCCTTTTTGCTTTGACTTGAGAGCAAAAATTTAAAATACAAGCATCTGGTGGCAGTGAACTCAACTCACTTAACGTGGCTGATTTAAAAAAAAAAAAAAAAAAAAAAAAAAAAAGGGGGGGGGGGGGGGGGGGCTTCAAGGTGTTATTGCTACTCCCAATCCAAGTTTACTGTCAAATTGGACAAACACATAGAATTGCACATTGTGTATTTTAAACAACCACATAATTTTGTTATAAAGTATGCTAGATTAATGCTAACAAATTGGGAAACATCATGGACCTCCTAACAAAATACTGTAGCATGTGTGTTGTAATGTTCGCATACTACTATATAAGCAACGGATATTTGAACACAAATGATGACCAACAAGTGCATGTAAAACAACAATACCCACAAATATTCTTTAACCTCTGTGAGAAACGACTAATAATGATGTACTGATGAGCTGTCCCTTTAAGTGAAACAAAAAATGTAGTAAAAAGTATTTAATTTCTTTACATTCTGTTTGTGTCATTGGTTTATGGGGCTATTTTTCTTTTTAAAAAAAAAAAAAATCTTTTTTTTTTAAAATTTTGGTTCGTTCTTTAGTGAGTCATGTCAAATGGGAAAGAGAATTTGAGAAGTGTTTTGAGTTGCAAGTGTGGTCACAGAACAAATTAAATTTGTACGTCGAGACACTATTTGTATATGTTGTTGTGCAGGGCAGGGTCACAAGTCATGGGGCTCCACAGTGAGTGAGGACAGCGTGGGGGCAGACGGCACCCTGGAGTCTCCAAGCGCCAGCACAAGTGAGATTATTTCAATAAATGGTTGAATTAATTGTTTGGGTCATTCATGCAATAAATCAGAACAAAACAAGTTGTGTGGGTGGATAAAGTAGGGAGTTAAAAAAAGAGAGGAAAAAAAAAAAAAAGCACTAGCTACCCAAATGAGACAACTCCACAAAATTGTTGAATGGAAATTTCCTATTTTCAGTTCAATTTCTCTCTTTTGGCAGACACGTTTTTACACTCTGAGGTTCTTTTTGTCTCGCTAGCCGACATCAGTAAAATTGCCCGGACGTCATCCACCGGAACGGTGTCGTCCAATGAGGACACGGACGAAAAAGACGGGAACGTGGCCTCCTTTGAAACGCCAAGTAAGACTTTTACTTGCACCGTAAGCGACCATTTTGGTACTTTTTTCCATGTCACACAGATTTATATAAATGGCACAAAAAGGGAAGTCAGCACTGGAAATTTTCCAATTTTGGAGATAGTATCAAAAACACAACAGAGGTGAGGCTGAACATTAGCTTGTTCCACAGTGTCATTAAAGCCATACACTGCTGATCAATTACTATTTTATTATTTTTCTGTCATTTATATTACCTTGACACCTTACCCTGACATCTTCTGCCCTGTTGTGTCGAAAGCAATTGTCCCTGTCCGGGAAGTATTTTATACGTCACATCACGCCCTATTACTTAATGTAAACTTGTGAACTGATGCTGTGTTCCTTTGTGAAAGTGCATACAGTTGTGACAATATCACCCTTTGCTGGAGTCTGTTTGAAAGATAAAGGTGGATAAATGCGGGGTGTTCTGTGTGGAAAAGAAAAAATTGTCAATATTTGTCATACAAGTATGAGTTCAATAACTGTCTTTCATTCTTCCACAGACATGAACGGCATGGACCCCGACGTGGTAGTTTCCACCAGACCTTTCCGGAACGTGGGCCTGTCCAAAGCCGCCCAGACGCACCGTCTGAGGAAGCTGCGCACTCCCGCCAAGTGCCGCGAGTGCGACAGTTACGTATACTTCCAGGGAGCAGAATGCGAGGAGGTGAGGGGAGGAAAACATTGCAGGTTTTTCGGGGCAACCCCCTCAAACAAAGATGGGTTTTCTCAAACGGTCTCCTCCCCAATGCGTGCACAGTGTTTCCTGGCTTGTCACAAACGCTGCCTGGAGACGTTGGCCATCCAGTGCGGACACAAGAAGCTGCGGGGCCGTCTACAGCTCTTCGGCAGGGAATTCTCACTGGTGGCCAGCTGTGCCAGCGACGGCATCCCCTTCATCGTCACCAAGTGCATCTCAGAGATCGAACGGCGGGCGCTGAAGATGAAGGTCAGAGACCTTTTTCCCTGTTTCATGGCCAACCGACCAAATTGGTGCCATTTGCTTGTTGTAACTCTTAAAATAACCATTTTATTATTCATCTGTAGAAAATACACATTGCACTAATCACAATTTGCATTGGGCAATCTCAAGCAACTTATTTTTTAAACTGAAACTCATCTGATTCACAGTAGCGCTACTAATAAAAGAGTGGTAATTCGGATTCACTCTGGTCAAAAAATGAAGGGGGAAGAAAAAAAGAATCCTGGATCATAACTTTTGCAGTTGCACTCATATTTTGTTCTTAACTAAAGCGTGCATTTTGTCGAGACGCACTATGGCACTATTTCTAAAACTGCGCGTGCACCAACATGAGAAGCCTTCGGATAATTTACATCTCTCAGACCTAGAAATGATCACTTGACATCCTGATCATTTTAATCATGTGAGAAATGCCTCGTGACTAAAATGTTTGCTCACTTGTGCTCGTTGGCCGCCAGGGCATCTACCGGGTGAACGGCGTGAAGACACGCGTGGAGAAGCTGTGTCAGGCCTTTGAGAACGGCAAGGAGCTGGTGGAGCTGTCGCAGTGTTCGCCGCACGACATCAGCAACGTGCTCAAGCTCTACCTGCGACAGGTCAGTCGTGCCTTGTATGCTACAGTTTTACAAAATAAAATACCATAATTTCCGGCCTATAAGCTTTTTGAGCATTTGTCATTTTTCATGTCCAGCTTAAGGTCCAAGACAATTCGCCACACTAGTAGACCCACTAGAGATCACTCGTAGCACAACTAGGCCCAACTTGTAGGCATGTGTCACACTAGTAGCCTCCTAGACCCTACCCTGTAGCATCAAAATGCATCCTAGTACTATAATTTACGCCCTATAAACGGGGATTTTGTTGTTTGTTGGGTTTTTTTTCCCCACATGCTTTCAACCCTGCGGCTTATATGATGATGCATTTTTTTGTAACGGCCGCAAGGGGGCACTCGAGGGGAAAAGGTAAGAGTGAGACCGGTGGAATATATGTAACAAGGCAGGGACTTTTACCGGTATGTTTTTTTTTTTTTTTTACCGGCCTGGTTAGCGCTCCACTAGCGTGTTACTGCTGTGTCACAGTGATTTAGGTATGTTTTTTTTTTGTTTTTTTTTAACCGACCCTGTTCGTGCTGCGCTTCCATGTTGCTACTGTGTAGATGTCGCGGCTGTTGTTTTTACCAGCCATGTTCATGCTAGCGTGTTGTTGCTATGTTAAGCTAAGGTATTAAATCTTTGAAAACTCGTTCTGTGTACCGTCTTTCTTTGTAAATATCCCATGTTTGAATGTGGGCACTTGCGGCTTATGTATGTACCAAGTGGTATTTCCTTTCCAAATGTACTGGGTTATGCTCATAATCAGGTGCGCTCTGTAGGCAGGAAATTACAGTAATTGAAATAAAAAGGTGCTAAGCTACCTTTACCTCTATGAGTACTCTATGTGCAATTTGAGATGCTCATGAGGCTGCCTCAAATTTTTTTTTCAACTTGTATTGGGGTAGGCCTGTGCTTAGCTCAAGGAACTGTTTAAATTTGGTTTTATAATAGAGGGAGGGTGCTTTTACTTATCAATGTTTTCATTTACTTCACTCCAGAAGGCGGTAAGGTGAGTAAGGTTAAGGGTTCAAGCATTTTTATCATATATTTTTTGTGTGTGTGTTTTTGTTTTGTTCGGTTGCCACATCCAGTTGCCAGAGCCCATCCTTCCATTCCACATTTATAACAACCTGGTGGGTTTGGCCAAGGAGAGTGTGCAGGCCGACGAAGAGCCCGGCGGCCCCCCGGCGGTGGGCAGGGGGTCCCAGCTGGTGGACTTGGGCCCGGAAACTGACCCGGAAGCACTCGTGCTGGTGGACAAACTGAGGGAACTTCTGAAGGAGCTGCCCAAAGCCAACATGGCCACCCTGCGGTACCTGATTCGCCATCTTCGCCGGTGAGGAAGAAGACTCGTCAGCTAGCGCGTATCACGTTGCTGTGGTGGCCTCTTTTTAAGACGCGCGATCTCGCTTCTGTTAGGATCGCCGAGCTGGAGGAGGAGAACAAGATGAGCGCCAGTAACCTGGGGATCGTGTTCGGTCCCTCGCTGATGCGTCCTCGTCCCACGGGAGCCACCATATCCCTCTCGTCTCTGGTGGACTACCCCCACCAGGCCCGCGTGGTCGAGGCCCTCATCGTCTTCTACGCCTCCGTCTTCCAGTCCAAGAGCTCCTACGGCCACAAGACCGGCCGCTCTGCCTCCACCTCCGCCCACGCAGTGAGCTCCTACTGCTAATATTTGATTTGAGATTATTTATTATTTGGGAAAAATCCATTTTATGTATCAAATTGTTTTTTGTTTTTTTTTTTCCCCCCATTTATTGCAAAGAGTACTTCAAAGACTAAACAACTTTGGCCAGGGTGTTTATTGGAGGGGTGGCCTTTATTTTTGCAAATAGTTTTACTCCGGACGTTCAACACCATTTTTTAAGACAAATACCAGAATGAGTATTCACTCTTTGAGTATTCAACAACAACAGTAGTACGTACTTTTTCAGACAGTAAATTGTCAATAACGCACTAACCAGTAATTGTGAACAGACCTTTTTTTTGTTCTTATGCAGATGATGAGTAACCAATGTGTCAAACCGCCACAGTGTAGCACCAAGTACTGGCAAGGAGGACTAGGTCAATGTCCATCCATCCGTCCATTTTCTTAGCCGCTTATCCTCACAAGGGTTGTGGGGAGTGCTGGAACGTATCCCAGCTGTCAATGGGCAGGAGGCGGGGCACACCCTGAACTGGTTGCCAGCCAATCGTGGGGCACATGGAGACAGTCACACTCACAATCACACCGGGGGGGGGGGGCAATTTACAGTGTCCATTTAATGTTGCATGTTTTTGGGATGTGGGAGGAAACCGCAGTGCCCGGAGAAAACCCACGCAGGAACGGGGAGAACATGCAAACTCCACACAGGCGGATCCGGGATTGAACCCGGGACCTCAGAACTGTGAGGCCAATGCTTTCCAGCTGATCACCGTGTTTCCACTAGGTCAATGTGACAATTTATTTTAATTTTTTTGGGGCCATATATATCAGTGGCTGGTATCGACTTGTAGCTGATGCATTGAAAATTTATCATTTTTTGAAATACTTTTTTGAAGGAAGAGGATTTTTTTTTTTTTTTTTTCTACAATAGCAGTGTCAGTTTTAGTTGAGCTTTTCCCATTTGTGATGATTGTGCAGGTTCAGGTCCTCGGCGAGGATGTGACCAGCAGCTCTGCCGACGGCGAGGAGGACGGAGGCCCGCACAGGAAGAGCAAGTGTGAGTCGGACAAAATGGACGAAGGCTGCGGTGAGTTTTGAGTGACCCGAATTCTTTCAAACATCCCGCGCTTGACTCTGCGAGGGTACCTCCGCAGGGTCCATGGGCTCCAGCGAGCAGCTCCCCGACTCGGACTCTGAACAGGAGGAGAGCACCACGCCGGGAGGCGCCGAGGTGGAGGATGACGATGACGATGAGGGCGACGACGAGGACGAGCGACTGAGCTACCAGGACAATCCGGAGCTGGACGGAACTCCGCCTCCCGGCGGCCCCCCCGACGGCGCGACCGGGGCCGAGGGTAGTCTGATCGCGTCTCTGGCCGAGCTGAACGTGAACCAGTCCAACAATTACTACTACTCCTCGCCGCTGTCTGGTCGTTCCCGAGTCCTGCTGGCACGTCTGTGTGGCAAGAAGGTTCCGCTTAGCCGAAACCGGGCCAGAGAACCCGAATTTGTCTAACGTTTGCGTTAATGCTCTTTGTTTGAAGCTTTTAACAGCATATTCCTTTTCTTATGCGTCATTTCTGTAACTGGACTGTATTGGCACACAGTCCAGTGTTTTGTTTTTTTTGTTTGCTTCAAAGTGCTGCTGGTATTATTTCAGCACCGTCTTTTGTATGTTTTGTTGCATTGTTTGTGTTTTTTGATGTTTTAATAAAATTATTTTTACTTTTGGTTGTTTATTTATTGTGGCTTTTAAACGCAGAAGGAGTTTATGATTTAATGCACAAGTTGTGATGAACTGGCAACAGAAGATGTAACGCTTGTTATTGTGCATTTGATTACATCATTCTAATTATGATTTTACGGTTGTGTTAGAGAAACGGTAACCCTTTGAACTAATTGAAACCCTTATCTCATTTTTTTAAATCCTAACCTTTTGAATCTCTAACCCTGTTTCAAAACCCTAAACCCTTATTTAAAACCCTCTTTTGAAAACCTAATTCAAAACCCGAAAACTCTCATTAAACCCTAGTTTAATACTAGTGCTGTTTTAAATCCTATTTTTATCCTCTAGATTTTTTGATATCGCCAAAATCTCTTTAAACCCGAATCCGAACCCCTAAAATTCGCTTTTAACTTCATTTTGAAACCCTGACTCAAAACCCTTGCCCTGGTTTTGAAACCCTAATGCTGTTTTGAAACAATTCTTTTTGTATGATTTTTTTTTTATGGATTTTACTGTTCATGGGAAGTGCTCTTTGAACCCAATGGGAGGGGCCCCCTGTGGCTCCGCCTTGTAATTAGTTTGCTTTAAATTGTCCATTCCGGTACAGGCACTAATTGACCCCTCTGGAGAAATTACATAAGTGTTGACCAATCAGAGGCCAGAGATCTGCATGAACCACGCCCCTTGTTGGCGTCTGCCATTACCTCAGACAAAGTCGCGGTCCAGTATAGCCTTTGTTAGCGTTTTATCACGTATTTGGGTTCCTTAACAATAGATATGGTTAAGAGGTGTTGTCACGGACTTTGTAATACTGACGACAGGTATCCTGATAGGCTAGTTGGTGGAGTTCAACTCTTACCCTTTCCAAAACCGAAGACCGAGTACGAAAAATGTCTTTGATGGATCAAACTTTGTGGAAGACCGCATGATCAACTGAATCCATCTAAAATCAACCGGAACAGATATGTTTGCATGAAGGTAAGTCCTATATTTGATTTTCAATACATGTCTCATATAAATGAATTAGCAGTTATTCGCTTGCATAATATAGCGACGTGTGAATGATTGTCACACTTGATCTGTGTTGAGCGATATTTTGCGATGATCTGACTGAACAAACGTGTCCCATTGTTCGCGACTAATTAGCTAAGCTAAACCGGACTAGCAGTCCTAAAAGCCTTCGACGTGCACAGAGACTGAAGGAAGGATGTTTGAGGACACTAAAGTAGTGAGTGTCGTACTCGGTCGGGACTTGCGTAGGTTCGGCACTAATTCAAGAATAATTATTGAGGCGAGCGCGTGACGTTACACAAAGAAAACAAGAGAAACAACTCGTAAATCAAGCCTCGCCTTCTTCTTTTCCTTCATACGGCGGTTCACAAACGGCTATACAGATACACATACAGATTCTGCACACAAGTGTGATATGTAACACGAAAATAGGAAACGACGAATTCGTCTTTGGGTTATAATATATTATATTATGTGGCTTCTCGGTCTTCCTCTGACTCCGGAAAGATCTCGCGCTAATATCAATGGTTTCTCCGTCGATATGCAAGGAAATACCGTTGAAATACCCCTCGCTGAAATACTTGAAGCCCTGCTGTCTGCTTTTCAACGATATTTCACTATTCGCTAAGAATGCGAGTGAGAAATCAGCCGGTGAAACGGACAATTTCGCTCTCGTCTTTTCTTCCTGCGCCGCCATTTTTGCTAATTGTTTGTCTGAGGTTAGCACACGTGGGGTGACGTAACTTCAGGAGGCCTGGTTAAGTGCCCTGTACGGAGGGGTCAATTGTCCGTTCCGGTACGGGCACCAATTCGTCTCCTGAAGAACCCTCCATGGCCAAAACATTGAGGACTGAAAATT
Organism: Syngnathoides biaculeatus; assembly: GCF_019802595.1. NCBI lineage: Eukaryota > Metazoa > Chordata > Actinopteri > Syngnathiformes > Syngnathidae > Syngnathoides > Syngnathoides biaculeatus. The sequence goes on along the minus strand of NC_084646.1, from coordinate 12,685,282 downwards.
AAAAAAAGAACTTAACCCTTGTTTTTTGTCTACCTTTTTGATCTTTTGTTTGTTTGGATGCTGCCTAAATGAAGGGAATTCCTATTTCAAGCAACTCCTCAAATGAGTTCTAAAACAACTTTGAACTCTCTCTTGTAAGGCACACTATTAGGGATGAGGCCGCTGACCTTTCTAGTGGGATTGTAGTTATTTCATCACTCCACCCCTCCTTTTCTTGGTGTGTGAATTAATTGGCCCAAAGGTCAGGAACGGTTGAATCTTTCAGGCCTGCTGATTTCTATGAGTGCTCCATTAGGTACCATTTTATTTTGAATACATATACTGTACATATTTTTATAGAGGTTTATATAATTCCCATGTATTTTTCCAAGAAGCAAGTCCATTGGGGGAAAGGAATGCTCAATAGGAATATACAATATTTGTATTCTATCGGCGGCACAGTGAATCGGCTGATAAAGCGTTGGCCTCACATTTCTGAGGATCTGGGTTCAATCCCGGCCCCGCCTGCGTGTTCTCCCCATGGATTTTCTCCGGGTACTCCGGTTTCCTCCCACATCCCAAAAACATGCAACATTAATTCGACACTCTAAATTGCCCATAGGTGCGGCTGTTTGTCTCGATGTGCCCTGCGATTGGCTGGCAACCAGTCCAGGGTGTACCCCGCCTCCTGCCCCTTGAAAGCTGGGATAGGCTCCAGCACTCCCCGCGACCATCGTGAGGGTCAGCGGCGGAGAAAATGGATGGATGGATTCTATCCTTGTTCTAAGATGAGGCGGTTTTGGACCTGCCCACCCCAGTTGAAGACTGGAGAAGCTTCATTTGGACTGGGGGCTCAGACCTCTAGTCGTCCTATTCCAGCATTTGGTCTAAATTCTTCTGCATCCTTGAATATGAAATAAAATCACTTAAATTTAACTACGTCCTAGCCTTAACCTTAGAACCAATTCAACCTTAACATAGTTACTACTTGGAAAATGTTTTCTCTGCCCCCCCACACTTTTTTTTTTTTAAAGTATCCTAGCCTTAACTTTAGAATGATCTAACTTTAATTTACGTTGCCGCTTGTGATGTTTATCTTTTTCATGTTCAGAAATTTAACCTCGTGGCTGCTGAATGGAAGAAATCACACAATCTTTTTTTCAACATCTTTATTTTACAAAACTCATTTATAGAATAGAAACGCAGAACTATAACGCAATCAAGAGGAATCCATGAAGTAGTGCAGCTGGAACATCTTCCAATTTTGCTCTCCAGCGACATGTTGGAAGCTAAATATTGACGGCAAGAGTCACTCTCACTGGTCCTGTACTTTTTTTTTTTAATAAAATAAGTCCGAAATTGGACACGTGTCACCTGTCACTGCACCAGCCTGTAGGTGATGTACCGTCCGGCTGTCTCACTCGGTCTGATGATCTTCACAACCTTGACCAACATTTAGAGCTTTAAAGTCTCAGTTCCAAATTCTAGAATCATCTTTATAAAATTTATGCAGGAAAGCATCACAAGTCGAAGAGGAGGAAAAATACAATGAAAATTGAAATATTGCATTTGCACTAGCATGTTAATTCCCGAAAATGTTACTTAAAACTATAAACCCCTAAAGTGTGCAGACTGTGGAATAAAACCTACAATTTGGAAGCACACGTGGAGTATGCGACTGTCGAATTTTACTACCTTTTCAGTCACCAGTAGAGGGCGATACAGCTAACAAAATGGAGACTATTTGGCAAGCTTTGCTGGTCTTTTTCATGCTAGCAATTATTGTTACTTGCTATTTACACAATTGTCTTTTTGATCCAATTCATTAGCAAATACAGTACTTATAAATTGGATTAATGACACTGCACTAATCATTCAGATGCTTCAGTTTCACAATAAACTCCACTTCCTGTTTAGCGTTACTTTTCCTCCTCTTTGCCTCGTATTGCGTTTGCAGGCTTTGCCTTGTTACCTGTCCTCTCTTTAAGCCGAAGTAGCGAGCCACGGGGTCTCCGGCCTGGATCCTGGGCAGCTGACTCTCCTTCAGTTTACTGAGGTGAGGACGTTCAGGAAAATACACGCACACTTAGTATAGAAAGAAACGCGCTGTGCTTTTCTACATCACCTTTCAAAAGTTTAGAGACTGTTTCCCATGAGATAGCGTATGTCTAAACAATATAAATATGCATATTAGTGTTGTGTATGCCTTCAATGGATACTATCGGGCCAGAAGCTCTGTCACTTCCTCTTTTGTCATCACGATGTGTTCTGGCACAAGCTGAAAGACAGACAAACTGAAGTTTACCTTCGCATTATGAGATGCACTTCAAAACTTCATGTCACCGTTTTAACAACTTATGCTTCATTTTTTGACTTTTGACAACATGGCAAAAAGCATACTTTTTTTAAATCCAGTTTAAACAAGTAAAAAGAGATTTGACTAACTGTTTCAGACCAGCGCTGCATTTAAATTAATATATAGAGGTACTGACAAAATTAATTAATTTGTAAGTAGAAGAGCTTTTTATATGTAAATGGCCTAATCTGTTCCAAGATTTTGTCAGTATTTTGGTTTTCACTTTTTTTTTTTTTTTAAATCTTGAAACCAAAATACGTGACTTTCAGCTTTTTACTGTCAGGGGTCTAAGTATTATCTATGAAATAATTAAATTTGCCACAAAATGATGACATATATGTTGGCGTAGATGATTTTTTTTTTACCTCATGTTCTGTGATGTTGATGAGCAACTCCTGCTGTAGAAACTGCTCCAGGATATACTTGGGTGCCATGTCCACTAAAGACTATGAAGGGATATGCAGTCATAAGTATACGCATGCACCGATAGATAAATGTGGTTATATACATCCAGTACGGTGTGACGTTGAACCTGTTTTGCCGAGGGTGTCATGCCCATTTGGACTACAATGATGGCCCGCGTGATGTTCTCCTCCTGCATCCTCTGACAGTACATCTTGATGGTCTTGATGCCCACCTTGGGCTCCTCTGGGGAAAAAAAAAAAAAACACCAAGTACAACACACGTGAAACTATTTGGAGGTAACTTAGGTTGAGTTTTAAGCGACTATATTTGGTTCAGGTCAGAAAAGTCATGATTGGGGGGAGGGAGGGGAGAAATTGTATAAATGCAAAACATTATGAAATGTACATTGTGGTGGGGGGGCGGACATTGGTCGTTATGTTACTTTCAAACAGGGCTAGCTGGGAGCAGCATAAGACTGTTTAAATGTGTTGCTCCACCATTTGTGTTCAAATATCAGCTTCAAATAGTTTCCCTTTTTGTGTGACTGTTAGCATTAGACTAATGTACTAAAAGGATGTAAATGTAAAACGTAATTCCCTGTTTTATGCTTCAGTTTGACATTTTAAATGAATAATCTAAGACCCTTTGCACACCAAATTTAAAAAATAAATTATCCTTGTGGAAAAAAACCTAATTTTGAAAAGTTGAAAATATTAAGGTTTTAAATTTGGAAATACACATTTAGGGCTTGTTTAATCACGGTTGAAATAAGAAATATTTTTACATTTAATAAATGGGGAAAACAATGAATGACAGTGTATTTTTTTTAAAGTAACAGAGATAAGGAAACGATTAAAAAATAATTTTGAAAGGTTGCACAAGTACAAAAAGTCAATTACACACTGCATAAGGAAATGGGGGTGGTGTTTAGATATTTTTGTGAGCTTACCCGGGAAGAAAACAAACATCTGGTCGGTGGGGTCATCGTTGTGCGCCACCAGCACGGTGAGGTCCGTGCGTCTGGGTCGACTCTCGCTGGGTTTGTCTCCGAACTGACTCTTGAAGTCGTCCAGAGTCTGGTCCAGCTCGTCCTGGGTCACCAGGTAGCCTCTGTCGTGGCACAGCTGGAACAGAACGTCAACATTTAACCGGATATGAGTCACTTCTGGCAAGCTTTTGGCCATCATGGACACTCTGAAGCATCCACTAGAAGGAACCATCTGAAGCACGTGTGCCAGGTTGCCTTAGTCCCCTAAGGAAATCCTTACTTCCGTATGCAATATTTTTATTGTTCAGATCAGAAACTGTTAAATTTCATTTCTCCATATGGCATGGCTGCTTTTATTATTTTCATTGTGGACCCTACTGGAACAATTAATCTCTTGAGGGCAAATAAAGTAACGATGAACAGTGTTTTTTCGTTGATGAGTTCGCCTTTCGGGTAAATAGTTTTAATTTCACTTTCGGATGGGGGAAAGTGACGAGAATGCAGCTAGCAAAGGCGAGCTAACGGGCTCGCTTCAAAACAACCACACGAAACAACTCGCCTGCATGATAGTCTTGCGGATTTTCCACAGTCTGTATGTTTCCTCTTCATCGTCCATACTTTATCAAGAGAGTCTTTCGGGATTTAGCCAAGTTATACTTCAGTTATTATTCATAAATTGAGTATTTTGTCACTAATAAAGACTGCCTGCTGCGACTAGAAGCACGCGATCATCCCCTGTCGCTGGCTGATGACGTTAGAGGAAGGCTCACCATACCGGATGGGCGGAGTTCCAATATGTAAAAAAAAAAAAAAATAATAATGTTAAAAGAAAAACGTGGACGAGAACATATTGTTACATTCGGACATAGTAAACAATGTTGAGGTTTTAAAAAGTATTTGTTTTGCGGTTTCGTAACACACAAGGAAAGCGTGGTGTTGCTTCTTCACTGTCACTGTTTTGATCCAAATTTGCTCGCTTCGAGCCAAAATGAGGCCGTTAGGCTTCATCATAGCATGCGCGGCTGCGGCCACAGGTGGAGTGTCGTTGGCGATACTCCTCTACTTTGTCCTTCCCTCTGGGGTAAAGTACAAACTATTTTTGTGTGTGTTGTCTCTGTGTCTCAAAATGTTCAATGAGCTTGGTTGGAACATGTGCTGCTGTTATTTTGCTGCCACTCACATTACTGCTGTCAGCAATCATTTAGTATTCATGATCCTTTTGTGTGCATTTTAGGACTTTAACAATTGTATTTTTCTTTTTATCTGGTAGTGACAACAAATTGCATCTTCTTCTTTTCCTTTCGGCTTGTCCCGTTAGGGGTCGCCACAGCGTCATCTTTTGCCATCTTAGCCTATCTCCTGCATCTTCCTCTCTAACCCCAACTGCCCTCATGTCTTCCCTCACCACATCCATAAACCTTCTCTTTGGTCTTCCTCTCGCTCTTTTGCCTGGGAGCTCCATCCTCAGCATCCTTCTACCAATACACTCACTCTCTCGCCTCTGAACGTGACAACAAATTGCATAGACAATGTTATATATGATCCAGACCCCACTATTTTGCCATTCTCTCATTTCCTACCTATTTCCTGCCTATATCTGTCTATCTTATATAACTTATATATTCATACTTGCCACCTTGTTTGTTCCCATGGTTTGTTGTTTTATTGTTATTCTGTATTTGGTTGTTTACCTCACTTTAATGGGCATTATACTTCTCCTTCTGGTTTGGGCACCTTTGGCCAGCTGGGGGCAGTTTAGCGCAGACATAACAGAGTGATGTCATCATTTTAATCCGTTTGTTATTGTGATACCATCTGGAGAGGCCAACCACAGAGCACATACAGGATAAACAAACAAACAAGCATTCCCACACACATTCACACTAATAGACTATTTAGAGGTGTAAATTAAGTTCATATGCATAATTTTGCAATGTGGGAGGAACATGGAGCACACTTAAGATTCGAAGCCGTCACTTCTTAGCTGTGAAGCAGATGTGCTCGGCAATGATGAAAAAAATGTATCCTAAAATGACATGAAACTATCAGCCAGAGTTACGGATCATATCTTTTCAATTATTATTTTACATGACCCTTTTATGCGTTTATGACAATATGCTGGACTCTGGACCACAAAAGCCCTACATGTGTGATGTGGATTACGGGTCAGCACCGCGGCGCGTCAGCGATTGGGTAACGGCAGCTTATCAGTTGAGTCGCTGATCCCTGGCCGGGTTGATAAGAGGCTGGGGGGACAAGCAGAGAGCGGCGCTCAAAACGCGAAAGGAGGTGGATCGCACGCGTTCTTTCTTGTGAGGAGCTCGGTGAAGGGCAGCCATGCGTCTCGTAGGCTCCGCTGTCCTGTTCAGTGTCCTGCTGCAGGCTTTGGTGAGACTTGAGCGTGTTAGTTAAGTGGATGGCATGGAAGAACATCTGATGCTCGAATGCTCTCATTGTCATTTTTCACAGACTGATTGTGTAGGTGTGCCTAATTGTTTGACCAAAAAGTGTACACAATGTCTTGTCTGCTTTATAAGTCAATAATGAATCACCCAAGTCGATGTTTATTCTATTTCAATTTGTTTTAATGTTGACATCAGTTTTTAATATTTCGTTTTTTTTAATATTCTTTGTGTACTTTTACTGTACATTGGTTGGTCTTTTTTTTAAGTTTCTCTGCTATGTTTTGAATGCACAGTCGTGCTGTTCCGTTTTAATATATTATATTTTAGATTATGTTAATACAGAATAATTTTTCAGCCTATAAACAGTACACAGTTTATTTTATCTCACTACATTTTATTGTACTTTATAGTGTTTTCTATTCTTTCATTTTAATTTAGGTTATTTTATTTTACTGTATTATTCAGGTCTTTTTTATATATTAATTTATACTTGCAGCCTCATTTTATTTCTGCCCGCTGTGTTAATTTTTTTTAAATGCCATTTTTGTGTATATTTTATTTTAGATGTTTCATTTCTGTTGTGTGCCTTATTCTTAATTCTTTTAGACTTATTTTATTCTGTATTTAATGAGGTTATTTCACTTTTATTTTATTTGTTTTAATTGATCAATTTCTATTAGTTTCCTTAACTATTGTACATATAGTTATCTAACTTTGTCGATTTAATACTTTTGAATTCAGTTTATATTATTTTTATTTTTTTTTTTGTCTTCCCACAGGGCTCCCCTACGGAGGACTGGAGCTCGGCCACGTCCATTTACGACTTCTCAGCCACCGACATCGACGGCAACGTGGTCTCTCTCGAAAAATACAGGTGAGCGTTTACTTCCATGCGTGTCTTCCATCTACAAATCAATCACACGAGTTTTGACGGCGTACTTTTTTTTTTTTTTTTCTTTCCTCCCCCTCCCCAGGGGTAATGTGGTCATCATCACAAATGTGGCCTCCAAATGAGGCAAAACGCCCGTAAACTACTCTCAGTTTGCCGAGATGCACGCCAAGTACGCTGAGAGAGGTTTACGCATCCTTGCCTTCCCTTCCAACCAGTTTGCCAACCAGGTACACCCGCTTTGTTCATTTCCCATCTGTCTCGTTTCATTCATGGATGTCATCACGCCCGGTGGCGTTGGTGGCGCACCCCATAACGGATGTGGCAGAATTTCCTGTAATTTTATTTAGTTTTAGCTGTGCTGTTCATCTGTTTGGTTATGGAAAATTTAGATCTGTATGCAGTGGATGTATAAAGTCTACACACCCCTGTTCATATGATTTTTGTTTTTGTGATCTAGAAAATGAGAACATCAATTATTTCAATTTTTTTTTTCATCTTGTCAATAACCTGTAACATCCATGTCATTGTCCAAGCTTCTTATCCTCACAAGGGTTGCGAGAAAGCTGGAGCCTATCCCAGCTAGCTTCAGGCAAAAGGCGGACTACACCTTGAATTGGTCGCCAGTCAGTCGCAGGGCAGATATCAACATTGTCACTGAGCGGGAATTGATCCCACACGGCCCGCATCAAAGGGCAGGCGTGTGTACCACTACACCATTAGTGACCTTTCCTATAACATTCACTTAAAGAAATTTCTTTAAGCTTTTTGATAATGAAAGTACAAATAATTGAAATAGTGTGGTGGCACAAGTCTGCACACCCTCTTCTAATCTTATATGATATACATAGGTGTTAGGTTTACCGCTTAACTTCCTGGAATAATTGCACAAATAACGGACAAGAAGTCATCTTTCTTCTGATCAGGAGGACGTGAGAGACAGGCCAGTTACAGTCTCCAAACATGTTCTGAACCAGCCTCTCGTGTACTTTTTTTTTTTTTAATTAGAAAACACAGGATCAAAAGGAAGGGTGAGCAGATGAAATGAACAAAGGTAAAGTTTTTGTTGAGGATGTGGCACATTCTTTGGTTATGATGGAGTTGTCCTTGGCCACTTCTAGGAAGATACTGTTGCGTCTGTGTGTAGGAGCTCGTCATGTGAACAAGACTCTTCGAAACAAGGATGATACTTTGGCTTTGTTGCAAGTCCATAATAAATATATTAACGATAACTCTAACAATAGGAAAGAACTTTAATTGGAGGCTGGTTTCACTGGAAGTCGGAATATGGCGGCGGCCGTGAAATGATTCACTGCTCATGGTGGCATGTATGTACGTCTTGTGATTTCACCATTGTATATTCTGTTATTTCTCGATTGAAAGGAGCCAGGTACTAATGCCGAGATCAAGCAGTTCGCGCAGTCGTACAACGCTCGCTTCGACATGTTCAGTAAGATCGAAGTCAACGGGCCCGACGCTCACCCGCTGTGGAAATGGCTGAAGGAGCAGCCCAACGGCAGAGGCTTCCTGGGAAAGTAAGATGGCTTCCCATCACGTATCCTAATGGCGCACTGAAAAATGTTTTTGAATGTGCTTTTTTTTGTTTTTCCCCCGCAGTGCCATCAAGTGGAATTTCACAAAGGTAAATAACAGACACTACATCTTGATTACCCTTTTAGTTTGATGGAAAATCCAAAGGCGAGTTCCAAATTAAGTTTCACATTCTCACGGAGCTGATGTTTCATGGGAATTACTGAATCTCGTCTTTTATCATTTATTTTTCAGAAAACTACAGTGCAAATTGTACTATTTTGATGCAGCAAATACTATGAAAAATAAAGCAATTAACTGTCTTTTTTTGTAGTTTCTGATTAACAAAGAGGGTCAGGTGGTGAAGCGATATGGACCCATGGATGATCCAAGCGTACGTATACAAAGAGCTTCAATTTAGTGGGGGGGCAATGTAATCAATTGTATTGACTTATTTGCATTTATTTATTTATTTGTTTGTTTATTTAAAAAAAAAAATCTTTTTTGGGGCGGGGATAGTATTTTGTAAAAAAAAAAGAAGAGAAAAATAATCAATTTAAAAATTAATGTTTTAAAATCCATTAAAAATATTTTGGTATTTTTTTTATTACATTTTGGTGGAAGACATTTTTTGTGTGAAAAGAATACATTCTGTGGAGAAAATTTAGATTTTTTTATTATTATTATTATTTTTTAATTTCCCTGGCTTTCTTAGCTCAAAATGTGCCTTAACTGATATGCACTGCTTACAATAACAACATGGCTGCGGACAGATAGGCATTCTTTCACAAAGCACAGTCAGTGTTGGCAACTTTTAGCGACTTTTCTGAGCCACTCTTGCAACTATGTCTCAAAAAAAGCTACAAGCGACTTAAATTCTGGATAAGAAACAGATTAAAGAGAGCAGTCATTTTCACATTGTATATAAATATATATAATATATAATAAAAAAAGCCCGATGGAAGAAATCACGATGAACATGGCCAGAGATAGTGGGCAGGATTTCTCTGTTCCCTTTCATTCATTGGTTAATTCTTTCTGTGGACATTCTAATTGGATGTGGACTCGTTTTTTGCAGGTGATGGAGGTGGATATCCTTCCGTATCTGAACGCCTAAATGACCAAGACCCCACCATCTCGCCATTCTTTCATTTCCTACTCTTCCTATCTCTCTCTCTCTCTCCCTGAGCATCGGTGGATAAGGGTTCGGCTCAAACCCGGACGTGTGACGGTCTGTCCGTAAAGCCGCCCGACGGAAACGACAGACCCGATGCAATTGGCGTGCAACTCTGCCGGGGATGCTGGCCGAGCTTTTGTTCATTTTCGTGGCCCGGGGAGAAGGAGACGCAGAGCAAACCGATGAAATGTAGCGTTGTTTGCGTAGCGACACTGGAATTGATGCTAATGAGCTTCCGTAGTACTGGCATTAAAGTGTAAAGAGAAGTTAACACCTGCCTAATCCAACTGAAATAAAGTACAACTACTCACACTCTGAAAATGGCTGACAGACATCCAGCCCATTATGGACAATAAAAACATGTGCCTGGTATTCCTGTTTATGTTTGTTTTCCTATTTGGGATTAAACTTTATATGTACGCAATATATTATCCAAATATTGCAAATCTGTTTTGGGGAATTATAATGGAAAAAAAGGACCAAAAACAAAACTGGTCACACACACGTCATAATGTCAAATGTCATTTTTTTTTTCAGCATTAAAAAATAAAGGACAACAAATATTAATAAAATTGTCTAATGCCCCTCATGGGATGAATAAATCATCTTGCAGCTCATAATGCAATATGTGATTTAAAAAAATAATAAGAAAACATAAATTGCCAATTAACTGTATGGCAATATAAAAACATAAAAAAATATGGTGATCTTTGTCCTTAGAATTTCATAGATACAAAGAGGGTGAGCGTTTATTATTTTATGTTAAGTTAACATTCTGCCTCATAAATCCCCAAGATCTCAAACAGTTCAATCACATCTCAACCTTGTGTCTTGTTTTTTTTTTTTTTAATCACAGTATTTTTGTAGTGAAAAGTGAATTTCTGTTACGATTTGATCCACAATTATTACTGCTTTAGCTTATAAGTTCATTCACATTAAAAATCGAGGCAAAAATAATAAAACTGAAAATTTCAATAACTTTATTTTTATGTGGTCAAAAGTTCAAATTATCTTATGGGTTTATTCTTTGCTTGTTTTCTCAAAATTCTACCTTTATCTTTCCTTTGCTCTTCTCTTGCACACTTAGTTACATTTTAAATTACATTTTCAGTTGATTTCATTTCATTATATATACGGTATTTCCTAACTTCCGCTTTCCTCCTTTCCAGTAACAAAAAGGTTTTCCTAGAGCAGGACGTTCTACATTAAGAACGTCCTGCTCTCGGCCTTTCAATAATAAATCCATTTGAACAAATAAGAAGTAGAAAGTGTTTTCAAATGTATGGAGTAATCTAAAAGTAAAATGTCATCAGAAAAATACTCGGATAAAGTACAATTACCTAAAAGACCCTGTAAAGCATGGAAGTCATATTCATTTTTGTCAAGGGCCACAGGGGGGGTCATTGTGAATTAAACCATATAAATAACTTGGAATTATTTCATAAATACAGGGACGGCACGGTGGAGCAGCTGGAAAGCGTTGGCCTCACATTTCTGTGGACCTGGGTTCAATCCCAGCCCTCTCTGTGTGGAGTTTGCATGTTCTCCCCGTGCCTGCGCGGGTTTTCTCCGGGCACTCCGATTTCCTCCCACATCTCCAAAACTAACTCTAAATTGTGATTGTGAGTGCGACTGTCTATGGCCTTGGCCCGAAGCTCAGGAAAGTGATTCCGAGCATGCCGCGTTCCAACTCAGCCGCTAGGGGGCGTCGCCGAGCCCCAGAGCCCTGAACCAGTCTGCTGTGGTTGAACCGTCGCAGATTGACGGTGCAGCAGTGCAGTCGAGCCGGGGGAGACTGTGTCCACCGAGCCGCTGTCCGAGCAAATGAAGCCGCCGTTCCCGGATAACATGTCTTCCACACTGATTATCCGCAATATATAAGGCTTCCCGTTCCTTATTTTTCGGGTTTCCGACAGTACGCGTCGTCGCCTACCTGTTTATCCCCCCCACTACCATCACCTCCCGGAGGCAGAATGGAAGCCGAGGGAGCGGTCGGCTCGTCGGAGCCCAGGGACGGGAGTCCTCTGTCCGGGGCCGCATCATCCGATGATGCTGACACGGTCGTCGGGGTTAGCTACGGAATGGACGCTGGAGACATGGGTAGGTTGGACGTATACGCATATTGCTGTATTCCACATTTGTGCTTCTACGTGTGTCCTTCACAGTTATTCACTTGTTTTTTTTAATCGGATTCTGTGATGAATTTAAGCAGAAAGCCCCGACTCATCTTTAGCCGCTTAGCTGTGCCAGTAGCTGCTAGTATAGCTTAGCCGAGTGGGTGAGGAGAGCAGGTGGAATAAGCAAGCGTGAGGATCCTTCTTTTTCTCAGTCCGGGTTCATAACAGCATATTTATTTTAAAACCACTCGTACCATTCGATACGTACTGTTATTTGTGAATGTGTTTGAATAACCCAAATTACATGGGAATTCTAAGCACCTTAAAATCAAAGAGGAATTCCTACTGTGCACAAGGTGGGCCAAAAATACCTATATGCTTAATCTATTTTTCATTTCATTTCGTAAATAGGTTGGCATCTTTTCTTCCCATGACTTTCTTACTTGGTTGTGTCATCCTTTTTTTTTTTAATCCAGGCATCTTGAAATTCATCCTTAAGCCTACTTCTCTTCTTTCCTTGCATCCCACCTGTTTTTTTTTCCCCATCCATGCCTCTCTCACCTAAAACAAATGTTCTGCTAACCAAATCTTATATTGGTTGTCGATTCTGATGCCCAAGTTCTCCTGTACTTTTGTTTAAGAGACTTAAAAAAAAGGAAGAAAATTGCCAGGTCAACTGCTTTTTACAGTGACAAAACAGGGGTAGGGGTGTGGGCAGTCCTCTCGGACCCCCTGTTGTGTTGAAAGCAACTGTCTTTGTGTGCCCAGGTTCTGGCCCTGGCTGATGTCGTTGAATGACTGTATCTGATTGCGCAAGGGTGTGTTGCTGTATGTATGTTGGGCCAATACCCCGTTTCTTTGAGTTATGCGTGAAAGATGGCGACTCTGATACAGCAATTTTGCTGGTTCTTTGTGTTGGAGACAAAAAAGTGGAAAATTGCCAGGTTAACTTTGCCCTCACATCCCGTGTCGGTGCAGTTTATAAAGAATTGCGGAAAATACTGGGATTTGTCATACAGGTTCTGAATTCTTGTTGATGTTTTGAACAGTTGTCAACACTGCTTTGTGGTGCGCTGCAGCTAAGTTCGGGCGAAAAGTGGACTACACCCTGAACTGTGGTTGTCAGTCAGTTGCAGGGCACATATAGAGCTCGTACACGTGACGTCGCCATTTTCACGGCGCCATATTGCCGGTCGAACAGAGCTGGTCGACATTGTGGGAGACATTGAACCGGAGGAGAATATTTACAATACCTGAGACCTGTTGTGCTGTTGGTTGTCAAAACAGACGAGACAGATATTCAAAGAGATCAATCTATAGAATACCATCTGAAAAGACCAGAAAAGATTGATGGATTTCGGCAATTAAACGTCACGGCTGGTGCCCAACTAAATACACACACCTGTATAGCGATCACTTCATTTCAGGTCGGAATTATTCTTAATCTGAAATTACCAATTAGTATCTATAATGACAAGTTGACTCATTTGAGAACAACGCGTATTTAAAAAAAATAAAATAAACACTCTGTCGCAGTGAGGTTTACGTGTGGGAGCAATACGTTTCCATGTATGGAGGAGCCGTCTTTGTCTTTTTTTTTCCCAATCATAGTTAATGAATGCGAGTTTGTGTAAAACCAGGGGTCATTTATTTAAATATTGGTATTTGTATGGAATACCATCTGAAAAGACCAAAAACAATGGATTTCGGCAATTAAATGTGATGGATGGTGCCCAATCAAATACACGCGCCTGTGTAGTGGTCATTTCATTTCAGGTAGGAATTATTCTCCTCAAACTGAAATTACCAATAAGTCTTTATAATGCCAAATTGACTCATTTGAGAACAATGCGTATTTAAAAAAAGAAAATAAACCGTCTGTTGCGGAGAGGTTTACGTGTGGCACTGATAGGCTTCCGTGTACAGAGGAACTGACTTCCTTGTCCTCTTTTTTTTTCTTCCAATCATAGTTAATAAATGAGAGTTTGTGTCAAAGGAGGGGACATTTATTTAAATATTGGTATTTGTATTGAAAAAATATGAGTGGGTCCATCACTATGTGGGATTTATTCCTGATTGTGAACAGATCCAGCAACAAAGTATTTGTATGCGTCCAGACTTTTATATACTTTCAAACTTTTCGGTGTAAATCTCAATGACTTACTCACCAGATCCATGTGTGGATCCAGTTCTTCAAGTCAAGCGGAAGCAGGTTAACAGTCCAATTTCATAGAGGCGAAAACATTGACTTCGGCATTAAATATGGGTCCTCTATGCCAAGTGTCTCTCATTTTTTCCACGTACCTTCGTTTATTATCACCTTCTAAATGTTTAACGGTATCGGACAAAACTCTGGGCGTCATGCTATAAGACATATTTTCATTTCGTCTCAACGGACTTAGCATTGAGCAATGCTTTGTTTAACCGGCAATATGGCCAGTCACGTGATTTTGGTGACGTAGGTGCACGAGCTCGATAGACACAGACAACCATTTGCGCTCACATTCAAACCGAGTGGGAACTGGATCCACGCTGTCCGCACCCAAGTCAGGCGAGTGCACCGCTACACCATCATTGACCTGTTTCGAGGACATTTTCTCAGATATTCTTGGCGACATTTTGAGTTGCTGGGGTTAAACAGGAGCAGTAAGAAATAATGACGGTTATCATCCACTGACAGGAGTGCGCTTGGTAGAAATTAGTTTAAATGTCAACTGCTGAGGCCCTGAGAGCTCTATTGAGCGTATTTCATGTCACATCTAGTGCAATGTAATTATAGGCTACAGTGTTGAGCTCAGCTGCCCACAATGTTAAAACTCTGTGTTTAAGTACGTGTTTGGAGCAGCTGTGAGCTTCCAACATAACAAAATAAAATTTTCAAATTTCTTGTGTAAAGACAAGCTAAGTAATGTACGGTAAAATTAAGATGAGGTAAAACTACCCTCTTTTTAAAGACACCTGACAGATGCATAATGAGAGGAAACAGGAAGCGATATATGCATCAACTTGGTAAAATGAATTCATATGTCATCTGATTTAACTACAGTCGTACCTTCACTTAATAGTGGAGTTGGTTCATCGAGTCTTGAGAATCGATTGGAACCAGGACTAACAGTTCCGATTCTCCTGGAATTTTTCCAATTTTGGCTCCTCGTTTGGATGCCGATAGTCCGCCCATCTGATGAAGAAGGCGCTGAAAACCAACGAAGGAGTAATGCGCGTACGCACGAGGAAGAGTGTGTGTGTGGTGTGTGTGTGTGTGTGTGTCTGTCTTCGTGTCCGACATTGTTTATGGTGACGATCAAAAGTGTCTTCATTTTATTAAATGTGGTGCTTTTTGTGTGCCGGAACAGATCAATGGCATTTCACTTCATTTTGCTGATGAAAGATAATTTGAGTATTGAGTGTCTTGAGGTGCAGCCGTGGTCATGGAACAGATTAAACTTATAAGTCAAGTCACAATTGTAACTATTTTGCTCAATTCTTCTACCCTCTTTTGTGGCGCAGGTAAGACACATTTCTTGCTCTATGGTTAGGACACGTTTCTCTACTTCTCAAGTGACCTTCTACTGCAAAGACTTGTGTTGTCAGAAGCTAACTGAGCTGAACTGTTGTGAGATTTCCCAACATCTCACACGTTGTAGTTTGGTGTCTGTTAGTTTTTGAGGTATATTTTTCCACTTTCTAATTTTACTTTTAGATTTGATTGTGATCTGCTGGTAATTTGACTTGAGCACACAGTGTTTTTCTTGGCATGGTACCTCTTGGGTCAGTTTGGGACCCTTAAAAATGGAAAAACAGTAAAATGTCTACACTACCTACATAACATATCTCCACTCCTTAGAACAGGGGTGTCAAACTCATTTTTGTCGCGGGCCAGATTGTAGTTATGGTTTCTCTCAGAGGGCCGTTATGACTGTGAAACCATAAAATTGTTTAATTGCCTCATCATATTTACACGTGACATTTGAAAACAAGGTTTCAGAACTCAAGGGGAGTGGGTTTTTCAACTAGTGTTGTTTGTTAACAGAAAAATGCTTGCAATATCTCAATGTTATCATTTATCAATCCATTTTCTTAGCCGCTTATCCTCACAAGACTCGCAGGGGGTGCTGGAGCCTATCCCAGCTGTCAACCGGCAGAAGGCAGCAGACATCCTGAACTGTTTGCCAGCCAATCGCAGGGCACATAAGAGACAAACAAGCCACACTCACAATCACAGCTTGGAATTTCGAGTGTTCAATTAATGTGGCATGTTTTTGGGATGTGGGAGGAATCCGGAGTGGGTTATCATTTATGATGTAAGAATTTGAAATTTTGTACAGATTTTAGCAAGAATCATGGAAGTTGACACACGTGATTTGCATTCGCGGGCCACATAAAATCATGCGGCGGGCCGGATCTGGCCCCCGGCCCTTGAGTTTGACAGGTGTGCCTTAGAAGAAATGAGGCAAAGTGGGTACCTTTACGTGAATAATCCTGCTAACATTATGAGAACATTCTGTACATTTTAGAAGAGTTAATGAAGCTCTTGATAAAATCCTTGCGCCTTTTCCCCCCCTCCCCACTGTAGGATGTCAGGATTGCTGACAGAAGCAGAAAATGCCATTTCCATCTGCTCTGTCCTGATGTGTCCCTTTCGCTATCGCATGCACACTCTTGCTCTAACCCTCCCTAACACTTTCCCGGATTGTATAAGTAACATTTGGAGCTTCCGCCAGGATGTTTGACGTCATGAAAGAACGTAACGGATGACGCAGTCCACTTAACATCTTGCTTTCAGATTCAAGAGAAGGGTGTGTGTGATAGAAGCTGGGGTGAGAGTTTAATCTATTATAAATTACGGGTATAATACGACGGACAGGACCTAGCGATTTTCATTATACATCACTGATCTTTGTACTAAGAGCAGTAAATTATGGCAATAAACTACAAAACAAGCAGCAGGTAGTGAACTAACCCTCCAAAAAGAGGTGAAGTGCTTGCTTCAAGATGTTAATTGCAATCCCCAGTCGAAGTTTTTATATAAAACAAAGACATTGACATGTTGTGCATTTAATCAAACCATCCATCCAAAGTACGTTAGTGTATTGCTAACATACAGTGCTAAACTCTATTAACTGGTGAACAAAGGTAGCATAGATAGTCATAACCATTTAATTAATGAATATTGTACTTATTGAGTTTAGAAGAGAGTGTCTTCTTCGTATATAGGGTACTCTACTTTGGCTTCACATTAGATCTTTCCCACTCGGAAAAGAGAAAATCTCGTCCAGTTTAACCACTTTTTCTTACGATTATTCACATACTCCGACAGTCATTGTAACTTAAAACAACATCATTTCTTTTTTAACTTTCTCCATTAATATCGAAGGTAAACATAAGCAGCACGTCAAGGTCGTCTTTGCTCTACGTTGCCCAGACTGTGTCTCTAACTAAAGCAGCGGTGGTGGACGCTGTCATTATAAAACACATTGATGGACTGTGTAAGTACTGTAACATTTGTGATTATAAGTGTACGTCTTTAAGAGCGGGGGGGGGGGGGGATAAACTATGTAACAGAGAGTGTGACAGAGAGGCGGTCGTTGTTGGAGAAAGTTCCGTGTGCTGCCTAAAAGAAACCAGTGGCTTCTTGTGCCGTTGAATAGTTAGATTGATCGACACATAGAGCACCCCTGCTGTAGGTACTATTTATGTCCCCCTGGTGGTCAAGGCATGCAGACCAAGAAGGAGTAGGACGATGTCAATGGGCGTGATGCAAAAACTGTTTCGTCAGATTATATTGTATTATCACTGAATGTTTTTATGAAATGGAATTATGTTGTAAGATGTGTAAGGAAAGTAAGGAAAGTCTTTCTGAATGTTCCACACTTCTATTTACCTATCAGTTCCATGAGGAAGTAGTCCACACCCAGCACAAGTACTGTAAACTGGGAGTATCACGGGTATAAGTGTAATTAAAAGGAAATAACTAGTTAGTGTTCCCTTTAGGCCATCTTAAATGTATTCTAGTTGTCCCTCGGTGTGGTCCATTTGCAAACGTACGAACGCAGTAAACCAATTCTGATGGAGACCAAATCATCGGGTCTCAACGCAGAGTGACGTAAAAGGCACCGAGCCTCAGTCCACTACCGTCGAGGTTCTTTTTCATTTGAACTGCAACATTAGCAAGAGCATGGCCAGACATCGGGATGAAGCGAGGTGTTTTTGAAATGCTCACACGCAACTCAAAAGCCATGCGGCGGACACGGCACATCACAGATTAGGCTGTTGACTTAACAGACGTTTATGTGGTTTAGCTTGTGGTAATTAGCATCCATTCATCTATAGCAGCCTGTCTTCTTTTCACCACGCCAACAAGGCTAAACCGCTGGAGTGGTTCCTTTTTACGCACATTGCTTTTGTGGTGTGTCGTAGCCTCGTAGAGGTAATGATCAACAGACAGCAGTTATGCTCCGTTTGTATACTAAATTGTTCAGATATTGCATTAAACAGTTTCAGTTGTTCACATTTTCGGGGGGTTGGGCTAAAACAAGAACGCGCTAATGCAATCAGAGAGTCGTCCCTCCCTCACTATCCATCAGGCTATGCATACAACCCGAAAAATGTATTTTCCCTGAAGTTTTTTGTGTTTTTTGGACTACAGTGCCTGTTGTGGTGACTCGCATGAGGCGTCAGCAGTGACCTGACGGAAATTTGGACCACTGTGAAGTAGCCTACTACTACGTACGAGACCAGTACTTTCTCAGTACTGGCATTGGGTCCGTCCAGTAGTCTCCAGGCCAGCTACATGCTCCACATGTAAGAGAGACCCTTGAGGAAAATTGTATCGTTTATGTTCACTAGCCCGCAAGCTATGGACCGCGGCGGGGTCGTCCCAAACACATCAGTGTCTTGCCTGGAGTTCTTGTGTGTGGGTCCCCACAGAACAGAGAGGCGGGAAAGTTAACTGTATTACGCATAACCCCAATGGTACCTGTTATCAGCCGGTAGCTGACTCAGACACTTAAGTACACAGCGTACGAGTGAGCATATTTGATGGGCAGGTGAAGGGCTTTTTCCCGCGGGTTCGGCGGATACACCCACACAGTCCTGCAGCTCGAGGTTTCGAGATTTCAAAGCCTCATTTTTCATACATAGTTTTTTGTTGTAGTCATTCAAATTTGACAGGCTTTTTAAAAGCTGTAGTGTGTCAAATTAACTAACTTTTTTTTTTTTGAGTCAATTCAGTGGGCCTGGAAACAAAATTGGATAATTTCCCACAGTGGTTAGGAAAGTGCATGTGTACGTGTGCAGCATGTTTCTGTGCTGGTGTGAGGCGCTTTGCGGTGAGAACAGATTAGACCTGCTTCACTCACTTCTGGAAGATGCTGCTGTCAACAATAACACACTGTTTAGTCCAGTGTGCATCCAACCATCCACGCTCCTCTCAGATTTCTGTAAAAGGGCATTTCTCTCCTTTCCTGACAGCTTTTGGAGGATCAGTCAAGCTCAGGAATGAAGAAAAATTGCATAAGAGACAGAGCGCTGCCTGTGTCTGCTTTGGCCGGGAGGGCTAAGCTGATTTTAGCTCTTTCCTTAGAGAATAGGGTGATGCCGACTCTGACAGTCTGTCCCCCCAAGGATACAGTCTAAGATGTCCCCAAGCACCCTGGTGGTGTGTCAGTTGTACACACTGTTGTCCGACTTCAGTAGTGTCATTTTAGGAATAAGGCAGCCTTGCAGGATACAATAAAAAGTATGAATTGTTAATTAGAGAAAATTAGCTATGTATGGTCAACAAATGTACGTTAAAAGATTTGAAAACATCTTGTCCAAATTATAGTTTATTGAGTAATGTAGTTTATTCCTAAATGTGTGGTTAAAATGGCTTTGTCACATGTTTTAAAAAGGACATTTTTTGTCACTAAGTCTTACTAAACCTTGACATTGCAATTTCTTTTCCTAAAATACAACTTTGCTCTCAATCATTGGCCCATCCCTGGGCCGAATAAGCATTGTATAGTTATGTAAGCATACCAGCTAAGGATGGTCGATCTCATTTTTTGGTTGAGACTCTCGATTTGGAGGTTTGACGGATACCAAGTCCGATCCAATACCTACGCATTAAAATAAAATAGAGACAGTAGATCGGTAGGTATATGGAACGGATTTCTTCCTCTTTTTCTTTTGGCTTGTCCCGTTAGGGTTCGCCACAGCGTGTCATCTTTTTCCATTTCAGCCTGAGTAAAGCATCTTCTTCTCTTCTTCTTCTTTTCCTTTCGGCTTGTCCCGTTAGGGGTCGCCACAGCGTGTCATCTTTTGCCATCTTAGCCTATCTCCTGCATCTTCCTCTCGAACCCCAACTGCCCTCATGTCTTCCCTCACCACATCCATAAACCTTCTCTTTGGTCTTCCTCTCGCTCTTTTGCCTGGGGCTCCATCCTCAGCATCCTTCTACCAATATACTCACTCTCACGCCTCTGAACATGTCCAAACCATCGAAGTCTGCTCTCTCGAATCTTGTCTCCAAAACATCCAGCTTTGGCTGTCCCTCGAATGAGCTCATTTCTAATCCTATCCAACATGGTCACTCCGAGCGAGAACCTCAACATCTTCATTTCTGCCACCTCCAGTTCAGCTTCCTGTTGTTTCTTCAGTGCCACTGTCTCTAATCCGTACATCATGGCCGGCCTCACCACTGTTTTGTAAACTTTGCCCTTCATCCTAGCAGACACTCTTCTGTCACATAACACACCAGACACCTTTCGCCAGCTGTTCCAACCTGCTTGGACCCGTTTCTTCACTTCCTGACCACACTCTCCATTGCTCTGTATTGGTGACCCCAAGTATTTGAAGTCGTCGACCCTCGCTATCTCTTCTCCCTGTAGCCTCACTCTTCCCCCTCCACTTTTCTCATTCACGCACAAATATTCTGTTTTACTTCGGCTAATCTTCATTCCTCTCCTTTCCAGTGCATGTCTCCATCTTTCCAATTGTTCCTCTGCATGCTTCCAGCTTTCACTGCATATGACAATATCATCTGCGAACATCATGGTCCAAGGGGATTCCAGTCTAACCTCATCTGTCAGCCTATCCATTACCACTGCAAACAGGAAGGGGCTCAGAGCTGATCCCTGATGCAGTCCCACCTCCACCTTAAATTCCTCTGTCACACCTAAGGCACACCTCGCCATTGTTCTGCTGCCATCATACATGTCCTGTACTGTTTTAACATACTTCTCTGCCACACCAGACTTACGCATGCAGTACCACAGTTCCTCTCTGGTACTCTGTCATAGGCTTTCTCTATATCCACAAAGACGCAATGTAGCTCCTTCTGACCTTCTCTGTACTTTTCCACGAGCATCCTCAAGGCAAATAATGCATCTGTGGTACTCTTTCTAGGCATGAAACCATACTGTTGCTCGCAGATACTTACTTCTGTCCTGAGTCTAGCCTCCACTACTCTTTCCCATAACTTCATTGTGTGGCTCATCAACTTTATTCCTCTATAGTTCCCACAGCTCTGAACATCCCCTTTGTTCTTAAAAATGGGAACTAGAAAATTTTCCGCCATTCTTCAGGCATCTTTTCGCCCGCTAGTATTCTGTTGAATAAGTTGGTCAAAAACTCCACAGCCATCTCTCCAAATTGCTTCCATACCTCTACCGGTATGTCATCAGGACCAACTGCCTTTCCAGTTTTCATCCTTTGTAGTGCCTTTCTGACTTCCCCCTTAGTAATCATTTCCACTTCCTGGTCCTTCACTCTTGCCTCTTCAACTCTTCCTTCTCTCTCATTTTCTTCATTCATCAACTTCTCAAAGTATTCTTTCCATCTATTTAGTACACTACCGGCACCAGTCAACACATTTCCATCTCTATCCTTAATCACCCTGACCTGCTGCACATCCTTCCCATCTCTATCCCTCTGTCTGGCCAACCTGTAGAGATCCTTTTCTCCTTCTTTCGTGTCCAACCTGGTGTACATGTCTTCATATGCCTCTTGTTTAGCCTTTGCCACCTCTACCTTTGCCCTACGTCGCATCTCGATGTACTCCTTTCGCCTCTCCTCAGTCCTCTCAGTATCCCACTTCTTCTTCGCTAATCTCTTTCCTTGTATGACTCCCTGTATTTTGGGGTTCCACCACCAAGTCTCCTTCTCCCCTTTCCTACCAGATGACACACCAAGTACTCTCCTGCCTGTCTCTCTGATCACCTTGGCTGTCGTCGTCCAGTCTTCCGGGAGCTTCGGTTGTCCATCGAGAGCCTGTCTCACCTCTTTCCGGAAGGCTGCCACAACATTCTTCCTTTTTCAGCTTCCACCACATGGTTCTCTGCTCTACCTTTGTCTTCTTAATCTTCCTACCCACCACCAGAATCATCCTACATACTACCATCCTATGCTGTCGAGCTACACTCTCCCCTACCACTACTTTACAGTCAGTAACCTCCTTCAGATTACATCGTCTGCACAAAATATAATCTACCTGCGTGGTTCTACCTCCGCTCTTGTAGGTCACTATATGTTCCTCCCTCTTCTGGAAATAAGTGTTCACTACAGCCATCTCCATCCTTTTTGCAAAGTCCACCACCATCTGCCCTTCAAAGTTCCTTTCCTGGATGCCGTACTTACCCATCACTTCTTCATCGCCCCTGTTTCCTTTACCAATATGTCCATTACAATCTGCACCAATCACAACTCTCTCGCTGTCTGGGATGCTCAGAACTACTTCATCTAGTTCCTTCCAGAATTTCTCTTTCAACTCTAGGTCACATCCTACCTGTGGTGCATAGCCGCTAACCACATTATACATAACACCCTCAATTTCAAATTTTAGTCTCATCACTCGATCTGATACTCTTTTCACCTCCAAGACATTCTTAGCCAGCTCTTCCTTTAAAATAACCCCTACTCCATTTCTCTTCCCATCTACTCCGTGGTAGAATAATTTAAACCCTGCTCCCAAACTTCTAGCCTTACTACCTTTCCACCTGCTCTCTTGGATGCACAGAATATCAACCTTTCTCCTAATCATCATGTCAACCAACTCCTGAGCTTTTCCTGTCATAGTCCCAACATTCAAAGTCCCTACACTCAGTTGTAGGCTCTGTGCATTCCTCTTTTTCTTCTGACGCTGGATCCGGTTTCCTCCTCTTCTTTGTCTTCGACCCACAGTAGCTGAATTTCCACCGACGCCTGCAGGTTAGCAGTGCCGGGGGCGGGCGTTGTTAACCCGGGCCACGACCGATCCGGTATGGGATTCTTTAGATGAACGCTCATATTTGTTTGGCACAGTTTTTACGCCGGATGCCCTTCCTGACGCAACCCTCTGCATTTATCCGGGCTTGGGACCGGCCTACAGATTGCACTGGTTTGTGCCCCCATAGGGCTGCATTAAAGCATCTTCTTCTCTAACACCCACTATCCTCATGTCCTCCCTCACAAGATCCGTCAACCTTTTCTTTGGTCTTCCGATTGCTTTTTTTGACTGGCAGCTCCATTCTCAGTACCCTTCTACCAATATACTCACTCTCTTGCCTCTGGACATGTCCAAACCATGGAAGTCTGCTCTCTCTTACCTTGTCTCCAAAACATCCAACTTTGGCTGTCCCTCTAATGTGCTCATTTCTAATCCTATTCAACCTGTCCACACCAAGCGAGAACCTCAACATCTTCATTTCTGCTACCTCAAGTTCTGCTTCCTGTTGTTTCTTCAGTGCCACCGTCTCTAATCCGTACATCATGGCCGGCCTCACCACTGTTTTATAAATTTTGCCCTTCATCCTCTTTAAATCTACAAAGGACTTGAATTTATGAAAAATTCACTTTACAAAATGACTTCCTGAACGAATTAATTTTTTAAATAGAGGTACCACTGTCATAAGCCAGCGGCATGGGGGTGGACCCAAATGCAGGACTCCGAGGCAAGGCCATGATATTCAGAGTGGTTTTATTCCAGAAGGTCAAACACGAAAAGGCAGTCCAAAACAGGTGGTAGCACAAAAACGCTAAGCAACAGGCAAGATCCAAAAATGTGCACAAGTTCCGATGACTATGAGGCAAACTAAGAAAGTTGGACAAGGCGTGGTCAAACTAATGAGGCAAAGGCTCGCTGTAACAATGATTGATCTCCACTAAACTTGCGATTTACGCACAATAGCGGAGTATCCAAGGATGCAGTAAAGCAGACGCAACGAACTGGCAAATGCCGAAGACACATTCACAATTTAAGTGCTTGCTCAATTAGTGTCCAACATGCAACACAGCTGTGTGACAGGTGTCAGAGGTAGCCCCACCCAGGGCAGTGGCCTGGCCACGCCCCTCACAGGAAGCACCGCCCACGACAGTGGCCAGGCCATGCCCCTGACTACCACTGTATATGACTCTTATCTGTTCATGGGTTTAAAAAAAAGGCAAAAATAAAATTCACATTTGATATGTATATATCAGGCTGAAATATATAGACTCTTAATCAGAATATATAATTCAGCCCCCCTTACCCCACCAGCTACAAACAGCAAGCTTTTTATTAGCTCTGCTTGGTTCCCTGTCGCCAAAGGCCGACCACTCCAATCTCTCCACACACACACACACACACACACACACACACACAATCTATGATTCCAAAGGGTACGAATTGCTCTGACAGTGGAGGGCAACACAGCTTTGGCCCGCTGCAAATCGCAAATATGGAGAGGAACATTCTCAGTTAGTATCCAAAATATCATATTGCAAGTTACACCTACTTCCTAATCCTACCTCTTTATAAATAATCTACCTTGTTGTTCTCCTCCTAATGGACGTGTGCATTCTGGAAGCTCAGAGCACTTTGACCCAATTGGTTTGTTCTACCAAGAAAACTGAAGACAAATCAATAGCTGCAGCTTCATCACCCTGACAAGATAATAAACAATCACCTCAATGTGAGCTCCTTACTTAGCTCGTCCCCAGGGAGTCTCCTCTATCGAGCCGTTCTTCTGCCACATTACAATGTTGAATCCATTTTTTTAAATTATTCATGCTGACTGACCAGACTGGTCTATGGATCAACAAGTGCTACAATTGACAGATTAGCTTGAATCGTGACAACAACCATCACATACTCCTATCGGCATCTTAAAAATGCTGAACGTGGACGTCTGCTGTGCTTACCGTGTAGCTCTTGTAGTTGATTACTCTCTGCTGTAACACGGTTCCGGACAGACTTCTGTTAAAAGTTCATTGGACCGCATACCGAAGCATTTATTCATCTGGTGTTTTGGTACTTCAGAGTTCATATTAGCTTAGCGGCTAGCCTGGTTTCTCCGTCTACTTATGTGACTTACTCCTCTTTTTCGTTTTGTGAGAACAATTATTGCCAGATGTTTAGCTAATGGACCTTTCCGATGGCGATCTTAAGCTCCGCCCCCTTAGCCATGTCCCACAAGCTTACAAAAAGCCGATTGAACAGAACATGTTTGAAGTCGATTCTCTATCGCATATTCCAAATAATATTGCGTTATGTTGTTTGCCAAACTCGTCAGACTTGTCCAAGACAGTTCTACAGAGAGGTCTCAACTATTTCACGCAAGGATATGTACACGGAATTAAGATTTTGTCAGACCAGGACGCAATGTCAGCGTTACAGCGAAATGTTGGTGAGTGATATAAAAAAGTTTGACGCCTCACAAACTTCATATTGACATCCAACAGGATAACATACTGGAATCGTACTGCCACTGTAAAGCAGGGTGGGTACTTTTTACTTGGAAGATCACGAGTAATATAATTGTTGTCTCTATAAGTGAGTGGGTGTATTCATTTGGCATGGCTTGGCTCGTAATGGAGCCCAGTGCTCTGTTTAAAAGTCCAATGTGATACAAATGGGCAAATAGACATTTCTCTTGCATGACATCCCACATTTAGTATCACTAACCCGATTCTTCGGCATAAAACATTGCACACTTCATTCAGCAGGTCAGTGATACTCTAACAAAGTGAAAGTTGTTCTCCTGCAATGTATAAACCACTGATAATAACTCAATCAAACGCAGAGAAGATACTTCTCCCTCACTTACTTTCGAACATACAGCTTTGTGTTTGTTATTGTTTACATTTAGTTATACGTGCGCTCTTCCGCGAGCCTTAATCCATCGTAGACAATTCGTCAACTGTGTTTTAGGCTTTGGAAAATGAATGAACCGGCCCCCTTGTAACCTAGCAGGATATCTTTTATCAGAATTAAACGTTCCCCAAGCGGATCTGAGGACCAGTTTCTTCGTAACAAACGAAAAAAAAACCCCACTGGTTTCAGTGCCGTGGACATATTTGTTTCTAGACATTTTCACACTGCCGCAGATTTAATGAAGTCATCAGCAAACATTTCCTTGGTTGGTTGGATGATTCTGAATCTAAACCATAGGCCAAATTTTGTGTATATATATATATATAAATACCTGTGTGTGGCGGCCCCCTTACAAGCAAGTAATGTACTCCCTTTTTCCTCAGTTGCTTTAAAATTGATTAATTGATCAAATGCAAGGCTGATCTTTCAAAACTACTCACCCTTAGAAGTTTCACTGGTCATTTTCATAGTCCACTGAAATGCATTAGTGGATGTGATTGCAATCTAATTGATTTCATTGTTTCTTGTTGTATTGAGCAGCCTGGCCTTTCGTTCCTAAAGAACAAAGACTGCTGGGCTGTTGTCTTATCTGGTAACTACATACAGCAGCAGCGGCAAACTCTTCTCCTTGTTGTTTAAATTGTGGTAAATGACTTGCGAGAAACCATATACAAGTATTTATTTCCATTCTCAGTACCGACCAGGTTTACATTGACACTTGTCAGCTATAACTCTTATACCAGTCAATTGGGAATGGAAAAAGTCATCACCCAACACCACAGGATAATCGTTCCATTTTGTTTTTCAGAGCAATTCAACAATAGAGCCTTTGCTGACTTGGTGAAAGCAGGGGAAATGCTCAAATTCGGCCTGATGGTTGGAACGTGTGTACTCTCTTCCCCTCACGCACACAATTACCTATGCATGCATGCACATGGTGGCGCAACTACAGTCAGATGCATAACGTCGACTGTCAATCCAGCATGCCCAATTGACCTGAACCAGCCAATTGGACACCATCTCTCACACGGAAACAAACATCAGAATGAAATGGGAAAGCAGTCGACAACCTCTACAATTTCAAAACATTTTCGTTTTATCGAATTGGAGCATTGCAACTATTGCACATGCATGTGCCTTGGCGTGTTCATTCTTGTGTGAGCGTGTATGACAGTGGGAAATTGAAGGAGAGCGTGAAGAAGAAGACGAGGAGGAGGAGGAGGAGGAGGTAGGGTAGAAAACAGGCTCTGCTGTTGCTGGTCACATGAGCGCTCGACGAGAGGCAGACAGAAAGGATGCACGCTCAAGCTGCTGCCGCGCTTACACATCCATGCGTCGCATTATTCACCTCATTTTAGTCACCCTAAATTCTCAAACTCTCCAATGGACTGATGTGTCCAATTCGTCGCCGATTACTCCATCCATTTTCTACACCACTTGTGTGGTTAACTGTAATTAACTCAGTTCATGTGCTATCGTTAAGTGGTTAATCCCTTGGTGGAGGTGCTTTGCATACTTGAATCTGGTTGGTTGGGTGGATGATTAGTTTAGTTTGAATGCTATAAACGTTGTTACTACTAATACTTGCATTTAGGTCGAATAGGGAATTGGATCCACCAGATGGAACTGTAGTAGGGGTAAAAAGAACGACCAGCTTTGTAATGCTCACTATTGCCACCTCCATGACTGGAGTATCATACCTGACTTCTTTTTCAGATGCTGCTGCAAGGAAAGCCTTCATCACAGAGGTAATGGAGAATTTTCATGTTCCTATTAGCCATTATGCTTTTCGTTTATACTTACCATAATTCCCGGCCTACAGAGTGCACCCGATTATAAGCCTTAGCCAATTTGTAAAGGAAATACCATTTGGTACATACATAAGACGTACCTGTGTAAAAGCCGCAAGTGCCCACATTGAAATCCAGATTGAAACACGAGGTATTTACAAAGAAAGACGGTAAACAAAAAGAGTTTCAAAGTTTTAATACATTAGCTTAGCTTAACATAGCAACAACACGGTAGGATGAATAGGGCTGGTTTAAAAAAAAAAAAACAGCCGTGGCAGCTACACGGTAGCAACATGGTAGCACGGCACTAACAGGGCTGGTTAAAAAAAAAACATATCTAAATCACTGAGACACGGCAACAACACGCTAGCACGGCGCTGGCACGGTGCTAACAGGGCCAGTAAAAAAAAAAAAACAATACATACCGGTAAAAATCACTGAGACACGGCACTAATACAGCAGGAACATGCTAGCACAGCGCTAACGCTAGTGCAGTGCTAACAGGGCCAGTTAAAAAAACATACAGAGAGTTTTCCAACTTTTAATACCTTAGCTTATCTTAACGTAGCACAAATAGAGCTGATTTAAAAAAACAAAAACATCATACCGGTAAAAGTTACTTCCTTGGCACATATATTTCACCGGTCTCACTCTTACCTTTTCCGCTCGATTGCCCCCTTATGGCCGTTAGTAAAAATGCACAAATTAGCTGCATAAACCGCAGGGTTGAAAGCATGTAAAAGCTCTCTGGTCCATTTATTTAGATAATCAAATGCAATGAACAGTTTGGCACTTTTACTCACCAACAGTCTCTCTTTTGCCCGTCAGATGCCGTCCTCCTCAGGACTACCTGGTCAGGGGAAGAAAATTGGCCACAGAGGGGTCGATGCCTCCGGAGAAACCACTTACAAAAAGGTGGGTTTGAATCCACACTTAGAAAGATAGTTTTAAAAATGTACAATATATGTTTTCTATGTCTGGGGTTAAAAATACAAAAGGAAGATATATGTCGATACACTTGCTGTGTTGTAAAAAAAATAAAAATAATAATAATAATAAAAAAAAATATATATATATATATATATATTATTTATTTATTTATTTATTTATTTATTTTTATTTGAAGCGGCACCATGGATCAGCTGGTAAAGCGTTGGCCTCACAGTTCTTCAATACCCGCGTTCTACGCATGTTCTCCGCATGCCTGCGTGGGTTTTCTCCGGGCACTCCGGTTTCCTCCCACATCACAACAAACATGCAACATCAATTGGACACTCTAAATTGCCCCTTGGTGTGATTGTGAGTGCGACTGTTGTCTGTCTCCATGTGTCCTGCGATTGGCTAGCAACCAGTTCAGGGTGTACCCCGCCTCCTGCCTGTTGACAGTTGGGATAGGCTCCAGCACTCCCCGCGACCCTCATGAGGATAAGCGGCAAAGAAAATAGATGGATGGATATTTCCTTGGAAAAAACATTCAAACATATTTTGTCCACTCAGAAACCTGACTGTATTCGAATACATCTGCATTATAATGAATATTAATGATATTGTTATCTATACTGAGCCTCTGGTACAAGATGAGTGAATAACGTATAATAGGCATTGTTGGACATGTTCTATTGTTAAATAAACCCTTAAGTACATGAAATTTAAACTGCAATAGGCGAGAAATAATGCTATAATAATGACTACTCTGAAGAGAAGCGTTTGTGAGGATTAAAGACAAAAAATGCACATCAAAAATCTGCGATTTCAAAAAAATTTTTCACTTTGTGAATACATTTTTGTGTATTTTGTATTTTCCAAGTCACTAACTGTGTAGCGGTACACACGCCTGACTTTGGTGCGCTTAGCGTGAGATCAGTCCAGATCAGGGTGTGGACCCTTGTGAGGATAAGCGGCTTGGAAAATGGATCGATGAATGCATTTTCCAACACTTCAAAGTTAACCAGCTCTTGGACAGGTGCACATGCAATATTCATGTTTTCAGTGGAACGACGAACAAAATCAGTTTTGGCATGTCATGCGTTCCTTTTATTTATTTTTTTTCTTCTAAAATAATTTGAACAAATTAATCTCTTTCGCGGTCACACTGTCCCCATCATAAAGTTTGAAGTTACATTCTCAGCGCTCATATTTGTAAAGTCTTCTTGTAAACACCACCCTGACCCTGCTCCGCAGACCACATCCTCAGCCCTGAAAGGAGCCATCCAGCTGGGCATCGGCTACACGGTGGGCAACTTGAGCTCCAAGCCCGAGAGGGATGTGCTGATGCAGGACTTCTACGTGGTGGAAAGCATCTTCTTCCCCAGGTCCTCAACCACACGTCGCGTATTGTGTTTGAAATGCGAAAACGGCTTTCATAACCATATTTTCAATGCGCTTTGTTGCTTATCCTGACTGCAGCGAAGGGAGCAACCTCACCCCGGCCCATCACTTCCCAGACTTCCGATTCAAAACGTATGCTCCCGTGGCCTTCCGCTACTTTCGAGAGCTATTCGGGATCAGGCCGGATGACTACTTGGTAAGCCTACACCTTTAAATTAATTCAAATTAATGGGGCCAGATGGATGCACACATTTGCACGTGGGTGCGTGCGCATGCACACATACACACACACACAGGTTCATAAAATTGCAGTTTGATGGCTTCTCCTGTGCTTTGTGGGTGTCAAAATAATAATGGACAGCTTGATGATGATGAGCCATGATTCATCTCAGCACCAAGTAGTCATTGCTGTGATTGATTACAGGGGATTTTTTTTATTACAAAGAAGAATTGTAAAGATTTTTTTGGGCTGTGTCCAACATTATGATTATTATTGGTTTTCTATGCACTCTCTTTGTGAGTCCCTGACTGACAGCAGATCGACTGCACGCGCTATTTTCGTATCTACCACTCTGCTCAGCTTTATTAGGCAATACCTTGCCTCACTTTGGGACTTCAAGTCAATAAAAAAAAGAACATATTAAGCATTTGTTGGAAACTGGGAAAAACATGTCATCAAAGCCATATTTTGTAAAGAGCTGGTAACAAACAGGCAAGAAATAGGATCTCAGACCCCAGCAGGAAAGAGGACGCTGTGAATTATAATACTGCAGCCTTTCGCACTAAAGCACAGCAGTACAGTACGCTATAATGTTTTTTTATCATTTATATCCTTGCAAGTTTTTTGTTCGACCAATGACCGACATGCTGTGGTTTTACATCACCCACGTGGAATCATTGTGGCTCTCTTGGAGCCTCGGTTAAGCAAGTCCTACCCCGTTGTATGTGGTATTAATGTGAGTTTCACACGTAGAAAGTCAAAATTTATCATGTCCTTTGCAGTACTCCCTGTGTAACGAGCCGCTGATCGAGCTGTCCAATCCTGGCGCGAGCGGCTCTGTCTTCTATCTCACCAAGGACGACGAGTTCATCATCAAAACGGTCATGCACAAGGAGGCAGAGTTCTTACAGAAGTTGCTGCCGGGCTACTACATGGTAGGGAAGCATGCAGTGTGTGCACCGTATATACACAGCAGAAACTCTGAAGCGAAACACAATCCAGTCTGCAAGGAGGGTTTATCTTGAAGTTCTCAATTCAAAACAATCCCCCATAGGAAATCATATAAACTTCTACCATGGGTTCATTTCCCACTCAGTGAATGGTTGTGGGAGGAAAAAGTATGTCTACATTTTGGAGTTTCTCAAGTTCCTCCATATGTTGGTCATAAAATGAGGTCTGATCTTTATATAAATCACAAGAACTCATAATCTGCTAAAACTAATACCCTACAAACAATTGTTATATTTTTATTGAAATACCAAACAGTCACAGGACTGGAAGGTGAGTGTAATTAAACCTCTAGGCTACAGAATCTCCAGAACTAATGAGTCAGGTTTACGCCAACCTGGAGTCGAATCAATGAGAAAAGATTGGAGGTATGGCTTAAAACTGCTCTGGCCATTAGAAAACACACACCACATTAGAATTGTTTCATGGCATGAAGCATTTATTATTTATTATTGATGTTTTTATTGATGTGATTGCTAGTGTGACAGCTGCCTGTCTCTATGTGCCCTGCACTCTTGCAACCCTTGTGAGGATAAGCAGCTCAGAAATGGATGGATGGATGATATTTACTAAAAATAAATAAAATGGCTAATGCTAAAATGTAATTACTTTGTCAGGGCGCTATTGACTCACAATGTTTCGCTATGTGCAGCAAGGCTCGTTCCCTCGAGTATGAAAGATTTTGAGGTAACCTTAGAGTCATTACCGTAATTCCCGGCCTGAAGGGCGCACCTGGTTATAAGCCTCACCCAGTACATTTGTAAAGGAAGTACCATTTGGTACATACGCCGCAGCTTTGTAAAAGCCGCAAGTGGCCACATTGAAAACCACATTGAAATACGAGATATTTACAAAGAAAGACGGAGACAGAGAGTTTAACGCTAGCGCCGCCGCGCTAACTCTGACGCTAGAGCCGCCTTAACGCTAGCGCCATGCTAACACTAATGCTAGCTCCACGATAACAGCAAGTTAAAAAAAAAAAAAACATACCGGTAAAAATCATTGAGACACGGCAGTAACACGCTAACAAAGCGCTAACAGGGCCGGACCGGTAAAAGTCACTTCCTCGGCACATATATTCCACCTGTCTCACTCTTCCTTTTTCCGCTCGAGTGTTCCCTTGCGGCCGTTAGAAAAAAATCCACAAATTAGCCGCATCACCACATAAAATGCAGGGATGAAAGGGTGTAAAATAAGTCGCGGTTTATAGGCTGGAAATTACAGCACTTTGCGGTTGTCTATAACCACGCACTTCTAGCTTTGGATACATTTAGATGAATATTTTCCATCAGACTGTAGATCACAGCAGTTCTCCTACTGATTCCACCAGTGACAAACGTTTCAGCCCTGGATTTGGAAGTCTGCTAAAAGAGATAAAACTCACGCCAAGGTCAAGACAAATGCACACACTGAAAGACAAACACAAGAAGCAAATTAATAAGCGTTGCTACATGCAGTCAGCCCCACACGTTTGCCGCAGCTGACTGGCTTGACGGTGAGGACCGACCGAGCGGTCTGGCTCTGGGCTGTGTGCGGATCGCAGTGATGTAACCGCCTCTCTTTGTCTATTGTGCGATACACTCCATTCTCACGCACGTCTTATCGCTCTCCCCGCCATTCTCACCCTCAGCGCAGCTTATTTTCCATTTTATCTTTGGCGCGTGTGGTAATCCGCATTCGCCCCCTCGGCCCCCACCCTTCCCCTCACGTGTCGCATCGACTGACTTCGGTGGGGTCTTGTGTGGCTGCTGGGGGCGCAGCATGCTCTTTCTGGCTAGCTGGCATTATGGTGCGTTAGTTCTCCCGACCAGGTCCTTTGCTGAAATTCCCATTTTTCCTTATCCATCATGGTAAACAGTTGTCATCCACAAATGTTCTTATTTTAAGTAAAATCTGTTGCACAGGTGTGCGCAGAGGTTGACCTGTTGACACTATTCACAGGGACAGGGACCAAACCTGGCTGGAAATGTTTAAAATTGTTTAGAATTGCCCAAGTTAATAATCTATATTTTCAGTGTACCACAAACCGAAACAGTTGATCACCTCGCGACAGTACCCTTAAAGATACTGTAAATGTGCTTGACCAGAGCAAAGCATACACAGTGAAGAAAATAAGTATTTGAACACCCTGCTATATTGCAAGTTCTCCCACTTGGAAATCATGGAGGGGTGTGAAATTTTCATTGTCGGTGCATGTCCACTGTGAGAGAGATAATCGAAAAAGAAAAATCCAGAAATCACAATGCATAATTTTTTTAATGATTTATTTGTGTCATACAGCTGCAAATAAGTATTTGAACACCTGAGAAAACCAATGTTAATATTTGGTACAGTAGCTTTTCTTTGCAATTACAGAGGTCAAACGTTTCCTGTAGTTGTTCACCAGGTTTGCACACACTGCAGGAGGGATTTTGGCCCATTCCTCCACACAGATCTTCTCTAGATCATGCAGCTTTCTGGGCTGTCGCTGAGAAACACGGAATTTCAGCTCCCTCCAAAGATTTTCTATTGGGTTTAGGTCTGGACACTGGCTAGGCCACGCCAGAACCTTGATATGCTTCTTACGGAGCCACTCCTCGGTTTTCCTGGCTGTGTGCTATAGCAGGGTGTTCAAATACTTGTTTTCTTCACTGTAGATGCAGCAAAGATTCTCCATAACTTCTGGTAATAACCCTGGTAAATATAGCTCCTTCCTGACATGCAAATATCTTCGTCTCCTGTCAAGATCTATCACTCAGTATATTTTGTTGACACCAGTGACTTGACACTTAGGCTGCAAATACCGGTAGGTGGAAAGGTTCTATAAGAAAAAAAATGTGAATAGATGAAAAGTCAGCTAAGAGAGTCTTCAGCTCACCCACCTTTCTAATGAGCCTAAGTGTTGCAGAAAATTGATAGATGGATAATGATAATTTTTCCTTTTTTTTTTTTTTTTTTTTCTCCCCTCCAGAACTTGAATCAGAACCCTCGCACTCTGTTGCCCAAGTTTTTTGGCCTGTACTGCGTCCAGTCAGGAGGCAAGAACATCCGCGTTGTGGTGATGAACAACGTGCTGCCCCGCGTCGTCCGCATGCACCTCAAGTACGATCTGAAGGGCTCCACCTACAAACGACGAGCATCCAAGAAAGAGCGCGAGAAGGCCCGGCCTACTTTCAAAGACCTGGACTTCATGCAGGACCTGCAGGATGGACTCATGCTGGATCAGGACACGTTCAACGCGCTGGTCAAGACGCTGCAGAGGGACTGCCTGGTGAGATCGGGTGGGACGGGAATTAAACTCATGAGTGCTTCGTATTCTCAGTTCGAGCAGTCCGACTTCCTCATACATTAAAAAATAAATTGATTGAAGACTTTAAATTGTCAATATGAATAAGATGGAGAATAGTTGTCAGAATGTCCATGTTGATTGACTGGCGACCAGTTCTGGGTGTACCCTGCCTCCCGTACAAAGTCAACTGGGATAGGTTACAGCTCCCCCAAACAGAAAATGTATGGAGGAATGATTGCCATCGAACTCTCTGCCATCACTGGTACCCTTCGTACTACAGTTGAATTGACGTATTGTGGCACTGTCTAAATCTGATAAATAACGAGATGAGCAAAAAATTTTCTTCAACTAAATCACAACAATGGCAATAAAGAAAAGACAATTGCTCTTAGTAAACACCTGGACTCTCTATCTTTAAAAACCAAAGACCAAGTCCGAAACCTTGACTACTGTAATGGTCTTCTGACTGGACTCTCAAAAAGAGTATTAAACAGCTGCAGCCGCATTCTGACCAAAACAAAGCAGTCAGAGCATATAACTCCAATCCTAAAGTCGTTGCACTGGCTTCCAGTCACCTTTAGAATAAATTTTAAAGTTCTGCTACTGGTCTATAAATCACGAAATGATTTAGGTCCTGAATACATGAAAGAAATGCTTACGGAATACAAACCCAGTGGAGCACTGAGATCGACTGACTCAGGTCAAATAGTGGAGCGCAAAGTCCAAAGCAAACATGGTGAAGCAGCATTTAGCTATTATGCTGCACACAAATGGAAGAAGTTGCCAACAAAGGTTAGGTCAGCCGCAAGTGTGAATGCTTTTAAATCCAGGTTGAAAACTCCTTTTTTTTCATGCTTTTTAGAATATATACACTTTTTGATCATATTACTTGCTCTGTATGTGTTTTTAACTTTTTTTTAATGTTTTGTTTGTCATTTTTATTGTTTTTAATGCCATTTTAAATGTTTCATCTTTGTTTTCAAATGCCTTTAATCATGTAAACGACATTGAGTTACCTCGTCTATGAAATGCGCTATACAAATAAATTTGCTTTGCTTTACCATTCTGTGGTGGCATGCTCGTATGCTTGCAGCAACCATTCTCAGTTTTTTTCATCCATTGGTGTGTTAAATTTTTGAAGTACCACTGTAAAAAACACTATCAGGAAAAAAATATATATAACAGGTAAAATAAGGTTATTCAATCACTTCTGATGTATTTTATTCATATTCATGAATGATGAATGTGTGCATGCTAACTCATCTCATGAGCGACATTAACAAGTTGGATTCCCCGTGGCGCTGACACTTTTCTCCACTCTGGATAAAAGCTTTTCTCTCTCACGTCATTCCATTTGTTCAGGTGCTGGAAAGCTTCAAGATCATGGACTACAGTCTCCTGCTAGGAGTGCACAACATGGACCAAGCGGAGAGGGAGCGGCAGATGGAAGGCTCCCAAGGCGGCAGCGATGAGAAACGGCCCCTGGCCCAGCAGAAGGCCCTCTACTCCACCGCCATGGAGTCCATTCAGGGCGGGGCTGCCTGCGGGGGATCAATTGACACCGAAGACACGTAAGGGGAGCAAAAATATGCCGGAAGTTGACATGGTTTCCACTGTGTTACAGTTCATACCATTTAACAGCACACAATAAGCATTTGGGAATTAATGACACTCATTGTTAAACCTTTGTCAGTACAATTCTTTCCCATTTGTGGTTGATGTACATATTCGGATGCTCAACATGCGGGGTCTCAGTTGTCATGTTTCCCCTTTGTAATGTGCCGGGCTTTTTTAATGAGAGACAGGTCTGGGCAGCGGGCAGGCCAGTCTCATACTTCCACTGTTTTACTACAAAGCCAGGCTCTTGTA
Organism: Syngnathoides biaculeatus; assembly: GCF_019802595.1. NCBI lineage: Eukaryota > Metazoa > Chordata > Actinopteri > Syngnathiformes > Syngnathidae > Syngnathoides > Syngnathoides biaculeatus. The sequence continues at coordinate 12,648,864 of NC_084646.1, read as the reverse complement.
GTACATGCAAAATGTTGCATGGTGATGTCTTAAATAAGCAGGGATGAAAAAGATGTTGTTTGGATGGCAGCGTACTGTATTTTGTTTCAAAGCTTGGGATGTACTTTCAACATTAGTGGTGCCATTGCATAAGTGCAAGTTACCCATGCCATGCCCGCATATTTTTACAGTTGTTGTTTTTAAGCTGATAACAATCCGAATGGCCCTTTTTCTCTTTGGCCCTGAGCACACGATGTCCATAATCTCCCAAAACAGTCTAAAATGTGGATTCATCACACCACAGCACACTTTTCCATTTTGCATCAGTCCATTGGGATTTTGGGTCCAGAGAACACGGTGAAGTTTCTGCGTGTTTTTGATTTATAGCTTGGGTGTCAAACTCACATTGTGGTTCCAGTTTCCCTCAGAGGGCCGTTAGGACAGTGAAACAATACATATGTCTCATCATATTTACATAATCAATTTACGATCTACTTTTGGAATCCGAAATCAAGGGTAATGTGTTTTTCAACTATTCATGTTTGGTAACACCAAAATGGTTGTAATATCTCAACTTTATCCTTTATGATGCATGACAATTTGATTTTTTTTTTTTTTTTTTTTACAAATTGTTACAAGAATAATCTAAATTGATACTATAGATTTGGCTTCATGGGACACATAAAATCATGTGGCGGGCCGGATCTGGCCTCCGGGCCTTGAGTTTGACACCTGTGATTTATAGCTTTCACCTTGCATAGTAGAGTTTTAACTTGCATTTACAGCTATAGCAATGAATTGTGTTAACTTACTTTAGTTTTCTGAAGTGTTCCTGAGAGTTCATTTTACACTGACACTTGTTTTTATTGAAGTGCCATCTGTGGGATTGAATGGCACGGGTATTTAATTTTGATTTTCAGCCTTGCTGCTAAGGTGCAGTAGTCAATTTTCAAGTTTTCATTTTCAAAAGAACAATCCCCAAAAGAAATTATGTCAAAGAAATTCATTTCTTGCGATGTCAAGATGTTGCTATCATTCTATTGTGTACAAACAAGGTTTTTATTCATATTTAATGACTGTTAACTATAAAACAAAATAAAGTACAGTGATGCCTCGGTTCTGGACCACAATCCGTTCCAGAAAATGGTTTGATAAGTGCTTTGTCTTAAAACTGAATTGATGTTTCCCATTACAATGAATTGAAAAGAAATAATGCGTTCCAAGCCTAAAAAATTGGGCTTTTTAAAGCATTTTTTTTTTTTGCTTTTCCTGATAATAAACTGCATAGTAGAAATACATGTATAGTTTAAATACTTTATATAATAAAATAATTTAAGAAATATATTTATTTTTTGCTTAAAGGGTTTAGTAGTAGAGTACGCTAGGCTGGGAGTGCATTGCTGTATCTGTAGCGACTCGGCCCCCAGCCTTGTAAATCGCCTCGTGGGTTAGCTGATCTGGCCATGCGCAATATGTTATTTCCGGGTTTTGTCGGGGGCGTTCGAAGACTGGTTTTCATTCAAAAACAGAAGCAAAAAAATCTTGAAATTTTCATTTGAGAACCGATTTGTTCGAAAACAGGGACGTTTGAGAACCGAGGCTTTACTGTATGTAATAGAATCAGATTTAATTACCATGTAACAACACACAAAGAATTTGTCTCCGTCTTTGTTTCTTCCCTTGTTTAGATGCCTGACAAACATGGGAATTTTCATATTAGTGATTAGCCATTGTGTTTTCAACTAAGATAAGATGTACATTAGCATCTGCTTGGCAAAATCAAGTTTCGTATGTAATTATTAATGGAATTTTGGTGCTCATACTGTATTGTGCAAAGCAGCCACATGCTTCATTTCCTATGCAGAAATAAGTTCCATTTTCACATTTATTCTGCCACTCGTGCCCTTCTGTGGTTACATAACCCGAAAAAAAAAGAACACCACACATGTAATAGATGTTAAGTCAGGTGAAGTCTCTGCACTTGACTTTTAGAATGGGCGGCATCCCTGCTGTCAACGGGAAAGGAGAACGACTTCTGCTCTACGTTGGCATCATTGACATCTTACAATCATACAGGTGAGCAGCACATGAACCGTGCAATGAGCTGCGCTCTTTGCTTTATTCACACGTGTACACCCGTCAGCTTTATCATGTTGCCCTTCTTTGTCTGCGCAGGTTAATCAAGAAGCTGGAGCACACGTGGAAGGCTTTGGTGCACGATGGGGTGAGATTTTAATCACACTCCAGCGCACACTGACTCACCTCTAAGACGCCGTCAACATCACTTCTTGCTTAAGATGTCTCCCCTCAGTCATAGGGTGCAACATTTAGTGCCCAATATAAGAGAATTTTTGCCTTTGTGTACATAATATTCAGTTTTAAATAAATTTGTCAAAATACATAAAGTGCATTACGTGGTATATACAATGTGCCCATACAGATCTAGTATTTGTTTTTTATTTATTTATTTTTCCTAGAATTATTTGTTTGTTCTACATGATAGACTAAGAAATTGCAAATATAGTACATATATATTCAAAACCTACTATGAATTTAGTGATGTAGAACTGCCACTTTTTTCAGACTACAAATACTTATTTGAGTACTCACCCAGGATCGATAGATGGAGTATTGATACTGATAATTCCATTATATCTTTGAATCGTAATGAAATTGTGTTTATTTCAACGAAATGTTGTTCAGAAACACATTTTCTGGAACATGGCCCATGTTTCCCTGAAATATAACACTGTTGCTTCCTTCGCTGCCCGAGGTGTTCTTCATTCATTTTGCAGAGCATAATTTGCAGGCAGCTAAAAATGATGTTGTCCGTGTCATTTAACTACCTCCGCACACAAACGTGACACGCACAGCAGGGTGAAAAGATTTACCAGAAATAGCACTCTGTTGTTTGGAATTGCCGCTTTAACCAGAGCACAACGCAGACAAAATATTGAAAATCAGGTGTTGGTGATGACCAGATGGAGGCTTTTTTTTTTCAGGGTGAGGTTGACTTTTTGTGGAACATTTTTATGTTGTATAAAATCGATTTAAAATAAATAAATAACCACTAACACCGTGATACTCAATTAATATAACTTATTTGTCAGCACATATACTGCTTCAATTGGTTTCATTTGCTTAGGTTATCTTTGGTTCTGCTTGCGTGCTGGTGGGAAAACCAAGAAGGACGAATGTTGTATTCAGTTCTCTGTGTTGTTGTTCCTCCAAGTGACCCAAACAATGTCACCCATTAATGAGCATGCCGGAGAATCAATAATGTCTGTCTGTTTATGTCTGTGCTTTGTCTGTCTAGTGGCTTGACCCAGAGTCATGCATTACTGAAATGAAACACGAGGGATGCATTGATATTTTAATCTCCAAGTATTTTTTTTTTTGCTTTTTTAATCTCATTAATCTCTCCACATCTCACCGCCAGGACACGGTCTCGGTCCACCGGCCTGGATTCTACGCTGACAGGTTCTTCAAGTTCATGAGCAGCACCGTTTTCAGGAAGAGCTCTTGTGAGTTTATTCTGCTCCCTTACATAGTCAAAGCACTGCCGCGAGGGGAAGAATTTGCAGACATGCTTGAAACTGCCTTTTTCGGAGCCGCTTCTCGTCATGTGTGAGAGTTCACCTGCTCTTTCCGTTTTACGTTGCTGTGAAATGATTGAGGAGGAGACCAAATATGGACTTTAAAATTCCCATCCACCAGAGTATTAGTTAAAGATGGGCAGTTTGGGAAAATGTCTTTAAACTGAGATCTCGACCACCATAATGTCTTGCTTACATTATAACCAGCTTACTCTTACATAAAATATTTTTTTAAAAATACAATTCTGTAGTATTGTCACAATAATTGTTTAAAAAAATGTTTATCTTTATGTGAAATGTTTGAGTACTTTTTAGGTAAATATTATAAGACAAAAATAAGTAAATACAGATTGCTGAAATCTTGTAGCACTTATTTTGAAGCACACTGTTATCATTACTTGCAGTACAACACGGCTTGGCTACCTTGTTCGTGCCACTTGCAAAATTGAATGTACCATTCCAATGGCTTTACTGCCTTCTTTCTTCATAAATTCCATTTGCGAAAATATTTTGTGGGCAATCTGAACTAGTATTAAAAGCTTATCGCCTCTTGCCTGGCTCCTATGCACACATTTGCTTCACTCACAAAGCTGCTCTGATTAAACCATTCAAATGTCTTCATGTCTTCAAAGACATTCCATGAAATTACCACACTTAATGTACACTAAAGATTATTTGACACAGGAACATTTTGGAATTTCAAATAATGAATCCTCAAAAGTGTGGATGTGTTTATATAATAATAGTCCACATATTGAGGACATCTGCCCCAGGGGCACGGTTGTTTCGTTCATGTTTGGATCTGTCTTTAATGTCCACTGTGCAGCTTTGAAGTCGTCTCCATCCAAGAAGGGCCGCGTCTCGCTGACAGTACCGAAGTGCGGCGGTCCCGGTGCGGCCTGGTCCGCCAGCCAGCTCCCCTCCGAGAGAGACGAGAACATTTATGACCTGAGAGGCGCTCGCAGCTTCCCAACGCTGGAAGACGAAGGTAAATGTGTCATTTCGACTTGGCGGACACCTCATTGACCACCTGATACATCTTCTTTTCCCATCGGCTTGTCCCGTGAGGGGTCGCCACAGCGTGTCATCTTTTTCCATGTACCGGACTTTACTTATGTGGTATCATTTCTACAATCATGCATTTCTAGTTTCTGTCGGGCCCCATTTTGTTACACGTTCTAGTCATTCCATGATCTGCTGTATTTTTCAATGTTCTTCTTACCATTTCCAGGACGAGTCGATCTCCCGTGCACACCTCCGTCCTTTGAGGAGGCCACCACGGCGTCCATCGCCACTACTCTCTCCTCCACCACCTCTCTGTCCATCCCTGAACGCTCTCCCTGCGACACCGTTGATCACCCGCGCTACAGGTACCATCACGAACTCCTTGGGTTTCATTTAGGTCGTGACTCATGGGTAGTTTATCCCTGGGGACTTTTAAGTTGACAGGTGGAGCCCTCCCTGGATTGGTCGCCAGTTCATTGGAGGGCAGATATAAACAAACAATCTTTCATACCTGTAGACAATTTTTGAGTGTACTATGAACCGAACATGCAGGTGCACATGGAATATGGGCGGACGCTGGAGTAGTTCTAAGGTTAACTCGATAACCACTAAGCCACTGGGGCCATTTTGCTTTCTGAAAAAATATTAGGCAACTATGGAACATCGAGCTGTGGAGAGATGATTATTCGACAAAAGTTTTTCACCTCCCTATTATGCTGCCAGTGGCAACTAGCAGAGGGAAAAATGTGCCATACCAAAGGACACAAATTTTCTTTCTTTCTAATACAACCCTGCCATGATAGCAAATGATTGTTACAATTCTCCCTTGCAACAATCTGACCAATCTGTCAACACTTGCTAGATGAGAATAGAACCACATTAGACAATAGGAGGGAGTACTCCAGTTTCCCTGGAATGTAGTGGACTTACTGGAAGTGGTTGGTAATTTGCCAATATTTTACACACTGACCTTGTGGTTACCTCTCACAACTAGGTTCGTGGTTCAGATGTCAGCTTTGTCTTCCAATGTAAAGTTGGCATGTTACCCAGTTTTCTCCAAGTATTCTGGCTTCCTCCCAGATTAAAAAAAATGCATGTTAGGTTCACTGGAGATTTTCTTTTTGTCCATTACTGTAAATGTGAGTATGAATAGTCATCTATATGTGCGCTGTGGTTGGTTAGTCACTTGTACAGCAATGACGTGTATGCTACCTCTCGCCCAAAATCAGCTAAGTCTCTAGGTTACTCATGACGCTGATGAGGACAAGCACTATAAAAAATGGAAGGTCGGCACATTAAACAGTAAGGGGAAGTACTGTAGTTTTCCTGGAATGTTGCCTAACGCTAATGTAAGTGGTTGACAATTGTTGATCAATATTGTTTCCCTATAAAAATACCACTGGCTACATTCCTTCATAGTCACGCATTACACTGTATGCAGAAGCTACGATTCTTCCGCCTTCTGAGGTCGTGTCATCACCAGAAAAGAGGGAGTGTATAATTTTGACAATCAGGCAGAACGGCATCTTTGTGTAAGAAAAATACTGCGTTATTGGGGACAGGGCATTGAAATTAAACACTTAACACTTCACACATCCTGCTGTGTTGAAACCAATTGTTGCTGTGCGACAAGTATTTTATAATTTACACTAGACTTTGGCGCTCACATCACTTAATTAGCTGATTGTTGAAAGCTGCGTCACTGTATGAAAAATCACCTTGACAGGCAATATCCCATATTTGCTGGGTTCTGCACAAAAGGTGAATTAATGTCTCTGGATGGCATTAATCTTTTATGACTCTAATGCAGTAGTTTTGAAGGATTTCTGCATAAAAGAGGCTTTGACTTCACCGATTCTTTTGTCTTCAGGAGGCACACCCAGTCTCTTAGTCATGATGGGAGGTAAGTTGGTGGCATTGGAATTTTGAAACATTGTTTTGAGACTTGACTTCTTCCTGTTAACATACATGCGTGTATTTTCATGCATGCAGGACCCAGGAGGAGCTGCGTGTGCGTGAGGAGGAACAGCAGACCATCACGGTGGAGGTGGAGTTAAAGAAGCACGACAGTGAGCCCACCATCTCCATCCCGCAGCCTTTGCCTCAACCCAGGTAGTGCAGCAACACATTGTTGTCATTATAGGGGAACCCCCAAAGTCTGGCACCCAAGAAGTCATATACATACAGTGAAGAAAATGAGTATTTGAACACCCTGCTATATTGCAAATTCTACCACTTAGAAAGCATGGAGGGGTCTGAAATTTTCATCGTAGGTGCATGTCGACTGTGAGAGAGATAATCTCAATGCATGATTTTTTTAATGATTTATTTGTGTGATACAGCTGCAAATAAGTATTTGAACACCTGAGGAAACCAATGTTAATATTAGGTACAGTAGCCTTCGTTTGGAATTACAGAGGTCAAACATTTCCTGCAGTTGTTCACCAGGCTTGTACACACTGCAAGAGGGATTTTGGCCCACTCCTCCACACAGATCCTCTCTAAATCAGACATTTTTCTGGGCTGTCGCTGAGAAAGATGGACTTTCAGCTCTCTCCAAAGAGTTTCTCTTGGGTTTAGGTACCGAGACTGGCTAGGCCACGCCAGAATCTTGATCTGCTTCTTACAGAGCCACACCTTGGTTTTCCTGGCTGTGTGGTTCAGGTTATTGTCATGTTGAAAGACCCAGCCACGACCCATCTTCAATGCTCTGACTGAGGGAAAGAGGTTGTTCCCCAAAATCTCACAACACATGGCTGCGGTCATCCTTTACTTAATACAGTGCAGTCGTCCTGTCCCATGTGCAGAAAAACACCCCCAAAGCATGATGCTACCACCCCCATGTTTCACATTAGGGATGGTGTTCTTGGGATGGAACTCATCATTCGTCTTCCTCCACACACGGTTAGTGGAATTATGACCAAAAAGTTCAGTTTTGGTCTCATCTGACCACAAAACTTTCTCCCTTGACTCCTCTATATCATCCAAATGGTCATTGGCAAACTTATGACGGGCCTTGACATGTGCTGATTTAAGCAGGGGAACCTTCCGTGCCATGCATGAGTTCAAACCATGACATCTTAGTGTATTACCAACAGTCACCTTGGAAACGGTGTTCCCAGCTCTTTTCAAGTCACTGACTAAGTCCTGTCGTGTTGTCCTGGGCTGATTCCTCACCTTTCTAAGGATCATTGAGACCCCACGAAGTGATACTGTACATATGATGTTAAATGTCAATTACAGTACTAAGTGTGTTGACCAAGCATTAGTTGGACCATGACACCATGCTACACAAAGCTCCTTTTTCCTTTTCAACTTACTTTGTATGTGACCTCAATAAAGAGTAAATATGATGGCTCTAATACTGCTCCTGGAAGATTATGAGAAAAATTTGGGGGGAACCAGCAAATAGAAGTAGGCCAGTTGTCCTGGGGCCTGAGGCGTCTCCCATAAAGCCACCATGACCTGATTTCTGACACATTTTAACCTAATTTTTGCTTTGACTGTATGAAAAAAACTGGTCTAATCTCCTCTCTGTACTCTACAATTAATCTATCGTAATGTCAGGAGGAGGGAGGACTGCGTTTTGGGAGGATCAGAGTGTGTTTGCTTGGGCTGTGGCGAGACATGGCTATGGGCCCGGGATGGAGGTGTTAAAGAGGCGCAGGGTAGATAAGTACAGGGTTGGTTCAGTGTAATGTAATTTTCAACATTCATCCATTTTCTTACGATTCTCCGGGGTCAGGTCTCTTTAACATTACTTTACTGTTCCATAGTCATCAAAAACACTTTTCCTCTTCCCATTTATGAGCTCCCTTTGGTGATGTTCTCACCAAAAAAAAAAAAAAAAAACAATAGCGTGGAGTTAATTCAAGTCTTGTTAAATTTTTTGACACTGTTATGTAAAAGTGTTACCATTTTCAATCCTGACAGTTCTTCAGGGGTGCCACGTAAAATTATCCAGTTTCGCTAAATTGGCCCCAAAAATGATGTATCATAACAATTAAGAGGGGTTCCACTGGATGGCAGAAACTTACATTAACCTGCGTCTCCACCCGTTGCCGTTCATAGAAAAGAATAAATCGCGGCTTTGTGCAACTGCATCAGGTTTGTTTTCTATTGAACAAGTCGAGGTTTCACACTCATATTTAAGCAGGTATTAAGTATGGTTGTTTACTGCGAGACTTTTGTAATGTATGCACCATTGCTCAATGAAAGGTTAGAAAACACTCATCTTCATAATTCCCCTGGACTAGATCTCCTTAGATGATACAGATGTACCATGATGCGGAAAGTCAGTTTAAATCAAACAAAGAATGAGAGCAAAGACAGAAGTCTGGATGGATTGGCAACCTTACTACTGCATTTATCCTTTCAGCCAATTAGGTCTCTTGTTGACCGTGGGCTGCTCAAAGCTGTGACGCCGGAACTGATGCAGCATGGACGTTCCTAATCCGTGTTTAGGAACAGCAAAGGATCATGGCTCCGCAACAGCTGGCAAAACATGATCTGACACAACATGCTTTCTCTTCCTTTCACACAGTGATGATCGGGAGGCAGCCGCTGGAACTTCCACCTCTTCTCCAGCCCCCGAACCCTCCTCCTCCTCCTCCTCGCCCGCCACCGTCACTCCTGCGTCTGCCGAGGCAACCGGAGCCACTCCGTCCAGTCCCAAGCTGGTGGTGGTGGTGGCGGAGACGGCAAGCCACGCGTCAGGCTCGGGGTGCGCCAGCCAGGCTTCAGTTGATGACGAGGATGACGTGCCAGTCACGGATATCTACTTTGTAAGACCACGCACTACATTTTAATGGTTATCTCAAGTGTTGACACTGTATGATGCTCTCCTACAGAGGTGTTGACAGACGGGGTGGGATAGTAGTGGGCGCGGACTCTCAGGCGGGTGTGAGTGTGCGTGATGTGCACTCTGAGTGGAGTGATAACAGCATGTTGCCCATCTCCTTGTGGCTGTTCAGCTGCATACTTTCTGGCCCTTTTTAGTCTTATGTTGGGTACAAACATAAAGATGGACAGAGACGTCCCCCCCACAACCCTCACACCTCCAAATAACTGTAAAAAATATTGCGCAGGAGTAGCTTTAGCTAAACAAACAGGATGTAAAATATACTATTACAGTAATTCCCGATGATACTGTTACGATACTGCGATACTGTTAACAGCTGCATCTCATTAAATTTGAATATTGTGTCGTGTATTTCAAATTACAAATACAGTAATCAATCCAACAATCAAAATGGTTTTTAATATAAGAGTTGGGTGGAAATGGCTTCTGGAAAATATTTTCCTGTGGTCAATGAAGCGATGTAATACTGTACGAGTATCACGTTTTTTTTAATTAAGGACTAAAGTATATTAATATTGCTACTGGATTCTATTTTATTGAGATGTACAGTAGATTGTTTTATACAAAGATGATCACCACCTGCTGGTGTCTTGGCTCTGATGGTAGCGAAGATGACGGTCTGAGCTGGCAGGCCCAAACATACAGTAGTGTTCAAAATAATAGCAATCCAACGACACTATCCAGAATTATCCACATTTTCAGTTTATTTTTTTTATTGCTACATGTCAAACAAGTTACCAGTAAAAGCAGTAGATTCTCAGAAAACCTAAAAGATCAGCTTTCATGATATACTGTACACACTCTTAAGTCTGTGCTATTGGGCAATTTGTTGAAAGGGGTGTGTTTAAAAAAAAAAAAAAAAAAAAAAGCAGTCTGCCGTTGACTTTACAAACTCAAAACTATTTTGTACAAACTTTTGTTTGTAGGATTAACCAGAACTTTGAATCACTAAACTAATATTTACTTGTAGGACCACAATTTCTTCAATTTTTTTTTTTTTTTTTTTTTTTAATAACTGCTTCACATCTGTTTTGCGTGGAGTCAACCAACCTGTGGCACCTTTCAGCTGTTATTCCACTCCAAGTTTCCTTAACAACATTTCACAATTCATTTATATTTCTTGGTTTTGCTTCAGAACCAACAACTGGGGAGAGGAAATTGAGTGATTGAACATTTATTATTGTGGCGTGTGGTGTCGAATTACACTATATTCTGCTTGGAGGTGTTTGTAATTTTCTTACCTGTATCCTTTATGTTTCATCATACCATGTAGTGCAGCGCTTCAACCGAAATAGCAAACCTTAAAACCTGTCTATCAGTCAAAACTGAGCTTTATTATTTTCTGAAAGGCAGATTTGAATTAGAATGTCCAAGCAGGCCCAGTGATACAGGTATGATTTCCTGTCATGTTAATGTGCATGTAGCAGTCAGTCACTTACGTGTGTTGGGGACGTCTCTTTTCCATTCTCAACTCCAGCACGCTCCCTCGTCTTTTCACACCTGTGCCCATTTGTCATCTTCTGCTCCCGCCGTTGTTGTTGTCAGTTCCCCGACGGAAGGACTTGGGTGGTCTCCCCTCTCCGACAAAAGGGGAAGTGGCGGTCCAACAGGCCAGTAAGTGAGCTGTAGCCGGCCAGGCCGTCAGACGAGACAACTGGCCCCCGTGTTAGGATAGAACTGGTGGCGTGCACCTCTTTTTTTTTTAGCAGTCTTGAGTGAGCTTGTAGCCTCATTTCACCCAGTGGAGCGCCTTCCTATAAAAGAGGGTGATATATATTACTACGGAACCTCCAAAGTGCAGCTCTATCTCTTCCATGACACTTGTTATAGTAAAGCTGCCTTGCTGAGCTGAGAGACACTTAATGGAGGGAAAGAAAGAGGTATTTGCAAAGTGATACTGTTGCCAAGAGGCGTTTTATACCTGTTGCCAGAAGTAATAAACCTTTAGTTCATTCATTTTGAATAGTGCTTGTTCTAATTAGGGTCACAGGTGGGGGAGAGACGGTGTAGTACGCCTAGACTGGTTGCCAGGCAATAGAGCTCGTGCACGTGACGTCACCATATTGCCGGTCAAACAGAGCTGCTCGACAGTGTGGGGGACATTGAACTGGAGCAGAATGTTCACAATGCTCGAGACTTGTTGTGCTGTTGATTGTTACAACAGACGAGAAAGATATTCAAAGAGGTCAATCTATAGAACACCAGCTGAAAAGACCAGAAAATATCGATGGATTTTGGCAATTAAACGTGATGGATGGTACCCAACTAAAATACGTACATGCCTGTGTAACGATCACTTCATTTCAGGTAGGAATTATTCTTCTCAATCTCAAATTCCCAAGAAGTATTTATAATACCAAATTGGCTAATTTAAGAACAATGCGTTTAAAAAACAAAACGAAAAACAACAGGGAGTCATCTCGAGCATACACGAAGCATGTTGCGGCCACACGTTAATCTTCAGTAAACCTCTCCCGACAGATTTTTTTATTTTTTTTTAATATGCATTGTTCTCAAATGAGTCCAATGTTTATTTAAAAAAACGGTTGGTCACGCAGAGGATTACTGAAGTTCAATGTGTGGCAACTACGCTCTTCCATGTACGGAGGAGCCAACTCGCTGTTTTTTTTTTTTTTTTTCAATTATAGTTAATGAATGCGAGTTTGTGTAAAACCAGGGGTCATTTATTTAAATATTGGTATTTGCATTTAATGCTAAGTGGGATTTATTCTTGATTGAGAGCAGATCCAGCAACAAAGTATTTGTATCCGTCCTGACTTTTCTACGCTTTCAAACTCTTCCGTGTAAATCTCGACGACTTACTCACCAGATCCATGTGTAGATCGAGTTGTCCAAGACAAGCGGAAGCGGGTTAATGGTCCAATTTTTTTATCGCCGAAAACATCGACTTCGGCATTAACTATGGGTCCTCTATGCCAAGTGTGTCTCATTTTTCCACGTACCTTTGTTTATTATCACCTTCTAAATGTTTAACGGGATCGGACAAAACTCTGGCCATCGTGCTGTAAGACATACATTTTCTTGTCGTCTGCAACCTACTTAGCACTGAACAATACTTTGCTAGACCGGCACTTCCAGCCAGTGACGTGATTTGATGACGTAGGTGCACGAGCTCCATAGTAATGCACATCTTAAGCCTCAGAACATTTGCAGAAGACCCATCCAAGGGGCGTTGGAGAACACGCTAAGTCCACACGGAAAAGCCAGATCCAAGATTTGAACCCAGGACCTTGGAGGCAGATGTGCTAAACACTACGGCACCATGCCGGTCACTGACAATCACATTATTTTATGTTGCCAAACACAAACTTGAACAGTATCCAAGAAGGGATTGTGTTTGACTTTGGAGGTTCCACGTAAACAAACAAATGTAATGTTGTGTTGTTTGTGTATTGACATGTTAATTAGTCAACTGGCCATGCAGTTCTGGCTTCCCGCTACCTCTCCTCCTTCATCCTCCATCATTAAAACTGCACATGACCTCCCAGAAGTCATATGATTCAAACACAATGTGCGATAACCGCTGCTTCCAAGCAACATCCGGCTTCAAGGATTAACACGAGCTGTCTGGGTGACATTTCCCCCCCGTTATGCATCCCTAACTTTCATTTCCTGTCTTGTCTTTTCTTCTCCTGCGATCTCCTGCATCTTTCTTCCTGCCTGCCTGCCACTGCCGCCGCTTATCACTGTGCCACTGGCCCTCTCCTCTGTCCCCCTGGCGCCCTCTGCTGCGCTTGGCGTGTAAAAACAAAACAAAACAGCCTCCAGAGGACAGGACCTGGGTGTACTCTCCGCTACACTATGGCTCAGAGTCTAAGGCCCTGCCAGATGGGGATTGGGAAAGAGAGACAGTAAGTGAGAAGCATCCGACTAAGAAATACAGCGCACCGGAAGAATCTTCCATGTTCTAGTTAAAGCAGTTCTAATGCTTCTCAGGTCCATTAAACCCTCCCCACCCTCCGTGTCTTGCCGTAATCATCCCAAGTGCAAATGGTCACCAAGTTGTGACCGTTTAGTGCATGAGTGTGTCTCTTCAACAGCAAACAGCATGCACCATGCCGCATCGTGTCATCAGTCTGCTCAAAAGGTCTAAATCGCCGGTGGTGGTGGTGGGGGGGAGGGGGTGCAGGGGGGTTCACCCTGGGGTCGGAAACCTACGGGCCGTGGGTTATTTTTTGGGACACCGCATCGTATTTGATACAATTGCAATCATAAAAACAAAAACTTCAGAGAAGATCTGAGGAAAAGCCCAAAACCATTTAGCACATACACTGTACAGTGAAGAAAATAAGTATTTGAGCACCCTGCTGTATTGCAAGTTCTCCTACTTAGAAATCATAGAGGGGTGTGAAATTTTAATCGTAGGCGCATGTCCACTGTCATAGAGAAATCACTATTATTATTTTTTTAAATTTGTGTGATACAACTATAAATAAGCATTTGAACACCTGAGAAAACCAATGTTAATATTTGGTACAGTAGCCTTTGTTTGCTATTACAGAGGTCAAACGCTTCCTGTAGTTGTTCACATGGTTTGCACGCACTGCAGGAGGGATTTTGTCCCATGTGCAGAAAAAAACCCTCAAAGCATGATGCTACCACCCCCATGCTTCACGGTAGGGATGGTGTTCTTGGGATGGAACTCATCATTCGTCTTCCCCCAAACACGGTTAGTGGAATTATGACCAAAAAGTTCCATTTTGGTCTCATCTGACCACAAAACTTTCTCCCATGACTCCTCTGTATCATCCAAATGGTCGTTGGCAAACTTTAGGCGGGCCTTGACATGTGCCAATTTAAGCAGGGGAACCTTCCGTGCCGTGCATCTGATTCAGGATAATACATGGAGTGGATGTGGATTAACAGGTCTTTGAGGGTCAGAATTCTATCTGATATAGGCAGGTGTTCAAATGCTTATTTGCAGCTTTATCACACAAATAAATTGTTAATCATATTGAGATTTCTGGATTTTCTCACATTGGACATGCACCTACTATAAAAATTTCAGACCCCTCCATGATTTCTAAGTGGGAGAACTTGCAATATAGCAGGGTTGTTTAAATACTTACTTTCTTGACTGTAATCACTCAATAATCTATAAAACAGAGGTGCCTTGACGTAAGGTGTTAATTTCTTCCATGACTGCGATTGGAACTCATTCAACATTCGTATTGTAAATCACCTTTTGCCACTGACATGAATGAAAATCCCATTAATCCGATGCAGCCTACTATAAAATACCCCCCAAAAAATTATACCATGCTTTTTCATAAGAAACATAGTACCCTATAATAGCGCATTACAAGTTAATGCATTCAGTGTGCGGCTCCTTTTTGTGTATGAGCCTTGCATACCAAAGGCCAGAATAAAATATTCCATACTGTATGTACACACAGAAAACCCAAAAGTAAATCAATCGAGACATTGCATCTTTCCCTGAAGTTGCAACCTGAGTTTAGAAAGTCCTGGGGCAGATTGGTGAGGATTTTGCATCTTGTTCTGCAGTCAGGTACATTTTCAAATGAGAACTGTTACAATACTAAAATGCTAATATACTTGTATAGCAAGATAACAACGCAAATCGATGAAGCTCCAAGGAACTCTGATGAGGATTTTACATCCCTTTCGTCTGGTGCTACTTCTAATAAGAAATGATAGAGTGCTAACATCCTCCTTTCTAGCTATATTTACATCAATTTTTTTGTTGTGTCCTCATCCATCCACTGTTTGTTTGGTTTTTTTTCATACAGTAAAACCACATTTTGTGACTGTATGGCGTGAAGGGGATCGTCCAAGGCCAAAACCTCCTCAACGGTCACAGTCCAATCTTTTTGTCTCAAGACCGGGGAGAAACAGAATCAACAGACTGGCGTAGCAGAGAGGTCCCTGCCATTTCTATATGATACCTGTGTTTACGTGTGACATAGTACAAGTATGCTTGTGTGTTATATGTTTTTGACGTGACACACTTCCGTTGTATTTCACATAAACATCAACAGACTGGTCATTGTTTTCCCCAAGGCGGCCATATTGGAAGAGGACAAGTCGGTGTGGGTTGTCGCAAATGTGAGAGGACATCAAAAGAATTTTTATTTAGTCACACCGTGATGCTGTGGATTCTGTTATGAAACGGTGCGGTGGGCAGGTTCTTTTCCAATGTGGCTGCTTCATACACGCACATTGCCAAGTGGGATATTTCGGGTTGTCCCACCCCGTGGCTAAAAGCAGCAGTTGTTTTAATTTTAAGTTATTTATGGTTTGATAATTATTATTTCATATGTATTATGCTCCACATATTTATTTTCAAATGTTGCACTTTTTTGAAATGTCTCTTTCATCCAAAGCGTTTTATTCATCTGTTTGTATGTACTCCAGTTTCCTCCCATATCCCAAAAACGTGCTTGGGAGTGTTGATTGAAGACTTTAGATTGCCCGTAGGTATGAATGTGAGTGCGAATGTTTCTATATGCCCTGTGAATGGGTGGCTGACTCCTTACCCCTATTTAGATCCCTCTTCCATACTGCGGTTGACATTTTTATTAATTATTATATTTTTTAAATTTCATTTATTTTGCTAAAATATGGTAAAACTGTCTAATAGAATTATAAGATTGCATTTGTAAAAAAATAAAATAAAAGGGTCTCCCCTTTAACAAACTCGTTCCCCCTATTTAGATCCCTATTCCATACTGCTGTTGACATTTTTATTAATTGTAATTTTTTTTTGCTAGAATATGGTAAAAATGTCTAATATAATTATAAGATTGCATTTGTAAAAATAAAATGAGAAGCTCTCCCCTTTAACGAACTCCTTACCCCTATTTAGATCTCTATTCCATACTGTGGTTGACATTTTTCTTAATATTAGTTTTATTTATTTTCCTAAAATATGGTAAAAATGTCTCATAAAATTATAAAATTGCATTCGTAAAAAAATTAGAGAAAATAAATAGCTCTCCCCTTCATTGAACACCTTACCCTTATTTAAATCCCTATTCCATCCTGTAGTTGACATTTTTATTAATTTTAATATTTTTTAAATTGTATTTATTTTGCTGAAATATGGTAAAAAATTCTAACATAAAATTGCATTTGTAAAAAAAAAAAAAAGACCTCCCCTTTAACAAACTCCTTACCCCTATTTAGACCTATTCTCTACTTTGATTAATGTTTATTAATGTTAATATATTTTTATTTATTTTGCTAAAATATGGTCAAAAATTCTAACAAAATTGTATTTGTAAAAAAATAAAAGACCTCCCCTTTAACAAACTCCTTACCCATATTTAGACACCTACTCTCTACTGCTATTAATTTTTATTCATGTCAATTTTTTTTCATTTATTTTTTTAAATATAGTAAAAATGTCTAATAGAATTCTAAAATTGCTTTTGTAAAAAATTATATAAAAAGGTCTCCCCTTTATCGAAGTCCTTACCCCTATTTAGTTCCCAAATCTATACTACAGTTGACATTTTTATTAATTTTAATATTTTTTAAAATTTTATTTATTTTGCTGAAATATGGCCAAAAATTCTAAGATAAAATTGCATTTGTAAAAAAACAAAAGACCTCCCCTTTAACAAACTCCTTACCCCTATTTAAACACCTATTCTCTTCTGCGATTACCTAATTTTTCTTGGTAATTAAATTTTTTTTTTTGCTGAAATATGATAATTTCTATTATGAAATTGCATTTGAAAAAAAAATTAAAGGCCTCCCTCTTTAAACTTTTTACCCTTATTAGACACCTATTCCCTACCACAATTTACTAATTGAATGTCATACATGTATATATAATATACTATGACATTTAATTCATTAGGCCTATTCACCTTTGCAGTAATAAAACATCCATCATATGTAGAAGTATGACCATGAACATCATTGTGGAAATCATCACTTACGATGGAGTTTTAACAATCAGGACTTTTCTGTGACTTTTCCAGCCGATGTCAATGTTTTCGGACTTTTGTAGAAGTAGTGCCTCTGTGGTCATATTTGCGGAACCTCTTACTGTATATTCGTATCATATGAATATGAATGAACACAGCGCTGACTCATCTGGAAAGGGGAGCCATTGTTGAATGAAACAAACAAAAAAAAAAAAACGCTTCCCAAGCGCCCGCCGTATTAAACTTTAGAGGTTCAGCTGCATTTAACGTACTCTGACAAATGGTCGCTTGTTGTCTTTGTCATGTGTAACAGAGGTCAGCATATTGCTCACGAAATGTACTTACTCTACCGTGATCAGAGATGGAGAGCATAGCAGCAATATTTTCTACAGTCCTCACCTCCTTTTCCTTTTAAATTGCCTTATCTGTTCATTTTCTTGCACTCGTGTGGTCCTTTTCACTTTGTCATCATTCTGGTTCTGAAAATCTGTACATAATATTAAAAAAAGAGAATATACAGTATATAGAAAAATATAGAAATCTATTTTCCATTGGAAATGGAGAAATGTTATTTTTCTTTGGTTTTATTTTTGCTGGTCGGCCAAGAGACAACTGCAATCTGTGTAATTTTGTTGGGTTGTGTTCCTCGGTACCGGGATGCGGCTGCTCGCAGTACATGCGAACCGGTAGGGATTCTTCCGACTTGTTCATGCTGTGGTGTGTGTTGTGTGTGTCATCCAATAGGAAGAGTCCTTTACAGAGACATAGCATGATTTAAAAAAAAAAAAGAATAATGCATATCAGAAATGTGTATTTATGTATATCTGTGAATATTCATCTATTTATACCAGAGGATAAATAGATGGCTGTATATGTATGTATGTATGTATGCGTGTGTGTCTGTGGACTCAATCAGAATGAATACAAAATAAAGCAGTTCTATGAATTGTCCAATGCACTTTTTTTATGTTGCTTTATTTTTTTAACTACACTTAGCAAATAGATTACATCATTTTTATTCCTCTTCTATGAATGGTCAGCACATCAGATGTGCACTGGACTTTAGTCCATGAAGCAACAGAAGGGATGTTAAATTTAACACACAAAAAATAATAATAATAAAGCTGATGGAGAGGGAGTTATGTGATGATTAGCAGGGGCCCCAAGACGCATCCCTGGGCTACACCTCTAGTATCTGGGGAGGGGTCACATGAAAAGGACTGAACTGAGTCTAGTCTTTGATAATAAAAGAAAATTACTTATGAGGATGCTTGTTTGTTTCTATGTTCCCTGAAACTGGCTGGCAACCACTTCAGGTTGTACCCAGTCTCCTGCCCAAATATACCTGCTTTAGGCTCCAGCGCTCCCGCGACCTTTGTGAGGCTAAGGACGGATTATGTTGTTGTGGTCTGTATCAGAAATAAATAGCCAACATTGCAGTTCAAGAAATTAATCCACCTCTTTCTCTAAACGAGAAACTCCTGACAGATGATAAAATCATCCAGTAAGGACAAAGGGTGGAGTACTTTCCTGTTTTACCAAAACCACACGAGTGCTCGTTGGTCATTCCGTGGGAGTGTGTGACGGCATAGTTTATTTCAATGTGAATTACCGGTAATCAGAATGCTGTGATATGGGTATACTAGTATAGTTGTCCGAGAATAGATGGCGTAAGTAAACCATGTCTATACTAATTTACAGCAAAATACATTAGATAAATATAAAATACAAATTAAAGCGCTAGTATGGATATACTACTAGTAGTACTATTGTTCTAGACATCCGTTTTCCGTTCCACCACGCCTCTTTTTTTCATATACAGTACTAGTATCAATACATCTAGAAATGTACAGTTTAATGTTTTACAAAACTATAATGCCACTTATTTTAAATAAAGATTTTTTTTAAAGTTCAACTTCATTTGGTAATTTTCACAATTTTAAATATTTTGCATTTGCTACTCAAGTGAATTACTGTAAATTCAATTGCTTTATATCATAAAAATGTAACCCAAAAAGTTTTTAAAAATGCATATAAAAAATAAGTGTAAAAGTACAGTATAGATAATCCAGTAAAAATTAGTTTGTTACATATTTAGGAGAAGCGGTATGGATAATATATGGTAATTTATTAATAATACTGTACAGCAAAACATATTAGCTGGGCCGTGAATTCAGTGCAATGGGGTTTCCTGGATTGAATCGTCCCGTGACTGCTTTACGAGCATCTGATTCGCCGACACAGCTTTCAATCACATTCCCCGAATGTAATTGGCCTAAATCTCGACCCCGTGTTGTGACGTCTTCAACTTCCTGTTCGAAGGCGGAGATTTTCTGTTGGGCAATATTTGGAAAAGTAACAGGCAGACATTAATATCCACGCACGAAAAAAAAAATGGGAAACCGAGATGACGAATATGATTATTTATTCAAAGGTAAGACCTCCCGAGGGCGGGCGAACGGCGACGTACTACGATCATGGTCGTCATGACTCGTAACACAAGGAAGTAACGCAAGGCAACGGTAATGCTAAAGTTAGCTCCCTGGGGAACGAAAACACAAGTTGTCCAACGTTGCAAAAATGTAAATATTACGTTTTGGGTTTGTAAAATATTCATAGGTGATGATTTGAGTAATGTTCCCTTAAAAGCTTTAGATTGAAGTCGTCAGGGATACAGGTTGCGTCGTTAAATAGCTAGCTAACGTTGGTGCTATTTATCAGCAGCCGTCGCGTTATGGACCGGTTTCCAATGACGTCGATACCACCCTTACACCAATTGGATAAATTAACGATAGAAATAAACTTCACGCCTCACCAATCACCTTTGTTCTTTAAATTCCATGACACACAAGATGGCGCAATCTGAAACCCATCCATTAGGATTTCCATATAATTTATTGGCGCCCCAGTGCAACATGATTGGCTCCAGCGTCACGGGAAGGTCAGCCTACCCAATTATAATGAAATTACCATCCCAAATGGCACACGTTTGTACGGGGAAAAAAATATTCCAATGGCTGGATTCAGTGGAGTTCAGGATGTTTTAATTTTACGATTAAGGTCGGTTAGGGTTAGTGGGGAAACATTAATGCTGCAACGCTCTGGAACTAGTTTGGGCCAATCACAGTCCAGTGTTGGGTGTACTGGAGCAGGGTGGGTCATGCCTAGAAATTAGGGGGAAATCATAATAACGGCCAGCATGAGAAGTGCACTTTATGATGTCACTAACCTTGCAGCGTTTGAGTGAGCCGTGCAGTCACCCAAGACTAAAAAAAGAAAAAATATCCAATGACCTATGTTAATAGTTAAATCCTAAATAAAACTAGAATGGAGTCTATAACTTCCCCCTACCACCCAGACTAACCTGAGCTCTTCCCCAACATACAAAGTTTGTCCTTCTGTTGAAATGGATCACTTCAACATAGTTCCTTGACATGGAATTACTGTTACTTTCCTGTAAAACGGGGTTTTGGTAGTACGTTTCCCCACCTCCGCAATTTTGTTTTTGCTTGCCCACAGTT
The DNA here is from genome assembly GCF_019802595.1 of Syngnathoides biaculeatus. NCBI lineage: Eukaryota > Metazoa > Chordata > Actinopteri > Syngnathiformes > Syngnathidae > Syngnathoides > Syngnathoides biaculeatus. Next base: position 12,627,986 of record NC_084646.1, on the reverse strand, counting down.
GTGCTGATCGGGGACTCCGGGGTGGGCAAGAGCAACCTGCTGTCGCGCTTCACCAGAAACGAGTTCAACCTGGAGAGCAAGAGCACCATCGGGGTGGAGTTCGCCACCCGCAGTCTTCAGGTGGACGGCAAGACCATCAAGGCTCAGATTTGGGACACGGCGGGACAGGAGCGCTACCGGGCCATCACCTCGGCGTGAGTGTTTTGCGCGGCGCTGCGCTTTGTTCGCAAGCCGGGGTAGTTGAGCGTTGTTTACCGGCGTCAGGTACTACCGGGGGGCGGTGGGCGCGCTGCTGGTGTACGACATCGCCAAGCACCTGACGTACGAGAACGTGGAGCGCTGGCTGAAGGAGCTGAGGGACCACGCCGACAACAACATCGTCATCATGCTGGTGGGGAACAAGAGCGACCTGCGACACCTCAGGGCCGTGCCCACCGACGAGGCGCGGGCATTCGCTGGTAAATTCACACAATTCTTCAAACTGTACCATCTAACTCCACTAGCTCGGACATTTTCAGACAGGTGCTTCACATCGTGTCAGATTGGTATCATCAGACAGCTTGAAATTTACCGTAATTCCCGGCCTACAGAGCGAACCTGGTTATAAGCCTCACCCAGTACATTTGTAAAGGAAATACCATTTGGTACATACGTAGGCCGCAGCCACGTAAAAGCCGCAAGTGCCTGCATTGAAACCTACCTTGAAACATGAGATATTTACAAAGAAAGATGGTGCGCAGAGAGTTTAATGCTAGCGCCGCTGTGCTAACACTAGCACACATGCTAATGCTGCCGCGCTAATAGGGCGGGTTAAAAAAAAAAAACATTGGTAAAAATCACCGAGACACGGCAGTTACACGCTAGCGCAGTGTTAACAGGACCTCACCGGTAAAAGTCACTTCCTCGGCATATATATTCCACTGATCTCACTCTTACCTTTTCCTCTTGAGTGCCCCCTTGCCTCCATTAGAAAAAATGCACAAATTCGATGCATCACCGCATAAACCGCAGGGTTGAAAGCGTGTGAAAAAAGTTGCGTCTTGTTGGCCGGAAATTACGGTAAGTCCAAAGGAAGTGAATCTGTTTCAAGGTCAAGTCAAATTAGAGTGAAGCATCTTAGTACAAGGGAAAAAACCTCTTTCCACTTGCTGAGCACGCTAATCCCATATTGAAGGTCTCAATTTTAATTTTTTTTTTTTTTTTTCCTTTGGTCTGTCCTACATTGTACTGAGTCAGGAGTTCCCCGGGGATGATGTCCTGAGAGCACGTGACATTTTTACCCTCACAAATTTTTAGTTTGGTCAAAAATGTTATGAAAATATTCTTTCATCACGAAGCTTTGTTGACAACAGGAAATCCTCGGTCTACAACTGAAATCCGTTCATACAGTACCAACCTAACTCAAATTTAGACTTAAGTCGGAATCCACCATGAAAGTCAGAATTTATATCAAAATACTTTGCATTAAAAACAAATGGTTTCTTTCGGCTTGTCCCTTTCGGGGTCGCCACAGCGTGTCATCTCAGATGAACGCACATATATGTTTGGCACAATTTTTTTTTTTAAAAACGGCGGATGCCCTTCCTGACGCAACCCCTCTCAGGTAGTGGAGGCCCCAGTGGGATACGAACCCACAACCCCTGGTTTACCAAACCAGTGCTCTAACCACTGAGCTACCCCTAAGATAGTAGATGATAGCATCAGCACGGTGGCTCAGCTGGTAAAGCGTTGGCCTCACAGTTTTGAGATCCCGGGTTCAATCCCGGATCCGCCTCTGTGGAGTTTGCATGTTCTCCTCGCGCCCGCAAATTAATTGGACACTCTCAATTGCCCATAGGTGTAATTGAGAGTGGCTGGCAACCAGTTCAGGGTGTCTCCCACCTCCTGCCCGTTGACAGCTGGGATAGGCTCCAGCACTCCCCGTGACCCTCGTGAGGATAAGCGGCAAAGAAAATGGATGGATGATAGCATGACACGGTTCTCCGTGCCGCTCTTTGTGACAGAAAAGAACACGCTGTCGTTCATCGAGACCTCCGCCTTGGACTCCACAAATGTGGAAGAAGCCTTCAAGAACATCCTCACAGGTAAGATTTTTTTTTTTAAACTCTAAAATGTTACTTCTTCTTTTTGACGTTTTTAAGCGCATGTGCTTCCTTCTCAGAAATCTACCGCATCGTGTCCCAGAAGCAAATATCAGACAGATCGGCGCACGACGACTCCCCAGGCAACAACGTGGTGGACATCAGCGTGCCGCCCACCACAGACGGACAGAGGGGCAACAAAGTGGCGTGCTGCCAGAATCTGTGAACTCTTTTTTTTTTTTTTTTTTTTCCCCGCCCCCGTGCCCTCCTCCTTACTTTTGACTTCATTCGCATTCCCATTGACCCGGTCGCGTCGAGAGCGGCGGCGAGGGGATGCGAAGCGTTTCCTGATTCCCAGACATCAGAAGTGTGCAATCCTCCTCCCCGTTTGGGAGCAGACACGATGCCCGGAAGCGGAGCGGCCGTGACTGTCTTGACTCACAAGTATGAAAGCAATCCATTTTTTGTTTATCACACACGCATACCAAAGCGGGACACATGCAATCATGAACAGCTGCATTTCAAGATTGTAAAATCAAAGGTGAGGGAATTAATGTTGCTCAAAACACACGATCGAGCGGCTAGCACGTTAGCATGTCCAATAATTTCAGTGTTTGTTTTTTTTTTTACACTGCTATCATCCTAGTAGCATTTCAATAGTAAAATGATTCACACGCTCTCTTGAGCAATATCCCGTAATTGTTTTACTAGTGCAGGGAAGAGTATCCGTGACGCGTGTGTCAGATTATATTTCTTGTGAAAATTGCTGATGCGTCAATAAAGCCAGTGGCAAAAGTATATTTGGAGCAGTGTTTGCATCATTTAGCGTTTCCCAGCCTCATTCCTTACACTTGCAATAGAAGTGATGTACTTTACAATAAGTTTTGCTTTTTACTTTGAAGGCATAAAGTGTACTAATGGGTATATTTTTTTTACTTTGCAACATCTTAAAATGCACTCAAAAGAAAGCCGCGAACATGCAGTTGGCATGCATTTCTCATAAATTTTCCTTAAAGCCCAAGGGACATGCCTGTATACATTGTAAAATAGATATTGTAATGAAAAATATGTATAACATTATTCACTTCAATGTCTATACGAAAAAATAAATATGAGCGGAGAGCGTGTCATCGATACGCAAAGTTGCGTAAGTCTCACTCGACATAGAAGTGGTGGCCATGTTGCCTGCTACGTCATCAGCAGATGTTCCACTGGGACATTCGCCATTGAAAATACGTAGTGGCACCTGCGATGGGAGAGGAACGACAGAGATTTGGGGATTTTTCCGACACTCCTTCTTATGCGGATCACTTCGAACTAACAACAGACTCCCTGACAGTATGAGCCACAACTGGCCAAAACCGTGATCGGCGGACACAGCACCGACGCGCACATCGACACATTTAGCACCCTTAACTTACGTACGCTGATCTTTTGTTACGTTCTGAGAGGATTACGTTTGACTATTAAATGTATGCAGAATTTTACACGACAGAGATTAATATCTTAAGACTAATTTAAATTCCATTTCTTTTTTCGCAATTTCCTCAACATCACACCATGTATTTTTTGGGATGATCCTTATTTTCTCAGTGAACAATAATCCCTTATTGTTAATGGCATAATTCACAACGATTATCCATGAGCTCACCATTTTAGCATTTTAATATTATTGTCTGTGGAACAATGGAGCAGGCCTCACAGTTCTGGGCTCCCGGGTTCGATCCCGGCCCCGCCTGTGTGGAGTTTGCATGTTCTCCCCGTGCCTGCGTGGGTTTTCTCCGGGCACTCCGGTTTCCTCCCACTTCCCCAAAACATGCAACATTAATTGGACACTCTAAATTGCCCCAAGGTGATTGTGAGTGTGGCTGTTTGTCTCGATGTGCCCTACAATCGGCTGGCAACCAGTTCAGGGTATACCCCGCCTCCTCCCCATTGAGAGCTGGGATAGGCTCCAGCACTCCCCACGACCCTCATGAGGATAAGTGGCAAAAAATGGATGGATGGATGGATGTATATGGTTTGAACCATTTTTACTGTGATGTGCATAATTAACAGCAAAAGCCAGATGTATTTTGTACCCTGTCAGCACGAGTGACTTGTGACTTTTTTGTCACAAATATCTGAGTAACGAACTATATTAAACATTCATTATCAATAACAGTAAGTGTTGCAATTCACTTCTATTTTTTTATAGATAATCCTGAAGAATTACTTTTTGTATTTAATTTTCAATTTTAGGAAAAATTTCTAATTTGATGATACAGTAGACAGTATTAATTAAAAAAAAACTTTGGTGATAACTATTACCTACCGTTCAGGGGGAAGGCAAACATATCAAAACATCCATCCATCCATTTTCTTTGCCACTTATCCTCACAAGGGTCGTGAGGAGTGCTGGAGCCTATCCCAGCTGTCAATGGGCAGGAGGCGGGGCACACCCTGAACTGGTTGCCAGCCAATCGCAGGGCACATGGAGACAAACAGCCACACTCACAATCACACCTAGGAGCAATTTAGAGTGTCTAATGTTGCATGTTTTTGGGATGTGGGAGGAAACCCACGCAGGCACGAGGGGAGAACATGCAAACTCCACACAGGCGGGTCCGGGATTGGCACCCGCATCGATACAGTTCCCTTAAAATGTCAAGATAATTTTAACAGATGTCAAAAGTCATTTGTGTGAGGGTGAAAATTGGAAAAATGGAGTGACACAAGTGACGTATTTCATCCTGATAAAGTGAGTACACAGAATAGTAAAGCGGTCCAAAAAGCCCAACTACGTCATGTTGATTCAAGTTCCCATCAATTACGGTTAAAGCATTGAAATGATTCACTTATTAGGTCATGATCCTGAAAAGTGGTTTGAAGGACTATCCGATCTGGTTCTTGTATTTTCCAATTCACACTTTTCAATTGATGACAAACGTTATTCAAAATCCTTAGAGACGTTGATAACAAAACACGCCCCTGGGCTCTGTATTTGAGCTCCCGGCTTTCTGGGGTGACGTCACCGAGTGTCACGTGGCCTATCTCCATAATGGAGAGTTGTGCGGGCCAGACAGCCGCCGGCTCGTCTCCGGGGAACCGTTTTTCTTAAGCCCCTCAACACTATCGTTCCCCCAACCCCACCGGCCGAGCTATTGGAAATTCGAACCGAGCGGCGTGCCATCTCGCTCCGACCGCACTGCCGTCAAACTATCTCACCCCTGTGGATTAAACGCCGAAGATGCCGTCATAAAGTGTCATAAAGAAAGGACGAAGGGGTGAGTAGTCTTGTTGGGTTCGCTTTGTGTACCCCGCTGACAATTTAGCTGTTTTATGAGGGGGGTTTAGTTGTCGGACCAGCACGTTATATGGATGTATACTGACAACAAAATGTGGTCTATATTAGGAATGGAAAGTTGACCTTGCACAGTTGGACTTCTGCTCCAGGTGATAGTCTGCACCAAAACTACAATGAACAGTTTAAACGACTTTCTTTTTTTCAAGTGTCAGGAAAAAGAGGCGAACATTGACTTTCGTGACTTAAATTCTTTTTTTAGTACATTATAGTAAAGTTTGATGTTTAGAAGGGTAAAAAAAAAAGTTTTTGGTCGAAGTTACAGAGGTTCTCTTCTTCCAACGATGGGACAATTTTGTCGTAAAAAAAAAAAAAAAAAACCCTCACACAATTCCTGGATTCTCCCCACCCACAAGCTCTATTATAACCTTATTTTCTTAACAATTTTTACACGAAACCTGATACTGTTTTTTTTTTATTCTGTCAATGTAGATTTTTTTTAACATGATTTTCTTTAAACAGTAATATTTACTTGTTTTTTTTCCTCGAATTGTTGTAATATTGTCATCATATTATACAACTTTTTATCATATTTTTCTTCCAACATCAACTTTACTGTAACTTTGACATATCTCAGAGATTAGCAACTTTATTCTCACATTTTGGCTTTATAATAAAAATACTTGTCGGTAAGACTTTTTTCTCAACTTTACGGCAATAGTACATTTTTTTTCATCACCAATTTTTACTTTATTCTGGCGACTTAATGACTGTTTTCTCTTGACTGTTTTATTTTGATAATACTAACACTTTGTTTCCCCTCTGAGATTACATTTTTTTTTATATATATATTTTATTTTGGTGAACTAATTACTTATTTTCTCAGGGAATTGCGACTATTCCAGTAACTCATTGGAACTTTTTCCATAGTACATGTTGATCCTCACAATATTTCAGTTTTAGTATAGTTTCTGTTATTTTCTGATTTAAATGTTGTATCATTTAAACTTTTCTTCTCATAATATTGTAACGTAACACTTCAAGTTAATACTTGTAAAGACCGACATATTGTAACAATTAACAACAAAGTTCTTTTTAACTAACAGTCCAATCATTACACAGTGGATTCAAAAGTCTACACACCCCCGTTCAAATGCCAGTTTAAAAAAATGAGTCCGAGATGAATCATTTCCAAGCTTTTTCGAAATATAATGTTATATAACTTGTAAAACTGACTTTTTGCTTTTCCCGAAAAGTATAGTAAACCCTGTCATTTGAACAGGGGTGTGTAGACTTTTTCGCTCCACCCCACGCCAAATGTCAACATATTATTATGGAGTGATGCAAGTCATAAATCCCTACATGTCAACAGTGGCGCGTTTTGTCACCATCTGTCATGCTATTTGAACAATAACAAGATTGCACCGTTAAATCCACGGGATTAGACCCGAGTTTCAGCGTGTTGAGCAACACGCGGACACAATTGCAGACGGAGGCCCGTCGCCGTTGTCGTCATCGGTCCGCGTCTTATCTCCGTGCAGTTATCGCGGCACAGCCAGCTGTTTATCAGCGTGCTGCACGGCACTAGCGCCGCTGCTGATGTTACGTGAAGCCCTTGTCAGCTGGCCCAGCATCAAGCACACCCTTTGGCACTTCCATCAGACGCAAGCTAATTGCACGTAGACCACACCCTGACAGACTGACACGTAGACGATGTCATAAATTCTGCTGGCTGGGAGTGACACTGTTTTGATAATTGCCATCAACATTGGGTTGCGGTCCAAGTTTGAAGACTTTTGGGACATTAGCTCAATTCCATCCCTCTGATTTATATTGCGCTTGTTCACGTTAGTGTCGCAGGCGAGCTGGAGTTTGTCCTATCGGGCTTCGGTGGCCGACCAGTCACAGGAAACCGAGGCAAACAAGCGTATGTGAATGTGAGAGAAAGGCAGAAACCCGCACAAGCATGTGGAGGACATGCAGAACCAAGACTCTTATTGCTTTGACTTGCAAGCAAAAATTTGAGATAAGAGATATTTACTTGAACAATAGATAATGTTTTTTAGATACAAGTGCATTTCCTATGGTACATCATCTTGGTTAATATCGTTTGAATTTGTGGATTAAATACTCCACTTTGATTTCCTGTTTGATTTTCAAAATGTTATTGAAACTATATTATGTTCAGTTTCTATGATGTGTAGATTGCTAAATTCCCAAGATTCACTTTTGGTTTCTATTTCAAATGCAGCCACTTGGGTCTTAAAGTTATTTTCATCTCGACCATTAACCATCCATCCATCCATCCATTTTCTTAGCCGCTTATCCTCACGAAGGTCGGGGGAGTGCTGGAGCCTATCCCATTCGTCAACGGGCAGGAGGCGGGGTACACCCTGAACTGGTCGCCAGCCAACCGCAGGGCACATCGAGACAAACAGCCGCACTCACAATCTCACCTAGGGGCAATTTAGAGTCTCCAATTATTGTTGCATGTTTTTGGAATATGGGAGGAAACCGTAATACCTGGGGAAAACCCACGCAGGCATGGGTAGAACATGCAAACTCCACACAGTCGGGTTCGGGATTGAACCCGGGACCTCAGAACTGTGAGGCCAAGGCTTTCCAGCTGATCCACCACGCTGGCCGACCATTGACCTCCAAAATATTTTGATAGTTTACATTAAATGAAAACCCCAAATTCAGAATCTCTAAACACGAGATTGTCATGTAGCAAATTAGGAAGTCTTTAATTAATCTACATAATGTATCAGTCATAAAATAAATGAGCTTTTTTTTTTTTTTTTTTTTTACCACATTCATACTTGTATGTCAGATTTAAACGGGTTGTCTGATGATGGTGGGCCCTGAAGCCACAGAACTACCGGTTTAATCCAACTCTTCAGTTTTTGATTTGCAGAAACTCTGCTGCCCTGCGGTCCAACCCCGGCGCCCTGTCACCATGGCGACGGGCGTTTGCTGCCACCAGCCCGGCGACCAGTGCGACTGCGCAAAAGACACGGACGTTAAGACGAGCGTGGAGGAAGAAGGAGGCGGCGAGGGCTGCGGGGGTCCGGAGCTCCGCGTCACGCAGGTCACGGTCGTTGACGGACGCTTGCCGTCCTCCGTGGGCAAAACCCTGCAAAGGTTTGTTTGGGCGCGCTTCGACACCTTCCAAGTTTTTGAACTGTGTACAAGAAATGATTCAAATCGCATTTAACAGTCTTAACTATCACACAAGTGTGAAACCAATGTGTGTAACAAAACAAAAATAATACAAATAATATTTCACGGGAAGGAAATTACCGTAATTTCCGTCCTACAAACTTACTTTTTTAACCAGCTTTCAACCCTGCGGTTTATGTGGTGATGCTAGCGTTAGCGCACCTGGTTATAATCCTCGGTACACGGAAAGAGTTTAATGCTAGCGCTGGACTCTGTAGGCTGGGAATTACGGTATATCTATAAATCGTTGCAAAACTACAACACAAAATAGTAAAAACTGCTCACAACCCCTGTACAATAAAACAATTTCAAAAGTACTGTTTTATCACAGGAAAACTACAGCATAATAGACTAAAATAAGGTTAAATCGCTCACATTGTACAATGCAGTAAAGTAAAACCTTTCACAACCACTGTACGATGAAAATACATAACTAAAATAAATAGCGCTCACGAATACTGCCCACCAAAATTACAAATTACAGTACAGCCTCGGTTCTCGACCACAATCCGTTGTAGAACGCAGTTCGAGAAGTGATTTGTTTGAAAACCGAATCAATATTTCCCATTACAATGAAAAACGGAAAAAGAAATAATGCGTTCCAAGCCTAAAAAATTTAGATTTTTAAAGCATTTTGTTTAGCTTTTTCTGATAAGAAACTTCATACTAGGAATATGTGTATAGTTGAAATACTTTGTGTAGTAAAATAATTTAAGAAATATATTTATTTTTTGCCTAAAATGTATGCTTTAGTAGTAGAGTAGGCTAGGCTGGAAGTTCATTGCCGTATCTGTTGCGACTTGGCCCCCAGCCTTGTAAACTTTTTTTTTTTTTTTTTTAATAACAAAAGTGCACAATAACTTTACACAAGCAATAACGAGGGGGATTTTTATTTTTTTATTTTTTTTTTACAAAAAGTAACACCCAAAAACATTAACTCGTAACTCGAGTTAACGAAATCTTTGAAACAAAAAAAAAAAAAACAGAAATGCTCATGGAACAAAGCATTATTAAAGTTCACAAGAAAAAAGAAATGCAAAACTATCAATTGACAAAGAACAAATCTAGTGTCACTTGCCCCCTTTTAAGCACTTTTCTGAAGTGGCTCATCACAACATCATTAAAATTTTGCAGTGCTCTGCTACGTTCGGCTTTTTGGGGGTGATTTTGTTCTACGAAATTATGGATTTCTTTCCATTTGGCTCAGATAGCTTTGATATCAGCACTTGGGACATCCTTCTTGCCTTCAGCCTCATCAGACGAGATCTCCTCCAACGTCTTTTTCTGTTCCTCGTGAAGGTGCAGGAGTTCTTCGGTAGTGAGCTTCCACTTGCCTCCTTTGGAGCGCGTTGTGTTATTTCCGGGTTTTGATGGGGGCGTTCGAGTACCGATTTTCGTTCAAAAACAGAAGCAAAAAAATCTTGAAATTTTCATTCGAAAACTGATTCGTTCGAGAACCGAGGTTGCACTGTATGTGCCCCGCGACTGACTGCCGACAAGTTCAAGGCACAGCCCACCTTTCGCCCGAATTCGGCCGGCATGGTCTCCGGCCCTCACGCCACCCCTTGTGAGGATAAGCAGCTTAGAAAATGGATGGATGACATCAAGTAAATACTTCAGCAACTGCTGCGCAGTCGAGCTATGACTAAAACCATTCATCTTTTGCGAACAGCATTAATTGTAGTTATTGTAGTTATGATTGGACTTTTTTCCTCTCGGGCCTTTTGTGGCGACATCGCAAAAAGCCAAACGGAAAGCCAAAGAAATGTCGTGTCGTGTTGCGTACTTGAGTGTGACGTGTTTTCTTTGGCGGGCCGCGCCGTGCGCAGCGATCTTCCCATCTGTCGCATCTGCCACGAGGGGGGCTGCGCGGAGGGCCTGCTGTCCCCGTGCAACTGCACCGGCACGCTGGCCGCGGTGCACAGGAGCTGCCTGGAGCTCTGGCTGTCGTCGTCCAACACAAGCTACTGCGAACTGTGCCACGCCCGCTTCACCATCCAACGCAGGCTCAGGCCTTTCACAGAGGTACGTTTGGCGGGTGGAGGATTATTATGGGGGGTTGTTTATTTAAGCTGGTGTGTTTGTTTTTGTAACATCTGTTCACGATTGTGTACATCGCAGGTCGATGCATCGTTTTTTGGCTTTGTAATCCTCCCCGTTACTTTGCCACCGTATTGTGACAACTTTATACTATGCAAACCCCATTTTTTTGACAAATTTTCACTATTTGCGACAGGGCCCTACCCCCGAAAGTGTTATGTAGCATGGGCAATGTGAAACCACGAACCTGAGAAGAGTCGCCAGGGCTGACTGACTCTTAAACAGCACTGCTGTGTATAACCGTAACTTATGATTATTGTGGCATTTTAAATACTTTGAGACATAAAACCACATTACCTACCTGTAAGGAGGAGCTGGAAGACATGGTGACCAGGATAGGGATGGTCCAAAAGATGTCACAAGCAAAAATTATTGCCACATCTAGTTTTATCCACTGATCTAAAAAAAGAAAATAATAAAAAAAAAAATAAAAAAAAAAGAGACTGGATGGCTCATTGGCCACCAAAACTGAAGTTGCCATCTGCCATCTTGATACTCCTAAACAACCATGCCGACATGTGGACATGTTTTGTGGCTGTGAGAAAACATTCCACTGGTAAGATAGAAAGGTTTACTTTGACACTGTTAAAAGTTTGTTTGGAAAGGGTTTTTTTAATTTTCTGATGAGCTTAATTCACTTGAACAAAGTTTTGTTTACGGTTGTTGTTGTTCACTGTTCACTCGCTGCTTCACCTTTATAGGCCGTCGTTTTTTCTTAAAAAAACGAAGTAAATATTTTCCCAAACTGTGGATAAACAAGAAAACACATTTTCTGTGAAATATTTTGATGAATTTCATATTACATAACTTCGCAAATTGAATTTGATTTTCACATGCGAGGAAACAAGTTTAAATTTTCTGTCTGTAGTAGGTCGTCGCAGAGACAACAAATGAACTATGTATTCAGCACGTATTTTCCCATTGCGAGTCCTTATTTCCAAAAATATATCTAACTGATCAGCTTAAAATTTAACATTTTTATGACAAAAAATGCTTAATTTTTTGCTATGTTAGGATGATAGTGCTTCACAGCGTATTTTGGGAAAAGTTAACATGTCATGGAAATCGAGTCCAAGGTAATACGCAAGGTTTCTTGGTAGTCACGGTGTTGTCTTTCCTGTGCACTTAGCCTTTTTTGACTTACGAAGTAGAATTAAAAATCCTCCATGATACCAAAACTGAAAAAATGTCAAGCTCACATGACTAGTTTAAATTGTACATGCCAAACTTTGAGGAAAAACTCTGCAGTAATCCAACCTGTAAACCATGTCCCCCACGCGTTTTGGGAGGACCAAGATGGCGGCCAACTGGCTTCAACAAATCGACATCGACTTGACGTGTATGCCTATCCAGTTTTTTTTTTTTTTTAGATCAGTGGTCTTCTGAAAGATGTGTGGCTTTAAAAGGTGGGGCCTGGGCCCGGTGAGTAACGTGGGAGCCAGTGAATGAAAGTGGAGAGTTGGCTGTTGTAAGTTCAGGTTTGGTGGCTAGCTGTTTCCGAGCTAACTGTTAGCTCGAGTGGGTGTTTAGTGCCAGGGTAGCAACTTGAATATTAATGCGCTTATTAGCTCTTTAATTTGTTAACATTTTTCAATAAAGTAAATGAAAGGGAATTAGCGGCTTCGTCGATCGAATGTTTCGACACATTTGATACATTTTTTCAGTCCTGCTACTCATCATAACGCAAGTCTCCCACACAGTGGCTGCACGATCCCGGCGCACGCGAGGAGAGGAAGTTGGTGTTCTGCGACATCGTGTGCTTCCTGTTCGTCACGCCGCTGGCCACCATTTCGGGCTGGCTGTGCTTGAAGGGCGTCTCGGACGACCTTCGGATCAGCAGCTTGCTGCAGAATACGGGCCTCATTTCGCTCACCCTGGTCCTGTTCACCATCTACATCCTCTGGACCATGGTAACCATCGTGCTCAGCCTCACCTCTGCTGCACCCTTGTGGCACGAGTAGGCAATTGCAGTGCTTTATAAACGATTTTTTTTTTTTATTTAATTTATTTGCTTTTTTGCAGCAGGGTCTCGGCTCCTTACTTAGTAACAGGGATTGACTATATAAACAAATATGAAGACCAAGTCAGTCATTGTGTCAATATTCTGTCTTTTGGATCTGTTGACACTCCTTTTCACAGAATATTTTTAAAATATATATATATTTGCTTAGGGTGGCACAGTGCTTCAGCTGGTAAAGCATTGGCCTCACAGTTCTGAGGTCCCCGGTTCAATCCCGGCCCCGCCTGTGTGAACTTTGCATGTTCTCCCCGTGCCTGTGTGGGTTTTCTCCGGGCACACATCCCCACAAGATGCAACATTAATTGGACACTCTAAATTGCCCCAAGGTGTGAGTCTGAGTGCGGCTGTTTGTCTCTTTGTGCCCTGCGATTGGCTGGCAACCAGTTCAGAGTGTACGCCGCCTCCTGCCCGTTGACAGCTGGGATAGGCTCCGGCACTCCCCGCGTCCCTTGTGAGGAAAAGCGGCAAAATAAAATGGATGGATGAATAATACAAGCGGCAGAAGGTGGAAAAGTCTGACTTTTTCTGGCAAGCGTGTGAGATTGGGGAAGTCTCGAATGATCTGATGAAGTTGTGTGCACAATCCACTCCAACATAATTTACTTTTACAATAACGTAAATTCTAATCATAATCATAATGTGTGTGCGTGCAGGTGTGCCTCCGCTACCACTGTAAGTTGTACTCGGAGTGGAGAAGAAAGGACCAGCAAGTACATCTGCTCTTCCCCAAAGCGAGGGAAGCCGTCTCTTCCCAGCATGCCTTGCACTCCGCCATACCCCCCAACATACCCTCAAATGAAAGCTTAGTATGAGAGCTGAGGGGAGGATACACGTCACCCCTGAGGCCCCCCCCCCCCCCACCTCCCCGCAACATTGATTTAGCACTCTTGCAAAGTTGACTTGGACACGGAAAGAGTGACGCCATTTTGAAGGATGACAAGCGGAGGCTGTGCAAAAGTACAAAACTGCGGACGGTCGATGCAGTTGGACAGAGACGGCGGGCAGTAAGTGCTGCTTGAGGGCTGCGAAGCATCCACATGTGGGGTGGGGGCAAACATTCAAACAATCTCATGTTACCCCCCCCCCCCCCTTAAAAAAAAGACGGATAATTCAACATCTGCCCACTGGTCGACCTGACAGATGAGGTTGCAGCGAAATTGGTCGGATTCTGACTGTCAATCTACAGCGCAAACATTTTTAGGGGGAAGCCATTAGTTCCGCCAGGATATCAAACTCAAGGTCCACAACCAGCCTGCCGCATCATTTTACGTGACCCGCTTCAAGCAAATCATCGTCATACTTGGTTACTTACGCACACTGAATATTTGAGGACTTCGCCACAGACTGCTTAGCCTGATAAAAAGGTAGGTTTTGTCTTTTAAGTCAGTGCCCAGAGCATATACACACCCAAAAACACAATGTCTGCCATTTCCAGGGCTTCAGTGTTGATGATGTCGGGTTTACACCTCATTTCAAATGAACTTGAATGATGACTTTTTTGGAGAATGGGAGCTAAATTTGCCCTTTTAGGGTCATTTTGGCTGTCCTGGAAATTGGTGCCCCCATGCACTGTTTTTAAAATCTGAATCCTGCACAAATTCTTACAATTGCACTTAATTTGGAAGACGGTTGATTAGCATTCATGTATTATCAATTTATTTTTCCTAACTAGCCAAAAGCATAAAAGGGCCCCTGACGACAGCCATCAACGTTATTATAACAGCACTTTTGTTGAGCACTCCGTTTTGTTTGCCATGCTTGCACTTCATTTAGTAATGTGTGTCGGATTATTTATTTGAAATAATGATTAAGTTGTGGCTGTGTTCCTATTGACTTATTAAAAACTTACTTGAAAAAAACTTCACACACTATGTAAAAGCTGGTGCTTTTCCATTTTGTACCAAAAATGGCGGACGTCAATCTTTTTCCTTTCTCTGAAATGACATCTCCCTTTGACCACCAAAATACTCTTGAATTGTTTTTACCAGCGGTATTCAGAGAACCGTCCATCCATCCATTTTCTTGGCCGCTTATCCTCACAAGGGTCGCGGGAGTGCTGGAGCCTATCCCAGCTGTCAACGGGCAGGAGGCGGGAGACACCCTGAACTGGTTGCCAGCCACTCTCAATTACACCTACGGGCAATTGAGTGTCCAATTAATGTTGCATGTGTTTGGGATGTGGGAGGAAACCGGAGTTTCTGGAGAAAACCCACGCAGGCACAGTGAGAACACACTAACTCCACACAGGCGGGTCCAGGATCGAACCCGGGACCTCAGAACTGTGAGGTCAACACCTTCCAGCGGATCCACTATGCCGCCTCAAAGAGAACATGTTTTGACAAAATGATATTTATAATTCGATCATTTTATTGTAAACATAATCAGTCTTGAACTCTTCAAGAGGGAAAAAAAAAAGTGAATATAAGCAGTAAGTGTTCAATAAATACACGATGAGGACATTACATAAATATATTTGGCATGACGCAAAAGAAGATGGCCGGTGAGCCCCTAATACTGCTCGACTGTTCGGTCTGCCCTGAAATGCTCCGTGACGGCAGCTCGGTCAACATTCAACGTGTGTCTCTTGAGTGACAGAAAGAAAAAGTTAAAAAAAAAAAGTGCTTTTCCCAGCCAACGCCACGGTGGAGGATGAGGACGACGATATTGTTGATGAAGGTCACAGGTTCTGGCAGCACTGGACTCGGGGCCCCTTGTGGCCGTCGCTGGTGGGCGGCACGCTGATGTCCACCACGTTGTTGCCCGGCGACTCGTCGTGGGTGCACCGCTCCGCCATCTGCTTCTGGGAGACGATGCGGTAGATTTCTGCGGCCCCACAAGAAACAGAACACGCATCCACAAAAACAAAAAAAATATTTCACCCATTGTAGCAAAAATGTAATCTACATTATTAGCAAGTAGCTAGCAGGTACCTAGCATCAATCATCATCATTTAATCATTTATTTTCTACTGCGCATATCCTCATACCAACACAGACCGGGCGAGAGATGAATTGGTTGTCCGACAAATTTATATGTATATGTATATTTTCTAATATATTTTTGGGGGGTTGGCCAAACTCAGCTATTAAAACTATATTTTTTTTCATTTAAGAAACTGCTAAATGTTAAATTTAAATATTACATGAATGAACTTGTAAATGTATATTGTATTTTAGCCTCTATTTTAAAAATTTACTCAAAAAAAAAAAACAGCATGTGTTCCATTTATAAATACATAATACAGAATATAAATGCAAACGCAAAAAAATACAAGTGAGGAGAAAAATGGTTTCGTACAATTATTTTTTTGGATACAATAGTCAAAAAATAAATCACGTAGGCCCAAGGTATGGAAGCAATGTGCCACGAGAATTTGAATTAAAAACGCCACTGAAAATTTTATGTTGTAAAAATCATTTCAGTGATCACATTTTCAATAGCCATATTTCAGTTTAATGTTTCAATTTTAAATTCACCATATAAAAAAAAAAAATTCAAACGCAATATTTTCAGTCTCCCGAGATACAACAATGAATTTTACAACGGGAAACTTTCAGTGGCATTTTTATTTCAAATCCTGGTGGCACATATTTACTACCATACAAGGGCAATTGTTTACTTACCTAAAGACGGACGTTGGCCTCCGTTTGAGGTAAGGTGTTCTTTTCCACTCTTTTTACTCTGTGTATGTTTGTAATTTTGTCCATTTTTATTTTAATAATTTTGGGGGGTGTTCCTGGCATTTCCTCAAAAACAGCAAATTATTCAAAGAAATATTAGAATAAGAAAATGTACAAAAACAGGTTGACCCTCAAGTGCAGAAATAGTATCTTCATAGTGGGGTTGCTTTTATGAGGATAAGCGCTCTGGAAAGATGGCTGGATGGCATGTTAAGAAGCTAAAAGTGAAGTTTGGTGTGTGGGCACCTGTTAAAATGTTCTTGAAGGCCTCTTCTACATTGGTGGAGTCCAGCGCTGACGTCTCAATGAATGACAGCGTGTTCTTTTCTGACAAGGAGGAACATCCAAATTCATTATCAATTTTTGATCAATTGTGTCATTTTTGTACTAAGACAGCTGCATACTTCGCTGTAATTTGACTTGACCTTGAAACAGACTCAGTTCATTTGCACTTACCGTAATTTCCGGCCTATAAACCGCAACTTTTTTCATGCGCATTAAACCCTGCAGTTTATGTGGTGATGTGGCTAATTTGTGCATTTTTTTCTAACGGCCGCAAGGGGGGGCACTCAAGCGGAAAAGGTTAAAGTGAGACCGGTGGAATATATGTGCTGAGGAAGTAACTTTTACCGGTCTGACCCTGTTAGCGCTGCGCTGGTGTGTTGCTGCTGTCTCTCAGTGATTTTTACCGGTATGTTTTTTTTTTTTTTTTTTTTTTAACTGGCCCTGTTAGTGTGGCGCTAGCATTAGCCCAGAAGTGCTAGCGTTAAACTCTCTGTGTACTGTCTTTCTTTGTAAATATCCCGTGTTTCAATGTGGGTTTCAATATGGGCACTTGCAGGTTTTACACAGCTACAGCATATGTATGTACCAAATGGTAATTCCTTTACAAATGGACTGGGTGAGGCTTATAACCAGGTGTGTTACGGGGAAAAAATTTATCAAATGAGTCGAATTACGGGGACTTTTCATGCTGTCTGATGATACCAATCTGCCAAGAAGTGAAGAACACAGAGAGTTTACTGCTAGCGCTGCCGCTAACAGGGGCAATTAAAAAAAAAAAATACTGGTAAAAATTACTGAGACACGGCAGTAACACGCTAGCGCAGCGCTAAGAGGGCCGGACCGGTAAAAGTAACTTCCTCGGCACATATATTCCACCGGTCCCCCTTTTACCTTTTCCGGTCGAGTGCCCCCTTGCGGCCGTTAGAAAAAATTCACAAATTAGCCACATCATCACATAAACCGCAGGGTTGAAAGAGTGAAAAAAGTCACGGCTTATAGGCCGGAAACTACGGTACTTAAGAAGTTTTCACGCTGTCTGACGATACCAAAAAAGTGAAGCACCTGTCTGAAAATGTCCGAGCTAGTGGAGTTAGATGGTACAGTTTGAAGAATTGTGTGAATTTACCAGCGAATGCCCGCGCCTCGTCGGTGGGCACGGCCCTGAGGTGTCGCAGGTCGCTCTTGTTCCCCACCAGCATGATGACGATGTTGTTGTCGGCGTGGTCCCTCAGCTCCTTCAGCCAGCGCTCCACGTTCTCGTACGTCAGGTGCTTGGCGATGTCGTACACCAGCAGCGCGCCCACCGCCCCCCGGTAGTACCTGACGCCGGTAAACAACGCTCAACTACCCCGGCTTGCGAACAAAGCGCAGCGCGCGCAAAACACTCACGCCGAGGTGATGGCCCGGTAGCGCTCCTGTCCCGCCGTGTCCCAAATCTGAGCCTTGATGGTCTTGCCGTCCACCTGAAGACTGCGGGTGGCGAACTCCACCCCGATGGTGCTCTTGCTCTCCAGGTTGAACTCGTTTCTGGTGAAGCGCGACAGCAGGTTGCTCTTGCCCACCCCGGAGTCCCCGATCAGCACAACTGTGGGCAAGAAAAGGAAAATGATGACAATCAAGAGGGAGACGCCGCAGCTACACGACAATACAGCAAATAAAAAAAGTGCCTAATTTGGCATGTAAAAGCAACTAATTCAAATGTCAATAGCCCCAAAAACTGTTTATAAACATAAAACCCGTTTGTTCCTTTGCGTTCCAAGTTTTAATCAGATGGTGGATTTAATGACCTTAGTCAGTGCGAATGAGACAAAACCAGAACATTTTTTTGGGAAGGCAACAAAGCTGTAGTCTTTGTCACAAAATGAGGTATTCTAAGGAAAATGGAAAAAAATGAAAAATAAACAGTGTGCCTACTGTGAAAATGAAGCTTTGCTCCGTCTGGCACAGGGCGTCTTGAATATATTTTGGCTCGGCGACAGAGGGGACGGGACCTCGAGCTCCCGCTCAGCGGAAAAACTCGACAAATCTGCCATTTGCTGTTTTGCTTTGCAACGAGGCGTAAAATGTCAATTTGGAGTCCCAGATGGCGACGGAAATCTCATTTCGGCCTTCCCGATTCCCGGAAAGAAAACGTTCAGAAGAAAAGCAAACGTTTCATGAATCCTAT
Organism: Syngnathoides biaculeatus; assembly: GCF_019802595.1. Classification (NCBI taxonomy): domain Eukaryota; kingdom Metazoa; phylum Chordata; class Actinopteri; order Syngnathiformes; family Syngnathidae; genus Syngnathoides; species Syngnathoides biaculeatus. The sequence continues at coordinate 12,609,148 of NC_084646.1, read as the reverse complement.
TTTTTTTAATCAGGTTGACAATTAAACACAGAAACAGCAATTTTCCTTGCAATTTTCTTACGCTGTCGGTGAATAATTTTGCTTTATTTCTTGCAAACAAGGACTCAAATATGCAGCCTTGAAAAAAAAAATGTAAAATAGCTTCTAACAAGCATCTTTTTCAAAAATTTGGTTAGATGCAGAAATAAAATTGTGCATTCTCTGGAGCTGTCAACTGATAACATATATTCAAAACATTATTGTTATACACACAACGGTAAAATTTTATCCTCACTTTAGAAATTGTTTTTTTTTTGGCGGGCTCCCCGTGTTTTTTGTCATTTAAAAGGAAAAAAACACATCAGTACACAATATCACCAACAAATGTTCAGTCCAAAGGTTAACAATCGTTTGCGAGTTCAATTTTGAGTATTTTTTTCATTTTATTGAAGTGTTTTAGTAATAATTTACAAGGGTATTTATTTGACTATTTAACGTTGCAGTGTCAAATTATTGCGTTACGGCCAGTGACGGAGGCAAATAAAGTTTGGGCGAATTGAATCAGGTTAGCAATTAGCTGGCGAGGTTAAATCACGCAAACGCCGTTAAATTCGAGAACAGGAGCGAAATACTTTTGCCGCACGCAATGCAACGACTCAGGAGTCGAGGTTGAAACGTTAGCGCGAGGCGACATATTTGACAATAGCGACAAAGCAAAAACCAAAAAAAAACAGCGTTGCTAGTTAGCATTAGCCACCACCGCCGCCGCCGGCAGCAATTTTTTTGACGTGGCCTATGGAGCAACGTCAAGAAAAGCCACCTTGTTACCTTTGAACAAGAAATCATATTCGTCGTCTCTGTTCGCCATGCTCTCATTGACGCTCTGCAGTCAATCGATCCGGTCGTCCGCTCGTCAGTCAGGTGCGCCAGGGACGAGAGGATGTGACGTCACTCCCCGTCACCGCACCGGAAGCATCAGATGACGAAGTCACATTGTCAAATAACGTCATGTACTGCCCGTCATCAGCCTCATATTGCCTAATCTTTTCAATTATTGCTAGACTGGTCAGGAACATTGAGAAATATTAATGAACGCAAATGGTTTGAATGATTTTTTTTTTTTAAAGGATGAGAAGTTATTAACAGCACCAACTTGAGTAAAATAAAAAAAATCGGAACCAAAATAATAATGAATAAAAACTTTAAAATGGAATAAAAATGAAAATGAGAGCAATTGCTGCAATGCATAACTATATGAATATATTTATAAATAAAAAATGAATAGATACATAAAAATAAAAATGAATAAAATAAAATAATTTTAAGTTGGTTTTTTTAAAGGATGTGAAGGTATTAATAGCACCAACTTCAGTAAAATAAAAAGATCGGAACCAAAATAATAATGAATAAAATGAAAATGAAAACAATTGCTGCAATGCATAAATATATTTATAAATAAATAAATGAGTAAATTTTAAGTTGCTTTTTAAAAAAAAAAGAATGTGAAGCTATTAACAGCACCAATTTGAGTAAAATGAAGTAATTGAAAACAAAATAATAATAAATAAATAATGAATAAAATGAAAATGAAAAACAATTGCTGCAATGCATAATATATATAAATAATGAATAAAATGAAAATTTAAAAAAAGATAAATAAATAAATACATTTATTTTACGTTACTTTAAAAGAAGGATGTGAAGCTATTAACAGCACCAATTTGAGTAAAATAAAATAATCAGAACCAAAATAATAATGAATAAAATGAAAATGAAAAACAATTGCTGCAATGCATATATATATATATATATATATATATGCATAAAAATAGCCAAGAAAACATTTAATGTTCATTGTATTAACGTGGAAAAAGTATGTATGATTGTAAATAAATTGGAACTGAGTTTTAGATTTATTTTGTATTTTAAGATTTTTATAAATAGGAAAAGAAAGTAATGAGTTACATTTTAATATACATTCATCCAGCCATCAATTTTCTGAGCCGCTTATCCTCACAAGGGGAGTGCCGGAGCCTATCCCAGCTGTCAACAGGCAGGAGGCACGGTACACCCTGAACTGGTCGCCAGCCATTCACAGAGCACGTGGAGACAGACAACAGTCGCACTCACAATCACACCGAGGGGCAATTTAGAGTCTCCAATTAATGTCGCACGTTTTTGGGATGTGGGGGGAAACCCACCCAGGCACGGGGAGAACATGCAAACTGCACACAGGCGGGGCAGGGATTTGAACCCCGGTTCTCAGAACTGTGAATCCACCGCTCTGGCCTGTTGCACCACTGTGCTACCTGAGTGTAAAAAGAACATTTTGTTTGTTAAATTTAGTAACAGCATCTGCATGCGTGTGTATGAGTGTATTTGCGTGTGTATTTTCATCCAACATGTACTTTGATGAAATGTGTAATTGTCTTTCGTGTTCTCATGCAATACAGTATTATGAAAGGATGACAAAGTGGCTTGAAGCAAGTGACCAATATGACAATATTTTTGTTGTTATATGTATGATAGTCACGATGACTGTAAAGGTTTGGCAGTGATGCTGCCACAAGTGAAATGGAAATGTGCTGCAATCATTTCTCATTAATTATCAGGACAGAATGATGACTAAACATAAGGAACTTACCTTTTACTAAAATATGATAATATAATATAATTTAAAAAATGTATGAAATAATGAATAATAATAATAATAAAATAATATAATAATATTTTAATAAAAATAAAATCAACACTGGGAAAATTTGAGTGTTTGTGGTCAAATATTGTGAAAGAAATGTTGAGTGTGGAAAATGTTTGAAAAAGTTACTAAAGTGCCCTAGTTTTGTAAAATGTCCTCATTCTGAGTGAGGAAAAAAATGTGTAAAATGTGTTACAATAATTTGCTATTAAATATATGATGAGGGAACATTTTGGACAGTGGCTTAAAAACAAACTCATGGAAACGTGCTATGATATTTTCCTATCAAATATTATGATAGAATGATGATATCTGAACATGTTTGACAAATTTAGCAGAATGAAAATAAAGAAAATGCACCAGAATAATTTGTCATTAAATATTATGAACATATCTGAATAAAATACGAAAATTAAAAGAATGAAAATGCACTACAGATACAAAAAAAGATACATTTTGTGAAAAAGATTTTTTTTTCTCCAAAAAGACGTAAGTTTTCATTAATATTATGAACATACCTGAAAAAAAATTACGAAAATTAAAACAATGGAAATGCTCTACAGATACAAAAAAAGATACATTTTCTGAAAAAAATGGAGGTAATTTTTTTCCCCCAAAAGACATTATTTTTTTAAATGTTATAATTGTGTTCATGAAATTAAATCACGATTGAACATATTCAACAACGATGCATTCCCTCTCTCTCATTTTGTGTGAAAAGTGTGGTTTTAAAAAAAAAAGTAAAAAATTAGATTACATAAGATTGTTGGCGGGGGAAAAGACGAGAAGCTCCAGTTCCACTCGTTCTTCAACTTTTGGACTTTCTGACGCCAGGTGCTTTCCGTGTGGAGGAGAAAAAAAAAAGGGTTGTAGTACATGCGTAGACGCTCCCAGCTGGTGTGGACCAATCACCGGCCAAAGAGCAAACTATATCTCTGCCTTGTTGGCATGTCGAGCTTCTAGTCTGACGTTGGACATGCTTTCGAACTGAAGTGCGCTGCAGATTCTCGACTGATGATGAACAAACGACAAGGGCGGCCTTTCAGCGCGCTGCCGCACTGCTACTATGAGGGCTACCTGGAGAAGAGGTCCTTTAAAGATAAGGTAAATCAACAATCAAAATAGAAAATGGAAAAGTCTCATTTTTGGTTGTCATTTCAAGTTTGATGCAGTTTCCGAAAAACCGACTTCAAGGATTATTCTAAAATGGAACACAGTTGTCGGCTTTTTCCAAATCAGTGCATGTAAAACTGCTGCGTGTCAAATGTCTTCCAATGTGTCCATGCATTTAAAAACTTTTTTTTTCTTTCCAAAATGATTATGATTAAAATTAAAAGAAAGCAAAGAAGTCCAAAGTAATTTCTTGCGATAAAATGTAACATCTAAAATGTGCTATTATAATGGTTCATTTTGGTACTATTTGACAACTGGACTTTGTACATTGTTTAATTTAAAGTATGCATGCATGCAATAATAACATTATTTTCTCCAAAAACCTTGTGAGCGGAAAAGCGGGAAAAAGTTTACATTTCAAACAATGATTAGTTATTTAACCCTTTCCGGGCAGGGGTTGCATATTTGCAACAAGTTTAATATAATTGAAAACTTTAAATCCAGAGTATAATTTTCTGAAAGTATCAGATTGCAAAATTTTATTTGGTCCAGAGAGGGTTATATCTTATGAAAGCAAGGTGAAAAAAAATGAACATATCTGAGCCTTGGGCTGAAACCATTTTTGTTATTCTGCAGATGCTTGTTTTGTAGCTGATTGATCACAGTACTTGTGGTACAGAAACTGTAGTTTCCCTCAGCTGTATTCACTCAAATTTTCCATCAAATCAATATTTATAGATTTAAAGATGAAAAAAAATGAATATGCAGAAGCACGGGCACAAAAGCGCTAGCGATACTTCTTATTCTGAATTGGATTCTGAATTAATCTATGAAGCTCACATTCTGGGGTGTTTTTGTGAAGCACAGTTCTTTATTAAAAATTGGCGTAGCCCCACAATTGCACCGATGGATCAGTAAAATTACTGAGTGCAAAAATAGAGGTAAACCTTCATTTAGGGCCAGTATTTACCTCAAATATGCAGTATGGCTTTTTACTATTAATGTTTGCATTTAACTTGAAAATTAATAACATTGAGTTGGCCTACTCTGGTTCTCAGTGGCTCATAAATTGGATTAACTATTGTTTTTTTTTTTTTTGTATTATTATTTCACTTACATAATAGTAACACGGCGTCTGGAAATACTTAGTCACAATAAAGAGAAAGCGTTGATGTTTTTATTGAAGAGGAAATTATGAGTGTTTGCCAAGTTTACATACAAGGAAGTGGTGGCAAATTCACGTTTGTGGATGCCAGAGATGGTGATAACATCTCATAATGCAAGAATTCAAGTAAACCTTGCTACAAACCATTGGTGAAAGGAAGGAACCCACGAGTATATTCAATATTTTTTATGGGGGGGCTTTTTGTTGTTGTTGTTTTTTCTGTTGGCCGTGTTAGTGATCATTCCACAGAACAGCAGCAACAAACAAAGCAGACAGCAGTTCTGGGAACAAAAACTGGGAAAACATGACAATAAAGTAATAAATGCGATTAGTCAATAACATACGCACATTATTGATTAATCTGGGAATGACCAAGGAAGCATGTAAACAAAATGGCACCTTTCCAACAACTGTCGTGCGTCAATAACTTCAACGTACTGCAGTAGAAAAGGTAAAATGCTAACAGTTGCTACACTAGCGCGCAATACTGAATGTCAAGATCGCAACTTGAGTATATAAAACGATAAAGAAAATGGATGAGGATTTTAGCCCCGTTTTCACTGACTTTTGCAAATGAGAATGGATCTAATGGTAACTTTAGATAGACAAAGACAAAATAAGATTAGCAACTTCACGAAAAGTAAATACTCAGATGGATAAAGAAAGGATTTTACCACATGTTTTGTAGTTAAGTACAAATTAAAATGATGACAAAATCCCAACATGCTAAGACTTTATAGCGCGATAGAGTTTTATCAATTTTCATTTGAAATTGTACCTTACTCATGGGCATTATTTAAAATCCTTATCGATCCATCGGTGCATTTGATGTCCTTAAATTGCTATCTTGTCATATGTTAGCGTATCAACTGTCAGCATGTCAGCCTTTGAACTATTCTTTTATCTGAAATAGTATCTGTACGATTCTTATTGGTCTCCTTCAGTTATTTATATGCGTTAGTTGTCATAAATTTTAACATGTTAGCATTTTGTCCATTCCCATTAGCCCGTTGAAATCACGCCCGATGTCAGGACACAACGTAATCTTCATGGGTGTCAATGTCCAAATTACCAAATACCAATTTGATCCAGTTTCAAGACCATCAGATGACAGGAACATCACCAAACCCTCACTGGTGTTTTTCTTCCTTTTAATTGCTATCTTGCTAGATGTTAGCGTGGCAATTGTTAGCATGTTGACACTTATACAGCACATATGATGAAGTGTGATAATTATACCTTTATTTATGCTTTTTGTGTTCAGAAATGATCCCGCGAGGTAAAAACTGGTCGGACCGTCTGGTCCCGTGAATGCAAGACACCGTGTATTAAACGTAAACTGGCACGTTGACATTTTGTCACCACATTTTTGTACGTGCAACAGTATCTGCTGGAATGTTTTACGCAAATCATAATGATGACGCTTAATCATTACCTCATGCTCATCCCACACTATGCATTACTTTATCTTGCTGGCTCTTTCACTCATGGGAATTTTGCCGGCATAAGTTCCATCATTGCTAAATGTGATCCATCTCTCTTGTTTGGCACCGCAGAAATCACGTAGGCTGTGGACTTGTCTGTGCGGGAATGCCCTGTACTTCTTCAACGACAAGAGGGAAATTGACGTAAGTAACATTTGAAGTAAATGAAGCTGGGATGCTAACATGTTAGCATCTTGGCCATGCTCGTTTGAAAGTCCCTAAATACAGAGCGTACTATTAAATGCTCATCCCCGAGCTGTCTAGAGTTATGGAGAGGAGGGGGGGGGGGTGTAATCAAGTTTCCATTTGAACCCCGATCCTCAGAAGTGTGAGGCCAACACTCTAACAAGTTGCACCAACGTGTCGCCAGATGCTAACATGTCAGCATTTTATCCATTTTAATTTGAAATAGTGCTTGGCGAGGATGTAAAATTCTCACCTACATTACTGTATTCTTTTTCCCTTTGAATTTGAACTCGTTAATGTAAAATCATTTTCAATTGCTATGTATTCAGAGTTGACGTACCTAGCGCTAGCATGTTAGCATTTGAATGTTGGATTCTGACGTGTCGGCGTTTCAGCAGTACATCGAAAAGTTGGATCTGAGCGGGCCTATCACCATAACAGACGACACTACAATGGATTACAACCTGGACACGGCCAAAATGAACCTTCAGACCAAAGACAGCAATATCAAATTCTCTGTGAGGGAAATATTAAATATGATCAATTCAGTACACGCATGCAATTGTACTTCATGACAAACCATTTCCTCTCCAGGCCCCCAATGCCGAGGCTCGGGAACTGTGGAAGGGCTTCATTCAATCCGTGGTTGAGGTGTGCTTCACGACTCACTTGCCTTATTAACATTGTGAATTATTATTGAGAGAGTGACATGAAAGTGCGGCGTTTTGTGTACGTTGCAGCTGTCGGTGCCGTCGACCCTGAACCTGCTGCCGGGCCAGATGCTCATGCTGGAAGAGGTGGTGAAAAAAGAGAAAGAGAGACTCCGAACCTTTTCTCCCACTAGTGTCGTCGAGTCCATAGAGGAAATGCCAGAGTGAGTATTCACGTTCAGGAGTGGGAAATACTCAGTGGCTTATGACAGGTTAATCATTTACTGTATGCGAAAGCCTGTACAGTATCAGGGGTGTCCAGCCCATTTCCACCGAAAGCCGCGTCAGCTTTATGGTTGCCCTCAATGCGCCAGATCTAGATGTCCCTTTTAATTGCTGTCTTGCTAGATGTTAGCATGACAATTGTTAGCATGTTGACACTTATACAGCACACATGATTGTGATAATTATCCTTATAATTAGCAAAGTGTTACTTAATTAGTGCAAAAATATCTTCCAATAGAACAGGAAAATTTGAAGTAAATGTAGCTAGCTTCAAAGTCTCCTGCTAATGTCTGCATTTAATACTTAAGTATGTACAAATATGACATGCATTTGTGAAGATGACAAAAAAAAAAAAAAAAACTGTTACTGTAACAAGAATCCTTTAAATTTGTCCGGTTAAAAAAAGCCACATTACTCCAATGGGCGACGATCAAACTCAATTTTAGATCTGATCGGAATCGGACGCTAAATAGCATTTTATGCTGGTCGGCTTTAATGTCATAATTCGCCAAGCTGATCACTAATGTCGTTAATCGGATCACCGTCGTGTAGAATATATTTGAATGTTGCATGGACTATTGACATTGTATTGTTATTATCAACACAGGCGATGACATTACCTTTTTTTTTTTTTTGATACTATCACGTTTCCTGCTAGCTCCTTGGCTCGGTTTTCAACAGAGTACGCACACCCTCGGCATGCCCCGCTTCAAAATGGCGTCGCCTGTAAAGTAGTTTGAAGCGCGGCTACAATAAAGCTTGCTTTCACTGCCGCGTCCTTTTTGCTTGTGGCTTTATTGCAGGCATTCTATTTGCGGTGGCAACGGTGTGGCAGTATGTTGTCTTTCTTGAACGGCTAACTACAGCACAGCTAGGCCTGTGCTTGCCGTCAAAATGCTGACCTCGATTGTGCTCTTTGATGAGAGGCACCGCCCCGTAACACAATAGATATACTGTACCTGTACTGGTTTTTCACCTCTCCATCTTTCATGGAACAATCTTGCATCTGCATCAATCTTTCGCTCTCTGCACATTTTTGGAACATTTGTGGATATTTCTTAATCTGCTCACTCGCCACTTCGAATTTGAAATTATATCAGACTAATACAGATAATATGAACTCATACTTAATTTGCCTAAGTGCTTTATCCCCTCAAGTTGCTCTTTTACTGTATTAGCATGCCAATTGTTAGCATGCTAACAATGCTAATGCAATTTATATCAAACATCTTAGCTTACCGGTCATTATAACGTTACCATTTTATCCAGCCTCGTTCTCTTTCTGAAATTTTATCTGACGACAGGACAGTCGTCGTGAGTTTTTATATCCTGCCGGCACGTTGGCATTTTCTGACATTTTAGTTGCGGCCTGTCCCCCAGTTGCTTCCATCTTGTGACCCGTACGGAGGCGGAACTCCTGCTGGAGCGAGAGGCCAGTCGGGGAAACCTGCTGCTGAGGCCCAGTCAGGATGGCACAGGCTTTGCTATTAGTACCAGGGAAGAGATGAACGGGTACGTTGGCACACACCCACGCCCACGGCTTAGGCACATATGTTGAATGAGAAAAATCTCATTTCCTGCAATACTCTTGATGATCTCTAGTACTCTAGTAGGTCTGCATTGATGTACAGTATTATAATTATTATACTGGGGAACATATAGATTTTTGTTGGTGAGTTACATTTTTATGCTAATTACAATTGGCATGCTGAGTCCAAAATTGCAGTCATTTTTTTTCTAGCACATAAAGTAATTTTTTCCAGAGGTGTATGCAGGTCCCAATAGGTCAGTACTATTAATATTACAAATCGAAAAATAGCATCGTAGGGATTAAGAATTTTTGTGACATATTCATTGTAAAACATAATAGTATTCAATAAACATTGGAGTCATGCCTGTATTCCATATTCCATCATATATAGTCAATATTAGATTTTTTTTAAACGACCACATATCTGAAAACTTGACGAGAGAGAAAAACCATGGTCAGTTTTGGATTCTGCACCCACAGACCTAACTCATCAAAAAATGTGTTCCCACAGTGTTATTATTATCATTAGTATGATTGTTATTATTATTATTGTTATTAGTGTTAGCATGAAACTTTTTGTCTCTGTTTTGTCTTCCCGTCAGGCCCATCTTCAAACATTACCGCGTGAGCCACAACCACGACGACGGCTTCACCATCGAAGTGGATAACCCTGTGAGTAGATCCCTGAAACCTAGCATCAGAGCGTGAGCACTTAATTACTGGAGAGAGAGAGAAAAAAAGTTATTTTTGCCCATTGTATGCGTTGGGTGGAGCGCCCGTATACCGCCGACAATCTGTGAAGTGCACAAAAGTCAGTTGAGACGAGGCACTTGGGCAGGGCTGGGAAAAACTGGGCATGACCTCACCCGGCTTGCTACATTCTTTTCATTGAGTTACATTTCCGTTTTTAAAAATTCTACATTTAGTGTTTATATAATCTGTTTATTATTCCTAGATGAGGTTGAAATAATACCCGAAACGACCGAGTTTGCCCATCCCTGGCTGTATTAACTCATATTGTGGCAATATTTGATCCTGGCAAGGGAGAGGAGAAATTCCACAAAGCAAGGAATGCAGTATTCAAAGGCGAAGTAAACCATTATCGAGACACTGCCAGATGACAAAAGGGTAGTTGTTTCTTGGAAAAAGAAAGTACAAAAGCCACTTTGGGCAATAAACCACATGCCTGTTCAACAAGATATTATGTGTAGCCTAATATAACAAGTATGAGACAATACTGTTCTAAAAAAATGGCAGCAAACTAGCAATATATTACTTAATTAGAGCAAAAATATCTTCCAATAGAACAGGAAGATTTGAAGTAAACGTAGCTCGCTTCAAAGTCTTCCATTAATGTCTTTAAAAAAGTGTCTATACCTATAGAATTGTTATTGCTTAATGTAAAATAAACTTATCCATAACCAGATACTGTAATTACCAGCGCACCTGGTTATAAGCCTCACCCAGTACATTTGTAAAGGAAATAGCATTTGGTACATACATACGCCGCAGCTGTGTAAAAGCCGCAAGTGCCCACCTTGAAACACAAGATATTTACAAAGAATGACGGTGCACAGTTTAACGCTAGCGCCACGGTGCTAATGCCAACGTTAGCGCCGCCGTGATAATGCTAAAACTAGCGCCGCCGCACTAACACTCACGCTGCCACAGGGACGGTTACAAAAAACGTAACGGCACATATATTCCACTGGCCTCATTCTCGCCTTTTCCACTCGAGTGCCCCGTTGCGGCCATGAGCAAAATATGCACAAATCAGCCGCATCACCGCATAAACCGCAGGGTTGAAAGTGTGTGAGAAAAGTCGCAGTTTATGGCTGGAAATTACGGAATAACATTTCAAGAAAAAAGGTCACACTACCTCATTATGATAATTCAGGAGAAAACAATTCTTGGTAAGAATAACAAGCACATTGTCTTTTGTCTTCATTCAATTAGATTTTGCCATAATAGTCAATTTTCATGATAAAACAATTGGAATTTTGCAAAAAAAACATCATGGAAAAAATACTGTATATCGCGACAACAACAATCCGCTTTTTAAAACAGGATCCTGCTCACTGCGGCCTACAAAATGGATCGAACCTCTGTTTGTGTATTTGCACGCAGGTCCAGTGTGCTTCGTTGCTTGACATCATCAATTACTTCTCAGAAGTGACAGAAGGCATGCTGAAGCCTCTGGTCAGGGAGGAAACCTACGAGCAGAACATCTGTACGTACTTTAAAATCTTTTCTTTGTGCGGCCGCGCCTTCTCTCTATGACCCTTTTAATTTTTATTCTTTTAATTGCTCGTGCAGCTTATGTTGGCTTGGATAATGAAAATGGAGAGAAGAGAGTGCGCGGTGCTTCCATGCACCTCCTTCCGCCGGCTGTACAGCCCAAACCAGGTACAAACACACGTCATCATACCGACTAATTAACAAAATAACATTTGCCTGATGCATTGTTTTGTCTGGATTTTTTTTTTCTCACAACTAAAACAGTACCAACAAAATCACAAAGCTAATTTATGTAATGTACATGAAGTGCGTTTCCCATACAAAAAACTGAAAAGCATAGTAAAATAAAGACATAGGGAAAAAAAGAAATCTTAAAACCTTTAAAAAACATACATACTGTGTGTATACATATGTATAAACAGGCAGTGCGAGGAAGATAATTTTAAAGTGGAACTTTTCTAAAATAATCAAAAGCATGAGAAATTTTTTCAACTGGATTAAAAAACATTGACACTTGGGGCTGATTCGACTTCTGTTGGCAACTTATTCCTTTTTTTGCAGCATAATAACTAAATGCTACTTCACCGTGTTTGCTTTGGACTCTGCACTCCACTATCGGACCTGAGTCTATTGATCTCAGGGCCCGTTTATATTCCACGAGGATTTTGTTGGTGTCCGGGCTCTCCCTTAGAGATTAGCGTGAAAAGCTCGGTTATCCGGGAGAGGCTAGGAGTAGAGCCGCTGCTCCTCTGCATCGAGAGGAGTCAATATGAGGTGGTTGGGGCATCTGATTCCGATGTCTCCCGGACGGGTCCCTGGAGAGTTTTTGCAGGCATGTTCCAGTGGTAGGAAGATAATTTAAAAGTGGAATTTCTCTAAAATAATCAAAAGCGTGAGAAAGCTTTTTCAACTGGATTTAAAAACAATGACACTTGGGGCTTATTTGACTTCTGTTAGCAACTTATTCCATTTTTTGGAGCATAATAGCTAAATGCTGCTTCACCATGTTTGCTTTGGACCCTGCACCTCACGACTGGACTCGAGTCTACTGATCTCAGAGCCCAGAGATTAGATTAGAGATTAGCGTGAGAAACTCGGTTATCCGGGAGGGGCTCGGAGTAGAGCCGCTGCTCCTCCGCATCGAGATGAGCCAAGATGAGGTGGTTGGGGCATCTGATCCCGATGCCTCCCGGACGGGTCCCTGGAGAGGATTTCTGAGCACGTTCCACTGGTAGGAGACTAGCCTGAGAACGTGTCGGGATACCCCCGGAAGAGCTGGATGAAAGGGAAGTAGCTAGGGAAAGGGAAGTCTGGGAATTCCTGCTAAAGCTACCAGATCTCAGCTAAGCGATTGGATATGGATGGATGGATGTATGGCATCACAATTACATTCATGTGGATTTTTCTTAAAGTATGCAAAATTATCCATTTTCAACACAATTTCACTCATCAAGCAAAGCAGAAGTTTTATACAAAAATAATATACTTAAATATGAAATGGTCTTTCTTTAAAATGGATTAAATCTTCTGGCAACAGCAGAGGGCAAAAAAGTGCAGAAAATCACACACACAAAAACATAAATTTGACTTTTTCAAGGTTGAAAATTCAGGAAATATATGCAAATAACAGCAAACTGGTTTCTGGATTTTTTTGTAACCCTTTTTTTAATGAAAGTGGCAAAAATTACATGTATATATATATATATATATATATATATATACACATATTGGGCCATGATGATCTCCCCATCAATAGGAAAGATTTCAAACATGTTTTGTGTGTAGGTTGAGCAAAGACAATCGAGAAACCAAAAAAACATACGGCTCGGCAAAACCTTTCACTGCATTGTGTATAAAAGTATTTAAGCGCGCCTGAAGAGCTGATTGTTCGCTTGATGTTCACATTCAAGCTTTTGTCACTGAGTGACAGTCGTGAAGACTAAATGACATGTTTACCCCTCCACAGCTTTGGCAAGAGCGACGAGTGAAGACGTGGAGGAAAATGTGTACGTGAATGACAAAAGTGAGTATCTGTCATCTCGTTGTTTCTCCGACAAGCCTGACAGGCCTTTGTTTTTATGCTCTTTACTGACTCACTCTTTTGTAACGCTTCACAGATCCCAAAGATTTCGCAGCGGAGCGGCCACCAGGTGAGTGTCATCAATTACTTATATTTTCCTTTTTTTTTCTAGAATATTTCCATTTCATTAAAGAAACAGGTTTAGCTACATGGGTGACTGCTTGATAGATGGACTAACAGACAAGACAGATGGATAGATATTATACAATATTTGGGCCTGTGGTGCTTCCGTGTAAAACACGAGATTTCTCATCCGCGCAGAGACCGACACCAAACTGTCTGGGAAATCGCTGAAAGCCCCGACGCCCGCCCCTCGCAAATTCCCGCCGTCTCCCTCGCCGCCATCCACCACCAGGTCCACACACAGCAGAGAGCTGAGAACGAAGACCCACTTGGACCAGCATAACCAGAGTAGGTCAGAACGCTTGCAAGACGGAAATATAAACGCCAGGCGAAAGGGACTTTGTCAATAAAGCTAGAACTATATTTAGGCAATTTTTGACATGTTTTAAAACAGATAAATGTTCTTAGTACTTGTAGTTCCTGGAACAAAGCAGTTCCCAGTCATGTATAATTAGCGATTCTCAAAATTCCCACCAAGTTCCTTCTCCACCGACCTAAATTCAGATCATGCTTCAAGCGCTTCAGTGACATAATGAGATCCGAAAGGTTCCTTGAAACTTTACAATCTCGACATATGAAGAATATGGGACTTGAACGTTGTAAGATTATGATCTGCCATTTGGAGTCCAGTTTAAAGGTTTCCTCCTAAACCTCTCAAATGTAGGCTAGACCTTCTTTTGGAACCAAGGTGAATATCCGTAGAACTACATTTAGACCCTCCTTTATGGAAGTGGATTAGTGCCACCAGGATTTGAATTTAGAAATGTTAAGTGAAATTGAATTTGAAATGCCACCGAAAACAGGATTTGAATTTGAAATGTTAAAGTCATCACATTTTCAATAGTTGGAACAGACGGTGAATTTCAGACAGCGAATTGTAGCCAGTTGAATTGTTACCATTGAAAAGTTACACTGAAATACAACTATTGAAAATGTGATGACTTTACATTTCAAATTAAAATCCCGGCGGCACTAATCTACTTCCATACTACTTACTGTGGTCTAAATGCACAATGGTCCTCCAAAAGTTCACATTTAAGAGGTAAAAGTCCAAGAACTTTACCTAATTGGCAGTTGTACTTCATAGAACTTTAACAAATATAATCATTCGAGAGGTTTTCTTCACGAAAGCTTCTGACTAAGGCCGCTGTGACAGTCTGAGCACTCCCCCGTGCTGAAAAGTGTCCTTGTGATGTATGCGCATGCGTTACTAACAGGGGAACTCTTGCGTACGTAGCAGACGCTTACTGGGAAATCCCCCGGTCTCATAGTTTCCCTTCTTCTACATAGAGGGAGCTAACATACGTACATACATTCAGCACCAGGAGCGCTCAGACCGTCACACCAGGCCTTATTCTGTTCCGAATAAATTTCCACAGAACTAGGACATTGAACGCATCATAAGAATGAAGAATCACGCTTTGCTTTTGAACGACTGACAAAATACAAAGAGTGTGGCTTGACTGTCAATGCCCTTGTCCCTGCAGCCATATCGGAACTCACGATGATGTTCAAGAAGATGGCCAAGTGTGTCGAATGACCAACGCCCTCGCCGCAACCAAACAATGTGAACGTCTCCGATGACACCTCCGTCACCACGACGACCAACTGCACTTTTCCATCCTTCCCCTTTTTCTCAGGACAGCCCAATGCAAATGTACTGTAGAGCTGGCCTGCTTTTGACATGAATTGTACATACATACTAGACACCGGGCACAGATTTAATTTGAACCCACGTGATTTGACTGTGATTTTCTACTATATGTATATTTTTGGACTTGATGTCAATAAAAGTCCCTAATGTGACACTTAAAGGTTGGTGGAACTTGTTTGATTTATTTTTTTTTTAATGTTCAAAATACAGCAAATATGGACTCGTAACAAGAGAGAAAAACTACCATGAACCCATTCATGGGCAGGGTGGCAATTTTTTGCCTTATTGAGATAAAAGTCTGCTAACAGGATCCAATCAAGGAAATAAGACTTATTTTTCGTTTAACGCATAAAACAAAGGTCAAAAAAGACGTAGCCTCTCACGGGGAGCGTCCCAAAAATTGGGACAGGTATGTTGTCAGTTCCGTGAAGTGCTACATGCTAGAGATATGTTTATGAATTAATTCTTACTCTAGAAAAACACTTGCTGATGGATTAGCATTTTGAAGACAAACTTGGTTGCATTTTCTTCACTTTCTCCCTTTCTTCTCTTGGAAAACGCTCCATGTGTACTTGAGGCAGCCATGTTGGGTCAGGAAGGAAAGGGAAATAACTCCGTGCTCACTTCGACCCATGCGTTATCGTCTCCTGATACCAAATTATGGCTTCAGATAAAAACACTTCAATATTTTAATATACTGAAGGATATGATGCGTGAACATCACGATGTCCCAAAAATGGGACACTGCCCACGTATGGGTTAAAAAAAATGAATCCACATCTTTGTATTACAAATGGTTATATTTACAATGAGTACAATAGTGAGTGATGAGTACAATATACATGTGCAAATACTACACAATATAGCTACTGAAGTTCCTTGATCCAAACTGAAGTTCCTGCCAGATTTCCACCTAAAGTGTCTTGGACACTCAAATGAAGAGAGGTGCGGAGCTGACCACTGATCACTACCTGGGTGGTGGATGATTATTTATCAAAACATGGGAACATTCTTCAAGTTAATCACAAATTTTTGAATTTGAGCGTATGCATTAAAAAAAAAAAGAGAGAATCCATAGCCATGGTGGCGCAGCTGTAGCGTGCTGGCATAACAATTCTGAAGGCCGTGGTTCAAATTCCGGCCCCGCCTGTGTGTAGTTTGCATATTCCCCCTGCACCTGCGTAGTTTTTCTCCGGGAACTCTGGTTTCCTCCCACATCCCAAAAATATGCATTCATTGCCCCAAGGTATGATTATGAGTACGACTGTTGTCTGTGTCCACGTGCCCTCTGATTGTTCTGGCAACCAGCTCAGGCTGTACCCCACCTCCTTCCCGATGACATCTGGGATAGGCTCCGCCACTCCCACGACCCATTGTGAGGATAAGTGGCTCAGAAAATGGATGAGAATCTATGCATTGTTTACACACTCTTGGATTCTACCTGAATTTTACACACAGCTCAAATAGGAGTGGAAAGAGAGGAAGGATTAAAGCCTATAATTACCTGTCAAGGTATAATTACTGTTGGTTTGTCAGCTAGAGGGGTTTTACAATATGTTGCATAACGGTGAGATCAAGCATGACTATGACATTTATTTAAAGGTTGTTTTTTGGGGGCAGTGAAGGGGGATACCACATTCCTATGTTGGCGGGGAATCGCTCAAACTGAAGGAAACCAACAAAGGGAAATTATACTAGCCCCAGAACAAAATGCCCCAAATTCCCAGAGTGGGCAATGGAGAAACCATCTAATTTCATTTTCATTACATTTCCAAATGAGGTGGCGACGTTTAACCCTGATCGCTACATTGATAAATGTAATTTCACATTTGTTTCTTGCTCTTTTTTTCTTTATTGCCTGATTGACGGGTTGTGGGAAAAAAAAACGCATTTATAGTACGTGAGATTTAGTTAGCATGGGTGCCTACCGCTTTAATTACTGTATTTTCCGCACTATAAGGAGAACCACATTATAAGGCGGACCTTAAATGACGGGCCCATTTTAAAACCCTTTTCATATATAAGATGCATAGAATAGAAGCTATAGTAGAAGCTGGGGTTACGTTATGTATCCATTAGATGGGCTACGCTAAAGGCTCAATGTTGATCCATATAAAAGGCGCACCTGATTACAAGGCACACTGTCAGCTTTTGAGAAAATTAAAGGCTCTAAGGTGCGCCTTATAGTGTGGAAAATACGGTATTACAGTTTGATATTTTTCTCCATCACTTGCTCCAACAAAGTTCTTTGGCTAATTTACTGCCTCACTGATTGCTCATAGATTATAAACCAGTCACTCACATTGGACGAGCGCGACCTCGCTCGTGCGCCTCCGTGCTCGCAAATCTGCACAGCTGAGCATGAAAAATCACGCACGTAAAATTTGTTACGAGTAGAAAAAATAGATATTGAAAGACGTCACTTATTTTGTGTAGTTTTGGCATTAATTTACGTGTTTATTTCATAAACGTTGCTAACAAGTCTGCTCCTAAACAATCAGTATTCACCAGGAAACGGGAAATGCAAGTTAACCGTACTGAGCGTGTATGAAAGTTAGGCCGAAAGTGCATGTTCAGAGCTGCTTCACGTACTGAAAGCGCATTTATATTGAAAGTCATCAGCATCACTTGATTCAGGAGTGGCCAGTACGTTGAGCGCATGCACATAATGGCACATTCTAGGAAGCCGGCCTCCCATTAACGGCAGTCCCGCGATGCGTGCCCCCCCACCCCACAAATATACATCACGATCGGCGACAAGAATGTTTGTTACAATGTATCGCTAGCTTATTGCCACTAACGACGATTATGTTGAACTAAACTTTCAGCATCTTCAAAAGATTGCGAGTATAGACCGTTTGTGTTTATTCCTTGACAGGTAAAGTTTGTCAGATCAACAATTTTTATTGCTGAAAATTTTTAAATACCATTTTATATCATGTTCTACTAATATCAGTTGAAATTGTAAATTATCATTTCTGAGTTTGAATTTATAGTTTTCTATTTTAAATTTACAGTAATGTTATTTTAATCCAATAAATTATTTTAAGCTCTTGAGATTGCATCCCTAATCACACCCGCAATTTTATCTGCTAGCATGACTGACCACACCCGTACATTTTTCAAATGTGAGTGATTGATAAAGTACTGGATTGAAATGTCTGACGTCAAACCAGCATATCTACTTGCAGCTTTATTTTACTTTTTTTTTTAGGCACATAAATTATTCCTACAAAGTACTCGCAATCAGTCAATAAAAGGTTAAAATGGAAAAAAAACAAGAGTTTATAGTAGTGTGTGACATCTGACTTGTTATATCTGCTGTCAGTATTATTTCATATTTCTCTCCATCGGTCATATAACTTGTTCCAACAAAGTACTCCTACTGTTTTGCTACCTTACTGATTGTTGATCGGATACGATGGAAAATGGTACTCACAGTAAGGTGTGACCTTGCGGGTTTAATTATTAATGAATTTTTTTCCCTCTTTGAGGCACATCACTTTCTTCAACAAAGTTCTTTCACTGCTTTACTAAATCAGCGATGGCAACAGATTTCTTTACAATTGTCATATCGGCTGTTTCAACAAAATCGCCTCAATCCTTACTGATTGGTGACACGTTACCTACAGTACAGCATATAAAATTTAGTTAACGGTATTCTTGCAGATTTACCATTTCATATTTTTTGTTTGAACAGACGACAGACAAAGTGCTCTTACTCCTTTATTACCTCACTGATTGGCGACAGGTTAATATGAAAAGAGAACAACTATTTACAGCGTCCGGTGTGGCATTTGGTTAGCGTGTGAATCAAACAAAAAATATTCCAGGTGGGGTGCTTCTTTAAAGCATCTACATGTCCATTTTTCCAGGCCCAAACACAGAAAGAGACATCAATGAGGAAGCAAAGCAAAGGTCAACGTGCGGCTCACCCCACCCCACCCCACCCCACCCCACCTCTCCACACACACACACACAACACACACACACACACACACACACACACACCACACACACACACACACACACACACACACGCACGCACGCACACGCACGCACGCACACGCACGCACGCACGCGCACACAGACATTTTCACATCAATTCCACCTATCTATTCAACTCATGCTCATCTCAAAGTTGCACACCAAACAGCTTGTTATATGACTTACTGGCACGCTACGCTTAGACACACACACACACGCACATGCTGAGAGATCCTTTCCACATGATAAGGAACAACACAATTCGCTTAGTAATAATGAGGATTAGCGAGCTTACTGGTGTATTTTTGCATCCCTTCTTCGCATGGCATCCAATGCCTTAAATCCTTGAATTAACACCAATTCTACAAGAAAACAATCGTGAGCATGATAAAAGTAACACGGTTGAATATTATCATCGAAAACCCCTTCTACTCAGCCTGTACAAACGGGTATTTTTCTGCCTTTTGCCCATATTGCCGTTTGGTATAAATAGCTAAGGTGACAACGACGCCCCGGGAATCATCCGCTTGAGGAGTTAAGCCATAATGTTGCCACTGTCGGTGACTTCTGTAATGGCGGACAAGGCAACACCACAAAATGCAACACAATTTTCATTCTATTAGTCGTGCAAAAACTCTGCAATTCAATTTAATTATATCATTACTGTTTGTCCCCTCATTAAAATACACAAAACAAATTTATTTTTGTTTTTCTTGTGGGGGGGGGGGAGTGCAAACAGATTAATGACATTATCATTCATTTCAATTGATATGTTTTGAGATATGCGTGTTATTTTCAGGCACAAACGCTGCAACACTCCCCTTGTGTTGTGTTCCGTGTAAAGGTCTTCAGGTGAATAAGTGCAGTATGTTTTGTTACAAATGGTTTTGTATCATACAAGAAAATGGAAAAAAAAAAATAGGTTCAAATGTTGTTGATGACAAACGTAGTAATATCTCTAGGTTTCGTATTAAAGTCAAAGGGGGCTAAATGCCGGGTTTTTGGCTATGGCTTCGATGCAGCCATTTTGCAGAACCCCAGTGTAAAACTGTAACCCACAAAAGCATGCTGTTACTGAGTAGTCCCCCCCAAAAAAATGAATGAGGACCAGTGACTTTGTTATTGTTGACACAGTCGCTGCAATGTTTTTGGGTTTCGTGTAAAAGTCAAAGGTGGATAAAAGCCTGGGTCTTCTATGATGGCTCCCAAATAACCACTATGCAGCCTCTTTGTGTAAAACAGGTGACTATCCGACACTGCGCTGAAAAAAAAAAAATCTAAATGATGAGAGGCAGCGACTGCTGCTGTTGACAGACTTCTGGGTGACAGATTTCCGTGTAAAAGTCAATGAAAGATGAATGCAGTGTGTTTTGTAACAACCCGTTTGACAGGCCCTTCGAGTAAGTACCACTCGGAAAATGTTACTGATCCATGTAAAAAATAAATTTAACAAAGTTGAAAGGAAACAGTCATAGCGATATCCTACATTTGCTGGGCTTCATGTGAAAGTCAAAGATGTCTTCACCCGTGGAACCTGTGTGGAAATTTTGGGTGCAAATTTCGTTGGATCTGTGTGGAAAGGAGGTGTTGCTCTGATAGTGACGCCCCCTTTCATCCCCCACCCCGCAAAAATTTATGAGAAGCAGCGACTTTGTTGCTGCTGATGACGGAGCTGCAGGAAAATTCCTGGGTTATGTTTAAAAGTAAAAGGCAGATAAATACCGGGCCATATTTTGCAGGATCAGTGTAAAAGGGGTTTCGACTAAATATCCAAAACAACGTTTGAATAAGATACCCAAGCCATCTCGGCTCAAACATTTAAAACCTTTAGGATTATTCTTAAGATGGTAACGCAGCAAGCTGCACAGCTCCGAAAAGCGCATAAGCTGTGTCACCTACCATTCAGAATGAAAGGTAGGATTCTTTTTTGGCTGTGTGACTAGGAGCATATCAGTTAGCGTTAAGTTCTATTCATGAGCAAAGAGTGCGTTTTGAAATTGGATTAAATAGACTGTCGCCTAAGTAACACTAAGCGAGACGTTATTAACACAAGAGACACTGACGGATGCTTTAACGTGAAATGGGGAGGGTTACCTCTCTCGCAGCGATGATGTGGAAATGAGAAGAAAGGCACGGGGAGAGAGTGAAGGAGAACTTTTAGAAGAAGGGCAGCGGCCAGCGCTAAGTCGTGGGATGGAGTTGGACCCCCGCGGCGAGCGGGGGGCCTGACAACGCCAACTCTTCTGCCGTGACGTGGTCATGGACGCCGACTGCAGTCATGCAGGATGGTGGCACGGAGGGCCAACGGTGGCTGGAGGTGTGAGGAGTTGAGGGTCTAGGTGAGGCTGGCATTGGAGCTGCTGGTGCCGCTGTTCTTTCTCTGGCCACTCTGGACCACGCTGGGGACCTGCAGGCCCGTCACCACGGAGAAGCTGCCGTTCCACACCTGTGAAGGGAGAGACCCGGTGAGGCCCAGGGGGAGGATTTCGATGAGCCCGATTCCCGCTGGTTCTCACCATGAACGCCGGGATGAGCGGCTGCTGGAACTTGGTCCTGAAGGTGTGCATCAGCTGCTTGGTTTTTGCGTTGAAGAAGGAGAGCACGCCTGGCAGCCGTGACAAACATATGCACGTGATGTAGAGAGAAGGACATTTAAAATGGACTTTAACGAAGTAATTATTCAGTGTCATAATTGTTGATAATCAGTTAGCAGAAGTAGTGCTGCTTCTGTTAAGCCATGGTACTGCTTTTGCTTTGGTAGGCTTCTACTTCCTGTTGCTGTTCCCATTCTGGGTGGCACAACAGGACTTACTGTTAATGTTTTAACCAGCCTTGCAAAGACACAACGTACAAACTGTTACTGTGCTTAAAGAAGTTTGCAAGAAGAATGTTTTTTTTTTATATAACTGTCAATGTGAATGATCAGTGAAAAAAAAACAAACGCCCTCAAATCTGATTTATGAGAAAAACAGGGCCTGAAGAAAAACAACTAATTGATGAGAGAAGGTCTGATAAACGAGGTGTCACTAGCCCATCGCTCATGTGTCAACAACTAGTTGTATGAGTAGGGACATTCAGGCAGCAAAGAGGATTCACACACGATCCAGAAAAATTCAAACTGTTTAAGGAATATTTGAACAAGAGCACAAAGCAGAATAGTATCGCATGTGCAGGGTAAGGCACATACACCACTGATGCATTGCAAAATTTTGGAATTTGAGATGGAAGCACTTGGTGCGGACGCCCCCCCACGACACACACAAAATCTTCAGCAGCGGATGACAACCAAACGATTACAGTGATGAGCCACCTGGAGGTAGTCAAGAAGATAACATCAGGTGCCTGTGAGTGTATCGAAAGGAATGTTTTTCGGAACCTGGGTGAAGTGCTTTTTATGCCAACCTCGTGACAGATCCATTGGCATTCAAAAACTCCCCGATCAACCTGACGTGACACACTTAACCTTGCCAATGGTCTATATTTTGTCATCCAAGTTAAAAGAACGCTGAAAAGAATGTTTTGCTTTTAATCTATGATAATAGGTCAAGGTTAGCGGTTTGAACACAAGCAGTTGATCTTAAAATTATACCTAAAGTTTGTCTGAACAGTTAATGGCTTAGGATGGATGCAACACTTTGGACACATACATCCATTTTCTGAGCCGCTTATCTTCACAAGGGTCGCAGGAGAGCCGGAGACTATCCCAGATATCAACGGGCAGGATGCGGGGTACACCCTGAACTGGTTGCCGAGTACATTGAGACAGACAACAGTGAAACTCACAATCACACCTAGGGGCAATTTAGAGTCTCCAATTTACATGTTTTTTTTTGGAAACTGGAGTTCCTGGAGGAAACCCATACAGGCGGGCCAGGATTTGAACCCCGGTCCTCAGAAATGTGAGGCCAACGCTATACAGCTGCTCTACTGTGCCTTTCAAGGTTTTCAAATCAAACCATCCGAGCGAGGAAACTCCACATTAAAGCACCTTCGTCGTAGTTACAGTAGACTCCTATGCTGCTCGGAATGGGGCAGTCCAGCGTCCGAGCCTTGTTGTTGTGCTTGGCGGTGAGGCTCTGCTGGAGCCAGTTGTTCAGATGGATGCACCAAGAAGCGCTGCTCTTCCCCAGCTGGTCGAAGCGGCCCAGGCTGCGCACGGCCACGCCCACGGCGAAGGCCTTGCTCTCTTTGTCGAAGCGCACCTCCCAGTACTGCTGGCCGGCGTCGATCGCTGTGTCGGCTGCGGGTCAAACGATCCCGATGTTATTGTCAATCAAATCAGATCTTTTCTGCTGATTTTTTTTTCTTCCTTGTGCTTACCGAGCACTGTGTAGGATTCTGCTGTGAAGCGGTCCCTATTGGGCCGGGCCGTCGGTGCTCTTTTCGGCGACATCAGCGTCGACCTGATGACACAAGGAAAAACAAATGCTGGTTTTGATTAAAGGCTGTCACATCGCACAGTTTCCACATATTTGACCTAAATGATAAATTCCTCCCATACTAGGCAGAATGATTTTGATGCTCCACTGGAAAAAGTTTTGTTGGTCAAGAAGTCCCCCAACATTTATTAGGTGGAACTTTTAAACACAAATAAAGTACACACCTGTAAAAATGGGATCGTGAGCCGCTCACGTCATGTTTTACAACATGTCATAAATAGAACAGTAAACAAGCAGGCAGGCCTCATTAAATATGCATTTGGCAGAAAAGCTCATGAGAGCAGTTTAACTCCAAAGGTAAAACTCTCAGATATATTTTTTTTCAACAGAGCTTGAGCTGATCCCAGCTCACTTTGGCAAGAGGCGGCGTACACCCTGCACTTGTCGTAATCCAATTGCAGGGCAACAACTAACTAACTAACTCACTCACTCACTCACTCACTCACAACACCCTATGAATGATTTATAGGCTTCAATGAAGCTGACATGCATGTTCTGGAAAGTGGGAGGAAACCTTGGAACTCCCCCCCCCCCAAAAAAAAACAAACCTCATGGAATTAACTCCTGTAAAACTATATGTGTTTTTATTGTGTTAAATAACGCTACCTGCTTTTGAAATGTCTTGCACGTCAAGAATGTCGTAAATATTTTGGTGACAATGACATCTTCCTGACTGGTTCGAAAACTTCTCTTCGCCTCTCATATGTAACCACAAATGTTGCAATCTTTGTGAGACAAAACATTATATAAGATGTTGTTGTTTTAATAAAATGATCTGATGACTTGAACGTCAAGACTAACTTGTAATGGTGGTAATGACATGCGCCGGGCTGCCTCGAAACGTTGCTCTCGTATGCATTATTGAAAAATGTTGCAATTCTTGTAAAACTGAATATTACACAAGTTGCTTTTTATTTGACCAGTTTTAAACAAAAATATCTCTTTTTCAAATGGCCCCCATGTCAACACTGACTCCTAATGGTGAGAATGACATTTGGCAGAGGTGTGGAATTAAAGTCGTTTCCATTTCACATATCGCAAATCTTGCCAAAAATCTTGTGGTTGTTGTGCTTCCTGCATTCTATTTTCATGCCAAAACTAAAAATAAACAAAAAGACAACACCATCGAATTGCGTCTTCCAGGGATTCCCCGCCATTTCTAGCGCAAGGTCCAAAATTTTTCATATAAAAATTAACATACACTGTACAAACTGAGAATTGGAAAAAAAAACAATTATTGAGCTCAAGTCTACTTTCACATTTCACTGCAGTGAACCCACACATATTTGCGGTTTGCTATTAAATTTCTTGAAAAATTCACCAGGTCTGTATTTGTGGTCTTTCTGTTCACACCCTAAATGCCACAAATGGCGCGGCAGCCCTGGCTAATAGGCACAAAGTATTTATGTCAAAGTAGTATGTTCCAGTGACACATCTGAACAGAGAAAAAGAGCTCAACTTTTTAGCCTGTGGGTTGGGAGCATAAATTGCAGAAAATCTTTGGGGTGTTGATGTTTTTGCAACCGACGACGGTCTGATAAATGCTTGACAATAGATGTTTTTATAAGCTGCAAAGGTGAAAGAGACAGTTTGGAACAATCTAATCATCTATGTATTTTTTTTTAAAGGGGAAATCCAGTGCTTTGCATGAACAGTGTATCTAATAGGTCATGTAATATGTACCCTATTTTGACAGTGTGATGTTAAATCCTCTCTCATTTAATAGTGTTTTGAAAAGATTTTTTAATCGACAACGAATTTTCAGGGGAGCTGTCATTTTCATGAGTCACATGACCAACGTGCGCAGATATGACTTATTACGTGCCGCGCCGAAGGCTCGATTACATGGGACACAATTATGCCCACGCTGATTTCTCGGATTTATCCTCATCCGATGAAGAAATGGCAGTATCGGTAGATCAAGAAGACGGAGGAATTCGTCCATGCAGATTTGAAACTGTGGCTGTAAATAATGTTTAATATTTGGATGGTTCTGCGGACGGGAATGACATGGAGTCTGACGAAGGAGCTCCAACGAGCTCCGGGGCCACTTGCGAGCTCCGGCGGTGGCGCCACTCGCGAGCTCCGGAGAGCGACCTGCTGTCAGAGCTCGCAAGCGCCCCTGAAAATTCTTAATTGTCGATAAAAATCTTCTCAAAACACCATTAAATGAGAAAGGATTAACATCACATTTTCTAGACACAGTACATATTACATGACCTTTTGGATACATTGTTTATCCAAACCATTGGAATTTCCCTTACAGTATTTTTCAAATGGCTAGACATTTTGTGGTGGCGACATGGCATAACAAGTATGGAGGGAACTCGCATTTGAAGCTGTGGAGAAGAGATGTTATTAGGTATTAATAAAGGCAACAAATATATACACAAAAATCATGAGTGCTTTTTAGGCAGACATACACCACTCACATGTTCACACTGCAGATTAATTTTGAATCTTTTTCGCAATTTAATGTCTCTCTCACTTTTTTTTTTTTTTTTAAAATCAAAATCAACACTACAATTCTATTTTTTTTCATATCAGAGCTAGTCCTCCTTCATATGTGGATATAAATCAGATATGTACCCGATGTGAGTGCAATATGAATGTTTTGTAAACACCTGGCATTTTGTATTTGTGCGCACACGCAACATGAAAAACTGTTTTGTGTGCGGGGGCATAACTTCATGGACCCATCCCTGCAACAGTAGAAGTCGTGTTTGTTTTCGTAATATGAATGACTTCATAAAAAGATGAGGTGAAACTAAAACTCTGAGGTGGGCCTTATGCCCTGTAGTGTGACCGTAGCATCAGACACACCTGGCTGGAGACTGCATGGGTGAGCTGGTTCGGGTCTTTTCTTTGCGAATGTCCTGGACCTTTCCTCCACTTCCATCCCACTCCACGTTCAAGTCTTCTATTTTCAAGTTCTGGTGGGCCGACGCGGAGTCCAGTTTGAAAGTGAATGCTGGACGACAAACAAAGGGGAGCTTGCCAACTGTTGGAGTACGTGGCGTTCATTTTCAGGAGTCCATTGCACACTCACCGTTGGTTTCCAGTGTAACGGGTTCAGAGAAATCTCCCGCCACGGCCTTGTTACACGCTCTTACCCTGAACGTCATGAACCGGGTGTCAAACCGCAAACCTGATGACACATATCATGAGTTTCTCTTCGATTCCAACCCAACGTTCCGCCGATCCTTTGCCCACCTGTGAGCGTGTGCTCCATCTCACGTATGCCCTCCACCACCATCCAGGGGTAGTCCTCTCTTATGCGTGGCGGACCCTCGTGGTTGGTACGCCGATGCTCCAGGATGTAGTGGTCTATTTTACTGTCGGGCTCCGCTAACGTCCAGACGACAGTCACCGTGTTGTCGCACACCTGGCACTCGGATATCTGGATCTCTGGCGTGGCGGGGACTGCGACAAAAAAAATAAGAAGAAGAATAAATACATTTGAAAAAATGACCAGAGCACTGAAGCTTACCTACACCAAGGCTGAAACATTTCCCACATGAGCAGGCAATGAGTAGGTGACTTCCAAGTTACATTCCATTTATGTTAGCATGTTTGGCAAAATTTGACAACAATATAATTCATTATATTGCATCACAAAATTTGCAGTTCTATGATTATCTGTTTGGGTTTTTTTTGTTTTTTTTTGGGAGGGGGCAAAAATACAATACACATTTGTGGACTTCACAATTTAGAGGTGCACAGAGGTGAATTCTCTGCATATTTTTCCTTGGAAAATTTTTGACTTCAATACTTTGAAGTTATTCCAAAAGTTGCCCTACATGGTCTAACTCTGTTGGCAGGCTTCACCCAAACACAATGCTCAAAACCACTCAATTCAGTGTCGGCCATCTGTTCAGTATATGGTTAAAATTTAAGAGCAATCATAAAGCTAGAGCTATAAATACATTTATAAAAATATCTATGATGTAGAGTTCAAGCCAAAATGGGAGACTTTCTGTCGTTCCAGGCAATAATTTTTGGGTACTATTCAACTGATATGCCGACTCAACTTAGTGTGAAAGCCGGATTTGGGAGCCGAGTCAGTACAGCAACAAAAAACCCCAGGGGGAGCTGCTGAAACAACTTTTGAGGGGGTGTACCTTGAACCGCTTCCAAAGAAATTTTCACTAGGCTGTTTTGTTTTTTTCCAAATACTGAATGTCCTTAATATTGACAAAAACTGAAGGACAATTTAATCTTTGAACGTCCCCTGGAGTGACCCTAAAATGGCAGTTTTAAACCAAGATGGCAGACTTCGTATATGTTTTATGGCATTGACAGACATGATTTGACGGAATGAAAAAAGACTGAAAAATAGCTGCGGGTCTGGGGGCTGCAAGCATAATCAAAGGATGATCACCAGTTTTATCATGCAAGTTTTATAAATAGTATTGTGAATGAAATATATCTAGTACATCCATAAATAAATGTTATTCTGTTTTCAAAATGTACCCAATCCGATCGGAACTTAATTTTGACACATCAATTTCTTTCACTCGAGAGGTGTCTTTCCTCTTGAGCACCGCTATCGTGTTGACTTGAAAATGGCCCCAATGAACCACCTCGTATACAACAAGCATTTTCATTGGTCAGGAGGAACACATTCGACCAATCAACTGACGGGTACCTAATCTTCCACCTCGCTTCCAAAAATTGGATCAGAAAATGAACCAAGTTTGCATTCTTGCACGAGTTAAAGTCGGAATATTGCAGAAATAGGGACAATATTTTTTTTTAATCAATGCAATTTGAAAAGAGGGAATTCTGCCTATAAACGGGAAAATCACGTCTGCATTGACTTTTTTTATAGGTCTACTCATGACCTATATGGCACCCAAATTTCAAGTAGCCACATCAAACTACAGTACATTGGTGCTACTGAATATAATGATATTAAGGGTATTCCTGGAAGACGAGTTTGAAACGGAATCAGTTCCTGGCATGTTTATAGGTTAATTAATAAAGGCAAAATCTAAGCATTTTTACAATTGTGTGAAAAACTAGCCACTTTGAGCTAATAGCATCAGGCCACTGTGTTTAATGTACTTGTACTTTGAGTTCGGATCCCACAAAAAATATGGCGAAGCAAACCTGGAAGAAATTTGAGACCCTGCAGCAGGGCCTTCTCCTGTGTGAAGTCCACCATCAAGTGACTCATGTTGTCGCTGGCCTTGGCCTTCAGGGAGAGACGGAAGGCTGGAGCCATCGTCACACTGCCGGCGAGAGAGGAAAGTCACAAAACAGAAAGATGCATGGACGCTAGCCAGGACTACCAGTGAGCTCATCGCCCTGATGGGCGCTGGAAGGCGAGCTAGAGGGGAAGCATTCATCCAGAGAGGCGGGGGGGAATTGGGACAGGGGTGGGAACGGTACGACACCACAACAAAAAGGCTCTTGAATGGAAAGTTACCACAGTGCTTATTGTCTAAGAAAAGTGTGACTACACGTAGGAACGCATGCACGCTATAATACGAGATGGCTGGTTATATAAGGGCAAAATGAATAAAAATGGAAGCAATGGATAGCTGAGTACAATACCTATCCTTAATGTCTTTGGCCGCCTGGAGTCGAAGAGGAGGAGAGAGGAGATACGAAGCGAAGAGACAACTGAGTTTGGCGCCAATGATTGTTAAGGTCACATTTAAAACAAAACATGTTGGTGGGGGCGCGGTTACGCCACAGAGAGGACAAGTGTTTTTTGTTTTATGTCACGTCATTGCAGGTTACCTGCGTGAAGCCGTCCGCCCCAGAGGAGCAGAGCGTGTGATTGGCCAACTCCAGCAGCTCCTCCGAACTCTCCAGCGCTTTTGTGCAGGCGCTCAGCTGACTCTGAGCGACAAGATGCAGACAA
Source organism: Syngnathoides biaculeatus (assembly GCF_019802595.1). Taxonomy (NCBI): domain Eukaryota; kingdom Metazoa; phylum Chordata; class Actinopteri; order Syngnathiformes; family Syngnathidae; genus Syngnathoides; species Syngnathoides biaculeatus. The sequence continues at coordinate 12,579,664 of NC_084646.1, read as the reverse complement.
TGATGAAGTCTTGTTTTCGCCATCAGGGAGAGTCAGGCACTGCCCTGTTCTCTTTATTGTCAAACATTGTGGATAAGCGACCAAACTCAGATGCAGTCTTGTAATGTATGAGAGAAAATTAGTACTTTGGTCGATTTTTTTTCAACTTCTGTACTTGATTTCAGTTTTTATATTTCTGTCAATTTTCAACACCTTTAGTCCACTACATTTTCTCAATCAACTGTGTTCTGCTGCTCATTCTTCCCTGACTTGTGAACAAGACCCAATGATACTTGAACTCCTCCACTTGGGGCAAGATCTCATCCCTGACCTGTTGGAACTCTCCCTCCAGTCCCACTTAGTAAAAAGGGAGACCACCACCCCTGTCTGCCAATCCAGAATCAGTGTCCCCGACGACCAGGCAATGTAGCAGAGGCGTGTCAACCAGGACAGGGGAATCTGCCAGCCGTTCCCAGCAGACCCTCACAATACGTTTGGGCCTGTCAGGTCGGACTGGCATCTTCCCCCACCATCGGAGCCAACTCACAACCAGGTGGTGATCAGTTGACAGCTGAAGTCAACAAATGTATGCTCAACTCAACTTTTTTTTTTAACTCGCTGATCGGCCCCAAAATTCCTGATCGTGTAATGTCTAGTTTTTAAAATGGACACAAAGGGAGCGACTGTAAATGTGCTGAGGAAGATAATTCTAAGGTTTGGGACCAGCAAAAAGAAGCTTGACCCTCTCTGAGCTTCCAAATAGATGTCTGGAGCTGACTTGATGCACCAGGGAAGAATACAAGTTTATTGCTGGAGTAGCTCAGAGGGATAAGGTGGAGCGAGACCATGTATATATTTAAAAACCGATATAAGAATCTTAAATCTGTTATATCCAAATTTATTGTAAATTGCACAGAGTGTAAGGATATCAAAATCTGAGTTATGTGCTTCCACACTACAACTATTGCACACCACAGAAATAAACTAAATTTTGAAAATGAATTAAATACATTTTCAATGCACACTTTAAAAAAAAATACTTTTACAACCAATATTAAAGTTCCTTTAGGCTATCCATTTTTGGACAAAGCTTCCTAAAGTGGGGTACACATATAATGACAATCATTAGGAATTTGAACATTTTCAAGTCAGCAAAAACCAGACTGCTGGATGCGTCCAAAGGATAATATTGAGAGATTATCCCTACACAGAAAATGACAATCATAAATGTTCGTGTTTTGTACCACCACGACCTTTTTTAGTTTGTGGTATATTTATGGTTCAAATGATTAATACAGCCAATAATAATCAATTATGGTGTGTGTTCACCTATTTTTACTACTCCCCGCGTAAGCTCAGTAATTATCACACTTACTGTGGCCACTCAAAAGTGAGCATTATTGTCTATGTAGAGGGACAATTCTTGACTGTTCTCATTGTCTTGTGCAAGTGTTCACAATGTTGTGGCCGGTGAGTGTACAGACTAACCTGCAGCTCGTATGTGCGGCTGGCGCGTTCCTGCTTAATGCGTGTCAACATGTTCTCCTTCATCTCATCCAGAACCGAGTGGAGGGAGTTGAACTCGGACTCCAGGTCCTCCTGCACTCGGGTCGCGTTGGCCTGGCAGCGGTGGCCAAATGAAAGATGACAGGTTCAAATTTCCCAATTTCATTTATGTGATCATTCATCTAAGGTGCGTCCTCACCTCCAGGTTGTCCAGGCTCTGTTTGAGAGTGCAGACAAAATTTGATATCTCATCGTTCTTGGCGGCCAGCGTGTGGGTGATCTTACGCAGAGACTCCTGCAGGAAAGAAATAGTTGCACCTTAATAAACATTTTAAAATTACTAATCTAACATATGCTATTACCACAGAGCAATCAGATATATCATGTCTGATAGCAATCAGATATAACATACCTGATATATCTGATTGATATAGCAAAAATATGCACACAGGCAATTTTTCAGTGAATAGTGGAGGATTGGTTTCACAGGGGAAAAAAAACCCAGTAATTTTCTGCATTGCTTATTCTCACAAAGGTCGTGGGCGTGCCGGTGCCTATCGCCGGCTCTTGAGTGAGAGGCGGCGTACACCCTTAACTGGTCGCCAGCCAATCGCAGACCATATATAAACAAGCACCCATTCTCACTCACACTCACACGTAGGGCAACTTTAGAGTGTTCATAAGGCAGAGATTCACAGCATTCTCATTCAAGATTGAGCTTGATTAAGTGAGAATTTCCCAAGTTTGTGTTACTGTACCTTGTACTAAGGGGACTAAAACAAATGGCTGTGGTGCATTCACGTGTCCTACTGATGCGTTTAGGTGAGTCACGTTCCCTTGGAGGCTCCTTGAGTCACGTGACAGATTATCCTTTGTCTGATTGGCCGGCACCGCCTGACCTGAGCCCAGACGAGGCCACTTCACGGCCGGAAGGATGCGCATTCATAATTTAATCATGCAGCTGAGCAGCCATTGAAGTGGAACAAACGGCATTCAATGACACAACAACTAATAATGTTCAAGTATTAATTTAACAAAAATCAGCAGTAACCGTGTCGCTTTGCCCGCCAACTGCAGTAGTACCGAAAAGGTGCAATTTTAGACTCAGTAAGTGTTGAAGACTGCGTCCATGTTGACCACAGGGAGAGGCCGCCAGTTCGTGACTGCGACGCAACACAAAAGTAGTCAATGAAATAAGCATCTCTTTCAAGCAGAATGGCTGCAAGTGATTTAGGGTTGTGGCCAACAAGAAAGTCCATCTTCTCGCCCTCTTTCCTTTGTACGTTACGCCCTCAAACGTCCTCCCCCAATCGGAAACACCTGTTCCTCCGGGTCGGGCTCACCTTCTGGTCTCCCATCTCGACGTCCTGGGGGCGACGGCTCCCGTCGAACAGCAAAACAGCACCGCCGGTTCCTCCGCTTTCCAGGTATTAGCACGGCGGTGGTGGTACTGATGCTGCCTGGGCGCGTCGCATCTTTCGAACCGACACCGAGCGAGCACCAACGCCTCTGGGCCGCGAAACCTACTGCGCACGCGTCTGGTCACTGTTGCATTGTGGGTAGCCCGTGTGTATCCCGCTGCGGATGGGGAGGAATGTTACCTTCAGGGACCTTACGGGGAAAACAGAGCAGCCCAGGAGGGGAGCGTTCAGTAGTCCAAAATTTTCTACTCAAGTCAGAGCACTAGTGTGGTGCTCAAGACCATATTATCCGAGACCAATGGGGGAGATTGGTTGAACGTAGCACAAAGTACGGATACCTGTGTTTAAAAAAAACACAAGTAAAAGGTCCCAGGAAAAATAAATACTTGAGTAAAATATAAACTATGGAAGTAAATATGTGCCACAAGGATTTGAATTAAAAATGCACTGAAAATTTTATGTTGTAAAATTAACATTGTTATTTCAAAGGGATCACATTTCCAATAGCTGTATTTCTGTTGAACTTTTCAATGTTAACAAATTCGCTATGTAAAAAAATTCAAACGCGATATTTTCAGTCTCCTGAGATTCAACTGGCTACAATTCGCTGTCTGAAATTCACCGTCTAACAATCAGCCAATCCAGTGACGCTTTCTTAGTCACGTGACAGACATCACATACTAAGAAAGCATCACTGGATTGGCTAGGTTAAGAAGGTAGGGTTACTTCAAATCGCAACTCAACACTCAGCCAATCCAGTAATTTTACAACAAAAAAATAATACACGTTTAAAAGAAAGTGATTCGTATTGTGTACTTACTTCTAAATACATTGGGCAGACGCTTATCCCCACAAGGATCACAGGAGTGCTGGAGCCTATCCCAACTGTCCTCGGGGAGGAGCTTGAACTGGTTGCTACCCAATCGCTGGACACATAGAGACATACAGCAATCACACTCACAATCACTCCTAGGGACAATTTAGGGTCTCCAATGAATGGGATGTGGGAGGAAACCAGAGTGCCCTGAGAAAACCCACGGAGGCACGGGGAGACTATGAACGCCACACAGGCTGGGCCAGGATTTGAACCCCGGTCCTCAGAACTGTGAGGCTGACGCTCTACTGTTACGCCACAACATACTCGTGTCTTGGAAAAAATGTTTTTGTTTTTTTTGCTTTTCAGAAACTTTATTTTCTAATGAGTATATTACTTTATTCCAGTAAAATTAAAGCATTTTCTTGAGAAATCTACTGCTAAAATAATGTACTTCTTAAAATAAAAATTCTTTAAAACAAAAATGAAAAAAACTCCTGAAAAACACATGCATCAAAAATGTCATTCTTCAATAATATTTGTGAAACCTTTTTCCTCAAAAAAGAAAACATTTTTCAACAAAAAAAAATGTCATTTAAAATTAAATTTCAGGTTGTTTTTTTTTTCCCTTCCTAATGATCTGAGGCAGATGAACTAAATTAATTGAAACCACGCCCACCACCAATTAGGAGCCAGGTATCTGGCCTTTGTCCTCCACTGTGATTGGTCACCAGACCTCCTCAACCTGGTTAAAGTCTGTATATCAAATCTGCCTTTCCTGGCCCCATATTTGCTGGTCTGACTGTGACGTATTTCAAGTCCTTACTCGTAATCATGACGGCTCACCTATTATCAGTCCTGCTGTGGTGCGCCGCAGCTTTTGCCGAGGATCACCTGTGGAAAGGACAGCGTGGTGGCGGCTGCGAGCCGGGGTGTCTGACACATCAACGGAAAGCACAAACACGGGTTCAGGTTTAAGCTGCAGGAGGTTCAGAGCAACAAATATCAACAGGTTACTGATTGGATTCTTGTGGTGGGATGCTTCTTTTCTGCCCCTCTTGGGGGGGTGCAGGCACAGCACACCACACAGTAGTAGGCCCAGTTTTAAGGTCTCCTCAAATTCCATCTTTTGTACTCCTTGACTTCAATATTTGTTTAATCCTCGTTCAAATGTAGCCACCCAAGCATGGTGACTGTGTAACCTTGTGGTGCAACCAGGATGTGACCATGCAAGACTAACAAATGACTCATGGAGTCAAATGTTAATTGTTGGGAAACTTTACAGTAAAGTAACATCCCCCAGTCCTCGCTCTCTGTTTCCATCTTGCCCTCCATCTAGGTATCGGGAGGCTGCCATATAGATGTGAATGTGAAGCTGGTGCAGACCAAATGTCACTTCACAAACCCCAAACCTGATGAGCAATGCGAGCTGTGGCGACGGGATGAACGGGTAAATATTTACTCTGGAGAAGTTACAGATTTGTTGCTTTTGTAGCTGACTTAATTGCGCTGTGTGTTTAGGGTGCAGTGGCCACTTGCAGCATTGAATTTTGGGTTGTGTGGCCAAAGTCACCAGACACGAATGCATCACCAGACCTGGTAACTACTCCTTTCTCAGTATTTTTGGGACAATCTGAAGCAGAAATTCAGTGGGAGATCAGTTTACCAACTTTAGATCTGAGTTTCTGAAACTAGAGTTCTGTTTGGGATAAATGTTCCTGCCCAGAACCAAGTTATGGTTCCATTGTTTTGTTGTGCAATTTAAAAAAAAAAAAAAAAAAAAAAAATGTACCGACAAATCGGTTTGTAATCAGAGGGCACCAGGATTCTTCCTTCTGGTAGAAGGCAATGGAGAGGTTTCCAATTACGCCATCTTGTGCCACCACCACCCTTAGACCAATTGGATAAATTAGCGATTAAAAAAACCCCAAAACTTCAGGCTTCACCTGTGTTCTTTGACAAGATGGTGTAATTGGAAACTTATCCATTGCTGGCTTTAACTGAAAATGTCGCACCGCTAATTGCTGGCTAAACATTAACACATCAAAGTTGTTTAAATTTGAGTTTTCTCCTTCTCCACTCCCCACCCTTTCAAGTATCACGCCTTTCGCAAAACCTTGTATTACAACTTCCACAGACAAGTGGGAGAACTACAGTGTGAATTGTGTCTACCAAAAGTAAGTGACAAAAGTGCTACAGCTACTTGTACAGTCCTTCATTTGGTCCTTTTTTTTTTTTTGTTGTTGTTCAGAATCCGGGCCCCCACCCAACTGGTGTTCCAGAGCCTGTCTGCGGGCAATTGTTCCACCAAAGTCCAGAAGCTTGCGTTTGCAAGGCGTGGCTGAACAACCCCAATCCGTCAATCCACTACATTTGCCCCTTCCCGCTGAATTAAGGTTATTTGTCAATGCTGAAATAAAAGGAATTAAAATAAGTTGCTGCCACTTGTGATGAATCAATTTTCTTTGCTGGTTATCCAAACAAGGGTCACGGGGCAACCTGGAACCTATCCCAGCTGGCAGCAGTCAAGAGGTGGGGTATACCCTGAACTGGTTGCCAGCCTATCGCAGGGCACATCGAGACAAATACCCGCACTCACAATCACACCTAGGGGCAATTTAGTGTGTCCAATTTAATGTTCCATGTTTGTGGGAGGAAACTGGAGTGACTGGAGAAAACCCAAACAGGCACGGGGAGAACATGTGAACTCCACACATGTGGGTCTGGGATTGAGCTTTAGTTTTTCCTTTGTTTCCTTTCATACTAAAAACATATTCCTGGACTACACTCTGTATTTCCTTGTTGTTGGGTGGGAATTCTGTTCCAGTCTCCACCCTCCCCAAAAAACTGAGGGGAAATAAAGGCACATCAAATGGTTTCCTTTGGAGGGCCATTCTGGGGCTTTGTTATAATTTTGAAGGAGTTTTTATAGATTCTAACAAGAATCATGGAAGTTGGCATGATTTTCATTTGGGGGGGAGGGGGAGGGAGGGGCACAAATCAAGTGCCAGCCTGGCTTTAGTTCCCCAGGCCTTGCGTTTGACACGTGGTATAGTGGTTTCCTTAGAATTCTATGTAGGTAGTGTGGGTGCAAGCCTTATACGGTGATGGTTTTCTCTCATAACACACGTTCCCATTTAACTATTGGATCTTATCTTCCAAATTGGTCCTCAAGCAGACAATTCATATCTGCTGTTACTGTATGAGTTCTGAGCTGTTCGTACAGTATTGTAATGCATTTACCCACACCACAGTGAAAGTCTGCTGCTCAGTGAAAAGGGGAAGAAAAAAACACTTCCCGCCCACTCACATGCATCTATGGTGGGTTTCTTTCATTGGCGTTCATAGCTGCAGACAAGATGGAAATGTCACTGAAGCAACCGGTGCTGCTGTTACTCACTGGTAAGCAAAATCAGCCAATAGCTGTAACATTTATCATTGTAAAATATTGCAGAGTATACGAAAGGCAGACTATAACGCGTGGTTGGCACTTTTGTCATAGAGTTCTGAGGTTTGTTGCGAGGATGTGTGTGTGTGTGTGTGTGTGTGTGGTGAGCTCCAATAATCTCAACACTTTTTTTCTGCCGCTGAGCTCAAAATTTTATGTGATCTCACAAAGCAAAAACTGAACAAAGTTTGACAGACAGAGTGCTGTTACCCAGGTGTTTCTGAAGTTTGCAGGAAGTGGGACTGTTGTTAAAATGGCAATGATGTATCGAAAAGGCTTGCTTGGGAAAATTCTTCTTGTCAACTAAGTAAATCATATTTATACGAAAGAACGTCTGGTAAGACGTTATTTACAATCGTTGCCTTGTACCTGATGCAAGGCACTTCTTGATTGGTAACACTATTTTAAGTCATTCACAGCGTCATGACTGCTTTCGATCCACACATAAAGATCACTGGTCGTAAATATTGAACAGGTTCAATATTTAAGATTCTCAGCCTCAATCCATTTGGAACCCTGTAATGGGGACACATCCACTCTGAACAGAGATCACACCTAATAGCCGAGCCCCTTATCCTTACAAGGGGCAGGAGTCTGGGTACACCTAGAAGTGGTTGCCAACCGATCGCAGGCCACACAGAGACAGTCGCATTCACAATTCCATCTTAATATTCTAAAATATAAAATTCACGTTTGACGTCTTTGGTTGGGAAGTACCAAAATTGTGACAAAAACAGCCCGATTGTCTTGTTATTAAATAGTCTGTGTCTTGTCGTCTGCGCCAGGAGTGTCAAACTCATTTTTAACTCGGGCCACATTGTAGTTACGGTTTCTTTCAGAGGGCCATGATGACTGAAACCACGAAAATCTTTCATTGACACATATTTACACATTAAATTTATCAACTACTTTTGGAATCAGAAATCAAGAGTAATGGGTTTTTCAACTATTGTTGATGTTTGGTAACACAAACATGCTTGCATATCTCAATGTCATTTATCACATGACAGTTTGAAATTTTGGTTCAAATTTGAACAAAACTCATGGTAGTTGATACACATGATTTGCCTTCGTGGGCCACATCAAATCACGTGGCTGGCCGCATCTGGCCCCCGGGCCTTGAGTTTAACACCTGTGGTCGAGCCTAAGGTATCTCTGTTCTCAACCGGGTAGCCAAAATGCATCCAATACTGCCAACCCAAGTGAGCTTGGAGGTCTGGAATGTCAGGATTAGTAGCTAGAAAGCTAGAAAAGCAGTACTATATACTGTATATGAAAGCGATGCTGATGCAACATTCCTTTACTGTCAGCAGTTCGGGTTATTAGGACCACTGACAAAGCTCTGCAAAATGAAGCGTTCCCCTTTTTCTGATGTTCCTCTACAGTGTTCGTTGCCGCAGCGGCTCAGTGTTCCACCCTTTTAAATGAAACCCAGACAGCTGTGAACGTTCCCGTTGGTTCCACCCTGACCCTGTGCCACCGAATGAAGAGCTGGACCCCAAAGAGATTCCGGATATGCTGGCATTTTAATAAGTCTAGACAGACGTTGGTCCAGTCTGAGCAACTGTTTTGCTCCAACATGTCAAACGGAACCGAGCACAAAGACACATCTCTCAGCTACACTTTACCCAACGTGACACAGCAGCACAGCGGATGGTACTTTTGTCGCATCCACGTGGATATTCCGGATCTGAAAACCATGGACACTCGTGGAACACACGTTCTTGTTCGTAAGTGTTTGCTGCTTTCGTTGACATTAGTGGAGTGATCTCCTATCAGGACACTCTTTTTTTAAACCAAAGCACATATTTTACAAAATCTGTTTCTTGTGGAAAACAGTTATTGGGGTTATAGCCCCTCTATCTGTGCCATTACTTTTTTTTTGCAGTGGAATTATTCTTGCCATTAATTATTTGCAGAGTTTCATTACTCTCGGTTGGACCTGGTCCCTGTCCCCTATAAATATAGTGGGAGTCCACTGTAGAAGTCTCTTTTTGTGTATGTGAGCTTCTACTTAAAGGGGAAGTCCACTGCTTTACATGAGCAATATATCCAATAGGGCATGTAATATGTACTCTATTTTGACAGTGATGTTAAATCCTCTCTTATTTAATAGTGTTTTGAGAAGATTTTTATTGACAATTAGGAATTTTAAGGGCGCTGCCATTTTTAATTAAATAAGAGAGGCTTTAACATCACCTTGTCAAAATAGAGTACATATTAAATTACTTATTGGATACATTGTTCATGCAAAGCACTGGATTTCCCCTTTAAGTAGAGTGCCCAAGTACTGTAACCACCTCTGCTTTTCAAAATGTCAACATTACATACACATCACCAGTACAGTTATCGAACACTTTTAATTTGCAATACAGTAATTTAGTTTCCATGATTTCCTGTGGGAAAATGTGGTCTGTCATCACATGCAACAACCTGAAAATCAACCATCGCCACAGAACTGGCTGTGCTCGACTTTAGGGGTTTCAACGATGTTTGTACAGAGTATTTGAAACTAGCTTTGTTTCTTGCAGAAGTATCAGTTCTTCCCACAGGTATGCCGCTCCTGGAGATGTGGTGGCTCTGGGTCACCGTAGGAGTGCTCGGCTTCATCATACTGGCCCTGCTCGTGTTGTGTGTCATCCTGATCCGAAAATGTCACCGCAAAGGTACCCAAACTTTTTCATTTTGCTAATTAGGTACAACACTTCTACTACCTTCTTTTGTACTTAAAATCTCTATAAGCTCAAAATGGCTCTTTTACATTTTCCCACACCACAAAGTGCTTTCAACCCTGCCAAATTTGAATGATTAAAAAAAAAAAAAAGTCACGCAAATACTGCAAAAATCCAAATCTAGCTGTTGTTTAAATTCTCAAATGTCAACTGTGACTCAAATTTGAAAAAGTATCCACTAAAAATAAATTTGTAAAGACAATTTCTCCTAGTTATGGACCGAATCACATAAACTACACAATGGTTGGGAATTGATGTAATGATATCAAACTGTTCTGTGAAGTGAGCCATACAGGGAAGATGGATTTTCAGGCTGGAAGCATAGTTTGCTAGCTAACTGCACACTGTGTTGGTTAGAAATGGCCCAAGCAATGTTCCTGCTCAGCTGCGCAACTGCACATTTGCGCACTTGTCACACACTCTCAAGCAGAGGAAAAAAGATCCAGCACAGTGAACTACAGCTTTTTTTTTTTTTTTTTTTTAAACACAGCATCACACTGCCTCTCACAAAGAGCTGCTGCTTGGCCACACTGGGCATACACTCTCCTAGTTTACCTGACACCGCCCCCCCTCACAAACACCAGGCTATGTGAATAATAGAAGAAAAAGTGGTGAAACTGGACAAGATTTGAGATTGGTCTGAAGCCAAAGTAGAAAGTGCAGGATGAGATGGTGTATGATGGTAAAATTCCACCTTAGCACAGCCTGATTGAGGATGAAAGCACAGACGATACATTGCCCAAAAAGCTAATTCTGTATTTTAAATACAGGAGGAAAAAAAACATTAACCCTAAAACTGTTTGGTAGCATCATTCAGCTTTCAACATGCATTGCAAAAGATATTCTACAAGCAATAATTCAGTTTTACACCACGAAAAACAGACGGGGGATATCATTGTGGGTTAAAAAAAAAAAAAAGATCCAAAGTTGGAAGCGACATTTCAAATTTATAGTTAATAGCTGGATTGGTATGTATTTGTGTTGTAATGTATTTTTTTGTGTGACATTTTCAGTAGTTTGCAAAAACACAAAATTGTTCTTAAAAATGTTCTGATGGGAATATAATCTGAACCTTTTATTGAGCCATATAATTTATATAACAATGGATGACACTGATTGACGACAGTGTGTACGTCTGATGTTGCTCACAGTGGTCAAAGGGGGCGCTCACGGCGTTAGTGTGTTTTCTCAGACACGTGAAAAATTAGAGGGAACATTGGGACCAACTAATTATAAATTATTAACATGCAATTGTTTCAAATAATTGCTGATGTGACAAAACAGTGTACTGGGGGAGGAGGAACACATGCTGGACTCAAAAACATCTCACATCTTCACCCCCTCCATTAAAAAAAAAAAAAAAAAAGAAATCCGAGATGCTGAAGAACTGTTTAGAACTATAATTCACACTCAACAATTGAGTACAGTAAAACAATTATTTTCAAACACGTAGAATGCATTTAAAAACAAAACCTTTGACGAGCCATCTCGCTTAACATGACAAGCCACATTGTGAGCGGGCCGGCGGTTTTTGTGGTTGAACAGTGCAGACGAAGTTGAATGTCTGACAAAAAGCTAGGTATGTGTTCTCTATTGTGTGGCCTTGATTATAGTTAAGAACTGAAATGGACCACACGGGGTGTTTTTTTTTTTCCCCTTTATGCAACACACACCAGCAACCACACACCTCTGCTTTTCAGTAGAAGCAGTTCTCAGTATGATGCAGTGCTGTGCTGCAGCAGAATAAAATACATTTTTTAAAAAGAAACATAGTGCACTATGCAGTTTGTTTCTATAAAAAAACAAATGTTCCCAGCTGTCTGTGATGTCAAAATACCAAAGAGCAAGAATTCATATTAACAATTATCACTTTGTACACCCTATTTTAAGTATTTTAATTAGCTTATTTTGAGAGGCGGTCCTGTTTTTCGGAAGTGACCTACCACTCACCCCAACTACGTATCTTTGCCGTCCAGCAGAAACAAATGTGGTCTAGTTCATAGTTTTTCACCAATTGATATTTCTGGTCTGTCTCCATGTCTGGAGGTTATTAACCAATTAAAAGTCTAAAAATAGCTTGAGAACAAATCTATTGTCTCCCACGCCAGGGGAGGGTAACATTGCCTGAAGTAGCAGCCAAATTCCCTTTCATTTTAATTGAACAAATGCAGTATTCATTACAATATCAGATTTTGATTAGTGGTGGCACGTACAAAAGGATTCTTACAAACTAAATGTATTTAAGTCCCCTTGATTATGATAGTGTTTTATACAATGTAGTTTGCCATAGTCATTGCCAGAGTACGATTCCACGAGTTCACGACTGGCTTGCTTTTTTTTTTTTTTTTAAATGTTCCTTTAGAATCACGGTGTCCGATCTACGTGAATACACATCATTCCCCACGACCACCCGCTCTCGGGGCCCAACTCAGGGTGGCCCCCAGCTCCCAAAGCCTACGCACCCCAAGCCCTGCAAGGAACAACCAGAGCTGCAGCAGCAAACAGAGACCACCAGCCAAACAACAGCCAAGATAGAGCCCACAAATTCCACACATTTTCTGTGTAATTTATACATATGACAAGATTTGTGATTCCACTGTGATAATCAGGGTGTATAAATGAGCATGTCTGCAATCTATCATGCATTTTGTTCTGTTGAGTTCTATGGTGAGAAAATAATGAAAGCACTGATAGAGCAGATCTGATGGATCGCGATCTATCGATCCCCTACTGAGAAACTCCATCTTAAAGCTTCTGAATGATCTGGGGAGACTTGGAGCCATTTAAAAGGGGTCATGCCATATCCTCTCTGACAGAGACGTCTCTACTTACTTCAGCAAGACAATGCCGAGTCACATTCTGCACATATTAGGACAGTGTGGCTTCCTGCTAAAAGACTGTGAGAACTTGACTGGCCTGGCAGCAGTCCAGACCCATATCCCATTGAAAACATAAATAAGACAACAGAGACCCCGGACTGTTGAGCAACTGAAGTTGTGTATCAAGCAAGAATGGGAAAAATTTCCACCTGCAAAGAATAGCAAGTAGTGTCTTCGGTTCCCAAACACCTATTAAGTGATGTTAAAAGGAAATGTGATGTAGCACAGAAGTACATGTGCCACAGTCTCAGTGTTTTTGGAACTTTTTGCAGGCATTACATTGAAAATCAGTTCATATTTGCACAAAATAATGTTTATCAGTTTGAACTTTAAATATCTTGTCTTGTACTGTATTCAAATAAATATAGGTTGTCAATGATTTGCCACTCATTGTTTTCATTTAAATTTTACAAAATTTGCCAGTTTCATTGGAATTTGTATTTGCTATTTGGGGAACCCACTTTAATGCAAGAAAAAAAATGGGTAAGATGTTAGTTTTTTTACGGCTGATTTCTTGTTTGTCCATAATTTGATTAGCTTCATTACGTTTTGCATCATGACTCAGAAAACCAAGTACCCTCTCACGGGCAGCATCCCATTTTTGGGATGAGATTATAAATTAGTAAAGTTATAATATAACTTAATCATAAATGAAAGTGTTATTTCTTGATTGTGGCCTGTTTGGAGACTTTTATCTCAATAAGGAAAAAAATTGCCACCTTGCCCATGAATGGGTTAAGATTGTCAGCCCCAACTCATTTTGGACTCTATGATCACTTAGACTCAAACGACGTGACCTGAAAGAACTGAAAGTGTGCAAAACTTTCATTCTCCAGTTGAATAATACTACTACGTACTTGTCGGTCTTTGCATGTTTTCCTTCCAAAAATTATATTTAAAGAAAGCAAAATGTATTCCGAAACAAATTTCTGAATTCACCTCACTTTAAGATATGCTACGCCACGCTTACGAAAGACTATCGCAGCTGACTTAAGCCAAGCTAGGTATTGACCCTCAACTGCTGAGCAGCCAATCTAAGGGCACAGAATATACAAACAGCAACTGTTCACACCATTGGACAATTAAAAATCTCCCGTCCTGTTTTTATAATATGCGAGAAAACCAGAATACCTGCAGAAAACCCAAATGTGCGCAGGATGAATATGAAAAATGCTACACAGGATGGAACAAAGCCTGCAACTTAGAACTGTGAGGCAGAATGCTAACCACGTGCAACCTTTATTTTCATTCAATGTGTTTATTTTTGAGATTGACATTTACAGCCTTCTTTGTGGAACATGCATAGTATTGACTGAACTACACATACAATACTGCGTGTACTGTAATGTACCTGTATCTATTAAAAAAAATTGTACTGAAGTTGAAACTCAAAATACACCAGAGGACACTTTGTGAAATAAAATCCCACAAGCACTGGATGGCACAAAATAAATCTTTGCAAAGACAATCTGGAATCATCAGATGGGCAAAAAGTCAATGTACAGAAAGCAAAATAGGATTTAAAAAAAAAAAAAAAAAAAAAAACATTCTGCAGCGCTGTTCACAAAACGGGAATGAAAAGCCATCACATGCAAAATATGTAATATATTCAAAATCAGCAAATGTCCAGTCAGATGTCTTAAGACGTAATAATATGTAGTAAATAAGGCACACGCCCTTTGCCATCAAAACTGCTCCCCGTTTGAACAAAATTTGTCATGGTGGGCTTCTCAAAGGAAATGTTTCAATTTAATAATTAACTATATTTCCTCAAATAGTGGTCTGTACTTTTAAGACTAAACGATAAAAACCTCCCTCAAAATGTCTCCCTTTTCCCATCAGGAAAAAAAAAGCAACTAATCACCTGAGTTCACTGATCGTTAACCTAATAGTATAATCGCCTGAGTCATTTTTACATTAACTGTCACAGTATCAACACAAAAAATGTATTTGTTAAAAACTATGCTTTTTTTTTTCTTTCTTTCTTCTCAGTCATACACGTCAAGTTAATCCACAAAGGTACTTGTGGTACTTCAGTCTACGTGTGCCTGTGTGGTTCATAAACTGATACATTGAATTGTTTTACTATATATTTTCAATTTACTGGATTTTACTTTTCAAAGTTTTGTACTTGTTTATTTTTGTACATGTTCAACATTAAAAAGGTTGAATTAAGTCAACTGGACTTTTACCGTTTGTTGAAACTGTGTGTTAATTTCATACTGCGGTACAAGCACCACTTGATACATGGGCTCCCTCTAGTGGTACGTGAAAGAATCAATGAATTACTGGAAATGTTCAAAGTGTGTGTATAATGTTGCAGTGGCTTCCAACCTTTTCTTGAATTCAGAAAAGTATGTGTAATAAGTGCAGTCAAGTTGTCTTTAACTTTTAGGTTGAATACATTTGCTTTCCATCTTTTAGAACTGTTTGTTTTTAAACAATTAGGTACACTTTAACCTGAAATACATACATTGGAATCATTACGCAACTCTCGTCTCCTCAAAACTATCAATATTAGAGTGGCCTACAATATTAATTACCTCCAGTTTGTTTTCATTGAACACCTTGGTCTAGTACCCAACAGTATTTTTTTTTATTAGTCATTACGGTGGTAGCTTGTGTTAAAAGCTTGAGGACCACTTACTTAATTAGACAACAAGATAATAGGTTAACGACGTTATAAATGTACAAAGCACTGCGCCCAGTTGGAACATTGTTGCTAACCAAAACAGCAGCAGCTCATACCAAAACACAAAAGCAGTTTCTCAGATGGAGCCATTGCATGTGAATTCCTGCCCAGCATTAGTGTTACACGGACAAAGATTAGTGTTTGATGGTGTTTTCTGCCACTCAAAGTCTTCCACCCTTGATTTTTTTATGAATTACATTCCAGTTACACATGACAGACATCACGATAACATTGCTCAATATTATAACAAACCCTGACTATTCAAGGTTTGCTATTCAAAAATTCACTTGTCTTTTTCGCCCTCCTCCCTATTCACTTAAAAACTCAACTATTAACATATTTTCATTTTACTAGGCTTTAAGATGCTGACTAATGCTGCCAAAGCCATCGCTAAAAGGAAAGTAGTAATTTTTGTTAAGAAAGTAGGTTGAAGTCATACAGCTCAACAGAGGGATTGAGATCTTTATATGTAAGGGAGGAGCTAAATTTAGCCTGGGTTGTCAGTGAAATTACAGAGTCTTCACCATAAGTGCATGTACATGCACACTTCTGGTGCATTAAAAAGAAAAAAAAATCATCTGTAAGCAACCCATTTTCAAGGCTTATGTTATAAGGTGAGTCATACTTTGTGGTAGATTATGGTTCAAACAACAGTGGTACCTTAATTTACTTTTCTTGTGTGTGTGTGTTTTTTTAAAACATATTGCCAACACTTGTGTTTAATTTGAGAGGCTGGAATAAATTAATGACATTTCCATTCATTTCAGTGGGAAAAAAAATATTTGTGTACTGTGTGACCAGAGAGCTCACGAAAAAACGAACGCGTACCACAAGGCGTCACTGTATAAAACCTCTTTGGACGGGAGCGTTATCAAGAAATTGTGTGGGTTTTTTTTTTGTTTTTAAGGGGTTTAGTGTTCCAAAAATGTATACAAAGAAAATACTGTCCTCCGTGAACGAGGTATGGGTTGGATTTGAAATTTCTTGCATCTATTGCGGTCCAGTCGCGTTCACAGGTAAAAAAAATGGGGCCGGACAATTACCAACTGCGGTTTTCCAGATAATTGGGAACGGCTGCAGGGTACTCCGGCAGGCTGGGGCCTTGAGCGGTCCGGTCGACAGGGCTGAACTCATCCTTTTTCACCAGCGCATCCTTCCATGTGCCAGTGCCCCACTCTTCTTGAGCACGAGTCATGCTCCCTCCACTGCCACGGTACAGTCTGTGAACCTGTGATGGTATGAAGAGAGGCGACAAGTGTAAGAAATTATCAATAAGGATTTTGTGTCAGGCGGAACAGTGGATCAGCTGGTAAAGCGTTGGCCTCACAGTTCTGGGGACCCGGCCCCGCCTGTGTGGAGTTTCCTTGATCTCCCCGTGACTGCGTCGGTTTTCTCCGGGCACTCCGGTTTCCTCCCACATCCCAAAAATATGCAACATTAATTGGACACTCTAAATTGCGCCTCGGTGTCATTGTGACTGCGGCTGTTTGTCTCAATGTGGCCTGCGATTGGCTGGCAACCAGTTAAGGGCGTACCCCGCCTTCTTCCCGTTGACAGCTGGGATAAACTCCCTCGTGAGGATAAGCAGCAAAGAAAATGGATGGATGGATTTTGGGTCATCAAAGACAATTCTTCTTTCAAAACCCAAACAAATGTCACACTATCTTTGATAGAAAAAAAAAAAAAGAAAATCCTTATTTTCAAATGTGAACAGGCAAGACCTCACAGGTCCATCCATCTATCCATTTTCTTCACCGCTTATCCTCATGAGGGTCGCGGGGAGTGCTGGAGCCTATCCCAACAGACAACGGGCAGGAGGCGGGGTACACCCTGAACTGGTTGCCAGCCAATCACAGGGCACATGGAGACAAGCAGCCACACTCACAATCACACCTTGGGGCAATTTAGCATGTCCAATTAATGTTGCATGTTTTTGGAATGTGGGAGGAAACCGGAGTGCCCGGAGGAAACCCACGCAGGCACGGGGAGAACATGCAAACTCCACACAGGAGGGTCCGGGATTGAACCCAGGACCTCAGAACTCTGAGGCCAACGCTTTACCAGGTGCTCCACCGAGGCACACACCTCACAAGTCATACAGTTCAACTCAAGTTCAAGTTGAGTCTTTCTTGAATATTTGCCAACCTAGTCCTAAAATTGGCAACTTAAGTCTGACTCAAGTCAAATAACATGACTCGAGTACCCCACTTCTAGTGATATGTGTGCGCCCGTGTGTGTGTGTGTGTCTGTGTGTGTGTGCATACTTGTCCTCTCACCTTGATGAGCACTACCACCATTAAGGTGGTCACTAACGTTAATAGCAGCGTGGTGAGAAGCATCACTATGGCGGCGGCGACGTTGTAACTGAAAAACGTCACCGTAGCAATCCAGCCACTGCGTGGTGTTGGGTGACAAGAGATGTAGCAGTGTAGTTAGTATATCACACAAAGGCATTTATCAAATAGGTGCTCTTTATTCGTACAAATTAATGTGCAAGGGTTGACTTTCCTGTTGCCCTGCAGTGGCATACCGCTATTTGTTAAAACTATTAGTATGACCTGACAGTAGTACATGAGTACAATTGTCTGCAAGAAAATTAAGAGGTAAGTTAAAATGTAAAAAAAAAAACATCTCAGTTTTTCACTGTAAAAAAGTTACAAACATGAATATTTCCAAAACTAAAGCTTTTTGCTCGATTCCAAAGCCTTCTAGTGTTGCGTGAGCAGAGTTCCACGCAATACATGCAGAAATTAGGCTTGAAAAGCATCCTATTTTATATTATAGCCAAATTGAAGAAATGTGCGCTTGCGTTAAACTCTTTCTGTGTACCGAGATTTATAACCAGGTGTGCTAACACTAGCACTGCGCTAACGCTCGGGCCGCATCACCGCATAAACCGCAGGGTCGAAAGCGTGTGAAATTACGGTACTTGTTTTGCTATTAAAAGTACAATTGCACTTTCTCAGAGGTCCATTTAGTCTACACCATTGTATTTTTCTATATTTTAAATTACATCCGAGTTTAAAAAAAAAAGGCAATGAAAAAAAAAAATCCCCCATCTTAGGGTTGAACTTTACAATTTTATCAGTGACTTTTATGTGTTTATTTTTCTCGTTCAGTTTACCCCTAAAGATGGTGAATTTTACCTTATTTTACTTTCGTTATACTCTACAGTACATATCTCACTTGTGTGACAGTTAATGTAAATAAATGGCAATAGAACTAGTAAATGTTCTATTGATGCCGAACGTGAAACTTAACTTTTAATAAAAAAAAAAATTCCCCATGTTTTGAAATTACAAATTGAACCTCAAGCAGAGTCACAGAATGGACCTTTGTCCACTATGAATGTAAAAAAATAACTTTTTCTTTTTCTAGTTCTTTCCCACGGTGGCTCGCTGCAACTCACCAAATGCCCCAGTTGCTGAAGCCCAAACATTGGATGAACGACAGCACCACCTGAAGGAAGAAGATGAAGAAGAAGGCCATATAGTTGAAGGAGCTGTCCGCCCTGTTCACAGATTGAAAGAAACACCAAACATCAAATGGTGACCATTTTCCTTCTTTTCATGTCCAACACTTTGAAGTATGATGCATTTGGAGCTGGGACTTCAATTTGCAGGAAAACTGAAATGTACATTTCGCATGTGGAACTGTCAGAAAGTCAACCTGAACAGATCTCATTTCAGCCATCCATCCATCCATCCATTTTCTTTGCCGCTTATCCACATGAGGCTCGCGGGGAGCGCTGGAGCCTATCCCAGCTGTCAACGGGCAGGAGGCACCCTGAACTGGTTGCCCGTCAATCGCGGGGCACATAGAAACAAACTCACAATCACACCTAGGGGCAATTTAGAGTGTCCAATTAATGTTGCATATTTTTGGAATGTGGGAGAAAACCCACGCAGGCATGGGGAGAACATTCCAACTCCACACAGGAGGGTACGGGATTGAACCCAGGACCTCAGAACTGTGAGGCCAACGCTTTCCAGCTGACCCACCGTGCCGCCTCATTTCTGCCAGCATAAAAAAAATTGAAAAAATAAAAGAAAATTCAGGGAAAAACGAAAATTACAGTAGCCCTTGAAGATATTCTTGATTGTAGCCCTCAAAAAGCAGACAAAGGTCTTCAAGCCTTATGTGATGAGACAGAGAACTTTATCACTATTATCAACTCAAAATGCAATTTGATATCATAATCCTTAATTGTAATTGCTTATGGTTTACATTTTAGCACAGTGAAAAATTCAAAGCACTGATATATTTTTCTTTTGTGTTCATGTATATATCTATTCACCGAACGAAATCTAACTTAATATTTTCAAATATTTGGATATGTTTAGGGTTAATATAATCGACTATAATATACGTTATATAACAGTTAATAACAAAGCCTCCAATGAATTAGTCTTAATCAATATAAGGATATTTCATGGGGGCGTCTAAGTGTAAATATGTAATTTGAGTGTAAAATGTAAGTGTGAGTATAAAAGATTTGTGAGCATCAATTTTTTTTGGGGGGTGGGGGTTTGGGGGTCTGTTCTGTGATAATAATGTTAATCGTGATATAGAATTTTACATCATTTCATCTCTAATAGGAAGACTGTTATTTTATACGAGCGTGCTTCACAAAGGGATAGCGGTGAACCTTCGACTCATACTCCAGCTTAGTGTTTTATAGTTAACACGGAGTCGTGGTTGAATTGTGTAAAACAATGATTGCACTGCTGTTTCTGTGATACTGCCTTTGTTGAAATGCCTTCGTGACGCACCTGATAGCTTTGTAGATGGGTCTGAACCAGCAGACATAACTGGCAGGGCTGAAAAGGACGAGCCAGAGCAACGAGAACCCAAAGTTGGAGGCGTAACCCCCGCCAGCCCACCACGCTATGCAGCCAATCACATTCAAGCACAGCGTCCCAGAATACACTGCGGCAAACGAGAGGGTTTGACTTGACTCGCGAAGAGGAAGTGGCAATCTGGTACACGTGACGACACAACTCACTCATCCAAAGTATGAAGATTCGCTGCACCAGCTGCTGATGGGGTTCGGGAATCTCTTCCTGGATATTCTGATAAAAGCAGGGCTTCACTTTTAGGAATTTAGGCAGGGGAGGAAAGTTGTTTGCCCGTTCTGAAACAGAAAGCATTTCAACCTTCTGTTATCTATTTGAAAGTAGCTATAGAGCTCGGGTACCTACGTCACCGAAATTATGTGACTGGCCATATTGCCGGTCTAGCAACGCATTCTGGTGCTCATTCGAGATGGATCGATGTGCCTCCACCACGCCTCTCCACCCCTGGAGTCCCCTAAAGTCTCGAACCCCCAAGTACGAATGGTCAACCGTTTTTTGGCCTCCGGAATGGACCACGCCGGCCGTGGTTTAGGTTGCAGACAACACGAAAATATGTCTTACAGCACAACCCCCAGAGTTTTGTCCGATACCGTTAAACATTTAGAAGGTGATAATAAACGAAGGTAGGTGCAAAAATGAGAGACACTTGGCATAGAGGAGCCATATTTAACGCCGAAGTCGATGTTTTCACTGACAAGAAAGTGGACTGCTAACCCGCTTCCGCTTGTCTTGGACAACTGGATTTACACAAGTATTTGGTGAGGAAGTCGTTGAGATTTACGCGGAAGAGTTTGAAAGTGTATAAATCTCTGGACGCATACAAATACTTCGGTGCCGGATCTATTATCCATCCATCCACAGTGATGGAGCCACTCAGATTTTTTTCAATACAAATACCAATATTCATATAAATGACCCCTGGTTTTACACAAACTCGCATTCATTAACTATGATTGGGGAAAAAAAAAAAAAGAGCGAGGCGGCTCCTCGTACATGGAACCGTGTTGTGGCCACATGTTAAATTTCGGTAAACTTCTCTGTGAAAGACTTTTTTTTTTTTTTAAATATGCATTGTTCTCAAATGAGTCCAATGCGTATTTAAAAAAAGAAAATAAACCGCCGGTATAGGCTTCAGCCCCAGTATACAGAAGCTTGTTGCGGCCGCATGTTAACCTATGTAAAGCTCTCCGCGACAGACGGTTTATTTGCTTTTTTTAAAAACGCATTGGACTCATTCGAGAACAATGCATATTTAAAAAAAAAAAAAAAAAAAAAAAAAAAAAAACATCTGTCAAGGAGAGGTTTAACGTGTGGCCACAACACGCTTCCATGTACGTTGGCGACGACTCCGTGTTGTATTATTTTTAATACGTATTGTTCTAAAATGAGGCAACTTGGCATTAAAAATACTTATTCATAATTTGACATTAAGAAGAATAATTACTACCAGAAATGAAGTGATAGCTACACAGTCGTGAGTATTTGGTTGGGCACCATCCATTTAATTGCCGAAATCCATCGATCTTTTCTGGTCTTTTCAGATGGTATTCTATAGAACGATCTCTTTGAATATCTGTCTTGTCTGTTGTAACAACCAACAGCACAACAAGTCTCAGGCATTGTGAATATTCTGCTCTGGTTCAATCTCCCCCACAATGTCGAGCAGCTCTTTTTGACCGGCAATATGCCGCCGTGAAAATGGTGACGTCATGTGCACGAGCTCTATAAAGCTGGGTGTCAAACTTGTTTTCATTCTGGGCAAGTTAAAGGGGACAGTTACAACAGTGAAACCACATAAAATGCATAATCCCTAAGGGTGGAACGGTACACCAAAAATAATGTTTTCTACATACCTTGGTGTCAAAGTTAAGGTTCGGTTATCTATTGCTTCAGTACAATCACTTTTGATCAAATTTAAAATGACATAAATCGTGAACAGCTCCGATGTTTTCTTTTTACAAAAAAACTATCATCAATAGTTTCTCTTTTTAAGAAGTAAAGGTGCAACTATAACAGTTGGAGCTTTGAGGAATATTATGTAACAAAAACATCAAAAATCACACTTGTTATAGTTTAGCCTGGAAGATGGTGGTGCAACTACCAAATATTTTTAAATTAGGTTCTTCCAAGGTGCATTAATTATTGTTGGTCTACGTGGGTCACCATGCTCCTGTTGTACACGTAAATATCTGTAACGTTGAGTGTGTGTAGCTTTAAAAGGCTTGGTGAGTGATATGGGAATCGGCGAGTGTGAGTACAGTTTGTTCTTGTTAACTCGGGGAAGCGTTTAACTGGCTAACCGTTAGCCAGTTGCTGTGTTGAGTTACTGGATTGTGGCTATCGAAGCCTGCGTATGGATGTACTTACTTACTGACAGCGCATTTCTTTTGATTTTCTCAAGTTCGTTCACTAAACTGATTGAAAGTCCACCAGTGGCTGTGTCTGACTTCTGAGGGCATCACAATATGCTCTAACTAGCAATTGTAGGCTATATAAAATTGTGTTCACGATCATAGACACGACGTTGTGGTATGACTGTTTTGCTTCACAGTACAGATATTTTACTTTGTCTTCATTTTGGACACTCAGTTTTTGGCATATTGTTTCCTCCTATTAAACCATGCAGGCGCTAATGCCTCCAGTATGACACCTGAGCCCTGAAGTGACAGACAAAAAGAATTTTTAATGGACAAACCTGTCATGCTGTAATCCTAATGTTTCCCTAAAAAAAAAAAAAAAACATATTTAAAAAAAAAAATGCCAGAGGCAAAGTTCACATCATTATCCACATTACAGCCTTTAAACTTTGACCTTTTACCCGAAAGGTTCCTCGAGTGATAAAACAAAAAAAGCTGAGTACATATATATGTATATATATATATATATATATATATTATACATTTGATGTCTAAAAAGGGACACTTATGGTATCAGATAAATGCACATGCAGTATTTTAGCTCATACAGAAACTCTGTCTGGCGTCATGTTTGAAAAGCTAATCTATTGCACGCTGTGGGAGCCATTAAACGTAAATGTATGCAAAAAAATGTCTTTGAAATAAACATGTGCAACAAAAACAACTCATCGGTCATTGTTGGAGCTAACAAATACGCATTAATGTTACCGGAAAAGCGTTTACCTTCTCAAGTCGAAATTTGAGGGGTGGTCAGCAACTCATCCAGGACGCGCTTCCTCGACCACCACCCCTCACCCCTCAAATTCATGACTGCGGCTGCGCAGCAATGACGCGTCTGTAGTTCCAAAACGGTTTTACTTAATGCGCTTGATGGCGGAAAAAACGACATTTCCCACCATGCCCCTCTTTGCTAGTAAACAGGAAGCGCGTGACTTCAACACTGAAACCGCCCACACGTGAAAATGTCACACTCAAATCATTCTTGCTTAGAAGTATGTCTTACAATCGAAACAGGAAGTTTTTTTTTAAGAGTCAGCCCTAAGCATTAAATGGCATGACGGCGATTGACACAACAAAATATGGGATTTATACGGACGTAAATGCTGGGGTTGTAGTGGGGTTTTCGAAAGTCCCAGTGGTTGGTTAAGAAAAAACAAAACTAAACTGTTGGGTAAACGCCCCCCAGACTTTCAAGATGGTTGCCACAATTTTTTTTTCTTTCTTTATTGCAATTGATGGCTGTTTACGATACAGATTTCTAAACATTAGTATACAGTATTCATGTTTCAGCACCCACTGATTCACTTTTGCATGTTGTTTTTCAAATGTTATTTTATGTTTCTTAAGAAAATATTTACTGGTGTTATATCCCTGCTGGGGGGGGGGGGTAATAATGTTGCTTTTTCAATGCAATTATAATAGGGATAAATTATTTGCTGATTTTATTTAATTTTTTTTTTTTGGTCATTCCTGGTCAGGCCTGGTACTTTTCCAATAAATTCTTCCAAGCAAGAATGGCGTTCCTTATAAACCTTATTGTGAATAAAACCACAAAGTTTCTGACCCTCCGCCCCTTCCAAAAAAAAAAAAAAAAAAAATTATGAGAAGGGCAGTGCTTAAAAAAAGGGGACAACTTATTTCTCCCACAATAAAAGGAGTCATTTTTATTTGTGACATCAGACCTGTGATCTCACTACCTCTTATCACGAGCTACAGTGAATTTAAATGTCACTACAAACTATTATATTTTGATACATGAAGAATCCAAATAAAACAAGATACTTCCATTTTTTTTGTGAATTTAGCAAAATGTTTTTAGTTGAGGGTATTCTAATTTAAAAATTAAGAAGCTCATCTTGAAAAAAATCTTGAAGAATTATTTCAAAGAGGTATTAGATGTCAATCACAAACCCAGACAACTCCAACAAAATACTTTTTTTCGTAAATACACAAGTCTAAAATTTGCATGCAACTTTCACATTATGCTCAAATGGTACTTACGTTTGTGAATAAAAATATTAACAGGTGAGTGTACTTGAACTAGTCTCTTGAACTAAAACCTAACCACTGTGCATGAGCAAAAACAACCGATCAGAGACAGAAAGCATGCCTTGTTTGTGAGTCATTTGTTCAAAGTTCGAGAAAAACAGAAGGGCGTGTCTTTGATCAGACTTATTAGTGAAATGTAGCTTAAAACTGCCAAGGCTTCCTTTAATGTGAGTTTTAACTTTGTGCATTTGGAGCTGTTTGGAATCCTTCTATCCTGTTCCAATTTGTTTCTCAGCTTTATTTGCATAGCTGTTGTCACTGCAAAGGTCTCAAAGTTACAACGTTTTAAAATTGTATTTATTTATTTATTGAATGTTTCATGGCTCATCCATAATCAGCTATACAATTCACAATATTAGGAAAAAAGTATCAACAACAATGAATGAAATTTCCTCTAAATGACAATTAAAAAAAATAGACAAAAACAACTATGTATATATCCATCCATTTTCTAAGCCGCTTATACCCACGAGGGTCGCGTGAGTGGATCATATCCCCACCATCATCGAGCAGGAGGCCGGGTACACCCTGAACTGGTCGCCAGCCAATCGCAGGGGACATCGAGACAAACAGCCGCACTCACAATCACACCTAGGGGCAATTTAGAGTCTCCAATTAATCCAAGTTTTTGGGATGTGGGAGGAAACTGGAGTGTCCGGAGAAAACCCACACGGGCACTGGGAGAACATGCAAACTCCACTCAGGCGGGGCCGGGATTTGAACCCCAGTCCACAGAACTGTAAGGCCAATGCGCTAACCAATTGGTCCATTGTTCCACCAAGACAACTGTAATAATTATTTACTTCAATCCAATACAATTACAATAATAGGATTGATGAAATGTTGTGTTTTTTGTTTGTTTTTTTTTTTTTTTTTGGGTGGGGGGTGTTAAAAGGTTCCGAACAACATTATAAATGTTAACTATAGTGAACTTTTTTCTTTCCGGAATGTAGCGCTCATGGGGCAGCCATAAAATAACTGTTCCATTTCCAGGTTCAGTTTTACTAAATGAACATTTACTATCAAGACAAATCTTCCCCAGAGAGGCTCCTTATTGTTTACTTTTATTTTTACTCTGCTACTAGAGATGTGGCAATCAACTTCTCCACGTTTGGACTTCTGGGGTGCACTGAACGCAGCTCTCCAAAACTGGTGCCCAATCGGAACGCCCAATGCAACCGTCTGAGCGACATATCACCAGCAAACTTGAGTTTATTGTACTTTATGTTCCGGAGATGTCGCTTACTACTTATTGACACAAAAATGAAACGTTTAAGTCCGTACTTTTATTATTACTAGTTAATATTGACCTCTGAAATCGTAAAAACATTAATTTCCTTTTCAATCCTACACTTAAAAGTGCAGTTTTGTCAAACCGCGCAGGGCTGAGAGGCAAAACAAACGCACTCGATGGCTTACCTCTGACCAATCAGCTGTGCTTTCTGACGCAAGCAATTTACTCCCGCCAATTCCGACTAGGAGCGCGAGGCAGGCGGCGGGGAAGCCGCGGAGGGACCTGAAAGAGCTGGAAGCGGCCGAGCGTGGGTTACATTCGGGGGAAACACATTAGTCATACATGTCGTTGAGTTAGCGACAAAAGGTTAAGTTCCCCCCCTCCCCGCTTCGACCGGGGCTGTTTACGTGCCGTCATATCGAAAGTTCATCCACCGGAGAGGCCGGCACCCGCAGGTTGGTGGTACGAGGATGTTGGCGGCGGAGGCACCGTCAGTGGAGGGGCACTTGGCAGCTTCTACACCCCGTAGACGAGGTATGCTAATGTCACTCTGTTGTCCATGTTTAGTGTAATATACACTTGTAAATGTCACGTTTGCCGTCCGAGGGTTAGCGCCCCCCTTCAAAGGCTGTATATAATATTAATATGAGAAATATGGCCGCTTGTTTGGCATATTCGCCGAATGCTGGTTTGGCCTCTTCAGAAATGCTAACTTTTCTGCGCGGCTCCCAAAACTTGACGTTCATCCTGGTAGGTGAGCGCTGCCGTTTCGCCTCCTTCATCGCCGTCAAACACAATTCGGTTCGTGATGGTATCAACTATCCCGCATGGTTGACGTCGCCGTGTCCACTTGGCCTCTACCTTCCCAACACCGGCGGGATATTCCCTCCACCTCCCTCGCCGTCAAAGGTGCTCAAAGATTGGGTTGACCCAACCGGAGCCGCCGCTGACTGAACGGCCTTCTTGGGCTAGTTCTGCTAAGCTAATGGAGTCCAGAATTAGTTTCAAGTCGACGACTTAATCTTCTAAATTTCATGCAATAGCACATATATTTAGACAGTCGAACACTCCAAAGTGTTCGGTTGTGACTTTATATACATAAATGTTTTTTTTTTTTATTGTTTGTTTTTTTTTTTCAATTGTTTTTCCATGACGGCCACGCACCGTTCTCTGCCTTGACCGTAAGAGGTTATTGCACCTCTGGGTGGCGGCAAAACAAATCAAATCATTTCAATCAAATAAACACTCTTAATTATGTAAATCAAGGGGATTTGGCCCCACTACCTGCCATGAAAAGTCGGTGAGACCTTGCAGATGTTCAGGACCAAGCCTAGGTACAAATAATGAATGCCTCCCTCCCCCAAATAGTTTTACAATAGTCTATATTATTTAAAACCTCGAATATACCAAATAGTACCATCCCAATACACTTAAATATCATTTACAACGCATCTTACCAAGTTACACTTAATAATAAATGTCTTACAGATTATTTCATTCTGGGAAAAAAATGTATAATGACACTGACGTATGTTGTCGCTGTGTAACCCGTAAATTTAGGAATCCATACAAGTACACGCACTCACGTTTGAGTAGTCACCAATACAGAGTACTGAAACTTGAAAATGCCGTTTTAAAAATACAAACTTTCTTGAACATGACATATTTCACTCAACCATAACGCCTTTTAGAAAAACAATTTGCTTTACAATGTGACAGCACTAACAGAATTAATCCCCCAATTCATACATTTTTCTTATCCTCATTAGGGTCATGGGTGTGCATGAGCCTATCTTCGTTAACTTCAAGTGAGAGGCGGTGTACACCCTAAACTCGATGCCGGCATATTTCAGACACAAATGGATAAGCAATTCTCACATTTACACCCAAGGATACTTCAATGAACCTGATGTGGGTGTTTTTCAGGATGTGGGAGTAAAACAGAAGGCTAGAGCCTGAATGCAAACCCATAACCTCTGAACTGTGAAGGAGTTGTACTAAACAGTTGTCTACTATGCCGCCAGAATTAATTGCGTATTATAAAACAAAAGGAATCATTAGCAAAGAAGCTCCACTCATTGACTGTACTTTTACATTTTGGTGATAAAGACTCTCCACACTGTAGTTTATCCACAGTTACCGATGACATAAATATACTTAAAAAGACACAATATAATCACTGATGGTGTAGTAGTACACACTCCTCACTGGTGTGGGCAGTGTAGGTTCAATTCCCGCTGAGTGATGGTGTCGATGTGTACCCTGTAACTGACTGGCAACCAATTCAGGGTGTAGTCCCGCCTATTGCCCGAAGTTAGCTCGGATAAGCTCCGGTACTCCCGCGACCCTTGTGAGGGTGAGCAACTTGTAAAATGGATGGACCACTGTATATAGTACACGTGATTTTTTTCCGTTTATAGGTGGAATTCCATCTTTTTAAATTTTATTGATTAAAAAAACAATCAAAATTTTTCTGCAATATTCCGACAGTAACCCGTGCCAGAACCCACACTTGTTCATATTGCGGTCTGACTTTTGCTAGCGAGGTGGAAGATTAGATACACGTCTGTTGATTGGTCGAATGTGTTTTTCCTGACCAATGAAAACGCTTGTCGTATTCGAGGCAGATCATGGGGCGATTTTCAAGTGAATAAGATGGCGGTGCTTAAGAGGAAAAACGCCTCTTGTGTGAAAGAAATTGATAAAAAAAGAAGTTCCGATGGAACGAGAAATTGTCGATACAGTTGGAAAGAAGGAAGTTACCACTCTAAGCGACTACATTCGCAAAATCGATCGACCACAATATCGAGATGAGAGTTCAGAAGCTGTTACTTGTAAAAATGTCTATTATTTACTGGTAACGACACATGACGATAATAATTGTTGTGAAATTCATGCGTCTCAAACATATACTAAACCAAGAAATTAAAACGTTTTTGAATGGATACGATATACACACTATGAAAGCACGCTTGCATGCCATGATGCAAATCTGAATTCAATTTAGTTTCACTTCTAGTAGTTTACTTAGTTGAATTTGTAATTTTTCGGGTTAAGGTATGCACCTAAATAATGAACGATCATATTGTGTACATTTTGAAAACAGAATAGCATTTATTTATAAGTGTACTAGATATATTTCATTCATAAAACAATTTATAAAACATGCACGTTAAAATGGGTGACCATTCTTTGATCGTGCTTGCAGCGCCCAAACCACTGGCTATTTTTTTTTTTTTCAGTCAGTCAAATCACGTCTGATATAGATATACGTTACTGTGTTGATATTTCTTGGCGCCTGCTGGATGGATGTCGCTTCATACCAGGAAACACAGTTTTGTTGCGAGCGCTCGTGTGATTCAAAGTGACGTTTTTTCACTGCCGTTACATCTTCAACGTCGCTACACCGTTCACTTTGAATTACTGTTTTTTGTTGGTGTGCCATGAGATTTTTCAATGATAAAAATATGTTCCTTGGGTCCATAAAGGTTTGAATTCATTGCTATGGTCAGATAACGTGTTCAACATAAGGGCAGCATGTTTGTAAACAACCAGTAGTGCTAACACTTAACCGAGGTTCTCTCTTGTCTTAAGCACCGGTGACCACCAAATGCATAATGAGTTGCATTATAGTTGACAAGATAGTCTATTGACGGTTTAAAAACAAAAAAACAGCATGTTCTGGTGTTGGAAAAACAAGATTTTATTGCATTCTGATTCTGAAATAGCTTCTGAAAGTCATGCTGAGTGTCCTGAGCTACTGTCCGCATTGCACATAATTGTATGGGATTTCTCAAACATTTGATTCAAAATTGATGGTTGTGATCATGGTCAATGCTGGTTCATTCTTATTTGCTGTCTGATGTCTCACTGATATTGTATTTTTCAGGTATGGATTGTAAACCGAATAAGGCCAACAAGAAACTCGTACAAGGTAAATATGAACAAACGGGGATCTTGCACGTATAAATTTGGACTTGAAATCATTACGTTCAACTTCCTGTTACAATTTGTATCCAGAATCTGGATGGGCAATATTCATGACATTTTCTTGATCTGCCTTATCACCTAAAAGTAGCGGAAAGTACCGCCCTACTTAAAAAAAGCATAAAAGTGTTCTGAATGAAAATTCAAAATTCATAACAACTTGCTCAGAGACACATTTTTAGACGAGCTGCTAATAAAAAGATTTACCTGGTTCTTTAATCTCACCCTTGATAGCTGGTCAGGCACTCTATAAAGACCCAATTATTTTTATACAGGCAATTTCAGTCAACTTTTCATAATGTTTCACTGTATTGAGTAGATTTTGCATTCTATAACAGCCATTTCCGGTGACTGTGTATTTGTGTTACCGCCTGCAGCTCGCCTCCCTTTCAAGCGCCTCAACCCGGAACCAAAAGAAAGCAAGCCATCGCCGAAGCGTCCCCGTGCGGATGTTTGTTCGGAACCAGTCATGTCTGACACAGAGAATGACAACGAGTCCTCTCCCCTTGCCGTGTCCAGTAGACCCGCCTTGGTGAATGGCCGCGGGCCCCTTGATTGCTTCCTCAGCAAAAGCCGCCCTTCAACTTCAGACGAGAACATTATAGATCTAACCCACGAAGGCCCGTCTCCCATCAAATGGCAAGATGGGTCTGTCACACCTCCCCACATATTAAAAGACAGACTAAGTGGCGACACAAGCATATTCCCCGGGAACTCCATACGTGGGGATCGCGCTGCTGACACGCACACGTCAGACCGCACAGAAAACCCGACAAATAAAGACGACGAGACTGCGGAGGAGGAGAAGGAGGACGGGATCTTGCTGCTTGATACGACGCAGGAGTCCGGCAGTGAGCTGGAAGAGCAGAATGCATCGGAGAATGTGTCCAGTTTGGCCAACAAGTCAACGTTGTCAAATTTGTCAGGCTGTTCCACACGTGAGAGCTCGCCAGAGAGGACTAAAACTGAAGAGCACACGCCCGCAACCACGCCTGCCGCAGTACGTGCTCATGTGACAACACAATTCTGACTTGACCCCTAACAGGACAAGCTGAAAGGAAAAGAAGATCCATTGATATAATTACTGTAGGCCGTCACCTGGTAAAGCGTTGTCCTCATGGTATTGAGGACCCGAGCTAAATCCCGGCTCCGCCTGCGTGAAGTTTGCATGCTCTCCCGGTGCCTGCGTGGATTTTCTCCAGGCTTTCCGGTTTCTTCCCACATCCCAAAAACAGGCTTTAATTAGATACTAAATTACCCTTAGGTGTGATTGTGAATGTGACTGTTGTGTGACATTGAAAGGTCCAATTGATCCCGTTTAAAACGACGACTCTGTTGTTAGCATAAAAGTCAACTGTTTTGCAATTCCAGCAATCACTTGTGGAGTGGGCTGTAACTTGAAATGTTCTATCATCTGATTAATGACTGCAGAGGTAAAACTGGTGTCCTTCAGTCAAAATGAACTTGATTTTCCCCACCCTAGGAGCCAGAAACCACTGCAGTCCCTGCAGATAAAAGACTAAAAAGACGCTCACTAAAGGTGAGACTTACAGGTTTTCCTCAAATAATTTTACAGTCATGGCTCAAGGTTTCACATTTATTAACAACTTCGAAAAGCAAGTTGACGTTCTGGTTTGGTCCCCCCGTAGAGTCTCCAAGAACAAGAAGAGAGGATTCGGCTGCGCCAGGAGAAGGAACGGCAAAAAGAAGAGGCCAAGGTGGCCAAGGAGAAAAAGAGGGAAGAGAGCCGCAAGCTGAAGGAAGAGCGCGAAAAGGAAAAGCGTGAGAAGAAGGAAAAGGACGAGCGAGAGAAGCGGGAGAGAAAGGAGAAGGAGGAACGGGAAAAGGCAGAGAAGCTGAAAGCGAAGGAGGAGCAGCGCAAATCCAAGCTGGAGTGAGTAACACCACCACAAAATTCCACTGTCATTTTTTTGTTCCTTCTCTATATTGTAATATTATTCACCTTCTTTTCCAGGGCCAAGCTTGAGGAGAAACGCAAGAAAGAGGAGGAAAAGCGGATGAAGGAAGAGGAGAAGCGGGTGAAGGAAGAGGAGAAGCGGGTGAAAGAAGAGAAAGATGTGAGTTCTTTTTTCCACCCACCCCCCAGTTTGACACGAATATGTAGCTTTTGATACAATACGTGGACAGCTGTGATTTTTAAAGTGGTTACATGTCAATGCGGTGGGGTTTGTTCTGCTTTTTAGCGTCTCAAAGCAGAGAAAGCGGAGATTACAAGGTTTTTTCAGAAACCTAAAATCCAGCAAGCTCCAAAGGTGAGTAGAGCGCCACGATCCTGAGAGTTACGGAACCATTTTTATGCAAACCTCTTGACTCCGCTTCCTTTGTCAGACTCTTGCAGTGGCTTGTGGGAAGTTTGCTCCATTCGAGATCAAGGACAACATGTGCATGGCGCCGTTGTGCCGGGTTCAGTGCGAGGAGTCGGCCCTGGAGGAACTGGACCGCTGTTTGTTGAGCCCCACAGACCACCTTTGTTCACTGAAGGACTGGATAAGCCAGAAGCCTCGCCGCTCTGGCGCCACCAGACCCAGAGTGCCAGTCCCCGATAGGTGAGACTTACTTGAAATACTCAAATTTTACCTTTGCTTTATTAGAAAAGAGAGAGCTTAAAATTGCGAAACATAACTGCATTTCCGTAATGCATGGAAAAGTGAAACCTATTTGCGTAGAAAACTTCCATGTTAAGGGGACTTATTCCATTAAATTGACCTATTTGCATGTATGCAAATAGTTGGGTCGCTGGAGGGCCAGCCTACCCGTTCAAGTGTGAACTTATACAATGAAGCAGATCTTTTGATAGCTGCCTGTTTCTGAAAATGTGTAGTGGACTGAGCTTGTCTGAGTTTTTCTTGATAACAGTATGGATTATTTAAATAAAAAAATACAATCCCATTGTATAGTTGTATATAGGTACACAGAGTGGTAAATAAAAAAGTATACATATACATTTCGGTATGATATTTGATATCTTATATTACATATTTATATTGATTACGGTAATGCGCGCCCCCAATCTGAACTGTTTGACCTCCTCGGGGAGGTTGCATTTTACGATCAATAGCGTAGTGTGTTTTTTGCTACTGCACCAAAGATCACAAACGACTGCCCGTGAGTTTGTTTTAACTTAAACCAAGACACAAAGAGAAATGTTTTCATTCGTGCCGATGACGCTGCCAACACGGAAGTAGCGCCACAGTCCGAAACAACGATAGCTCGCCTAGATTATGTATTGGTTAGACTTAGGGTTACTATATAGGTTATATTACGGCTACGTCAGCACGTGCACAATGGTTCTTATTAATGATTGTTGTACAGACAGTTTTTTGAAAAACAATACAAGTACAAATCTAACAAAAATGAAATACAGATAATTCCCAATATTTTGAGGATATGGGTAGCAGCAAATTGGTGGCGCGCATTGTACATTGGTAGAAGGGTTTTCCTGATTTTATTTAGATCAATTTTTCGGGGTGCGCACTATACTTCGGGCCGCATTATACTCGAGAAATTACGGTAAGTGTAATTTGGTGTCTTGATGAAGTGCTGCCTTAGTGAGTGAAAACACAATCCATGATTCTCGTTTGTCAAAGGCATGATGTGAAGACACCTGGGAGCTGTTTTGATTTGTGAAACGTTGCACAGTGTCTAATCTCCCCCACAAGCAAAGACAGATTTACAAAAGCTCATAGCTTTTGACACTTGTGTTCTTCTCAGCGATTGCGTTGCCGTGGATGGACCCAAAGCAGAGGCCATTCCTGATCGTAAACTGTACGGACCAATGAAGCTGCTGCTCTTTCGTGAGAACCACCGTCCAGCTTACTGGGGAACTTGGAGGAAGAAGAGTTTGTACATCTCACCACGATGCCCCCTCAGGAAAGACACGGTAAAAAGTTTTACATTGAAATGTAGCAACAGAGCAAGGATCAAATGCCTTTACATCATTTTGAGCTCATCTTCTGCCTCTTCGAACATTCTGTGATATTTTTTTTTTTTTTTTTTTTTTTTTTTTAATAAGTGTAAGGTTTGTCTCATATAGTTGTTGCCCCTTTCAACGACAGGATTTGTTAGACTACGAGGTGGACAGTGATGAAGAATGGGAGGAAGAGGAACCCGGGGAGTCCCTGTCACACAGCGAAGGGGTGAGTTTTGATGGGGAAGGAATTGAAGGCAGGTGACATGGATGGAATAACAATCAGGGCTGGACGGCTAGCACTTGTTATTAATCTTGCTTGCTGTCTACATACAAGGCATATAGTCACTAAATCATGTTCTTGTCAAATAACATCATCAGACTGACTCAAACGCATGACACCTGTTGCAGAAGATCCAAATCCTAGTCCTTTGTTCGCTAAAAGTTGGCTAATAATATCTCCACCTGAGTCAGGGTCATATCAAACCCAACAGGAATGTGTGCGTACTACATTAAAATAACAAAAAATGCTCATGTGACTTGGCAGCAACACAAGTGTCTGGAGGCTTGACTGTGATCAGACAACACGAAGGCACTGCGAGTCATGTCGATAATGAAATATTTCTGTTGCTGTCAGCAACTTCTGGATATTATTTGTTTCTTGTATTTAGTCTCCTGCCATAGTTTCCGTGGGGCTGTTGCATTTTGGTGTGTTTTGTAAGCCAACAGGTGTTGCACAAAATGGGCACAGAGAACGGACTCAGTGGACCACGTAGGATTTTTATTTCTGCTGAAGAACCTTTCCTTTCTGACCTGCGCAAGATGACCCAAAAGTACTTGCAGAAGAACTTATAATTCTAAAAATGCTTAGAAAATGTGCCTCAATGAAATCTTGAATCCATTTTAGCATAGGTTACTCCTGACTAACCCTTCATAAAAAAATTATTTGTATTATTAACGGTTTATAGGAGCAATAGTTAAAGCAACACGCCACCAGTGAAGTTTACCAACACTACTAGGTTTAAAAGAAAAGAAAACTCCCATGGCGAAGAAGTGACATCTTAATTTAGTATTATGATATAAAAGAAGCAACATCAAATTAGTTATTTCTGAAAACTATAATTTACAGCATACCACATTTCAGACTATTAATATTCCATTTAAACACAAATTTAGCCTCTTAAGCGGTTCTTACTGTTAAGGACAACCTGATAGAAACAAATACAGCAAACACACTTTCATTGTAGTATTGATTTTTCTAGGTACAGGTATATTTTATAGGTATATAATTATACATGGCGGTATGGTGGTTCAGCTGGGGAAGCATTGGCCTCACAGTTCTGAGGTCCTGCGTTCAATCCCGGACCCGCCTGTGTGTAGTTTGCATGTTCTCCCCGTGCCTCCGTGAGTTTTCTCAACCCACATACCGAAAACATGCAACATTAATTGGACACTCTAAATTGCCCCAAGGTGTGATTGTGTGTGCGACTGTTTGTCTCTATGTGCCCTGCGATTGGCTGGCGACCAGTTCAGGGTATACCCCGCCTCCTGCCCGTTGATAGCTGGGATAGTCTCCAGCACTCCCCGTGACCCTTGTGAGGATAAGCAGCAAAGAAAATGGATGG
Source organism: Syngnathoides biaculeatus (assembly GCF_019802595.1). Taxonomy (NCBI): domain Eukaryota; kingdom Metazoa; phylum Chordata; class Actinopteri; order Syngnathiformes; family Syngnathidae; genus Syngnathoides; species Syngnathoides biaculeatus. Next base: position 12,544,097 of record NC_084646.1, on the reverse strand, counting down.
ATGGATGGATAATTATGCATTAATCAAAGTACTGATTTTTATCTCCCATTATTCAACACTCGCTGGCGAGATCCAGCTACTGTTGTGGCATCGACCCGCAAAAATGATCCAGCCCGCTGTTATGCGCATACAGCACTGGCAAGATCCAGCTTGTTGTGATGCATATAAAGCAGCCCACCAAAGCCTCTCAAGTCGCATAGCTTCGATGCTGTCCAGTGACCAAACGAAAGTGTAACTTGTCATTAGCTGAGCATAATATATCCCTGCAGCTTGTAATTGTGGGAACTGGGGAATTGTTTTAAATTATGAAATAAATGCATAAAGTGTCAAGCGTTTGGATATGTAAAGATCATTTGTATTTTAAACCCCTTTAGGAGGACGAGGAGGAGGGAGGCGAAGACGATGATGACAACGATGGCTTCTTCGTCCCTCATGGTTATCTTTCGGATGACGAGGGGGCGCTAGAAGAAGCGGTATGCCAGTCGACGGCGGCCATTTTTTGAGGGGGGGCGTCTGTGACCAGTTTTCCTAACGGCCGTGCTACTCTCCAGGATGGCGGTGACCTGGAAAAGCAGAAACTGCAACAGAGGCGGAAAGCCAGGGAGTGGGAAGAGCTGATGTCTAGCAAGAACAAGATGAAGGTGCTGCAGCCAGTGGTGAGGGGCTGCCTCTGGGAGGGCGAGGGCCCGGTCTCGGATCTCCTGCAGTCATACGCTGCATGCCTCATAGAACCCTTACCTAAGGCTGACGTGAGCCCCAGCCCAGAGGAGCAGAATGACAAGTGCACCAAAGAAGCACAGTGTAAGTGTGATGGGGGGTATTCTTTTGTTTAAACCCCCTTTTTTATTTTTATTATTATTTTTTTTAATTCTACTTTACGTGTTCTTACTTCACACAACATTGTCTCTCCAGTGCTCAGTCAGCTACTGCCGTTGCTGCACGGCAACCTGAACAGTAGCAAGGTGATCATCACCGAGTTTCAGGAGTATTGTCGGCAGAAGACATTGCCCTCCACGCCACCCTCTCAACTGTCCAGCCCCGAAACTTCGCCAGACATTCCCTCCCGGTAAAGCTGTAACCCTCTTTCAAAGTTTTGAAGTGATTGTATTAATTTTTTTGCAGTTTGTGGCAGAGCTGTGTTATAATCTTTATCATTTCCATTTTCTTTGTAGAATACAGTTGAAGCGTCTTATTCAGAACAGCGCAATTTACGAGAAGCGCTCCACCTACCGACGCTGCTGCTGGTACGCACATGCGGACGTCCTGTCCCGCTTCGGCCTGGAGGCTCTCCCGGTGCCCGGCCAGTGGTCTTACGTGACCAGCGGCGCGCGGGAGGAGTCCCGTGAGGAAGCGGCTACGGGCTCTCAGGGCAACTCGCCCAGCACGCCGCAAGCTACTTCCGCCACGTCGGCGGCTTCCAAACGAAAGAGCGCTGGCAGCATGTCCATCACCAAATTCATGAAGCGATGTAGCGACCCAGATCAGGTAATCAATTTTAATATTTGAAAATGAAACACTTCGAGCTCATATTGTGTTGGTCTTCACCCCTGCCAGACGGAAGAAATGGAAGCAGACGGTTTTCAAGCTGACACTGAGGAGGACGACGACGACTGCATCATCGTCTCCATGCAAAGCGGTGAGCTGCTTATGATTATTTTTATTGATTACAATTAACAGTTATTTGCGTGTTTGACGAGCATACCAATTATGAGCAATAAACTCCTCGAACGCCCTATCAAAAGGTTCAACTTTGATTAAATAACTTGTCCATTGTGCTCTGTAGGCCCACCCAGAGAGAGTTCCTCCACCGAGGCAAGCGACATGATGGAAGTCACGCCGTCCGACACTGCTGCACTCCCGGTGGCCACCGCCGCTCCGAGCCTCGCCACAGCCTAAGAAAAAGGCGATGCGTTTTTCAATGCTCCTCGCCCTGGCCTTCTTTCCCCCATGTTAATCTCCTCCCCCGTGAGCATGGCGAGGGAGATGAAGTGGCGCGCTCTGTCCATGCTGGCATTTTCCCGCGCCGCCAAGTGACAGGAAGCTGGTTGAAAAATCCCTCAGGCACGTTTGGTGTGTTGTCACGTCTCCGACCGCTCTGGGACACCATTCGCGACAAGATGCGTCCAGAAACACCATTATTTACGTTTTAGAAAGTTCATCCTAATGTAATTGTATATAGGCTGCCAGAAGTTAAAATCAAATTAAAGGTTCCTCCATTTGTTTTGTGTTGTGCCACTTACTGATTCTTTCCTAACTCATGACCGCTCACTGGAGTGGTTGCTAGATCTGTACTTATAAAGTTACAGCCAGTGAAAATGAAATGTTTTATATAAATATGCATTGTTGTGCAGGTATACTTGAAGATACATTAAATGAAAAAAATGGATGCATTTTGTTTTTAATAGCTTCAAAATTGCCACATTTTAATTTGCTCCTTGCCCAATTAGACTGATTTGACTTGAAGCTTGCAAGTCCGATGCCACCAATTTTGTGTATCTAATGATGGTTCTCTCGGTGATCTGGTGCCATCTGCCTCGGTTCTGGGTTTCAATCTCAGCTCTGGATATTCAGTTTTAAATATTCTCCATTTTTTTTTTGTAGCCTCAACATCCTCCCGCATTCTGAAAACATCCATCTTAGTATAATTCAAGACTAATACACACAAACCTCAACAATTGAATCTGGCCAGAGTTGAGATTTGAACTCCGACCTGAGGCAGACGAGCTAATTACTCAGGCATTCATGCTGCTGCTGGAAGTTTCCTGTACATATGGTTATTTTGTAATTTACAATTTCTAGCCAGTTAAAAAAATGGAAGTTCCCAAACATCACAATGTAATGCAAGCAGCCTTTATTACAGGAAAAACAGGTTGACATAAACTGGTCACTCATTTTGAAAACCGCAGAACACGTGGAGAGCACAGTGAAATGCGGGGACATAATAGTTGAATTTGATTTAGGTGATAACGACACAACCCCGTAACTCTCTAGCTCTGCATTACAGTTTGATAAAAGACAAGCTATCCGAGGTAGTTTGTCATCACCTTCGTCCGCCGCAAGATGGAAGAAACAACAGATTAAAGTCAAAATGACAATGTGCATTAAGTCACCCTCCGCTGGAGTGATAACAGGTCCATGTACAAAAAAAAAACAGTAGCAAAATAACGGAATTATGTCTCAGCGGGAAGATGAGATCTAAATAAATACTGAAGCATTACAGACTGAGGGATGGCATTGCTGTTTCTGATTTTGCACGACATCCTCTCGTAGATGTTTGATACAAACAAATACAACTCACCCGGCCTTTTTTTTTTTTTTTTTTTTACATTTTTTGTCATGCGGCCCTGTGGAGGTTTTAATTACTGTGAAATGTGCTTAAATGGAAAGATAAGATCCAACCCATAAATTCCGTATCCTTCAGAGGTAGTGTCAGAAGCTTCTTTCACAAGATGTCAAAAATGTGTGTACAAAAGCCACGACAGACGGCATTTATCCGGCTTGCCCTTTTAATTTTGTGTCTTGGCATCGCATGTCGCAGTCCTTTAATTAGATGCTGCCTGTTGTGACCGCGAAAGTTGATTCCAACACGACAGATAAGTGCTTTGCTTGTGGGCTTTTTTTTCACAATTGGCAGCAGGGTTCGGCCCCTATTTGAGGGGATTATTGTACCACCAGGTCGACTTTGTACTCCCATTCTGTTTTAGTGCTGTTTAAAACGTCCAAGTGACGTCAAATTGTGGACAGATGGCAACTTACAGGCTGTGTAAAAAGCTGCAGTGGTGCCATCCATCCATTTTTTTCACACTGGTGCTCATTCCGGTTGCAGGAACTGCTTGCCGGTCAATTGCGGGGGACAGACAACCACTGTATTCACCGTTACGCCAATGGAGAATTTAAAGTTAAATAAAGCAAACACAGGTGTAGCGGAGATTCAAACCCAGAACCTACAAACTGTGAGGAAACCTTGCTAACCACTAGTCCACCATACCACCCACTGTTGTGTTGAAAGCAACTGCTGTGTAGAACAAGTTTTAAAAATATTTATCACACCAGACGGTGGCGCCATCTCATCTCGCGACGGGATGCCACCTGTCTTTGTCATGTGAAAGGAGCAACAGACCCTGCAGATTTTGTACGTTCAACGCATCCCGACTCGCATGTCTTCATACTTCACTTCAGTCTTTTGGGTGTCATGAGCAAACGTTAGCATTTGTTAGACGATGAGCAACCACGGTAAAAGATACGAGCGCGCGTGACTGGTCGGTTCGGCGAGGGACGCTTTCAGTTTCTCGACTTTCAGCTCAGATTGGGAATGGTCTCCAGCAGCTCCGGTTTGAGGAGGGTCGAATTTTTACTGCCCGCTGCCACAATATCCGCTTGCACGGCGGCGTCCCAGGCGAAAGACAGAAGAGCTGCAGGCACCTTTAAGAGAAAAAAAAATACACAACAATTGACACTTTGTAGAATAAGGCTACGTCCCCCTTTGAGCACAAAAAATTTTCATAAAACACACTGTTAAATGGTGACCTCTGGTTACTTCTAACAGTGTAAATACAGGGCAATCATAACATTTTGAAAACTTAAAATGAGTCCACACAACCAAAATAAATTTGGCCAAACTTCAGATGGTTAAATGGTGACCTCTGGTTACTTCTAACAGTGTAAATACAGGGCAATCATAACATTTTGAAAACTTAAAATATGAGTCCAAACAACCAAAATAATTTGGCCAAACTTCAGATGGTTAAATGGTGACCTCTGGTTACTTCTAACAGTGTAAATACAGGGCAATCATAACATTTTGAAAACTTAAAATATGAGTCCAAACAACCAAAATAATTTGGCCAAACTTCAGATGGTTAAATGGTGACCTCTGGTTACTTCTAACAGTGTAAATACAGGGCAATCATAACATTTTGAAAACTTAAAATATGAGTCCAAACAACCAAAATAATTTGGCCAAACTTCAGGTGTAAAAATGTAGACTTAGTAAAATTGATATCAAATGGGCTACTGCACTTACAAGTTATGCTTCAGAAAATAAGTACACAAGTAATTTGTGTGTGTGTGTGTGTGTGTGTGTGTGTGTGTGTGTATATATATATATATATATATATATATAAAATATCGCAACACAGAGTGCACAGCACTTTGCCGGGGACGTCCACGTTTTGAATGTGTTCGGTTAGACGTGTTGATACAGTTTTGGTTCCTATCTGCACGGTTACACTTTTTTCAAGCCGTGCCCATTTGAAACAGTTTTTTTTACCCTGTGATTTCTATCAATTTCCCTGGCACGATCTTCATCCTTTCGCTGCAAGACTTTTGCCATACTGGCAAACGTGCAGACCGCTTGATAACGTATGCGTACGTATGTCTATAAATGATATACATCTAAGTAGTAGTAAACAGAATGCTTCTCTACGAAATGTTAACATTGGAGTGAAAATACCAATGAAATGCCTCCAAAATACTGTCGGGAATCAGAATGTTGTCGTTATTATAAACACCAAATTAAATGCAAACGGATAGCAATGCCGTTTTCCGCTATCACAGCTGTGACTAATTTCACGACGAGCGTTGGCGATAGATGCCGGCGGCCGGTCTTGATCGCAGCCTCGCCCCACGTCAAGCCGTACCCTACCCTACTCCCCGCCCCCCAAATTTTCTCAACGGATGTGCACGTTTCACAAAAATAACATTTTCAGCTGAAAAAACACAGAATTCCACGAATCCGCGGAAAATTGTCATCCCTGTTCTCTTTTAGCCAATCAGCAGCCAGAAGAATGTCCATCCCTCTTATGTAGAACTTGCCCTCATCAGGGTCGCAGGTGAGCTGGATCCTATCCCAGCGGACTTTGGGCAAGACCCTTAAATTGGTCACCAGTCAAATGCAGAGGACATATTTATGAGCAAGCATCTTCTCTTGATGACTCACCAGGTTACACTCTGCCAGCGCCACCTCGTCGGACTCTTGCAACTTGTGACCGCCGGGAGCGATGAGCTCGAAGGGCTGCCAGCCGTCCACCAGGGAGTCTCGCACGAAGCCGAACAGCACAGGGAGTCGGTCCCAGGCGTAGAACGTCCCTGAGGGCGGTCACGCGTGAGAAGGGTGTTGAGGAAAATGGCTGAACTTTGGAAAGGCGAATTGAAAGTGGAACCTCAAACTCACAATCATGTTAAAAAAAAAACGTGTCCAACTAATGTTGGATATTTTTGGTCCGGGTAGTCAAAACTGTGAGTCCAACGCGTTACCGGCTGAGCCACCGTGCCCCACTCTGGATTCATATAAAAACATTTTAACTTCTGTTGACACTTGTACGGCAGGTAAGAAGATTAAAAGGGTGATTTCGAGCGTTGTACGGTTTTCCTCAAACGGATCACGTTGGGACTCGGGAGGTTACACTTTCGCATATCGTGTCGTATTGCATGGTATGTACCCTGGAGCAAGTTTCCATCAGGAAGCCGAATGCGGAGCAAAGTGTAGTTGTACTTCCTCCTCTCCCTTTGCTCATCTCGCTCCCTCATGGCTTTAGTACGAAGCATGGCGTTCTTCTCCACCAAGTCACTCCTGGTAAACACACAATTCCTTTAAAAACATTAAAAAAAAAAGCCACTCAATTGTTTATTTTCTACCTCTGCTGCTGCTCCTTCTTGAGCTCCTCCGCGCTCAGATTGTAGAAATCCGGCGGCAGCTCGAAGCGAGTGGCGTCGTCCGACGGCCGGAAGGCCTGAGCTTGCCGGTCCAGCCGCGCTCGGACGGGCTCGCCGCGCTGCAGGCGGTCCCGCCGCTCCTTCATCAGCTCCAGCGCGTCGGGACTCTGCTCGGGCAACACCAGGAACTCCTCGTCCTCCTCTAAACTCCCGTAAACACGAGGAAAGACGGGATTTCACTTTTTAGCATTTGTATTATTCACAATGAAATGTATGGCACAACAATTAAAAAGACAAAGGAATTTAAAAAAAAATGTATTAAGCAGAAAAAAAAAGGTTACGCCAATGCAACTAACAGTTAATACTCAGTTCTCGAACAAATCAGTTATGCTCCGTTCCATTAGCATTTCTTCATTTTTGTTTTGTTTCAAAGATTTCGTTAATTTGAGTTATGAATTAATGTTTTTGTATGTTCCTTTTTGTAAAAATAAAAAAAGTGCTATTTTTTCCCCTCATTATTGTTGTTTAAAGTTATTCTACACTTTTGTTAATACAAAAAAAGTTTACATGGCTGGGGGCCGAGTCGCAACAGATTCGGTAATCCACTCCCAGCCTAGCCTACTCTATCACGAAAGCATGCATTTAAATAAAAAAAAATAAATATATTTCTTCAATTATTTTATTATATTTTTTATTATTTTATTATTTAGTATTTAAACTACACGTGTATTTCTACTTTGCAGTTTATTATCAGGAAAAGCTTTAAAAAATGCTTTAAAAAGCCACATTTTTTTAGGCTTGGAAGACATTATTTCTTTTTCCATTAATTGTAATAGGAAGTGTCTATTCGCTTTTCGAACAAATCGGTTCTAGAACCGCCTTGTGGAAAGGATTGTGGTCGTGAACTGAGGTTGTACTGTATTATGGAATGAACAATTGAAAATGGTTCCAGGAATTGATAAAAAAAAAAAACTGGCATATACAACTCATGCATCCATATTTGCTGACCTATCGGTTCCGGTCTCTCAAGTGCCAGCCTACCCATCAAGTGTGAAATTACCCAACTAAATACATCTTTTCTTGTGCTAAATAGTGCAAAAAAAAAAAAAAAGTATTTAAGCAAGCCATTCAAATTTTGACCAAACTGCGACATTACAATCACAATGGAACTAAAAAAAATGCATCATAGATGTGCGTGTTTGGGCATGTCCATGATTCTGTATCCCAATATTTTTTGTCGATACGGTTAAGCTCCCCGAGTCATCGACTTACCTTGACCTTCGACAGGAAGCATCGTGCTTACGAAGCCCAGGGCCTGCAGGAACTCTCTACTGCCCTCCACACAACGCACTTTATCCTGAAGCCACACAACGGACTTGGCTTATCGGGAACCGTGCGCTGTCATCGACGGCAACATTTAGAAAAACAAAAACACACCTGAAAGACTTTGTTGCTGAGTTTAAGCTTCCTGTATTTCTCCTCTGAAGGATTCTTACAAATATTTTCTACGTACCTGTGGGGGGAAACAAGGAGGAAAGTGTCTAAAGCGGGGTGTGCGTCATAAATTCATACAGACAAGCAGACCAAACGCGAGTATTCTGCTGCAAAATAATCACTAGATAACATTAGCATTAGCATAGCTTCTTCACTGTAACGCTACAAAAGCAGGAGGCACGCATTTGATGATTCTTTCCTCGTCATGTGTGGGCTCTAGCACACATTAAAAATCAGTTAAGATCTTAAAAAATATCATTATGTGTGTACCATGCGTAGGATTCGCTCGCCTCCTCCAATGAGCACCACAATTTCAGCCATCTTACTTGCTTATGATATCCACGGCCGCCTTCACCTTCTCTTTGTCTTTGTTAAACGTGTACATCATCATGACGGACGCCTCCACGTCATCCTCCTCAAAACGCTGACCAACAAAGTTCATGTTACTCGATGTTTTTGGGCCCTCAGTAAACCCGAGGGGATCACTTACCATCAAAATGGCCTCCTTGATGTGGACGTCCCGCTGGCTTTTGGTTAGGGTGGCGCCTGTCAGCGGGCAGGTGAAATAAACGCCGGACACCGAGAGACACTCTTTCGCGGCGACGTCGGTTCCCTGTTGGTTAGTGGGAGGAGATGTCGTCACTGCACGTTTTGCTTCTCGACTCTATGCCGACTGAAATATCCGAATGTACCTCTGCAGTCGCCGCCTTGTCTTTTCCAGCCAGCGCAGCAGCCTCGGCCTCCAGCTCTCGTTTCACTGTCGGCCAGTGGAAACACACTCATGTAATAACAACCTAACAACAATGTAACAACATAAATGTATCATTGCGTCTGTAATAGAGGCTACATTAAGTGCACTTATATTTATTATGTGTTTTTTATTCACAAATTCACCCATTCATGCTTTTTCGGTGGAACCTGTCATCTGCTATTTGCTGAAAAATGCACCAATTCATTGTTTTTCATGCTGTGTCTTTAACTCTCAGAATTGCCCCAAAAGAAAATGAGGCTAATGATGATCATCGCACACAGTCATCAACGCCACTGGTTTACGTCTATATCACCCTGGTTCCTGATGGCGTCCTGTGAGGTGTGGACCTTCGGGCGCTGATTCTGTTCAACCCTGGCCAGCGCCGCCGCTCCCGCCCGTTGAGATCCTTCGCTGGGAGCATCGCGGTGCTGCTGCTTGCTGCCAGAGCTTCTCTGCCCTCTCTCGGGCGCACTTCTTTCATAGAAGAGTACAGAAAGCCAACAGTTATGTAAAATTGCTTTGTATAGTATACAAATATTTGAGTCTATGGGGTGTATTCCCACCCATCAAGTATGAAAATAAACCATTATTGAAAGGGTCACAGAAAGGTGATGAAGTGGATGTCTTTGAAAATGTATCTGTCGATTCATGGATAAAACACCTGAATTTTGACTTTATTTGTAAGAGAACATAACGTCCCATCTTTTACTGGATTATTAGTTCAATTGCTCCTTCAGCCAGTTTATAATTAATAACCCAGAAAGTTGCACATAATGGTGAGGGCTACATTGTGTGAGTGCGAGGGAAGTTTGCCCGAAGTCAAAATGGGGTGAGTGCAACATTTATTACATTACACAACAGAATTTGTCGTAATACATATAAGATTGCACTTCCTATACCTCATTATAAGACAGAAGGGGCTATAAGTTTGGTCACATGACCTAATAAGATTGTGTAGGATTTACCGTTAGCCAGCCTGAAATTAGACGTCTGCGCTGAGTGCATAATGACATTACCAATCAACTAACCACAACAGATCGAGTTAAATGAGGTGTACCATTGGGCCCTAAAGCATAAGCAGGTCGTTTGACGCGTATGGAAATGAAGCACTATACGTCGCGTCACTAACGTTTTTTAGCCGTTTGGCTAACTCCCGCGACAACGGGAAGGAGGGCAGGGAGGGCGGCTTGTTGACATTTACCTGCTGTCTTCCGTTAGCTTCTTCCCAGGGCCCGCCGATTTAAATTTGATGTCCTTCTTGATGTCATCGAAAAGCTTCTTCATGTCTTTTCGAGAGACGAGAACAACAGAGACTGTCAGCTGAGAAGATGTCAACAAAGCTGCTTCTTCTTCTGCAGTGATGCTTCTCGCGGTCAGCTCAGGTTCTTGTGAGTGCTGCCACCCTGAGTCGTAATTTTGCTCTCCACTTCCGCCCCCTTTTCAAGATTTGCCATGGATGCGCTTCGTCTTGCATGTATCAAATTCAAAATGAGCTCTCCGTTTTTATTTTTTTGTTAATTAATTGATCGCAATCAAGCTTTCAAACTCGGTTTAAATTGCACTGTTTGCGTATTTTTAATGCCGTATCGTCATTCGCGGAAGTTGAAAAAATAAGTATGCTACTTTTCCCATAGTATAATATACTTTCAAAAAGAGTGATCAAAGTTATAGGTCGCTGGAAAATAAATATTCAATTTAACTTCCTGGAAAGTATACCCGTAAAATAACAGATCATTTCTATTTTAATTACTTTGCACCACTGTACGGAAGTTATTACTGCCGCACCAAAAAAAAAGAGATCACGTTGACATTATAATGTAAAACGATTCACTTAAATTGATCCTCATGCTAGAGATTTCAACAGAATCGACATACTGTACAGTAAATGTTACTTATGATACACACAATGAAGTGAATATTTATCAGTTTTGGAGTTCATGCAGTCACATGATGCGAGACCTGCGTGTGATTGGTGGAGAATAAGGAAGCGCCAGGCAAGGACCGTAACCATACGAAAAGATAAGAACCCGTGGAACAGCTGTTTAAAAAAATACGAAACGCTGCAATAAAACCCCTCACTCCCCCGAAAACAGCGGCATTTTCTGTTACTTTGTTTTTTTTAAGGTGTGGTGGGATATACAAGAATCACTTGGCGGCAGGGTCGGATTTCCTCTCGCCACGTCAGGCGTGACGTAGAGGAGGTGGCGACCGGGTTGTGGGGCGTTCAATCCTGGACAAGAAAGCCTCATTTGTGGCGTAAAACGTCGTCCGACGCAGAAGTGACACTCCCACTCGGTGAGTTTTCCTGTCAATTGAGTAAATGTAATCATTGGGTTATTTCGCTGTTAACAAAGCTGGTTCCCGACTCTGGTGCGCTGCTCAAGCGGAAGACAACGCAGTATTTGTTCATTTACACACATTAGCCCCTATCATAAACTTACCTTAACGCGCAATTGTTTATTTAGCTTGCGAACACCGTGCTCCTAAACTATTTTATCCTAATAGATAGTTACAATGTGAAAAGTTGTCTTTGTAAAAGGCTAATGCGCCGCTGCATGTAAACCTCAGTGTTGTAAACTAAGTGATGGTGGAGGAGTCCGAGCAGGTTGTTTTAACGGGCTTAATGTTTCACTTCGACTTTTCAGTTCACGATGTAAAAAGAGTTGTCGGGTGTGGCAAGCATCAATCAATCAACCCAACCATTTACAGCCTGAAGGACCAGAAATGTCACTATGCTTTTGAAACGTATAGTATGTTCAAAAACCCATTTTCCCTATGTTTTTCAATCTTCCTTTTTAAAAATTACTATTTTGATGAAAGGAGCCTTTTCAGGAGCTCTATGTCCTCATTTTGATCAGGCTGTTCTTCTTGATGAACACATCACAAGCTGTTCCTGCTTTTTTCTTTTTTTTTAAACCCCACCTCATTCCTTTTCTGAACTTGGCTCCATCTTATCTCATTCTCAACTAGTAATGATCAGTCATGTTTTTCTACTTTTACAATTCTGTCCACCTTTTACTTAGTCCCTGACTGGAATGAGGCGTGATGCCGTGTTGAAAATATGGGAGCCCTTTCATCTGAGCATCTGTAGACATTTGTGAGCAGGTTGGATAGGATTAGAAATTATCTTATTAGAGGGACAGCCAAAGTTGGATCTTTTGGAGACAAGGTTAGCAAGAGCAGACTTCGATGGTTCGGACATGTCCAGGGGCGAGAGAGTGAGTATATTGGTAGAAGGGTGCTGAGGATGGAGCTGCCAGGCAAAAGAGCGAAAGGAAGACCAAAGAAAAGGTTGATGGAGGACATGAGGACTGTGGGTGTTAGAGAGGAAGATGCACGATATAGGCTTAGATGGAAAAAGATGACATGCTGTGGCGACCCCTAATCGGGACAAGCCGAAAGGAAAAGAAGAAGAATTGAATTTGCAGTCTGTACCACTTTCTTTGCCACCAGACCCATTGCTGACCATGGACCCGAACGGAAGCGGACTCCGTCAGAGGTTGACCGACGCCGGCCAGTCCCACCTCTTGCACTTCTGGGACAAGTTGAGCCCCGACGAGTGCGCCGCCTTCAACCAGGAGCTGCAGGGGATCGACTTTCAGGAGATCAACGGCTTCTTCAAGAGGGCCATGGAGCTGTCCGGTTCTGACGGCAAGAACGAGAAAATGGACGCCCGCATGGAGCCGGTGGCCCAGGACGTGCAGGGGAGCGTGACGAGGGACAGAGGAAGTCTTAAACGCTGGGAGGAAAAAGGTGAGTCACTTATATTGAGGATGTACCCCAACAAATATATCACCCACTGGCTCATAGCAAAAGGAAATTAGATAGCAATTATGTTATTAAATTTTTTTTGTGGGTTAGCTCTTTTACTGGTCTTGTAAATTAACCCCCCCCCCCCCGTCCGAAGCAATGTTGGTAGTGCAAGCAGTGCACATCAGTGGGGACTGTGGTTTAACCTCCTGAAGCTGTCAAAAAAAAATAATAATAATTGCGTCAAAGTTGAAATCATCGATACAATAATCGTCTTACCTGCATAGACTTGACTTAGAAAAAGGTATTGGTGGAAAAAAAAACAACCATATTAATCAGTTAACTAATGTCAGGGGTTAGGCTACATTGCTGTGGACCAGAAGTAATTGGAGATATCTTTACTAACTGTACAGCCGACATTATGTAACATCCTTAATTTCCCTTCAAGTGTAAAAATAAGTAAAACAAATAAGCCTTTGATAAGCCGTGTCATTGAGGAGGGTGAGCACAACTGCGTCAACTTGCACCTTTTACATTCTTTACTATTATGCACGTGTTTAGAAAGTTCATCACTATATATTAAAGAGTGGTGAGCAGGCAAACTTGGAAACTGTGCGTCCTGGGAGATGAATGTCGTTTCATCTTGGCGGTAACTACTGTGATTGTCTCTTCAGCCGTATTACGCTGAGCAGTAAGACCCATTTATTGGTTTTTGTCACAGTTTTCGTCTTCTGAGGTGGCATCACAAAAACATTCTTGTGAATTAATAAACCCTCTGACGCCAACTTAGCTGAAGCTTCCAAGATATTTTTTCACTTTTGAGTCGTAGTTTTTTTAGATACACATGACCATCGAATTACATTGGATGTGTCGTTAAGAAAAGTGGAAGCTGAAATATGTAAACGCTGTTACTTTGTTACTTTAACTGCTTCAAGGCATCAGCAAAGATAACACAAAAAGAGAGGTACTCTTGTACTTATGTTGTTTCACTGAATTTTCAATAATTTGCCCAAAATACACCCGAAAGGTTGACTATCATCGTATGTGATGTGAGACTTCAGCTCAGTGAGCGTCTGAAATACTGTAATTCCCGGCCTACGGAGCGCACCTGGTTATAAGCCCCACAAAGTAGATTTGTAAAGGAAATACCATTTGGTACATAACATATGCCGCACCTCTGTAAAAGTCGCAAGTGCCCACATTGAAACACGGGATATTTACAAAGAAAGACGGTACACAGAAAGTTTAACGCTAGCGCTGACTGTAGATTATTGGTTGTCACTATGCCCAGTCGGGGCCTCACCTCTCCTAGTTGTTATGGGTTGGGTCCCTTATCTGTCTTAGCAAGTATGTTGTTCTATGTATTTTACCTGCGGGTGTCTACAATAGCCGTTCGCTGTGTTACATGTCCTTAGATTTCAATATACACCGTGTGATCTCTTACACACGCACAAGAAGCCAGTAGCATTTACAATGCCACTAGCGCCACGCTAGTGCTAACGCTAACAGGGACGGTTAAAATAAAAACGATAAATATCACAGAGACACGCCAGTAACACAGCAGCAACACGCTTGCGCAGTGCTAACAGGACCGCTAAAAGTCACTTCCTCGGCACATATATTCCACCCGTCTCATTCTTACCTTTTCCCCTCGAGCGCCCCCCTTGCGGCCGTTAGAAAAAATGCACAAATGTGCGCATCACTGCATAAACTACAGGGTTGAAAGTGTGTGGAAAAAGTCGCGGCTTGTAGGCCGGAAATTATGGTAACTAAACGAGCGAATTCTCTTGGCAACGATGTGAGAACCAGCATCCAAAGTATGAATAGATAAACCTCAGAAACATAATGTCATGGAGAAGAGCAGATAAACATTTTCTTGTTCCCTCGCCGATGCGCGTCAGGTGTTGTCAAAGGACCCGGTAGTTTTTACTTTTCCATCATACAATACATTCGTGTTCTCCGTTGGAGCGAGTGATGTCAATCAGAGTCACTGAACAGGGTCCTTTTGTTTTGTTTCTTTCCCTTCACACAAAAGTCATCTTCTGTTCCTTTTATACTTTGCGCAATCATGTTTACTGCGGTCCGTTAAGTTTTTCCTCCAAGCAGGAAGATTGCAACAGAGGGGTGGAGAGTGTCTGCGGTGGTGGTCGTCGTGCTCATCTGGTTTTGATTTCATCTTTCTGACGTAGACCCGAGAGTGTTTTCTGAGCCTTGCTGATGAGGTCACTGCGCTCCGTCGGAGGAAAATCACATGTGAAATGGCGTGCATATTTTATAGGTTTGGGTGACTAGTCAAAGTCTAGCGGGTCCACCCAAGTTAGTGTTTTTCTTTTGACAAAGGTGCATTGCGAATCCAGTCGCGTAGCAGCAGTTTACGTAAGATAAAGTAGAGCGGCCATAAACTTTATGTATCCATAAAGCACTTGAGCTCTATTAAAAAAAAAAAAAAACAAAACAGTTCATCTCTCATTGCGTTATTTCTTTCTCTTTGACTCATTTTTTCATTACACTATAATCCATACCAAATTCATTATTTCTTTTTCCATTCATTGTAATAGGAAACATCGATTTGGTTTTTGAACAAATCACTTCTCAAACCGTTTTCTGGAATGGATTGTGGTCTATAACTGAGGCATCACTGTTTCTGTAAAGATAGATTTACTCACATACATATATATATATATATATATATTTTTTTTTAATTATTTTTTTTATTTTTATTATTTTTTTTTTTGAGGACATAGTGGGGAAAAAAATGTTTCCAAGCTTGTTTGGTCTTAGGAGAAGTCAAGTAAAACTAAATCTATGTAAAATATATTTAAAAGGACGTTTTTGTTAAAGAAATCTGAATTTATTATAAGGGCATATCACACAAACTTGGAAACACGCATCAATATATCATGCGACAATGCAGGTGCATTTATTGTTGCAATTCAATTGTAATTATTAATGAAGGTAATATAAATGTACTATGACCATTCTTACAGATTAGATATAGTGTCAGGTTGTAAGCATGAACTCGTCATTTTTAATGGACTTGTTCAACAATCTAATCTTAACGGAGGCGTTATACGTTATAAAAATCCGCTTCTTTTGCCCCTTCAGGTCTGGAATGCATCTCCCAGGGCAAAGTGGCAGTGCTGCTGCTGGCCGGCGGTCAGGGAACCAGATTGGGGGTCTCCTACCCCAAAGGCATGTATGACGTGGGGCTTCCGTCCCACAAGACCCTCTTTCAAATCCAGGCGGAACGCATTCTGAAGCTGCAGCGGCTGAGTGAGGCCAAGCACAAGACTAAATGCATCATTCCTTGGTAAGACCAAAGTTCTTCTGTTTTTTTTTTTGTAATCATCATTCACTGGATCATAATAGTGGGTTGTATCAATATCGGAATCAACAATAAAGTTCCTTGTGCAGTCAAGGACGTTCTTAAGAAATATGAACAATGCCATAAAGGAAGGAGGTGTGGCGTTTATTTTATATTCAAGTGGAAGACGTACCCAGTAGTGCCACATGCCCCCCCCCAAGTGTTAAAAAGGGTGTCAATTTGAAATGGGGCATTTATTTAATAAAGTGGACATTGCACATGTCTAAAGATGCGTAATGATGAGATCATCGGCAAGGTAATCGCTCATAGCCACGGCACCGCCCGTTTTTTTCCTGGGGTGTGAAATGAAAGTGTTATTTGTCTATGATTTTATAGAAGCAGTGGGAAATCCTAGCCATCGACCAGCGCCATGTAATTGAAAAGAGTTGTCTATTTGAGGTGCGGGATTTATTTTTCTCAAGTGAACAACGGACACATAGAGCAGTGTGAAGTTTTAGTTAAAAGGTGGGAAAAGGGGGATCTATTTGAGGTGTAGTGTTGATTTTATTCAACCATATACAGTGAAGAAAATAAGTATATGAACACCCTGCTATATTGCAAGTTTTCCCATTTTAGAAATCTTGGAGGTGTCTGAAATTTTCATCGTAGGTGCATGTCCACTGTGAGAGAGATCATCTTAAAAGAAAAATCAATTTTTTTAAACAATTTATTTGTGTGATACATATGCAAATAAGTATTTGAACACCTGTGTGTTAGATGGAATTTTGACCCTCAAAGACCTGTTAGTGCGCCTTTAAAACTCCACCTCCACTCCATGTATTATCCTGAGTCAGATGCACCTTTGTGAGGTTGTTAGCTGCATAAAGACACCTGTCCACCCCGTACAATCAATAAGACTCAAACTTGTAACATGGCCAAGACCAAAGAGCTGTCCAAAGACACCAGAGACAAAATTGTACAACTCCACACGGCTGGAAAGGGCTATGGAGAAATTGCCAAACATCTTGGTGAAAAAAGGTCCACTGTCTGAGCAATCATTAGAAAATGGAAGAAGATAAACATGACGCTCAAAGTGAGGAATCATCCCAGGACTACACGACAGGACTTGGTCAACGACCTGAAAAGAGCTGGGACCACAGTTGGTAATACACGAAGACAGAGGTCGGGAACCTTTTCGGCTGAGAGAGCCATGAATGCCAAAATGTCATTTCAAAAGAGCCATGCAATATTTGAGACCCTAAATACGGGTGTATTTGAGCATTTATGTAGACCCAACACATTTGGAGTACAAGAAGTCCCTGAATTGTTTGAATTAACATTGTTATGATGTTGCTAACCAGTGATGACAAAAGCACTTCTTACCATGTGACTTGTGGTTTTGCTGATGGCTTTCTAGTCTTTCATACGTCGTTAAATTTTGCTTCATGCAGGCGTTGAGACTTCCATCCGTTCATCGTGAACGTAATTCACTTTGATTTACCATCACGATGATGTACGATGGTGAACGGTTCTTGCCAACAATAGCATGTCTTTTGTTGGTTTGATGATCTTGTCTTTCTGCGAAAAGTTGTCAAAAGGTTTATTCGCAACATCAGCCACGAATGCTTTGGCCTCCTCCTCCTCCTCCTCCATCTGTCAATGGATGTCCAGTCTTGCCAAAAACTGTACAACTCACCATCTTTTTTTTCTTTGAGCGATCGTTTGCACAATGAGTTGTTGCTACCTGCTTTGCGTTGGACCCTTCTGCACCTGCGCACATCGACTACTACGGTGAACTACGGCAAGCCCACTAGGACAAACTGTCTCTGCTCGTTTGCGTTCCCTAAGTGACAGAAATGACATTGTACAGTATGTAGTGATGAGGGCTCTGCGAGCCATGTGCAACATCAAAAGAGCCAGATATGGCTCGCGAGCCATAGGTTCTCGACCCCTGCACTAAGATGTGATGGTTTGAAATCATGCATGGAACAGAAGGTTCACCTGCTAAAACCAGAACATGTCAAGGCCCGTCTTAAGTTTGCCAATGACCATTTGGATGATACAGAGGAGTCATGGGAGAAAGTTCTGTGGTCAGAATTCACAACCTGTGTTTGGAGGAAGACGAATGATGAGTTCCATCCCAAGAACACCATCCCTACTGTGACGCACGGGGATGGTAGCATCATGCTTTGGGGGTGTTTTTCTGCACATGGGACAGGACGACTGCACTGTATTAAGGAGAGGATGACCGCTGCCATGTATTGTGAGATTTTGGGGAACAACCTCTTTCTCTCAGTCAGAGCATTGAAGATGGGTCGCGGCTGGGTCTTTCAACGTGACAATGACCCGAAGCACACAGCCAGAAAAACCAAGGAGTAGCTCCATAAGAAGCATATCGAGGTTCTGGTGTGGCCTAGCCAATCTCCAGACTGAAATCCAATAGAAAATCTTCGGAGGAAGCTGAAACTCCGTGTTTTTCAGCGACAGCCCAGAAACCTGTCTGATCTAGAGAAGATCTGTGTGTAGGAGTGGAGCAAAATCTCTCCTGCAGTGTGTGCAAACCTGGTGAACAACTATAGGAAACGTTTGACCTCTGTATCACCGCTGTATGACACAAATAAATCATTAAAAAAATCACACATTGTGATTTCTGGATTTTTCTTTTTCGACGATCTCTCTCACAGTGGACGTGCACCTATGCTGAAAATTTCAGACCCCTCCATGATTTCTAAGTGGGAGAACTGCTCATATACTTATTTTCTTCACTGTAAAATACCCGTTTAACTCAGATTTTCTCGTAAATGTTGTCACAACCATCGTTTGGCACAACCGTTATTTTTCCCCTTCCGAGCAAAAAAGAGGCATGTTTGTGCTGAAAAGTGGACAGTTTACACATCTGTTTGAATGGAAGTCACTGTTGGAAGAAAGTACTGCATGTCGGAAATAGCAGGTCGCATAATGCTGGGGAATGCATAACTAGAATGGTATTCAGCTTTGTGCTGACGTTCCCCAAGGCCACGCAATACTAAATATTACAGTATCCTCTTCTTGACGCACATGGTAGGCTGTTTTTTTTTTTTTTCCCCCCTCCCCTTTTTACCACACTTGGTGGCTTTTACCTTCAGGTACATCATGACCAGCGGCAGGACCATGGAATCCACCAAGGAGTTCTTCTCGCGCCATAACTACTTTGGCTTGGAAAAGAGCAACATCATCTTCTTCCAGCAGGGGATGCTACCAGCCATGGACTACGACGGCAAGATCATCCTGGAGAGTAAATGCAAGCTGTCCATGGCCCCCGGTAATTTGCAAGTGTTGTCTTGTCTCAGGATCTGAGTTTGTAGACATAAAGACTCTGCCTGTCTTTCAGACGGGAACGGGGGTCTGTACAGAGCCTTGGGCAACCAGGGGATCTTGGACGACATGCAGCGGAGGGGGACTGAGTTCATACACGTGTACTGTGTGGACAACATCCTGGTCAAAGTGGCTGACCCAGCATTTGTCGGCTTCTGCGTGGAGAAGGATGCAGACTGTGGCGCAAAGGTCAGTTTACCACTCGCAGCACCTTCCGGTTTCACACAGGATGCTGGGATTTTAACCCTGAACTTCAAGACTACTACAGATGAAATTACTTGAATGCCTGTCAAAGTTCTTTGAAAATATATCCGCAGAACCCAAAATAGAATTGAATAGGTCTGGCTGGTCAGTACAATAGGAGCAATAAAATAAATGAATATGAATAGTGTATTCAAATACATGTGACCATAAATCCACTAATATATAAACTACACCACAGTCAGGTAATTCCAGAAATCCCTGTAAAATACCGCACCTGAATTAATCTGCAAACACCTTTCTGTTCTTTTAACTCATAATTAGTGTTGCTGTGGCGGAACGGTGTCTCAGCTGGTAAAGCGTTGGGCTCACAGTTCTGAGGACCCGGGTTTGATCCTGGCCCCCCTTCCCGTGCGTTTTGTCCGGGCACTCCGGTTTCCTCCCACATCCCCAAAAACATGCAACATTAATTGGACACTCTAAATTGCCCCTAGGTGTGATTGTGAGTGTGGCTGTTGTCTATCTCCATGTGCCCTGTGATTGGCTGGCAACAAGTTCAGGGTGTACCCCGCCTCCTGCCTGTTGTCAGCTAGGATAGGCTCCAGCACCCCCTGCGACCCCGGTGAGGATAAGCGGCAAAAGAAAATGGATGGATGGATAGAATTACTGTGCTGCAATTGGCTGGCAACCAGTTCAGGGTGTACCCGGCCTCCTGCCCGGTGATAGTTGGGATAGCCTCCAGCTCCTTACAACCCTTGTGAGGATAAGCGGCTCAGAAAATGGATGGTTTTACTGTGCTTTATGGTATTATATCGGGATGAACAACTTTTTACTCTTCTAAGAATGGTAAAATCTGAAGCTTGTGCAGTTTCAGCAACACTTTGAGCCTGCAACAAAATGTTTTAACATGTCATGTAGTTGTAGGAGAAAAACTGCACCTTCCACAACCTACCAGCAGGTGGGGGTAAATGCCACCAAGTCTCCTTGGGTGCAACCCACTCAGTATTCTTGTTTTATTTTGGGGGTTTTATGCTTTGTGCTATAACTGCATTTATGACACAACTGAAGGGCTGTATATATCAAATTGTAGTTTAGCTGCCTTTATATCGTATGATTTAAGATTGAAAGATCCTTTCTGACTTGAGTAGCGTCCGATTTTATTGTGAGTCGTTGACTCACAATGAAGGCGATTCCTTCTTTGCCTAATCATTTCAGACTGTTTGACTTCACAACACCAGGCACACATGACTCTCTGTGTGTGTGTGTGTGTGTGTGTGTGTGTGTGTGTGTGTGTGTGTGTGTGTGTGTGTCAGCAACATTGGGGATCTGCACGTACAAATACACACTCATGGGGATGTACACGTACAAATACACACATTGCGGAAATTACTCAGATTTTCCAAAAACATTTTCCAGTTTTGTGTTTCAAAACACGTTTCCCCATTTTAAATAATAGTTTGTTTTTTTGCTGCTCACGCTTTTGGAATCCCCCCAACAAAAAAAATCCACAAAAAGCAAAACACACACTTGTTGACCTCGCCCTTGAAAAGGTCCTCATTACCTTGTAGTGGAGGAGGACCCCCGTCATCTGTGACATGACATCTTATCGCCACGTGACCGTTGTTTCTATCTATATTTTGTGTGCCTCTTATGCGCCTTCCATTTCTTCACGAGCATCCACATCACCTTATCTCCAAAATGTCGTATTTCACATCTTGAAAACGATACGCGTACATCTGCCGTTTCTGTCGGCTTTTCGGGATCGGTACGCAGCCCCTATATTAAGTTCCCTCGGCAATTCATGTGGCTTCCTGGCGAGCGTTGACCCCGGTCCACTCACCAACCCCTTCATCAGTACTCTGTCATTAGGCACTGGGGGGACTTTTTTTTTTTTTCTCTCTCTTTTCATTGCAAATTGCTGCTTTCGGGGAGTAGAAATGTGATCGTTTTGTGGCAGTTTTATCTTCATGTAGCTGAAGTTGTAGCCCACACTTCTTGGTCTCTTATGTGGTTGAGGCATTTTATTTTTATTGCAATGCCTTATCATGGGCAGTTATAACAATTTTGCTTTAAACTTTGTCCAGAAAAAAATTGAAGCAAAATTTACCATTCATGTTAGTCACATTTGGAATAAGTCCAAATTGTTCCTGTCGTAAAACCATCAGGGGGAATCTTTTGTGCTATTTTAACGTTAACTGTAATGGAAGCGTAAACAGAAGGTAATGAGGCTAAAAATAATATTTAAAACAAAAATAAAAGGGTCTTGTGAGATTCTGAGGAGGACTAATAAACATCACATTTTTAACATTAACTGTGGATCCATGTTCTGTTGCGCTGGTCCTCATTAGTCCTATTCCATCTGACTTTGGATGACAGATGGATACGCCCCGTTTTCCTTGCCAGCCAATCACAAGGCAGCTTTATTCCCCAAAAAATAACATCCACACTAACGAATGATTTCAACTCTTCAATTAAGATGACGCTCATATTTTGGAATGTGGGAGGAAGAACGACAACAACATGCAAGCTGGAGTTGAGATTCAAATCCTGAACAGAAGAACTGTGAGGCAGGTGCGCTGGCCGCTCAACCACCGTGCCGATCATATTAATAATTATATGAGTACATTAAGTTGGGGGGCGGTACGATGGATTAGGTGGTAAAGCGTTGACCTCACAGTTCTGAGGTCACGGGTTTAATCCTGGACCCGCCTGCATGGAGTTTGAATGTTCTTTCTGTTCCTGCGGAGGTTTTCTCCGGGTACTCCAGTTTCCTCCCATATCCCAAAAACATGCAACATTAATTGGACACTCTAAGTTCCCCGTAGATGTGATTGTGAGTGCGGCTGTTTGTCTCGATGTGCCCTGCGAATGGCTGGGAACCAGTTCAGGGTGTACCCCGCCTCCTGTCCGTTATCACCTTGGATAGGCTCCAGCACACCCCGCAACCTTCGTGAGGATAGGCAGCTAAGAAAATGGATGGATGGATTCAGTTGGGGTACCACTGTACAATATGAAATCAACCACTAATGTAAGAATGCGTAAAACACTTTTTGATTACAAGCTTCTGGCGTGTGATATTACTGAGACAAAATGATGCACGACATCCCTCACAGAAGACCCAAACTGAAGTAATTTGTTTACAAAAAGGCACAGTGTTAATCTGGAATGAGGTCTACCAATGTGACCCTGACACTACGAGGGCGCATCACGACAGATCCATTTCCCAAATGCGTGCGCTGAAGGCATGTTCCTTCCGAGGCCTTTGGATAAAGGGCTACATTGATGCTCGTGAGGTTGCCCAGCGTGTAACTAACCGGCGTCATCCTCTCTTCAGGTGGTGGAGAAAAGCAACCCGACAGAGGCCGTGGGTGTCGTTTGCAAGGTAGACGGGGTTTATCAGGTGGTAGAGTACAGCGAGATCACCTTGGCCACGGCGGAAAAGCGCAGCGCCGACGGCCGCCTCATGTTCAACGCAGGCAACGTGGCGAATCACTTCTTCAGATTCTCCTTCCTCAAAGACGTAGTCGAGTAAGCCCATTGAGGACCCGTTTCCCTTCAACTCGATTTACTTGTGTCGGACGAACCTTGTTGTTGCTGTCTCCCCTTAGGAAGTACGAACCTAAGCTTCAGCACCACGTGGCCCGGAAGAAGATTCCATTTGTGGACGCGCAAGGTCAACTCATCACTCCGGAGAAACCCAACGGCATTAAAATGGAAAAATTTGTCTTTGACATTTTCCAGTTTGCCAAGTAAGACACACTCTCTTCTCTGTCAAATTATTGTGATGCCATAATCTGGATTTACACATTATTGATCCTCATTCATCACTTAAGGCAAAAATTACTGACGTTCAACCTACAAGCCACGACTTTTTTCACATGCTTTCAACCGTGCGGTTTATGCAGTGATGCGGCTAATTTGTGCGTTTTTTTTTTCTAACGGCCGCAAGGGGGCACTCGCGTGGGAAAAGATAAGAATGAGACGGGTGGAATATATGTGCCGAGGACTTTTACCGGCCCTTTTAGCGCTGCGCTAGCATTAGCGCTGTGCTAGCGTGTTGCTGCTGTGTTACTGGCGTGTCCCAGTGATATTTACCGGTAAGTTTTCTTTTAACCGGCTGTGTTAACACGGAGAGAACAGGGCACAATGCGACCACTTGCGGCTTTTACACAGCTGCGCCGTATGTATGTACCAAATGGTATTTCCTTTACAAATGTACTCGGTGAAGCTTGTAACCAGGTGCACTCTGTATGCCAGGAAATATGGTATTCATGATCATTTACTCTCAATTGTTTTGTATTTTTCAGTCTGTTAGTGTAAAAATTTCAAATTGTGATTGCTGTCTTACTGTTTGATGTCTCACGCGGGTCTGTTGGCAGCAAATATTACCTCTCTGCGTAATATGACGAAGTCAGGGTCGCGTTGTTTGTTCGCTGCGATCTACCTCCAGAGTTCTGATTCTTACATGTTGGACCTTTCACCTTTTGCAAAGTACCAGCCGTTCCTCAGTCATGCCCTTTTCCCCAAAAGTCCAGTCGGCACACGGTAGGAGGTAGGAGGAAGACTCACCTCCTTCCAATAATCATACATGACACCAACCCAAAATTATGCCACTGTTAATATAGCTTTACATTCACAGTAATGATGTCTGAGGGAACCTGCCCAGTTCCCTTCGTGGTTCGTTTGCTGCATTTCAAAGTAAAGGGGCAGAAGAGTACTCTTTGCTTTAACTTGGATGCCTGACAGCTGTCCCAGGGCTTTTGCCTTCAGCAGAATCCAGATGGGCTTTTTTTCCCCCCCTTCACGCTGTTGCCAAAAGAGCTCGTGTTTTCTTTTCTTGGCCTGAAACGAATGCCGCTGGCCTCACGTGTACACCTGCACAATCTAATGACACCCTATACCAGTGTTTCCCTTTATCGAGCCAAGCCACATATTTTCCCTTCGAAAATGCACTATAATCCCCGAAAAAGAGATGTCCCAAAAAGTATTGCAGTGGTGCCTTGAGATTTGCGTGAGGTTTTCGAGATACAAGCCGAGACATATGGATGATCTTTATTTATTTTTGCTTTTTAGCAGTTTGGCAAATGGTGAACAATTCAAATCAAACAAGGATTCAAACTGTTTAATACTACACCCAGATGAAGGTAGTGTATTGTCAAATTAAATATAAAACACTGACAATTACCTGTGTTTTTTAAACAGCCACATAGCTTTGTGTTTGGAAAGTCCGCTTAGCTTCATGTTAAAAAATTAATGCAAACGGCCATTTAGATGCCAATGGTTTGCATCCATTTCAGAAGCAATTGATAACTTAACACAAACTGTGAAGAAATACATGTAGACAGATAAGTTTGTACTGTATTATTTTTCATCCTGCTTGAAAATTGGCTAATATTACAGCATCTCGCAGCAACAGAAGTACTTGAAGTGCCACTGTCATGAAATGGATGATTTTTACTACATTATTAATGATAAAACGGCAGCCGGTATGGACCCATCGTTTTTTTTTCACCACAAAACATGATTTTGATGTACAGTGTATGGCTTTTTGTAACTCCCGCCATGAAAATCCTCTCGAGGGATTTGTTTTCGACAAGAAACAGGAAGTGACGTTGAAGCCAGTAGCGCGCTCAAGCGGACTCGTTTGTTTCTATTAGTTTTACCAGGAGGAAGAAAACTCGTTGTTCCGTCGTGTTAGCCAAAATGCCGGCTCGTTGTATTTGCTGGATATTGCTCGAACACTCGTGAGGACGGATTCGCTCTTCATACCAAAAGATCCGGTTCGCCGCGAGAAATGGATTGCACGGGTGCAAAGGACGAGAGCTTCGTGGGTTCCAAATGATAGGTAAGGTGTGTATACAGCTACTAAAAAAAAAAAACAATAGTTGGTGGGGAGGACGTAGTCCTTTCAGAACGTAACAAAAGATCCGTGTCTGTAAGTCAGAGTGCTAAATGTGTCGATGTGCCCATCGGCACCGAGCCTCGCGGACGAGCACGGCTTCAGCCGGGCTGGCTCATACATACTGTCTGGGTGTCTGTTGTTAGTTAGAAGTGATCCCCATATCATCTAAAAATTTTGTTCGAAACGATAGTGTAATATTGCCCAGGTCACTTCACTCGGTTGTGAGATGTTCTCTTCCTCGAAAAGAGGTTCCGTGTCAGAAGGGGCGTGTTCATCTCCCACACTAGGGGCCACAGCATCTTTTCAATGGCGAATGTCCGGGGTGACGTCACGGGTAGTAGATGCAGCCAATATGCCGGCCACTTGGATGTCAAATAACATTTCCGCAACTTTGCGCATGGATGAAGCGGTCTCCGCTCATATTTATTTTTTCGTATAGACATTGAAGTGAATAATGTTATGTATTTTTCATTTCAATATCTATTCTAGAATGTTTACAGGGATGACACTTGGGCTTTAAACAAGTCCATTTCTTCTTTGTTTGTCTGTATGATTGTATTCTCCCTCCTGCTGGCTAATGTGAATATGTAAAACAAATGCAACTCTTTTGAATGCACCGTTTTATGTGTAAAGCGCTCACGTGCAAGGACCGCTGTGGGTGTGTCTCCCAACAGGACTTTCGTGGTGTATGAGGTGCTGAGGGAGGACGAGTTCTCCCCGTTGAAGAACGCCGACCGCCAAGACGGGAAGGACACGCCCACCACCGCCAGACACGCCCTCATGTCCCTCCATCACCGCTGGGTGCTGAACGCCGGCGGCCACTTCATCGATGAGAATGGCACCCGCGTGCCCGCCATACCCAGGTAAGCGCGTGCCATTTTTATTTATTTTATGTATTTTTGTGCGTGTGTGTTTTGTCCTTAACCTCACACCCTCACATGTGCCATTCTCTCACGCTTGGTCTTGCTCCTCTATGTTCCCCCCCATGCCAAATGTTTCCAGAGCTGGAGCAGAAGGCCGTGTCACAGATGATGGCAGCAGAAAGTAATTATTCCCATCCCCACCCCACCCCACCCCACCCCCGACAGTTCTGAGTGCATGCAGATGGTTTGGGGTTTTTTTAAGCGCCGCTTTCCTCCAAGCAGGCACAGTTAGCTTCAGTTTGGTAGGGTTTGCAATTTTGCTTTTTGTCTCCCCCTGTCAAAAGTTGTAACGCCGACCCCCACAAAAAGGGTGCCGATAAACAGTTACTCGGGGTACCAGCTCGGGATGCGTTGATACCAGAGGTCGGTAGAGTTGCCAAAAATTGGAGTCAAATAAAAGTATTGTTAATTTACAATCGTATGGCACAAGTAAAAGTAAAATGTTGTCCTTTAAATATTTACATAAGTAACAAAGTGTTACTGAAGTACTGAGCGAGGTGAGTAACTTCTGATGGATTTTATTTTTTTTTATAATCAGAGCATGAATATAAATTAAAATAAAATCGAGATTTCAGTCTGGTCTTCATGGAAAAAGCCCAAGTTTGATCGCTCAAAACTGAAAAAAGACCAAGACTTTTGGGAGTCAAGTTCGAGAAAAGACCAAGATCTTCAAAATGTGGTCTCAAGACCATTACAAGACGAATGATCGATAGCCCAATAACTTTTCCCAAGCTTTTCCGCTGTGTCAAAACCAATTGTCGCGGCCCCACTAAGTATTTCACACGCCCCGCCAAGCATCGATAGAATAATAGAATAATATTCTGTCTTTGTTGGCTTTCTTTGTAAAAACACAAACAAACAAAAGAATTGTTTTCACTTTCTGTGTCCATTTTACATCGCACACGAGCTAGATGAGAGCTTACCGTTCCAAATTGAACCGAACTGTACTGCCTGGTGGAAACCTCAAACTCTGTACAGATAACACTTTTGACTTGCAATCTTTTTTTTTTTTCCATCTATTGACACTTTTAAAATCAAGGGAACGGCTGTGAAATTAGTGGCAGCGGCGCATGACGGCGACGTGTTGCATGCTAATCTCCAGTCTTGTTCTTAATTCTCCTCCAGTGGAAATCAGTGCAAATGGATTTGATCATAAATGTTCCTCTTCCTCCTCAATCATGTCTTGTCTTGTCTCCCTCCCTCTACAGTCTTCCCGAAACGCTGGCTGGGACTGATTACTGACATTTTCTCTTCTCCCCCCTCGTAATTTTTCTAGTATTAAACAAATGAAATGATGGCGCTGTGGCGGCATGCTGCAATCACACGGGTTGCAGACATGCGAGCGCCGTGAGCAGTCATTCATCCTTGCTCCTTCCTTCCTTTTGGTAATGAACTCTTTTCCACCCCCCCCCCCAAAAAAAAAAATCACAAAGGATTGCCAAGGATTTGCAGCCTTTTGCGTCTACTTTTGTAACACTTGTTCATTTTCCTCTCATCCCTCCCTGATGTAGCCTAAAAGATGGAACTGACCTGCCAATCAAATGTGAAATCTCCCCGCTGGTGTCCTATGGAGGGGAGGTAAGACCTTATTTTAAATGATAAATAAATCCAGGATAAATTACCGTAATTTCCGGCCTATAAACCGCAACTTTTTTCACACTCTTTCAACCCTGCGGTTTATGCGGTGATGCAGTTAATTTGTGCATTTTTTCTAACGGCCGCAAGGGGGCACTCGAGCAGAAAAGGTAAGAGTGAGACCGGTGGAATATATCTTCCAAGGAGGTGACTTTTACCGGTCTGGCCCTGTTAGCACTGCACTTGCGTGTTACTGCAGTGTCTCAGTGATTTTTACCAGTACAATGGTGCCTCGGTTCTCGACCACAGTCCGTTCCAGAAGGCGGTTCGAGAACCGATTTGTTCGAAAACTGAATCAACCGCCCCGCGTTATGTTATTTCCGGGTTTTGTTCGGGGGTTCGTTCAAATCGACAATAACAAAACGCGTTGCGGGTGGGTCAGCTGGTCAGGCCGCACGTGTTCTGTTATTTCGGGGTTTTTTTTCGGCGGGTGGGAATTCACAACAGAGCACGTCGTGGGTCAGCTGGTCTAGCCGCGCTCGTTCTATTTTCAGGTGTTATTGGGGCTGTTCGAGTCCCGATTTTCGTTTGAAAACAGAAGCAAAAAAATCTCATTTTGTCCGAAAACCGATTTGTTTGAGAATGGGGACGTTTGAGAATGAGACACCAATGTATGTTTTTTTTTTTTTTTTTTTTTTAAACCGGCCCTGTTAGCGCGGCACTGGCGTAAACGCGGCAGAGCTAGCGTTAGGATTAGCGCAGCTGCACTAGTGTTAAACCCTTTGTGTACCGTCTTTCTATGTAAATATCTCGTGTTTCAATATCTGTTTCAATGTCGGCACTTGCGGCTTTTACACAGCTGCGGCCTATGTATGTACCAAATGGTATTTCCTTTACAAATGGACTGGGTGAGGCTTATAACCAGGTGCGCTCTGGAGGCCGGGAATTACGGTGTATATTTTGCTGGGGATTGTTGGGGGTCCCACACAATATTGGGTAAGGGACATGTTCGCCTCTGGCTGGCAGAAAAATAAAATCACGTTCATCAACTTGCTTGATTCCTGTTGAAATCTGACCCCGGCGTTACCGTTTTTCCCGAAAAGGGTCTGGAAGCGCTGGTGAAGGATCGAGACTTCCAGCCGACGCTCCTCATCGACGAGGGCGGCGTCCACCAGCTGGTCAAGAACGGCGTTTAGGCGGCCAGAGAGCCTGATCCAAAAACGCCAAGCATTTTGTCCCTCGGGGCGAAGCTGCGATGTCATCATTGCGCATGCACAATAATGCGACTGAATCAACGAACGGGCGAGATGAAGTGAGCACCCTCTTTTTATGTATGACGACGGTCCTTCTGGAAGAAAGTTTGTGGGTCTGGTGCATCTATTTATTTTGCTGATGAGACATATTTTTATATAATGTATTCTGTCATAGTATATTTCACATTTGCTGTAGTTTACATAGTGATTTTTCTCACACATCGGAATTGGAGTGATCTGGCTTCTGAATCATGTACAAGGCAGGATGTGGGAGCTTCTAATTATTGATGATTGAACATGACTCAGCTCAAAGTGATGCCATATTAAAGAAAAAAAACACCTTTGGAAAGACTTCTGATTTTTGTGGTGTCTATTCACCTTTTTTTGACAACTCGAGTTTTTCAACTTCTTCTTTTTTTTTTTTTTTTTTTGAGGGGGGTGTTATTTTATATTTATTTTTTTCAGCAAAACAGTTTGGTGAATGAGTGTCGTCTTTTTGGAGTTTGCGTGTGCTCTTTCCAGGTGCAGGGAGTCCTCGGGTTAAGACGGTCTCGGCCTAAGACGTTTCAACTTTTCAACGCGTGTACCCGCCCGCCATTTTGTCTGGCTTATGCCTGTCTGTGTTTGTGCGTCGGGAGTATCTTTGCATTTTTTCCCCTCCTTTTTAGACATTATCGCCCCAAAGAAGAAAGCTGTGTCTTTTAGCAATGCTTCTGCAGCCAAATGAAAATCCATTACCACGGAAACGAAACTCAAGATCATAAAAAGATTGGAGAAAGGAAAGACACCAACACCGCCAAGGTGTCAGTCGGTCGACTGTTATTTAATTATTAAAGACAAAGTCTGTATTTTAGCGAATGTGACGGGTTCCGTTCCTATGTCAGATTCAATGATCACAAAACAAAGTTCTTCAATCCTTGTCAATATGGAGATGATTGAGGATTAGGTTCCTTCGTAATAGCTAACCACAGCCTCCCCTTCTTCCTCTCCATCCGCCTCTCAGCAGTAATGCTAAGTCCATCATCTTGTTTATTTCAATGCATTTGTATATCTATACAAAGTATTTTGATGTCAATTCTGACTCTAATGGTGGAGTCCGACTTGAGTCGAAATTCGAGTTAAGTCGCCACTGTAGGAACGGATCTGTCGTAGACCGAGGACTCCCTGTACTTGGGCTTCCCATGTATTCCAAAAATGTAAGATGCTCACTTTTTTTAGTAATTTGTTGCTGCAATTGGATGAAAACAGTCCAGTGTCCACTAGCGGTATGCGAAAGCATCACTGAATCCAAATAAAATGTACATTTAAAAAAAGAGTCAAATATATTAGAATGAAGCTCTTTGAATCTTTGCATAAAACCTCTACTTTATTTTTGATGAACATTTAGGACAACTACAATACTTAAGCGCTAATACTTTTTGAGAACCAGTGATTTAGAAGGAAAGTGACACTATATAAATAAAGATTACATTAATTAAGGAAGCTATAGAGAGAACCCACATGCGCACGAGGAGAACATGCAAACTCCACACAGGAAAGCCGAAGCCCGAATACAAACGCATGATGTCTGAACTGGGAGGCAGGTGTTCTAACCGCTGGTCAAACCTATTTGTGCCCCTAAGAACAAGTGTGGCATTCTTGGAAATGGGACTTGGCGAGCGTTGCACCGGAAAAAGTGCAGTGTGCAATAATGAACGGCTCCCTATATGTGAAAATTGGAACTGAACCTTGATTCCGAACAGTATTCTCCCATAGGAGAGTTTTCGCTTCCGTTCTTTGTTGCGCGTTGCTTAAAAAAAGACAAATATGTCGTTCTCAGCAGCTCACTTGAGCTCCCAACCCAACGTTCACCTTGAAAAATTGATGAAACCTGATCTTTGCATGTTTGGATGAGTCACTTCTGATGATTTTATAATGCATAACTCGTGTCTTTGCATGACGCCACCGTAAGACGACTCCCCTTTTGTGCATCTGCTTTGACCATTTTCTTCTGACAAACTGGACTCTTGAGTCATCTATTTTCCAATTTCTATAGCGCTCACCCTTATTGGGTGAGTGGCAGCCTGTCCTGGCTGATTTTGGGCGAGAGGCGGCGTACACAGTGGACTGGTTGCCGACATGATACACGGTGCATATACAGTGAAGAAAATAAGTATTTAAACACCTGGGAAAACCAATGTTAATATTTAGTACAGTAGCCTTTGTTTGCAATTACAGAGGTCAAACGTTTCTCCTGTAGTTTTTCGCCAGGATTGCACACATTGCAGGAGGGATTTTGGCCCACTCCTTCACACAGATCTTCTCTCGATCAGACAGGTTTCTGGGCTGTTTCAGTTACATCCAAAGATTTTCTATTGGGTTTAGGTCTGGAGACTGGCTAGGCCACGCCCAAACCTTGATATGCTTCTTACGGAGCTACTCCTTAGTTTTCCTGGCTGTGTGTTTCCAGTCATTGTCATGTTGAAAGACCCAGCTACGACCCATCTTCAATGCTCTGACTTAGGGAAAGAGGTTGTTCCCCTTCCCGCGATCATCCTCTCCTTAATACAGTGCAGTTGTCCTGTCCCATCTGCAGAAAAACACCCCCAAAGCATGATGCTACCACCCCCTTGCTTCACAGTAGGGATGGTGTTCTTGGGTTGGAACTCATCATTTGTCTTCCCCCAAACACGGTTAGTGGAATCATGACCAAAAAGTTACATTTTAGTCTCATTTGACCACAAAACCTTCTCCCATGACACTCCTCTGTATCATCCAAATGGTCATTGGCAAAGCTAAGACGGGCCTTGACATGTGCTGGTTTAAACAGGGGAATCATCCGTGCCATGGATGATTTCAATCCATGACGTCTTAGTGTATTAGCAACAGTCCCCTTGGAAACGGTGGTCTCAGCTCTTTTGAGGTCGTTGACAGTCAGTCCTGTCGTGTAGTTCTGGGCTGAATCCTCACCTTTCTAAGAATCATTGAGACCCGACGAGGTGATATCTTGCATGGGGCTCCACTCCGATTGAGATTAACCGGCATGTTTAGCTTCTTCCATTTTCTAATGATTGCTCCAACAGTGGACTTTTTTCACCAAGCTGCTTGGCAAGTTCTCCGTAGCCCTTTCCAGCTGTGTGGAGTTGTACAATTTTGTCTCTGGTGTCTTTGGACAGCTCTTTGGTCTTGGCCATGTTACAAATTTGAGTTTTACTGATTGTACGGGGTGGACAGGTGTCTTTATGCAGTTAACGACCTCACACAGGTGCATCTGATTCAGGATAATACATAGAGTGGCGCTGGACTTTTAAAGGCGTACTAACAGGTTTTTTTGAGATCACAATTCTAGCTGATAGACAGGTGTCCAAATACTTATTTGCATCTGTACCACACAAATAAATCTTTAAAAAGAAATCACACATTGTGATTTCTGGATTTTTCTTTTTAGATGATCTCTCTCACAGTGGACATGCACCTACGATGAAGATTTCAGACGCCGCCATGACTTCTAAGTGGGAGAACTTTCAATATATAGGGTGTTCAAATACTTATTTTCTTCTCTGTAGACCTCAATTTCCAATCTTCAGTGCACTTGAGTTTTCGGAATGTGGCACACGTCCTCCAAGTCTCACCTCAAAGAATTGGTGAAACTAGTTCAACATGTTTGAAGGAGCCCATTCTGATGATTCTATAGCAACTAAAACAAAAAAAACAAAACCAACTTTGTATGATTGCTTTATAAGACAACTATTTTGTGTATCTGCTTTGACCATTTGTTCCTGATGACCTGGATTCTGAGTCATAATATATGACTTAAAAAAAAAAAAAAAAAAGGTGATCTAGGATCTTAAAGATCATCTAGAAAATGCTTGGCCGCCCGTTTTTAGATTCTTGTGCAGCGGCACAAGCATTACCTTGAAGCTCCAGTGGCTGTCAAAAAGAAAGACTCTTTTCAGGCCAGGAAAGAAAGCTTTCTGATGGAGCCTTTTGGATCGGGCCTAAATTGAAACCTTATGTGTGGGGTGTGGAATTCTGGGACTTTGGCTGGCTCCCAAGAATCCACAGAATGTGAGGGATTTTTTTCCCTTCTTTCTTGCCTCTTTCTCCCTCTATTTTCCCCCCTTTTTATCCCTCCTCCTATGTGTGCGGGGTTGTCTTACATCAGCCCGAGCGCAGGCGCCACCGAGACGTTCATGCAAGCCTGATCTCCGCACTGGAATACTCCTCTTTGGACAAATGGTCTGAAAGAATAAAACGTAAGTCCAAACTTTTCTCTTATTTCTTATTTCGTATTTAAGTTTCTGGCTGTAAAAAAAAAAAAAAATAAAAAAAATAATAATAATAATAATTAAATCAAGTCTTGGGTAGCGTTTGGGGTCAATTTGGTGCTCTTGCATTGATTAAATACAGAATCAAACACAGGAAAAAAAGTATTTCTGAAGTGAACATCGTGGATCCCGGTGCATAAAAACTGTTTAAATTCAATGACAAAAGTTAACTAGATGTAAAAATATTTAAATATAGCTAACACTGCTGATGTTTTCCAATCCCTCACCGGTTCTCTCACACGGACAAATCTGATATGA
Organism: Syngnathoides biaculeatus; assembly: GCF_019802595.1. Taxonomy (NCBI): domain Eukaryota; kingdom Metazoa; phylum Chordata; class Actinopteri; order Syngnathiformes; family Syngnathidae; genus Syngnathoides; species Syngnathoides biaculeatus. Next base: position 12,510,371 of record NC_084646.1, on the reverse strand, counting down.
ACTTTGGAGGTGCTCGTAAACTCCCTGCTCCTCATTTTTTTTCCATACATCATCTTGCAATTTGCCCAAAAATATAAAAAGTTAACATGAATTTGACACACATGGACCTCACATTGTTAATTAGTCAAATTAGTCAGATTTGCTATTTCAATGACAGAATAAATCAAGCTTCAAGCATATATTTATTAAGGTTGAACCCTCGTAGTTATTGATGATTTTTTCATTCATTATTCGGTAGTTCATCAATACTGTACAGTACACGTTAACAGACGTTTCTTGACCTTTACTGGCCGCCGTACTAGCAAGTGCCAACCCATTTATCATAATTAGAGGGCTAATAAACCTGCTTAAACATTTTTTTTTTTAAACTAAAGATTCCTTCACACAAGAGAAACAGATTAAACTGAGCTACTACGTACGTGGGCGGCTGTGAGTAACAACACAATAGAAGAGACATATTTTTATTATTAATCATTTCAATGATAACTAACCAAATTTTACGTTTACAACTGAACGCCAAACGCTATTTACTCCCTAAGGCTGTTCCCAGCCAGGAAGTAACAAGCTAATTCAATTTAGACAACCAACAAAACGATTCTTGAACGATTGTTTTGGGTAATAAAACTGTAGAATTGTTTCAAATGACCAACTTGAGCTAGTGCTTTATCGAGAGAAAAAGAAACAAACAGCGACTGGACATCGTATTACCTATTTTAGTGCATTCTGGGACTTGTAATATTATCCTTATTTGTTTTCTTTTGTAACATTTACATATAATTACTATTGAATTTTTACCTCTTTGATCTTAAAAACTCAAACCAAAGTTTCTAGCCTGGGTTGATGTTATAAACAATTGCTGGTGTGACTGTCAGCAATGGAGACCCTTAAATGACTCCCTTTCTCCCTTTATCGTGTATTTTTGTCTCTGAATTATAAGAAATGATGTCTTTGGCCAATCAATAATTCTCATAGGGATCTAGTTTGGTCTAGTCTGCAAAGGAGGTCAATGTGTGGTCATCTCTCGGTCACCCGCCACATGCAAACACCTGCATGTGTCACCTACGTGACACTCAAAACAACAGTTTGCCCACCGCCGTGACACCTAAGGTCACATACGCGACCTGACAAAACGTCTGCTTTGGATTGTTGTCAATGATGTAGGATTGCGCTTTGCTACTAACCTTTAAAAGTACTATATACCTTGAATATTAGTATGAGGATAGAAAGAGTTGGAACAAAGTACCTGAACACATTGGTTCAGGGGAAAATCATAAAGAAGAAGACGGAATGAGCAAAGGCTGAAAAGATGGAAGGAGCTTAGCAAGTGAGAAGGAAGGATGGTAGCAACAAGTGGAGGAAGGAGGGAAGGAAACAAGAAGGGTGGAAGGTAGGAATGGAGTAAGGAAAGATAGATGGAAGGAAGGAAAGATAAATGGTATGTGAGAGGCCAGGACGGATGGAAAAACGGATGGTAGAAATGAAAGTAAGGAAGTTAGGAACAAAGGGAGGCAGGATGGATGGGTGGAGGGTAGGAAGGAAAGAAGCTACCTACTTTTAGCACATTCTAAAATAATGAATAAACCTCTTAGATAAGTTCAATTAACTGTACATTCAATATTTTCAATAGCAGTATAATCGGTGTAAAAAGAAGTCAGCCACTGTGTAATGACGCTTTGAAGAAAGGCTGAAAGTAACGGAATGAGCTTCGCTAGTCTTTTCATGCTCGTCATTATGCAACACGCTGTGGATATTCGCATCCTCTCGGGCAACTTCATTTGTACACACTATTGATATTGTTTATATTTCATTAGTTTCCCTGCTTGTGTGTATGGATGAGCAGAGATCTCTGCAGCTTTTTTTTTTTCTGGCCCCAACTCTTGTTATTTTCCCATCTCATACTGGCGCTTTTTAGACGTCAGGCGCTCTACTTGGGCAACAAAACACGTTGCACAATTGCAGGTGTTGTTTGGGGGGGAAAACAACACATCCCTCCAAAATTCAACACCGTCCGCTAGGTGATGCTGGTTGACTCCCAACTTGTTCTTATTTAAAATAAAATATTTCCACATGGGACTTAACGTCAAATGAATTCTGACAGTGAATCGAAAAACTCTTCACAGCCCCTGTTCAAATACCAGGTTTCTGTGATTAAAAGGCCAAGAGAAACCATTTCAAAAACCTTTTCCGCCGTTAATGTGACCTGTACAACTCAAATGAATTTGTTATCCATTGTCTTTGCCACTTATCCTCACAAGGGTCGCGGGAGTGCTGGAGCCTATCCCAGCCGTCAGCAAGCAGGAGGCGGGGTACACCCTGAAGTGGTTGCCAGCCAATCTCAGGGTACATAGAGACAAACAGTCGCACTGACAATCACACTTAGATTTAGAGTCTCCAATTACTGCATGTTGAAGTGGGAGGAAACTGGAGTGCCTGGAGAAAACCATGTCGGCACGGGGAGAACATGCAAATGCCACACAGGCAGGACTGGGATTCAATCCTGGTCTTCAGACCTGTGAGGCCAATGCCCTAACAGGTTGCTCCGCTGTGCCACTCACGTTTTTTCAGTTTATTTTTACATGCTCTCCTGAAAAAAACCTCTGTACATCACAAAAACCTCGCATTTGAGGAGGGGTGTGTAGACTTATTATACCCACTCTAACTTTTGTTCTAAATACTTTATTAACAGCACTGGAAATACTTTTGAATAACCTCTCTGGTCATTTACACTGTGATTCTTCGCTGCAATACTTTCAGTTTTATGTTATTTACCTCAGAATTTTCCTGGTCATACAATTTTTTTGGGATGAAATTTGAATACATGAATGCTGTCACAAATATGACTACTATTTTTTTCTAAATACAGTGGTGCTTAGACTTGAGGGGGACTTAGCACACAAGTGTCTCGAGATACAAACCGTTGCTCACTTGATTTTTTTTTTTTTTGGGGGGCGGGGATCTGACTTGCGACATAATATAACATAAGTCTAATAATTACACGTGTATTTAAAACAATCACATACTTTAGAAAAGTTATCTTAATGCTGAAAAACATTGCAAAATGACATAAACAGACTAATGGGTAACCTCGATGTTGCAGCATTATAACGCTTTATGCAATGGATATTTTAACACGACACACTGCCAAATATGGGCAATATGGGCATTTTCTTTATCCTCTGCAACAAAAAATAAATACTGCGTTTCACTGATTCAGTTGTGAAACTCTTCTTTGCGTGTCAGTATATCTGTATTGTACTGCCCCCCGGTGGCAAATGCATGTAGACCAGAAGGCGCACGATCTGGCGCTGAAATGGATTAGGATTCGGATAATTTTTTGGAAAAAAAAATATTCACTAAATAGATTGATTGCTTATATATATATATATATATATATATATATATATATATATACCGGTACATTCTATTTTGTTATGTTATGGCAGTACATATACAATGTTTGTTTTGTCGATTTGCAACCACATTTTCATTTGGGGCCCACTCGGATCTGGTTGGATTATTTGGATTTCATGTTTTGCCATAAAAGTTAAATATCTGTGACGCCGCCCCCCGGAGAAAGGTGTGGGCGCCGACATGAGAGGAAATAATTGACAGCATATGTTGCCGATCTTATAAACACTGCCTGAGCACCAAACCACTATAGTCCACATACTGTGCATTCACATTGGGCAGTGGTTTTCAAACTGGGGGGTGGGCCCCCTCAGTGCGGCGTGGTGTCATGACAGCGGGGGGTGCGGATTGTTTCAGCCCCCTCAAGGGTTGAAATAAAATGATCACCAAATATTTGATTGAAAACATAACAGTCCAAATGTTAAATACAAGTGGACTATATTGAACGAATATACTGTCCTAAATAAATTAAGGCAGACAGTTTGAACATTAAAATCTGATTTTTTTATTTTATTTATTTTTTTTGTGTACGACTAGAATTAGTGTACTCCTACCAGACTGAATGTTGTGGAAACTGTTCAGTAATGTATAAGTAAAATAAACCTCACAACTGCGATGCAGATGTGCCAACCATTCGACCGCCATTCTGTCTCACATTTCACGTGATGGAGGAAGGTGATTATTATTTTTTTTTGCCACTCCCAGTTGAAGTTTATTGTCGGACCAAACATAAAACAAAGAATTGCATATCTTAGCCTGTAAGTCCACTAACTAAATGCTAACACAAACAGCATAGACATTCTGATGAATACCGTCTATGTAGTTTTGTTACTACAACCCTTTAAGCAATAGATATTTTAACGCTAATGTTGGAGCAACACATGTAGACAGACTGTGGCGGTATTCACTGGTATCTGTTCTTTATTTTCTGCGAATGACTAATGTTACTGTTGAGGAGTTGAGTCATCTCGTCTGTCTCCTTGTATATCCTTGTTTCTATTATACTGGTGGCCAAGGCAGGCACACCAGAGTGAGCAATACATGGATTGGAGGCGAAAGTATGACAAAAATAGCTTAATTCATAACATTCTATTAAATTATCTCAATATTGTATTTTGGTGGATGAGCTGTAAAGTGTTGGCTTCACAGTTCTGAGGTCCAGGGTTCGATCCCGGCTCCGCCTGTGTGGAGTTTGCATGTTCTCCCCGCACCAGTGTGGGTTTTCTCTGGGCACTCCAGTTTACTCCCACATCCCAAAAACATGTAATATTAATTGGACACTCTAAATTGCCCCTAGGTGTGATTGTTAGTGCGGCTGTTTGTGCCCTATGATTGGCTGGCAACCAATTCAGCACTCCCGCGACCCTTGTGAGGATAAGCGGCTAAGAAAATAGAAGAATGGATGGATATTGCTTTTTTTTTTTTATAAAGTGCCCTGTTATATAGCTTGCGCTTTTAAAATACACATTACAAACATTTTTGCTGTTATTTTGGCATGGCTGAAACGGATTAATAGCATTTCCATTCATTTCAAACGGGAAAGGTGATTTGAGATTTTGAGTCACAAATGAACCAATTAAAAATCGTATTTCAGGGCACTGTTGGATTTTGTAAATTGTGCACCCTTTGAATGCGCTTTTAAATGAGTGTTTAACTTGTACAAAAAAGTAATGTTGATGCCTGGGAAAACACGAAAAGCCTTGATGTTTGCTTTTTGGTTGCCCTCGCTTTACTCGGGAGCGTTGAGTCACGTCAAGCCGCAGTAAGTTACGTAACTCCACGTGTTCAGGTTATCGGGAAGTCATCGGCGTGTGCGCCGCTTTACAGCCGATTCATCCTTCTGATATACTAGTGCGTATGCCGAGGGGATCATTTGTCCTCTTCCACTTCCTGTTCTTCCTCCTTGATATATTTTGTTTTTATGGCACTGTCCCCCCCCGCAACCCCCATCCTTTCAGAAGAAGAAATTCAAGTCAACAGTCGCTCTACGATGATGCAGTCAACATGGAATAAATATGGATTTGTACTTTGGACTCATGCGGATGAACGGAGCGCAAGAAATTTATCAGACCATAAAAAAACACACAAAGAAACAGTGTATTTAAAAATTCATGAATAACAATGACATTTTAGAATCAATATGTAATTTTTATTATTATGCATATATTTCTGAAATAGCGGGGAAAAAAATTCTCGTAATATTAGATTTGTTCTAAAAAATGAAAAAATGATTGTTTTAGCATTAAAATATTTTTATAAATACAGTACCTCTATTTTTCATTGCTTTATTTAATATAATCAAATTATTTCTGTATTATTTTGCATGTAGGTGTGAACAGGTGGATATACATATGTTATACATATATATGTGTGTGTGTGTTGTGTGTGTGTGTGTGTGTGTGTGTATATATATATATATATATATATATATATATATATATAAAGAGAGAGAGAGAGAGTATAAGTGTATACAGAATATAAGACATAATATGTACAGTGTATTACATTTTCATTCAAACAAATTCTGACTTCATGCTCAGAACATTGCATCTTTTTCTTTTTGTCATGGTTTGTCTTTTTTTTTTTCCTAATACTCCACTGCCGTTACGTAATATTGTAATAAATTGTTATTGTTATCGCCGAGCGTGTGAAAGGAGAATGATGAACTGGTTTGTTCTGGCCCGCGGTCGTTTGAACTCGGCTCCACCTCCCATAAGTCATGAGAATAAATCCACCCGTGATGGGTTTGTGCAGCTGGGCCTCGAAACCAAGCCCCCCGGTCCTTTCCAGTTCTAGTTCGTTGCGCGCTTCTGGAGCTGGAATCTGAGTCGTGTCGCGAAAATTGACCTTCGATCCTAAAACAACGAGAAAACTTTAAATGAAACGATTGATGGTTTTCAAATAAAACTTCTAGTCCAGCTCACCTCAGTTATGCTTTTTTTTTTTATTCATCTTTGCTTTTCGTACACATTTAAATTTTGTAAAGCAGACGAATACTCTCAACAACATTCGGGAGATTTCAACTGTTTTTCATGATCTTTTGTACGGTGAGTCTTTTGCCACCATACCCCAAACTTATAAAAAAAGACAGAAGATTGTAGTCACGTTCTATGTGGTATTGAACAACAGGTACTTGCCAGAAATTCCTGCAGCCCCTTCAGTGTTGCTGTCTGTCTCTTGCCAGCCTCCCAGAGCAGTTTTCTTCTTTTCTTTTGATTCATGTTAGAGACACGTCCACTTCTTGGTAATGTCACTCTTGTGGCATATTTTCTCCTCTTTATGATGACTGTCTTCAGTGTGTTTCATGGTATATTTAATACCGAGCAGATGTTTTTTTTTTAATCATTACTTTGCTGATATAATTTTGATAAAAAAAAAAAAAATGTAAAAAAAAAAAAAAGTCTACCAGAACATTAAACTTTATTTACGGTTAATCATAGGAACTTAAGATGGTGGCAGGTTTGTTTAGAAGAGTGTATACAGACTAATGCAACCACATTATTTTTTTTTCCTCTTGAAAGGATTTGTTTTTCTTTTCAATTGGGTTGTGTATGGAAGGAAATTAATTCCACCAGGATTTGAATTTGAAATGCCACAGAAAACAGGATTTGAATTTGAAATGTAAAGTGATCACATTTTCAATAGTTGCTACAATTCGCTGTCTAAAATTCGCTGCCTGAAATTCAACTGGCTATAATTCGCTGTCTGAAATTATGTGAAAGTATATGATGTCACGTGACGAAGAGCGTAACTGCGATTGGCTATGTGTTCGGTTCTGACCGGAAGTAACCTTGCCTGGTGGCACGGAAAGTGAATTTTAGACAGCGAATTGTAGCAACTATTGAAAATGTGATCACTACATTTCAAATTCAAATCCCGTTTTCTGTGGCGTTTCAAATTCAAATCCTCGTGGCACTAATTTACTCTCACAGTTGTGGGTCACATTTAATAGCGGACAAAGTTTTTAAATGATTTGTTTCATTTAAAACTGCGATTGTACACTTGTCTTAGGTACACTATGCTTTGATTTTTCAATGATAGAATGTAAAAAAAAAAAAAAAGTAAATTATTTTGTAGCTTCCCCAAGCAACTGCTCAGAATTACATTTTGCAATGGTGAAAGGGCCACTGTTATGAAATGGATGATTTTTAGTATGTTATTAATTAAAAAAACGACAGACAGTCTGGACCAATCTTTTTTTTTCACCACAAAACATGATTTTGACGTATGTGGCTTTTTGTAACTCCCGCCATGCAAATCCTCTGGAGGGATTTGTTTTTGACAAGAAGCAGGAAGTGGCGTTGAAGGCAGTAGCGCGCTCAAGCATACTCGTTTCTTTCCATTAGTTTTACCTCCGGGAAGATAGCTCGTTGTTCCTTTGTGTTAGCCAAAATGGCGGCTCGTTGCATTGCTGGATATTGCTCTAACACTCGGGAGGATGGATTCGCTCTTCAAAAGTTTCCAAGAGACCTGGTTCGTCGTGAAAAATGGATTGCACGGGTGCAAAGGACGAGAGCTTCGTGTGTTCCAAATGACAAGTAAGTGCGTATACAGCTACTAAAAAAATAATAGTTTGGGGGGGACCACGTAATCCGTCTCTCATAACGTAATAAAACACCCGCCAAATGTGTCGATGTGCGCGTTGGACGGCTTCCCCGTCGGGCTCGCCGGCGTAGGCTTCCGCGTCATGCCTCGCGGACGAGCACGGCTTCGGCCAGGCGGGCTCATACATTCTGTCTGGGAGTCTGTTGTTAGTTCGAAGTGATCTGCATATCATCTAAATATGGTTCGAAACGATAGTGTAATATTGCCCAGGTCACTTCACTCGGTTGTGAGATGTTCTCTTCCTCGAAAAGAGGTTCCGTGTCAGAAGGGGCGTGTTCATCTCCCACACGAGGGGCCACGGCGTCTTTTCAATGGCGAATGTCCGGGGTGACGTCACGGGTAGTAGATGCAGCCAATATGCCGGCCACTTGGATGTCAAATAACATTTCTGCAACTTTGCGCATGGATGAAGCGGTCTCCGCTCATATTTATTTTTTCGTATAGACATTGAAGTGAATGTTATATGTATTTTTCATTTCAATATATATTTTACAATCTTTATAGGGCTGACACTTGACCTTTAACTTTGTAAAGGTTTATGTCAGTCAGGAATGTTAAAATGTTCATGAAAACATTGCCTATTTATGACACTTTGAGCCCGGTTCAGTTCACTTGAAAATGAAAACTCGCATACCCCTCCGTTCAGTCAAAGGCCAAAAAGAAAAACAAATAACCTTCAAGTCGGCCAAGACCCCAACGCATACAGAGGCCTTCACAGGAAAGCGTACATCCATATCAGGTTTTTTTTTTTTTTACGGGCGTCCAAAAAGCACACAAGCTGACAACTGTTTTTGGTTTCATTAGATCGGAGGTGAAGGCGAGCTTATCCTGGAAAAGATAGGAAGTGGCCGTAACCTTAGCGGGCGCCCGGAAGAGCTTAGCGAGGAAAGCGTTTCGGCCGAAGGGACGTGGGCGGGTCAGTCAAGCGTCAATGACTTGGTCAACACGGCTCACACGGCATCCATTTAAGGGGGTTTATTTGACGCCTCCGGGTGATATTCATCAGTGGTGCGAAGTCACCAAGAACAAGTACTTCGTTACTGTACTTTACTTTTTTTCTCCCCGAGTATCTGTACTTTACTGCCGCAAAGCAATGCTGAAGATTTTAAATTGGTCGGACCATGGAATGGTACTGTGAATTTTGGGTGCCAAAACTTTTTTTTCCCAGTCACAAGCTGTCGCTTGGTCGATTTCTTCTTTGTGTTGCAAGCAAAAATGAGTGATTTAAAAATTTATGAGTGCCAAAAAGCTCGTTGATTTATATGGATATGATTACTTGTTCTGGATACCGTTTTTCCTCAGATTTTGGCATTTCGTGAAATATAATTACTTTGGACTTGGATCGTGTTGCTTTCTCTTTTTTTTCCACAACTGAAGTAATATCATCATATCATCCTCTTCAGTTACATGGATTGGATCCTGTTTTTGAAATTGCCCTGAGAGAAAAGAAAATAAAGTTCCTTGTCATTTGTCAACGTCTTTCTTTTGTCACACAGCCTTTAGTTAGTATTAACATTAGTATTCATACCCTCAATTTGTTACAAAAGTGGGTTTGGTGGGTGTTGTAATGCTCTTCAAAAGTTTGGGGTCATCCATATCTACATTGTCCATATATATACACTACCATTCAAAAATGTGGGGGGGGGGGCACTTTGAAATTCACTATTTTTCAGTCAGTCAGTAGACCATTACAATAGTCAAATCTACTTGAGATCAGTAGCGTATGTACTTTTGGTGTAAATAACAAACCGAGCTTGACCGCCAGTGTTCACATGTTTTTTTATTTTTTGTGTCCATGTCAGGATCCATTCCATTTTTTTTGTGATGAAGCGCCCGCGTGATGCCCTCTTGTGGCTGCTGCTCCTCGTTTCCTCGCTCGCATGCGTCAGCTCACAAGTCAACCCAGGTATGTTCTTTCTTCAGCATCACAATTTGTCGTCATCTTGTGTCTCACCCAGCACGCAGAGGGCTTTGCAAATATTAAACCGAAGCAACTTTTGTCAGTGTTGGCTTTTAAGGCCGAGACGCCCAAGATTTTGGATAAGTTGTGCTTCGTGGGAACCATGTGGTCTACTGTCTTTTCTTTTTTTTTTTTTTGTGGTTTCTTTGATGCCTCCTCACCCCAGCGCGCTCTGCTGCTTGGGTGTTTTTTGTGATGTCACTAAAATAAAGCTAATATTTGACTTTCTTTCACAAGGAAGTCATTTGTTGTAACATTTGGTAGGCAGAGGCAAAAAAGGAACCAGAGGGAAAGTTTGGGGTCATGGATGAAATTCTAGAAATGTAGCGGGAGCCAGTAAAAATCTGTTTTGTTTTACTTGTTGGACGTATTTCTAAAACTACATAATAATTAATTGTAATTGCGTCAGAAAAGGTCACAGTGAACTCCCTGTAAAAAAAAAAAAAAAAAAAAATGCCTGATCCCTTCCACATCCTTCTGCTTCACTCTTCCCAGTCTTTTGGCGCACTCGAGCCGAGCGTGTTGTGAAAGTCCAACTTTGATGACAATAACAGGAATACTGTATCACTGTTTTCTATCGAGCAGGCTTAAATACTCAAATCCGATTTGTCTGGTTTTGCAATCCATTGAGGTCTTTGTGCAGAGATTTTTTTTACAATCATAACACCAGGTGAGGAGAGAGAGAGCAGTGTGTTCGTTTACGTGCAATGATTAGTTGATCCTGTGCTGTAAATTGTCTCACTTACAAAAGAGTAATAGTGTGCAGCTCTTTTTATGCTTTTTTTTTCCATCAGTAAAATCATCTTTGAAACATCAAATGTTAACTGTTGCAATGAACGTTTAGACAAATGCACTTGCATTCACCACTGTGGACAATTTAGAGTTTAATGATCCTAACATGCATTTTTACAAATCCGTAAAAATATACGCAAGCCCGGGAGAACATACAACTCTGCACAGGAAGGGTGAGATTCGAACCCCAAACCTCAAAACTGTGAGGAACACATGCTAATGACCACTGATCTTAAAAAAGAAAAAAAAAATGCGGTGTGTCGATTGGTTGAAGGCAGTTGGCTGCCATCTTGGTACTCCCAAAACGTGTGGAGAACGTGGTTTACAGGTTGGATTATGGTGGAGTTTTTCTCAAAGTTTGGCATGTAGAATTAAAACTGGTCGTGTGAGCTTGACACTTTTTCGGTTCTGGTAACATGAAGGATTTTTAATTGGGCTTGGTAAGCCAAAATAGGATAAGTCCAAAGGAAAGACGTAGCACCGTGACAACTAAGAAACCTTGCATATTACCTAGGGCCTGATTTCCATGACACTTTTCCCAAAATACGCTGTGAAGCACTATCATCATAACAGCAAAAAGCTAAGCATACTATTGTCATAAAAACATAAAATTTCAAGTCAATCAGTTAGAGATATTTTTTAAAATAAGGACTCGCAATGGGAAAATATATGCCAAATGTATTGTTCATTGGTTGTCTCTGCGACGTCCTATTTCAGACAGAAAATTTTGACTTGTTTCCTCCCATTTTAAAATCAAATTCAATTTGCAGAGTTCTGTATTATGAAATTCATCAAAAATTTCACCGATAATGTGTTCTCCACTGAAGTTTAGGAAAATATTTGCATCGCTTTTTCGCGAAAAACCGTTGGCCTATAAAGGTGAAGCACAGAGTGAACACTGAACAACAACTACTGTAAACAAAACTTTGTTCAAGTGAATTAAGCTAATCAGAAAATAAAAAACCCTTTACAAACAAAATTTAACAGTGTCAAAGTAAATCTTTCTAACTTACCTGTGGAATGTTTTCTCAGAGCCACGAAACTGGCACAGGTGTTGGTTATTTTGGGAGTACCAACATGGCGGATATCTGCTTTCGGCGACTAGCTTTGGTGGTCAATGAGCTATCCAGTGTTTTTTTTTTTTTTTTTTGATAGTGCTAATGACTATAGGAGACCATGCTGCCTTTTCAAATTTGTGACTTATTTCTCATCAGTGGATGAAGGCTTAATTTCCCCTGTTGTAGATCTCCTTTGTCTGTACGCTACAATAGATGGTAGGAATGTTGATAAAAGACAAATCGCGTGGATTGTGACTGCCTCCGCGATCGTTTTGGTCATTCTCACCCGCTTTACGGGTGGAGTGAGTGGGTGTGGGGCACGACAAGCACTGGTCCATTTCAATTTCAATGTAAACAGATAATTGCTCTTCAACTTTTAATTTGGTGTCATTTGACCTTGCTTTGCTGTTTTTCAGTGTGTCTGGGTGTGTGTGTGTGTGTGTGTGTGTGTGTTTGTGAGTGTGTGTGTGCGCGTGTGCAGGCTCACATACAAATAAATGAGCGAAAACATGCTTGCTGTGGATACAGTTTTTCTATTGGAGTCTGTGGCTAATGCATACCAGACATTCTAACATCAGGAAAGTTCATTCAAATAGTCTTTCTCCTGTGAGTGTCTGCGCGTGTGTGTTTTGTGTATGTGTGTGTCCATAAAGGACTCTTCGTGCGTCAGATTGTGGGCAAAGTTCAGCAAGTTCACATTTCAGGAAAAAAATAAAAATAAAGTATTTTTTCCGACCCGAGGATTTCTCACCAGACCTAACAAGCCAGGTCAACCTGCTCTAATGTATGGAGGCAAGATACTTTCTAGAAGAGTCTTCCCCCCCCCCACGCCCACCCCCCATTAAACAGCCACTAGTGAACTTAATCGAAATGCCGAGCGAAGCCAACTTTCCTCTGTCTAAAATTCCCTTGTGATGGAGTTTACACCATCTCTGTCTTTTCCATCCCAGTCCTGAGTGGGTGAACGTTATTTCACACTTGAAGAAGAAGTGTGTTTGTGTGTTTAGAGTATACAAAGGCAAAAGACAATCATTGTTATTGACAAGCTGTTGATGTCACAAATCTCCGGTGCGGGGGCGGACTCAAATGCAGGACTTCCAGACAGAGGCATGATGTTCAATATGGTTTGTTCCAGAAACTGGGTCATACACGGTGTAGCAGTACAACAGGGCAGAGGGACAAAAACGCTAGGCTAGGCCAGAACCAAAAGACTTACAGCAAAGGTTTGATGACTGTGAAGCAAACTAACTAACTCAACAGGACAGGATAAAAACAAAAGGGCACAGAATCGCTGTGACTAGTGCTACAATAACTTACGCGTACAATAGGAGAGTCCCACGGGGAGTGAATGCAACTCACTAACACAAAGCAATGAACTGGCAAATGCCAGTGACAAAAGCTCCACTTTAAATGCCTGCCTAATTACAGTCCGAATGTGAAACAGCTTTGACCGGTGACAGGTGACACCGCCCAGAGCAGTGGCCTGGCCACGCCCCTCTTGGCAGTAGCCAAGCCTTGCTCATGATAGTTGACTCACACAGCCGATGCGTTGCTAGACGGCGGACTTGGTGCCAGTCTACCGAATTTGAAATAAATCAAAGTGTCCGACGATTCGAGTGAGTTGTGGCATTGTCGCATTTCTGCTCGTAGGAGGCACTTTCAGGCTGGGACTTTTATCACACGCGACGAAGAAACTGACCTTGTGGAGGTCTGTTATTAAGGTTTCTTGCTCTGCCGTCTAGTGTAATCAGTTCATTTTTTTGTTGAAATGGAAATTAACGAGTTTTGAAGGACCCCTGAAAATGATTCGATAATGGTAGCTTCAACAAAAAAAGGGCAATGTCCTTCCTTTGTCCTTTCGACCATGGATTTTTTTTAGACTTCTTATAGGTCTTCTCTTGATGGACACGCAAATTTAATATTGCTAAAAGGAAATTGGCTCCACGGGCTGAATTTCAAAATTGTGAGTTTTTAGAGTTCAGCTGGTAAGGCGTTGGCCTCACACTTCTGTGTGCATGTGCACTTGCGTGTTCTCCCTGTGCCTGCGTGGGTTTTCTCCGGGCACTCCGTTTTCCTCCCACATCCCAAAAACATGCAACATTAATTGGAGACTCTAAATTGCCCCTAGGTATGATTGTGAGTGCGGCTGTTTGTCTCTATGTGCCCTGCGATTGGCTGGCAACCAGTTCAGGGTGTACCCCGCCCCCTGCCCGTTGACAGCGGGGATAGGCTCCAGCACTCCCCGCAACCCTAGTAAGGATAAGTGGCAAAGAAGATGGATGGATGGATGGATGGATAGTTTCGTATTTTATGGCGAGTTATTGAGCTTTGCCACCAGGGTCCATCGACACGCAATGACCAAAACGCAAATGTTTGAGAATGTTTCCCCCCTGGCTGTATAAAACAGAGTATGTGATGCAAATTTGGAGAATATCATTTGGAGGAGTTCACATTTGCAGGACCATAGAATGGAGCCAAAATTGAACCTTGAATGATGGGTTAAATTGAGTTATTAAATTGGGATCGGTTATGAAGAGCTTTTTTTTTCCTCTCACTCTACTCCTGATAGACATGCCTACCCCTTCGTGGGTTGAATTTTTGTTTTGGAAACATTTTTTATTAGCAGGACAGGTAAATGTATGGATGGAATTGTGGGCTGAGATATTCCTTTAGTATTTCAAGGAGGAGTTCATTTTTGAAGGACAACTAGAAACTGGAAGTGGCCAAAATGATCCTAACCTGCCCAACTCCCTGTGTAGTCTCGGGCAGAATGTCTGGAGAGTTTTTTTAAATGAATCTCTTTATGGTAGACATGCGTACCAAATTTCACGTGGATAAACTGGACTAGATTGAGGGCTGATTTCTTGGTCGGCAAATAGTGCGCTCCATTTAGCCTCACTCATCTCTCAAGACACAATTCATCAACAAACGAATCTAACAACTGGCAAAACTGTTTTGTTGATTTGTAGATCGTCTTAAATGTCCCATTACGCATCAGCGTGAAACGGTTAGTCCATGCTGTGTGTGTATATTTATATTTTGCAGACATGTTGTGGTGTATGTGTGAATGTATTTGGCGCTAGAGTTTAGATGGTAACACGAGTGAACAAGTCTACCTTTCAGAAAACCAAATGATGAGGAGATGGAGGTTTGCGCCGTTTCCCTCTCTCGGCTGTGTAACACAAAGCTGGTGTTTTTCCATCTTCTCCTGGGGTGATATTTTTAGACGCTGTGGCTTCAATGTGAAACCTGATGGGTAGTGTGTGTGTGTGTGTTTGGGGTGGGGGGTCGATATGCGTAAGCATGTAAAGGACTGGCCATGCTGCTCACCTCAGGGGTCACCTCTGAGTGGGTCGGGTAGATAAATAAACACAGCAAAAGCCAACATTTGGACGGCCTGTCTTAACATCCGTTAACATTCTCAAACGGCTCCCTTTCCAACTTGGATGTGCCAAACTACCTTCATACAGACCCAACAATCTAATCTCAGTCAAGACCGACTCTAGTCTTGAATTTGTTGAGGGGTAAGACCAAAACCCATCTCAAATCTTCTAGAGGCAAAACTAGGTCTTGTATCCGTCTTTCGAGGGTAAACCCGAGCCTAGTCTCAATTATTAAGTACCAGCTCTAATTGTTATCTGTCAAGGAGAAAACGCAAGTCTATCTTCAAATCTTTGAGACACAAGACCATGTCAAGTCTTAGTCTTTAACTAGGCAAGACAGCGTGGACTCTTAGTCTTTGAAGTGACAAGACCAATATGAGTCTCAATTTAGTGCAAGACCTTAAGTCTAGTCTTGACTTTTAGGGCCAAGATCAAGTCTAGTCTTAGTCTCAGTCTTCCAATGGCAAGACCAAGTCTAGCTTTTTTCTTTTCTTCTCCTTTTGAAGAGCAAGTTCTAGTCTGGTCCCAAATCTTCTAAGGCCAAGACCAAGTCGAGTCTCTGGTTTTTAAGGGCAAGACCAAGTTTAATCTCAAATCATTTAGTATCTAGTTTATTCTGTAATTGTTTTAGGAGAAAGACAAATCTCGGTCTTCATAGAGCCAACTTTGAGCCTGAAGTTGTTTTAGGGGCAAGACCAAGCCTAGCCTCAAAATCTTCCAGTGGAAAGTTCAGTCTCGCCTCACATCTTTGAGGCCCAATACAAGTTCACTCTCAAATCTATAAAAAAGACAAGACCAAGTTTAGTCTTAAAGTTGAAATATTTAATCAGTCATGTCTGAAATGTTCCTACTTTGGAGTACTTGTCAAGTCTTTCAACTCGAGTTCAAGTTTCATTTGAAGTCTTTGAACACGCATCCAAGTAAAGTCATGATGATTTCAACTTGAGTCAAATCTTAAATCGAGACAGTCCATTGAATCCCACTCTAGTCTCTGAAGTCCTATTCCAAATGTCTTCCCATCTTATGGCTTGAGTCCAGAGGTCTTCATACGTTTTGGGTCCAGGACCAATTGCATGGGAGACATTTTTCCTTATGCCAATTTAACTTAATTGCTGTTTGCGCTCCTAAATGCGATGAGAATTATTTATTTTTTTCAGGTCAACCTGGTGATTCATGACCCAAACTATAATAAATCCTGTTGATTCAAACTGAATAGTTATTCATCACTCCTAGCTAATGTGCACTGCTTAAACCAACAACATAGCTACGATCAGAGAGCAGCCAGTTTATAAACGCACCGAATTGCCAGTTTAGTTATTGAGCTACTTTCCTACCTCGTCTTATTTTTAGAAAAGCAATTTACAAATGTAATTCTCGCCAAGGAACAGATGATATGTGAGGAATCATTTTCATATAGTTTTCTGTTTGAACAAAAAGGAGTCCAGTGGAAGGCAATCACACTGAACACTGCAAAAGACATGGTGCCCATTTATAGGTTGCAAAATTAGAGACTAATCCACGTTGGAAATCTTTGGCCCAACGAAGGTGGAGTATTAGGAATAATCCTACGCAGGCACGAGCAGCCTGGGATTAAACCACCAACTTCCAAACTGTGAGGCAGATGTGCTAACCACTTGTTCACCGTGCTGCCTCCAAATAATTGTTCTCAAATTATTTTGGGAAACCCAAGTTTTGCCCCGCAGTTTGAGACCTCCTGTTTTAGCGTTGATATTCTTCAAGACCAACATCTGACCAACATATTTCTTGATGTTTCCTGTCAAAATCGGGATGCAATTGTTTGGGCCTCATGACCACCACTTCCTTCAGACAACCGTAATTATTTAGACTGCAGAGCATCTCGAATAGGATGAGAATATTAGAAGAGTCTGGCGGTTTGGCTTGATGTGACGTGCTTCTAAATTCTTCCCAGAGAGGTCTGAGGGGAGGGGAGCAAACGTGGCCTGCAAGGTTATTGAGGGCAAGTTGGGAAAAAAAAAATCTGATGAAAATGGAAATGGTTTGCCAAAGTGTATTATATATATATATATATATATATATATATATATCAGGGTTAGCATTTATCGTCTCATCATCGGAGACTCTGAAAAACCTTTCTGCTTTCCACGTTGAGAAAATATTTGGATGAGATCAGCGCAGAGGGAAAGGTGGAGGACAGAGGAGACCTTGAGCTCTGCTGTTACTGGCGTCTTCTCAAAGGAGACCAGGTTTCATGCTCACACTCTTAGTCGCTCCACTACTTCCGTCTGTCGTTCCGGAGCCGGTCATGTGACCCGCTGGCTGTTTCATTTCATTGCGCATACACACAGTCTTTCACTGTTAACGGGGTTACCTGACGGTCACATCCTGTCGGGCGGAGTCGGTCAAATCAGTAAATCCATTTCAGATACATGCCATAAGAAAATCAGTTTGTTATTCAATTTTTATCAAGTAACTTTTGTTTTGAATGGGATTGCATAAGTGTGCACACACTTGCACAAGTGGCTACAGTGAAGAAAATGAGTATTTGAACACCCTTCTGTATTGCAAGTTCTCCCATTTAGAAATTATGGAGGGGTCTGAAATTTTCATCGTCAGTGCATGTCCACTGTGAGAGAGATAATCTAAAAAGAAAAATCCAGAAATCACAATGTATGATTTTTTTTTTTTTTTTTTAACGATTTATTTGTGTGGTACTGCTGCAAATAGGTATTTGAACACCTGAGAAAACCAACGTTAATATTTGTTACAGTAGCCTTTGTTTACAATTACAGAGGTCTAACGTTTCCTTTAGTTGTTCACCACGTTTGCACACACTGCAGGGGGGATTTTAGCCGACTCCTCCACACAGATCTTCTCTAGATCAGACAGGTTTCTGGGCTGTCGCTGAGAAACATGGATTTTCAGCTCCCTCCAAAGATTTTCTTTTGGGTTTAGGTCTGGAGACTGGCTAGGCCATGCCTGAACCTTGATATGCTTCTTACAGAGCCACTCCTTGGTTTTCCTGGACGTGTGCTTCAGGTCATTGTCATGTTGAAAGACCCAGCTACGACCCATCTTTAATGCTCTGTCTGAGGGAAAGAGGTTGTTCCCCTAAATCTCACAATACATGGCCGCGGTCGTCCTCTCCTGAATATAATGCAGTCGTCCTGTCCCAGGGATGGTGTTCTCGGGATGGAACTCATCATTGTGATTTCTGGATTTTTCTTTTCACATTAACTCATCATTGTGATTTCTGGATTTTTCTTTTCAGATTATCTCGCTCAAAGTGGACATCCACTTACGATGAAAATTTCAGACCCCTCCATGATTTCCTAGCGGGAGAACTTGCAATACAGCAGGGTGTTCACATACTTATTTTCTTCACTGTATGTTCAGAACTTAAAAAAATCCATTAAAAGTCATGTTAAGTAGGAATCCACAGCACCATTTAAAGTGGCTCTGGTTACTCCTAAATAAAGTTAAAGTGTTCTCGTTGGCTTTTTCGGACATTTCTGTAGTCACATTTTTAGCAGAATCCGTGGTTCAAATTTTTGGCCATAATTCCAATAGGTGAAATATCTTTGGCGTGAACCATAAGGACACTATATACAGTGAAGCATGATTGTGGTATCATTATTTGCTGTTGGGGTTTTGGTCAAGTTTGAAGGAATCATGATTAGATTGAAATAGTTCTCGGTGTTAGCAGGAAACCTTCAGCCTTCTACGATAAAAAACGAAAAAAATTTAAAAAAGACAGGAAAAATCTGCTAGAACAGCTGGAATTTATTTGGGATTAATGTCCCTCTTGTGAGGGTAGGCCCAAAATGAGAAGAGACCACACAAGAATAAGTCAGGGGGCGTGCAGGAAGCGCAGGGCATATTGCTTTTACCTGACCGCAACGTGGGGGCGTAATAGTTCTCTGAGCAGCCGCCTTGACCTCATGCAGCTACGCACACGCCATCCTGGCCATGCCAGTTTAAACTGGCACGCACACATACACACACACACACACACCCAGTGGATCTAGTCTGGTTTATTATTTCAATAACCCAGTTTGATGGGAATTCGGATCCAACAATATCCTTATTTTTCCCCCCAACCCTTTTATGTGTTTTGTCAAGCAAAAGTAATACTGTAGATGCTGGTAGTCTTCCAAGATCATATTTTTCCATAGGAAAAAAAAATGTGAATTGAATTTTCAGTGCATATAAAAAGTCTCTACACCCCTATCCGAATGCCAAGCTTTTGTGATACAAGAAAAGTGAGCAAGTGATTTCAAACTCACCCATACAACACAATTGACCGAAAAAATATAGATTTTCAAAAGGGTGTATAAAAAATAGCTGAGAAAATGTGGTTGCATAAGTGTGCACAGCATCTTGTAACTGTGATGGAATGTATAACGTGCTTCTGATTAACACAGGCAATGGCAACTGGTGGGCGTTGCGTGTGTGGGTGCGTGCGTGTTGGTGTGTTTCCGTGTGTATTCCATTGACTGCACATGTCGAACTTGTAAAGGGTTTTAATGGGTAAAAATACACTATATTGTCTAAAGTATTCGATTACCTGCCTTGACTCACAGACGGCATGATCTGCAGTGACATCCCCTTCTTAAGCACTAAGGTTTAATTGACGTCTCCGCACCTTTTACCGCTCTAAGAGCTGTAATACTTCTAAAAAGGTTTAGAAGCGTATTTGTGAAGTCACGTAATAACGGTGACAGTCACTCTGCGCTCTAATTCATTTCAAAGGTGTTCTATCCTGTTGATGTCAGGGCACTGTTAAGATCAGTCAAGTTCATCTGCAAGAAATTCTCTCATCCATGTCTTTATGGACCGGGCTACGCACACTGGTTCACAGTCATGTTAGAAATGGAACAACTGCTCCCACAAATATGGGAGAATGGAATTGTCAGAAAATCCGATACACTTTCCTGAATCTTGTGAGAAACCTTCTCAAAAGACTTCAAGTTGTTATAGCTGTAAAAGATGGATTGATGTCTTATTAAAACCCATTGATTAAGAAGGGGGTGTCACTTCAGATCATTGGTGAGTCAAGGCAGGTGAGTGAATATTTTTAACAACAAAGTGAATGTACAGCCCATACCAGAATTGCGTCACCAGTCAGACTACAAGCAGGAGTGAAACATCAAAAGACATTCTGCTGCATATTGTAGCTTTAGACCATACCGTAATTCCCGGCATACAACGCGCACCTGGTTATAAGCCTCACCCAGTACATATGTAAAGGAAATACCATTTGGTACATACATATGCTGCAAGTGCTCACATTGAAACACGAGATATTTACAAAGACGGTACACTGAGACTTTAACGCTAGCACCGCCGCCCTTACGCTAGCGCCACGCTAACAGGGCCATTAAAAAAAAAAAAAAAAAAACATACCGGTAAAAATCACTGAGACACAGCACTTACACGCTAGCGCAGCGCTAACAGGATAACCGGTAAAACTCACTTCCTCAGTACATATATTCCACCGGTTTCACTCCTACCTTTTCCGCTCGAGTGCTCCCTTGCGGCCATTAGAAAAAAGGCACAAATTAGCCGCATCACTGCATAAACCGCAGGGTTGAAAGCGTGTGAAAAAAGTCGCGGCTTACAGGCCGTAAATTATGGAACATATTACTTTATTATGCTCTCGATGAGACTGCACGCCACCAATTCCTCTGTGATTTTTTTTTTTTTTTTTTTTTTAATAATCAAATTCGTCACCATTGCCTTCAGGCTCCAGATGCCGTCTTTCGACAACAGGGAATGCCCTTCAAAAATTTTCCGCCGGGTAAATTCTAATTTAAAACCACGTTTCTATTTAGTGATTTCGCCAAACCTCCATTGAGTAAACTCTGCATCATGAGTTTACAGCCTGAGCTTACAAGGGGTGGGAATTTTTATATTCATCATCGTGTTTGTGCGGGCTGTATTTTGTAAAATGTGTTCTGTGTGTGTGTGTGTGTGTGTGTGTGTGTGTGTGTGTGTGTGTGTGTGTCTTAGGTGTGTGTCGTTACCCCCTGGGTATGTCCGGAGGACAGATTCAGGATGAGGACATCTCCGCTTCCAGCCAGTGGTCTGAATCCACTGCAGCTCGACATGGCAGGTAGTGTGTCTTCCACTTTGACCACAGCGGGCACAGCGCACACAACCTCTCCTGCATGCACCCTTCAAAAAATGTCCAAAAGTGTCCATTTACTGTATGAAGCGAAACTAACAACGGCTAACGAATCGTGTCAATGTTGCTCCCAGACTTCATCGTATGTTTACCCAGATAATGGGTTGGTGT
This sequence comes from Syngnathoides biaculeatus, assembly GCF_019802595.1. NCBI lineage: Eukaryota > Metazoa > Chordata > Actinopteri > Syngnathiformes > Syngnathidae > Syngnathoides > Syngnathoides biaculeatus. The sequence continues at coordinate 12,488,888 of NC_084646.1, read as the reverse complement.
GTGGGCGTTCTATCCAGCCAGGTGCCCGTTTGTTTTCTGGAAACCAAAAACCTGCATATCGCTCCCACTCTCAGCTCCACCGTTAAACCGCTGTGAGCGTGTTGTGTGTGTACGTTCGCCACACACAACACTGGTGGCCTTCAATTACTGTTTGGATGATGATGGGATTAATCCCCTTTCTCAATCCCATCTGGCTGCATTTCAAGTCGCTCGTCACCCGTAATGAACACCTGAAAGATACAATTACTGTACAATGTTCACTTTGTGGTGTTTTTATATTACTCTACGACAATGTAGGTAACATTTTTATTATTGTACTCAAGTCAGACAGATAAGATAGGTAGGTGACATCAACAAAAATAAATAAAAGACCAAATCTGTATGTAAAATAGGAAAAGTAAAATATGAACAACTAACGACTAATTATCGTGTTCTAATCATGCTATTTAAACTGGATTTGATTGTTTATTTTCCGCTCTTTAATAAAATATACAGATTTAAGTGTATAATGCCATGAAATATCCAGTTTATTTTAATAATAAAATATTAAATCTCACGTCACTGATGGTGCAGTGGTACACACGCCTGCCTCTGGTGCAGGCGGCGTGGGATCGATTCCTGCTCAGTGATGGTGTCAATATCTGCCCCGCGACTGATTGGCGACCAGTTCAGTGTGTAGTCTGCCCTTTGCCCAAACCTAGCTGGGATAGGCTCCAGCTTTCCCGTAACCTTTGTGAGGATAAGCGGCTTGGATAATGACATGACACAAATCAAATCTCAGTGTTATTATTTATAATACAATTCACTGTAATTAAGTAAACAATTAGTTAAACAAATACATAAAATACATTTCCAAAACTTAATCTTTGTATGTTTTATATATATACATGTATTTTTTGTTTTAGTATTTCAAATGGTCATGTAAAATATGTACAATTTTTTTGTTATTTTATTCAGAAAATAATTATTTGTTGTAGTACTGTTGTTGTTTGAAATGTAATCAATAAATTGAATCAAATCAATTAATGAATGGAACACAATTGTGTAAAACTGTTCATTTTAAAACTTTTATGTTGTATTTATTTTGAATGTGTATGTAACCTGCGATTTGTTATTTTAAAAATAATAGTTTCTGATAAGAAGTAATCCGTTATTTATCATTTAAATTACATTAATGACTCATATTTAATTCAATAAATGAATGAACTGAACTTTACAATTGCATAAAAATTGTTCATTTTGCAGTTATTTAATGAGCTAAGTAAGTGTAAAAATAATGGATACATTTTAACTGAAGTAATTTAGGTGAAAGAAACCGCTGAATTAATTCAACACATATTACAGGAGTCTTAATAATTTAAACACATGGTGGACTAAATTAAAGGATGGAGCTTTATCCCCCCCTGGTCTATTTTATAAGATCTGGGACGAACAACTCACATTTATTTTGTCCTACTATTCCCTTCCCACTCTCCGATGTGTCCTGTTTTTGAGCCATTAATGCAAAAATGACGAGCCTGATGTCTAACCCCCGGGGTCCGCCTCCCAGGTTGAACTTTGAAGAGGGTGACGGCGCCTGGTGTCCGGAGATCACGGTGGAGCCCCACAAAGAGTTCCTGCAGATCGACTTGCGCTCGTTGCACTTCATCACCCTGGTGGGCACCCAGGGGCGCCACGCCGGCGGCATCGGCAACGAGTTCGCCCAGGTGTACACGATCAAGTACAGCCGAGATGGCAGTCGTTGGATCTCGTGGCGCAACCGGCAGGGCAAGCAGGTGAGTTGGTCCATTTGAAGTACAGGTGTAGAACTCGAGGTCATTTTATGGGTGGAAAAGCTTGCCATCATTTTTCATTGACTTCTTACGAGTTACAGTATATCATATTAGGTATTTATATTGGGTCATATTATTTTGCTGTTGTACTAGTATGGTTATCTTACATTTCATCGGTTGGATCCTGGTTTTTATCTTCTAGGTTGCCTGAAAGCAAAGACCCAAACTGGCATTCCCTCCAAAAAAGCAAATTTAGTGCAACATTGGGCTAAATCCGCACATCCGTCAAATCATGAAAGGTGGTCAATAACATTCTGTATTAATAGCCAGATGGACTGGCACCCAGTTGAAAACATTCTTTTCGCAATCTCTGAACCTTTCTTGCTGGGATGTTTCACGGGGGGTGAAGCTTTGTTTTACTGGGTGTGGCCATCTTGGAAATGAGCGTTTACATACTGTTGCACTTATTAATATGGGGGTAAAAAGGACTTGCACCCTGTGCGTCAAAATCAGTATTCATTGGAAAGTTAGGCCTTTTTCTCTTCATTTCAGTGCTTAAAGGCGGAATCCACTGGCTTGCATTAACAACGTATCCAATAGGTCATGTAATATGTACTCTATTTTGACAATGTGATGTTAAATCCTCTCTTATTTAATTGTGTTTTTAAAAGCTTTTTATCGACAATTACGAATTTTCAGGGGCGCTGCCATTTTCGCAAGTCACATGACCTACATGCGCTGATGTGACGTGTTTCGTGCCGCAACAAAGGCTTGATTACTTGGGACACCATTTATGCCCAGAACTGATTTCTCGGATGTATCCTCATTTGATGAAGAAATAGCAGTCTCGGTTGATTGGGAAGACGGAGGAATACTTCCATACAGATTTTAACCTGTGGCTATAAATAATGTTGAATATTCGGATGGTTCTTCGGGCGGAATGATGCGGAGTCTGACTACTCTGAGGTGTACGTGTGACATAAGTGCGTAAACAAAGGCCCCCGGATCTCTGGGCCGGCACCCGCGGACAGTTCTTCAGACGGGATTGACGCGAAGTCTGACGAGCGAGCTCTGGCGGCAGGCCGCGAGCTAAGCTTGGGCGTCCGGGAAGGCCGTTAGGCCAGCTTCGGCGTCTGGGGAGGCTGTTAGCCGAGCTTCTGCGGTCGTGGAGGCTGTTAGCTGAGCTTCGCCGTCCGGGGAGGCTGTTAGCCGAGCTTCTGCGGTCGGGAAGGCCGTTAGCCGAGCTTTGGCGTCCAGGGAGGCCGTTAGACGAGCTTCTGTGGTTGGGGGAGCCGTGAGCTTGTATGGAAGTATTCCTGTGTCTTCCCAATAAACCGATACTGCTATTTCTTCATGAGATTAGGATAAATCCGAGAAATCAGCGCTAGGCATGAATGGTGTCCCATGTAATCGAGCCTTTGTTGCGGCACGTAACACGTCACATCCGTGCACGTAGATCATGTGACTCACGAAAATAACAGTGCCCCGGAAAATTCAGAATTGTCAATAAAAATCTTCTCAAAACACTATTAAATGAGATGATTTAACATCACATTGGCAAAATAGGGTACATATCACATGACCTATTGGATACGTTGTTAATGCCAACCAGCGAATTTCCCCTTTAACTTAAAAATGGCAAAAAAAGAATTAGGCCATTCAAGGTCTCACAGACTTAATTATAGTTTGGCGCACAATAAAATTAACTTTAAAGCGTGACAGGAGTGTGTGTGTGTGTGGTGTGTGTGTGTGTGTGTGTGTGTGTGTGTGTGTGTGTGTGTGTGTGTGCCACATGCAGAAGATTGAGGGGAACAGGAACGCCTACGATATCGTGCTGAAGGACTTGGAGCCCCCCATTGTCGCTCGATTTGTGCGCTTCATGCCCGTCATAGACAACTCCCAGAACGTCTGCATGAGGGTCGAGCTGTACGGCTGCGAATGGCTTGGTACGATGGGCAAAGGGCAAAAAAAAAAAAAAAAAAAACAAAGTGGTGGGGGGCCTGACCTCCCCTAGAAATGCCACTGCAAATAGATAATAATGAACCCCTTCCTTTCAACTTCCCTGTCAAGCAGTTGATGATGTTTGATTTACAGATGGCCTGGTGTCGTACAACGCTCCAGTGGGCCAGCAGATGAACTTACCCGAACACGCTGTCTACCTCAACGACTCAGTCTACGACGGCGCCGTCATCTACAGGTCAGTGAGTGAGTGAGTGTGTGTGTGTGTGTGTGTGTGTGTGTGTGTGTGTGTGTGTGTCTTCTCATCGTCCGCAGCCTCAAACTTTTCGTCGTCGGTCCCTTGTTAGTGTTGTCGCCCGGTTGCCGTGGTGACAGCAAAGAGACAGTGGCCAGTGGGTCCAGTTGGCAAACCCTCCCCTCATGGGAACGACTGAGTCAGCTTGCAAAGGAATGACATGTGAGGGTTTGGATTATGGCATTGTGTATGAATAATGTCCTCCATGACACAGGCCTACATTGTCGTCATTCAATTGTTTGCCCGATTCCTCCACCTTGTGGTGGTAACTATCACTTTGCTTCAATCTTATTTCTGTCAGGGACCGTTTCTGAATCTATGAAAAAAAATGTCTGCCATCAACAAATGTTCATTGTCACCATTTGGTCAGAACCTAAAGCAGACGCAAACCATAGAAGGAGTTAATAAAAGTTGATTTAAAAATGGATTATGGCTATGTCATTCTAATGTAATTACAATACACGTGAGTAGTATGGGTTGCTTTTTCCAGTACATTGCGTACTTATTCCATTTCTTATGTCCTGTGTATGTCCCAGCATGACAGAGGGCTTGGGCCAGCTGACGGACGGCGTGTGCGGGCTGGACGATTTCACGGATAGCCACGTGTACAACGCGTGGCCCGGCTACGACTACGTGGGCTGGAGCAATCAGAGCTTCCCCGGCGGATACGTGGAGATCATGTTCGAGTTCGACCGCATACGAAACTTCACAACAATGATGGTGAAGCCCCCCCCCCCCCCCCCCCCCCCCCCATCCACCGCATTACCTTAATTTAAACTGTTAACTTTTTTATGTTTCTCTGTTCTTCCTCAGTGCAGTGTTCCCCCATCTATTCTTTATTTGCCACTTTCAAGCTCTCCTTCACAGGAATTTTTTGGAGCCTATCCTCTGTTATTTGAACATTCTAGTCCATTTTGAAATACCCCTAAGATGAACTGAGCAACACTAAAATTTGAGATTGAAAAAAACAACATCTTAACTGTTTTTAAAGAATTATTTTTATTTAATTTTTTATAATTATTAATTTTTAAAGAATTTAAAGAATGTATTTTAAAAGAAAGTAGAAAAATGGAAACCCACGTTACGCTGCAGTTACGCCCCACCTGCTGCCCACTTAAATTTGCATTTTTAGCCACTTAAAAAGAAAATCCCAAATTTCTGATCCTCACTTTTGTCGTCCGATTCCAGGTTCACTGCAACAACATGTTCACGCACAACGTCAAGACCTTCCAGCAGGTGGTGTGCCACTTCCGCTCCGAGTCAGACTGGGAGGCCACTCCGCTTGCTTTCAGCCCCGCCGTGGACGACAAGGACCCCGGCGCACGCTTTGTCGCCGTCCCGCTGGCCAATCACATGGCCAGCGCCGTCAAGTGCCAGTTCTACTTTGCAGATGTCTGGCTATTGTTCAGCGAGATCACCTTCCAGTCAGATACGGCCATGTATAACACAACACTGAGTCCTCCAAAGACGGGACTGCCGCCCATCATCCAGCCAGGTCAGGAGTGAAAACTATGAGTTTTTTTTCCCCCTCAAGTTCATATTTTCTGTACTATGCAGTTTTGTGTTTCCAGTGTGTGTCTGTGTGCGCATGTGTGCATATGTGATCCCTTAAGGCTTCTCCCACCCAACTGTGGGCAACCGCTAGCATCATTAATCGTTTTTATTGCGCTCGTTTCACACAAACAAACAAACAAACAAAAACACTTCATTTCCCAAGAGATTGAAGTTGAATAAGGAAGTGAAGAAATCCACATTTACATTTTTTTCCAAGGAGGCCTGCTTGCGTTCTTGACACTGGCCCCAAACAAGCGGTCCTCTGATTTATGTGCATACATGTGTAACCAATAATACTGCCCCGGGGTCTCCGTTTGTGAGTGAAACCAGTTCAACATCTGACATCCTCGAAAATAGTACTTTTCATTGCATGGGGATGAAACAAACTGTGAGAAATTGGGGATGAACATTAGGGTCAGTTTTCAAGGTTTCAAGGTTAGGGTTGCAGTGTACTTGTCATCAATTACACTTAAAAAGATGACCACGGCGGTAGGACTGTACTTCACTGCTACTGTACGTCACATGCATTCCTGTCCCCCTCCCCCAGAGGACGACCCAACCCACAAAGTGGATGACAGTACCACACGCATTCTGATTGGCTGTCTTGTAGCCATCATCTTCATCCTGGTGGCCATCATTGTCATCATCCTGTGGAGGCAGGTGTGGCAGAAGATGTTGGAGAAGGTCAGTCGCTTGGTGATTTATTTATTTAGCAGACCCCACAGCTATGTATCTTACTCGTGATTTCAAAGTGTGGCGTGTGGGCTCCCTCTAGTGGAATGTAAAAGAATCACAGCCCAGGTACACTTCAGTTGTATTTAGCTTTTAATTTCAAGACATTTATTAGGATCTGGTTGTTTTTAGGTACAATTTGTCTCAATTTTGATGAAAATTTAAGCTTACTACGCAGCTGTATTGTAATGTTGATGATACTTGGAGAGCTAAGTCTTTTTCAAGGCGGACTCACTGCACTATACATATCGCAACGGCATTTGCTGCCTTCTGCTGGATCTCGTGAGACACTTCTTCTAGCGCATTAGAAATAACGGTGAGTCACTTTGTCAACACAGAGCGAGACCTTCGCCTACAATCACAACCAGTCGAGCAGCACCACCAGTGAACAGGAGTCCAGCTCCACCTACGAGCGCATCTTCCCTCTGGCTCCAGATTACCAGGAGCCCTCGCGGCTCATATGCAAGCTGCCCGAGTTCACGCAGACCTCAGAGGAACCTGGTACAGTGAAACACATGCACACATAAAGCAGCAAACACGACCTATGACCCCTGGGCCATTTTTGGCCAGAAGGAGCATTTTGATACCGCCCACAGTGTAATTCCAAAAGTAAATAGAAAACCTCAGAGAATGTTTGTGAGGCACATGTGCGAATCTCTTAAAAATGCCATACTGCAGATACGACGCACCGTCAACAACAAAATCACGACAAAATTTTTTTTTACTTATTTTGTATAGTCCTGTATATCAAAAAATATCTTAAACTATTGTGATATACTGGTAATATTGCAGCTATATGGGGTATGAACAGTATACTGCACAGTGCATCCAGAAAGTTAGCTTTTTTTTTAAATCCATTTTTGAAAATTAAAACTGTTTCATGGTGTGATTATGAAGTGATATTTGTAGAATTTTGAGGACAAAATAATTTCATCTGGGAATCTAAGGTAACAAAACGGGAAAATGTGATAGAGTGTCAGTACTTTCCACCCTAAATATCATATCCCATCACTCATGTTAATATTCTCAAAACGTGGGGAAATGTGTTATGATCAGATGAAACCAAGGTTGACCTTTTTTGTCCATAATTTTAATGTTTGTCATAAAGTTACACAGCACTGGTCATCACCAAAAGAAGACCATAACTACAGTAAAGGATGGGCATGGCAGTATTATCTATCTATCTATATCTATCTATCTATCTATCTATCTATCTATCTATCTATCTATCTATCTATCTATCGATCTATCTATCTATCTATATCTATCTATCTATATCTATCTATCTATCTATCTCTCTCTCTCTCTCTCTCTCTCTCTCTCTCTCTCTCTCTCTCTCTCTCTCTCTCTCTCTCTCTCTCTCTCTCTGTCTCTGTCTCTGTCTCTGTCTCTGTCTCTGTCTCTCTCTGTCTCTCTCTCTCTCTGTCTCTGTCTGTCTAATGGTGGTTCCCATTTCACAAGTTTACATGTTTATGAAGTTTCTTCTAAATAGCCATATTTCTGCTATAAAAGGGTGTTCGCACTTGTGCAAATACTTTGATTTAAATTTTTACGGACAATCTTAAAACTTTTTTTAATACAATAATAGGTCAGATGAAAAGTAGAAAAATGTTTTGAAATTGTACAGTGAAGAAAATAAGTATTTGAACACCCTGATAAAAAAAAAAAAAATCAAACATTGTGATTTCTGGATTTTTCTTTTTAGATGATCTCTCTCACAGTGGAGATGCACCTATGATGAAAATTTCAGACCCCTCCATTATATCTAAGTGGGAGAATTTGCAATATAGCAGGGTGTTCAAATACTTATTTTCTTCACTGTATATGGATGGATGGTCTCTTTTTTTTTTTTTTTTTAAATCACCAAAACCTGCCATTTGAGCATGGGTGTGTAGACTTTTTCTATTCATTGTAAATAACCATTTCTCATCACTGCGCTCCAGCCTCCAGCAGCACGATGACGCAGGACGGCGTCCCTCACTACGCAGAGGCGGACATCGTCAACCTGCAGGGCGTGACCGGAGGGAATACGTACGCCATCCCGGCACTCGCCATGGACTTGCTTTCCGGAAAGGACGTCGCGGTGGAGGAGTTCCCGCGGAAACTGCTCACGTTCAAAGAGAAGCTCGGAGAGGGCCAGTTTGGAGAGGTCGCTCCTCGTTCCCAGGCGTTCAATTGGAGAGTGAAGAAAGGTCACATGACTGTTTTCTTTTCTTGTTCATAGGTGCATCTATGTGAGGCAGAGGGAATGCAGGAGTTTATGAATAAAGAGTTTTTATTTGACGTGCCAGAAGAGGCGACGGTTTTAGTAGCGGTCAAGATGCTCCGGTCGGATGCTAGCAAAAATGCAAGGTAAAGGAGTTGAAATGTGCACTTTAATAGGTACACCTCCGCGCTCGATCTATCCATCTCTTTTCTCTATTGTAGTATATAGTAGGAGTATATCAGAATGAATCAGTGATGATCCAAAATCGTGAATATGCCTGAATAAACAAATCACGAATTATATCATTGCATTCCATTCATAACTAATATAACAATAACATACCTACATACTACTCGTTGTTGGGATGTTGTTACATGACCTTGTGCAAGATTCAGTCAACACATCGTGGCAGATAATTTATGAGCTTGCCAGCTACTGCTAACTAGCAGCTAAGCTACGTAGCTTGTGAAGCAGATCCACCCAGCCAGCCAATATGGATTTACTGTGCACATTTTACGGTACAGAGACCAGCGTGAAACAGACCACGGGCACGATGCTGCAAGGGATCCTGGTTAAAGTAATCCATTTTAAACTAAAAAGAAACATTTGAGCGACAGCTTTTTTCTGAAATACATCAGGGCATTCTTGTGATCTGCACCCCTCCAAAAAACTGTGACCAGGATGTAACCAAGCCGTCATTTAATCAAATAGTATTTTCATCTGTTGGACAATGGAGGTGGACCTCAGGATGTGAGCGGCGAGGGGACTGTGACTTCCACTTCCACTGCACTTTGTTTCTCCTGCATCCTCAGGAACGACTTCCTGAAAGAGATCAAGATCATGTCCCGCCTGAAGGACCCAAACATCGTTCGCCTGCTGGCTGTGTGCATCTACAGCGACCCCCTGTGCATGATCACAGAATACATGGAGAACGGAGACCTCAACCAGTTTTTGTCCCGCCACGAGCCGGAGGGACAGCTGGCGCTGCTCAGCAACGCGCCCACAGTCAGGTATGCTCACAAGGGGCGAAAGTACCAATACAGATACCGTAATTCCCGGCCTACAGAGCGCACCTGGTTACAAGGCTCACAGAGTACATTTGTAAAGGAAATACCTACCAGCTGTGTAAAAGCCGCAAGTGCCCACGTTGAAACCCACATAGAAACACGAGATATTTACAAAGATAGACAGTACACAAAAAGAATTTAACGCTAGCACCGCACTAACGCTAACTGGGCCGGTTAAAATAAAACTTAACGGTAAATATCACTGAGACATGTCAGTAACACAGCAGCAACATGCTAGCACAGTGCTAACGCTAGCGCAGTGCTAACAAGGCTGGTAAAAGTCACTTCCTAAGCACATTTATTCTACCGGTCTCATGCTTACCTTTTCCACTCGAATGCCCCCTTGCAGCCGTTTGAAAAAATGCACAAATTAGCCGCATCACCGCATAAACCGCACGGCTGAAAGCGTGTGAAAAAAGTCGCGGCTTGTAGGCTGGAAATTACGGTACTTGTTTTGAAAAGGTAAAAGTACTGCATGGATTCAAATCATATATTTAAATATACGTATGGAATATGCTGACTTTGAAATGGACTTAAACTCATGAGCGAAAATGAATTTGTAGTGTTAATTATTAATTATACACATTGTCTGTTTTGGTGCAATGGGAATAAAATGCACAGAAAAAGTTCCATTTTATTAACTTGAATAATTATTAAACTGAAAGTTCAATAAAAAAAAAAAATCACTGGATATTACAGAAAATAACAAGGCTGTTTTGACAAAGTGAGGAGTATAAAGAACAGATCTGTTTTTTAAATGTAAGAAGTAAAAGTTAAAACGTGCAAAAATATTTACCATAATGCAGAAATCTCACCTCAAAAATATAATAACATGCACTAAGAAAGTACACTGATGCCTTGAGATATGAATTTAATTTGTTCAGCTTTCTGACCACTCAAATAAATATAATACAATATAAAATACTGTATCACAGATTATCTGTCACAATTTTTTTTTTTTTTTTAAACACCTCACATTCTTCCAACCTTCTCCTCCCTGTCCAGTCTGGGCAACCTGTGCTACATGGCCGCCCAGATAGCGTCGGGCATGAAGTACCTGTCCTCGCTCAACTTTGTACATCGAGACCTCGCCACACGGAACTGCCTGGTGGGCAAGAACTTCACCATCAAGATAGCCGACTTCGGCATGAGCAGGAACCTTTACAGCGGCGATTACTACCGCATCCAGGGCCGTGCCGTGCTGCCCATCCGCTGGATGTCCTGGGAAAGCATCCTGCTGGTGAGGACCAATCCATCCTTCCATCCATTTTCTTTGCCGCTTATCCTCACGAGGGTTGCGGGGAATGCTGGAGCTTATCCCAGCTGTCAATGGACAGGAGGCAGCGTACACCCTGAACTGGTCGCCAGCCAATCGCAGGGCACATAGAGACAAACGGCCGCACTCACAATCCCACCTTGGGGCAATTTAAAGTGTCCAATTAATGTTGCATGTTTTTGGGATGTGGGAGGAAACCGGAGTGCCCAGAGGAAACCCACATAGGCACGGGGAGAACATGCAAACTTCACACAGGCGGGGCCGGGATTGAACCCGGGTCCTCAGAAGCGTGAGGCCAACGCTTTACCAGCTGATCCACCGGGCCGCCTGTTGCCTGTTTTTAAGGAAAAAAATGTGGAATGTTGACAATACCAAAATCATATATTGAACAAAACTATAAACCCAACAAATGCTTTTGCTATTCCTCTCGAATATTGTTGATAAATCTGTGTTAATGAGCACATCACCTTTGCCGAGATAATCCATTGCCATGTGTGTTCGGCTGCCCACATTAAAAGGCCACTCAAAAATGTGCGGCTACAGCAGGTTGTTGTTTGTGGCCTGTGGATTGTTGGGCCGCTCCTCGTCGACGGTTGTACAGTATTGCTGAATATCATCAAGACTTTAGTGAGGTGTGGGGAAAGTTTGAATTCCCCGCTATGTGTGACCGATGAAGCATGTGTGGGTCAATATAATTTTTCAGACTGCTGTAGTTTCACCGCTTTCTCCAGATGATAACATTAGAAATGATTTTGTCCGGGCGCAGGGCAAGTTCACCACAGCGAGCGACGTGTGGGCCTTTGCGGTCACCCTGTGGGAGATCCTCAACTTCTGCAAAGAGCAGCCCTACTCTCAGCTCACAGACGAGCAGGTTATCGAAAACACGGGGGAGTTCTTCCGAGATCAGAAAAGACAGGTGAGCGCTGAGCAGCATCGAATGTTTTCTTTTCAATTAAAGGAGACGCAAAGCTACCACAGGCTAATCGAACCATATCGTCTCGATGCACGCACTTAAAGCAAGCGCCTGTATAATTTCACTCGTGGAGTCAACATTTAATCATGAAGCTGCCTAATCACACTCGCCAACTACAGTGCAGCTTTGGATGTTTTCCTGCAAAGCCATTGGCAGAGAAATTTGGGATAAGGGGGGCAATTATATAATTACCGTAATTTCCAGGCTATAAGCCGCGACTTTTTCCACACGCTTTCAGTCCTACGGTTTATGCGGCGATGCGGCTACTTTGTGCATTTTTTCCAACAACCGTAACGGGGCACTCGAGCGGAAAAGGTGAGAGTGAGACCGGTGGAATGTATGTGCCAAGGCAGTGACTTTTACCGGTCCGGCCCTTTTAGCGCTGCGCTAGCATGTTACTGCCGTGTCTCAGTGATTTTTACGAGTATATTTTTTTAACCTCCCCTGTTAGCGCGGCAGCGCTAGTGTTAAACTCTCCGTATACCGTCTTTCTTTGTAAATATCTTGGGTTTCAACGTGGGCACTTTTACTAACCCTTTTACACGACTGGGGCCTATGTAAGTACCAAATGGTATTTCCTTTACAAATGTACTCGGTGAGGCTTATAACCAGGTGCACTCAGTAGGCCGGGAATTTAATAATCATGTGATCGGTTGATTATTTTTCAATTCATCAATGATTAATGGAAATTGGCTAATGGAAATTTCCATCGTACACTGAAAAACAGAACATTTGAAATTGACAATGCACAAACATAAAATGGATATGATTCAGTTGCCGGTTTGGTCCATTACATTTTGGAAAATATGCAAAAATATCGATCGTGATTTTTCAAAGTAAAAGTAAAAAAAGTCTTGAAATTCTTGGGATTTGGATTATTTTAAGTAAAACAACCGATTAATTGTTGCAGCTCTCGGTATGTAACCAGAAATATGCATTTTAAGACTTACTTGTTTGTACAGCCCCAGCTATTTGGATGCAAACAATAAAAATTTTCCATATCCATCCATTTTCTTTGCCACTTATCCACACGAGGGTCGCGCGGAGTGCTGGACCCTAACCCCGCTGTCAATGGGCACGAGGCATGGTACACCCTGAACTAGTTGCCAGCCAATCGCAGGGCACATACAGCCACTCTCAATTACACCTATGGGCAATTTAGAGTCTCCAATTAATGTTGCATGTTTTTGGGATGTGGGAGGAAAATGGAGTGCCTGGAGAAAACACGCTTAGGCACGGGGGGGGGGGAACATGCCAACTCCACACAGGTGAGGCTGGGATCGAACCCGGGTCTTCAGAACTGTGAGGCAAACGCTTTACCAGCTGAGACACCGTGCCGCCTCATTTTTCCACAATATGTCCTTTTCGTACAGATCTACCTTCCGCAGCCCGTGCTGTGCCCGGACTCGCTCTACAAGATCATGCTGGGCTGCTGGAGGAGGAACACCAAGGAAAGGCCGTCCTTCCAGGAAATACACCGAGCCCTCCACGAACCACAACCTTAGGGCCACATTTTAGGGAGTTGTTGAGACCGTGTGCCTGACACAATCCAGGCTTAAGCTACTTTTTTTTTTTTTTTTTTGCGTGTCACCTGTGCGGCGGACATGCATGCTACGGACCGACCAGAGACGCTCGTCCATAGAGTCTTAAAAACACAAAAAAAGCAAAAAGTTTTGCTACTCCAGTTTAACTGTAGCAAGTGACATTCTGCACTTTTCATGTTGTACGTTAAAATATGACGTTGAAATGTCCCGTGCTGTCACATTTTAGGGTGACCAAAGACTTTTTTGTGTGTGTGTGTGTGTGTGTGTCTGTTTATTGTTCAAAAGACTGCTTGAATGTAGCGGGGATAAGTGCAGCAAATTTCAAGTGTTTCATCTCAGTCTCGTCGTTGAACAAGAAAGAAAGGTCAACTCAGTTACGCCTTTCTTTCTTTCTTTCTTTCTTTGCCTTGTAAATAGCTGTTTTTGTTTTAACTACCAGTATTTTGTACTTCTATTTATATATGTTGATATTTTGACCGTTTGTGTGTTTAATATGCTTCTTTTTTCATATTTGGAATACTTCATTTGATTTAGGATCTGAGCACAAGCGGGTAGGTGGAAGGATCGTGCTGATGTCGGGAAGTAAAGCCGTTGGATAAAAGTAGACGCGTTGTCATAGTAACAGGTTCCCAGGTGTGTTACAGTTGCTGAAAAGAGTTCTGCATGTGTGTTGAATTGTAAAACACTAAACAGGGTTGAGTTGGGTCAGATGTATTTCTGTAAACCAAACAAAGAGGTGTTTTTTGTACAGCATTGTAAGTAAAAATGTTTTATATACTGTACGTGTAAACAAACGTCCATCGAGCTACAAAAATAAAAAGAGAAATTCTGTCTTTGGGCAAGCTGTTGATTTTTTCATGAGGACCAGCAAGTGGGTGGTCTTTTTTCCTGGCCAGATCATGCTCCAATGATCCTATCGGCTGCACTAATCTTAAAAAAAAAAAAAAAAAGAAAAGAAAAAAGCCTGGATGGCTCATTGGCCACCAAAACTGAAGTCACCATCCGCCGTCTTGATACTCCCAAAACAACCATGGCGACCTGTGCAGTGACAGCGATTAAGTGCATTAATTGCCACTTTCATGGCTGTGAGAAAACATTCAGCAGGTAAGTTAGAAAGATTTACTTTGACACTTAAAGTTTGTAAAGGGTTTTTTATTTTCTGATGAGATTAATTTACTTGAAATAAGTTTTGTTTACAGTTGTTGTTGTTCACTGTTCATTCTGCTTCACCTTTGTAGGCCGACGGTTTTTCGCGAAAAAGCAATGTAAATATTTTCCCAAACTTCATCAGTGGATAACCAAGAAAGTACATTTTCGGTGAAACTTTTGATGAATTTCATAATACAGAACTGCAAATTGAATTTGATTTTCAAATGCGAGGAAACAAGTTGGAAATAGGACGTCGCAGAGACAACAAATGAACAATGCGTTTCGCATAGATTTTCCCATTGCGAGTTCTTATTTTCAAAAATATATCTAACTGATTGACTTAAAATTGAATGTGTTATGACAAAAAAAATACTTATTTTTTGCGATGTTATGATGATAGTGCTTCGCAGCGTATTTTGGGAAAAGTGTCACGGAAATCGGGCCCTAGGTAAGATGCAAGGTTTCTTGGTAGTCACGGTGTTCTATGTCTTTCCTTTACACTTAGCCTTTTTTGGCTTACCATGTTAGGATCATTCAAGACTAAATTGTCCACAGTGATGATTGCAAGTGCATTTGTCTACACCAGTGCAAAATTTTACATTTGATGTTTTAAAGATGATTTTACTGATCAAAAAAAAAAAAAAAAACATAAAAAGACCTTCACACTATTACTCTTTTTGTGAGACCGTTTACAGCATGGGATCAACTAATCAATGCATGTAAACGAACACGCAATCACAGAACGGGAAGGGCGGAGCAAGCATAACCAGAGCGAGTTCAAAAGCAACAGGGAACTTTCATTGCCGAGAGAAGTCCATCCATCTATCCATTTTCTGAGCCGCTTATCCTCACAAGGGTTGCGGGAGTGCTGGAGCCTATCCCAGCTGTCCTCGAGCAGGAGGCGGGGTACACCCTGAGCTGGTTGCCAGCCAATCGCAGGGCACATAGTGGCATCCAACAGTCCCACTCGCAATCACAACTAGGGGCAATTTAAAGTCATCAATGAATGCATGTTTTTGGGATGTGGAAGGAAACCGACGTGGGGGGCGATGCAGCTATGGCCACCTTGCGGAAACCCGCCACACGCATATCGCATTCAGCATTCAGTTAAAATTACTGATTCACCGAGCCCAACATGAGGTCTGTATTGACACACCGTCAACTCAATTCTCTCCACTCCTGAATGCTTTGCACACTCCAGTCCAAATATTCAACTTGGAGGTTTAACCGCCTGGACTATGTCAACCTCAATGCCGGCATCCTGCCAAATCCGCAGTTTTGACTTCAAGGCTTTCTCCAAAGGCCTTTTTTTTCCAGGTACGCCGCACGTTTCACATTACAGTACTCTCACCTTTGCTGTCACTGTCATATCTTTAGCCGCTGTTTTCTATCAGGCTTCATTAACGTTCAAAACGAAAGTCTTGTGACGGAGTAACTCCCGGCGGCATGCAGGAAGTATTCGCCCCCGACCTCTTCCGCCGCTTCCTCCTCGTGAGTATTTCCGTCCCTGCCGGGCTGCAGTAGAAAGACCTGTCTTGTCGGCGTTGCTTTTCTGCAGCGGGAGCAACTCTCGGGGTCACTTTGCCAGAATCGTGGCGACACTGCATCCGTCTGTCACCTGAGCAACAAGTCTCATTAAAAATTAACAGCCGCGTTGCCGCAGATGGGAGGTCACGTGGGTGGGATTGTGCTTACCGAGTGTTTGCAGGGAAAGGTAGAAAATGGAGCGAAAGGGGAAAGTCATGTGACTTTTATACTGAACTGCTTGTACTGAACTTTTAGGGAACCATTTTGGTTTTTTAGGGGGTGGTGGTGGGTGGTTTAGTCCTGGAGTAATTTACTCAAAATTGCTATCATTCATTGAATTTATATTTTTTCGTGATACATCTCGAGTCGGCCTGGATTTTTGTGTGTGCTGAGTTTAGCCTGGGTTGTGTTTGAAAAGCTACATTTAAATGAAAATATGTCAGAATTGGGGCGGCACAGAAGCGCACCTGGGAAAGCGTTGACCTCACAGTTCTGAGGTCCCGTGTTCGATCTCGGTCCCACCTGTGTGGAGTTTGCATGTTCTCCCCGTGCATGCGTATGTTTTCTCCAGGCACTCCGGTTCCCCCCCACATCCCAAAAACATGCAACATTAATTGGACACTCTAAATTGCCCCTAGGTGTGATTGTGAGTGTCTGTTTGTCTCTATCTGCCCTGCGATTGGTTGGCAACCAGTTCAGAGTGCCCGATGCCAGTTGCGATAGGCTCCAGCACACCCGTGACCTTCGTGAGGATAAGCGGCAAAGAAAATGGATGGATGGATGGATGGATAGATGGAATATGTCAGAATTCGTCGTAGTACTTACATAGTACTTACATATTTTCATTGTTTTTCTTTGGTACCTATTTCAATTTTGATTACTACATAAAGCACAGATTACAAGAAATAGTAATTCCCACAAAACTTGACAAATCCGTGTCACAAGGGCCAAAGCAAAAGCCATTATGTTGTGATGTAATAAAAATTGCAAATACATTTATTTGCACTCTTTGAGTCAAACTATATTCGTACACTGCATGTGTGATAAATGTGTGAGTCTTTGACTTGTTCCTTCTTTTTTTACTTAACACGAAAAGACAAATGTTATAATATGGTTATTACACATTCCAGTTTTTTTTTACATTTTTACTTCTCGTAAGTGTAAAAACAAGCAAAAAAAAGTTAAGCACTGTTAGTTGCATGAAGCGATAAAAGTCTCAGCTACCTGAACAACTGATACTTGAGTCTTCGAGCATCTTTATGTATATTCTTCTTTTCCACTTCCATTTTTTAAATCTAAATGTCAAGAAAAGCGTGTTTCTTCTATTCCTTCTTTGGAGAATCCTCGCACGTGTTGTTGCTAAATCCCTAAAACTCTGGACAAAAGGCATGAGATTCCCACATCAGGCTGTCGCCGCCATCCCCAAAGCGGACATAAATGCTGCCCGTCAGCTCGTCTGCAGCGTTGTCCGGCGCCGGCGCTCTGTCGCTCTGCCGCTCACCCGTCCCGCTCACTTTGGGGTTGCAAAAAGCCCACACCATCCCGCAAAAGTACAAGAAGAACGTCCCCATGACCAAAATCATGAGTGCGTAGGACTCCATCATGGCCGCGGTGACGACGGAGGTCATGTGTGACGAGGACGTCTGACTGCTGTGGCGCGTTTCGGTGATGCTGAGGCGGGTGTGTTGATGTGGGCTGGACCAACGTTTACTGCAACTGTCAATACTGATAAGATAAACTGGACACAATTTTTGAAACAGCTCTCAGTGTGGTGTAGTGAACTCATACAATGACCAACGTAATCATTATCCATCCATTTTCTTTGCTGCTTATCCTCACGAGGGTCGCGGGCAGTGCTGGAGCCAATCGCAGCTGTCAACGGCCAGGAGGTGGGGCACACCCTGAACGGGTTGCAAGCCAATCGCAGGACAGAGACAAACAGCCGCACTCACAATCACACCTTGGGGCAATTTAGAGTCTCCAATTAATGTTGCATATTTTTAGGATGTGGGAGGAAAGCGGAGTGCCCGGAGAAAATCCACGCAGGCACGGGGAGAACATGCAAACTCCACACAAGCGGGTTCGGGATTTGAACCCCGGTCGTCAGAACTGTTCGGCCGATACTCTAAACCAGGGGTGTCAAACTCATTTTGTATTTTCAATTTCCCTCAGAATGCAATTATGACTGTGAAACCATAAAAATATTTAATCATCTTATCATATTATATACGGAAATTATGACCTACATTTGGAATCAGAAATCGAGGGTAATGGGCTTTTCAACTGTTGATGTTTGATCACATGACAATGCTTCTAGTATCTCCAAGTTATCATTTATGATATATGAAAATTTGAAATTTTGGTAGAGATTTTCACAAGGATCGTGGAAGTTGACACACTAGATTTGATTTCGCGGGCCACATAAAATCATGTGGCGGGCTGGATCTTACCCCCGTTCAGTTTGACATCTGCGTTCGGACCAGCTGTGGCGCCATTACAATAGTGGCATTAATATTTCATATCGTTACTTTATTTCTATTTTTTTACACCCCTTGCAAAAATGTTATTTTCCAAAGTAAAACCAGGTCTTACTTTGATTTAGAAAAGAGATCATTTGTCTGCTTTCATTTGCAAGTCCAAAAAGTATACATTTTAGAGAGGCTTAATTTCGGAGAATTTGGACAATTTTAAGTTAAGCAAAAATGCGCCTCTTCAGATTTTTTCATTTTGTAATTAAATAACTTTATTTTTTTTAAATGCGATGATCTACACAGCGTTAACCATTTGTTTTTACTCAAAAAAATGTTTTTCGTTGCATTCATAAATTTGATTTTGAAAAGATTAAAAAAACTACCCAATTGTTTTTTGAAGGTATCTTTTTAAAAAAAAAAAAATACAAACATAAAGAATGTTTAAGCGTTTCTGCTACGACATCCACGCTCGGACTAACAAATAATACTTTACATTCTGAGGCTTTTGTTATTTTTCCCTTTTGATTGCACTGTCGTCACTTGTGGGGTTAACAATTAGGGAATGGCAGGATATTATTATTAGTCATTTTAACACAGAGCTGGGCTGATGTTATGAATCAAAGGCCTGACGCGTTTCTTTAATGACTCGAAAGGAAAGCGAAGCTGTTTAAGCGCGCGTGCACTGCTTCTGCAACCAAGCGACGCGCTGGTACTGCGGCATTGTGGGTAATGTGGTTTTTACGTGGGCGTCCCCCATTGCTCGGCACCCCCAAAGGACTACACGCCCCACCCGTGCCTCCACTGAGGTCCCGTATGTCTATCGCGCCGGAAGAGAAGAAGCTCCTTTCCCCAGCCATCTTGTGGCTTCACCTAGCGAAGTGCTCGCACCAAGCCTCGTAGAATCGGAGGAAAATCCTGCTGAAGGGGCGCCATCATGCCCGGACAAATGCAAGAAGGTTTTGGCATCGCCGTAACCAACCGGTACGACCAACTATTGGACGATGAATCGGACCCGTTTGAGCTGATGAAGCAGGCTCAGGCGGAGGCGAAGAAGAAAAAGGAGCCTCCCGCTCCAGGGGCCGCCAAGTCTGCAGCCCAAACGGCCAAAATGCCCAAAAAGGAGTCCCAGAAAGACAGGAAGACCCCGCTGACTGACAAAAAGGCGGAGCCCCAAGCTCCCGTCCCGCTCAAGAAAGAAGGTGAGCACGTTTTCTGCTTTTTTTTTTTCGAGTTAGCACAAGGCGAGAGGATGTTGGGGGGCAGGCTAACACGACGAGCTAAGTTGCAGCAAGGTGCATAAAGCTGCAGTGACGCCAAGCCCGCGTGGCCGCTCGCCTTCGCTCTCGTCTTGGCCGCCTTTATGGCACAGCGACGAGCCCAAATAAAACATAGCGAATCTCGCCAAAATAACAACGGCGGAATGACCCTTCCGGAGACCGCGCTGTGTTTTGGCTCGAGGCCCTCGATGATGGTTAGGCCCCGTGTGAATGTGACGTTCGAGTACCTGTTTATGGTCATTTTTTTACAAATAAAAAGCTGCGAGATGGAAATAAAAAAGTTCAACATAGTAGTCAAATGAGATTTATCGCCATGCTTAAATAAAGGAATCGACGTGCAACTTGCGAGCGTTGTCAACAGTCGATAAAAAAAGGCGTGCGCACATGCTTCTCCTACGGCACTTCCTTGATTCCCCACTAGCATCATGCTAGTTGTTATTCCCAAGTTAAAACACTGGAAAAAGTACATCCTTAAAAAAAGGAAAGTTTGATGTAAGGACTTGCTCGTAGTTGGCCATGCTCAGCGTGTGTAGTGTGGGGTCAAGTGATCTAGTTGCAGGAGAGAAAATGAGACAGGTGTTACCAGTGTGCTGCACCCAGCTGCTAGATGCTTCTATTTCGGTATACACGACAAGCGAAGCAATGTATCGGACATGTGTTGTTGAGCTACTAGGGTCTCGCAGCACTGCGGCCATTTGCATCATCGACTCCAGTGTCTTGGTGAGCATGGCGGTGGAGCCACATGGTGTCCGAGACATTTTGGTATACCATGCACAACGTGATCAACATCATTGAGCACATGCGTGAAGTGCTTTGCTCAGAGGGGGCGAGGGGGGTTCAAACCTGGGGCAGTAACGGGCTGCATTGAAAACCGTGAGTTCACTGCTGTCTCAGCTCATCATTGACGCTGCTGTCATCGCTAGTGGACCCACAATTGTCCAAACAAATTGTGCCACGGAAATGATATATGAATTATTCTATCCTGGGCTTGAGGTCTTCCTGTGATTTAAACCTGTCACTGTCCAGCAAGAGTGAGAGGTCTCTTTCTAATCAGGGATCAAAAAAGTGCCACACATATCGAGAAATAATCCGTACAAGTGGTTGACTTAAAAGTGTAATACTAACAAAAAAAGTAAAACTTCTCACACTTTGAAGCTCCGTAATGGAGAGATCTAGGGAACCTTTTTCCTTTCCTGCCATGTCAGTATTAAATCACACTTGTCAAACTCAAGGGCCAGATCTGGCCCGCCACATTATTTTATGTGGCCTGCAAAGGCAAATGATCGGTGTCAAAATCCTTGATTCTTGTAAAAATTACTCAACATTTCAAATTGTCATATATCATAAATGATAATGTTGAGATATAAACGTTTTTTGTGTTACAAGACGTGAACAATGGTTGAAAAACCCATCACGCTTGATTGCTGATTCCAAAATTAGTTCGTAAAATTTCATGTGTATGACGAGACGATTCAGGATATATATGTTTTCATCATGACGTCCTTCTGAGGGAAATCGTAACTACAATGTGGCCCGTGACAAAAATGAGGTTCGACACCAATGCTCTAAAAACTGTATGGATTTAAATTACACAACAGAATTTTAATTTCAGTGACCTCAAGTATTTGTCGTAAGTGAAGACTGAGTTCTGCCTCAGAAACTCACAATTTATGAACTTAATTTGCTCTTGAAGATGGTTTGTGTATATAATTTTCCTCTAAGAAATAATGTAAAGATGGGAGATTGGTTCCAGCTATGACAAAAGTCTTTATTTTAGTATGTTTATACAATTTGAACACATGATAAATACCATTGTGATAAGATTAAAAAAAGAAAAAAAACTAGTGTCAAAATGTGAGCTGCTACTTCAGCCCGAGTACAATATAATTTGCAGCAAGAAGTTGGAAAATCGGATGATGGGTTTGAGAGAAAATTGTATTTTTGAGAATGTTCTGGTGTGATATTAACTGAAGAAAATCAGGTTTATTAAAAAAAAAACAAAGCTATCAAATTAGATAGAAACAAATCTTTACACAATTTTGGGGCCTAACAGAGAGTTTTAAATAGGAGAAAATGAACATAACTTGCCACCGATCTGATCACAAAATGGAGCAATGTGTCCATTTAAATGACTTGTTCGTGTACTATATATATACTTGTTTACTGTGTAGTGAGTGTCTTCAAAAATATTCCCTTATCAGGTTATGTATTCTAATCAGTCAAGTCAAACAAATTTTAACACTACAGAAATAATGGGTCCTAACTTATTATAATTAAATTGCTTTGTCAGCAGTAAATTAGTTGACACACCAAAACCTTTGAGTATGATTTGACAGAATGCATGCATGCAACTGTTAGTGCTAGCACTAGCTTGCTAGGCTACATAACCTTTTGTAGCACGGTCGCAAGATGTTTCGTCCTAAAAGTACGTCTCCTCCTGAGCACTGGTGACCCCCATGTTGTTGTTTTCAGAGCAGCACAATACATGCAAGATTAATTGTTGTTGCGATGGTAACGAAGGTATCCGGTCGTGTTTGGGTTGACAAGATAAAACCTGGTGATCGTAAAACACAGGATGCTGTAGTATGGGAATACAAGATTTTATTGTTGTAGTCTGACATACAGCAATCGTGAAAGAGTTAATTTTTCTGAGCAGGCAATACGTGTCTGTCCCACCGCTGACATAAAAAAAAAAATGCTGTTAGATATTTACAGTATTATGACAAAAGACAACAAGGCTTCAAAATAAACCAGCTTCTGGATTCAAATCTACACGACGACGACAATGAGTAAGGGTCTTTTGCGTAGCCAATCAATGAAGTCTATAAATCAGGTCAGCTAATTATGACAATAAAGCCAGTATAATGCTAATTATATTTGACTTAACGCAAATGAAACGTTGAAGACCAGTGTAGGGACTACAACAGGTCGTGTACTTCCTAAAGCTTTTTTTATCTATTTAATTATTATGAGTAATTTTAGGAGCGTTAAATGGTCATTCCATGAAAATTGCCCAAAGATGTTGGTCACTTCTCATGTTGCTGACATTATCCAGTATTGTGAATATGGAACGTCAATTGGTGACTGATTAAAAATTTCTGTTGCTCCTCACTCCAATTTAGCTATTCTGCTAACCTGCATCCAAACTCTGGTGTGTTCGCAGCAAGTTGGAAAAAAAAAAAAACTTCATCAACCGAGTGTCTGCAATTATGGAGAGTAAAAAATTAAATCCACTTTATTTTGATGTCTTGGCTTGCCGCTTCGTGCTTTAAGTCGCCGCACAGGTCCTCCTTGCAAAATACAGTCTGAAATGTTAGCCCTCGCTAGTTTTTCATTTATCCAAAAGAGCAATAGTTTTCTGATCTGGTCTGGAATTTTGTAGCGATCCTTTTGAAGATACTGTTCCGCCTTTGTCATGACAGGAGCAACAAAAACTTCATTTTTCTACAAAATTACCAACTGTGGATTTGTTTCTTCCTACTTGGTAGCAAACTTTGAAATTCATGTGCATAATAAGGTAGTCCTCTTGTTTTTTTTTAACTCCATAGTGAGTCCTTCCCTATTACCAAGTTTGTTTTGTTGCTGTTCTTGGACCCACATTAAGATAGGAAAATGTGAGAATAAAGGAGCAAAAAAAAAGCACACGACGACGCACTCAGCAAAGCCTCTCCACTGCCGGCCATAAAATGGATGAATGGCTCTGTCGCACACTTTGAAGATCTACGATCGGGAAGTATTTTTATTAGGTTTGTGGTTCTAAATGAAATAGTTCAAACATTGAGGCATTCTTTAATCAGGGTTCTCAATGATTGAGACCTCCTTAAAGGGGGTTGATGCCACAACATAGCAAAGCATGTAAGAAAATGATGATTAGACTCATATTAGAATGCCAAACCGAATGAATGGGCTGCATACAAACACCTCCATCGGAATAAACGGTCCCAATCCAACTGTAGTGTAATTCGGTTTTACAGGGGTGGAATCTTTCTTTTGCCAAACAGATCAGAAGTAAAGTAAATTTTCTCCATGTAATGATGCCGGGGTGGGCTCTGTCTGCACGTGCTCGGTCTCGACACAAATCCGTGGTGATGTCATCGTGAAAGCATGTAAATGTGGTGGCTTCCAATCAGAGCTCACATGAAAATACATTTTGTTTTCAACTGCTTGTAGGTTGTTTTAATCAAGCAGTTGGTCTTATAAAAGTTTAAAAACTAGGCTTTTCACGATCAGGATTTTTGGGGCCGATCAGCGAGTTAAAAAACCGATCACCGAGCCAATCACAATATTGGGGAATGTCTATTTAAATTACCTGTTCACTTAGTGTTTATAGAGCTCGTGCACGTAACGTCACCATTTTCACGGCGCCATATTGCCGGTCAAAAAGAGCTGCTCGACAGTGTGGGGGACAGAATATTCACAATGCCCGAGATTCGTCGTGCTGTTGGTCCTCACAACAGACGAGACAGATATTCAAAGAGGTCATTCATTCTATGGAATACCAGCTGAAAAGACGAGAAAATATCGATGGATTTCGGCAATTAACATGATGGATGGTGCACAACTAAAATACACACACGCCTGTATAGCGATCGCTTCATTTCAGGTAGGAATTATTCTTCTCAATCTCAAATTACCAAAAGTATTTATAATGCCAAGTTGGCTCATTTGAGAACAATGCATATTTAAAAAAAAAAAAAAAAAAGTCTTTCGCAGAGGTTTACAGAGGTTAAGTGTGGCTGCAATCGCTTTCATGTACGTTCCGTGGAGAAAACTTTTTTTTTTTTTTTTTCAATCATAGTTAATGAGTGTTTGTGTAAAACCACGGGTCATTTATTTAAATATTGGTATTTGTATTGAATACTAGCGGAAAAGATCGATGGATTCTGGCGAAGTCAACATGTCACCGAACACACTTCCGTGTTCACGAGCAGTCAACCCGTCAGTATGCGGGATTTATTCCTGATTGAGAATAGATTGAGCAACTTATTATTTGTATGTGTCAAGACTTTTATACGCTTTCAAACTTTTCTGTGTAAATCTCAACGACTTACTCGCCAGATCCATGTGTATATCCAGTTGTCCAAGACAAGCGGGAGCGAATTAACAGTCCAATTTCTTATCAGCGAAACACATCGATTTCGGCATTAAATACGGGTCCTCTATGCCGAGTTTATCTAGTTTTTCCACATACCGTTGTCTATTTTCACCTTCTAAATGTCTGACTGTATCGGACAAGACTCTGGGCGTCGTGCTACAAGACATATTTCCGTCTCATCTTCAACCGACTTAGCATTGAGCAATGCTTAGCTTTCGTGGCAATATGGCGAGGTAAACAAAAGTCACATGATTTTATGATGTAGGTGCACGAGCTCTATAGCCTGATGATATAAAATTTGAGCTTTATGTCTTATGTGAACTGTAAATAAAACATGCAATTTCCGAAAAAAAGGAAATCAACGGTCGAATGTGGTGATGTCTCGGTCTAAGCTTTTTGTCCTTCACGACTTGAATGACTTCCTGTGATTGATTGCAATCGTAAATTCTGCTCTTGACCATAAAAGGAAAATTTTTGTCCATCAGATGAGGACCTCAATCGGACACGAGGGTGCTGCAACAATCCAGAACACACCAGGAAGTCATCTAAATGATATATATATATTTTTTTAAAGGGTTTTGGAGTGGCATTGAATCTGAATGGAATGCTTTGGCATGACCTTAAAAACACTATACATGCTCAAAAACCTTTCAGTGTGGCTGAATCCAAACAATTTTGCACAAGCATACCAAAATATCTCCACTGATTTGTAAAACACTCATGGCTACTTATGGAAAACCCCTGATTGCAGTTGTCTGCTGAGCTTGCTCAATCCTGTATTAGCTTTCCATGGAAATAACTTTTTCACACAGATGGGTAGCTTGGAACTGTCACCATCTAAAAACTCCATTTTAAGTTTGCTTGGGTTGTCTTTGTTTGATAACATTGAAGTGGGGAAACTGGAGGGGGGAAAAAAAGAATTTGAGAAGTGGGAAGATATTTTTTCAAGGCACTGAACTTAATATACCCGATCAAAGCATGTCACATGCATAGATTTTCAGTCGGAATGCCGAAAATGTCTGCATGTAAACTCTCCCATAGACGATTATTTTAGGATTATATTCCGTTTTTTTTTTTTAAATATATATATAATAGAATAATTGGAAAAATTCTAAATAATGCCGCTCACGTGAACTCAGTCCTAAATTCATGTTTCCTATTTGGTTGTATTCAGTATTTAAATGGATCACATTCACATGAGTCTCATCAGTAGCGTACGAGCCTTAAAAAACTGACGTCAAATCACGTGTGTAAAAACTTCACTTTTTTTTGCGTTCGTACAATACATCTTTGGC
Source organism: Syngnathoides biaculeatus (assembly GCF_019802595.1). NCBI lineage: Eukaryota > Metazoa > Chordata > Actinopteri > Syngnathiformes > Syngnathidae > Syngnathoides > Syngnathoides biaculeatus. The sequence continues at coordinate 12,462,696 of NC_084646.1, read as the reverse complement.
GTCTAATTCAGGGTTAGTCTACCTTTTACCCGAAGTTTCCCGAGATAGGTTCCAGTGCTCCCGTGACCCTTGTGAAGATAAGCGGCTTGGAAAATAGAAGGATGGATGTTGTGGAATACAGTATCAGGTTTGACGTGAGACGCGTTCAGGGGCTGTGAACAAAAAACGAACATTGCCAAGAAATTAAACCAAACAACCACACCTAAATTCCACTAATTGGTACTAAAGTAACATGTACATTGCTCTGCCTGAGAGCTCAAAAACAACAAATGAGCATTTAGTTTCCCTTTTAGGGTTTTTGGAGGTTCCACTTTTAGTAGTTTCTACATTTATAGTTGAGAATGTGAATCCCATAGGCGCCGGCATGAGGAGAATGGGCCGAAAGCCGGAGGGCGAAGCCCCGAGACCCCAGGGAGGCCAGCAGGCAGAGGCGCGCCCCCCTCCAGACAGGCGGCCAATCGACAGGCGGGCACCCCGCCGCTTCGAGAGGCCGGTCGGCGAGCGTGCCGAAAAGCCAGAGGGAGGCGAATTCTCCGTGGAGAAGTGAGTTTTAAACCCTCGCCGGACGACGGGACGGGGCGAGCCGACAGTCCGTCATCGTTGTCGTTTATCGTCCTTCAGGCCTGTTGGTGACAGACCGATGAGGGGCCGCGGCGGTGGCGGCAGGGGCTTCCGCGGAGGCAGGGGGCGCGGCATCGGTCGGAGTGATGGCTTTGACTCAAGAGGAAAACGTGAATTTGACAGACACAGTGGGAGCGACCGATCGTAAGTATATTTCAACCTTTTAATTTGAATGAAGACTCTAAAATGAAGGAATTTTTGTTTTTTTTTTCCCAGTGGTCTGAAAGGCGAAGAGAAGCGAGGTGGAAGTGGATCTCACAACTGGGGCACAGTCAAGGATGAACTCAAGTGAGCCCCCCTGCTCCCAATTAAATTTGCATAAACACACATTAGACAAGGACCAAAAAAATGTTAATCAATGTTTGGTTGCATGCCTGAAAATGATTCACCCGAGTCGCAGTGCACTTGAATGTGAAGGAGAAATTATGTGATGAAGGGAAAGCATCAGCACATTACATATCTTTATTGTGCTAATGTAGGGAGATAAATGGTGGACCAAAAGACAAGTGTTGTTGACTTCAAAATTGTTCTCAGTGATTTTTTTTTTTTTCCCCTTTTTGGAATTATAGTAAAGTCAAACAATATGGGCGCCGCGGTGGAGTAACTGGTTGGGGTGTTGGCTACACAGTTCTGGGTACTCTGGCTTCCTCCCACCTCCCAAAAACTTGCATTACTTGGGGACTCTAAATTGCCCTTAGGCGTGATTCGGAATGGGACTGCGTCTCCATGTGCCTTGCGATTGGCTGGCAACCAGTTCAGGGTGTATTTGGGGTTGGCTCCAGCACTCCCGTGACCCATGAGGATAAGCTGCTCTGAAAATGGATGGATGGATCGATATGTTCCAGCAATCCTAATACCTTTTCAGTGTGGTCTGAAGTGGTCAGCTTTCTTAGAAAGGTAATGCAGAGCAATGGCAAAGCTGATTGGCAGAATGCTTCTGCTGTGTCATGTTTTGTAGCTTCTTGGTTAACACCTTTACATCAGGGATGTGCAAATATCCACACTTGACCACTTTGGTTTGGACAAGTTAAGAAATAATCAAGACGAATGGAAAAACAGAGAACTCTCTCAGATTAGAACTGTTGACAAGTGAATAGATCTGGTGTGACAGTCTGAATGCTCCCCTGTGCTGAAAAGTCTCCTTGTGAAGAATGCGCATGCGTTACTAACAGGGGAACTCTGGGGACGTAGCAGCCGCTTACTGGGAAATCCCCCAGTCTCATAGTTCCCCTTCTAGATAGAGGGAGCTCATATACGTTATATCCTAACCCTAACCTTGAAATTAAAGTTGATTAAAAGATATACACATATATGTACATTCACTGTGTTCGTCTTTTTGAGACGTCCATAGCGACCGTGAACATTCGGCGACAAGTTGTCGAATGGCGCGCGTTGAAAAATGGATGGGGATGTTTCAGACTGGCTGGAGGTTTACAAAATATACACGCATGCGCATTAATCAGAAGAAGACTTTTCAGCACCGGGAGCGCTCAGACCGTCACACCGAATAGGTCTGCAACATGCTGAGGATAAGAAGAAATGAGTGTATTATACCCGAGGGGTCACTAGAGGGAGACAAAGTCTTATGAATTGACAGTGCGTCATCTGTCTCCACTCTTAAGAAACATTACAAATTTTCTGTAAAAGTATCCAGTTAAGGTCCCCCCAGTGATGCCAGTACACCGCCAAAAAAATTTGCAAAGCAATTCTTGCATATTTAAACAGGATACAAACTGAAATTATACATTCATGTAAAATTTCATGTAATTCACACAAAATCATATTTGTCATTGAAAAAAAAAAAGTGTATGGGTGATAATTTGGAAGGTTGTTGCTGCCCAGAGGTCATGATCTGCCCATGTCACTTGAAATTTTGTTTTTGAAATCTATATTTTCCCATAAAAATATTGTCAGAGCTCCAAACTTTTCCATAGCGTTGAATTTCATTTTTGTTTTCTCCGCCACAGTGAACTCGACCAGTCAAACGTCACCGAGGAGAACACCGAAGGCGAGGAGCACCCCCCCGCCGACTCTGAAAACAAGTAACTTGATCTCGTCCTTCGCACGCGAAAACTGCTTCGAAAGCGCCACGGCGGGCACTCACGGTGGGCCGCGCCTCTCGTGTTTTTGTTGAAGGGAGAATGAGGTGGAAGAGGTGAAGGAGGAAGGCCCCAAAGAGATGACCCTGGACGAGTGGAAGGCCATGCAGGACAAAGACCGCGCCAAGGTGCAGTTCAACATCCGCAAGGCCAACGAGGGTGCGGACTGGAACAAAGGATTCGTGCTGCACAAATCCAAGGCCACCGTGAGTATGAATGCAGTTCGGCCTACCCCCCACCCTACCTCCCATCACGTGGATGAGTAGACTTGTTCACTTTCTTGGAGGACATTTCAAAAAACTTAACTGAGTCCGTTCCACGCTTACAGGGTAAAAAGGGTGAGCTGATCGAGCCAGAGTCCATTGAGTCTAAGGTGACTTTGCTGTATCTACGATTTATATTCCAGCAGACCAAAATAGTATTTGGGTGATTTTTTTTCTTTTTTGTTTTTGTTTTTGTTTGTCCCTCGTCTTTGAAGATGGAAGAAGAGTCCCACTTCCGCAAGCCGGCCAACGACATCACGTCCCAGCTGGAAATAAACTTCGGAGACCTGGGGCGCCCGGGCCGCGGACGCGGCGGGCCGCGTGGCGGTGGCGGCGGCGGGCGGGGCGGACGCGGCCGTGGCGGCCCACCCCACGGCGAGCGTGGCGGTGACGCTTCCAGGACGACGCGTGGAGGAAGGCCAGAGAAGGTAAACAGAGTAGTGATATTTCTTCATGTAGGTATCACATATATCTAATATTATATATATATATATAATATTCCTTTTGGGAAGCAGTCTGTTTGGATCAGTGCTTTGACGGACGTATTGTAGAGCCGCTAAATGTTACGCCGCCACCATTGTTACGGAAATCGCTGATTAGTTGGAACAATACCGCTGAATTCCCCCCCCCCCCCCCCCACCCAGATTTGTGCATGTCGGTTCAGCGCCGCAAAGCTAAATTGCTCCGAGTCTGCCGGGCTGGCTAAACACTGTCGTTCCCTAGTGCTGATCCCACCCCACCTCTATGTACATAAGAGAAATATGTAATAAATATAACACCGGGGCAAAAAAATCTTTTTTTCCTGGGGGGGGGGGGGGAGTTATATTGGAATTTCCATTCATCTCAATGGGGAGAGAAAAGTGTGTAATTTTATCCAGTTGGACATTGCGACTCCTGTTTACTAACCTGCTGTCTCGGGCCCCCTTTGCAGTCCATCACGTCGGTGCCCAACGTGGACGACCCTGAGGCCTTCCCGGCCCTGGCCTGAGCACCTGGGCCACACTGGGTGGGGGTGGGGGGGACCCACAGGAAGCTCCCCCCACCTCTCGCCGCTCTTGAGCACCTCCGCTACGAGGCTTGCATGTTCCTGGATCCTTCAGCAAAGTGAAACGACGGTAGAAGACTGTCATGAACTGTGACCCTCGACGTCAGGACTGCGTTTTACCCAAGAAAAACAAAACAGATGGGGAAAAAAAACAAAAAAACAAAAAAAAAACACAAAAAAGAAAATGGACTTCTTGCTACTCGGTAGCTGCTTATTGGTAGAGGTTTTTTTACTTGGAAACAAAGTAGCAGGGATGCTTTCATACATTTTTTTTTCAGAAGTTCTGCATTTGTCCATTAATAGAATCTTTTGTAATTGCTTTAAAAAAAAAAATCTGCATTTTGAAAACTGTCCTTTTACGTGGTGTGCGCCGCCGCCGGTTTCCCGGCCGCCTCGCCGTTAACGGCCGCACTCATTGAGATTCGTCTTGGTTCCGCTTTCAGCACTGGCATGTTGTTTTGTATTTTCTACACAGCAGGGTGTATATTCTTAAGATCGGTCGCCTGTAAAACTATTTTCATAAATTCTTTTGAATTGATTGTATTTAAACACGGTCCAAACAGGACGTCTCTTTGATGACGAGGCTTCCTTTTGTATGGCAACATAAGGTCACACACACAAGAAAAGCAACCGGTTAACAAGCTGGCATCACGAGGCTTACGTTTTCCACTAGGTTCAGTTTGAAGCCATCTCATCAGCTTCATTTTAGTTTTTTTTTTTTTTTTTTTTTTTTTTTGCATAGGAAGCGTCTACAACCCGCTACTGTTTACACACTCCTTCAGTTGGTCTCTGCAGTTTTTCCTGTGCCGGACCGGTGTTTTCCGTGGCCGTGGCGGCCTCCACCACCACTCTCATAATCGCTCTGAAAGAAATGACAGTCGTCGTTATTGTGTGGAACAACTGACGTGCTTCTGGAAATGTGTGAATTCCTGCCCTGCTATTGGAGACCTCTGTCGGTAAATAAAGATGGTCGGTAAATTGTTTGCAGTTTTTTTTTTTTAAAGCATTTCTTGGTCCCTGTAATCCTCTGGTTAAAAGTTGGTGCTAAAACGATTTATAATTTCTCAAAATGCACAAAATTCAAGCTCCATTTTCAGATCCAGGTCCAATTCCCCTAGTTTCTGAGCCTTTACTGTTGAAGGAATATCTTGTGTTGATTGGCAAAGGTGAAAAACAGGAAGCTGTTGAACAGAGTCCAAAAGTACACTATATGTGAATATCTGGTCATGAAAATGGAAGGCAGGCATTATTCATATTCATCACGTGCGTAATCGTGCCCACATAGAAGGGACCAGGACATCTGCTGTGTGATGCACCAGCTTGACTTCCGACCCTGAAGGGGCTCAGCCTGTGGCTTGCCGCCATCTTGCTGTATCGCCTCTGTCTGGTGTACGATTATATGCTCTCTTTCGTACATCGAAACTATTTTATCAAACTTTATTCGTTAGGGTGCCAGCTGACTTTGGGCGACAGTCAATTACGGAGCACAATTGCCTTCATGCTCATACCTCAGTGAACCAAGCATGCGTCTTTGTGTTGATCATAAAATGTTCAAATATGTTCTATTTTTGGCAAATATTAAGGTTTAGTTTGTCATAACAGAATCATCTTTGATGGCCAAATGTGTTATATATATATAATATAGTGTGAAAAAAATTGTCTTAAAATCCACTTGGGTGGAAGTAGAAAATCTTTTGGGAAAAAATGAATGCCATTTAACATTCTTAAGCTGTATTGCAAAGTAATTGTGATAAATTTGACAGTTGGGGTAGTATTTATTGGGAAACTTGTAAAAAGTCATTTAAATATGTTTGATCTTTTTATTAGTTAATATAGATGTAACAAAAGATATTGTAAAAACTCGGTTATTACATTTTCAATAATTTCACAGCTTTTAAGGGGCGTGGGATTTTTTTTTTAATTAACAGAAATAAACTCAAAAACGTTTTAGGATAATGATGAAAAAATTCTCATATTTCATAATATGGAAATGTGCCTTTTAATTTGTATTTGTGTTAAAAAGGAACAAAGATGTAGTACTTGATTGGGATCAATGGTTGACAATTTTTCAGTGTCGAGTATACTTATTAAATTAATGAGTTTTGTAACACGAGTGTGTTAATCGGATTTTCAAAAATGAAATTTCATCAGCATAAAAAGTTGAAATGACAGGCAATATCATTGTCATTTTTCATGTTTTTTTAGTTTCCGTTTTCCTGTCAATGAATTCTTTTGAAGCCACATTGTTGCAGTGCTGCATGGCAATGATGATGCATGACGTCACGAGGAATCCGCCAGCATCCTCTTCCTCCTCCTCCTCTTCTTCCTCCTCCTTGAGCCGCTGCCACCCTCATCGCCCGCGTCCCTCTCGCCTCCGCAGTCCACAAGACCCTCCGCACCGGCCGCAAACATGCGCTCCTGCTCGGGCTTGCTCGCCGTGCTCCTGGCGGGGCTGGCGGCCGCCGCGTCCGCCCCGGACTCTTTCGACAACCAGCTGGGCGACATCGGCTACTGCAAGAAGCAATGCCAGCTCGCCGTCAAAAACAAAGGCCCCGCTAGAGTAAGATGGCATGAGAATGCGCGACCGATTGTGCATTTAAACGGACGCAATGTGAGGCTTGTGCGTATCTCGATTTTGGAGCATTAAAAAAAAAAAAAAAATTACATTGGATTATTCTTGTTTTTGCGCACCGTCATCCTGCCATCAGGCCGCAAAATGAGACCAGGATTGCGGGTAAAAGCGTGTCCGCGAAGCCGTTCGAAGCGCAGAGCACAAAAGGTTTTGCAGCGCAAGATATATATATATGTATTTTATTTAATTTTTTCCCCCCCACCCGCCCTCAGGTGTGGTCCCCGAAAAATTAGCCTCTCGAGCCCCGAGTGGAACGCGCCGTCCACAGCATATTTTCAGGAATATTAATAATTGAGTGATTGAAACCGATAACCACGCTGATGTTGTTTGGGGGGTCTTGTGGAAATGCGGCGGGGATGATGACAAGGCTGGAATGTCAAGAGCTGCATGGCCTGTCTCGCTCATGATGCCCACCAGGGGGTGCTGTGGCTCGTCCTATTCAACTTTCCGCAGGCGCACATTTTGCTACAAATCCGAAACAGACTAGCTTTATTTTAAAAAGCACTTTACATGTTACCCTTTTATTTATTCTCATTACAAATGTTACTCGACAGCTTTAAGGATTTTTGTCGTCAGGTGACTCGTACCCAGTTACAACACCTCTACTCAGCTTCCTGTCGCTTATCATGTTAGCATGTTATTAATTTTCTTTTTCGTAATCGATATTATTTTTAATCCTCACTACAATTAGTACAAGACTAGGTAAAAGTAGAATCAAATCTTCATGACTATTCTTGGTAATTTTGTACGGTGGCTCACAATCTGTTAGCATGACAGCTGTTAGCATTCAAGCTACCTCAGTCGGGTTTAGCATTTTAGCACCTTTGCAGGTTCTGGAGCTCCTCAGTGATGCCTTGAATGCACTCATGTATATTATATCTAGTATGTGACGTATTTTTTTGTGTGTAGGACTCCATAATGAACGCCTGCCACCGCGGCTGTCGTCTGTACTCCATCTGCCAGTTTGTCAACGGCAACGCCGGCTTCAACACCAGCAAGGACGAGTGTCAGGGAGGTGAGCGTCGCCATCTGCGGCTCTTGGTTTGACTCCGAGGTCTGAAGGTTAAGCAGGCGTGTCAAAGCTCATTTTCAAATCGTGAGCATAATTAAACAAGTCCAATTTAGACAATATTATAAAATCAGTTTTTGTTTACAGTTGCATCATACGGGTCAGAGTAAATCTACAAATTGCATGCATCTTCTATCAAAAAAAAAAAGAAATCATTTATAAGTTCACATAAATTTCCACAGCCACTCAAATGCCTCATCACGCCTTACAAAATAAAAGTGAGCTCAGAACAGAATGAAAGTAAAGTTATCCTCAAAACCACCCATCCATCCATTTTCTTACTCGCTGAGCCTCACAAGGGTCACGGGGAGTGCAGCAGCCTATCCCAGTTGTCAACGGGCAGTAGGCGGTGTACACCCAGAACTGGTTGCCAGCCAATCACAAGGCACATAGAGACTCAACAGGTGCACTCACAATCACACCTAGGGGCAATTTTGAGTGTCCAATTAATGTTGCATGTTTTTGGGATGTGGGAGGAAACCGGAGTGCCCGGAGAAAACCCACGCATGGGGAGAACACGCAAACGCCACACAGGCGGGGGTGGGATTGAACACAGGACCTCAGAACCTTGAGGCTGACGCTTTCCAGCTGCTTCACCGTGCTGCCATCCCCAAAAATTTGTTTTGCTCTTTAAACTCTGCAGTTCTCCCATTTATTTCCATCCATAGCTTGTCAGGAGGCGTACGTCAAACTCGTGGAGCAGGAGGCGTGTAGCACCGGCTGCGCCAGCCAGCCTTCGGAACCCGAAATCAAGAGGAGGAAGGTGAGAGAATCTTCGCTCACACACAAACACACGATTATGCGCATGCAATGACAGAAATTTTCCTTGCAGCTCAAGGCCATGACCCTGCGCCCCAAGGTGCCTTCCATCATGGAGGCCGTGTCCGGCTGGTGCAACGACATTGTCAGCTCGGCCCAGAGCTTCATCTCCTCCACCTGGACCTTCTACCTGCAGGCCGACGATGGGAAGGTTGTCGTTTTTCAGGTAGCTTTTTTTTTTTTTTCCCCAACTACACGGTGAACCCTCATTATTCTCACATAATTGGAATTGAGCCCAGATTCGAATGGCCAAAATCGTAGCTCGCTATGTATATGTTTTAATAGTCAAACCATGTGCCCCCGTCAACCATCCGGTGGACATAAACATAAATATACCGTAATTTCCGGCCTTCAAGTCGCGACTTTTTTCACACCCTTTCAACTCTGCGGTTTATGCGATGATGCGGCTAATTTGTGCATTTTTTCTAATGGCACCAAGGGGGCACTCGAGCGGAAAAGGTAGGCGTGAGACCGGTGGAATATGTGTGCTGTGGAAGTGAGTCTTACCGGCCCTTTTAGCGCTGCGCTAGTGTTAGCGCTGTGCTAGCGTGTTGCTGCTGTGTTAGTGGCGTGTCTCAGTGATATTTACCGGTAACTTTTATTTTAACCGGCCCTGTTAGCATTAGCGCTAGTGCGGCGTTAGTGTTAGCACTAGCATTAGCGCTACCGTTAAACGCTTTCTGTTTACCGTCTTTCTTTGTAAATATCTCGCGTTTTGATGTGGGTTTCAATGTGGACAGTTGCGGCTTTTACACACCTGCGGCGTATGTATGTACCAAATAGTATTTCCTTTACAAATGTACTTGGTGAGGCTTGTAACCAGGTGCGTTCTTTAGGCCAGGAATTACGGAAATACAGTATGCGAGGCTCCACCGTACATTATCAAGCGTCTGGGCCAAAACGTCTCGTTTCAGATTCAACGCATCCGTGAAAGTTGAGCGAGCAAGGACGTCCGGAAGGACACAGCACGTTTTCTCTGACAAAAATCACACCTCGTTAAAGTTATTTTAAGCCACGCCGCTTCCTCTCGCTACAGGGAGTGTTACTGTTTCGAAAGCCTCCTGCGCTCTCCTGCCATGAAATCCCTTATTTTCCTATCAGCAGCACTCCCGGTCCACGTGGAAGAACAACAAGCATTTACTATAATTAAACTAGCAAATATAAAGTTCCTCCAAGCCAGTGCTGCGTGTCGAAAAAGCTGCAGTAAAACAAGGCGATGCAACAACAATAATAAAATGGGATCCGGCTCGCCTGGCAACCACAGCGTCCAAACTCGGAAGAACTGCAGAACGCAATTTGGGCTCTGTAATTAAAGGACTCTGAAAGGGAATTCACATTGTTTATGCACACTTGATGATATATTCCAGCACTGTGTGCACTCTGAGGAGTCCGACGTTACCTCGTATAGAGATACAGACGCCGCAAAGTTTTTTTTAATTTGTTTAGGCGGGTGTTATATCTTTATCTTTGTATTCATTTGTAGACTGTGATGGATGTTTCCTTTTTTTGTGGCGCTGACACGATGGATGAAGCAGGAACACGACGTCAGGCTACGGCGGACTGCGAGTAGACTGTGGGCTGACTTAAGTTGTGAATGTTGTTGTGTGATGTTGTCACAGGAAGTTTGGTGGTGTTGTGGGAAAAAAATCTCTTTAGTTTTAGGGAGTGTCCATAAAGTCTCTTTACAGATTAATGGATACAATTAAAGCAAGTGAATAGATGCCGCTTTATCAATTAGGGGGGGAGAAGGGACTGAGCAGACATTCACACCTTCTCAATAAGCTGCTGAAATGTTCGTCGTATTTCACAGAGAAATAAAAGTATACTGTAATTCCCGGCCTACAGAGCGAACCTGGTTATAAGCCTTACCTAGTACATTTATAATAGAAATGCCATTTGGTTCCTACATAAGCCGCAGCCGTGTAAAAGCCGCAAGTGCCCACATTGAAACCGACATTGAAACAGGAGATATTTACAAAGAAAGATGGTACACAGAGAGTTTAACGCTAGCGCCGCCGTGCTAACAGGGCCAGTTAAAAAAAGAAAACATACTGGTAAAAATCACCGAGACATGGCAATAACACGATAGCAAAGCGCTAACAGGGCTGGACCACTGATGTAAAAAAAGAAAAAATTGGACATACATATCTAGCGGTGTCGATTGGTTGAACCCAGATGGCCGCCATCTTGGTACTCCCAAAATGTGTGGAGGACATGGTTTACAGATTGGATTATGGCGGGGTATTTCTTAAAGTTTGGCATGTAGAATTAAAACTGGTCGTGTGAGCTTGACATGTTTTCAGTTCATTTGTTGTCTCTGCGACGTCGGTTTTCAGACAGAAAATTAAAACTTGTTTCCCCGCATTTGAAAATCCAATTCAATTTTCAGAGTTCTGTATTATGAAATTCATCAAAAATTTCACAGAAAATGTGTTTTCTTACTTATCCACCGAAGTTTGGGAAAATATTTACATCGCTTTTTAGCAAAAAAAAAACAAACGTCAACTTATAAAGGTGAAGCAGAGAGTGAACAATGAACAACAACCACTGTAAACAAAACTTAGTTCAAGTGAATTAAGCTCATCACAAAATAAAAACCCCTTTACAAAGAAACTTTAACAGTGTCAAAGTAAATCTTTGTAACCTACCTGGTGATTAACACATAGGTCAGCAGGGTTGTTTTGGGAGTATCAAGATGGCAGATGGTGACTTCAGTTTTGGTGCCCAATGAGCCATCCAGTCTTTTTTTTTTTTCACTGGGCCGGACCGGTAAAAGTCACTTCCTCGGCACATATATTCCACTGTCTCACCTTTTCTGCTTGTGGGCCCCCTTGTGGCTGTTAGAAGAAATGCACAAATTAACCGCATCGCCACTTAAACCGCAAGGTTGAAAGAGTGTGAAAAAAAAAAAGTTGCGGTTTATAGGCCGGAAATTACGGTATATGTCATTGAGTATTGTTATGTTGTCTGTCGTACTGAACACCGCAACACCATTGCGATACGTTAGCCCACCTGTGACAATTTGCATTGTTTTTCAGCATTAAGCTGAGCGGGCTTTCTCTTAGCTGTGCGGTTGTTTTGAAAATATGTTATTCCCCTCAGTGGTGTGCAAGTGCGCTGCATCACACCGAGAGCCGTTTCAAATATCTTGATGAATTAGCGGCACAAGAAAGGCTGCCGAAACAAAAGTTGTGGGTGGCGAGTGGATGCGCTCTACAAAAAGTGTGAGTTTGTGTGTGTGTGTGTGTGTGTGTGTGTGTGTGTGTGCGTGTGCGTTGCCGAGGGCATCAACAGCATTGCCAGCGCTGTAAGGCGAGGGCAGCGCAGAGACAAAAAAATCCTCATTTAACGAGGTCTCCAGGGGAAAGCGCAGACGCGGATCATGCAATAGAGCGCCCAGTAGTGCAGCACTGATCTTATTTGATGCCTCCCCACAAAAAACAAAACAACAAAAAATAATTCTTATGACACTGAATGCAGTTCAAATGCTATTCAAGGAGACATATCAAGTATTGTTTTATTTTTTCACAATGTTAAACCCGTGTTTGTCAAACATACAGTACTTTAATCAACATACATCCTATTGCTTGTCTTGCTGAAAATAGCTAGTTAGCTAGCTGTTATCACTGGGCCAATGGCAATTCTGGCTTTTGTTACCTTGACAACCATTGCATGTTTGTTTTTCCAGACATAGTAGTCTTGCCATTGAAAGTGGCTGTGGAAATTCACCCAGCCCAATTTTCCAACAATAGAACTACATAAGCAACTCTAACTCAATAACTGTAATAATGATGTAATTGTAACTAAGTAAAGTAAGCAAAGAAAAATGTCAGGATACGCCTACTTGAACCATGCACCATGTTTTTATTTTCATTCATATTCAGCGCTTAGTCTTCACCTCCGTGCATGCTCATGATTGTCCGAGTCTGACCTTGGTCGTCTTCTTCCTCAGAGCCAACCTGAGCTGGAGTACTCTCCCCCCGAGCCTCGGTCCAACATGGCCGACGGGCCCTGGCCGCAGGCGCACTCGCACACGCAGAAGCCTCACGGTGAGCGCACACGCTGCTGTCACACTTCTACTGTATTTACAGACACCGCTTGAGAAAAAATGTGACTTTTGTGATCTTGACAAAATTGTACATTTTGTATGTATATGAAATGTAAAAAAAATTTCTTTCACATAAGCCATATTTTTAATAAGTAATTAATATTAAGTCAATTTTATTTATTATTTTTAAATCTGACTTTAAAAAAAATTATATTGAGTTGTGTGAAACATCCATCCATCCATTTTCTTTGCTGCTTATCCTCATGAGGGTCGAGGGGAGTCCTGGAGCCTATCCAAGCTGTCAACGGGCATGAGGCGAGGCAGGGTACACCCTGAACTGGTTGCCAGCCAATCACAGGGCACATGTAGATTGACAACAGTCGCTCTCACAATCACACCTATGGGCAATTTGGACTGTCTAATTAATGTTGCATGTTTTTGGGATGTGGGAGGAAACCGGAGTGCCCGGAGAAAAGCCACCCAGGCACGGGGAGAACATGCAAGCTCCACACAGGTGAGGCCGGGATCAAACCCGCGTCCTCAAAACTGTGAGGCCAAGGCTTTACCAGTTCATCGTGCCAAAAACATTACAAGCTCTTTTTTTTTTTCCTCCTTTGCATGCAAGCAGAAGGTTTGCCACCCGTGTTAGCGAATTAGCATGGGCGGTCTACACCGCAGTGAGGGAGTGTGCCCTTTGACCTGCGCTTGGTTGAGTGATAATTTGGTGGCAGAAAATCACTCTAAACCGAGCGACGCCTGCCGCCGCCACCACGTCCGCGAGTGCTCTCGTGTGATTTTGGTCAATTTGAAGCCAGGTACAGGGCAGACTGTGAGCTGCACGGACGTGTTTTATTTTGGGGGGGAAAAAAAAACAAAACTTTTGTTCTTTTTCCAACTTTGCACCTTTACAATTTTCTTGTAAATATTACTGGTTTTATTTAGAAAAATAAATCAATGCTGTTCATGTTCTATTACAAGTTTTGTTTTGAATGAAGTCAAACTTCATTTTGGTAATGTCAGCAAAACATTTACAGCATTCCCGTAATGTTATAAATTTAATGTAAAAAAAAAAAAACAAATACATGCCAAGTTTTATCCCAAAAGTACTGATAACTTCAAATAAAATTACATCCTTTTTATTGATTTGTTCAGTAGTACAACTTTCTTTAAAAAAAAAGAAACAAACCAAAAAAAACCTCAAACTAGTATTGCTTTTTTTCTTAAAAAAAAAATATTCTTATAGAATGTAAACTTTTTGGGATCTAAAAATTCAACTATTATTGTAAAAATTACACTACTTTTTGTCCATTTTTTTCCTTCCTATATTTCTAAGAAAGACATGAGAGTATTCATAAAAGATGACCAGCTTTACTTTTTTTAGCAAAAAAAAAAAAAAAAAAAAGCCCCAACTTTATTGTTTTGCGATTTTCTTTTCCACAGGCGTGAGGGGGCGCGGTGAGAAGGCGGGAGCCAAAGCTGTAAGCAGGGGCAAACATCAGGTCCAGCGCGCCGACGACTCCGCCGCCTCAGCCGAGCACGACTTCCTGGGCTGCATGTCCAGGTGAGCCGCGCTGAATATTGCGCGTAATGTTCGTACTGCGCGTTCGTTTTCACCTTCAAATGCTGTCGCGTCTGGCTCGTGTTGAGGCGTTCGGGTCTTCCCCGATGGATTCTGGCGGCGTGCCTTTTCCTGTCCATCATGGTGATGCTGTGGCTCAGCTGCGCCAGCCTGGTCACCGCACCCGAGCAGCACATCAAGGCGCAGGTACGACGCCGGACGCGTTCCCACCACAGTTAGGAAAGAAGGAATACCACATTAGTTGTACGTCTCCATCGGCCGTTAAAGTTGAGACTTGAATTTTTGAATGTTTTTTACAATTCAGTCGATTTACTGTAATTCCTACAGAGTACTTGTTAGCAAGCGCCACGCTAGTGTAAAACTTTTTCTGTGGACTGAGGCTTATGACCAGGTGCGCTAATGCTATCATTGTGCTAACGCTAGCATAACCAGGTACGCTAATGCTAGCATCGCACTAACGCTAGCACCGCATAACCGCATGCACAGGGTTGAAAGCGTGTTAAAAAAGTCGTGGCTTGTAGGCCGGAAATTACAGTACTTTTTTCATTAAGAACAAGAGTGGGCTCACTCTTTTTCCCCCATTTTGCAGGAGAGGGACTTCTACAGATTTTTAGATTTTCATGGGAGTTTTGGCATTTTTTTTCTTACATTAATAACATTTGCTGCAATTGGCTGGCAACCAGTTGGTGTACCCCCCCTCCTGCCCGTTGACAGCTGGGATAGGCTCCGGCACTCCCACGACCCTCGTGAGGATAAGTGCCTAAGAAAATGGATGGATGGATAGATAATAAAAATTCCACAATAGTGGTCTAAAATTCGCATATTTTGGTTATTTAGACTCCTATAGAGTGACTCACTAACATGGACTTATTATAAAAGTGTAAATTTTATTTGAAAAAAAAAAAACATCTTGGTCTTGTCCTACGTGTCCAGAAAAGCTCCTTCTGATTGTTACTTCTGTTTGACCCAGTTTTGTATCCGCCTTGTCCATATTTGGCAAAGACCACCTTCAATAGATGACTAAAAAAACTGAAGCTACACCTTGAGGAAGTGAATCCACCATCGTTCCTGGTGACTCAGTAGCATTGCAGATTTGTCATGTAAAAGTTGAGACTTGAGATTTTTGTTGTTCACGCAAAACGGGACGGAATAGTCCATTAGATGAGAAGGCAGAGGGGAGCACTTGAAACAATCACGATAGATGAAGTATTTTAATGTGTAATGAAGAGCAGGTGCCGAGTTCTAATTGCGATAAATTCAAGTTAACTTTATGAATCCGTTTTTATGAGATGTTTGGGGTCCCTGGAAATGTTAGCTTAATGCTAACCTTGCAAATTGATTCAAGACTGCCTAACAAAAGTAGCATTGATGAATTTTTACTTATATTTGAACACAAGCCATGCAGCAAAACATGTAGACAGACAGTACGACAAAACTCACAGGCATCTATTCTTTATCTGCGTTGAAAAAAATATAAAAAATATGGCTTTAGCTTACCAAGCATTATAGTATCTTACCTTCAGTCACCGTCTATTCGTAGCTGAGCATCAACGGCGACAAAGTGTTCCTGGACGACAATCAGGCGAAGGCAAATCCGTACCACCTGAGCCCCCTGCTGGCCGTCGGCGTCAAGTCGGCGGCGGTCCAGGACAGCCAGGAGGCCGGGCCTCTGCCGGTCAAGGTGGACCTCGACAAGACTCGAGTCTAGAAGCTTCCGGGGTTCGCGCAATTTTTTTTCTTCTTCTTCTTCTTCTTCTTTTTAAGGAGCGCGTCACCCTCCAAGTCATTTGACGCCATGAATACTCCCTGTGGGTGTTTTATTTCCGATCAAGCGGCCTGTCTGAGAGCTCCCGTTGCTTTTCTAAATTGATTTTATGTTGACTTTGACCTTGAGTAGAGAGAAACTAAAGCCTGGTACAGAAATCACCTTTGTACTCGTGGTGGTAGTAGTGGTGGTGGTGGTGTGGTGGTGGTGGTGGTGGTGGTGGTGTGGGGGGGGGTGACCTCGTACCGTGTTGTTGAAATCAACAGGAAGTATTTTTCCTTCTGAATGAAGGAAAGTGAGCTGCTTGTGATGTACAATACATTGTAATCTAGACATAGAGTGTCATTTACAGTACCAAGGATTATTAGACGCGCATTGAAAATAAAATAAATATACTATGAGAGAAACTGTACTTTTCGAAAAGGTCCTATATATATATATATATATAATAAAATGGAATAGCTTTTTTAAATCGGGCGGGGGGAATCACACCAACAAAAGTAAAAAGTATGTTTCTTGGAATAAAAATATAACATTCACATGCTTTTTTTCATAAATTAATTGAACATTTTTGGAAGCGCATTCTTTTTCTGCTGTTTCTTTGGGGGGGAGAAAAATTCATATTTTACAAGAAAATTCAGATTTTCTTTTCAGCATTTATAAAAAAAGGAAAATTCAACTTTTTTTGCAGGAAAAAAAATTCCTTTCATTTCAAAACGGATGTTTTTCTTGATGACAAATTTTTGGGTTGCTATTAAGAATCTGGTCTAAATAAAATGACTTCATTCATGTAACTACACATTTTTTACAAATTGAACTTTTTCTGTAAAAAAAAAAACGAAATAAAAATTCTCATTTTTAATTTTTTTTTTTTTTTCAGAAAAAAGTCACTTTTTTCCATCTAGAAAAATTCGGTTATTTTTCAAATCAAAAATGTCTTTAAAGAAAAATCTGAATTCTTAACCTAAGTTGAATCAGTTCTAAAAAAAAAAAAAAAAAAATTAAGATGATAAAAAAAGATCATGGTAAAAAAAAAAAAAAATGCTTCCTGGAAAAAAAATAAAAAATTCACAGAAAAATCTGATTTTTCAAACCCAAATGACAACCCCCCAAAAGCGCATTTAAATTTTTGTGAAATGAGGCCTTTATCTTCATAACTTTGCACCCTCCCCCCCAGTCCCCGTTCCCTCATAGTATATTTATTTTGTCGCTGACGTGGCCCTACTACTACCCCTTGGCAGTTATTGTGTATTTCTGATGGCCCCATGTTGTTATTGCTCTCGCTGTATTTTTGTAGGCGTCCCCCGAGTACACAGTCTACTCTCGATAGGAAAAGACATCTTTTGTCTGTTGTCGCGGAGGCGAGTGGGACGGAGCTGGAGACTTTGAGACGTTCTTTGTGCTTTTTTTATTTTTGGGCCGTCCTTTATCCCCCCTCCCAAAATAAAGCGTGCATGCCGATTCAAGCTTGGATAGTTTGAATCCCGATCGCTCCCTGAAGGCCCGGCTCGCCTCTGTTGTAGATATGTGACCATTTTGTTTTATATTCCTTATTTTTTTTTATTTTTATTTTTTGTGTGTGCTCCTATTTACTACAAAGACGATGAGAACGTGTATTATAACAATAATAATAATTATTAATTGTAAGGAATGCGGAAATCACCCGAAGGACTTTTCGACCGCAACAACAAAAGCCATTCAATTCAAATCTAACGTGAGCATAAATCACAAAAGAAAGAAAAAGTGGGAATTTTCCTTTTTATTGCTCGGTTCATTTTCAATGAAACAATAATTGCAATGTAATGAATAAAGTGTTTTCATGGACAAAAAAACCCACAAAGATGTACGTGTACATTTTGGGGGATGGGAAAAACACGGGATAGGACTCATTCCTTCATAATATGTAATAACACTATAGTACACAGTACTGTTCTTTTTTTTTTTAAGAACGTTGTATTTTTCGAAAAAAAAAAAAAAAAAAACCTTCAAGACCCTTTAAAAAAATCATATATCATCATCTTACAAGGAATTAAGAAGTAGCTTTTCATTAAAAAGTAGTAATTCTACAAGTATTAATATCTCATTAGGATGTAAAAACTTTCTCAAGAGTAGTTGCATTTTCTTCAAGTGAAAAAAATGTTTTGCAGGAATATAGTTCCATTTTTCAAGAAACAAGCCATTATCATACAACTAATCAGTATTTTTCTTTTCCTTTTTTTAAGAATAAAAAGGAAATGTGCTGTAGATGTAAATTAAAGAATACACAATACAGTATGAGTCATATTAATAATAAATTATTACAATATTTTTAATATAAAATTATTAGAATAAGTAATATTAGTCACATTTCTTTTATTTGAGGATAAAAAGCTTATGACAAAGTCCTGTTTTTTCTGAGAAAAAAATAATTTTCTATTAAAATATATTTTAAAAATAGAGTTGGAGGTATTTTCAAAGAAAAAAATGCATAATACTGTAATGAAAAATATAAATGTGGCCAGTTTTAGAGAAAGAAGCCGGATATCCGTCAGTACCTGTTTTTTTTTTTCTTGACAAATTTTAATTGCAATTTCCAGATTTGTCCACTTGGTGTCAGCAAAGCCTGAGAATTTCTTTCCTGAGCTCAGGTCCATTTAGTGCATCGTTTGCCAACCTTTATTGGGCCAAGGCGCATATTTTACATCTAAAATATTATAAATGTCAGAGGACAAGACAAAAAAAATGCCATAAAATCTAAATGCAAGGTATGTATTGTACAGAAATGGTTACAAGTAGACGCTCTTATTAATTCTACCTTGCGCCATCTAGTGGAGGAATATTTAAATGTTTTGCCATGTATCAATGAACAATGGTAAAATAATTGCAATAATAAAAGTTTGGAACAATTAATTCCGTTCTTACTATATTAACAGTAGTCGTCATTACATGAGGGCTCCATTCTAAAGCCAAAGTCTACACACCCCTGATCAAATGCCTTTTTTTTGTGATATTAAAAAAAAAGAAACTTTCGACCATTATGAGCTATTGCATGTACAAATCAACAGTAAAAAAAAAAAGTAATATTAATAAGAAAATATATAAATGACTGGGATAATGGTGTTGCATAAGTGTGCACACCTCCTTTTCACCTTAACGATGGATCCATTTGCAACAGAAGAAAAAGAGCCGAAAAGCAAGATCCTGCCAGCACCGCGTTGCGTTTGCGCCTCCAATACTTTTAGGAATCACTGCACAAAAGTTCAACCTTGGTTTTTCTGGCCCATAAAAAAGTTTCGCACATGGCTTTGGGAGATTTTAAGTGAAAGTGTAGTCGTAGTAGCCGTAGTAGCCAGCGTAGTACTTGTCACCAACAAGTGTTGTAGTTCCCGCTTTAGCGGGTATCTGCTCAAGCGAAACGCGAAAAGTGAGCCGTCGCGTCGAACGCAGGTCAACAAAGGTCAAAGGCTTTTGGCGGACGCAAGCGACCTCTCGCCACCCCCCTCAGTCGTCGCTCGGCAAGGGAAAAATAAACACACTTTACGGGCACGCGTCACACGGGTTGACGTTTATGAGCGGAAGCGTGTGTACTTTGAACGCTCGGGTCGAATCCCCGCTGATGCGCTTGCTCAACACTCTGCCATCGTTTGCTTTTCCTGACTCGCCCCAAACAGAACCGAAGGGGGCTGACGTCATTGCGCCCCAGCAAGAAAAACAATGCGTTTGAAAGTAGTTGCTTGTTCTCCACTTGTGAGTTTTATTTTTATGTTATTATTAATGCTAAGATTGACTTCAATGAAAAAAAATTACAATGATAAATGTGTAAAATAAATATGTCATAAAAATAATTAATATTGTATATATAATATTTGATATAATACTAAACGAATTATATAAAGCAAAACTATTATCAATAATAATGAAATACACAATTGACAGTCAATAAAGTTTGTATATAATCAATAAAACAATTTTAAAAATCAGAAGAAATATGAATAGTGTGCTGAAAATAAATATATGGATGATAAAAAATAAAGTATAAATTGAATAAGTTTCAGAAGAGATAAATGTTAAAAATAATTTTCGAATATTCAAAGAATCATCACAATGAAACGTTTAAATGAAAATAATGACAGATTAATATACAACGTGCATATTTTATGCACAAATAGAAGAATACAAATATTAATATAATAAATATTTTTTAATAATGTATGCATATCATGATATAAAAAATGAAAACGTTTAGATACTGCACTGAGTACTATTAGTTGCAATAGTTCAAATACTTTTTATGGTGATGTTTTACAATCTATTTTACCCCCACCACATACAGGGGGCGCTATGCTTCCACTCAGCCTAGAATTAACAGTAAATCAAGTTTGCATATAATCAATAAGAAATGCTAAAAATAAAATTGAAAAATCAGAATAAGAATAGTATACTGAAAATGAATATATGGATGATAATAAATAAAGTGTAAATTGAATAAGTTTCAAAAGAGATAAATTCAAAAATAATTTTTGAATATTCAAAGAATCATCACAATGAAACGTTTAAATGAAAATAATGACAGATTAATATACAACGTGCATATTTTATGCACAAATAAAATACAAATACTAGAATAATATTTTTAATAATGTATGCATATCATGATATAAAAAAGGAGAACGTTTAAATTCTGCACTCCAGTTAGTTGCATTAGTTCAAATACTTTTTATAGTGTTTTACAATCTATTTTACCCTCACCCCCACCACGTACAGGGGGCGCTATGCTTCCACTCAGCCTGGACTTGAGGCTCACTCCAATTTCTTCTCACTCCAATATGTATTCTTATTATTCCAATGTGATTGCCGCAAATGTGCACAGTGCCAGTTCCGATGTGCTCCCGCACCGAAAGTCGCCTGCAATCGAAACATTGCACATTTCTACACTCATCTGACGTTTTATGAAGTTAGGTTATATTAAGTTATGTCACGTTAGCTTTCCTGCTGTAAATTGTAGTGAGTTAGCGTGAGAAAGTGTTGAATTAAAGTCAGAATATTAGGGACAGCTCTCGGAGCAACGGAGTGCACTAAAGGGGAGCATTAAAAATGCAATTTTTCATATGATCATCTTTCACCCCATGTTTGTGGAAGTCTATTTAATATTTTGGTGGTCAGATGCCCACACCCCCACTCCCACCCCACCCCACAGAGTTGCGCGCATCGAATGACTGCCACTCAAATTTGGCACTTAATGAATGAAAACTGAAAGTTGAAACGCTCGCTGGCCCTTTAAATTCATTGAACGCAATCTAAAACAAAAACATATGACGGAGTGAATCACAGCCGAAAAAATCTTGATATGAGAGTTTTCCATCCGAGCCCCATTTGGCCGGGCGTACCTAATATTTTGGCCTCCGCGAGTGTATTAACCCCCCCCCCACCCCCCGCCCCCCACTGCGCACTGATGTTTCATGATCGCCATTCCAGTTTGGCACTTAATGAATGAAAAGTGACACGTTTTTAAAAGGGTGACTGGTCCTTTAAGCGCGTTGACATGACGACGACGCATTTTTATGCAAATCCACGCAGCAAATATTGCGTGTCCACGTCGTCCCTGCTTTGCAGAGTCACGACGGCCGTGCTGGACGAGTGTCCGACTGAACGTGTTGCGTTTACGTGGGGTGGGACATCTCCGTTTTTCTAAACGGATGGAGCGAAGACACGCGTGGAACTTTTAACTGTCATATATCGCCACCTCCCCCAAACAAATCAAATATCATCCATATCAACCACCAAAGAGTCAATAAGCTTTACGGCATGGTCTCCTCCACTCTGTGAGTCCTTCCACGCGCGTGGACAGACGTGTGCACACGCACGCGCACACACGCACGGGCCGGATGCTAGCCGGACTATTAAACTCGGAGCCGGCCAAAAACGCCACTCGCTCCGGCGTGAGCGGCCGGTTTCAAGTTGCCCTCTCGGTGAATTGATTCTACTATGAGCTCGCACCAAGGTGGTCCGCCACGGGCAGGGGCGAACGCTCCGGAGTAGACGCCAGAAATCCGCTTCTTAAACCCCGCAAATGAGTCATATCAACACGTCAATGTTGTTACTCCATCCCATTACCGCGTTTCAATCGATTATATCTGATGGAAAATGCGTTTTGACGCGGATTCCCGGCGATGCTCGGTGACGTTCACCCCCCGGCTTTCCGGTGGTACGCTCCACAATTTATTCCAGGGAAAGACTGACAGTTTTTTGGGTCATGAAGCAGCTGTTCAAGTCAGCGGCCGGTCCCCCCTCCGCTGGAATAAGAAATTAGTCCATTTTCGAGTAAATAACTACAGCTTCTGGGCCGATAAGAAGGAATTAGCCAATGGTGTGCGGAGCAAAAGAGTTAAATCCAATAAATGGGAGCTTCCTGCTTCTGCGCATCCCCTCCGTCACGTTGTTATCAAAACAAGATGGGGGGGGGGGGAGTCTATATCATAAGCAATTTACTGCTCTTATTTGCAATCGGTCGCCATGAAATGTGAATTTTGATGATTTCGGATCCAAATGCGCACATGGAAAATAAGGTATCTATGTTAAAGTGTAGAATATACGGTTGTTGGGTATTTTTTGACGTGTTTATTTATTTTTGCAATGTTACTAATAACACAAGTCAATCATAAGTCAACTTTGTGGAGTTAAACGGGAGGTAATGCATTTTAAAAATTAAACAACAAGGCTCATGGTGGGCAAATTTACTGTTACATTTATTTCAGTGACTTTTTCATAAACTATACCTGTCAAAGGAGTCTTAATGCAAAACACTTTTTACTTTTAAATGAGGATTTACATTGACATAAAACACTATTTTTAGTCTGTTACAATGAGCTTCATTGTGCTAGCTACTTATTATATGATTAGTGATGGGTGAGTACGGATGCCGACTCTTATTTACAGCCACGATACTTGAGGCGATAACGTCGAACATGGAGTACGTCCTGCCTACCACTATCTGGTGCAACTCTGCTACGGTTTGATTCCTCAGCGAATCGTCATGTGCCTCGAAAAGGAAGAAATGTCTATGTTCATAATTGTATGTCATGGAAATGTTACAAATCCAAAGTACAAGTGATACCAATACTCTGGATCGGTTTTGGGCGATTATTTAAGAGTGTATGCAAAGACTAGTACCGTAATTTCTGGCCTACAAGCCGCGACTTTTTTCACACGCCTTCAACCCTGCGGTTTATGCGGTGATGCGGTTAATTTGTGCATTTTGTCTAACATCCGCAAGGGGGCACTCGAGCGGAAAAGGTAAGAATAAGACTGGTGGAATTTATTTGCAGAGGAAGTGACTCTTACTGGCCCTTTTAAGCGCTGCGCTAGCGTTAGAGCTGTGCTAGTGTGTTCCTGCTGTGTTACTGGCGTGTCTGAGTGATATTTACTGGTAAGGCCATGTTAGCGTTAGCGCGAGCGTTTGCATTGGTGCTAGCGCGGGGCTAGCGTTAGCACCACGATAGGGTTATTCTGTGTACCGTCTTTGTAAATATCTTGTGTTTCAATGTGTGTTTCAATGTGGGCACTTGCGGCTTTTATGCAGCTGCGGCGTATGTACATACCAAATGGTATTTCCTTTACAAATGTACTCGGTGAGGCTCGTAACCAGGTGTGCTCTGTAGGCCGGGAATTACGGTAATTCGTCTGGAAAAAATAGAGAAATGAAATGAAAAAAAATGCCTAATAATAGTATTGCAGGGGTCTCAAAGTCATAGTTATGACTTCACGGACCAATAAAAGATGACCTCATATAATTACATATGCTAGACACAGACTTCCAGAGTGATTGTCTTACATGGACTGAGTACAAAATTGTCAATTTCATTAAAAAAAAAAAAAAAACACCTTAGTGTCGTCATACAAATGTCCAGAAAAGGCAACTCTGACAGCTACTTCTGTTTGACCCAGTTTTGAATCCAGTTTGTCCATATTTGGACCCTTTCCTCTGATTGGTTGGCCCCGTGTAAAAGACCCACTTGCGAGCTCACACATATGTTACGTTAACGACGCTCCCGTCGGGAGCTGAGACGTAGACTGAGGTGTTCGCTCGCGACGTAGATTAGCTCGACAAAATCAAATAACTTGATTTCATGAACCCATTGGCAGAAAGAACATTTCAAACCGGAGAACGCATGGATGATTTTAATTCATATTTCACACATTTGCTGAGGCACCACGGAGAGAATATGACATCCTGAATATTATAAGAAGTCAGTTTGGCAAAATATGTCCACATTAGACTGATCCACTAAATGAAAAGTCACCCCGACTCAATTAGTTCTTTGGAGGGCTTCTTTCTACTTGAACTTGGGTCATATTATTATAAAATAACAGCGCTTGAGAGTCATTTCTGACTACTCTTGCCACCTGTGATATTATACTGATTAGTGACGGGGGGGGGGGGGGTATTTCAAGGCTTGTTTTTTTTTGATGGTGAACCAACCAGGACATACCTCAAATCGCACTAGATTTCGAGATCGCAACGATATTTTGCTCATGTTAGTATGTCAACAATGTGAATTTCATCGTAGTTTTAAAGCAGCGAGTCAAGTGGCTCTTCAGTGAAAGCGCCGTTTGTAATTATTGGCCGGAATTAACCGCTTTGACGACCTGCGCGAACGAACGTTATCTCGATTCCTTTTTGAACGCGTTCCAAAACTCCCAATCGCTCGGAGCGCGTCCGCTCACGTGCGCTTGAGGTTCTGTGCCAACGCGTAATTAAACTCCTGCGCGGCCGTAGCCGATTAGCATCGCTTACGCTTGAGCTCATAGTTGTTTCTGTGGCATTTTCTTTTCTCTTTCTTTTTTGGTGAGCAACATCCTTCTCCTTCTTTTTTTTTTTTTTTAGGTGCGTGAACTGGCTCGTAAAGTTTATTGTGCGATGAAATATGTTGACACCTTGATTAAAAACACGGGCCGCGGTTCCTTGTGGATATTATACTTTTGTACAATGAATGTCAGCGGAACTATAAATAAGCGGATACGACTTTGAGTGGTACCGTTGCACAAACTTGCAATTATGGCAATTGTCGTTGCATTTATTAAACAAGCAACTTGTTTAAAAAAAAAAAAAAAACAGGATGTGCTTGTATAATTCACACAAGGTAATCACTTTATTAGGTACACCAGTGCCGTGTGCAGTGAACAAAATAAGTATTTGAACACCCTGCTATGTTGCAAGTTCTCCCACTTAGAAATCATGGAGGAGTCTGAAATTTTAGGTGCTTGTCCACTGTGAGAGATAAGACAGCTGCAAATAAGTATTTGAACACCTCAGAAAACCAATGTTAATATTTGGTACAGTAGCCTTTGTTTGCAATTACAGAGGTCAAACGTTTCCTGTAGTTGTTCACCAGGTTTGCACACACTGCAGGAGGGATTTTGGCCCACTCCTCCACACAGATCTTCTCTCGATCAGACAGGTTGCTGAGAGACACAGAGTTTCAGCTCCCTCCAAAGATTTTCTATTGAGTTTAGGTCTGTAGACTGGCTAGGCCACGCCAGAACCTTGATATGCTTCTTACAGAGCCGCTCCTTGGTTTTCCTGGCTGTGTGCTTCGGGTCATTGTCATGTTGCATGGAAACGGGTCAACCCAGTAGAGGTCTCGGCTTCACAATTGTCGCTGTCTTTTCCATCTTCTGGCTGGTTCTACTTAGAACCAACTTACTGTTGCTGTTGTTGTGGAAAATATGAATTAAAAACTGGGGAACACCAAGAGATGTTTCTGGCCTGAAAGGAGAAATCCACAGAGTCCAGGTTATGACTTCTTCTGAATAACAAAGCAGTGACCGTCAAACTCCTAACACTGAGCTTCTTGTACACGAATTTGTTTCCAGTTACTTGGAACAGAGCTTCTGAGATAACCTCAGAGTTGAACCACGTGCTGCTTCACCACATCTAAAGACAAGGACGTGATCTGATCAAATGTTGCCGTAAATTTCCATGACAGTTGTTAACTCTGTCAGTGGGTTGGATTCGCATCAAAGGCAATTCATTGCATCGACTGCCTCATTCTTGTCTGAGCGTAGCCTGCCAATTGCAGAAATTGTGACAGCAATATAGCCTGTGTCTGTTTATGAGTGTCTATGGTCGCATGTTTAGCTCCTGGTTGAGTTTTGTTTCAATTCACTCGTATAGTCGGCCATAAATAATGAAATTTAGCTCAATTAGCTCCTCTCGAGGTGGCCGCGAAGAGTAGAAGCTCCAGTTAACCCGCAGTAATCCACGCCGCCACCGCTCGGCCTGCTGGCGGATTATGTCCTCGGGTCACAGTTTATCCTTTACGTAAACTATCCGCGGCACGCGGTGCGGAGCGGAGCGCGGTCGACACCTCCCGTCTCGATAACATCTGATCCCTCAGCTACTTGAGGAAAACCAGGACTCTGTGACTTCCTTCGGCGTCGCGGGCGTCCACTCCATCCATCTTCCCCGCTCTTGCTGGGGATATCCATCAGATGAAGGGCAGCTCTATCTCTGTAACGCGCTAAAAAATGGTGATGCTGCTGATACACTGGGTGGGCTGGGGACCACGTGTGTGCTCTACCACACAAGAAGAGCCTCTTGGTCACTGCGATATGCAGTACAGTACAGTGATGCCTTGAGATACGAGTCACCCAACTTACTAGTGTTTCAACGTACGAGCCGTCATTTGCGCATTTTCATTTTACTTTGACTTGACTTGATAAAACTCAAAATACGATGTATGTTGTCAGTGAACGCAACTCTTTTCACAGCGAGCAGAATGTCAACAGATAGTGAGCGATTCTTTTAAAAAATAGTTTTCGAGGTCTTTACTTGCACTCCCAGTTTGTTTGCTGTCCAACTAAACATAAAAGAAAGAGAATTATTGCTTAATAGTAAATCGTAATGGGAAATGCCATAGATGGGCGAATTAATTGTATCTATGTTGCAGTTGTGTAACTCCTAAATGAACATGTATTTACAGTTAACAAAGAAACAGTGAGCCTAACACTATACTGTATATTCTTTATCCTTTCTTCTATTATCTGCAAAGAATAACTAATATTACTGCTGCACTGAGGAGCTGAGATCATTGACACGCACAGGAGAGCTGTATATCTGTGTTATAAAGGCCTCAGGTTTCCAAACCGTACACATGAGAAGGAGCAGCACAATGTCCACTGAATAGATGCAAAAAAAAAAGCAGGTTTATTTATGTCATTAGGATATAATTTTTAATAAGATACAGTATTGTAGAGCAGTCACTGATGGTGTAGTGGTACACACTCCTGACTTTGGTGCAGGCAGCGTGGGATCGATTCCCACTCGGTGATGGTATCTGCCCTGTGACTGACTGGCGACCTGTTCAGGGTGTAGTCTGGCTTTCGGCCAAAGCTGGCTGGGATAGGCCCCGGTTCTTCCATGACTCTTGTGAGGTAAGCAGCTTGTATGATGGATATTATAGACGTTTCCTTTTTTTCTTTTGAAAACATTATAAACTCTATGTTATTTGGGTCCCCGTGCCTGCGTGGGTTTTCTCCGGGCACTCCGATTTCCTCCCACATCCCAAAACATGCAACATTAATTGGACACACTAAATTGCCCCAAGGTGTGACTGTGAGTGTGGCTGTTTGTCTCGATGTGCCCTACGATCGGCTGGCAACCAGTTCAGGATATACCCCGCCTCCTGCCCGCAGACAGCAGACACTCCTGCGGCCCTCGTGAGGACAAGTGGCAAAGAAAATGGATGAATGGATGTTATTTGGGGCATGCTGGAACAGATTAATGACGTTTCCATTCATTGCAATGTGATAGGATTATTTGTAATACTAATGTTTTTAGTTATAAGTATGCTTACCATGAATTAAACTCATATCTCAAGGCACCGTCCTAAACTGCATTTCCTCAAACAGTGGCCGTCCTCTAATAGACGTCGGTAAATCATCCCTTAAATGGAAGCCGCCATCAGAAAAAAAAAAACATTAAATAACACACACACACACACACAAAATCTGTTCAGGTTCAACAAAAGAGTTGTGATTTTATACACAAACATTGAGCAAATAAAAACACGTAAAAGGCCTTTAAGTGCTTTACTCGGTTGCTAACCAAATCAGCAGAACCTCCAAACTAGGTCAATCAGATGAATTCAAGTGTGGCGACTTGCCACATGTATCAAAGATGGGGAGTATCAAAGATCATCTAATACAAAAATTGGAGAGGTAAGTGATGAGCTAATCAGCAAGCTTCCGCTAACCAAAACAGCAGCTCCTACCGAGGCATGGGAACGGTCTCTCAGGTGAATGAATATTTTGTTCACCCTCTAATGACGAATATCATTCCGGTAGATTCTGAAGTTTCCGCGTTAAAAATGTTGTGTGCGTCCATGTTGAAACAACTTAATAGGTCTGCAGCTATTTTTTCTTCATTTTGTGACCTTTTAATTTTGTTGTTTTTTTTGGCTCGAGTTTCACTTGACATGAATCGTGGTAGGCAAGTCGGGACCCCAGCAAATAAATAGCCTTAACAGCACAATTTGGACCTGTTGAGAGCCCCGTAGTTCACGGTACAACAGCTGAATGATCAGCCAAATGATCACAAATCCTGTGGACTCGACCGATCTCCCTGATGCGCACCTCAGCAAATTTGCGGCAGAGATGTCACGCTTTGGGACGGAATGCCTCTGGTCGAGGTGCGGTCCGCCTGCGGGCCTCGCCGCTCTCCACTTTAACGGCGTGCCGGCGAGGCCTGCTCGGATCCGGTTTCAGTCCCCCTCCGGCGGAGCCCGGGTCTCGCTGCTGACAGCAGCTTTTATGCGATGTGGATGTCCCGTCTTGGGTTTCAGCGCGCCGCCTTCAACATATGATCTCCATTATGAGAGGAGGAGGAGAAACACGCGCTCGCTGGATGAATGGAGGGGAGGATGAAGGGGAGATGGAGTGAGGCCAACAGATGGAGAGTGCTGGAGAAGTGTGTCGGAGGTGCGCTCAGGAGAAGAAAGACCGGGGCTGGGTGTTGAATGCCTTCATGCAGGGTTTAACTCGGGCACGCGCACAGACATTTTTGTACCCAGGTGCTCGAGCCAGCAAAATGGCATCCGTCGCACCAAGTTTTCACGTTTAACTCACTGCATGGATTTATTTTTGTCAACACAAACAACCCGGTCAGCTATTAACAAAAGAAGGCCACAGCGGAGAGCAAAAGTCAACACTCTGCTGACGGGTTTTTGGAAGGGGAAGGAGGAAGCTGAATGCACGGCGGGAGGAAATGTACAATTCTCCCACCGACTCAATTAAATGCCCGTCACATTTCAAAAACACTTTGGGCAAGATTGATCACAAGAGAGAGACGGCAGCATGTATCAGAAATGGCGGGAGGAGGTGAGATTTGCATTCTCAAGCTGGAAGTAGTCACTATTTTCAGGTATAGATAAAAAAAAAAAACATTTCTTCATGGTGAGAGGGGAAAAAAAAGCAACCGAAGCACCGCATCAAACTCGAAGAAACATTCGGAGTCGCCGCACGGTACTTTCAAACAGAGGGAGAAAGTCCCACCAGGTTGTGCGAAGCGGAGAGCCGCGACTAATGCAGGCGGTCCCCCAACAGCTCGAGCAAAAGCTGGACTTCGGCGCCCAAAGGGGGGGTGGGGGGGGGACAGTAAGTGGGACAGAGTTGAAGAAGTTATTCGGGTAGTATGTTGGAGAACAAATAGTAACTAGCAAAGAAAAGCTAATTTATTTGTTTCATACTCAAGGTAACCCAATGCACTTTACATGATTAGAAGCATTCAAATGCATTTTAAATATTTCAAAGTAAAAGTTCAATTAAAATCCACTTTTAGTGCAAGAAAAATGACCGAAAAGTGGAAATAATCTATAATGGAAGAGAGAAAAAAATGTTTTTTTAATCTGGATTTAAAAACATTCATACTTAGGGCTGACGTTACCTCTGTTGGCAACTGATTCCATTTTTATTTATTTTTTTTTTTTTGCAGCATAATAGCTAAATGCTGCTTCACCATGTTTGTTTTGGACTGCGGGCCATTATTTGACCTGAGTCAGTCACAACATAGATATAACATTGAAACATAGAGATATCTCAAAGACATAGAGACACAACAGAGATAATGCAAATGTCACAGGGATAGTTTGTCACAGTGGGGCTGCCGAAGTTTGCTGTGGAAGGCGGTCGATGTGCGCAGGTGCAAAAGGGTGAATCGTCCACGGGGTCCAAACAACTAACTACGGAACGCTTGTGACAAATGTCGCTCAAAG
Source organism: Syngnathoides biaculeatus (assembly GCF_019802595.1). Lineage (NCBI taxonomy): Eukaryota > Metazoa > Chordata > Actinopteri > Syngnathiformes > Syngnathidae > Syngnathoides > Syngnathoides biaculeatus. Next base: position 12,432,507 of record NC_084646.1, on the reverse strand, counting down.
AAAAAACTATGAGGAGTACCGAAGTTTTCAACAAGAATGGACAGCCTTTGGGGAGATGGATGGTTCTGCTGTGTGTTTAAATTCACAGAAGAAGGAGTAAACCAAAGCATTCGTACTCGACGTTGCCAAACAACTTTGCATATAAATAACCAAACGAATAAAAGACACGCCTTTGCCGGCAAGAACTGTTCACCATCGTGCTAGCATGATGGCAAATCAAGTTGAATAACGTTCAAGATGACAGTATGGAAGTCTCAACAAAGTCGCATTCATGGTAAGAAGTACTTTTGTTATCATTGATTTGGCAGCAGCGTGGCAATGTTATTTAAAAGAATTCAGAAACTTTTTGTACTCTAAAAGTGGTGGTTGTACATAAATGCGCAAATACACCTGCATTTAGTTATTAAAATACTGTACGGCTCTTTAGAAATGACATTTTATAATATTTGGCATTTATGGCTCTCTCAGTCGAAAAGGTTCCCGACCCCTGCTCTACACCATTTAGTGATTTAGAGACCAATAGCAGAACTTTAAAATGTAGTCTAATGCTGACTGGAAGCCACTGTAAAGACTTTAGAATTGGAGTGATATGCGCTGACCTCTTTGTTCTGGTCAGAGTCCTAGCTGCATCTCTTTAATGCTCTTTTTGGGGAGCCCAGTCAGAAGACCATTACAATAGTCAAGTCTACTTGAGATGAAAGCGTGAATGAGCTTCTCCTGGTCTGCTTGACACATGCAAGACTTCACTCTAGATATGATTTACCGTAATTCCCGGCCTACAGAGCACACCTGGTTATAATCCTCACCCAGTACATTTGTAAAGGAAATCCCATTTGGTACATACATAGGCCGCAGCTGTGTAAAAGCTGCAAGTCCCCACATTGAAACCCACATTGAAACATGAGATATTTACAAAGACGGTACACAGAGAGTTTAACGCTAGCGCCGCTGCGCTAATGCTAGCACCGCCGTGCTAATGCTAGCACTGCCGCGCGAATCCTAACACTAGTGCCGTGCTAACGCTAGTGCCGAGCTAATATTAACGCTAGAGCCGCTCTAACAGGGCCGGTTAAAGTAAAACATACTGGTAAAAATCACTGAGACACAGGAGTAACACGCTAGCGCAGCGCTAATAGGGCCGGACCAGTAAAAGTCCTTTCCTCGGCACATATATTCCAGCAGTCTCACGCTTACCTTTTCCGCTTGAGTGCCCCCTTACGGTCATTAGAAAAAAATGCACAAATTAGCCACATCACCGCATAAACCGCAGGGTTGAAAGTGTGTGAAAAGAGTCGTGGTTTATTGGCCGGAAATGACGGTACTTCACTTACAGTGTAACTTGTAGTAACTTGAATTGTAATTTTGACCAGCTACCTGAATTTCTGCCTGGTGATTTATTTTCATTTTATTTTTTTTTTCTTGTGACATGAAAAGAACAGTAGAAAACATGCTCGATATTCGCCTAGTGAGCCAGAAAACTTAAAAAAAAAAAATGGTAACTGCGCAGAATGCTCCTGTATTTGTTGAGCAAATAGTCTCTGGTGACGTTCCGCTCAGCAGATAGCTACAATGAGTGGCAGGCTTTAACAATGTTTAAAAAAAAATCAAACCGCAGCGTCTTATTTGTTTGACTGTACGACCACAATGTGGTAAATTAGCAGCGTGCGATGTGTCATGAAGGAGGCGCCGGATGTTACTGAACGGGCTCACGCTGTGAGTCGCCAACCTTCGCCACGATTAAACTATGAAAATGTGTAAACACAAACAAACACGATTTCTTTTCAGCTGTCTGGCTGCATTATGATGAGCAGCAGTTTTGGCAAGGCAATTGATGAATGTCTTTTTATAGCAAAGCCAGACCTAAACTGAGGCTAAAGTACCGAAGGTGGTGGTGGGCTCGGGGGGGACTGGAGCATATTTAGACTTGGTTTAGTAATCATAATGTGGCTACTGGCGGCTTCTGCAATCAGCAGTGAAGGCTCTGACAAGATTGAGGCAGTATAGTCAAAGGAACGGCCTTAATTTTGACGGCACACACCTTCACCAATGTTGATGTTTTTACCAGGGTGCACCCATAAAAAAAATAAAAATAATAATAATAATCATGAAGACTTATAGGCTCCTGGGAATCGGATGCTAACTAAGAAGGTTTTTGTATTTGCCAGATGTAATAAAACAATTGTTACACACAAATATTATTTCTCCTTAACTTAATGAACCCAAATGGCAGTGCAATATTAACTTCAAGCAGCAATTTCCCGTGTAATTAAAGCGCAGACTCGCTTGGCTATGAGGGTGGAATATGGATATGAAGTTTGAATGCAGGCTGATATGAGAATTATGAGCGGTGACAGGGGGGGCGCCAGATGACCCCGTTTTGGAGGCGCGACGCTGAGGGGCTTTGCTCGCGACAAAACGGGCAAGATAAAACCCGCCGTGCACAAATGTCACGGTAATAAGACAAACTAGAACCGTACTCTCAACAAAAGCAGGAGAAATCAAATTAGGCAAAAAGAAAAACTACACAAGGCGACTGCGATTTGTGTGTTAATAATATGACTCGGACAAAAGGGGGAAATATATATCTTACAAAATAGTCTGGGAGATACTGACATGGTACAAAATGGCATAGGAGATATTTTACTTTTAAAAATATTAGGATTGAAAGTGGGGCGCGGGGGCTGTCAATGCAGCTCCTTTTCTGTCTGCAATAAACATGCAAATGGATGCCGACCACAGCGAATAACACACACACACACAAAGAAATACGACATCTGATTCCTTCACACGCTTTTTGAAAGCAAAAATATGTATAGAAAATGTACAGCCTAGATTGGATGACAACGCTACTAGCGAATAATATTAAAAAAATCCTTATAAGATTGGTAACATGTAAACATGTGATTAAAAAAATGCCCTAAGCCAGACCCATGAGGATCAAACATGCTTAGTAGTTGCTTACCATTTGGAAATCTTAATTTAAAAAAAAAAAAAAAACGACTATAATTCAAACACGCTAATAATTACCACGCTAGCAGTTGAAACAATAAATGAGCTCAACCAGACCCGCAGGAATTATATATTACATGCCTGCCAGTCAGGTATTTTTTAAAAAAAAAGCCTAAATGCTAAAATTCTAAAATAAATAAAAATAAAATACTACTACTAATAATAATTAAAAAATAATAAAAAACGATGGCACACCTGCAATATGAATATGAGAAAATCCAAACGAAAAACAGTGCATATGCCTGAAGAGTAAATGCTAACATGCTAATGAATCTATTATGCTATCAACCTGCATACAAAACCTGCCCAAAAAAAAATCCTTTCAATTTTTGAACATGTAAATCACCTGCATGATTGAAATGTGTTAAAGTAACATTTATCATTCGCTAATGTGAAAAGAAAAGAGGTGATAATTACATTGGCTTACCACGTTTTAATCGCGTGCACCTGAAAACGAAAAACTTTTTTTTCTTTTTTTTTCGGTGAGAATTGATAGCAGAGTCATAATGTTTACCTGGGATTATCCTGCGCCTGAAAAGATGGCCGCGATCCATCAAGGCCTAAAATGCGAGCACGCTGAGAGTTGTTACAATCACGCTAACGTTGGGAACACGTTGGGGGACCACACAGCTTGCTAGCGCTTACGTACACTGCACAGTTTCCTGTGTTCTCAGGTGGCAATAAAGAGATACAAGCCGTCAGGAGCGAATGATTTATCCCGACGCGTGTACGCCGGAGAGAAGCTTTTACTGACCGTTTTACATGAAGGAGCACTGCCTGGGACATGATGAATATGGCGGCCCAGGGAGCCCGGCTTCTGCTTGTAAAACGCATCTGTTGCGCTTCCTTGTGTCTTTTCTGAGTTTGCCGCGTGCACGTGTGGCAGACTTGCAGATGTGGGGTAACAAAAGGGACCGCGCAAGGTGATGGGTTGTTAAATATATATATTATATGTTATATGTTGTTAATTTTGGTGAGGTACACCCACCTGTAAGGACTGCACAGCATGCCGATTCGTCAAATACTTCATCTGAAACCTAATGATAATTGCGTGCTATGCTAACATATTGCAGGTTAGCAAACTGAGGCTAGAAAGTGCGCTTGATGATTACACAGCAAGCTTAATTGTTGGATACGTTTTGAAAACCCAAGATTGAATGCTAACGTGATCGGTGTAATTATTTTAAGTGCCATAATGAAGTAAACGAAGTGCTAATACAGACATGGTGATTGCACAGCATGGCCACTTGTTGCGTGCCTAATGAAACTGCAGCAAATGCGAACATTCTAGGAGTGCGAAGGCAGACCCAAACGTATGCTACTACAGGACTCATCAGTATTTACAGTATTTCAAAACCTTGATCAGATGACATGCACTTCGATTTATTTGAGTTCTTATATACGTCACACTTTTTAATTTTGTTGTACCAATATTAGTCAAAACTCATTCTCATTTTCTTTTACTTTATCCCACCATTACTGAGTATTTTTATAGGCACCAAGGAGTAACAACCTCAAAATCTCATTGTACTGCATGCGATGACGATAAGGGGGATTCTGCTGAAAGGCTAACATGTTAACAATTGCGTTGCTAATGTATACCTATGTTGCCGAAATCACCCTGTATTGCCAGTCAAACAAAGCTTTGTTCAATGCTAAGTTCGTTGAGACGAAACCAAAATATGTCTTATAGTAAGACGCCTGGAGTTTTGTCCGATGCCGTTAAACATTTATAAGGTGATGATAAACGAAGATATGTGGAAAAATGAGAGAGACTTGGCATAGAGGATCCATGTTTAATGTCAATGTTTTCGCCGATAAACTGGAATGTTAATCCGCTTCTGCTTGTCTTGGACAACTGGATCTACACATGGTTGTAGTGAGTAAGTCGTCGAGATTTACACGGAAGAGTTTGAAAGTGTAGAAAAGTCTGGACACATACAAATACTTCGTTGCTGGATCTGTTCTCAATGTGGAGACGGCTCATGAACGCAGAAGCGTATTCAGCTACACGTTAACTTTGATGGAATCCATCGATCTTTTCAGCTAATATCCAATACAAATACCAATATTTAAATAAATGACCCCTTGTTTTACACAAACGGCATTCATTAACCATGATTGGAAAAAAAAAAGGACAGCGAGTCAGCTCCTCTGTACACCGAAGTGTGTTGCAGCCACACGTTAAACTTCAACAAACCTCTCCGTGACAGACTTTTTTTTTTTTTTTAAATATGCATTGTTCTCAAATGAGTCCGATTGCATAGTTTAAAAAAAGAAAATAAACCGCTGGGATAGGCTTCACCCCCCCGTACACGGAAGCGTGTTGCGGCCAGACGTTAACCTATGTAAACATCACTCTGACCGACGGTTTATTTTCTTTTTTTAAATACGCATTGGACTCATTTGAGAACAATGCATATTTAAAAAAAAAAACGTCTGGCACGGAGAGGTTTACCGTAGTTTAATGTGTGGCCGCGACACGCCTCCCTGTACGTTGGAGACAACTCCCGGTCGTTATTTATTTTTTTTTAAAATACGCATTGTAAATACTTTTTGGTAATTTGAGATTGAGAAGAATAATTCCGACATGGAATGAAGTGATCGCTACACGGTCATGTGTATTCGGTTGGGCACCGTCCATCACGTTTAATTGCCGAAATCCATTGATCTTTTCCCATCTTTTCAGATGGTATTCTATATTATGATCTATTTGAATATCTGTCTCGTCTGTCGTGACATCCAACAGCACAACAACTCTCGGGCATTGTGCATATTCCGCTCCGGTTCAATGTCCCCCAGACTGTCGAGCTGCTCTTTTTGACCGGCAATGTGGTGCCGTGAAAATTTCGACGTCACGTGCACGGGCTCTATACCAAGTTAGCAAATTAAGAAAGTGGCAAGCTAGCACGGCTTGTGGTCAGATGCTATTTCTCCAAACCTGATGGCAAAATGCTAACATGCTAACAGTTGTGTACCGCATCCAACTATGTCTTCAAGCAGACATTTACATAGATTATAAAATCTAGTATTGCTTTCAGGGTACAGTCGCCTTATGTCCTCTTGTAGTAGTGACGAGCGTACCTATGTTTGCATGTTACTGATTATCTCTTCAACGGCACGAGAGAGCATCTTCTTGGTAAAATAAATGCTGCAACATGGAGGCTCTGTCATCTGAGCCTGTATATACTGTGCAGTCGTGCAGCAGGAAGATGTATAGCCTCAGTCGGAGTGGGGGGGGTGGTATAGGGTGGGGGGGGGGTCATTGTGAGAAGAGCTGGAATCAGCTAGCGCTCTCCTGCAGTCATCAGTAACAATGGTTGCCTTCCTCTCTCTACCTCCCTCCCTTTCTCTCTCTATGTCCGTCTGTCTGTGCTTTGTTCCATACCGTCTCAGCCCAGCGCCTAGGAATGTGTGTGTGTGTGTGTGTGTGTGTTGTGTGTGTGTGTGTGTGTGTGTGTGTGTGTGTGTGTGTGCGTAAGAAGAAAAAGAAGGGGTGGCGGAGGATGAAGAGGCCCTGCAAAGGAGGAGCCAGACATGCTGAAGGTAGTTAGCTGGCTTTTCCCCTGCAGGAAAGCACACATCAAGCTCAGAGTGGGTTTTTTTTTTTTTATGATCAAAACACAAAAGGGCTCTTCTTCGAGTCATCTGCGGACGCCGGATGAGATATTTTGTATGGCTGTAGGGGTGTAGCCATCATTTCACAAGTTGGGGTGGGGACAAATTGTTGAGGCATATGATAACTTTTAGGAGTGAATGATCGTCGACTCGCATTCATTTTCTCCGATGATAGTGGCCAAAGAATTGAGAAACTCCAGTTGAGGTCAAGGATAAGTTGCCAGATATCAAAAGTCCGATTGTGACACTGAATACCAAATGGTCTTGACACGTTTCAGAAATAATTTTCCAAAACGTCCAAATCTTGATGTCAGCCCGTCAGAAGTTCTCATTTCCTTGGTCCTCCAGAGAAGCAGACAAATTGTCTTTTGTGTTTCAAGCAAAACAAGACTATTTTTCAAAAGTTGTTGGCGAATGCTCCAGATAAAATACCAAATACCAAAATATTTTGGTGGAAATTCCCCAAACCAGCCGACTGGCCGTGCTTCCTCCCCAATCGCTCGCCGCCTCTGTGGGTTTGTGCTGCTTTTAAAAAATGTGGGAAAATGTTTGCTGGGCAGACCGTCACTTTTAGTCTGGTTGGTATCTTTTTAAAATGTGACATTTTTTTAAATCCCAAACTTTGAATAAATATGATCATTTTGAATTATATTCCACCCATTATGGGAATTAATGTAAAATTATACTTGATTTATTTTTTAAATACTTTAAATTTTACATCAAGGATTCTCCTTGTAATTGTTTTTAAATAGCTTAAATAGATATACACGTTTTTATTTACGTATCATTATTATTCTAATATTTGTCATTTTGACTTTAATTCATTTAAATTCATTAATTCAAATGTTTATTATTCGTTAAATTGCATTTAGAATTTGTGTGTATATTTTAATAAAAGGTATCACCATTTTTATTATATTTATGTTGATTAACAGAATAATTCTCATTTATTTTGTAATATATTAATTGAATTTCTGATGAATCCAAATATTTAAACCCCATTTTTATTTAATATTATTATTATTTTGTTTATTGAAATGCATCTTCATTTTTTTTATTATATTTCCCAGCGATCATAATTCATGGGCAAAAATGCTTTATTTTTTTTTAATTCGTTTATTCACATTCGAATTGAATATTAAATCCATCCCTCCATTTTCCAAGTCGCTTATCCTCACAAGGGTCGCGGGAGTGCTGGTGCCTATCCCAGCTACTTTTATTTCGGCACACAAAAAACACTATTCCATACACGACGATTTTTAGATTCGATTAAATTTTAATGCCGGTCGGGTTAAATGTAAAACTGCAGTATATATATATATTTATTATTTATTTATTTATTTTATTTTAACACAAGCCTCTTCACACGCCACAGAACGTTTTTTGTCCCCCCCCCCCAAAAAAAAATGTCCTCACTCTTAAAGTGATGACTCATCATCCCCCAGTAAGTATAAAAACAAGAACAGACACACACGCACGCACACGCATTTATGATCGCGCACATCCACAGTATCGGGTTCATGAATGAATTGCAGCTCATAATCGAGACTCAGCGTCGGGTTGAAATGACTCAGGCCCCGGAAACGTGTAATGACAATAGGTTGAGAGGCCGCGAAGTCACACGCAGGTCGGCTGCCTCTTTTGCGTCTGCGATCAGAGACGTTACATCATGTTGTGAGAAAACACTTTGACACCGCCGCAACCTGCCCGCGTTATCACCTGCAAGGAGACTGTGTGATAAGGTCTCCATGGGGTCCACCAGGTGCAATATTCTCAAGATTGATATCAGAACGAATGTACTGTTTCAGATATTGTGTAAAACCTGATGATAAACCCTCCCCGTGCTGGCAGGTGGTATGTTAATGAATTTGAGTAAAAATACCTGCTCATTTATCAATTTCTTAAAAAAAAATGTACCCGGAATAAATAATCATTGCCATATAAATCAACAAGATACAAGTATAAATAAAGGTCTACAGTTGTTATTACAGGCATATAACATCAAATCACTTTCCTGTAAAATTACAAAACTGGAGTTAGCCCATTGTAGTTCTTAGTGGTGAATATAGTTTTTGTGGGTCATCTATCTAAGGTTCAATAGATGTATAAGTGAATGTTGATTATCATCTTGGCGGCACGATGTAACAGTTGTAAAATGTTGGCCTCACAGTTCTGAGGTCCCGGGTTCGATCCCGGCCCCGCCTGTGTGGAGTTTGCATGTTCTCCCCATGCCTGCGTGGCTTTTCTCTGGGCACGTTTTTTTTCCCACATCTCAAAAACATGCAACATTAATTGGACACTCTAAATTGCGCCTAGGTGTGATTGCGAGTTGTGGCTCTTTGTCTCTATGTGCCCTGCGATTGGCTGGCAACCAGTTCAGGGTGTACCCCACCTCCTGCCCGGTGACAGTTGGGATAGGCTCCAGCACTCCCTGCAACCCTTGTGAGGATAAGTGGCTCAGAAAATTGATGCATGGAGTTAGCCCACTGTAGTTCTCAGTGGCTTATATAGTTTTCTGGGTCATCCATCTTGGGTTCAATACATCTGCAGTATAGTATGTGAATGTTGATTATCATCTTTCGATGTATTGATGTTTGGACTTAGACCATTATTGCACAAACCTTTTTTTCAAATCCCATTTATTATGAGCGGGACTGAATCTATGAAACTGAAGATGGTGCTACCCACTCAGTTGTCAACAAAAAATGTCCAAAAAATGGTTCAACATCAAAATTCATTATGATCTCAGTCCAAAATCATTACATCGGGCAAAATGGAAAATTTCTGTAAATATAATAAGTCATAATTGAGTTAGCCCACTCTAGTTCTCAATTTTTCATTATTTTTGGTTGTATCTTTGGTTTCAGTTGCATCTGCGCGCTAGTATCAGTCAATGCGATTTGATATAGTGCAAGCAAAATGATCCAGTATGAATATCCAATTGGATCCTCGTCCAACATCCTTTCGAATGCCAAAATGCACAAATCTGAGGAAAAACATTTTCTCTAAAAACAATGACCCAGAAGAAGTCATCGTTGCCGTATCAATCATTTCAATGTATTGTATGTACAATCTGTTTTACTGCAGCCATAAAAGTTGACCTCATTCTCCTGCGAAGTGAGAAAAACGGAGTCAGCCCAGATTGGTTCTTTGAGCGGCTCATTTTGTGTACCTGCAGTTTTCCCTCCTTTTTGCTCAAAAACGGCAAGTTCTCGAGAGGGAAAAAGTCCGGACAGTGCGGCGCTGTGTCTCTCCGAGTTGAGGCGCCGCCGCCACCCTTTTCTAATTCCAGCCTGCATCTCGCCGCCCCAAAACAGCGCCATAAACACGCCACATTAGGTCACAGTTGGTTTCGTAACCACTCCGTGACCTCTTTACTCTCTTACTCTTTTTTTTTTTTTTTTTTTTGTTGTTGCTTTCATCCCCCCCCTTTCCCTTTGCACACACCAATCTGTCTGCTGGGTTGCTTTGCTCTCTTTTCCAATCTCGCTCATCCGCCCCCCCCCCTTTTTTTTATGTGCCTTATCTTCGCACTTGGCTTTATAAGGTCCCCGCTGTACCTTTGAATTTCACAACTTTAGGCCTCCCAATGTTTCCCTTCTTTTTCCTCCCCCCCTTTGTTCACACTAAATTTATTGTCAACTTTTTTTCAAGTCACTGACTCAACACCCAAGCAAACATGGCATAAAAAAAGTAAAAGTACAGCATATGTGATATTTGACAGTAGGAGTAATGTAATAAAGCAGGGGTGCCGAACTCATTTTTCTCACGGGCCGCATTGTGGTTCTGGTATCCCACAGAGGGCCGTTAAAATATTGAATCGTCTCATCGTATTTACATCAATTTATGAACTAGTTTTGGAATCAGAAACCAATGGTAATTTTTTTTTGCAATTATTCATGTTTGGTAACACAAAAATGCTTGTAATATCTCAACTTAACCATTTATGACATACGACAATTTGAAATTTTGGTCCCAATTTTTACAAGAATCATGGAAATTGACACTGGATTTGGCTTTGCGGGCCAGATAAAATCATGTGGTGGGCCGGATCTGGCCCCCGGGCCTTAAATTTGACACCCGTGTAATAAAGCATTGTCTTAAAGGGGCCATAACACAAATTTGATGCACAAAAGCCTCTCCCGTATCTTTTGTTATATAATTCTTGTTTGAGGGAGCCGCTGGGGTGTTCAACCAGAATTTAAAAAAAAAAAAAAGTGATTGTGATATTTGTGAATAGCGGCACGTTGGAGCAGCTGTAGAGTGTTGGCCTCACAGTTCTGAGGACCGGGGTTCAAATTCCAGCCCCGCCGGTGTCTAGTTTGCATGTTCTCCCCGTGCCTGCGTGCGTTTTCTCCGGGTGCTCCGGTTTCCTCCCACATCCCAAAAATCATGCAACATTAATTGGACACTCTAAATTGCCCCAAGGTGTGATTATGAGTGTGGCTGTTGTCTGTCTCCATGTGCCCTGCGATTGGCTGGCGACCAGTTCAGGGTGTACCCGCCTCCTGCCCATTGACAGCTGAGCTTGGCTCCAGCACTCCCCGTGACCCTCGTGAGGATAAGCAGCAAAAGAAAATGGATGGATGGATGGATGATATATTCACATTAGAACCATTTCTTAGATGGACTTTACATAACGTACATTTTGTCGCACACACACACACACACACACACAGTTTTCCAAAATCATTCTGTTTTCGCGCCCCAAATGACATTGAGGCTGAGTTGTCTCGAAAGACCAGTACACGCATGGTCAAAGCCCCTCCCGTGTCTCTCTGTTACATAATCACGTTTTTAGGAGCTGGTGTAGCTGCCGAGTCTAATAAATAAATAAATAATGGAAATTCAAATGATGTTACGATGACATCACCGAAATTGCGGAGACTAAATTTTTTACGGGGCCACGAATTGAAAAGATATGCTTTGAAATGAAGGATTTAGATGCATCTCGCGCTGTTGCTATTTGGAAAATTCATTTTCCTTAAGTGTGGCACAGTTGAGTAGTATTTAACTTTTAATTACAATACATTATATCGCCACTACTACTCCCATTTTACTGTTCTATTTTTCATTTTTGACACAATCCCGCAACTTGCAACAAACAAACAGCAATGATAATACTCACATTAATACACAAAAGCTACAGTAAATCTGCATTCTATATTGCCCCCCACTTCCAAAAAAAAAAAAAAAAATAACAGCGTAAATAAGGAATTGATTCAGAACCCGCCAGACCGCCTGATAAAACCACAGCAACAACATATTTACGCTTAAACTCGGATAAGACGGGTCAACTAATCTCAATCTGGACCAAAGGGCATCATGCAAAGTATCAGAATATAAAATGAATATTAACATAAGAAAAATCCGCTGCCACGTCTGTAATCCCTCGCCAACTGTGCACACATGCAAGCGTTGCATAACAATGTATGTCTATGAATCGCATATTGCATCACCCTTTCTTATAGTTTACAGCACAGGTGTCACACTCAAGGCCCGGAGGCCAGATCCGGCCCGCCACGCGATTTTATGTGGCCCGCGAAGACAAATCTGGAATGTCAATTTCAATTTTACTTTTAAAAATGTGTACAAAATTTTCAAATTGTCATGCGTCATAAATGCTCAAGTTGAGATATTACATTTTTTTGCGTTACCAAACATGAATCGTTGGAAAAACACATTACTTCTGATTTCTGATTCCAAAAATAGATCATAAATTGATGATGTAACTACAATGAGACGATTAAATATTTAGATTGTTTCACAGTCAGTTTGACACGCCTGGTTTACAGTATGTGGCGGATCTCCCTGCTGGATTTGTTTTTTGTTTTTTTCGGTGGGGGGGGGGGTCTTCTATTGTGCTTTTTATTGTGACTTTTTTTTCATATATATTTTTTTTTTTTTTGGGTGTGTGTTACCCAGCATAAAATTAATTGATGACAGTCTTCCAGAGGTGAAAACAAGCGGGCGCCCTCCCGCTCTAATGTTTGGTAATGTGTTGTGGTAATTTAATTAGTCGAGAAGGAACGTGATGAATCAAATCAATTAGATCTCAGTATGAAACATAAATCATGTTTTCCCGGGCCTCATTATCAGCCTTGAGGTGTGTGCGTGTGTTTTGGTATCACTTTATTGGGACCAAAGTCTGTTTACACACACGCGCGCACACACTTTTGGGAACTCCTACTGTGTGGGGACCATAAATCAGGAAAACCATATAAAATGAACGCAGCAGCAATTCTTATTGTACGTGCGATGTTATTAGCATTAGCACATTTGCTACATTTTCCGGCCTCTACGTGTGCAGTACGTGTATGTGCACGAGTGTACGAGTGGGGGGTCATTGCTTTATGGAGACAAAAGTGTGTGTACACGCTAACATCCTGAGGACCTCTTGCTGTGTGGTGAGACCAGAAATCAGGGAAGCCACATAAAAGGAATGCAGAAGGTATTCTGATTGTGTATGTGCATATACACATGTGCCACGTTTTCCTGTGTGTGTGTGTGTGTGTCAAGCCAGTGTGCGCACGACAGCAGAATGAGACGGATAAGCGTTCACAGGCAGCAATTATGTATAATTTTCCGACAGCAGCTCAATTAAAGTTGGCCAAAACAAAACAAAGAGGGCAAATTTTACACGGTGGATGTTTCCAGTGATTGAGAGAAACAAGGAGATGAGTGTATTTTCGCACAATTTTCATGGCAATATTATTTTTAAAAAAATTTTTAAAAAAAGAAGTCACATTCGTCATGCGGTTGAGTCACTTTGGTTTTCTCCTCATTCCTCGGGCGACACCGGTCGCCATGGCTTCGTGATGTCGCGTGATGCGGCCCCACATTCAGCGGTACGCACCGTGAATTGTCAAATTCATTTCATTCCTTGCAAAAAGAGTTCCACTTAACGGAAGCCAATTATGTTCGCAAACGGTGAGATGTGCAGAAGGCCAACGTCTCCAGACTAAGCGTGTCGCTGCTTACTTGAATGGGGAAAAGGGAAAATGCATCGGGCAGATATACAAAATGCAGTATAGTATACAAAGAATTACATGGGATCAGCGCCACACTTCCCAAAAAAAAAAAAAAAAACAGAAGCCACGTATGATCACAAACAATGGGTTGTTTTCATGTGACGTCACCTGTTGGGCTGCCTCAAACGGCGGTCATTTTCGATCCCTGAGCTTCGTTATTCATACACAGGCAAGGTGGACGGCATTATGTCTCTAACCGCATTTATTGAAGACGCGACCGACAGCACATCAAGCCTAGACTGACAATTAGGCTGCCTGGCATACATACACACGTCATGGGACTCAGGACTGCGTCACAAAGGCGCAGTATTGTGCCCCTTGATCTTTTACTCTGTGACAGAAATCACAAAGGAGGAGCACTTACCTGTATGCTAACACGGAAAACAAAAGGCGGTAGAATATAATTTTTTTCAACCCATTCATGGGCAGGGTGGCAATTTTTTGCCTTGTTGAGATAAAAGTCTTCTAACAGGCCACAATCAAGGAAATAACACTTCTTTTTCGTATGCGTTAAACGAAAAAGATTCAGGAAATAATTCTTTTTCGTTTAACGCATAAAACAGAGGGCAAAAAAGATGTACCCTCTTGCGGGGTATGTTATCAGTTCTGTGAAGTGGTACATACGAGAGATATGTTTCATAATTAATTCTTATTCTAGAACAACACTTACGCATGAATAATACTGATGGATTAGCATTTTGAAGACAAACTTGGTTGCATTTTCTTCACTTTCTCCCTTTCTTCTCTTGGAAAACACTCCACGTGTACTTGAGGCAGCCATGTTGGGTCTGGAAGGAAAGGGAAATAACTCCGTGCTATTTTTGACCCGTGAGTTATCCTCTCCTGATACCAAATTATGGCTTCAGATTAAAACACTGAAATATTTTGAAATACTGAAGGATATAGTGCGTGAAAATCACAATGTCCCAAAAATAGGACGCTGCCCACGAATGGGTTAATATCGAGACAAACTCAATTTACTCCATTTTTTTTTCAACCTGTATATTAGTTCACCACAAGCAGAGTGAAATGTTTGTTTAAAATTTGCTGACAATGGCAGAAAGACAAAAGAATAAACCAGTATTTCACAAAATTCTCCAATCTTTCAAGTGACTATTAAAAAAAAAAAAGATTTTAACTGTAATGTTTGCCATCTGAAAATAGTATCGATTTAAGCCTGTTAGCTCGGCGACACATCAGCACGATGGAGGTTGAGACCGGGCAGCAGGATAGCAGCGTCGGGCAATCGTCCACAAAACCAAGTCTTCATGAAGCACAGAGCCGCAGAACATCCAAAGTCTTTCGTCGGAAGCTTTAGACGATGTCCCCGCTTGTGCAGCCGGAATTGCGTACCGGATTGCGTAGTTTTGAAGATCGCGCCAACTCGCAACTCTGGAAAAAGCTTCAGCGAATTGGCGAGAGTTATCGGACAAAAGTCAGTCAGAAGAAGGCTCTCTGATGGTTAGCAAGTCCTCTCTTCGGAGATTCCGGAGACTTCCACACTGGTAGGCGTTAGGTTGAGAGGTTAAATGGCGGCTTGCAGTGGCGTGTGGGTAATTCAGCAAAAAATGCGACGTCAATGAAAACAACCCATACAATAGGTTGTCTTTTTTTTTTTTTTTGGAACAGGGATCACGAGAATAAACTCTGGTAATGATTGCATGTTCATGTTTTTATTTTTTGGACCAATTAATGTTGAGCAAGGGAAGCCAGCGCCATTTCGTCTTTGCTTTATTTTGGTGCCGCTTTCCTCATCGTCGACCTCAAGCCGCCATTAAACGCCGTCCCCGCCGCTTTAGCCCTCGGCGCCGTAATCCCATCAAAAGGAAACAGTACAACAGCCTCGGCCTAATCCTTCATTAGCCCGACTCCTCCCTCGCCATCGCTTCCACACCCCCAGCCGGCAAAGTGCTAGTAATTAGCTTAGCGCTAACGAGTCGCCGGGGGTAGCGACGGTCCGCGTTGAAGTTCCAAACCTGCCTGATGGAGGCACGGCCGCTAATCACGTCCTCTTATGAAACATCTGAAATGAAACTGCACACAGGTTGTAGCCCGCATTGCGTTATTAGAGCGTAATTTCCTTTGATTGAGCTTTAAATCTTTTACAGTGGATCCCAAAGTCCAAACATTCGGTGTAAAATACAAAAGCAGGACACCAAATATCCAATCCACGTTTGTTGACAAATTTTCAAACTGTGCATAATATGACAGTAGCTGTAATTTTTTGCTTTTTTTTTTTAAACCCTGTACAGTTCATTTGATAATTCGAGATCAGTCCACTTACACTTCTGCAGCTACTAAAATTGACCTGATTGAGCAAAACCATTGTGATATTTCAATTCAGCATGTCAAAATTGTCCTAAATCAGCAAAAAACAAAACAAATTTTTGTGCTCTTTTTCTTCAGCTGGAGCTGGGTACCAAGACAAGGTGAAAGGAGTTATGAACAGCATTAACACAAAATCTTCAGGCTACTACTAAAAAAAAAAAGTCAGAAAATACTACATGAGTATCTGAAATTATATGAGCATTATTTATTGATGGCGTGTTTGCCGACTTCCATTTAACATTAGTGTGAAAGGTACACGAGAGCGTGAACAAGAGGGTGTGCACACTAATACAACACCATATTCAAGGTTTTTTTTTTTTTTACTGAGTTTAGTTGTACAGTTAATAGATCTCATTAATAATAAAAAAAAGGATTGAAAATACTTTCTTTTTATTTTATATCACCGAAGGGTTAGGGTTAAACCTAGCATTTGAACAGGGGTGTGTAGACTTTTTAAACCCACTGGAAAGACAAACAACCATTCCCACCTATGGATAATTTTGAGTTTTTTTTAATGAACTCAGGGCGGCATGGTGGAGCAGCTGGTAAAGCGTTGGCCTCACAGTTCTGAGGTACCGGGTTCGATCCCGGCCCCGCCTGTGTGGAGTTTGCATGTTCTCCCCGTGCCTCCCACATCCCAAAAACATGCAACATTAATTGGACACTCTAAATTGCCCCTAAGTGTGATTGTGAGTGTGGCTTGTTTGTCTCTATGTGCCCTCCGATTGGCCGGCAACCAGTTCAGGGTGTACCCCGCCTCCTGCCCGTAGGCTCCAGCACTCCCTGCGACCCTTGTGAGGATAAGCGGCAAAGAAAATGGCTTGATGGGTAATGAACCTGAGAAACGTGAGGCAGAGAACCGCTCACCACGACGCCACCGTGCCGCATTTGCAATAACAAAACATTAAGAAAACAAAATAAGGTGTAATGTGAAAGTATTTGGCACCGCAGGCACTTCATTTTTTAATTGGCTCCACGCGAGGCGAAGGTGCTCGGAAGTTTATTGTTTATTTCTTCTTCCCACAAATTGGATGTTGCCACGGACGTTGGACTGTATCTGAAAAGTTGCTCTCCTGCACTTTTGAATAAATACCAAATGAGTAAATCATCCTTGTCATGGCGCTCAGCCTCCATCTCTTCTCTTCTGCCCCCCCCCCCCACACACACACACCCCCACCCGCCGGCCCTGCAATGAATCAAACGCTGCTCCCCACAATGCATCATTAACAATGCATCATATTCTTGTCTTGTACGCACTTTAATTCTAGCCAGGCTGCCAATGAGAGCGCATTCTTCAAGTGTTCAAGAAGTATTCCACCCTCCCACCTTACATACTGGAAAAGTAACGCAAGAAAGCCTTAAGATGGCTTACATTGTAATGTTTTGTCTTCCCCCTCCCCCAATTTTTGCAGGTCTCTGACGACGACGTCGCAGGTAAAAACGGGCGGCGGGACTCGATTCAAGCATTTTGGATAATTTCTTGCCCCGCAATTGTTGATCTGTCAACGGACACTGGTAAAGAATTTACAGCTCTACGCTGTGTGTATGTGGCTCACAGGCACAACAGACCCCCCCCCCCAAAACAAAATATAAAACCCACCTCCACCGAGTCGTCAACTTTACATAACAAAGTATGTGGCGCTTATCAGAAGCTAAGACTAAAAAGGAGGAATGCACCATGGGTAAAAGGTCTACACACCCCAGCTCCAATGAAACCAAAAAATGAAACCAAGATCATATGAATCCATCCATTTTCTTAGCTGCTTATCCTCACGAGGGTCACACTTCAGGCCAATATAGAGTGTTCAAAAATCGTAGCATGTTTTTGTAAGGTGGGAGGAAACCGGAGTACCCGGAGAAAACCACTCACAGCCACGGGGAGGACATGCAAACTCCACACAGGCGGGGTCCGGATCGAACCAGGGTCCTCAGAACTGTGAGGCCAACGCTTTACCAGCTGAGCCACCGTGCCGCCCCCCTACATCAACATTGCAACTGTTCTAGTTGGATTTTTTTGCTTTCTACCAGGAATGTGAATGTTTTGTGCAAATAGCGACTTTTTTTTTTTTAACTCACTGCAGCTTTGCTTACCTTTTATTTTTAAAATGACAACAAAAGCATGTCCACTGTGGAGGATGTGGGTGCTTCTATGACGGGGATAATACCTTTGCATGTTTTCCAGCGGCGGCACGGCGGATCAGCTGGTGAACATTTGGGCTCACAGTTCTGAGGTCCCGGGTTTCAATCCCGGACCCACCTGTGTGGAGTTTGCATGTTCTCCCTGTGCCTGCGTGGGTTTTCTCCTGGCACTCTGGTTTCCTCTCACATCCCCACAAGATGCAACATTAATTGGACACTCTAAATTGCGCCTAAGTGTGATTGTGAGTGCGGTTGTTTGTCTCAATGTGCCCTGCGATTGGCTGGCAACCAGTTCAGGGTGGACCCCGCCTCCTGCCCGTTGACAGCTGGGATAGGCTGCAGCACTCCCCGTGAGGATAAGCGGCAAAAGAAAATGGATGGATGGATGTTTTCCAGCTGCCAGAGTTTGCCCTTTGTTTGAAGATGGCCGCTGAAATCCTGGGTAGGAAAAAAAAGTGATTTGGCTGTGATTAATATATAAATTAGTCCGGCTATTTCACAATCCCATTTTTTTTTTTTATAAAGGCTCCTCATCAGTGCATTTTCTGAAATTGGTAGAAGACAAAAGATTATCTTGGTTGTTTAATTTCACACTTGATGAGGGGAGGGAGGAGGGGGGTGCAGGCACTCCAGACACCCAATCAATGTACGGACAAGATGTACAAGTTAATTTTACATAATGTGTCCCCTCCAACGTCTCGCACACGTAGATGAGGATAACATGTTGAAAGCAAAAACATTGAACAATTATGATCTATTTTTTCCCCACCATTCGAAGTTTGTTTGCGTGTACGTGCGTGTGTTGTTTGCAGGCAGCTGGATGGATAGACATGGGTGACGCGTCGCGGCGCATCGACAGCGCGCACTTAGGCAAAATAGATGGCGTTGCCGGTGTGCAAAGCATCTATCATTTCTGCCTATGATTAATAGTTGTCCTGGGGATGCTGCTCAGCAATGAGGAGGATGGGGGGGGGGGGTGAGTGATGTGTAGGGGGGAGGAAGAAGAAGAAGAAGAAGAGGAGGAGGAAGAAGAGGAAAAACAGCACGGAGGAGAATGAGACAAGGAGAGAGAAACCTGAGATGAGTTCTAAATGTCGCAGTTGTGTAAAAAATGATTGTGAACCAACCCGATCGATACCCACGCAATGTTTATCATATTTTACAGCGTTTATCCTTGTTGCTAAATAAGGAAACCGACGCTTTCGTTATGGTGCACCGCAATTTTGCAGCCGTGATAATGAATACCTGACACCGTTTGTGATTATTATTATGATTACGATGCATTTTGCAAAACATGAGCTACATTATTTTTAATGTGATTATTTTATGTGATGCATTCAAAACGTAATGCACAATATGATCAAGATTATTTACACATTTATTTTTAATATCTCTAAGCAAAATAATGTTTTAATAATAATGAGTGTTATTATTAGTTGTATGATTATAATAATATATAATATATCCATCCATTTCCTTTGCTGCTTATCCTCATGAGTGTCGGGGGGACTGCTGGAGCCTTTCCCAGCTGTCAATTGGCAGGAGGTGGGGTACACCCTGTACTGGTTGCCAGCCAATTGCAGTAATGTAATATAATTATAATTAATATAGGGCGTCAAGGTGGGTCAGCTGGTTCGATCCCGGCCCCGCCTGTGTGGAGTTTGCATGTTCTCCCCGTGCCTGCGTGGTTTTCCTCCGGGCACTCTGGTTTCCTCCCTCATCCCCAAAATATGCAAAATTAATTGGACCCTCTAAATTGCCCCTAGGTGTGATTGTGAGTGCGAATGTTTGTCTCGATGTGCCCTGCGATTGGCTGGCGACCAGTTAAGGGTTTACCCCGCCTCCTGCCCGTTGACAGCTGGGATAGGCTCCAGCACTCCTCGTAAGGATAAGCAGCAATGAAAATGGATCTAATATTGCCACTTGATACAAATGTAAATAGAATGACGAATTAATACATTAACAAAAAATATATAACTACATGAACAACATTGATGAATACAAGACCTCTGTCAGGAAGAAAAGGAACCCTTAAAATATGAGTGGATTTGCACTTCAACCTTGCTCCAGGCCCGTGAGTTAATGCCAACAACACAACACCCAACCAAAAGCACGCATTCGCCGTTCCCTCGCTTCCGACGCACGTGACCGTTCCCTTCCTTTTGTACCGCAAAGGACTCGAAAATGTCAACCCTCTCGTCACACCGCGCCGTCAACACGTCAGTATGCCCGCGTCGTCACATAAATCGGAGGAAGTCGTGACGAAAATGAGTCATGCAATATTCAAATTGGATTAGGGGTCGCTCGCACAAAGGGTGTGTGTCCATCTCCAAATTAACCAGACGCGCGTGTATATATTGACGTGTCTGTGTGTGTGTGTGTGTGTGTGTGTGTGCGCGCGCCATCTGCTGCGGTTCTGACGAACAAAGGATGCAATGCAAATAATGTAAATAGCCTTCCTTCTTTTTTTGGGTTGTCTCTATGACACAAGTCACTGTTCTCTGCCGCGTGTGTGAATAATGCGTGTATGCTAATAAGGAGCCACACATGGATATGTAGGTCACGCCTGTCTGTTTTCCACAAGGTTTACGCCCCTTCCACGCGCACAGACGTACAAACATGCACGTGAATGTATGCAGGGATACAGTCAAAAAAAAAATACCTCGTCACTTCTTACAGCACCTGTTTCTTGTTTGAAACCTTTTGTGTGGAGCCTGAGGAAAAGGGGGGGGGGATGCTACATTCTTCACACACACACATGCCGTACACTTAACATTTGTTCATATTGTGCTCACTTTTTCGAGCCTCCGTACCCCAGGTGTCCCGTGGAGGGGTGGGTTATTTTATTTCATTTTTGTTAAGTTCAATCCCCGCATTGGCACGGCACTGAGACCGAAGCGTCACCGACACTGTTTTTTGAGATATTTACACCCCGCGGTTTAAGACAGAAGCGTAGATGTGTGTTGGAGCGCCGTTCGGGAGACGCTCGAGCGCTAGGAAGCAGATAAAATAAAGGAATTCTTCAAATAGTTGCCCCCCGGGGCACTTTCCTTTGATTGGTCGAAAGAGAATTGTTTCTTACGTGCTACGATGCCAATGAAATGGAGAATGGATAGGTTTCCGATTACCCATCATGCCTTGCGACGGATGCCGTACTGTGTGTCTTAAGAGTTCAGAGGGCATAGGTGTATGGTGAAGCGTGAAGTTTTTTTCTGTCGCTAATTTTTCCGTTTGGTGTAAGAGTTATGACGTCGTTTAAAGCAAATGCAAACGTCGTGGACAAAAACGTTTGACGCTTTAAGCAGAGCCCGATACTTGGGGAAATTGAAGGACATCGGCGGCAAAGATCCAGATGAATTTCAAGCAACCGACTGGAGTGACGATGCGGAAGGCTACCCTGACGTTACATATCCGATATCGTTAATTATCGCGTGAATTCTGTGAGCGCATATAGCCTCGATGAAGGAAAGGCTTACAAGTCTCTGCAAGCCTACAATGACTTTGTAAGTGGGTGAGTTCAAGATGTACGGCAACGGGTGATCGGCAATCAGCGTGTAAAGGCGGATTGAGTAAAGACATTCTCAGAGGTCAACCGATCCTCGACTACGTCCCTGGATCATATCCCAAAAAGAGGGCCTCGTTCTCTCCGGTTATTGTACTTGTATGGCCTGTCTTGGAGAAGTGGGTTCACACGTGGCTGCCCTTTTTGCAGTCGAGGCTTGAGTAAAATTACGGGATAGCGAGACAGTCATAGAAGAGAGGTCTTACTGGTTACCGCCCTCTGCAGATAAAAATGTAAGTCGATATTCTGTCTGTTCTCAATTCTGTCATATCTTTGTGTAGAACACATAATTTATTCATTCCTTGTTGCCTCAGGTATTTAATTGAAAACGTTACCTGTTTCGAAATTATCCGAGCAAACTTTATAGTGTCTCTTTGTTGGATCAGGAAGAAATAGGTTCCGTCTTTGTCGACTGTCGCTTAGTTTTACTTCCCTGGTTGACAACGACCTTTGGAATATCGAAAATACTACCTCTTTGTTTGCCCAGATTCAGCGCGGTTCTTACAGCCCCAAACTACGCGTGTGTGGCCTATATTATCGGACGAAAGGGGCTTGCTTGCTTTGTTGACGAACAAATAGCATGAGTATTGCCGTGTATAACCCTTTGAGAAACAAATATTTGAACACAAAAGCTGGAGCAACACACATAGACAAATTTTAACACAACTGACAGGAATATATTCTATATATATATATATATATATTAAAGCTGAATAATTCTCATCAAAAACATTTGCGAAATATTTTTGTTGTATTTTTGTGGGGCCTGGAACTAATTAATGGCATGTCCATCCATTTCAATGTGATGAACACTTCGGTTTGCAAGAACTAAAACTCTTGATGATTCCCCTCTGTTTATGACATAAAGAATGATGGCTTGAGGTAAAGCGTTAATTAAGTGGAGGCCACCCCGTATTGAGGAAGTACAGTAGCTCCCATCCTACTCAGCTGCGCGTTCATCATCCCACCGCCGACTATTTTCGGAGCTTCAAACAGGCGGCAAACCTCATGCAAATGGGTTCTGTTTCTGGCTCTCGCAACAACACGGCTATGCGCCGTTCAGCTGGCGGAGGTGTGAAGAGCTGCTAAGAATGGCCGCCCGCCCTTCGAGCGCTATTATTCAGGCGGCTGCGCATCCGCCCTCCCCTCCTCGGTGACACCATCGCCACCTCCAGCCATCGTGTCAGATTTTGTCCCCTCCGCAGCCCTCGTCCATGCATCAAACATGACGGATGAAACGAACTGATGCGCCACAAAGACTCGCGTCAGTACATTCGGTGTAGTCGGGATTTTTGAATGCTTTGCTAAGTAAGTGCCTTAGCGATTTCACCAGGTGAGATTTCATATTCATTATACTAAGTAGATATTATATATCGATTAACAGTTAAGATTCTACGCTTTCTTCAGTTTGACTACCAACGGTTCAGAAGAAAAGTTCCTTTTGCTAAATGGAGATGCCGGGGATTCAACCCAGGACCTCATACATGCGAAGCATGCGCTCTACCACTGAGCTACATCCCCATGTTTGTGCTCAGGCATAAATCTTGTGCTTATGTATGTATGACGTGTCGGTGGAGTGAATGGAGCCCCTTGCCTAAAAAAAAAGTGTGAATAATCGTGAATCATTTTGGCTGCATCTACACTATACGTCCAAGTGCCTGTGTAATTAATATTTATATAATTTTTTAAAAAAGCTATAGATTTTTAAAATAGACTGTAGTTTTCCCCCAAAGTGATATGTCTCTCTGAGTTAAAAAAAAAAAAATGTACACTACAGTATAGTATAGTCATTACTGCATTATTACTCACTGCATCATTTGCGTTTTTATTGTATTGTTACTAATACCCTCTGGACACTTTGTATTATTGTCTAAAGCCGCAGCAAAGTCTTCTTCGTGTTTTGTTTAAGCGTGCTAGAAATTAAGTGAATTAAGTGAAAACTGGCAAAGACTGAAAGTAATTCAGTACCGCATTGTTGAGCTATAGCTTTAAAACTCTTTTTCGCCATTTTAGGTGCTTGGATTTTGGGGCCGGAGCTACAACGGGATTGGTCTGACGTCACAATGGGTCAGCCCTACCCTATCAGCGCCATCTGTGGCTGTTTATCGGAACTCCGAGTTATAGTATTCGGTCATGATAGCTTGGCCCAGTTCCGACGCCACTGGATTGTGCAGTTAATCATCAGGCTGTGCTTACAGCCTGAAGGGTTTTGTGTTATTTGGGTTTGCGTCTCACTTGTGGTGACCCACGCGTTTCTCACAGCTAGCCAAAAGCCGCGCTGCCAAGCGGATAGGTTAGTACTTATTAGCTGCTAGTCGGTTCTAGACTGGCGGTGGACTAATAGTCCACTACCGTGATCCTTGCGCTGTGTGACGATCCATACAACATAAACACTACAGGAAAGTTGACTGTTTATTAGCGTAATTTCCAGGCTGTTAGCCAGGACTTTTTTCACACACTTTCAACCCTGACAATTTGTAATTAAGAGTCCACTCATTAATCATCGGTAACATT
Source organism: Syngnathoides biaculeatus (assembly GCF_019802595.1). Taxonomy (NCBI): domain Eukaryota; kingdom Metazoa; phylum Chordata; class Actinopteri; order Syngnathiformes; family Syngnathidae; genus Syngnathoides; species Syngnathoides biaculeatus. The sequence goes on along the minus strand of NC_084646.1, from coordinate 12,408,306 downwards.
TTTCTCTAAAAATGGAAGTACGCAAAAAAGGATGCCACGTACCGACTGGCAGAGGTGGGTAGAGTAGCCGACTGCTTTCCTTAAAATAAATTCACACAAATACTGATTGAGTAGGAGGTGAGTCACATGATCCCTGTCAATATCACTTTAACTCAAATAATAACGTAAATCCTCATCAAATAACTGCAGTAATTTCCGTACTATAAGCCGCGACTTTTTTCCACAGGCTTTCAACCCTGCGGTTTATGCGGTGATGTGACTAATTTGTGCATTTTTTCTAACGGCCGCAAGGGGGCACTCGAGTGGAAAAGGTAAGAGTGAGACCGGTGGAATATATGTGACTTTTACCGGCCCAGCCCTGTTAGCGGTGCGCTCACGTATTACTGCCATATATCAGTGATTTTTACTGGTATGTTTTTTTTTTAGCTAGCGGCGCTAGCGTTAAACTCTGTGTGCCGTCTTTCTTTGTAAATATCTCGTGTTTCAATGTGGGCACTTGCGGTTTTCACACAGCTGCGGTGTATCTATTTACCAAATAGTATTTCCTTTACAAATGTACTGCGTGAGGTTTATAACTAGGTGCGCTCTGTAGGCCGGGAATTACGGTACATTCGCCAGCCACCAAGCTAGCAAGCCGAGGAGCTCGATGGACCGCGGCTGGGTCGTTTAAAACATCAGCGCTTCACACGGAGTTGCGTGTAGGTCCCAAAAATAAAAAAAAAACCTTGATTAACCATAACCACAGCAGCACATATTTTCAGCTAGTAGCAGACTACGTGGACCAGCGCACAAAGCGTACGAGCGAATGTATTTGAGTGGCAGGTGATGAGTTGCCTCCGGCAGACACGCCCACACAGTCCTGCAGCTCGAGGGCGGCCCTTATTTTCTTCACGATTCGAAAGGCCCTTGTCTTACATACATACATTTCTTATTCATTCCGATTTGGCAGGCGTTTTAAAAACACTCTTCTCTGCGGTGTATCAAATTTACAAGACATTTTTTTGGCCTATTTGGGGGAAGGAGGGGATTTCATGACGCAGTACTTTTCGGTATCTTCCGTGTGTGTTTTAAATACATATATTTGACCAATGAGTATGATACCGATTTTGATAAGTGAGTACATCTTATTTACATAATTCCTTTCACAGTGAGAACGTGCTATACATTAATAGCAATATATGTAGTCATATATACGTTACACCATTTTACAATACAACAACCATAATCAACAAATAATTTAGTCATACTAGATGCCCGTCACAATTACTGTTTTTAACTATGTTTAATATATTTTAAAAAAAACAAACACCCTTCACATTCAGTATGCAACAACACAGGAGCAAATAAAACACAATTTATACAAATATTAAAGGTGACATATGTTTTAGGTGCTGACTCGTCTCTTTATTCATTAAAATGAAGATATCCTATGCATTAATTCTCTGGTATCAGTTAATGTATTTATTAAATTACGGACACACCTCCAATGTATTCACACCATATTGAACAGTTTATGCATTGACAGTGACTTAACAGCAGATGTTGGTTTTTTTTCAATGTGTTTATTTTTGTTGCTTCATCAAACTGCTTCTCGACAAAACCTAGTTTTCTGTGTGGGCTTGAGACAGTGCCATGACGCCAATCCCGACCGTGGCTCTCACGATCGAAAAAGCAAAACGACGTCGCTCGAAGCAGGCCGTGTAAATCCAAACGTTTGCGGAGCGAACAGTCTGCACAGCGGTACCAAGCTCTCGTCTTCTAGGGCACGGCGGAGCAGACGACCCGCATATCCCCCCCCCTCCTGATTCCCTGGTGTGACAACCCCCATTAGCCTGTCTGTGTAAATCCCCTCCCCCGCTCCCTCTTCAATGCACATGCACAGACCCTCAGGGCAGACTGAGGTCACCGCACTTTGTCGTGCACGAGGATGTGTGGGAGCAGTGCCAGCTATGTACCGATGTACAGCGACAGATCAGCTAGTGTTGGGACGTACTATTCAATTTGCTTCATATCCATCTTGAGCTCCGAGGACTGTACTAGTATGCTGTTTGTCATCACTCGGAAGACAATTCAGAACACGAAAGGACGAATCCCTTACTCGAATATTTTTTCCTTCTTCCTCCACTACTTTACAGTGAAGAAAATAAGTATTTGAACACCCTGCTATATTGCAAGTTCTCCCACATAGAAATCATGGAGGGGTCTGAAATTTTCATCGTAGGTGCATGTTCACTGTGAGAGGGTTAATCTAAAAAGAAAAATTCAGAAATCACAATGTATGATTTTTTTTAAACCATTTATTTGTGTGATACAGCTGCAAATAAGTCTTAACACCTGTCTTATCAGCTAGAATTCTGACCCTCGAAGACCTGCTCGTCCCCCTTTAAAAGTCCACCTCCACTCTGTGTATTATCCTGAATCAGATGCACCTGTGTGAGGTCGATAGCGGCATAAAGACACTTGCCCACCCCAAACAATCAGTAAGACTCAAACTTGTAACATGGTCAAGATCAAAGAGCTGTCCAAAGACACCAGAGACAAAATTGTACAACTCCACACGGCTGGAAAGGGCTGCGGAGAAATTGCCAAGCAGCTTGGTGGGGAAAAAAGGTCCACTGTTGGAGCAATCATTAGAAAATGGAAGACACTAAACATGACGGGCAGTCTCAATCAGAGTGGAGCCCCATGCAAGATATCATCTCGTGGGGTCGCAATGATCCTTAGAAAGGTGAGGAACCAGCCCAGGACTACACGACAGGACATGGTCAATGACCTGAAAAGAGCTGGGACCACTGTTTCCAAGGTGACTGTTGGTAATACACTAAGACGTCATGGTTTGAAATCATGCATGGCACGGAAGGTTCCCCTGCTTAGACCAGCACATGTCAAGGCCCGTCTTAAATTTGCCAATGACCATTTGGATTATACAGAGGAATCATAGGAGAAAGTTTTGTGGTCAGATGAGACCAAAATGGAAACTCCATCCATCCATCTATCTATTATCTACCGCTTTTCCAGGTCGGGTCGCGGGGGAAGTAGCTTCAGTAGGGATACCCAGACTTCTCTTTTGGTCATAATTTCACAAACTGTGTTTGGAGGAAGACGAATGATGAGTTCCATCCCAAGAACACCATCCCTACTGTGAAGCATGGGGGTGGTAGCATCATGCTTGTATTCAGGAAAGGATGACCCCAGCCATATATTGTGAGATTTTGGTCTTTCAACAGGACAATGACCCAAAGCACAGAGCCAGGAAACCAAGGAGTGGCTCCATAAGAAGCATATCAAGGTTCTGGTGTGCCCTAGCCATTCTCCAGACCTAAACCCAATCGAAAATCTTTGGAGGGAGCTGAAACTCCGTGTTCCTCAGTGACAGCCCAGAAACCTGTCTGATCTTGAGAAGATCCGTGTGGAGGAGTGGACCAAAATCCCTCTTGCAATGAGTGCAAACCTGGTGAACAACTACAGGAAACGTTTGACCTCTTTAATAGCAAACAAAGGTTACTGTATCAAATATTAACATTGTTTTTCTCAGGTATTCAAATACTTCTTTGCAGCTGCAGCACACATATAAATCGTTAAAAAATAATACATTGTGATTTCAGGATTTTTCTTTTTAGATAATCTCTCTCACAGTGGACATGCACCTCCGTCCGATGAAAATTTCAGACCCCTCCATGATTTCTAAGTGGGAGAACTTGCAACATAGCAGGGTGTCCGAATGCTTATTTTCTTCACTGTATGTCAGTAGATAGACAACTTTGCCAAACTATCTTATTAGTGAGGCAAAACGACTAGTGGAGATTTTTAATTGGTCTCCAAGAGGCTGCTAGTGCACGGCACTTGCTTACAAGTTACGCCTAATTACGTTACTAGTCTAGACTACGGCACGGTAATTTACGAGTAAGGGTTAATGACGTACTAGTAGGCCAAAAAATGGAAAGTAGAAACAAGATTAGATGGATGAAAAAAGTAGCGATACAAAAGCTTGTTTGATGAATATCAATACACTACCAGTCATTTTACTTTCATTTTACAATAGACACAAAAAAAAAAAAAATACAAAAGCTACGCTAGAAGCTATATACGGTCATTCTACTAGTGCACTATATTATCATATTTGTGATGACAAGGAGTCTACCTTAAGCCTGATAGTGACTAAAAGACGGCTTTCTAGTGCTGGAAAGCACGTGCATGTCTTTAAAGCGTCGCACCGGTACCACCAAGCCGTGTTTTTGGCACGTTGGTAGCGTGCACGGCGATAATGTGATTTCCACGAGCATCCTACTCCTTTGCTTATCAAGTTCAGGAGAAAGTGACAGGAGGTGGCGGGGTACCGCAAAGCCTGTTAGCCAGGCAGCTAGCGGGCCGCTGTCACCTCTCCCGCAAGCGGCGTCATGGTAATTTGACTCCGTGCGAGCGCAGCGAAGCTGATGTGTCGCGGTGGCCGGCGGAGGAAGCGGGGATGATGGCGAGGTGGAGCGTAGCGTGCCGGATAAATGGAAGGAAGGGTGGCAGGAAAAAGGAGGGCGGGGAGACATCAAATGAAACCATATGTTTCACCGCGCGCTCTGGTCGCCGTTTGCGGTCGCGGCCTAATACCAAACAGGAAGCGCCACCGGAGCCATTTTTTTCCCCTTTTTCTGCCCCAGCCTCACGGGTTAGCAGTCAGTGAAGACGAGGATCTGGCGATGACATTCCAGTCGTGCCTGGCTTGGATCAATGATGGAGGAAATTCCTCTGCCGAAACAGCCATCTACTATTTCAAGCTATTTGTTTTCCTTCTCGCATGACGGGTTATTGGTTAGCACGTCTGCCTCACGGTTCTGGGATTCTGGGTTTGAACATTAGCTCAGATTTTTTTTTTTTTTTTTTTTTTGTGGAACCCGAATGTTCTCCATGTGCTTGCCTAAATTGTTTGAGAATATTCGTGCTTCCTCTCTTACTTCATTTGAGTTCAAACGTTGCAGGGATGCACATGTCAACTGTCAATCAAATACCTCTCTGATGACCTGGAAAAATGGATGCTCTTTCTGATGCCTACAGATAACTTCATTTTTTTTAACCATGAAAATATACCCGCTTAAAGTCTGCTGTCCCAGGAATATCTCTCCGGGTCATGGTGGGCCTTTTCTATATCTGTGACAACAAGGCACTCTAAATTGACTGTGCCAGTCCTAAACCCCAGTTTATACATTGTCTATAAGGTCAACCTTTTTTTTTTTCAAACAAAGTTTGTATTCATCTCTCATTCTTTTTCCATTCAGCTGGTAAAGCGTTGATCTCACAATTCTGAGGACCTGGTTTTGATCCTGGCCCCGCCTGTGTGGAGTTTCCATGTTCTCCCTGTGCCTGCATGGGTTTTCTCCGGCCACTCCGGTTTTCCTTCCACATCCTAAATAACCATGCCACATTAATTGGACACTCTAAATTGCCCCTAGGTGTGATTGTCTCTCTCTACAATATGTGCCTTGTGATTGGCTGGGAACCAGTTCAGGGTGTACCCCACCTCCTGCCAGTTGACAACTGGGATAGGCTCCAGCACTCCCCATGACCCTCATGAGGATAAGCGGCAAAGAAAATGGATTGGAAGAGAGTGAAAAAGAGGGGGTGTGTACTAATGCAACACCAATATTGCAGTTTTTTTTTTTACTGAGTTTAGCTTTACAGTTTATAGATGACATTAATGATAATAAAATTATTTAGATTTATTCATTTTATTTGATATCACTAAAACCTAGCATTTGAACAGGGGTGTGTAGACTTTTTATACCCCGCCTCCTGCCCCTTGACAGCCGAGATAGGCTCCAGCGACCCTCTTGAGAATATGCGGGGAAAAAAATGGATGGATATATGGATTCTTTTTCCATTCTGGCACGTCCACCTTTTTCACAGTGACACGCGTCCACTCATGGCCGACAACGAGGCGCTCTAAAGAGACCGCGTCAGCAGATGTACACATAGCTAGCTCGTAATTTCCAACTGCACGTAGATATTGTGCTGAACGGTCACAGGGACATGTAGAAGCTTCCGATTTGAGGACGGCCGCATCTTCACCCCTCTTTGGCACTGTTTGTCCAAGTCAAGCTGTGGAGGTGGAGAGCAAAGATGGAGTGTGAGGAGAAGAGGGGGTCGAGGCTGACTCAACGTGATTGGAGGGGTTGCTTTGTTATGGCCTGTTTTGGGGTTGCTGATTCTCTCTTTTTTTTTTTTTTTTTTTTCTGGAGCAAGACAAGGTCCTCCACTGCGTTCGCACACAAAAACCATGCACCACTTGCCAAATTGTTCAAGCTGTGATCAATTTGGATTTGGCTTCATCGAGGAAGCGAAATGGGGGAATTCCTCCGCCGGTCAAAATTGCAGCGCATTGTGTTTTTCTTTCCCGTGTAGCCTGGATGTCCGGGTGGAGCCCAGACCCGACAGGGGTGCCTGGCATCTGACTTCATCAGCGCCAAAGCTGTTGCGTAACAGGGGGAGGAGGAAAGAGTGAAGCAGAGCAGGCGTAACAATGATGTCTTTGTCTTTGGACGTGGTGAAGCAGCATGTGGCTCATTCCTCGAAGTTATTTTTGTTCTCACCGCGCCCAAATGAGTTAAGTGAATAACTGTTTGTTTGTGATAACCAGTGGTGGATCATCACATTTTGTAGTTAATATATCTAGAAAAAGTATTGGAAACAAACAGGAGAAGAGTGTAAGCGCGTTCGTGTTTGACATGCGGACAAACGTCTTGATGACGGAACCGACCAATCGATACTTTTCGCTGACGTCACGTCGACCACGTGTTTGTTTGTTTGTTTGTTTGTTTGTTTTGGACGGCAAGAGCGTGTCTACATATCACGGCTAGGAAGCGAAAAATGTTTACTGTAATGTTTTGGCTAACGGTTATCGTTTGATCTTTTATCTTGAAAGTCCTTTGACAAACGAAGACTGGAACCAGAAGTGATTGAGGCACTTGTGCCGGCGTGAGGAATAAAGAAAGAAAGAAGCCATGTGTGAAACTGAGAGCATTTTGCCGACGTCAGCGGAGCGCGACGAGACAGGACGATAAGGAAGTGAGCTAGAGAGGTTGGAAGCGAAATAAATGTCACCCACGTTAAAAAAGTACAGTTGGACTCACGTCTTCGTTTTTCAATAACACGACAGCAATATCATAACATGGTGTCAGAGTGACGGAAGCATAACTACGGACTCACGGGAAAGAAAAAAAAACAAAGATGACGAGGAGGAGTTCGGTCTTCCAACTCACCTGATTTACCGGATGCGTGGCGAAGATTCAAGCAACACGCCAAACTCACGTTCACAGGACCGCTTAAAAACAGAGCTGAAGAGGAAAAGTGCCGTTTCCTCCTGCTGTGGATCGGCGAAAAAGGACTGGATGACGAAGATAAGTAACTAAAAGCTCATTACGAAAAATTGTCTGATTAACTCACTCTGAAAGCAAACCTGCTATTTGCTCAGCACAAGGTCACTGTGAGTTATATGAGCACTTTGTGACAGAACTCAAGCTGTTGCTTAAAGACTGTAACTACACAAACAGCCATGAGATGGTCAGAGACCGCATAGTTTTCGCTATCAACTCAGCGAGCCTGCGCGAAAAGTTACTCAGCCTGGGGCCGCCGCTCACGCTCGAAAAAAGCGATCGGCATAGCCCGCTCCCACCAGTTAGCAAACGTCCAGCTAAAGGCTATGGCTAGCGACAGCCACGAGGTTCACGTTATCCACCGCAAACCTGGAAAGCAGAGTTGCATTGCGGGTGCTAGTAGGCATATTGACAGCCCAAAGACCTACGGAAAGATAAGTAAAAAATGTGGAGGATACCACGGTAAATTAGCTGAATACCCCCCTTTTTCTGTCCGTTCTTACTACCATAAGCCACGCAATGAAATACCAGCATGAAAAGGCCGGAGGACGCTTCCAAAAAGATCACTAAAGCACGCGAGTTGTATTGTAGTTTTGCCGTCCGGTGGGCGTGGTAAACAAAAGTCATGTGACTCGTGACGTCACGTGAAAAATATCTTTCGGGGGTGCTAATGAGATCTCTGTGAACAGCAGAGTAGTGGCAGAGGACTCCGACAATGAAAAGCCAGACAACGCCGACACATCCTGCCCACTTGCTCCCGTTACTTTTGCGCACATAGTGTGGTTTTCACCCGACCATCTAATTAGAAAGATAACACCCTTATATGTAAGCATGCGCTATATAAAAAGTCCTTAAACGTTAACATATGGTCACATTATTATTACATAGGGCAGCTCACATCAAGGGAGGGTGAAACTTTTCCTTCAGCTGAGTCACCGCCACACCTGGAGGCGCACGAGCCGAATTAACTCTTGCCTCCCGTCGCCGTATGCAGCCCCGTTGGCTTCTTCAGTTTTTTCTTAACCGTCATGTTCGGCATGGATCATGTCCCGCTTGTGCCGCTCGGCGAGCGCGATGAGTCAAGCCCGCTTGTGCCGCGCTCTCCATTTGAATAGAAAATAATGAATAAAAAGTGAGTCAGACGGTTATTATCATCAGATTTAACGCCCACGACGTACAAATGAAAATCAATACAAGGTCTTGTAATGCACTTTTCGTTCTCTCTCTCTCAAAGTGCCTCTTTGAACAGACGCGGCAGACGTTTCCAAGGCAGAGGTCAATAAGCGCTTGAAATTGTTTTCCGTGTCCAATGATCCGAGCCCAAATCGACGGCGGGGGCCCCGCACGTGTGCAGCGGAGGCCCGCTTGATAAAGAGGTGTGACAGGTCGAGCGACAGTGTGACGGCCCTGAGTCCGCAGTGTCACGTCGGCTGAACCCTGCGTGGGTCACTGACTTTCACGTATGAGCTCTAAGTGGAATCCGGTAGCACGAGGAACTGAAGCTCGCTATGCGGCGGTCCTACTCAAACTGGGGACAGACATGCCGCCATCTGGGCTAAATTTGAGGATTTTCCATCCCCTTGTGGTCAAAGTTATTAAAACCCTTATTACTGGATGTAAAATGACTGACTTAAGTCATTTTCCCATAGGTACTAATAAATGTTTGATTGGGTCTTTGGAGTAATTTAGCAGAACAGAAAGGCCAGTATGCTAGCTAACGTCAGGGCTACAACCATCCATTTGACCTTTTTGCCATTAATCCGAGCAACAAAATAGTCACTTAACTAGATTGTCAACTTTAATGTGTCCATCTTTCCACCACATCTACAGTGGATAAAATAAGTATTTGAACACCCCGTTATATTGCAAGTTCTCCCACTTAGAAATCATGGAAGGGTCTGAAATTTTCATCATGTACGCGAGTCCACTGTGAGAGAGATCATCTAAAAAGAAAAATCCAGAAATCACAAAGTGTGGTTATTTAACGATTTATTTGTGTGATACAGCTCCCAATCAGTATTTGAACACCTGTCTATCAGCCGGACCCTCAAAGACCTGTTAGTCTGCCTTTAAAAGTCCACCTCCACTCCATGTATGAACCTGAATCACTTGTGTGAGGTCGTTAGCTGCGTAAAGACACCTGCCCACCCCATACAATCAGTAAGACTCAAACTTGTAACATGGCCAAGTCCAAAGAGCTGTCCCAAGACGCCAGAGACAAAATTGTACAACTCCACACGGCTGGAAAGGCCGATGGAGAAATTGCCAAGCAGCTTAGTGAAAAAAGGTCCACTGTTGGAGCAATCGTTAGAAAATGGAAGACACTAAACATGACGGGCAGTCTCAATCAGAGTGGAGCCCAATGCAAGATATCATCTCGTGGATGTCTCAATGATCCTTAGAAAGGTGATGAACCAGCCAGGACTACATGACAGGACATGGTCAATGACCTGAAAAGAGCTGGGATCACCGTTTCCAAGGTGACTGTTGGTAATACACTAAGACCTCACGGTTTGAAATCATGCATGGCATCTAAGGTTCCCCTGCTCAGACCAGCACATGTCAAGGCCCGTCTTAAGTTTGCCAATGACCATTTGGATGATACAGAGGAGTCTTGGGAGAAAGTTTTGCGGTCAGATGACACCAGAATTGAACTTTTTGGTCATAGTTCCACTAACCGTGTTTGGAGGAAGACGAATGATGAGTTCCATCCCAAGAACACCATCTCTACGTGTGAAGCCTGGGGGTGGTAGCATCATGCTTTGAGTGTTTTTTTCTGCACATGGAACAGGACGACTACACTGTATTAAGGAGAGGATGACCGTGGCCATGTTTCTCATCGACAGCCCAGAAACCTGTCAGATCTAGTGAAGATCTGCGTGGAGGAGTGGGCCAAAATCCCTCCTGCAGTGTGTGGAAACCTGGTGAACAACTACAGAAAATGTTTGACATCTGTAATTGCAAACAAAGGCGACTGTACCAAATATTAACATTCGTTTTCTCAGGTGATCAAATAGCTCGTAAAAAATCATACATTGCCATTTCTAGATTTTTCTTTTTAGATGATCTCTCTCACAGTGGACATGCACCTACGATGGAAATTTCAGACCCCTCCATGATTTCTAAGTGGGAGAACTTGCAATATAGCAGGGTGTTCAAATACTTATTTTCTTCACTGTATTTCAGAGTCAATTGACCTGTTGAAATGCAAATGACTGATTCCGTCTCCCTTTACCTCACGTGATCTTCTTTTCATCTGACATCACTCATTCAAACTGGAGTGGTTGAGAAGAAGGTGAAAATAATCATTTTCTCAATTGCTCTTCCTTGTCCCAATGACACGTTTGTGACTGTACTCGATCCGTCACCATGATAAAATCCACAAAGACAGTTTCGCCACGTTAATGTCACAATTTAGCTAACCAACAGTTGGTTGCAACCGAAATTAACTTTCATGTTATTTTTGTGTTTAATTGAGAAGACCATAAAGTGAGTCACAATACAAAGACTTTTTTTTTTAATAGCGTTGTTCCAAACACAAGTACACATCCTCCACTGAGCGCAAAGATGCTAATGTGGCGATACATGCTGTGAGTGGGGACTCAACATGACTTGCTTAAGTTCTGCTACAGTAACGTGGGACTCGCTCGAAACTTTGGATTAACTTGAGACTTAAGACTTGCACGTAAGTGACTGACTCCCACCTCTGCAGTACATCATGTTTTCCTTGTCGTGTGTAGCCTCACACATTTCAAAAATCGATTAAGCTGTTTAAAAAAAAAAAGAAATCGGTCTGCGTGTACCCCCCGCATGAGTAAAGTAAAGAATGAGGTGATGGGAGCAACTCGATGCAAAGCGTGCAAAACGCGTAACGCGCCACCCCATGGCCTTGGCTACACCCGCGCGCACGTTGGCGAAACAACGCACAAAACAACGAGTCGAACATAAAAATCGATACGGCGCAACCTTCTCCATCACTTGGTTTGACAGGTTAAAGCGCTTGACCCAAGACATCTGCTTTACTGTAAAGTCTCAGTGTATGCTTGTGTGTGCGCGTGGCCCGAGGGCTTCGAACCTCAACGTTAAACTTGAAAATGTGTGTGAGTGTGTATCTATGTGTGAGAGACGAATATTCATATACAATGTGTGCACATGGAATATAAAGCATCTTTCTTCTCTTCTGGAAAATAATCACAATGCAACCTGCAAGGTGATGTCACACAAATAAAAAGTTAGTAGATAAAACTAAAATAGGGCAAAACTACTTGGCCTAAGGCAATGATAGCCAAAACTCATGCTAACTTGGGTTATGAAATGAGTACTTCATGTTTATACTTTCTAGAATATATAGAGTAGTGCCTCTCTTTGTCGCCCTCAATCATGAGGTACTAGTTTATCCATCCATCCATTCTGTTAGCCGCTTATCCTCAAAAGGGTCACGGGGAGTGCTGTCATCGGGCATGAGGCAGGGTACACCCTGAACTGGTTGCCAGCCAATCGCAGGGCAAATAGAGAGAGGAGGGATTTGTTTTCGAGAGGAAGCAGGAAGTGACGTACAGGGCAGTAACGCACTTAAGCAGTCTCGTCAGTTTATACTAGTTTTACCTGCTGGAAGGTAGCTCGTTGTTCCTTCGTGTTAGCCAATATGCCGGCTCATTATATTGCTGGATATTGCTCGAACACCCGGGAGGACGGATTCGCTCTTCATACTTTTCCAAAAGACCCGGTTCATCAAATGGATTGCACAGGTGCAAAGGACAAAAACTTTGTGGGTTCCAAATGACAGGAAGGTGTGTATACAGCTACTAAAAAAAGACAAAAAACAATAGTTGGTGTTGTAATCCGTAAGTGAGGTTTGCTAATTGTGTCTGTGCGCTTCCGTGCAGCAGCCGCTGAAGGACGCCCTTCCGCAGGTCTTGTGGATCGCCACTGGCCTTGTCAAGGAGGCCGAGCCAGTTTTGCGGATTGCCACCGGCCTTGTTGACAAGGTCTAGCCGGCCTTGTGGATCGCCGGCGGCCTTGTTGACAAGGCTGAGTTGCCCTTGTGAGTTGCCATCGGTCTTGTCAACACGGCTTTGGCCGAGGTGGCGGTGTTGTTTTGGCGGAGATGGATCGGACGGGGAGGCGGTTCGGCTGTGGCGTCCTTGTCGCTCCCGGGCGGCGTTGTTTTTAATCAGCCGTGGAGGTGGATCGGACGGGGAGGCGGTTTAGCCGCGCTGTCGTCATCGCTCACGGCCGCGGGCGCCTTTGTTCATCGCCGCCGTGTAGGTGGATTGGGCGGGGAGGTGGTTTGGCCATGCTCCGCATATCATCTAAATATGGCTCGAAACGATCGGGTAATATTTCCCCTGTCACTTCACTCGGTTGTGAGACGTTCTCTTCTTCGAAAAGAGCTTCCGTGTCTGAAGGGGCGTGTCCCACAGTAGCGGCCACAATGTGTTTTCAATGGCGAATGTCCCAGCATGACGTCACGGACAGAGGATGCAGCCAATATGGCGACCACTTGAATGTCGAATGAGACTTCCGCAACTTTACGCATGGATGACGCGCTCTCCGCTCATATTTATTTTTTTCGTATAGACATTGAAGTGAACAATGTTATATGTATTTTTCATTACAATATCTATTTTAGAATGTTTATTGGCATGACACTAGGGCTTTAAGTGAGACGCTCATGCTAACGCGTGCTTTTCCTGTTTCTGTGCGAAAGTTCTTGGCGGTGCAGTATGTCCTGCCCCAGTCTCCACTTTGCTGCATCGATCCATTTTCTCCGCTCGGAACAACAGATTCATGCTAACATTAGCTTCGCCTGTTGCTAATTGCGAGGATTATTCCACTCCTCAGTCTCCACTTTGCAGCCACCAACCTCCTCTTAGACCACACTTTGTTCAAAACAATACTGTTGTAGACAGAAATGTAGTGAAATGCCCATCCCTCCGTGACATAACGCTCAGGGACTGCCATGTTCAAAGAATTCCAACAATCTTCTGGAATCACAGCGTGCAAAGAAGGGTGCAAGCCCGAACCCGCGATGTCTTATCAGTCCGACAGCCGAGCGTCGAGATGTGTGATTCATCTCAGGCTGACAGAAGCACATCCTGGGCTCGGGATTACGCTGGCAAAATCTTTTTGTCAAGTGAGAAGAGCTCAAGTGAACTCACTCTCTGCCACCCGTTGCTTCTGCCCGCCGCGGAGGAGCTGCAGGCTCCAGACGCGGCCCCCTTAAAAAACGTCACTTGCGCTCCTGGACGGAAAATCGATACACCCTCTGCCGTGTGCTGTGAAAAGCACGGAGTGGCTATTCGAACATTTTGGTTTGAAGAACATTTCAAAACCCAACTAGGGAATTTCACTGATTGCCATCAAACTTAAACGTTGAGACCTTCAGGCGTGGCCGGAGCGTCACGGCAAACTGAAGATTCCTCATGAAGCGCCAAACTCTTTTCACTCAACTTGTCAAGCTCCGATTGCCCCCCCCCCCCCCCAAAAAAAAAAAAAAACAAACAAAACTGCACTTAACCCTCTCATATGGGAATGATCGGCTCGCTTCCATTATTCAAACAGATGGATGATGTTAAATTGCACAGCATATATTTTCTGCACACTTGGCGAAATTCAGCGCCTTGAATGACCATAAAACTGCGATACAATATTTTCTTGTTGCACGTCTGGATAAGAATCAGGAGATCCGTGTCAGAATGTCCGTGCACTGGGCACATTTAGATTTAATTTAGTCTTCAATTAATCTAACGAGAACGTGGGAGGAATTTGGGGTACCTGGGAGAAAACCCACAGGGAGGATGGATGTTTGGATATTATCCAAACCCCACACAGGAAGAGAGAGATGGGATTCAACCACAGGACTGAGAGGCACACGTGCTAACCGCTAGCTGTCTACGTCAAGACTTCTGCGAGAAATGATGAAGGCATAACGCATAGCCATGTCCCTTTTCCATCTTACGCTTGCAGTGGATATTTGTCTTCCCGTGTTGTTGTCCCCCCCCCCCCCCCACCTCCGACTTGACCTCGGGGGCCACCAGTCGCTTCTCTGCTGGCTGAAGCACTGACAAAAGCGCTGACCTACATTATGGTTACAACAAAATTCACAGGTTTGTTCCATTAAAGACAGTTATTTTAGCCCCAAAAGTCTGTTGTATCGTCATATTGGAGTGATTCTTTGCTGCTTGTTATGTTTTTCGTCCAATCAGATTTCAGCTCCTATGCGCCGTCACGTCAATCTGATACGAGCTTCGGAATCAGTCTTGCTGGCCAATGGAATCAAAACTTGATCAGCGATCGGACCGCTTCTCGGAGTCCGATTTCAAATTCACCCCGCGGGCCCAGAATACCGTCAGAATGTTCTCTTTCTCTGATTGGCTGGGCAGAAAGACATATGTAGCGACCCGCGGGCATGCATTTAATAAGCAACATCTCTGGTCGGCACAGAGTACGGCGGTTCGTTCATTTACGATTGCCACAAAATTTGACTCAGCCCTTGATTGAACCTGTCAAACATACAAACACGGAATAAAAACACTCGCAAGGAGGATGGAGGACAAGCCCAAATCAAAATAACGTCTGTTCTTGACTGCTTGCTAGGCCACGCCCCTTAAAGGCACACATCAAAACAAACAAGACTAGTTTGTTAATATACAGTAGATAATAATAGATGTAAATTATGCAAATAATTATATAGTTTGTTAATATATAAAATAAAGATGAAAAAAATAATTTATCTCAGAAATGTGTATCAAACTACTGTAATTTCCGGTCTATAAGCCGCGACTTTTTTCAACACGCTTTCAACCCCGCAGCCTATGGAGCCACGCGGCTAGTTTGTGCATTTTTTTAAAACGGCCGCAAGGGGGCACTCGAGCGGAAAAGATAAGAGTGAGACCGGTGGAATATATGTGCCGAGGAAGTGACTTTTACCAGTATGTTGTGTTTTTTTTTTTTTTAACCGCTGCGCCAGCCTGTTGCTGCTGTGTGGCTGCCGTGTCTCAGTGATTTTTACCAGAATTTTTTTCTTTTTAAACTGGCCCTGTTAGCGCCGCGCTAGCGCTGCAGAGAAAACAGGATGGAAAAACCATTAGCTTCGTGCTAGCGTGTTGCTGCTGTGTTACTGCCGTGTCTCAGTGATTTATTGTCGTCGCGATTATTTTTTTTAATTTTTTTAACGAGCCCTGTTAGTGCTACTGTGTTGTTGCTATGTTAAGCTAAGCTAATGTATTAAAACTTTGAAAAGTCTTTCCGTGTACTGTCTTTCTTTGTAAATATCTTGTGTTTCAATGTGGGACTTGCGGCTTTTACACAGGTGCGGCTCATGTATGTACCAAATGGTATTTCCTTTCCAAATGTACTGGGTGAGGCTTACAATCGGGTGCGCTCTGTAAGCCGGCAATTACGGTAGTAGCCCTTTTAATGAATCAGTACCCAAGAAGTAACTTTGAATTTCTAAAAGCTGTTTTCCAAAAAAAGTGCCAGGTTTCTTTATTAAAAACATAACAAAGACATTGTGGTGTTCTTTGGGGTTCTGGAATTCCTTTCAATGGGGAAAAAAAAATATTTGATAGACTGGAAAATAAATCAAGGTATCACTATTTTATTTGCATTCAAAATGTTGATGTCAAGTGAATAGATCAATGTTGTTTGTGTTTTGTAGTTTTATGCTATTATTTTGCTTTCTGTATGATATCGCCGACGATTGCTACCGTTCGTGACCATGTCGGTATTAGGAGGGGGATTAAGACCGAACCAAAGGCCCGAGTTCCAAACGCAGTCCGTGCCACTGTTTGCTCTGGATCCAAGCACCAGTTTAGATTGACAGTAGTCAACAACATGTCCTAAACCGCGATTAAGAGCAATATGTTGCAAAGTAAACTCCGGCAAACTATTTCAAATAACCATTCCATATCCCCTCCTGTTCCCGGGGTCAACACGCGCGCTAAAAGTGTGTCTTTCCCTTTAAGAAGCCCCCACCGCCCGAATGGCGGAGGGAGGAGGCGCAGGTCTGCGGAACAGCGGCTGAGGAGAGGAGAGGAGAGGAGGGGGGGGAGAAAAAAAAAAATCCAGCCGAGGACGGTTTCAAGTTCCCCCGATAGAAACTGTGCCTGATTTGTGGCCAATGTTGGCGATGTAAAAAAAAAAAAAAAAGTGAGCCAGAAAAAGAGGGAGGAGGGAGCGAGGGAGAAAGGGAGGGAGGGGGGGAGGAAGGGGGAGGAAAAACACAGAAGGGGTAGCTATGGAGATG
This sequence comes from Syngnathoides biaculeatus, assembly GCF_019802595.1. Lineage (NCBI taxonomy): Eukaryota > Metazoa > Chordata > Actinopteri > Syngnathiformes > Syngnathidae > Syngnathoides > Syngnathoides biaculeatus. The sequence continues at coordinate 12,391,695 of NC_084646.1, read as the reverse complement.
GAGCGTTTTCCTGGCTGCTTTCTTTGACAGGTGTTGAGTGGGGCAAAAGTCTTAAAACAGAATCCAGCATGTACGCCAAAGGTAAAGGAGCGGTGGTCCCTTCCGACAGCCAAGCCCGAGAAAAGTAAGTCCGCGCCTTTGCTTGCTTTTTGTTACAAATCTCGCTCTCTTTCTTTCTTTTTCTTGTTCTTTTTCTTTTCTTTTACCTGCACTCTTGCGCCGATGCGAACTTTCTCCAAGTGCCCGCCGTCACCGTGAATTGTCATCGTTTTCACGCGCGCCTCCTCGAGCTTTCAAGGTGCACGCGTGCAACTTTTGGCTTTTATCAAGCAGACTACCCGTTGTCGGTTGTTTTTATTTTTAATATTATATTCCCCCCCCCACCCCCATCAAAGTAAAGTTGTGTCGCGGCGCTTGTTTTGCGAAGCGCTTCCACCTTGTCTCGTCGGAGAGAGAACCGCTCACGTGCGGGCTTGCAACCGCGGAGGAGTCCAAAGTTTTGGTCCCGGGAAACTTTTTCAGAGAGGGGCCGAAGCGGTCTTGCAGCGGGATGATGCGTTTTTATTATTTTTATTATTTATTTGCAGGGCACCAGGGCGGACTTTTTTTTTTTTTTTTTTTTTTTTTTTTGGGAATGGTGAAAATTGCACTTCGCCGTGGTTCTGTTGGCTTATCGGGCGCGGAAATCACGGAGGTGCGCTTCCCAAAAAAAAAAAAAAAAAAAAAAAGGTTCCCGCAACTGTCTTGTTCTTTTTAAAGCGTTCATTGGGTGCACTCTTGGGAGAAACTTGAGAAAAATGCACGTGCGGCTCTTTTGACCTGATTTGTGCGACTTTTCATTTTTTTTTTTTTTCATGCACCAGAACCAGTAAGATCAGTGGGATTCATTCATTTTAAAGCAAAGGCGTGCAAGATAAAGACCGCGGACCCTATCCAGTTCGTCAGAACCTTTGATCTGGTCTGACGTGCAACTCAGAGCAAACGCTGGAATCACATTTTGATACAAACGCACATTAGATTCAGTGTGCCGCTAAAGTCAAACTCAAGCATCTTTTCAACACAGTTGCCAATATGAATAATCACAAATCATCTCTTTAATATGCTTTCCAACATGTGCGATGCAAAAGGTTCATGTACTTTCCAAGATTCACGTGAATTTCATCCAGGAACTCCACATTGCAGATCCAGACTTCAGGAACAGCCTTTATAATAAGAAATATTGGCTCAACAATTAATACAGTTCTACCTTTGAGTGTCATTCATTGTTTGACCATGCTCGTAACCCTGAACACATTGCCCAAGCCGCTCATCCTCACAAGGGTTGCGGAAGTGCCGATGCCTATCCCAGCCTTTGTAAATTGACGGAAATGTCACAAACCTACAGTGAATAAATCAAAATCATTCATCATGATTGGTCAGCACATCTGCCTCACAGTTCTGAGGACCTGGGTTCAAATCCGGCCTCGCTTGTGTGGTGCTTGGATGTTCTCCCTGCGCTTCTGTGGGGTTTCCCCAGGTGCTCCGGTTTCCTCCCACATCCCAAAGACGTGCATGGTCGCTTAATTTGAAACTTTTAATTGTTCGTGGGCGTTTGTTTCTATGCACCCTCCGATTGGGTGGTAACCAGTTCAAGCCTCTCTCGCCCATAGCCAGCTGGGATAGGTTCCCGGTCGCTTGTGACCCTAGTGAGGATAAGCAGTACAGAAAATAAGTAATTAGAGGTCAAGCACAATGTAAAGCGTTAAACAGTTTGCATTAATTCTGTCATGCTTTAACACTTTGTGGGGCTCCTTCTGGTGTGCCACCAGGGGCAGTATAATCCGTTTATGCACGAAGAAGCAGATGGTACAGGATATTCCTTGTGGGTATTGTTATACTGTCTGGCTACATGTGCTGCTGCACCATCTGTGTTCCAACATCTGTCACTTTCAGGGTTTTAACGCAGCAGCATCATATTGTATGTTAGCATTTAGCTAGCAGGCTTTGCTTAAACAAAGTTTTGGGCGTTATTGATATACACTGTGTCATTTTTTCCATTTTTTAATTTGAGAATAAATGTCAGCTTAACACACGCAGCATGCTCAGTCACTGCAGTTATTGTTTTTCATTTGTTTTATATTTTCGTTCCAAATGTGATTTTCCATGTAAATCTTTTGCTGTAGTTGTAGTAGGTTATTAACTTTGCACTTGCATATGAATTTTAAGTTTGCATCACTGCTTTTGGAACGGAACCGTCGCGGAAAGCTTTCGGGGTTGGAAACGCCGCGTAAATAATTAGATGTCGCAGAGGGGTGAGAATGCTGAGCAATATCGTAAACCCGGGACGGCCTTAGTTTAAAAAAAAGCCCATTTTGGTTCGCTATAACTTGTTGTTCAGCCAAACTAGGTGTTATTTTCCTCTCTGGGACCCAAACTTACAAAAATACATCATGTAGCATTAAAAATTCTATGCTGGAGACAAATTGTAAAATGAAGAGAAATGAATGTATTACAAAGATTGGGGAAAAACTTACATAATTGCTGTCTTTTGTGCTCAGGCGGAATCCATGTCGAATGTGAAACTATGGCGGCATTTGGGGCTGAGGGACTATTTTGACGTAAGGGGCTCGTTTAGCTCGGCCATAACATTGTCTAATAGAAAAAAAAAGAACTTTCCAGCCATCTTGAGGGAAATACAAACTGTTTGGCTGTGGTGTACTTGCTTCGGGGTATTAAAATACGGCAATAAAAATTGTCAAAGGGCTCAAAATGGGAACGTGGATATTCATACGCTTGGAGAGAGGTCGTAAGCCAACATCAACGTTTCCTTTCGTACGTTACCTGGTCGGGTCCGACGTTGCGCCACCCCGCCGCGAATTGGGGTGTGCGCATTTTGTACACGCATTTCCCAGGTGGGCTCACCGACAGCAGGCAAGAGGTGACCCTCGAACCCGCGTATGATGCCTTAATATTGCACATGACGTGAGCAGACGCTGAGGGTACGGTTACACCTGTTCGCCGTTTCAACGCCCGCCCTCCCCTTCCTCCCCCCTCCCTGCAATGAAAGCAACAGATTGATTGTAGGCTGATTAAATAATACACGCATGCACTTCTCATCATGAATGATCTTGACCGCGTGTCGCGGTCAAATCGCTGCCGCGTTTAAAATGATCGGGTAAGATGAGAATTAATAATTCAGCACGTGAGGACTACATTCTTGTGACCTTAATGGGTTAAATAAAAACCCTCGGATTTGTCTATAGGGCGTCATGTGTCGCTTTATGTTCTCATCAGCCAAATATGGAGGGCGGCACAATGTCGTGTTATCGTGCGGCTGCTTAAAGGCCGAGGATTTGCTAGTGCTGCAGAAAAAAAAAAATTCAAAATCTAAATCTTAAAATCTTTTACAGCATTTGGCGCACTCTAGATGTAAGAATGTCTGTTGTAGTACCAAGACTGACCTGCGAGAGACACTAGGGTGCCGTAGGGTACAGATAAGAAAGAGTAGATGTAGAAGAAGAACCAGGAGAAGCTACACATGGTTGTAAAGTTTTCTCGAAAATTATGAGCTGCCTCGGACCTGCCGACTACTTTCTAGATAGCCGGTTCGCTAGCGAGCCGGGCTGGTTGGCTCCCGTTCGGTGTCGGATTGACTTTCTCCCCGCGGTTCGGTTGCGGCACTGCCGTCACTACAGTTGGCGGACCTCGGGCTAGTTTCATGGATGCCTCGGTGGAGGGCTACAGCCACAACTCCATATGTGCACAGAAACCATGTGCGGTGAGTCCAAACGGCACCGGTCATTAATAAATGCTAATAGTCGTCGTGTGTATGTGTTGTCACGCAGGCCCAATTGAGGCCTCTTGCCCCCCCCCCCCCCACCTGTCTTGTCGCCCAAATCTGCCCTACAGGGCCGATGCGTTCCCTTGTAAGAGCGCCTCGGCGGGTCGCAGAATTAGCTCGCATTAACATATTCATATGGCCCTTTGCATATTCACATTTTTATAAAGGGGGCGCCAGAGGGGAGACATTTGAACAAGACCGATGTCATCCGTTCCCTCGGATGTAAACGAAGGGAAACCTTATGCTCAAAGTCCCAATTGCCCAATTTGGATTTAATATACGCAATATATATGATATTTCAATGCTTTATGTAAAAAATGTATTCCTTATACTGTACATCTCAGCTCCCCTCAGATTGTTTTACCTGCTCGCAGAGGATAAAGAAAATGAGAGTAATGTTTGGTTGAATCTCTACATGTGTTGCTGCACCATTTGTATTCAAATATCAGTTGTTTTAGGGTTCAATAATCCTTGTTGTTTTCGCTTACACAGAAATTCTTTTATGATTAGTTTCTACTACAGAAATGCAAAAGAATATGTTTAGTGACACCCCCCCCCCCCTCCCAAAAGACAATCAGCATTGAGTCATTTTTTTGTTTCTTTAAATACAAAATCGCTACATACAGAAAGTTTACTTATGGACAGCCCTCTAATGTAACAGATGTAGACCATATTTCCGGATTATTCTTTTGCTGCATATTTTTGTTACCGCAGGTGCCGTTAAATGTGTTTGTATTGTCTGGGCTCACTGGCGTGTACTTGTACTGCGTTTGCGTCACCATTCGGTTTATTTTGATGTCGGGAAACCTGCGTTATACATCCTGTCTGTGCGTTTATTGCGCACTCACAGCGGGTGATATTAGATACATATCAGATTTTTATCCACATTTCCAAGAGGCCTGATTCTGATCTGAAGATAACCGGTTCTGTTTCAATTTTTTTTCTGCTACGCCGAGCAAAACATAAGAATCATTACACTTCCCCATCATCTGACTTTGTGTGAGAAGCGGGCTGGACCCCGGACCGGTCGCCAGTCAATCGCAGGGCAAATACAGTACAGCGTCGGTTCTCGAACGTCCCTGTTCTTGAACAAATCGGTTTTCGAACGGAAAATTTGAGATTTTTTTCTTTTTTTTTTTTTTTGCTTCTGTTTTCTAATAAAAATCGGTACTCGAACGCCCCCAACAAAACCCGGAAATAACAGAACACGCGCGCCCAGACTAGCTGACCCACGACGCGCTTTGTCCTGAATTTCCACACCGCCGAAAAAACTTGAAAATAACAGAACGCGCGCGGCCCGACCGGCTGACCCACCCACGACGCGCTTTGTTGCGTTGTTTCCTTTCGGCTTGTCCCGTTAGGGGTCGCCACAGCGGGTCATCTCAAATGATCGCATATTTGTTTGGCACACTTTTACACCGGATGCCCCTCAGGATTTTAGCCGGGGAGAGAAACTTACAGCACCAGCTGGTCTCCCATCCAAGTACTTAGCTTCCGAGATCTGAGAAGATTGGGCGTTCTCAGGGTAGGATGGCCGTAAGCTATTGTGAATTCGAACCAACCCCTGGAAATAACATAACTCACGTGGCGGTTGATTCGGTTTTTCAACAAATTGGTTTTCGAACCGCCTTCCAGACTGGGTTGCGGTCGACAACCGAGGCTCTACTGCATAGACAAAGAGAGACCCGGGCGCACTCATGTTCCCACCTGTTGATGGGTCGCAGTCGTCCTAATCTGCACGTTTTTGGAATGTGGGAGTAGCCTACCCAGAGATTCAAACCTTCAACCTTAAGAACTGCGAGGCGGACGCACTAACCAATCGCCAATGTGTTGTGCCGCCACCCCAGCATTTATCCATCCATTTTGTTCGCCGCTTATCCTCACAAGGGTCGCGGGGAGTGCCGGAGCCTATCCCAGCTGTCAACGGGCAGGAGGCGGGGTACACCCTGAACTGGTCGGCAGCCAATCACAGGGCACATCGAGACAAACAGACTCCCAATCACACCTCGGGGCAATTTAGAGTGTCCAATTAATGTTGCATGTTTTTGGGATGTGGGAGGAAACCGGAGCGCCCGGAGAAAACCCACGCAGGCACGGGCATCGAACCCAGTCCTCAGAACTGTGAGGCAACGCTTTACCAGCCCCCCTCCCAGCATTTAATTAAATTAAAGCGAACACAAGCAGTTCAGGGCCTTGTGTATGAATATCTTCTTATTGTTCAGGGGCCGGCGAGTCTTTGAAATCTGCCGCCGAATGTTGGGTGTTAATTAACACTTCCGCACTGGCACTTGTAAAAAGATAGCGATCAAACGTCTCCATTCTGTTTGTTTACAGACATGTTCTCGTGTGATTCGGAGATTTGTTTGGGCTAAAAGATCTTCAAGTGCAAAGTTAATCAGTTTGTTTCTTTCCATCCCCCGCTCCTCCTCCTCTGGCTCCTCCCACGTATTTAGGTGCCATTTAATGGCGGGGGATCTTCAGGTTTTCAATGCGGCGTTTTGACTCGGCACAGATGGCGCCGCCATCTGCATTTTTTTAGCCTTTTGAAGACGGCATAAAGAGCTGCGCGGGAACAAGAGGAAGCATTGCTGCGAATGGCGAAAGGAGCCCTTCATTTAGCCCCGGCGGCCTTCGGGGCTGACTGCGCCCTCGTCGGGGAGACGACAACAGTCAATTAATGCTGCCTCTCGTCGGCGGGCGTCACATTGTATCGCTTGAAGTAAAAAGCACACTGCGTAAATATTGGATCTACGCTTTATGAATTGGCTTGACATCTGTGCGTGAAGGGCTGCGAGCGTCGGTGTGTCGACGACACAAAATCACTTTTGTGGAATTTTGACGTTTGACTGAAATTGTCGAGTAGGGTGCAATACCTGATTCCGACCAACGGAGGCGCCGATGAGTCGCTCCACGGTGTAGTTGATGCTCTCGGGAAGAGCAACGAGACATCGGCCGTGGGAATTTGAGCAGATCTCGGCTCCTCTGGCCTGGATGAATCGGCTCGATGGGTCGCTCGAAACGGCGTTCATGGCACGCAGACATTTTCTTCCGTTCTATTAAATATTACACCTTTACGTATTTTTATTGACTTGCAAACCCCACCACATATTTAAGGTACAATCAATCTTGTGTTATAACTTTTTCAGCAATTAATACATTTGACCACAAACAGTGCAGCAACCCACAAAGACAGACAATTCTACAATGCTCACAGACGTATGTATTTTATCCGCTGTGAATAATGACTAATATTTCTGTACCTTCCTGAGCAGTTGTGACTGTCTTGTCATTATGTAAATATGGTGCAGTTTTTCCTTTTATTCTCATTTTTTCCCACATAACAGTCCTTTGTTCTTGTGAATTGATAACTTTTCTTATAATATTAGAACTTTGCTTTTATAGCATGAGGTTTTGTGTATTATATGTATTATACCATTACAATTTTATTATTGAAACATCACAACTTTATCGTAATTTTATGACTTTATTCCCACAACTTTATGACCTTTCTCATTTTCTTCCCATAACATTACTCCAGTTATCTTGTATTTTGGGATTATTAATTTTTTGTCTTTCTCTTCTTTTATGTCTCAATCATTTTCTTATTGATTTTTTTCCTCTTGTACTAAAAATACTATTTTTTTTAAACATGCCTTTATTCTCGCATTTCATTCTCATTCTTGTGATGTCAGGTATTGTGATATCACAATATATATATGTATATATATTGTTTTTTTTCTGCAGTCATGTGACTACAATTTTTTTTCTTGTAACATGACTTTTTTTTCCCCCATGTTACAACTTTTTTAATTGTAATTTTTCCAACTGTGTTCTGGTTCCGTTAGAACTTTTTTTTTTTGAATGTACAACTTTAATCTAGTAACATTTCAAATCTTTATTGTAATATTATTAGTTTATTGTGATAATATTACAACTATATTTCGGCAGCATCGGAACTCTAATCTTGCCATCAAATGGCGATGACTACTCCCGCCCCTCACAGCTTTATGACTTTTTTTTTTTATCGTGTAATTTGTCGACTTAATTCTCGCATCATTCCGAGTTTAGCCCTGACGATATTCCGTCAATTTTACTTCTCATCATTTTCCTAATATTCCTTCGCTCAGCAGCCGCCGCGCAGGTCTTGACTGAAACGGACATTTATTGCAATATAATCTCCCACCGATCATCATAACTGCTTTTCTGTCCGGCGTGCCGACGATAAACAGATGAACAAAATGATGGGGCATTTTTTTTTTTCATTATTATTGTTTTTTTGCAGGTGTTCTTCCGTCAAGCGACAGAAGCGCGTGTGATCGCGCGCGTTTGCAGCCTTATTGACACTGATTTGTTTTGACGAAGGGAGCGGCGTAACAAAGCCGAGCAAATATAAACAGCGTGTGCGGCGTGGGGAACGAGCTTCGGCGGGCGCCCGCCGCCGTATCGCCGCATCCGCGATCGCTCGGGCGTCTTCAAGCGCTACATCCGTACCGCTCTTTATACGATCTTCATAAATGATTAATATTCTGGAAATAATATTTTGAGATTTTATGTGGCTACGCTTGCCGGGTATGATTTAAATTATACATGGAACTCATCCTTAGTCTCCCCCCCACTGCCGCCGCCGAAAGATAATACCGTCTGTAAAACAGAGGTGCTTAATCCCGTTCCTTCGCAGCCCACCTCAACTCGCCCGCTCTGGCTGGAACTGCTGAATTATTGAAACAAAGACACGAAAGTTCATTTGCTAACTGTCCGCGCTTTAGCCGCTCAACGCGGCTGAGGGGCTCTCGTCTCTGGAGGCGATCAGAGGGGAAGGTAACGCGAGGACGAGGGCAGCCCTGGGGGGGGGGGGCGAAATGTCAGGTGTGATTCGAGGGGACCAGGTAGTGGAAGCGAAAGACTTTTTGATATGTTGGCGAGGAACAAAGCGCTCACTTGGACCAAGGAAGAAACCGGATCTTACGAGTGACGCTACATTGACTGGCTCACGTTGGCACTCACACGTACTGCGGTTTCTTCATTTGCATTAATATACGTCGGAATGGTCGGCACGAATTTGGTTTGTTCATGTTTCAAAGCAATTTTTCCCCATAAGGAAATGATGCAAATTGAAATGATTTCACTGGAGTGGTCCGCAGCCGAGTGTGAAGCGGCTGGGGTGAGAATCAGCACCTCCAAATCTGAGACCACGGTCCTCAGTCGGAAGAGGGTGAGGCGGATGAGACCCTGTCCCAAGTGGAGGAGCTCAACTATCTTGGGGTCTTGTTCACGAGTGAGGGAAGAATAGAGCGGGAGATCGACAGAGGGGTCTGCGCAGCGTCAGCAGTGATGCGGACTTTGTATCGGTCCGTTGTGGTAAAGAGGGAGCTAAGTCGAAAGGCGAAGCTCTGAATTTACCAGTCGATCTACGGTCCTACCCTCACCTATGGGCATGAGCTGTGGGTCGTGACCGAAAGAACAAGATCCCGGATACAAGCGCCCGGAATGAGTTTCTGGGCTCTCCCTTACAGATAGGGCGAGAGGCTCTGTCATCCGGGTGGGGCTCAGTGTCGAGCCCCTGCTTCTCCGCATTGAGCGGAGCCAGATGAGGTGGCTGGGGCATCTGATCTGAAAACCTCCCGGATGCCTCCCTGGTGAGGTGTTCTGGACATGTCCCACTGAAAAAACACCCCAAGGACGACCCATGACACGCTGGAGAGACTGTCTCTCGGCTGGCTTGGGAACGCCTTGGGATCTCTCCGGAAGAGCCGGAAGAATTGGCTGGGGAAAGGGAAGTCTGGGTATCCCTCCTGAAGCTACTTCCCCTGCGACCCAACCCGGAGAAGCAGTAGAAGATAGATGAATGGAGGGATGGATTTATGAAACGATTTCTCTGCACTAGGGATGCGAATTGAGTAGATTTCTCTGAAAGAATCCATTTTCAATACTGCCTCGTGATTCGGTTCTGTATTGATTCGTGAATCAAATCAATCAAATGACACTCCGTTTGGACTTTTCTGTGAAACTAAACGAACCGGCAAAAAGAATTGCACACAATGTACATTTAAATACATCGTTTTAGAAATGCTCAATGAAAAACCCGACTGAGAGGCTAGCTAAAATTAACACTCATGGGTGGGAATTACCTTCAGATAATGAATATCCACACAGAAACGCCGTAGTAACAGACACAGAAAGGTAATATAACTCTACTCAGGTTTATATTCTAAAAGTTCTAATAAAGTTCTATCACAATGTTCTTCTTCTACCCCTTTTCTAAAGTTACAGAAATGTGTAGCTCCATACACGCATCGCACTGTATTGCCCGTGAGAGTTCAAGGGAAACTTGCTTTTGTAGTTTCCAGCAGGGTGTATTTTAGCGTAACACCTGGAAAATTTGCATGTTGTGGTTTTTTTTTTTTTTTTTTATGTTCCACATTCATATAGTAAAATTTGAACTGGACTTGTATCATACCGGGGATTAGATTTATTTCCTGTAGTAGCTTTCGTTGTTGTTCCTCCATGTTTCCCTTACTCCCGTTTTGTGGAAAGGTTGAAAATAAGCTAGCGCTGATTGCTCGTCTAGCGTTCTTGCATTTTTTTAATTCCACGTTTAAACGCAGTACGTATTTTTTTACGATTGTTATAAATAAACAGCTTGAAGCAAGGACGCTGGGCAAAGTGTTTGCTGTCTGCCAAAATTGCAAAGTAGTCTTGGTACTAAAAATACACGGTCTGATTTCATTTTTGATGGTGAGGCATTGCAGTACTTTAAAGTGCAACCCTAAGCGGACACGATTTGGTTTTGCGGGCCGGATCGGATCCGGAGCCTGTTGTTTGACACCCGTGCTTTGAAAAGGAGAAAACGATCCGGTCCGAAACGTTTTGTCCCCGCTGCCCATCTGTAACATTGTTAAGGAGGGCCAGAACACGCGAGCAACATGTTCTACATGTGCTTTCCCTGTCTGAGCACCCCGGGTGACGCGTGCCATCAGCGCCGGGTTCTCCGGCGAGGTATTCCGGTGCTCCTTATCCAGATCGGAAGAAGGAGGCTGCGACCTTGAGACATCGTCTCCCGCTGCACCTCCTCACATCTCCTCCGCCTGCCCGCCCTTCATCAGTCCGCCTGACAAAATGTCTTCGACCCTGTCCGCTAACAAAAGGTGCGTCCCCACCCTGAAGCTTGGACTGAATGACGGGCTCTGAATAATGTATTGGATCGGGGGGCAGAAGCCCATTGCCGGGGCACCGAGCCCCTCGGATCACACCGGGCCCCACCATGAAACTTTCATTGCTACAGTTCATACGTGGATGACTGTTCGACTCGCACGGACTGCAAAACTGATTGAAAGCAATTATCATGCTGAGGCTGGCCCTTTTTATACTGTACTGTGTACTGTACGCCTGAGATGAACTCTCGTGCATCAGTTCCAGGCCCGCTGCAGGATAGAGAGCGCATATAAAACCCATTTCCCACGCGCGTTACACACATTAAAGTCCTTAAAACCCACTTTTTAAACACATTGTGTATGCTATTGTGGCGTCTGTGTGTCATGTGACGTCGGCAAGTCTGCTTTTGAGAGTCTGGGCGTGAGCTGTGGCTTACGGCAACTCTTGCTTGAGTGCGCTCATTGTGGTTTACGCTTCTCCGTTCAATCAACGGCTAAAAAGTGCATCGGAAACGTGCGGAGCTGCCGTAGACTAACAGGGTAGAATGCGATACTGGGCATACACAATACATTTGGGTTAGGGTTATGAATAAATAATGAAAACGATTGATTTAAAGTTGCCCTGTGATTGGCTGGCAACCAGTTGAGGGTGTACACCACCTCCAGCCCGTTGACAGCTGGGATAAGCTCCAGCACTCCTGCGACCCTTGTGAGGATAAGCAGCTAAGAAAATGGATGGATGGAAAGTAGATTTAGATTTACAGAGAGCTAAATCTAATCAGGCGGCACGGTGGGTCAGCTGGTTAAGCGGGGCCTCACAGTTCTCAGGACCCGGGTTCGATCGTGGTCCCGCCTGTGTGGAGTTTGCATGTTCTCCCCGTGCCTGCGTGGGTTTTCCCCGGGCACTTTGGTTTCCTCCCACATCCCAAAAACATGCAACATTAATTTCACCCTGTAAATTGCCGCTAGGTGTGATTGTGAGTGCGGCTTCTTTGTCTCTATCTGCCCTGCGATTGGCTGGCAACCAGTTTAGGGTGTACCATGCCTCCTGCTTGAAGACGGCTAGGATAGGCTCCAGCACTCCCACGACCCTTGTGAGTATAAGCAGTAAAATAAATTGGATGGATGGATACAGTAAATCTAACCAGTAATAAATGTTCCTAACTTGCCCAGTCTTTGTTGATAATGATTGAGAACATTATCAGTCTTCATATAGATTAATATAATTTCTTATTATTGATAATACACATCCATCCATTTTCTAAGACGCTTATCCTCACAAGTGTCGCGGGAGTGCTGGAGCCTTTCCCAGCTAACTTTGAGGAAAAGGCAGATTAGACCCTCAACTGGTCGTCAGTCAATCGCAGGGCAATTATTGACACCATCATTGTGGGGGAATTGAACCCGCGCTGCTCGCACCAAAGTCAGGCGTGTGTACAATATTTTAAGGCAGTTTGAGAAAATGTATCAGTGTGTATTAGTCTGGTAAGCCTTCACATTAATCGGTTGCCTCGAGTAGCTGTCAGCTGCAAAAAGGTTGGCGATCCCCGATTTAAAGGAACATCTGGACCCAAAAATAAGATAAATACAACTGGAAAAAAAAAACCACAATTTTACAGACTTTATTTTGTGTTCTTTTTAGAAAGAAGACATCAAGATATGATTTTTTTTTTAATAGGCACATTATTTATTTCAATGAACAGTGTTTTCATGGGCATGGAAAACACACCAGTAGCCAGGAATCACATGCAGTGTATATCTGTACAAACAATTAAGAAGTCTTTAAAGGTCAAGTGTCATGCCTATAAACATTCTAAAATAGATATTGTAATGGAAAATACATATAACATTATTCACTTCAATGTCCATATGAAAAAATAAATATGAGCGGAGAGAACATGTAACAATCGAGTGAAGCGACCGGGGCAATATTACCCTCTTGTTTCGAGCCATACTTAGAAGATATGCGGATCACTTCTAACTAACAACAGACTCCCAGACAGTATTTATGAGCCAGCCCGGCCGAAGCCGTGCTGTATACACACCTACCTGTCATTTGGAAGGCACGAAGCTCTTGTCCTTTGCACCCATGCAATCCATTTTTCACGACGAACCGGGTCTCTTGGAAACTTTTGAAGGGTAAATCCATCCTCCCGAGTGTTAGAGCAATATCCAGCAATGCAACGAGCCGCCATTTTGGCTAACACGAAGGAACAATGTGCTACCTTCCAGCAGGTAAAACTAGTAGAAACATACCTGACCGCTTGAGTGGGCATCTGCTACTAACGTCACTTCCTGCTTCTTCTTGAAAACAAATCCCTCGAGAGGATTTTCTTGACGGGAGTGACAAAAAGCCATATACGTCAAAATCATGTTTCTTGGTGAAAAAAACGGATGGGTCCATTCCAGCTGCCTTTTTTTTCCATTAATAACATACTAAAAATCATGCATTTCAGGACGGTGGCACTTTAAGGAGTTCTTCATTCACAAAGTGACTAAATGTATACTATGTATAAGTGATGTGATCTCATGAAGATTTTCTCTGAACACCAAGACGTTCACTTTTAAACCATGAAATGCCGGTCCTTGATTTTCTGGCGTGACCACGACCTTTTTTTGGCGAGGGATGCAGTTTATTAATACACCACACTGCTCCTTATGGCAGCCGATGAGACGGCCCCGCAATACGGGCCAAGCCTCGTTTGCGCTCTTCCCGCTGTAACTAACGCGCTGGCAAAGTGCTCCAGAATACTCCTTTGAATGGGTTTTGCGAACGTGCGTCTTCACACCTCCCAGTCACGGAAGTCCAATGCCGTCCTCGTACTGCCGGAGGCGCAATGACGCGTTTCATCTTCGTGAGAGTTTCGTCTTATAGAAAAAGCAGTCACGTCACTCAGATTCAGCGAGAACCCCTTTTTTTTTTGGTGCCAAGGCGGTGTTAATATCTGGTACTTGACTTGCGCGCTTCACGCCGCTCCACATTGTTGTGTTCGCAGCCTCGGCAGCGGCGTTCCGCACACCGCAGGGACGTGGCCGAGTGCCACGGAGGCTCTTTGGCTCGGCGCTGGAGAGCCGTACGACGCACATTTACAACCCATCCGCTGTGTATATGATCGTCATACTGTAAAATCTTGTTTATCCCCGCCGCCCTCAACCGAATCTCGTAGGGATGATTCTTCAGGAATTGTGTGCATTTTGTCGGGCCCATTGCTACTCCTTGTAGAGGAATCTTTTTTGTAAATAAAGTTGACGTGATGTAAACTCACTCATTTTTTCTTCTTCTTTGTTTTGCAGGTTAGCTTTATACGTGTATGAGTATTTGCTGCATGTCGGCGCACAGAAATCAGCACAGACCTTCCTGTCAGAGGTAAGACTTCACTCTCACGTCTCAGGTAATGTAAGGAGGGCCTTCATGGGTCCTTGACGTCTTTTTTTCCAAAATGAAGGTAATGATTAACCTTGGAAACGGTTTAAATCTTAAATATCTTCCAGCATTCACTCATCTGTATTGTGTCCATGGGAGGGGAAGGGGAAGCAAAGTCGTCAACTTACTTTTCAAAGCATGTCGAGAGACTAAAAAGCTAAATGCATTTTTTTTTTCTTTACCTTACGAGATATCAGAGTGGCATTGGAAATTGTCCCCTTCCACTCTCACTGGTATTGAGAAATTGAAATATTTGGGTTTTTATGCTCAACTGATACAACAGGTGCAAAACCTTGAGACTGGGAACAGTCAAGGAAGAACTAACATTCATCATTCCTGAAAGGGTTTCAGGTCTCTTTTAATCCATCTGATAAATGCCCAACCCCCCCCTCCCCCCAACACACACACACACACTGGATAAATTTCCCAATAGATGTCATGTTGGCTATTAAAATCTAGAAATATTTATGGTCGTCCTTTTGCATCCAGCTTGATCCAAATGTACCATAATTTCCGGCCTATAAACTACGACTTTTTTCACACGCTTTCAACCCAGCGGTTTATGCAGTGATGTGGCTAATTTGGGCATTTTTTTCTAACGACCGCAAGGTCGCACTCGAGCGGGAGAGGTAACACTGAGACCGGTGGAATATACGTGTCGAGGAAGTGACTTTTACCAATCCGGCTCTGTTAGCGCTGATTTTTACCAGTATGTTTTTTTTTTAACCGGCCCTCTTAACGCAGCGATAGCGTTCGGGCTGTGCTAGTGTTATCGTTAGTGTTAGCGCGCTGCTAGGCTTAACGTTAGCGCGGCGCTAGCTTTAGCGTTAAACTGTGTTCTGTCTTTCTTTGTAAATATCCCGTGTTTCAATGTGGGCACTTGCGGCTTTCACACAGCTGCGGCGTATGTACGTACCAAATGGTATTTCCTTTACAAATGTACTGGGTGAGGTTTATAACCAGGTGCGCTCTGTAGGACGGGAATTACGGTATATCTAGGGTATATCTAATCCAGACATGAAATGAATAATTGTTCTGTTAAAAACGAACACAGTTGACCTTCCACACAATTACGGAAAGCCACTTTGTTAGAAACCACCACTTTCAGAGAAAGTTGGGCATGCCTCCCCAAAAGTACATTGGAGGGTGGGGTACGCCAAAGCGACCTCGCTAGCAGCGAGCCGCCCCTGACGGAACGGTTCTCAAAACCCAGATTTTTTTTTCTCCTCCTTCTCAATCTCCTCCTATTCTTACACCTTGAACGGGGAGCTTTATGCAGCCTCGCAAGTCGCCGAGCTCTGATCAAAGTGCTACCTTGTTTATTTCTTTCATTTTTTTTTTTAATGTTATTGACTAGCAGAATCGTCTGGCAAGCAATTGATTCTTAGAATCACGTTAATGGGAATCAGTTCTCAAAAAGATTTGGTTTTTGATTCCTAGCCTTAGTGAGTACTGTAATCCAGCACTTAGAGAGCTAAAAAATTTCTTCAAAAAGTCAAACATTTGGCTCATCTTACAACAGCCTATACGTCGACTAAAATATTCCACGTAAAGAATTATAACGTAAAAAAAAAAAAGGAAAAATGGTTAAAATTGTTTGGTATGCCGCTGGGCTTTGTTTTCTTGCTCAGTGCTCCCTTGACTCCTCGTTAATTTGTGAAAATGTAAACAAGGCATCAGTTCAGCTCCTTGATATGATTACCCGGCCTTCATTATTAGTCCCAATTTGTAATAAACGCTGTGTAATTAGATCACTTTGACGCGTTGTAAGCGTATGTTGTCGCTCACTTTGTTGCTCACTTTGTTGCTCCAACGTTTAAGAAGCTCAGCCAACCTCCTCCCGCCATCAAGTTAAATCCAACGTGCGATATTTGGAAAGCATTCCAAAGTTGTCGGTTGTCGGCTGGACTGGTTTGGGTCCGAATGGATTGGAACCTCCTCCTTAGTCCAAATCATGGCTTTGTGCTAATAATTCTACATTTACAGTCGTATTACATCTTTATTTTGCAGCATTTTGTCTGTATTTTGAAAAGTGCTATTCAAAATCAGCTTTCACTTATATTACATTATTGCCTTAATTCATCTTTTTTTTTTATTTACTCCCAAGCACTTGATTGGCAAAAAAAGTACTCAAAAAATCTCCACTCATTTATACAATTTATACATTTATATATTTATACAATTTATATATATACGTTTATACAATTTGTAAAAACGATAACATGGAATTGGCAGCTTTAATTGTTTTTTTTTTTTTTTTTAAAGTCAAAGTGCAATATGAACAGTTTTTCTCATTTTTTTGGAAACGAAAGATGGCGACAAGTTCAGTTGTAACATTGAATTATTATGCTGTAAAAACACAAACAATAGCTTTTGTTATTGCTTTGGCTGCATCTGAAGAGACTTGAAATGCTGTTTAAATGTCCCTGACCCTGCTAGTTCTTTTCTTTTTGTTTCACTTGAGTTAGCGAGGTTTACGTCCTTCTAAAAGCACACCACTAGCCATGATGTCTGCTGAATTGAAGCTGAGCAGCAGTGTTATTTTTACACTGTAGATGGACTAAATTTATGCATCCTGTCAAATGTACTTCTCAGTGGCAGTCAATGCATTTGGTACCTTGAGCTTTGTGGCAAATTATCTGACTTAATCCATCTTTTAATACTGCCACTATCATGTCGATTCTATAATACTATACCAGTCGCTCACATTTAAAAATGTACGGGTGTGGTCAGTCATGCCCGCAGATTTAAAGTTACGTGTGTGTGTTCCGTTTGTAATTATGAGTGTACCTCTTTAAGAGCGGAGGGGGGGCGGTGTCAGGTAAACTAGGAAGTAGAAGTACGCTGAGAAGCAGCTCGTTGTTGGAGACCGCGTGCTTCCGTGTTTAAAAAAAAAAAAACAAAAACGTCAGGCTGTGGTTCACTGCGCTGGATCGGTTTTCATGTGCGCTGAGAGTGTGTGACGAGTCCGCAATTGCGCAGTGGCGCAGCTTAGAGGGGACATTGGTCAAGACTACACAAAATAAGCGACTTATTTCAATATCTATGTATTTCTACTTGTAACAAATTTTACGTGCATGATTTTTTTGTGCTCGACTCTGCAGATTTGTGAGTGCGATGCCGCAAATCACAGGTGCCTGCTATGCAAAAACTACACCTCGTGATGTCCAGCTTGTCTGGGAAAAGTTGTCCTGGAAAATGTCTTTTTATAATTGTCTGAGATTTTTCCTCCTTCTGCGTGTGCGCAGGTGTTTTGTGTATCAAATTTAGCTGTAATGATATTGTGGGCCAGCTAGCTAGTCCTGTAGGGCGAAATTTAATCTGGTTGGCGAAAGAAACTTTTCGCTAATATAGTTAGTTACATGGGCTACCATGGCCTATGAGTAGAATAGATTGTTAGTTTTTCTCTTAGCAGAGAAGAACTTGTTTTGTCCCGAAAATCTGAAAATGAATACAGTATATGTGTCGTTACACCCAAAACAAAACGCCAAGCCAGAAATCGAGAGTCCGGATTGACTTTTATGTCCATTGGTCGCCAATGCGACACCCCGGCCTGAACATTTTATTGAGTTCACGCGGGCCGCTGCATCGCTTCGGCGTAGCCGTCTGAAATGGTCCACGTATTTGGATTACGCTGACAGTCGAGTGTACGTGTGAGTAAAAGCAGCAGCTTGACCTTTCACCGCTCCCCCTCTTCACGCAGTTGTAGCGGGAGCACATAAAGTGAGTGGAGTATTAGACAAATGGTTGTGAAAAGATACACTCTGTCAGCCATCTGTATTCATCAGCGTTCACTTACCAGGTTTACACTCCAGCTCTTCATGAATCACCAGAGATAGCTGCTTTTATTTTCTCCCTCTTTCACTTTTCACTCGCTTTTGACCGTGATTCAGACTTCGCCGGGGATTCATTACTAAGACGGATGGCGCTCAATCCCAAACAAAACAGTACACATCAATTTGGCCCACAGTTTAACCTGTTGACAGTGTTTAGAACACGCAGGTCTTCCGTAAAACCGTACGGCTGGGAAAGGCACAAAGATGAAAGTAGTTATGAAGAAGGCGTCAAAGTTAATGGCAATGAATGAGAGTGTTGGGTATTCGTGGTTTACAACTTGCGAGCTGCTTGTTTGCTCTGACTTGTGTCCACGTAGAATTGGGGTGATTGGTCGGAACGCAACAGATGTTTCTATCGGTCTTTTTTTATTGTCCTTCTCCTGGATTCTTCAGTAGCCTTCACAAAGACCTTATAATTTTAAAAAAGACCGGTAATGTCCTGGTACTGATACCTGGTACAGTATTGGTGCTTGCCTATCCATAATAATTACACATTGTCATTTCACATTTAATCTGAGTATCAGTGCCTTTCTAAACTTTGTGACTCTCTACTGTATAAGAAAACAAAAAAAAGTGCCTAATCAGTCGCTGCCGAAATACAACCAGTCAAAACAACTTGCATGCTACAACAGAAGCTCATAACCCCCCCGCTGTTGAACACAGACTTACTATTTCAAATAAACGTAAGTACAAAGCTCAAAATATTTGTTTTGCCTAGGCTTATGTGTGTTTGGGCAACCGACACCGGTGAGGACAACAGGTTGTATTTCTATTTTTCCCAGCCGCTCTGTTTAGCCCCCCAACACGCACAGAGATGTTTAAAACGATTAGGGACCTTTGTCATCGCAGCTAGACAGAAGAAACGCTCAGGCGCTAGGTCCCGCCTAATGAGAGCACTATCGCCAGGACTCTCAATTAACCTTTGGTCCTCCCACGGTGAGGTGCTCACGTTTATAGGATGTGCGCACTGTCCCAGACTACGTGATTGGAGTAGAAGCACACATAAGACAGAAGTAGGAACTCGATACTAACTGTGGTTGTGTGCGGCGGGGCTATTAAGAACGGTTTGGCCGTGGTCTGCTGGATTCTTGGCTTCTTCTATCAGCGGTTGCAATTATGAACCGAGACTTTTCAAACCTCTATCGAAGAAGAAAAAAAATGATTTGTTTGGAATGAAATAAGACACAAGATAATTCAGTTAGCTGTGGAGAGTCAAATCATTATCGGCGCTTTTCTTTAAAACACACTTCATTCAGAGATTATTGATGAAAAGTGATGCAAGCACTTTATCGATTTTCTGGGTCAAATGTCAGATCAGTGGGGGCATGTTCGTCAGGACTCTGTTTGGCACTGTTTGTAAATAATCTTCCAACTCTCAGCAGATTGTCTTTCTAGAAGCCAAATGCTTCTTGATCCACTTCCAAGATCCTTGAGTAGGCTGGGTCAGAGTTTAGCTGGTTAAATTTAAACCAATTTCCCTGCTAATCGGTGTTGTCTCCGCAGAGACGATGAATTATCTGGGTTCCGAATACGGAAGATAAAGATAAAGAAATGCTTCTGCATTCATTCAAACGATCGCTCATGCCCCCTTTCCACAAGCTGGGATGGCAGGTTTTCCACATCAAATTATTAGTCACGGGGAACTGAAAAAAAAAAAAAAAAACAGGCCACAGTGAGGTTTAGTAGCATCAGACAGTATGAGACTATGATGGAGGAATAAGAGAGCGCAGTATTTTAGGTATTGGGATGTGGCTGTTGGCAACACTCAGGAGACTATTATTCAAAAGGAGAGTGAGGTCAGCCAGAAAAGGGACTGCCGGAGAAAAATGGAGGCTCGGGAGTATAACGCTGGAGCATTGAGAGCAAAGGGTGTTATTCAAGAGGAGACTAGGTCGGAAAAATCCATCTCCGCTGCAAAGTGGAGACTGTAGACCGCTACGGCAAACTGGAGACTGTGGATTGCAGTTCTACAGAAATGAGTATGTGAGTCGTAAGGAGACTGAAGGCAGAAAAACAGACCGCTCCACAAAAGTGGAGTCTATAGACCGCTCCAGCAACGTTGAAACTCTGGAGTGCAATACTATGCTGTACAGAACTGAGTATGTGATTCATAAAGAGACTTAGACCAGGAAACAAATTGCTCCGGAATGCGATTTACAATGCCCAGAGATGAGTTCGCCGTCGAAGGGGAGATTAAGGGCAGAAAAAGGATCGCTGCTGCAAAGTGTAGACTTTGCAGTGCAATACCGTGCCTTTGATGAATCTGCTTGACCAATGAGAGACCAGCAGTGGTTTACGCCACCTGGTACCAGATAGCATTGCTTTTTCCATTGAGAAAGTGTCACCAGCGAGTAGATTAGGTACCTTAAAGTGTGGAAAAGGGACTTAGTCTTTCTTGGTTTGTGCCGGCTGTCACAGTGCACGTGTAAGGCGGGTAGCAGGTCCGTTATCGCATTCCGGATCTTATCTGGACCTCCAGGTAGCCGCAGGAGTTCTTGCTGAGAGCAGTGGAGAGCAACAGTCTCTTCGGGGAAAAAAAAAAGAAAGGCAGCATTTCTTCTGTTCGACCAACAAACATTTGACTGAAATAAAAGCAAACTGAACTAACGCTTTATTTCTTGTCTGCCGCTCAGATCCGATGGGAGAAGAACATCACACTCGGGGAACCTCCGGGATTTTTACACTCGTGGTGGTGGTACGTATATATGGCGATCCTATCAAACTATGTCAACACACAATCCCGCACGCACGGCTCACGTTACTACTGTACGAGTGCTCATCGTGACGAGGCGGAGGAATGTGTGGAGGTGGGGGGGGGGAGTAATTGCAGGGAATGCTAAGTGCATCATCTCGCATATGTTTAAGTGCTCCTGACATCCTTGCAATTCACCATCTTCTTATACTATTTGGTAAACACTTTCTTCCTGTGTTCAACACAGCATTGTCTATGACGTTTACGTAACGGGTTTGCTCCTTTCTGTCCTATTCTGACACTTTTAACAACTGCGCCAGGCCTGCTAATGCGCCACAAACAGCGGACAGTACGTTCTGTTCTGTCCGTCTGGCTCTCGGGTCAGCGCGCTTGCAGGCTGACACGGTTGTCCTCTGCAGAAATAAGCCGCAGTTCCAGCCGAGCGGTACAATTCGGAGCAGTTTGCCACGACGCGGTGGAGTTATGTAATTATCATGCCATGGCAATACAGTGTCATCTTCTAATGAATTCAACAAAGACGAAATGGTCCGTCCCTGCAGATTCTCCGTCAAACAGTCAACAGACTGCAACGTGTTGTGTAGCTCCAACCTTTAGATAAAATACTAATACATATTAGGGGTGGTATGGTACAGAAGGGTCCGGACCTCAGCTTTGGGGTTATGGTTTGATAAATTTTTGGTACATGTTGTGTGTGTAATGAGAACATTTTTTTCATAAATTAAAACATGCAAGACAAAAACACTACTCGTGGAACAGATTAAGCGTCGGTTGATTCGTTTTCCCTGCAGGCGGTTACCCAAGCAACTGGCACATATTTACAGTCGCTGAAACATATAAGCGGGTCCAGCGTTACCGTTAAATGACATCTTCCAGTGTAGAAAAGGGTTGCAAATCTTTGGCAATTATTTTCTCATGTTGATCTTAAACACGGGCGGCAAGGTGGGCCAGCCGATAAAGTGTCAGAACCGCCTGTGTGGAGTTTGGATGTTCTCCCCGTGGTGCTTGCGTAGGTTTTCTCCGCGCACTCCGGTTTCCTCCCACATCCCAAAATCATGCAACTTTAATTGCCCCTAGGTGTGATTGTGAGTGCGGCTGTTTGTCTCCATGTGCCCTGCGATTGGCTGGCAACCGGTGCAGGGTGTACCCCGCCTCCTGCCCGTTGACAGCTGGGATAGGCTCCAGCACTCCCCGCGGCCCTCGTGAGGATAAGCGGCAAAGAAAATGGATGGATGGATCTTAAACACACGACTGTCATGTCTCCAGCAGGCGTTTTATCCCATAACAAACACAGGACAAGCTTGTTCACATTACATGCGTACATACGGGGCTCCTTTTAAGCAATGCTTATCATTGTAAGTTACAGCAAAACTGAAACGATTCCACACCGGATATGCGAATGATGCCGAGGCTTCAAATTCTTGTCTCTCAAGTGGTTTCCCGTGTCCGTGAGCTGCACTTTGACTTTGCACTGTGCATTATTGAATGTCCCTTAAAGATGATCCTGAGCAGTTAGTTATTCTGCGGTGGGGGGTGAGTTAAGACCAGTTTAGTCCTCGACAATCCGTTCTGGAGCACTGTCGGGCCAACAATGGTAAACCTGGTCAAGTCCTTAATGGAAATCCTTATATTCTGTATTTCTACTCTTTTTCTTTCTATTTTTATGGCAGTGTGGAGGCCCCGTGGCACCTCGCTGCCTGTCACAGGTCAGTCTTGGTGCTTGGCTTTCGGATAAGGGGGGAGACTTGCAATTGTCTGCGAGATATTGCTAGTGTGGTGTGCTGTGCTGGTTCCGTAAGAGGAGTAAACACACAGGCCAATTTTGTTCCTCTTCATGTACGGGATCTCTCACATTGTTAAATTTGCTTTAAACATTACTTTTTGAGAATGAATCGATGGGCGCAGACAGAGAAGATGTCTGGTGTTTTGTACTGCTTGCCGGAAACGGGTTGGCTTCAAAGGCAATGGGAATCTCCCCTAATGCACTTTTCTGGTTTCTGACCAGGAGCTGGAGAAATTCAAGTTTACACGAAATCGGGGCCGTGATGAAAAATGTGTAAACAGAGGGGGCAGAGTGATTGGCGTATGCTGAATCCTCGGCGTTGGTGGCACGGGGTTAGCGAGAGGCGGAATAAGTGATTTGACAGGAAGATCGCCTTGTTCGTCATTCATGCTCTTCCCTGAAGACACCCGCCGCCCCCCACCCACCCCTGGCCCAGCGCCATATAATAAATGTGCCGCTTCATTCATTCATCCTTTCTGGGCCTCAGTTTGTGTTGTCATTGTGGAGCGTGTTGACACGGCTCACGACGGTCTTAAAGAGCCTAGCTTCTCTCAGCCAGACAGCGCTCGTGACTAAAGGCAAATATACAGTGTGTTGAATGTGTGTGTTTGAGTGGAACAGTGTGTGGTAAGATGACCGAAAGTAGCGTTCCCCAACCACCAGGCCGCGGACTCGAATCTGACTCTGGCCCATTTGGTACTGGCTCGCACAGCGAGACTGAACAAAAATACATTTTATTGATCATCAGAGTCTCAAAGAAGTTTTATTTCAAAGACCAGCTGCGTTCCCCTGTGCCTCTGAACCCATCTCAAATTGTTCGTTTGGTAACGTGACACAGTATCGAAAAAAAGGAAGCCCACAAGCTAAGGAAAAATGAGTACTATAATTTCTCGAGTATAATGCGCACCCCACACAAAAAATCTGGAAAACCCCTCTACCAATGTACAACGCGCACCACCAATTTGCCGCTCCCCTTATACTCAGAATATTACGAATGATCTGTATTTATATTTTGCTAGGTTTGTACTTGTATTGTTTTTCAAAAAACTGTCCGTATAACGATCTTTAATAATAATGTGCATGTGCTGATGTAGCGGTAATAGTATCTCAGGACAGGCCACAGGACACGCTTGTCCTGGTCCCTGTAATTGTCACAACAGAATCCCTCAACCAACTAAAATAAATGCTCAATGATGGCACAACATTTTAATACTGTTGATAGCACATATTACAGTCTTAAAAATCTAAAATATTGTTGTTTATTAAACACTTCATTAAGTATTTGTGCATAAAACATTTGTGCATTGTGCATTTTATCCACTACATTACACATCCTTGGCCAAGCCTTCAAAAGAAGCATTATGACTCCAATTTCCAATCCGAAAAAGATCCACAGTACCAGTAGCTACCTTTGGTGCATCGCTATGGAACTCATCATTGATGACTTGAAACATTTTTTTAATCCCAAGAGTTTTGTTGCGCAGCGCAACATCTCCCCCTCTATTCAGCTCCAGTCCATAGCATCTTTCACGATGGCGTCAGGTGGCTATCAAAACAATGTGAGCTCAAACTATGTAAACAAGCGCAATGGGCACATTTATAAACAAACAAAAAAAAAAAAAAGGTAGCGTTTCAATTGTGTCCGCGCTCCGTTTTTTTTTTTTTTTTATGTACCCATGACGCTCACATTGCGTACTTCGGTCTGGCACGAGTGATGACACATTTCTTTCAAAAGCAGTTGCACAACTAGCCGTTGTAGTCGGCATTTTTTGTCTTGGTTTACGTTAATACAAACTCACGGGCAGTCGTTTCTGATCTTTGGTGCAATAGCAAAAAGGAGGCTACGCTAACAATCGTAAAATGCAAGCTCCTGGATGAGCTCAGAGAAGTCAGGTTGGGGGCGCAATATACCGTAATATATTTAAATGTGTAATATAAGACATAGAATATCATATCGAAATGTATATGTATAGATATTTTACCACTCTATGTACCTGTATACGACCATACAATGTGACTCTTATTTTTTATTTTTCATCCATACCTAAATATAATGCGCACGATTAACTTTTAGACAATATTCTGGGAAAAATGTGTGCAATATTTTTGAGAAATTACGGTACATCTCATTGGATCAAATTATTGGAGATCAGCACAGCTTTTTAGTCGAAGAAAAAGATTAAAAGGGTGAATTCCAGCTTGACCTGTCAATTGCGAGTCAAGTTTTAATATCATCATCATTATTGACCGTTTACAGCATTCATTTATTATTTTTAAAAAATGGCTTGAAATGGATTGTCCAGTGTCTCTTTATGGTTCCGTAACACTTGAGGGGCAGCATATTTGAAGCTCTTTGTGAATCAGTTTGGCTGGCGACACAAAACAAAAATGAACAGAGCAACGGGTTATAACTTAAAAAAAATATGTAAGTCAAGGTGCCACATTGTAGTGGTACTAAAGTGCAAGGAAATTCAAAAAAAACAAATAGATGAATAAATAAAAAGGTAAAAATATGGAGTAGACTGTACACACTAAGTAATACCCTCTCATCAAGATCGGACGGCTTGATGAAGGGAAACAAGGCCCGTCATAAGTACTACAGTCTGTGTGATGGTGAGTTTTATTCTCACTTTTTTAAAATATTTACGTCTTTGTCTGGCTGTCATTTCGCTTTACGTAAAACCGGTACGTGGTGCAAAAAAAAGTTGGTGACAGCTGACCTAGTGTTTGTTTTTGAGTGGCGAGCAGACTAATGATTAGCCGGGGAGGCCTGCGGTGTAAACGACCTAGCTCAGGGGCGTCTGTCTGGGCTGTGCAGCACGTGGACATGAGGACTCTCGAGGGGGCGGGGGGAGGGATCCCGGGGTTGTCACGGGGGTCCACCCCTTGGACGTCCACCCCCCTCCCGCCGCAAACCTCCCCAAAACAAAAGCTCCAGATGGTAGGAAAGCCACCAACCTTCCACATCGCTCCCCCGCCCCCTCGCAACCTTTGTCTGGAGGCCTGTCCTTTGTTTGCGGAAGAGAGACCCCCGAATGGATTAACTCTTTGCATTTCAGCCTCTTTTGTGTTAAACAGCCAAATCTAAGACCCCGACCCCACTGTCACCCCCAGCGCTCGCCTCCTCAGCGCCTCACGAGGCCCTCCTTCGCCGTTTCTGTGCATGCTTCCTGTAGGATGCTGTGGGGGGTGCTTTAGAATACGACTGAGGAGGTGTTGTGGACTGACGCTTTTTAGTGGGGGGTCACTCATCCACATCTGTTGTTATGGGTGGGGTGGGGGAGATAAAGAAAAGCCTCAGTGAAGGCTGCAGGTGTTGATTGTGTCATTAACTTCTTCTTTATTGTCCATTGCTAGTTGTCTCCTCTTTATCCCCAAATCGATTGCTTTAACCAGTTTTCACTGGATGGTCACTGAATTCTAAACACCCGCCCCCCACCCTGAGCGCACACACACACACACACACATGCACACGCACGCACACACACACATGCACGAGCACACACATACGCTCACGGGCACGATAATCTCATCACAAAAACTGTCATGGGAATCTCAAGGTGCCATCACGTTCTTGGCGTTCTTCTTACATTGGCGGAGAAAAGGCCATTTTTGCTTTAAAACATTGTTAATCTCTTAAAATATTTTCTCCTCTCCTTTTTTTTTCCAAATTATTTTATGATTTTTTTTGTACGTTATTATTATATTGTAAACATCTATGTTGTAGAACTGTGGGAAAAATCAGCTCAAATGTTAGATTTTCAAATCAATTCACTGAATGTATGTTTTTGTCCAATTTTTAACCATTACAAAAATATTATTATTTTTCAAATTCTGATGGTATGCTAACCTTAAGCAGAAATATTGCGGTATCACAGTATTGCAATTACAGCTCTAAATTTTTTTTTTTTTTACAACAACCCCCATTTTCCAGTGAAGACAATTGAAATTCCATACATTAGTAAAAATGACAAAATACGAATTTAATTTAAACTGTAGATATAATCAAAATTAGGTGATTTTTTTTTTTTCTCTGAAAATAAGTGGCTACTTCTCTGCTTTGTGAAATAACAGAGTGCAACGCTGAAACAAGCTGATGTTAGCCATGCTAGTTAGCCATGTTGTCTTCCTCGGTAGCAAGTCTTGTAATATTTAATTTAATCAATTAGAGATATGCCAGAGCTCATAGTTGATTGGATAATTAATTTCAAGACAACGTTACAGGGATATAATGAATGAAGAAAATGGGAGAAGAGGCAAGCGTGAATGACCGGGAAGTGGCATTGATTAGTAAGGGAGAAGTTAGAAAGGCACTGAACAAAATGAAAAATGGAAAGACAGTCGGTCCCGATGACATACCAGCGGAGGTATGGAAGCAATTTGGAGAAGTGGCTGTGGAGTTTTTGACCAACTTATTCAATCGAATACTAGCGGGAGAGAAGATGCCGGAAGAATGGAGGAAAAGTGTACTACTTCCCATTTTTAAGAACAAAGACGATGCTCATTAGAGGGACAGCCAAAGTTGGATGTTTTGGAGACAAGATCAGAGATGGTTTGGACATGTCCAGAGGCAAGAGAGTGAGTATATTGGTAGAAGGTTGCTGAGGATGGAGCTACCAGGCAAAAGAGTGAGAGGAAGACCAAAGAAAAGATTGATGGATGTTGTGAGGGAGGACATGAGGACTGGAAGATGCATGAGATAGGCTTGGATGGAAAAAAATGACATGCTGTGGTGACCCCTAACAGGACAAGCCGAAAGAAAAAGAAGAAGAAGTTACTCTGATATATTAACTTTATGTTGTATTTGTGGAGGAGTGATGTGTAGAAGTTTTATAAATGTGATATCGACTTGCAAGTACCACCTCCTGTAGCAGCCACTCTTTATTAACATTCCTCTACTAAGAAGGGATACCTGAAATATTCCCCATAATGTTGACTTTTTTTGACAATGGGAAAAGTCGCGGGACTCACTGACTGCTCATGCCGACAGAGGGAGGGGGACGTGGAACATTCACTCTGCTGATGAGAAGTTTAAGCAGTCTTGCAACCAAATCTTTTCGTTAAAACCGCAGTATTCATTCCGGAAAAACAGAAAGCGTATTCAGTTTTGTAATGGCATTTAAACGGTGCAGCCTGTGCTCCATCCATCCACCTTCTACCGCTTATCCGAGGTCGGGGTCGCGGGGGCAGGAACTTTCGCAGGGATGCCCAGACTTCCGTTTCCCCAGCCACTTCCTCCACTCTCTTCCTCGTATGTGGTGACAGGTGAATGGACGTTCACCAACCAGTCACATCCCATGACTCGGGATGGACATTTGAGGAAAATTATTTAGCTGACGACAAGGAAATTTAACAATTTGTTCAGGGTGAAGTTTTAAATTGTAACTCAGCGCAATGGGAAAATCATTTTATGAATGTTGTTGTAGCCAGGAAATCGCATTGTTCAGTCGACTTCTAGTTCCAGGAAGGCAGCCACTTCCCTTTGGGCGTTTCCACAGGTCCATTACGGTCAGCGTAGTTGGAGCTGCTGCGCAGTTGAAGATGTGCTACTTGTCCTGAGGGCGCTGTCCGCATTTCGGGCAGAGGTTGACGATAGTATTGTCGACACAAGCCATATAGTCATTGAGCATGCGGCTTCATCCGGAGCGGAGTTGTGATAGTCTGGATCTTGTGGCCCGCGGAAGATCGATTTCGGGTTTGTCCACCTCATGGGAGACTTCCGGTTTGTAGCCGGCCACTGCGCCTTCAACCGCCGTTCAACGGAGCCTACGTAGCCCGTCTTGATAGGCTTGTTCGTTGAACACCGTGTCTGTGGGGATGTCTTCGTCGAGGTCTTGACGGTATTTATGGACGTCATGGCGAAGTAAGCCCAATTGAGGTGGTTCGTTTGACACCTGATGGCACAGGCGTGCGGGTAGTTGGCAGCGTTGTCGATACTGGTGTTCGTTGTGTTGCTTCACCGGTAGGATTTTGGTCTCACGATGTAGGTGGTCTCCGTTAGCCATGGCCAGGCAGCCAGTGGTGACTTTGAGGGCGGCGTTCTGCAGAGTCTTGAGCTTTTTCCGGTGCGTTCGCTTGAGCAAGGGAGACCACACTAGAGCGCCGTAGTTGAGGACGAACCTTCCGGTGGATTTGTACGTCACAGTGAGCGTCTCGGCACTCGGGCCCCAGTTTGAGCTTGAGATGGCTGAGTATTTGAGTACGAGTATGGAGTATTTTTGGTTCCTTGGTTGACACGTTTGGCCGTGTACTAAGCGTGAGGACCGAAGGGAAGCATGGCGTCAAGTACGACGCCCATGATTTTTGGGTGGTTGACAGTTGGGATCCGCAGGTTATTGATTCTGATTGGTAGATTCGTCCGAAATTCGCCCGTGAAAGTGGTGAACAGGGTGGCCGTACTTTTTTCAACGGACAGACGGAGTTTACGTTCGATCAGGAATTGATGTACGGTGTCGAGGTAGTTGTTCACACGCGGCATTGATGCTGTTGCCTAGATCGAGATGTCAACGGCATGCGACGTGAGAGCGACATTGGCGGGCGGCGTGGGGATTTTTGACATATATGGATTGAACAAGAGTGGGGATAGAACATCACCCTGAGGCACGCCTATTTGTATCCGCCGGTAGCGTGAGCGACAGTTTCTGAATTCAATGAAGGACGACCGTTCGCGGAGTTTCTGTTGTGTACGCCTATTTCCATGCCGGTGTCATATTAGACAGAAGTTGCCCAATCACTGGACTGTTTCAAGAGTTTTGTTACCGAAGAAAAGTCATTTTTTTTAAAGCACTGTGACCCAGGGGTTACCACCTTTGCCTCCCAGTTCTGAGGTTCTGTGTTTGAGTCTCAAGTTTGCATGTTCTCCCCCCACCACCCCCCCGGTTTTCTCTGAATACTCCGGTTTATAGAAAGGGATTGAAGCGATTGAAGCTACCTTTTGATCTCAAGGGACAGTTATTTTTCCCCACTCGTCTGAGACCGAGCCGCTGCCATTATCTCCCCCTCTCCCCCATATTAATTACAGATGTGAAGGATTAGCAGAATGTCGCATTTTTAAGCTTGCGTGGCTGTGGCGTCTGTCGCACATGAACGTCAAACATGTATGCAACCCTTAGGGTGATGAATAGCATCCACGGGGTTCATCTTTCAACACGCTACTTTAAATCTGTCATCAGGAGAATTGGCTACGTCTACTTACAAAATGAGACAATTGGTTAATATATGAACATACCTGTGTAACGTCAACATTTACAACCTTATTGAATTTCAATTTGTCTTTCTGGCTGCCTTTGCTAGCTCTATGCGAGCTAAGATCTAAGCAAAGTGGCAGACGGGATTACGGTCCAGACCTGCCAAGCTGTGCGTGTCTGTCTTTGTTTACGTTCCTTATTATAGCTGCAAAAGCGTCATTGTAACCGCTGGCTTTGTCCGACCAGTTGCAAATAATTCTCGTGATGGCATTTCGTTTCAGTGATTGTCTTCTTGACGTCTGGATTTTTAATCCCTCTTTCTGCTCTTTTGCTGATGCGTTGGTGTTTCGTTTTTGTTTCTTTATTGTTGGGCTCGTTGCTGCTTTGAATGAAGAAATGAAAGAACGTACGTTAATATCTGCATCTCCTTAAAAAGAGCAGAAAGGCCCCCCCCCCCAAGCAGCTCAAGCAACGTTGCTTTACCAGGCTTAATAGCGACACAAGATGGCAGAGATTGGTTAATTAGATTTGAATGATTAGATAATTGGATAGAACTTGTAGCGTTACAAGGGTGCTTGATTCCTTATCAAACAATTTATGGTATTTAACCACAAATGTTGATGGAACAGATAATCTCGATCCGCGTGACGAAAGTAAAATAGGTCTCACACGCGTTCCCAGGGTATTGCTTGAGACTGAGCTGGACTATCATGATAAATTGCACCTGCAGACCTCGCGATTGACCCGGGCGAAATTTTTAAGGCCCGATCGGCAAGTATTCGGACCGCCGAGGTTCCGCTGTAGCTAGAGAAATCTATCAAGACTTTTAGGCGCCGCTCGACCCTATCGTCTTGAAACCTACTTCCTGAATCATTGTAGTTTTCCACCGAGATCCAACAGACGGCTTTATTCTCGTGCCCTTCTAACATACAGAGAAGGATTTATTGAAGTCCCCAAATAATACCAGGAGAATGAAAGTTGATCCGGTGTCAGATTATACAGAAAGACTGACAATGAGATTCCTCGGGTCAGCTGTTCAAATGGCAAAACATATCCGACTT
Organism: Syngnathoides biaculeatus; assembly: GCF_019802595.1. NCBI lineage: Eukaryota > Metazoa > Chordata > Actinopteri > Syngnathiformes > Syngnathidae > Syngnathoides > Syngnathoides biaculeatus. The sequence goes on along the minus strand of NC_084646.1, from coordinate 12,360,723 downwards.
CAGAGGCCAGGAGATATCAGATCGCCCTGTGCCTTAAAGCCCCCATCCCCCGTCCCCCTCCCCGCAACGTATGTACCTGCAGAATTTATTTATATATTTGTCGGTAACAAACTCGAAACTCCGTGTCCCCTTTCAATTCCCCCAAGAGCTGATTGGATTTGCGACGGTCGCGGCTCCCTCGTTGCAATCTCTTTAAAACCCACCTCGGAGATACGATAATGTACACCGACTTTATTGCCAAGTGCCGCACACAAATACACGTAGACGCACGGTGTACGCGCTCATCAGTCTCTTTGTCTTAGAGGGCACCCGTGTGCACGCGGAGCGCCCCAGGGCACCGACTCTGTCGTTTTATCTATAAATACCCTTAACACTTCTATTTTAGTTCACATTTTCACAAGCCTGAGAGGTTGGCGCGAAAGGTTGAAAGTGGGGTTTTTTTGGAGTGCGTTTTATCTTCGGACTTTGATTTTGGAACCTTTTGTTTTTAGAGGGGGGGGGGGGTCAAATTACCCTCCAATAACGTCATCAAAATGAATCAAAAGAAGCAGTGTTGACAAATACTGTGGAATGTTTTGAGGTCGAATAGAAACTTCTGGGACGCTGCGTGGACTTCGATTTGTTTACATCTAAGAATGAACCCATTCATAGTCAAATTGTGGCCTTCCTAAAACATTTATTAACTGCACAGGCGAAATGTTCAAAAGGACGTACGATTGAAAATTAAAGGCATTTCCGTTTATTAAAAAAAAAATGGAAAAGATCATTTGAAATGGGCGGCACGGTGGATCAGCTGGTAAAGCGTTGGCCTCACAGTTCTGAAGAGCCGGGTTCAATCCCAGCCCCGGTCAGGGTGTACCCCCGCCTCCTGCCCGTTGACAGCTGGGATAAAGTCCGGCACTCCCGCGACCCTCGTGAGGATAAGCGGCAAAGAAAATGGATGAATTGATGATTTGAAATGGGTGTTTTGATTTGCGATCGTGGTCTGAGAACCAATTAAACTTGTATGTCAAGGCACCACTGGACTTCATTGCTTGATACAATAGTAATGACACAGTAGCGGTGAGCCACATGTACAAATTGTACTGCATCTGTGATTGAAAATGTTTTTATTGTCTCTTCTGGGCGGTGTAACGCAACCAATTTTCACATCTCAAGAGTTGAACATTGAAAATCAGCTGGACACGAACGAGAGCGGCATCCCAGGTACTTGAGCTCGGCGCAGTAATTATGGAACCGGTCAGAGCAGGACACCTCCTGGCCCCCCAAGACACGCGATTGGTACTAATGAACTAATATCGCTACAGCTGATTGGACACTAAGTAACACGATCGCAGGTGATATCGGGGGTTGTAAGGGCAAGGCAAGGTGGGGCTTTTGGTGACCCCTTTCTACTTCCTGCCCGGGCAGTTCATCCGTTTTAATTCTCGAGTATTTTTTTTTTTTTTTTTTACATTTAGCAAGAACAAGAATTAGATTTTTTTTTATCCATCCATCCAATTTCTTTGCCGCTTAGGGTTAGGAGTGCTGGAGCCTGTCCCAGCTGTCAATGGGCAGGAGGCGGGGTACAACCTGAACTGGTTGGCAGCCAACCGCAGGGCACATAGCAACAAACAACCACTCGCACCATGGGGCAATTTAGAGTGTCCAATTAATGTTGCATGTTTTTGGGATGTGGGAGGAAAACGGAGTACCCGGATTAAAACCCACGCAGGCATGGTGGGAACATGCAAACTCCACACAGGCGGGTCCGGGATTGAACCCGGGACCTCAGAACTGAGAGGTCAACGTTTTCCAGCTGAGTCACCGTGCCACCCTTAGATTTTTTTTTTAACCCATGGCAGGGTGGCAATTTTTTGCCTTATTGAGATAAAAGTCTCTTAACACACCACAATCAAGGAAACAACACTTCTTTTTCGTTTATTGCATAAAACAAAGGGCAAACAAGATGTACCCTCTCAGGGGCAGCGTCCCAACACTGGGACGGGTATGTTATCGGTTTTGTGAAGCGGTACGTACTATAGATATGTTTATAAATTAATTCTTACTCTAGAACAACACTTACGCATTAATAATACTGATGGATTAGCATTTTGAAGCTTGAAACTTGGTTGCATACTGACCTTTCTCGCTTTCTTCTCTTGGAAAACACTCCACGTGTTCTTGAGGCAACCACGTTGGGTCAGGAAGAAAAGGAAATAACTCCGTGCTAACTTTGACCGATGAGTTATCCTCTCCTGATACCAAATTATGGCTTCAGATGAAAACACTTAAATATTTTTATATACTGAAGGATATAATGCGTGAAAATCATGATGTCCCAAAAATGGGATGCTGCCCACGAACGGGTTAATTTAGCTAAAAAAAAAAAAAAAAAAAAAAACATTAAATTTTGATACCAGTACTTGTCTTCATTAGGGTCAACGGTGAGCTGTTAACTATACTAGTTGACTTTGGACAAGAGGCTGGACCACCTGGACTGGTCGCCAGCCAATCACAGTGAAACTATAGACAAACATGGATTCATACTCTCAGGCACACCCTTGGGCATTCTTCAATTAACCTCAGAAGTGTCCTTTTGGAATGTGGGAGGTAACTGCAGTGCCAGAAGTAAACCTACGTACACATTGGAAGAACACGCGAACCCCACACAAGAAGGCCGAAGCCAAATTTGAACTAGAACCTCAAAACTGTGAGGTAGACTTGCTAACAACTCGGTCTTTATTGGACAAACCCAAAATTGCAAAGTCTTTTCAATGTATTCAATTGAACACTGTACACTGATAAAGTTTGATTTTTTTTCTGTCAAAATTTCCGTCATTTATAATTTGATGTTTATGGCCCGTTCCCCAAAAAACTGAGACCACTTTGTGTTCCATCTCCTTTCCTTTTAACAACTCCGTAAGTACTTGGGAACTGACAACTGTTTGGTCCCTCACTAGGATCTGTTTGCCCTGGGTGACCCTGCCTGGGGCCTGAAACCCCAAACAAGTTAGCTCCCAGGTTTATTGTGGGGACCCCCCCACCCCCCACCATTATAAGGTGACGGCTCAATGAGAGGGCCGCCTCGATTACAAGTTATAAAATAAAATAATTATCACACCCTTGCTTACTTCTCTTTGCCCATTATGCCACGCCGTGGCGCCATCTTGACTGCATCGTGGCTGGCTCGGGGCCCGCCATCATCCGTTTTGCTGAACATAATTTGCAGTCAGTGGCATGGGTGTGTAATGTCAGAGATTTAAAAAAATAATAATTATATATATTTTTTTACCATCAGCCATATTAATTATGTAAAAAAATGAGTAATCATGTCATTTTTAGTGTAATAAAATGTCTTCTGAACTTCGTGTTTGTCGAGTGGATGTACTTGGGGAAAAAAGCACAAGATGAGCAAATGTGTGTGTGTGTTAACAGTGGTATTACATTAGCTTCGATCACAGTTATGAAATTCAATTAAATGCTATATCTAAGCCTTTCTCGTTCCCCGGCGTGCTGAGGAATTGTTTATTTTCAGCTTTATGTCTTATCTCCGCCAATTGCCATTTTATTAAGCGCGTGATACAATATCTGCTGAGCCTTTTTTACTTCGTGTGTCTGTTTGCATGAAGGGAACATGAAACCCTGATTGCACTTAATAAATAAGCCTAAGAAGATACAGAAGAGAGCGTCCCAGTGTGGCGGATGATCGTCTTTTTGATTTGGCTGCTATATTAATCTCTTACTCTTTTTTTTTTTTTTTTAATGTGCACGTAACAAAAAGGTACACTGGAGCGTGAACCTGTCTCACTTTGTTTCGTTGTCAAAGTGACACACAAAAAAACAAAAAAAAGAAGCAAATTCTGGATGAATCACAGCTTTATTGACGTGACACTTTTTTTTTTTAGTCGTCTGTACACTTGTCTCTATTAGATGACATAAAGCGCATATGAGCGTGTTTTTGATTTGTTTAACAGTCCTCTCTTTTTTCCTGTGTGCGCAGTGTATTCTGGGATCTGTACTGTGCCGCCCCGGACAGGAGGGAGACATGTGAACATTCCAGCGAGGCCAAGGCCTTCCACGATTATGTGAGTCAGCCATAGCACACCGCACTACCACCCGTCACTCACTAGTTGGGGGAGGGGAACGGGGACAGGGGGGGCGGGGGGGTGTCTCTTGCATTGACGTGAGGTTCTGTGCTTTTCTGTGGTTGTGCTGCTGGTTTCTGTTTTGTTTTGTTTTTTTGAAGACTTTTTTTTTTTTAAAAACATGCTGGGGTTGCTGTGTGTGTGTATTTTTTTCTTTTATTGGAAAGCCTCCATTCATCCATCTTTTGAATAATGTGTTCCTGGCAGTCCATCACTTTTCACGTTTATGTATCACTCGCTGTGGTTAAAATATGACAACAAGCCGCAATGCAAATGCGTCCGCCGGCTCCTGTTTTGGAAACATATTTTACAGGAGGGGTGGCCAGACTTTTTTTTTTACCCCACAATCTACTTCTCAAACATCCGGCCTCTCGTGATCGACGGGTGGGGGTGACTTTTTTTTTTTTTTTTTAAATAGCTTAGTGGTTCGAGCATTTGTTTGGTAAACCAGGGGTCGTGAGTTCGTATCTCCCAAGAGGGGTTGCGTCATGAAGGGCATCTGGCGTAAAAACTGTGGCAAACAAATATGATCGTTCACCTGAGATGTCACGCTGTGGCGACCCCTAACGGGACAAGCCGGAAAAAAATTTACTTTTTTTTTTTTTTTTTTAGAATGCCGAATAATGAAATAGAATGACCAATTCACAAAGATCTACCCACTACAAAAATGCACAACATATTTATTTTAAAGTATATTGAGGATTCTTTATGTGTGAATGTATGTTTGTGTGCCTTGCATAACCGCGTGAGCCAATATTACACAACATAATTAACTTAAAACATTTTTTGTAACTATCTGAGTTCACGTTGACGATCACAAAACATCACACGAATGAAAATGCACACCTGGGTTGTCGCTCACATCAGTGGATTCGTCCTACTGCAGTGAGAAACACTCACAATCTGAGATGTGTGTGTGTGTGCGGCCAATTGGGATTTTAGTTTGTTCACTTTTCTCATTCTCAGCTTGCTTTTCAGCGGAATGTCCGTGTCGTATTTTCCATAAACAGTTCGAAAATGTCGTGGCACATTTCACTCCACTGGTAGATGAGGCAAAAAATTGTCCGCCTCCCATTCCGTATGAAAGTGATACGTTTTTGTTTTCTTTACTGCACCATCCATACTTATGTTTAAGATTTCTTAAGCGAGAGCTTAAAATGGGGGGGGGGGGGGACGACTCACCGACAGCGTGTTTTCCTGTTGCTGTTTGCAGATGCGCAGTGAGCTAAAGTTTTAAAAAAAATATGGCTTTTTTTTTTTTTTTGCCACGCCGTCGCAATCAACGCATTGAGCACCCGTGTTTTCTAATATACCTCAGTCGAAATAAGCTCGAGCACTCCCGTGACCCTTGTGAGGATAAGCGGCTTGGAAAACGGCCAAGGACGTGCCTCAGGATTTCTCTCTGAATCGCAATATACTTTGGCCTCAACATGCTTGAAAGTCATCAATTTGAACAAGAGTATCCTGCGGTAAAATTCATTTTCCGACACAGTGCCCCCCCCCCCCCCCCCACCACGTTTGAGAATGTGAGAGGGTGAACTTTAAAGATCTTTGTGACCGCAGCATGGAGTTTGTCCAAGTGGAGTCGCCGTAGCACATCTGCTGCGGCTTCACTTCCGCCCGCGTTTCGGGTAACCGCAGTCGCTCAGATACTTTACCGCCGCACTTCCTCAAACGCTGACCCCTGAACTCTCGGCTCTTGAGAGGAAGCGTCCCCCGATGAAAGGTCACACCGCGGCCCGTATTATTTATTGGTCCACGAAAGGTCAGCGCGCATAAAGCAGCCGGCTGATCACTGAAGCGCATTAGCGCTCAGGCACACAACACGACGGACGCATACGCCACGTAAAGTACATTTAAGAAGCCTCCCCAGTCGTGGCTTGAGGGGCGATAAAAGGTCGGGGTCTCGGGTCCCCTTGACCCCGTCATCTTCTGAAGAGTCGCAGTGGTCAATCAGTAACACCCGCGCACGTATAAAATGCATTTCCTTGGGAAACCCATCGATCACATCAAATCTGCGCGAATGTCTTTGTGGCTCGAGCTCATCGTATTACCCCGGAGAACCGCTCGCTCCTTTTAAAAGGCATCTGCACTTTACTTTAATTGGATTGACACTTTATTATGTGTAATAGACAGAAACAGAGCTGTGTTATGTTAAAAGCAGGGATAATACATGTGTTTACATGGAAGGTATTATTCCAATATGGTCCACGTTTCCACAATTGACTTCGGGGCAAATTAACAATTCATTACTGAGCACTTTTGAATATATGCAGTTTAATAACACTTATTTAATGGGAAAGGAGAATTTTCCCCGAATGTGTTGAACTGCTGTTTCCGTGCCACTCCGTAAAAATAATGGTGCCCCCCAGGAGTTGTCATAGCGGACGTCGTGGATGTATTCGGCAAACGGGAGGAGTGAATCGACGGCAGTCAAACAGCGGGCTTCGATCGGACCTCGAGATGCGATTAGTCCGCGATCAATTCCGCGATTCAATCAATGGATTGTTGTGCCCAGCTCGAATGTAAAGCGCACCTGAACCTGAAGGATTTGTTTCAGGACGTCACAATTGCGGTTCCTTTCCAAAGTCTCCTGGGAAAGGTTTAGACATGAGCCTTATGAAATGCTAAAAAAATGTAGATAACAGTACATAAGCTCCAATACTCTCGCGCCCCTTGTGAGGATAAGCGGCTAAGAAAATGGATGGTAATAGTACATCGTATAGTTGGATAGCATAAAGTGTGTGTGCATGTATAGATGGATACTAGTCAGTGGGGAAACTACCATTTTTACCCTTCACATTTCATTTTTTAGGCCCTTGGCAATCCATCCATCCATTTTCTTCACCGCTTATCCTCACGAGGGTCGCGAGGATTGCTGGAGCCTATCCCAGCTGTCAACGGGCAGGAGGCGGGGTACAGCCTGAACTGGTTGCCAGCCAATCGCAGGGCACATGGAGACATAGACAAACAGCTGCACTAACAATCACACCTTGGGGCAATTTACAGTGTCCAATTAATGTTGCATGTTTTTGGGATGTGGGCGGAAACCGCAGGCACGGGGAGAACACTCAAACTTCACACAGGCGGGTCCGGGATCGAACCCGGGACCTCAGAACTGTGAGGACAACGCTTTACCAGCTGATTCACCGTGCTGCCCACCGTTGCCAATCTAACACTTTTTATGACACCTGACAACCAAACATATTACATTGTTGTTACATTGTTCATGTCACGCGCGTGTGCGTGGAGGCGCTCGCGGAAACATTTTGCGTACGTGCGCACATTGGACCGCCATAAGATTAATTACATGGTTAATTAAAGCTAGTAGTTAATTAAATCTGACAACGGTGCCTAATTAATCTAAATGCCATATAATTTGCTACACCTTTCTGCAGAGGTAGGCCAGCTGGATACGTGCGCTCGGGTGCTTAAATGACTGCCGGCCCGGCCGAACTTTAACGTGCGCGGGCCTTAAAGATGTGTGTTTTAAAGCAGGCAGCGCGTTAGAGCCGGGAGTCTACGCGAGTTCAAGGATGCAGCCGATGATGCTTAAGCTTTGACCCGACTGGAGTTGAGGGAGTCGGTTCAGGAGCGGGGCCGGGTGACTGAGTGGGCTTGAAGAGCGAGCGCCGCTTGTTGGCCTTCAGTTCGGCGGCGCCGATCTGTCTCCGAGGTCAGAAAATTAGCCTCCGCCTCGCCTCTGCACGTTGAGTTACTTTGTAAGCGGATGTCAGAACCTTTAACCCAAAGAGTCAGTCCACACTGAAAGCTCCGGACGTTTCTCCGTCATCCCAGTTGACTTTAACACGAAAATTCCCCATGGAGATATTTGGAATATGTGCTGCAATTGATTAGTGTCCAATTTTGGGTTCACCCCACTTCTCCAAAGCCAGGTGGAAAAGGCTCCAGCTCGCTCCACTGAGAATGAGCACCGTAGAAAATCTAAGAATAGATATATCTGCATAAAAAGAAACATTAGGTAAAACTCTTAAAACAGGGTTGAGGGGATGATCTATCTATCTGTCTGTCTGTCTGTCTGTCTGCCTGTCTGTCTGTCTGTCTATCTATCTATCTATCTATCTATCTATCTATCTATCTATCTATCTATCTATCTATCTATCTATCTATCTATCTATCTATCTATCTATCTATCTATCTATCTATCTATCTATCTATCTATCTATCTATCTATCTATCTATCTATCTATGACTCAATGCAGGCGCATTGTCAGATTTTTTTTACTGCGCGACTGCCAACAAAGCTAATGATTAATTGCCTTGTCAAATGCAACCAGTGGGGCATAATTTTCCTCCACAAAATAATTTTCACTCTCTCGATGTTTATTTGAAGGTAAGCCGTTTAAATGCATCACGTTTGATAACCTGTCGCTCTATTAATTCTGACGGCACCGCTCAGCAAGCTGTTCAATCACGATGTTCCGGCCCGTGTGGTCTGCGCGGCTCCGTAGACTCGCTTCATTCTGTAGTCGTTTGTCTTGTCCTGATCGTCCGCCGTGTAAGCAAAATGTTTCCGCTTCTCACCGTGTGCATCATTTTCCTTAACGAGCAAGCGCGGCTGGCTTGTGGCCATTTTGAAAACGATCTTTTAGAATGAAGACCCCGCCCACCACAGACTAGGCCTGTTAGCCTAACCGATACCGATCGGTGAAAAATGATATGCTTTGATGCCCCATCACGTGACGGGGCAAGAAACCGCTATACTCTATTACTAATGCAATGTAAAACACAACACATTTGTAATATTCTCAATTTTGATCACAAGTGACAAGCCTATAGCAGCAAACTAGTCGGTGGCTATTATGAGAAGCTAATGTAGCAAATGATGTCTACACTCTGGAATGGAAAATTACCAGTGCAGGTAAGTAGGTGAAGCAGCATGTGGCTCAACGCCCAAGGTTCTTCTTGTATGCCTTGCTCCCTCTTTAATAGTCTACAAAAGTACAGTAATCCGTCATTTATCATTGGGTTGAGTCTCCATACCGCCCTTCTCATCGGTGAAATCCACAAAATACAGCTGCGTAAATCTTCCCCACGCTAATACGAACTTCTCCTCTACTCTTATAAGCACTTTCTATACTCTTAAGCACATTTTAAACTCTTAAATATACAGTAATGAACGGTAGCACTGTACACTATGTACATTCCTGGTTAAGTGTGTTTTAATAGTATTTTAATTTTTCTTTGGAATTAAAGTTTAAAGTGCAAGCATTTGGTTTTCCGCAAAACTAATTACAGCATACAGTGAAAATCCCGCAATGTGAATAATTAAAATAAACAACGCGGTGAATCTGCGATTAGTGAGGGAATACTGTACTCATTTCTTCTTCCTTTCTGACGACCGCCAGAAAAAAAACCCAACAAGCATTCATCGTTTGATGTTTTCTGAAATGACGTTTAGCGAGTTGCACTTTATTTTCCCCGTAACAGCAGTAATGCAGACGTTAAGTGATGACTTGGGAGGGATCCGCAATCCGCCAGGAAGTGCGGTACGAACGGGTGAGTGCGACTCTTGCCTTTTGTGCAACGCAGAAGCGGAACCATCGGGGTCGACGCCGTGTGAATCCCCGGGGTGACGAGGGGTCTGTCTGCCTCTGATTAACTCGGGCTCGCCGGTCCCCCGGGGACCGAGCGGCCCGATCAAGCCTCGCTCGTGGCCCCTTGCTGATAACGGCTCCCTCGGTCCGTCCCCCCCCCCCCCCACCGGGTGGCAGAGTGAAAAACAAGGCAATTCCCAAAACGACTAGCGAGCGCGCGCGCGCTTCGCCCGGCGTGTCTGCTCTGAGACAGGAATGTGGGGAAGATTAATCAAGATTGTTTGAAGAGGGGCAGCAGGGCCATGCAGTGGTTAGCACGTCTGCCCCCCCCCCACCCCCACCCCCAGTTCTGAGATTAGTGTTTGAATCTTGTCTCTGGCCTTCCTGCGTGGAGTCCTGTGTGCATGTTCTTGGCGGTGGTGATCAGACTTCTCAGCATTGTGGCCATCATGCATCTATGACTGCCTTACAATCAAGAGATGCTGGTTCTAGTCTCTGGTCTTCCCATTTTGGCATGAATTTTCTCCTGATACTCCTTCCATCCATTCATCCATCCATTTTCTTCACCGCTTATCCTCACAAGGGTCACGGGGAGTGCTGGAGCCTATCCAAGCTGTCAACGGGCAGGAGGCGGGGTACACCAGCCAATCGCAGGGCACATCGAGACTAACCGCCGCACTCACAATCACACCTATGGACAATTTAGAGTCTTCAATTAATGTAGATTTTTGGGATGTGGGAGGAAACCAGAGTGCCCGAGAAAATTCACGTAAGCACGAGGAGAACATGCAAACTCCACACAGGGAGGGCCGGGATTGAACCCAGATCCTCAGAACTGTGAGGCCAACGCTTTACCAGCTGCGCCACCATCCCGCCCTCTTCCTCCCAGATTTCCCAAAATGTTCTTTGAAGAGGTGGCACGGTGGCTCAGCTGGTAAAGCGTTGGCCTCACATTTCTGAGGTCCCGGGTTCAATCCCGGACCCACTTGTGGGCCGTTTGCATGTTCCCTCCGTGTCTGTGTGGGTTTCCTCCAGGCACTCCGGTTTCCTCCCACATTCCAAAAACACGCAACATTAATTGGACATTCTAAATTGCCCCGAGGTGTGATTGTGAGTGCGACTCTTTGTCTCTATGTGCCCTCCTATTGGCTCGCGACCAGTTCAGGGTGTACCCTGGATGGATGGATGTTCTTTGAAGACCTTAAACCAGGGATGTCAAACTCATTTTTTGTCACGGACCACATTTGATTTACGGTTCGCCTCAGAGGCCCATTACGCCCGTGAAACCATAAAAATCTTTAACCGCCTTATCATATTTACATGTGAAATTTGTGCACTCGTTTTGGAATTAGAAATCAGGAGTAATGCATTTTTCCACTCTTGTTGTTTGGTAGCACAAAAATTGCTTGTACTCTCTCAACGTTATCATTTATGATATGGTTTGAGCAAAAATCACGGAAGTTGAATGCATAGGATTTGCCTTCGCGGGCCACATAAAATTATGCGGCTGGCCGGATCTGGCCCCTGGACCTTGAGTTTGACACCTGTGCCCTAAACTATCCATAAATGAGAATGTGACTAAATATGGTCGATGTGGTCCTCTTTACAATATCAGATACGTGCGGCATAAATGACATTTAGTCGTTTGTGCGCATCCGGGGATTTCTTCGGCTGCTTGGCAACAGCGTTTTGATTCCATGTTTCGCGTTGTCGAAAGCGCATCTTGCCCCTGTGTGACGTTTTGGACCCTCCAGTTTGGAAAGATAATGGAATATGAAGTGCTAATCCTCAGATTTGGGGACTGGTTGGCAGCTAATCCAGGGGAATGCGCTGGGATTGGAGGCCTGGCCGCGCTCCCGGAACCCCTGGAAAGTCCTTGTGTTGTCATGCCATAACAATGCAGCCACACTTGTATGCAAATGCCTGCACACGGACGCAGGCTCACACATTTCACAAATAGCTCAGAGGAGGCATGCTGTAGTGTGAAAATTTTTCAACAATTGAAAACAGTTTCATTGTGTTTTAATAACGTGTCTGAGTTGGGCTTTTGTCAAAATACTCCACAGATCAATTCCTGTTTTGCTGAACTTTTTTTAACAGCTGGCCTATCCCGTGCAAGTGAACCGGCCCATAAATGGCTGGACCAATAGTAAATCTGGAATTCATTAACTTGATGGAGCCAAATCTGAGATTTGCAGTTATGGTGGGGAAGAAAAACTAGGGCCCATTAAGACAAAATTGTATTTTCACTTTTTGAGGCGGCACTTCATTGTGAATGGGGAAAAAACCCCCCCCTCTTTGCCGCTTTGTTGATAAGAATCAATGAATGTGCTGCTTATCAGACGCTTACACTCTTAGCTAATGCTAATCTGAGTTTAGCATATCTTAATGTCAACAAACAATGCAGCTCAGCGTAGAAAGACTAACGAAACTAGCATCGATGTTGCGATATTATAACCCTTCAAGCAACAGATATTTGAACACAAATGGTGCAGTAACACATAGACAGACAATATAACAACACTCACAGGGATATTTTCTTGAAAAATAAATTTTACTGCATCTTACTGACCATTTAGTTGTGAAACTCTTCATTCATCCATTTTCTTAGCCGCTTATCCTCACAAGGGTCGCGGGAGTGCTGGAGCCTGGAGCTGGGATCAGCTGTCAACGGGCAGGAGGGGGGGTACACCCTGAACTGGTTGCCAGCCAATCGCAGGGCACATCAAGACAAATAACTGCACTCACAATCACACCTAGGGGCAATTTAGAGGGTCCAATTAATATTGCATGTTTTTGGGATGTGGGAGGAAATCGGAGAGCCCGGAGAAAACCCACGTAGGTATGGGGTGAACATGCAAACTCCACACAGGGAGGGCTGAGATTGAACCTGGATCCTCAGAACTGTGATAGTCTCCAGCACTCCCCGCGACCCTCGTGAGGATAAGCGGCAAAGAAAATGGATGGATGGAAGATTATTAAGGGTCTTTCGTCTTTCTTTCGAGCAAGTTACAAGCGTGCTCATGGAACAAATTCAACTCGTGTCTCAACTCAAGGCACCACCGTACCTCCGTTCAAGTGGCCTCTCTCGTCGTTTTAAGTCCTGTCGTCTTCCTGTCATTCTGCGCCTTTCTCGGCGTTTAATCACCTTCAATTCCCGAAAGAGAACAAAGTCACGTTTTGTACTCGTCTTTCCGGAATTCCTCAAAAGCACTTTGATCACGGCAACGCCGACACAGACGATGAAACGACAGAGCGGCGGTCGCCGTGTCACTTCAAATGACAAGACCGACAAATATTCAGGGACGGACGTTTCGGCTCGAGATCTCGACCCCGAACATCTGCGATCCTCGCCCGTCCGAGGTCAGCGCCCCCACGGAGGCTTCGGAGATTTTACGCCGCGAGTGCGTCACTGACACGGCGGCGCTGACAACTGTCATGATGAGGGCCGAGGTGCAAGGGCATAATCTGATATTAGTGTCCAGAAATAGACGGATAAGACCTTGTTCGCATTTGCGGAATCTAATCCGAAAGTAATCATCTATTAAAGCAACAGTAAGAATTATTGGATTTTTTTTTCTTTTCCTTGTCCAGATGGGAAGTATGATTTCCTTCTAAATCACATCACTAAATACTCTACAAATACACAGTGTTCTTTTTATTGTTCTTGTTAAAGTATGGTTAGTACCGATGCTAACATATCCCAATGTGTTTTTTTAATTTTTCCCTTGAAACTTCCTTGGGTGCTTATGTTGTTCCACAATTATTTATTTTAAGAGTGTATTATAAATACTGTATTTAGGAGAATCTTGTGAACTCTTTCTCGAAGAGTATTCGATTTTTTTGGACATTTATTCAGCTAGGATTTGACCATTTACTCCCAATGCCCAACATATTAATTGCGCAAACAGGTGTGGAAAAAGTTGTGGAATTTTTAAACTAATTAATTAATGACTACCGTAATTTCTGGCCTATGGTTTATGCGGTGGTGCAGCTAATTTGTGCATTTTTTCTGTAACGACCGCAAGGGGGCACTCAAGCTGAAAAGGTAAGAGTGAGACCGTTGGAATATATGTGCCGAGGAAGTGACTTTTACCGGTCCAGCCCTGTTAGCGCTGTGTTACTGCCGTGTCTCAAGGATTTTTACCAGTATGTTTTTTTTTTTTTTAACCGGCCCTGTTAGCGCTGTGGCACTAGTGTTAGTGTCAGCGCGGCGGTGCTAGCGTTAGCACGGGCATTTACCGGTCTGGCCCTGTTAGCGCGGCGGCGCTAGCGTTAGTGTCAGTGTTAGTGCGGGGGCGTTAGCACCAAACTCTCTGTGTACTGTCTTTCTTTGTAAATATCCCCTCAATTTGGGCACTTGTGGCTTTTACGCAGCTGCGGCGTATGTATGGGTACTGGGTGAGGTTTATAACCAGGTGCGCTCTGTAGGCTGGCGATTACGGTAATAGAGCTCCGTCAATGGTGGTGTTGCATCGCTTTGGATTTGGAATCAGCACAGCTTTTGCGTAGAAGATAAAGATTAGGGCTTGAGCTCATGACCATTAGGAGCGAGAGAAATGATACATGTTGTGAGTCCAACCAGTTTAGGCATCTCAATCTCAGACTAAGTACTATATGAATAAGTATAATATAAACGGCACGTGTCACAGTTGTTAGTAGTCATGGCGTGTCACAATTGGGATAAAAGATGACACAGCTCATTGAGTTAATGGCGAATGGGACGTTAAAAAAAAGCCTCTGACGTTCAACTTGGGCAATTCAGCAAGTCTTAATATCATTTTTAATCGGATAGAAGAGTTGCTTCCCGAATGTTCTGAACTCCTGTTTCCAGGCCGTCAGTTCACCTCCCTGCAATTAATGTCACATTATTCTTTCCAATGTGATGGAAGAATTTGAAAGTTCGCTCTTCTTTCGGCCCCACACAAGCTGCGCGGACGTCAGCCGTGTGACGCGGTACATTAGCGACGAGCCCGTAAATGAAGACGACAAACGACATAATGACGGGATGGCCGGAGGTCCGCTGCGGGCCGTTGCCAGGGGACGTTTTGGGAGGGTTAAACATTTGTCAGGCTGTACCACAGTAACAGGTGGCACAAGGGGACGCGCCGCGCTCTGTAAACAAGCTTGATGGCTCGGCCTTTTGTGTGGATGTGCGCGCGTTTTCCGGGTTGCAGCTCCAGGTGCGGTGTACTCACACCTTCCTCTTCTCCTCTGTCTTTGTCGCACTTTTTTTTTTTCGGGGGGTGCGTCGGGGAGGGGACAAAATTTACTCATCCGTTCCTTTTTCCTGCTTCCATTCCCCTCAGGTCTTTTTCACCACCAACAGCCCCCTCCCCGTATATGCCCCCCCCCTTCTGCGCTTCTCTTTTCTACGCTCCCTCCCCTCAGCACTGTCCCCCCTCCGTCTCCCTCCTCGCCCGCCTCCCATCTCGCAGGAGATTGATTGGGTAATCTGGCCGGGTGCCAGCAGTGCCCGCTTTCTCGCTCGGGGGAAGGAGAGAAGCGGGGGCGACATGACGACATGCTGGAATAATAATAACATCCATAATGTAAGCAGAATAGGGTTTTCTTTTTTCTTTTTTTCAGATGGTGAGATGAGGGAGGTGGGGGGAGGAGAGAGAGAGAGAGAGAGAGAGAGAGAGAGAGAGAGAGAGAGAGAGAGAGAGAGAGAGAGAGAGAGAGAGAGACAGCAGAGGAATGGAGTTGGCACAGCAATTTCTTTTTCTTCTTCTACTTCTTGGCCGCTTTTGCTTGAAGTGCTGCCTACACACCGTTTTCCCATCCTATCTTTTACCCCCCCCCCCCCCTCCCATATACATCCTCGGTTTGTGCCATGCAGGCACATTTTGTCTTTGGTGGTTGTTTACTGTCCCTTTTTAAGGTCGGTCCGCTCTCCCGCGTTACACGTTTCTCCGCGCGAGGTGTGCGCCAAAGTGCTGGCCCTCAAGCTGCGCGCGCTTGTTTGCGAGCGACACAAGCGAGAAGATCAAATATTGTTGACGATTCCCTCCGGCCGCAGCTTCATTGTGGCCGTAAAGCATTTGATCCCCGACTCCCGAGTAGCCCGCGAGCGCCTTTGGATGCGTTTGACGGACGTGGACAGCGGGAGGCTTCAAAGTCGGGCAACGGGCGGCAATAGCAGAAACCAAGTACGCGGCGGGAGATTTAAGCTCGAGCGCAGTCTGTTGTTGGGTGGCGGTGACTTTAAAACAATTACCCTTGCAACTACTGATTATTTGAATCAGTGATTTATCCGTTGCTTATTTTGTCCGTGGGGGAAGTCGACTTCCCTTACCCCAGCCACTTCTTCCAGCTCTTTGGGAGGGATCCCGAGGCGTTCCAAAAAACAGCCGAGAGACATAGTCTCTCCAGCTTGTCCTGCATCGTCCTCGGGGTCTGTTTCCGGTGGGACGTGCCCGGAACACCTCACCAGGGAGGCGTCCGGGAAGCATCTTAATCAGATGCCCCAGCCACCTCATCCGGCTCCTCTCAATGCGGAGGAGCAGCGGCTCGACACTGAGCCCCTCCCTGATGACCGAGCTTCTCACCCTAGACTCTAAATCTCCAACTGTGCGACTGTTTTCTGTCTCCATGTGCCCTACGACTGGCTGGCAACCAGTTCAGGGCGTACCCCGCCTCCTGCTCAAAGATAGGCTCCAGAACTCCCGTGACCCTTGTGAGGATAAGTGGCTCAGACAATGGTCAGATGAATGGAAATCCAGACAACTTTTGCACAAATTCTTTTTGAAGTGATATTTTCTCTCTCTTCTACAAGGCACAGCTTTGATTTCCTCTCCTCCTCCTCGTCCTCCTCCTCACATGCACATTTTCAAGCCAGTCCAATTTAATTCCCATAACCCAGTTACCCACGGATGCCCTCTTAGTTGCAACGTCATCATACATACAATTTGAATAAATGATTTAAATGAATACTACCTGCTAGGAAGTTGTGGAGTAGCGCAGTGCCGCGTTTGTTTACCTCAGTTCTCTTTTGGGTTATGTTGTTATAAGGGAAAGATCATTATTAATTATTTTCTCTCTCTCTCTCTCTGTCAGCCATATTCTGTTAAGTGGTTGACATGACATTGGTTGAATGTAGTTCTACACCAAATCATACTACAATCCCAATATTGTACTGTATACTGGAGAAGACACTGGAGACAGTTGACTTCATAAAACCACTTGATTGCTGTACGTAATCTATTACGGTGATACCTTGGTTGTCAATCACAATCTGTTTCAGAAAGCGGTTTGAGACGTGATTTGTTCGAAAACCAAATCAATGTTTCCCATTATGATGAATGGAAAAAGAAATAATGCGTTCCAAGCCTAAAAAAATCAGTGTTTGTAAAGCATTTTTTTAGCTTTTCCTGATTAAAAACTGCATAGTATAAATACATGTATAGTTTAAATACTTTATATAATGAAATAATTTAAGATTTACGGGTTTTGTTAGGGGTGTTCGAGTACCGATTTTCGTTCAATAACAAGCAAAAAAATCTCGAAATTTTGTCCGTTAGACAAAAAACGCACAAATTAGCCGCATCGCCGCATGAACCGCAGGGTTGAAAGTGTGTGGAAAAAGTCGCGACTTACAGACTGGAAATTACGGTAGTTTCATTTTAAAAAGGGTGCAAATGCGGCACAGTCTGATATTTGTGCCAAATGGCCGCAAATAGGCACGCATCAATCCACTGCCTGCCCGAGTTGCTTTTCCGCTCTTTCGCCCTCGCCGCAACTTCTCTCCGCGGAAGTAGTTTAGCCTGTGATGGGCGCCAAAAGCTTGGCACTGCGTTCGCGTGCGCGCCGCGGTCTTGCCAGTCCACTGGTCTCAAGTACCAGCTGAGCACCCAAACTCCCAACCCAAATAAACAGAACCTCTCCATCAACGACACTATGGGTGGATGCACGTGTGCACGAGTGCCTTAATTGTTGTTTTTTGTGTGATCAGGCACACACTCAGACGCCATTCAAACGTGATTGTGTGTGTGTATGCTGTCCCCTGCTTAACAAATTAAATAGTGAAACAAACAGTCCTTGAAATCTACAAGACACTGAGGGCCTTTCTGTTTGTATTCAAGAGTAAAACTCACTTTTTTTTTTTTCATTCACTCGCAAACTTCATCTTTGCAGAAACACTACGAGGAAAAACGAACGTATGGGTGAGACACATACCCGGTTCCATTCCTGATGCGCACGCGCGTCAACCAATTTCAGCCAAAGGTTCCACAGAGTAATTATAGAGTTATTGATGCGACTTTGAATCTCTGTAGAAGCCCTAATCCTCTCTTACACGGAGATCCTGCGAAATGACTGCATCGAGCCCGTCGAGGAGCAGCGTTTAGCTTTTTTTACACAAAACCCAGCAATGTGTCGTGTCAAGTACTAGTCGCAGGCGTGGATCTCAAAGGTCCCTGAAGGCACCGTATGCTTGAGTGGGCCAGAGAATGGCCGTGATTGTGTCATTTGAGGGAAAAGTACACCCTTGCGCAACACGAGTCTGGTGTCATGTATCAATAACTGATCACATAGTGGCAATTAGTTCCAACATAACAGGGAATTTATTTTACACAGAACTCGGTTTCTTCTTAATACGAATGAATAGCATCAGTGTTGTGATGTCATTGGCAACGGATATCTGATCACAAACGACAATATGGCCACACTCACAGATAAGTATTCGTCATTATTTTTGATAAAGGACTAATACCGTATTACTTCAACTTGGTAAGCAGTTGTGACTGTTTTCAGTTTTATACATATGTAATAATACACTGCCCCCCCCCCCCCGCTAGCCAAGGTGTACACACCAAAAGGAGCAGCACTATGTCCATTGAATCGAAGCAAATAGTGAGACAGAATAGTTCATTTTCTTTTCATTTTCTTGGACACTACTGTATTTTTCTTATAAAGTAAAATATCATGGAGTCCATGTCCATTGTCCTAGCCACTTATCCTCACAAGGGTTGCGGCAGAGTGCCTATCCCAGCTAGCATTGGGCGAAAGGCAGACTACACCCTGAACTGGTCACCAGTCAGTCGGAGCGGATATTTTGACACCGTCACTGAGTGGGAATCGATCCCATGCTCCCGACATCAAAGTGTGTACAGCTACACCATCAGTGACATCATTGAGTGGTGATTTTTAAAAATAAAAATTTTGTGTGATGTTACTAACATTTTTGTTGCTTTTCTCCGGGAGGCTGAAAGTTAAAAAAAAAAAAAAAAGGCATTTCTGTTCATTTCAAGGGTGAAAGAAGAATTGAGATTCAAGTGTTTTTATTTATGAGTGTTGTCAGTGAACCAACTGAGTTCTTAACTCAAGGTGCAAATGTTTTTCACGAAACCAAGTGAACCCTTCAACAGCAAGCACTTTGCAACATAGACAAGGAAAAAGCTCCCAGAACCCAGAGTACCGGTACATAGAAGTAGATTAAGAGAGAGGACAACCGAGGGAGGAACGAGAGAACAATGGGCACAACAACAGCCCATCAACAATCGTAACCATAGTAACATGATGACAGCAACGATGACGATACAATCCCCGGCCTCTCTGCGAATGCAAGCTTTTACGTGTTGCGTAAAAGGTGCTATGTTTTAACCTCAAAGCAGCCGAGTATTGTTGTTTTTTTGTGAGGAGTATTTCATCAGGATCAGACAATACAAACAAAAGTTGTGTTGCTATGCTCGAGGCATTTGCCGTCATTCACTTCCCTTTTTCTCCCCCCCCCCCCCCCCAACAAAGCATCAGCGGCGCCCTCCTCACGCGCAACATTATGTCGCCGCGGCTCTCGTTCTTTAGCGCTACCCGGGGTATATTTACAGACGCTGCCTTTAATGCCCCGTAATGATTATTTTTATTCAAGGTACTTGTGCAGCCTGCTGGCTCCGAGTGGAACGACTCCCCTTTGGCTCGCTGATTACCTCCGCGGCTACGTCGGCACCCGCCCTCCGCCTCAGCCGCCTCTCATTTGGTCCCCCCTCTTGTTGGTGGCATATATCATTTTTCTCTACATGTATTAATTGCAGCTTTTCAAGGGTTTTTCCCAACCATTTGACCTGTAACTCTTCGTCAGCCCTAAGATCGGAATGAAGGATCGTGTTCTCAGGGGGATTTACTTGGTAAAGTCGCAGATATCTTTACATCTTTTTTTGAGTACTGGTAACTCCCACAGGCTATCACTGATCACGTTTTTATCTGAAATACCTCTAAATTTCACAAGACATACACGGAACATAAAGCAAAACAAAATTTGGGTTTGTATCCATGTTGTGGATTCATGCCAACCACATAGCTGTCACGAACATCCGGTGCGGGGCTGGATCCAAATGCAGGACTCCGAGACGAGGGCATGATGTTAGGCGTGGTTTATTCGAGGAACAGGGTCATACACGGTGTAAGCAGTCCGAGACGGCAGAGGCACAAAACGCTAAGCAAAGGCAGGATCCGAAAACGTGAAGCAAGGTCTGATCACGAGGAGACTAACAAGGAAACATGAACTAGGACTTGACCTTGACTACGAAACATAAACTAAGACAGAACTAAACAGTTGTAGCACATAAATGCTGTGACGAGAATAACTCAACACTACACTATTCCTAGTGAGTGGAGATTCCTACTGTCAGTGAATACAACGCACTCACTCAGGGCAACGAACTGGCAAATGCCAGTGACAAAAACTCCCAACTTAAATGCCTGTCTAACCACAGTCCCAATGAGAAACGTGGCCACGCCCCTCCTGGATTTGGCCAAGTCTTGCTCATGACAATAGCTTTGTTTTACCAATGCACGCTAGCCTAATGCTAACAAACGATGCAAAACATCACAGACAAGGTAACGTAGAATATTAACGTGGTGCTGTGATAATGTTTTGAGCAACAGGTATTTCACATTATGTCGACAAGCAATAAAGCAATACTTACTTCAACTATATACTATAGCATTACAACTTCCGTAATTTCAGGTCTACAAGCCGCGACTTTTTTTTACACGCTTTCAACCCTGCGGTTTATGCAGTAATGTGGCTAATTTGTGCATTTTTTCCTTAAAGGCCGCAAGGCATTCGAGCGCAAAAGGAGAGAATGAGACACTCATTCTTATAATATATGTACAATATATGTATTAAATATATATATATATTTATATATATATATGTGTATTCACGCACATAAGGAATATATATGCCGAGGAACTTTTACCAGGCCTGTTAGCGCTGTGCTAGCGTTAGCGCTATGCTAGTGTGTTGATGGTGTGCTACTGGTGTGTCTCAGTGATATTTATCGATAAGTTTTATTATAACTGGCCCTCTTAGCGTTAGCACTAGCATTAGCGCCCCGCTAGCGTTAACCCCTTTCTGTGTACCGTCTTTCTTTGTAAATATCTTCTTTGAATGTGGGTTTTACGTTAATATTGCTGCAGCTTACTGAGTGACTGATAGTAGCTGAGAAACTCTTCTTCGTTGGTATCGCCAAGTTGCACGTACACCATATATATATATATATATATATATATATAATGTATTTTTTTAAACGCAATATTTTAGTGTGTTACTTTCCTAATTAAAAAAAAAATGATTTTGGGGTGATGATTTAAGGTACACATATTTTGAGTTAAGCACATGGCCACAAAACAAATCTTATCTCAAGGTACCTCTGATGTATAAGGTTACCTCATTGAACTGCGTCGTCACATACTTGAATGTCAGACAGTAAGAGTGACATATTTTGTCATATTTGATACTGCAAGAAATGTATTGTATATTTTGTCCCACGCCTAATGCCCGCATACACAATCCGGCGAAACAGCAAATGCCACTGCCCACACGCTCGCGCATCGCAAACGCGTTAGTACTTCGACGCGTCCTCGTCGTGAGGCTCAGATCTGTGTTTATTGTTGCACATCGTTTGTGTCAAACGTTGACATTTGCAGTGGGGAGATGCAGCACACTGCACTCTGTTAAGATGAAGAGAGGGAAAAAAAAAAAAAGGTCAGCGTTCAATGAAGGGAGCGCGTCGCAAAGGAAAGGTTTTTGAAGGTTTTGGACCTTCCTCTCTGTTGAACAGTTTTTTTTTTTTTTTTTGCCGTAATCTCCTCATCGCACGACCAGATTAGCGTCTGCTCCATATTGTGTGGCGGCAAGCAGCAGCGATGATGTCTGGAGGAGCCGAGGGAGGGAGGGAGGGACCCGGGCCCTGATTTGCTACAACATCAGATTATTACTGTTTTATTATTAATATTTCCATCTGGACACTTTCTACATTTGCTTGTTTGTCCTTTTTTTGTGTGTGTGTGTGTTTATGGACACACAGAGGACACCCCCTAATCGAGATTAAACACGTCAGATTTCCTAAAAAAACTGTGTTTTTCAAATTGCGGTCCCAAGTGAGTAAATTCCTGCAACCTCAAAAATTTCAAGTATGTGTAAACTTCACATTGAAGTGGCACTTTCAGTACATTTACTGCTTTTGTCTTTCCTACTACAGTATTTGCCTTTTTGGGTCGTACAGAACAGAAACCGTGAGCGGCGGCTGTCTAATCCTCTGCCTGTTTTTGAAATGGATTCTGGACTTTTTGTTTTAGAATTGCGCCACATTTTCCTCTGGATTTCAGCCCGGTTTTAGTATTGGATACGGCGTACAATTCCAGGTGTATTCGATAAATGTACGTGGCGTGCTTCAGTCAGAATCAGTCCAGAGGATCAAGATCGTGTTCTCTCAAGAACCCTGTTCAGACAAGCTGCTTTTTGACGCTGGCAACCTTCCCCCCTCTACTGCGGGGTGTGGAAGTGACCGTTATAATGTACCAATGTTAGATTTTTTGTTCTGTGTATGTCAGAAGGTAACTCTTGCTCGAGAGTAGTGCCTAATTCTGTTTTTGTGATTCAGAATTTTGTCATTTTATCCCCGTCAGGAAGGGCAAACTGTGTCAAACTGCGGCGACCCCTAACGGGACAAGCCGAAAGAAACTTACTTACTCATGTTGTATAAATCTTTAGCCTGAGGAAAACGTCCCATTTGACACAAGAAATGTGAAAACCAAATCCTGGATTTGTAGCTTCATCCGGATCTGTTGGGCCCTTTTACAACATTTTGCGAAAACACAAAAAAACCCATTTTCATATATTATTTTAGGACTGCCGTCAAATCTTGCTCCTCCTTTGTAACTGATAACGCGCGCTCGGTGGCTCCCCCCCCCCCCGAAAACTTTTAAAACATTAAATAACTGGACGATTTTAATCTATAAAAATATATATAAAGATGTATTTATGGTGCCCCGGACCCCTCCTCCCCCGCACACGCGCAGCCCGTCTTCCCCCTCCGTCTCCTTCTGTCTCCGTGCAGAAATGATTTCCATTCCTGCTGAATTTAATGAGGTTCTGCTGAACTGAGGAAACGGCGCGGGGAGTACAAACACGCACACGCAGAACAAACGTACGCGCAGCCGCGTATCTGCCACAGCCAGATTTAAAGTCTGCATTCACTCACTCTCGTAGTAATTCACTGAAGCTTGGCCACATTCTTGCAAAAACAAATTGTTTTTTTTTTTCGGGTTGCAATTTCTGTTGTTGGTTCAACTCTCAGCCACGGTCAAACGGGCAAAAAAAAATGACGAGCCCCGATCTAGATGGCGTTCTAGCGCCCGCACACACCGGCGCTGACGAGAAACACATTTTGGTTCGCCGAGGCACGCTGCTTCATGGGCTCCTTGGGGCCCGGGCAGGGGTGGTCGCCATGGTAACGCACTACTCTGTTAAACGCTACCAAATGCTGCCGACCGTGTTCGGTGCTGTCGGAGGGGGCTTTACGCGTGTAGCCACACGACCCAAAATCACAGGGATTTTTTTTCTCTCATTTGTTTCGTATACAAACACGATTTTATGTACGCGCTATCGTTCATTGAGAGAAACCTTGACGCACAAAGAGTGTCAAAACAGGTGTCAGGTAGGTTGAATTCCAGAATGGCAGACTTGAAGGAGCATTTAGTCAAAGCGCCGTAATTGCGGCAGCCGGCGGCCATTGTCACGCGCCACTTGAAACCTCCGTCAAGCTTGCAGGCGGAACAAAGGGGGGGCTGATTTCATTGAACTTCTTTCCACGGAACCGATGTGTACAGTTTTGCTGGATAAATGTGAGAAACTTCAGCAAAAACTGTTCGGTAGCCATCATGAGTAGACGCGCTGGAAAGAACGAGTTTGTCTAATTGCTATAAAATGTGAACTGCGTACGCGAGACAAACGGGTGTTGCCAAATGAGCAAAGAATTGGTTTGTCGTCATTGGGTGTGGCCTAATGGGTTATTCAAACTAGTCAACTTGTCAACTCCACAAGGATGATTGGACTCACAAATCACTTGTTTTTCTGCTTGAGGTAAAGGTAAAGTCACAAAAACTGGACTTGTACTTTGAAAAAGATGGTGCACCGGTGTTGCCGAGTGGACCGTGAGCGTTGTTGTCGTCGGCGCATGGGATTAAAGTTCAAGTGTCATCCCTATAAACATTCTAAAATAGATACTGTAATGAAAAATACGTATAACATTGTTCACTTCAATTCTATACGAAAAAAAGAAATGTGAGCGGAGAGCGCGTCATCCATGCGCAAAGTTGCAGAAGTGTCATTCGACGGCATCCGAGTAGTCGCCATATTGGCTGCATCTACTGCCAGTGACGTCACCCCGGACATTCGCCTTTGAAAACACGCCGTGGACCCTCCTGTGAGAGATGAACACGCCCCTTCTGACACGGAAACTCTTTTCGAAGAAGAGAACATCTGAACAACCGAGTGAAGTTACCGGGGCAATAATATAACTATTGTTTCGAGCCATATTTGAATGATATGCGATCACGGCCAAACCCCCTCCCCGTCCGATCAACTTCCGCAGCGGAGATGAGCCACAAGCCGGCTCAACCTTGTCGACAAGGCTGAGCCGGTCGTCGGCCGGGTTGGCTCATTTTCAGCGTCGAGGTGGCTCATCACGGCGCTGAGCCGGGCCGCTTTACGGCATTGTCGTGGCATGCGGTCGAGTGCGCCATTGCCAGCAGTGTTGTTCAAAGCCGCCACCATCGCGGACGGCGGCGGCTACGAACAACGCCGCGGAGCCGGGCTGCTTTACGCTGTTGTTGAGTGTGAATATCCAGCAATGCAACAAGCCGGCATTTTGGCTAACACAAAGGAACAACGAGCTACCTTCCCGCAGGTAAAACTAATCGAAACAAACGAGTCTGCTGGAGGGCGCTCTTGCCCCGTATGTCACTTCCTGCTTCTTCTCTAAAAGAAATCCCTCGAGAGGATTTTCATGGCGGGAGTTATAAAAATCCATATACGTCAAAATCATGTTTTGTGGTGAAAAACCGCACCGGTCCATATTGGCTGGCATTTTTTCATTAATAACATACTAAAAATCATCAATTTCATGACACTTGACCTTTAAACGGTCGCATTGTGGAATGTTTGAAACTTTTGATACACCATCTACCACACAACTATCAAAGTGGAAGCAGTGCGCGATATTACTCCGTGGCACACAACGAGCGCTGTGATCATTTGCAAACCCTGCAGATTTCTACCGTACAGAACCCACTGCTCGACGTGTTGGCCCGTTTGGCCCAGTTGCGAACGTTTGCACCCGACTGTTCCGGCTGCAAGCACCTTTAACGAGGATATTTTTTTTTTTACCTAGGCTTAAAAATACTATCAATTCTTGTGTGTACTGTGGACCGAAAATATTGGGTTGTTGCAGTCATTCACATCTGCACAGACGAGCACGAAAAGTCACACGTGTAAAATTTGTTACGAGTAGAAAAAATAGATATTGATTAATTGATTAATTTACGTGCTTATTTTATAAACGTGAACTAAACGAGCCTGCTCCTAAACAATCAGTCTTCACCCAGAAAGAGGAAATGCAAGTTAACCGTACTGAGCTTTGAATTTGAACCATGTACAGTATACCAGAAAGATGGTAAAAATATTTGAGCTGGAACGGTCGGCCATTTCCCCGCTATTCATCATCACCAAAGCAACCAATCTCATGCGTTCTCATTCCTCCCTCGCCCTCTCCTCGGGTCTCGGGCAACCAGTCGGCACTCAATAATCTGTTAAATGGCATTGATCACCGCCGTTTAGTTCCCTGGCCGGCTACTTAGCTTGTAAAGCTGATCAATGCACGTGAATGGGAGCCACCTAGATGGCGGATTGACTGCTGGGGCGCGCTCGGCAATCAAATCGTTTGTCTTCATTTGCTCCTCAATTATTCGCCGTAATGGCCGCTGTCAAAAACAGCCTCGCGCCGGCCCGCCCGGGCCCAAAACCGACGAGGGGGTGGCTTCGGGAGGAAGCGCCGTCCCGGTGTGCAAAGGAGCGTGCTGATGAGGAGCCTCCGCAAAGTGTTGTTTCGTGTGTTTTTGTGCGTGCCGGCGTGCAGATGGTCGATGAGGTCTGACCCAGACTGGACTTCCTGTGTCAGAGAGCTCACTTCCTAAAATCATCAATCACTTCTTGTGAGGCGTGAACGCGGCGGCGTGCGCGTGCGTACGTCTGCACGGGGGACTTTTTTTTTCTTTTCTTTTTTTTGGGGGGTGGGGTGGGGGCTTGTCTTTAATGTTCTTTTCTTGCTTTATTGATGGTGCTCATTATTATGACCCGTTCACAAGCATGCTGGAGTCATCAGTGAGCAAATATTGCACGTTTAAGGTTTCCTCGTAGCCCTTTAATAACTCCATATGAGTCCCCCTCCCCCTACTGTGTAAGAACTTCTTTAGCTTGTTTTAAGAAATGAAGATCTATTGTTGTACTTTGACTTCTTCTTTTTCTTTCGGCTTGTCCCTTTAGGGGTCGCCACAGCGTGTCATCTTTTGCCATCTAAGCCTATCTCGTGCATCTTCCTCTCTAACACCCACTGTCCTCATGTCAGCCCTCACCACATCTATCAACCTTTTCTTTGGTCTTCCTCTCGCTCTTTTGCCTGGCAGCTACATTCTCGGCACCTTTCCACCAATATACTCCCTCTCTCGGCTCTGGACATGTCCAAACCATCGAACTCTGCTCTCTCGTGCCTTGTCTCCAAAACATCGAACTTTGGCTGTCCCTCTAATGAGCTCATTTCTAATCCTATCCAACCTGCTCACTCCGAGCGAGAACCTCAACATCTTCATTTCTGCCACCTCCATTCAGCTTCCTGTTGTTTCTTCAGTGCCACCGTCTCTAATCCGTACATCATGGCCGGCCTCACCCCTGTTTTGTAAACTTTGCCCTTCATCCTAGCGGAGACTCTTCTGTCACATGACACACCGGACACCTTCCGCCAGCTGTTCCAACCTACTTGGACCCGTTTCTTACCACATTCTCCATTGCTCTGTATTGTTGACCCCAAGTATTTGAAAACGTCCACCTTTGCTATCTCTTCTCCCTGGAGCCTCACTGTTCCCCCTCCTCCCCTCTCATTCACGCACATATATTCTTTAGCTAATCTCTATTCCTCTCCTTTCCAGTGCCTCCATATTTCTAATTGTTCCTCCGCCCGCTCCCTGCTTTCACTGCATATCACAATATCATCTACGAACATCATGGTCCAAGGGGATTCCAATCAAACCTTGTCTTCAGCCTATCCATTACTACCGCAAACAGGAAGGGGCTCAGCGCGGATCCCTGATGCGGTCCCACCTCCACCTTAAATTCTTCTGACACACCTATGGCACATGTCACCGATGTTCTGCTGCCCTCATACATGTCCTGTAGGAACTACAGAGGGCGAGTATTCTAACATATTCTCCGCCACACCAGACTTGCGCATGCAGTACCACAGTTCCTCTTTTGGTACTCCATCAAAGGCTTTCTCTAGGTCTACAAAAACACAATGTAGCTCCTTCTGACCTTCTCTGTACTTTTCCACGAGCATTCTCAAGGAAAATAATGCATCTGTGGTACTCTTTCTAGGCATGAAACTATACTGTTGCTCGCAGATACTTACTTCTCTCCCGAGTCTAGCCTCCACTCCTCTTTCCCAAAACTTCATTGTGTGGCTTATCATCTTTATTCCTCTGTAATTTTCACAATTCTGAATATCGCCTTTGTTCTTAAAAATTGAGACTAGTACACTTTTCTGCCATTCTTCTGGCATCTTCTCTCCCGCTAGTATTCTATTGAATAAGTTGGTCAAAAACTGCACAGCCACCTCTCCAAATTGCTTCCATACCTCCACTGGTATGTCATCAGGACCAACTGTCTTTCCATTTTTCTTTCCGTTGAAGTTGATGATTATTATTTCAGCATTTTTGGTGCAAGAATCCTTCTAATTTCTCGTCGGAATGCCAATTAGATCGGCTAAAAATATCTGAAATCAAGACACCAGTCTTGCTTAGCCCCCGTCAGTAAAGCCTGACTGGAAAGAATCCTTTTCTGCTTTCATGAACTCTCTACGGTCGAATTTTGTTGCTTTCTCGTGACTTTCTGGATAAAAGTTGCCCTCCTGGTGCTTTTCATGCATAATGTGTGACTTTACTGCAGGCGACATTTTCTCTGTTGTGGGAGGGATCCGTGCGCCCCCCACTTGCTTTACTGTACCCCGTTTGGTTTTTATTGGAGAAAGCACATTCCTACCCACCATATGGCTTGTTCATGTATAACAGCCCTTTTCTTCCCGCCCGCTGTATGATTTCTCAGGTAGAGGCTACCTGTTAACGAGTCACATGGTCACAAGATGGCTCCCATTGGCCAGGAGGATGCCTAACAAAGCATCGAATTGCCGCAACCCTCGGTGGTTCTTCATATCTCCCCTTCGCGACGTTCATTACCCCCTTCGGCTGTCCTTGTTTTCCTCTCTCTCGTGCCCTTGTTCTCATTTAGCTGCTCCCTTCCACCCGCTCTTCCTCTTTCTTTTCGCTTCTCCATCCCGCTGCCCTTTAACTCCTCCGCCCTCCCCTCATCGCCTCCATCCATCTCTCGCTCGGGCCGAGGACAAGGAGGTGAAAGCCAAGCCGATTACAGCGGCGGTTTAATCTGGCTGACCCGCCAAGGGATTGCTCTGCGCTTTGCTGCGAGGCTGGAGGGCAGCAGGGACGGTGGGTGCAGCCAGGACTGGAGTCGGAGATGGAGGGGGTTGGGGGGGGGGTCATGGTGGGGGGAGCAGGTGAGCTGTTTGCAACACGACGTCGGACGGAATATGACCGCCACTTCACAGCTAATGTCTTTCCATCAAGTTGTCTTGTGTGACTAACTGTGTGTCTTATGAACAGACCTCCCCCCCCCCCACATATTCACGAACAATCAGTATCAAAGGCAAAATACAAAAAAATGTCCTTGGCTCCAATTCTTTTGCCTATTCTTCTGACAAAATGTCTGTTTTACTTCCAACGCTCCAGCCGTCTTTTATGTTTCAGCTTGGCGAGTGTTGAACCTCGATTGATCGGGTTCAACGAGCGCTAAATCTGA
This sequence comes from Syngnathoides biaculeatus, assembly GCF_019802595.1. Classification (NCBI taxonomy): domain Eukaryota; kingdom Metazoa; phylum Chordata; class Actinopteri; order Syngnathiformes; family Syngnathidae; genus Syngnathoides; species Syngnathoides biaculeatus. The sequence continues at coordinate 12,331,612 of NC_084646.1, read as the reverse complement.
TTGCGTTTCTTCCTTTTTTTTCCTCCTCCTTTCGTTATTTGGAATCACTTGAAATCACAACATGAATAGTGGCGGTAATAAGACAATTAACATAAAAGGGGTTTTGCGGCGTTCATCTTGGTGGATGTCCTCACAAATACACGCACGCACACACACACGGAGTGAATTTACACTACAGGTCCAAGTACAAATTTGATTCAAATGCCTGCCTATATCAATATTTTTCACTGCATATTTCCATGTATATATTTTAAGTGACGCATCATCAGTGGCTGTTTTCACGAACAGAACACGCTGAAATCCAAATTAACCTCAAATTAAAAAAAATTAGCTCGAGGTTACTTTCATATTTGCACAACTTTAGCTTGTTTTTATCAAATTCCAGTTGTTTTCCCCTTGGACGTGATTCATTTAGACATCTGACATGCCAAACAAATTTCATTGGAGCCCAAACTCTTATCGAGATTTCCTTTTTTACAAGAGTGTGACATCCTCGTTGTTGGGGATCCCACTCGTGTTCTAGGCCGGACAGGCCCATTGGACCATCATTGGCTCCTGAATTGTGGCAAGGGCCGACTACACAAATAAAATTACATCATCATTCCCAGTATGTATCACATCTGTACAAAATAAAAACAAATAACTTTGTCATGGTTAAATTTAACCCATTCATGGGCAGGGTGGCAATTTTTTGCCTTATTGAGATAAAAGTCTCCTAGCAGGCCACAATCAAGGAAATAACACTTCTTTTTCGTTTATGGTTAAGTTAAGGGCAAAAAAGATGTAGCCTCTCACAGGCAGCGTCCCAAAACTGGGACGGGTATGTTATCAGTTCTGTGAACTGGTACATACTAGAGATATGTTTATTAAATAATTATTATTCTAGAATTACACTTACGCATTAATAATACTGATGGATTAGCATTTTGAAGACAAACTTGGTTGCAAAGTGACCTTTCTCCCTTTCTTCTTTTGGAAAACGCTCCATGTGTACTTGAGGCAGTCATGTTGCATCAGGAAGGAAAGGGAAATAACTCCGTGCTAACTTTGATGAGTTATCCTCTCCTGACACCAAATTATGACTCCAGATCAAAATACTTGAATATTTTGATACACTCAAGGTCATAATGCGTGAAAATCATGATGTCCCATAAATGGGACGCTGCCCATGAATGGCTTTTAAGGCTCGGGTTGAAGTCAAGGCAGAGTCTGGTGGGTTTGGACTAACATTTGTGTGGGTTACAATTAGTGGGATTCATAGTCATGTCACAACATTTAAATCACAAACTTCTGGAGGCAGTAGGGCGTGTTCTACTGGGATGCAGCAGCCAATCAAAGTGAAGTGGAGTTCCCAATAAGGCATGCAGTTTGAGACAATGTTAGAATTAGCATCGGTGGCTAACAGGATGATGCGAGGTGTTAATGATACACTGTCATTTTGCTTTCTAGTATGAACTAAAAAAAAAAAAAACACAAGTCATCTAACTTGTAACGTAAATTTTAGTCAACCCACACTTTATTTAACTGTTATATTCATGTAATAGTAAATTGGTTTTCATGACTGAAGATTGAGGCCCAAGAATGATGTAATACAATGGCGATTTGGCTACAACAAAGCAAAAACATCTACCAACTACAGCTTGTAACTTGAAAAACTTGAGTTGTGGGACTCGTAACTTCAGCTGCCATTTTACATGTTTTTTACTTGGTTAACTTTTCGTTCTCTAAATGCCAGTAAAGTGCCACTAGGGCTCACATTAGCTTTCGTTCAAACAGACTGTAGGACTTCTCTACGAGTTTGTTTGGTCGAATCTGAATGCTCCCATCTGGAAAAAAACTGGTGTACTAAGGTCACTTGAAGATCTGGTCTTGGGTTTGCTTTTTTCTTGTACATGTTCGCAAGTGTGTTGTTTCAGGTGTTTATTGATTTTGTGTCCAGATCAGCGGAAAGTAGATAGAGTGGGTCTTCGGTTTGCGAGGGTCCTTACTTACTGTTTTTCGCTTGATTGTTTTACATTCGTGGTGCGGTATTTTTTTTTTTCATATACTCAATGTGACTCTGACTTTTGCGTTAGTGGTAGACCAGGGCACGATTCAACTCATGGGAACAGAACTTTGAAAGCGATCGAATAGGGACTAAATCAAAAGTAGGCAATTAGGCCTCCAGTGTAATCCTAGCCTAAATTGCATGAGTGTCAAAGTCATGGTGTATATTTTAACGTAAACAAGTGACGAGCAGGATCTCTCCTGACAAGGAGTCCTCTCCTCTTCTCCCCCCTGCGTCTTCCTCTCTGCTTTTTTGCAATGCTGCTTAAGCCCACCTCCCTCCCCCCACCTTCAGAATCAGGACCAGTAGGAAGCTAATCCGCCTCTCCGACCGAACTCCTCCTCTGAAACGGCACAGCGGGGGCGGTCTGATGAAAGGAGGCCTGATACAAGGGGTATGAAAGGCATTGTGGTGACAAAAAAAGACACCTGCGCCGCCTGTAGCTAACTGAATCACAGCGCCGGAACGTCACGTCGGTCGACGCGACTCTCAACCGTTTTCCCCTCGGCCGACCGAACGTTTCCATTCGGGCCGTGCGCAGGTTCGCCTCTTAATGTTGAATCGACGCTCTTCCAACCATTAGCATCCTGTTCGCTCAGGGCCGAGCCTCTTGACGGCAACACTATGTTTCGCTCACAGTCTGAAGTGCTGCAACAAATTGAGCTTCAGTAAGGGGAAAGAAAACTATTTAAGGAATACTCCGGAAGACGTCCTAAATAGTTTTTTTTTTTTTTTTAATAGGACAACTGCCATGTCAACAGTCAAAATGAAACAAGAAAGAAACTGTATTCTCAAATATTGCAGCCGTTTTGATCCTGGTGAAAATATAGGTGTGATCAGGGTTGCAGTTGTTGGCTCGGTAGCACCCCACGGAATTATTTGGTGCAGGTCTAACATGAGTAGACCTTCAAAAGAAGCTGTGAAGCCCATAGCAAAAGAGACCCTGGCAGTCTGCCATTTGGTATGGTTCGGAGCTGCCATTTTCGGGTCATTTTGGCCCATTTCCAGTGGTTGAGACAAACTTGTTTGAGAGGTTTTCTACGGTTATTGTGCAACCAATTTGGAACGACATAAATTTGCTATCAGGTGGACATCCAAAAATGGTTATTTTTTTTAATCAATCTTGAGACTGTTGCTCTGTCCCTACGTAGGGCTATTTATGTATTTATTTATTTAAACGCATTTAGCAATTTGTGTTGAGTGTTGATAAAAGCTCGAGAGTAAATCTCTCAGCTCTTTAATGCTCAACCGTCTGAGAAGTCTTGTAAAACTCCGCGTCTTCACTAACTCTGCGGGACGGGAGCTATGTGTGTTATGTTGCCTCAAGATTGAAAATTTGGTTGTTTTTGGGGGCAATCACGAGTTCAAGTAGTTCAGTTAGATGTCGAGTAAGGTCGTTTTGTTAAAAGTGGATTACTGTAACACTTCCGTACACCAAACTGTCAGCCACACACTGTAGTTAACTACTGTGCGCACACATTTATTTGCCATGTTTTCCAGAATTTTGAGGTCAACTTTGGGGTTGAGTGTTATACATAGGGGTGGCACGGTGGCACAGCTGGTAAAGCGTTGGCCTCACAGTTCTGAAGTCCCGGGTTAAATCCCGGACCCGCCTGTGTGGAGTTTGCATGTTCAACCTGTGCCTGCATGGGTTTCCTCTGAGCACTCCGTTTTCCTCCCACATTCTAAAAACATGCAACATTTATTGGGCACTCTAAATTGCCCCTAGGTGTGATTGTGAGTGCAGATCTTTGTCTCGTTGGGCCCCGCAATTTGCTGGCAATCAGTTCAGGGTGTACCCCGCCTCCTGCCCATTGACAGCTGGGATAGGCTCCAGCACCCCCCGCAACCCTTGTGAGGATAAGCGGCAAAGAAAATGGATGGATATTTCAAATAGGTGCGCATCATAAATGAGAATTTACGGTACCGGTGGCTGGAAAGCAAAGCGTTGAGAGTCTCTGTCACCAAAATGCTCGGGTGGAGAAAGTGAATGAGGCCGTTAATCATTGCCAACTGCCTTTCGGAATATCCACATGCTCGCCTTTATTATCGCCACAATATTTTTTACAGTATCTTGTGGGTAGATCCTGAAAACTCGATACAGCACCAGTGAATGCCCATTGCTCAGTCGCTTGGTGTGCTGCAAAGAGGCGACAACTGTAATTTTTTTTTTTTTTTTTTTAGCCATCGCTTTCGGCCCCGTCACTCAATGTGCGGCGAGTCTTCGGGGCCGAGAATGCCCCAAATTGGGCGGACGTCTCGATCATGACAGGATGCACAAAAAGTCTCAAGGAATGATGACTGAAATTGAACGGGAAATTTGCTGTTTCCCTTTTTACAGCACCAGAGCTGGTATTTTGACAGACGTTTGCTCGGTAGTATGCCCAAGTGAGCTCCAATTGTAATCCATAAATATTTTTGCCTATGCCAGTACCAGATTTGAGAGAAGGGTGCAAGGGCCCGTTTCATTGGTTATTACATTGTTGTTACATTTCTAGTATTTAATTGGTCAGTGACTGGACCCCGTAGATGGTATAGCTAGACCACAATCATCCGCCGGAGTGCACCTGCTCTGCGCGAGTAGTTATGTGACCCTGCACCCCCGCCATGATCCGCGATGTACCAGGCCGCATCACGGGTCTTTTCGGGGACCTTATTTTGGGCCACGCCAGGTGCAAGTGGTTTGGGTTGCTTACTTGATCTGGTGGGGAGTGTGTTTACGTGCGTGTGTGTGTGTGTGTGTGTGTGTGTTAGTGGAGGGGTGGTGTCTAAAGAGGTGTGGTTTTGTACTGGGTCAAGCTTGCCCGTCTGCATACTGGAGTCCAGGAAAGGTCATATATTGGGCGGAGGTGCCAGGAATAGGAGTGTGAGATGCCTCCGTGTGTACAGCGTTAAAGTACACGTACACACACGCAGACATGCAAACACACGCACGCATGCACAATAAAAGCTGACCAAAGTGGGGCATTTTGCTCCCGGTCTCCTCCTCCTCCTCCTCCTCTTCCTCCCTTCTCCTTCTTCCTCCTCCTCTTCCTCTTCCTCCCCTCCTCGTGTAAACACAATGCTGCTTTCTGGATGTGGGATGCCTGAGGGACAGCGCGCAGACAGGAGCGCCGTCACCATGACAACAGCTTCTCTGAGCTTGCCTGACACCCAGATGCCATTGGCGGAGGGCTGTGGGGTGGGGGGGGGGGGAGAAGAGGAGGAGAAAGGGTGGGTGGGGTGATTGGAGAGAGAGAGAGAGAGAGAGAGAGAGTTAACCAAGGGGTGAAAAGAGGAGGAAGGGGGGGTGGTGCGGCGTTGAGAAAAGGAGATAACGGAGGCAAACGACCCCATTTCTCCTCATGGGGTTGTGCAGCGTCCTCGCGCTCATGTGTGGGTTTCACATAAAGCGTAACGGGAGGGTGGCGCGGGAGGCGTGTGTGATACGGGGCTGAGAAATGTGTGCGCGCTCGCCATGTTCTCAGGGTCGTACGCACACGCCGCCGTTCCCCGTTGCACGTAAATGTCGGCACACGTGTCTTGCTGCGTGCTAATAAGCATGACTTTCTTCCCTGTTTGAGGTTTTTGTGTGTGTGTCTGTTTTATCTACACTGAATGACAAAGTAGCTTTATTTTTGGGGTAAAAAAAATATTGTGAATCATCTCATTACAAAAATGCTACATGCTTTAGCGCTAATATACGTCCGATATTCTGTGTAGTTGCGGAAATGAAGACCACTAGCTAATATATGTGGAAATATGGTTTGTAATTGTCTGTTTGGCCATCTGTCTGTCCGAATTGACCAAAGATGTGTCATTATTTAATATGAAACAATAATAGATGCCTTAACTGTGAAAGATGCTTGGTGTCCTCTGCAGTTATGTCAATGAACAACACCAGATCCAATGTAAATATCTATCTATTGATCCACCTATCTATATATATTTTATAAATAGTACATTTAAAAATTGATGGGAGATTCCAGATACGGCCAAGGTCTTTCTGTCCATCTTTCTGTCCATCTGTTTGTCTCACATGCTTTTTCGAATATATCCATTTTTTGATCACATTACTTTCACTGTATGTTTTTTAAATATTTTGTTTGTCCTTTTTATTCTTTTTATGCCATTTTAAATACGTTTGTTTTCAAATGCCTTTAATCATGAAAATCACATTGAGTTAACTCGTGTATGAAATGCGCAATGCAAATAAATTTGCTTTTCTATCTATCTATCTATCTATCTCTATCTATCTATCTATCTATCTATCTATCTATCTATCTATCTATCTATCTATCTATCTATCTATCTATCTATCTATCTATCTATCTATCTATCTATCTATCTATCTATCTATCTATCTATCTATCTATCCGTCTGTCTGTCTAATCTGTTGAAAAAATGGATCCCTTACCTTTGCATTTGAGTAAATAAACACCCATATCAACTAGCAAATATGATGAAATGAGCCTATGACGACAATTATAGCGGTGATTAATAATCAATGCGCGAACTGATTGGGATATTTTTTTGTTTTCAGGATGTTCTGAAGGCTTAAATGTTTTTAATAAACTCCTTACCCCGAATTCCTACCTGCCACCTTTGCACTTTAGAAAATGACCACCCCCAACCACAGTGATGGTGTTGGTTGGGGGTGGTCATTGATCAACTTGATCAATCAATTGATACGTTTTTATGGTCTAATCACGCTGGATGTTGTGACCTCCTATATCGATGCCAGCCTGAAGGTGGGACCTGAAAGGTGGGGAAGTAGATGCACCTCAAGGGGGGGGGTCCCACATAAATAGAGAATCAGTCACTAACAATACCTTGAGAGGCCCTCACTGGTACCAGTGAGTACAGCACTCAGGACCTCCATTGTAGCCCAAAGCATGCTGGGACCATGGAAATAGCTTTTAACCCATTCATGGGGAGGGTGGCAATTTTTTGCCTTATTGAGATAAAAGTCTCCTAACTGGCCACAATCAAGGAAACAACACTTCTTTTTCATTTATGGTTAAGTTATTTGATAACTTGAGGCAGCCATGTTGGGTCAGGAAGGAAAGGGAAATAACTCCGTGCTAACTTTGACCGATGAGTTATCCTCTCCTGACATCAAATTACGGCTTCAGAATAAAAACCTTAAATATTTTGATATACTGAAGGATATAATGTGTGAAAATCATGATGTCCCAAAAATGGGACGCTGCCCACGAGTGTAGTGGATGTTTTTTGTCAATTATTTCTTGGGTCATTCTTTTTATCTGTTTTATTATTTGCTAGTGATGCTATTCTGTTTGCTGTGGTGATGATTTTAGTTGGGACGTGACACCGTGGTGACCTGCAGTGTGTGGGGCAATGCAAGCTTCTTCTGCTTACAGATGTGAAATGCCATTGTTCCTCACTCTCTCATGAGCGCCATCTTATGGCAGCTTCCATTCATGTGCTGGCGTGCATCGTAGCTGTGTGTTTAAGTGTACTTTGTTGAACAATTCACCCAACAACATTTGCAATTGTTGGAACTCAGTGTGGATATAAGGTGCACCACATCATAAGGTGCCACGTCTAATGTCGCCTCGTCTATTTAGAAGAGAATTTAGGACCTCTCCTATTGTGAATATACGGTAAATTAAAAGACAACCAAACTTGGAGAGCAAAGTCCGCAAATATTTGGGGACACGAACGGTGAACCGCGAGTGGTCAAGAGCTCAATTTACTCTGTAGAGTCACTGATGGTTTTTAGATTTTTATGTGATCAGATGGCAGAAGCGTGACACACTACACGGAACTGAAATATTAAGCATTACTGTACCTGTGTGTGTGTTGCATGTGTGCGTGTGTGCGTTGGCAGCCTTCTGGCACCGCCTGAGGGACTAAACAGCAAATGAAATGGGTGTGTGTTTTTTAGAGCATGGGGAAGAGGGCATAGTTTGTTTGTCTGTGTGTGTGTGCGCGCACTTATTTGTGTTTGTGTGTGGACCTTCTCGCCATCCTGTGATCACATATTTAAAGTAATCATTGGAGAGGGGTAACATGTGTCTCCCTGAATGTAATCTGCATGGTGCGTGCTTGTTAGGTGTATGTGTATACATTAACGTCTCAAGCTGTGCAGTGGATGTCAAAGTGTATACACGCAGGCGGACTAATAGAGCTTCCTGTGTGCTTCAGTCAAAATGTCCCCACAAACACAAATGTTCTAACAATGAAGGTCCGATGTCAAGGTTGGTGCCGCAAAAAGATAGAAAGACAAGAACAGAGACACGTACACACCAGCCTGAATGTACCCTCAAACACATAAAAACAAGGACATCTACACACTCACTCTTTCTATCTATGCCACACACACAGACAGACGCACACACACACACACTACACACACAGATGAAGTGTAGTCGGGGGTTTTCTAACGAGGACCCGCTTAAAATGTGTGAAATACGTCCTCTCATAGGTGATGCCGCACAAAGATAGAAATACAAAAAAAGAGACACGCACAAACGCCCGCACGCGCGCACACAAACACACACAGCAGCTCAATTTCTTTGTCTCAACTTCTGGTTCTGATTTAGGAGCAGCTATTTGTTCACCACCTCCCCTCCATGCTCAGCGTGTGCATGCATGCATGTGTGTGTGGGTGGGTGGAGCCAAACAGGGTCAAAGGGAGGGAAGCGTGTTCCACCTTCCTGCTACTGACTAATACTTGGAGACATCTTCCCCTCCTTTTGCAAATCTCTTCATTTTCTCCTTGTCTCCCCACTTTTGTCGTCGTGCCCCTTTCTTTGTGTGCATGCGTGTGTGCGTGTTGTCCTCTCTTCCCGGGTGTGCGTGCCAATGCGGCGCATGGCTAGCTGCCGCTGTGGCGTGGATATTTCTGTCAGCCTCCATTTATTTATTGATGGCGAACGCTGGCGAGCCTGCCTACACGTGCGCTCCGTGCAAAGTCGCTCTTCCTCATTCCTCCTCCTCCTCCTCTGTCGTCCCAGAGTAAATATTTGTCGACTTCCATCCTGGCTGACCCGGGAAGTGTTGGCTCGGCGACCCCAGGAAGCGTTCCGTGCTCTCCGCCTCACTTGGCGTGAAGGTTTAATGACAGCGAGTCGTGCCAGGCGACGGGCCGACTTGCTCGAGGAGGCAAAAAGAAGTCTTCAGAAGTGAGAATGTGAGCAGAGGACAGATATGTCACAGCGTATTTTCGATAATGGCTGAAGACAAATAAACGCCTCCCTCAAATACGGCCCTCCCTTTTCCCGAAGGAGAAAAAAAATAGCCTGTAGTGTTATTGTTTTTAAAGTTATCTTTCGCACATGGACATTAAATCGACTGATAAGAAATTGATGAGCCTATTTAAGATCTTTTGCTAACCAAATTAGGAACATCTAACAAGGCGTGTACAGTATTTTCCACATTATAAGGCCCACCTTCAATGAATGGCCTATTTCAAGACTTTTTTTAATATATAAGGCGCACTGCATTATAAGGTGCATGGAACAGACGCTACAGTAGATGCTGGGGTTACGTTATGCATCCATTAGATGGGCTGTGCTAAAGGCTCAATATTGATCCATATATAAGGCGCACCCGATTATAAGTCGCATCGTCAGCTTTTGAGAAAATTAAAGGCTTTTAGGTGCGCCTTATAGTGCGGAAAATACGGTAATCAGTTTCTCAAAAGAATGAGCTCCAAAGAATTGCCGCATTGGAGACAAGATGGTCTCCCGCAAACATTGAAGAGTTGACTGCTGAACAGATTTGAGCTGCATTGCTAACCAAAACAGAAGCGCCGGCCAAGGCCCATCAACAGTCCCTTCAATAAACTCAAGTGCGGCATGTTATGAACAAGTTCCGCGTATGGAATTAGAGATCATCTTCCGAAGAACTTCAAAAGCTAATTGCTGAGTCCAATCGAGCCGAGTCGCTCACCAAAACACCAACGCTAGCCAAGACACGTGTACGATTTCTTCGATCAATTCATATGGGGAGACTTACTGCCTGTTGTAAATGCATTTTTTTTTTTAGTCAATGGTAAGGTGATGTTAGCAGAGTCGACCTTGATGATTTGATGGGAGTTGTTTTTTTTTCTATTTTCACTGATTGACGATATATATATTTATATATATATATATATATACACAATATTTTGTAGCAGTTACAGTCACACATTTAGATCTTAAGTACAGGTTATATTTATTGACGTTTTTCCATACGAGCGGTATTCTATTTTGTCATCTGCTCTGTGAATCCCCTCCCTTGTTTACCCTTGCCACTTTCTCTTTGCTGAAACGTTGTACTTTCTACACTTGAGTGGACCACGTGCCTCCGGGGGACCTCACGGTTTCAGCTAGTCCCACAGACCAGCCATTGTCTTGGGAATGTGGTTTTCTGTCTCCCCCTCCGCTGCCTTCTTCAAGCCTGTCTGGGAGCAGACAGGCTGAGGTGTTGTTAGGTCGGCGGGTCCGAAGACTAGAACCTGACTTACCTCTGGAGCAGGATGGCCAATAGGACTGAACTTGACATATAGATAGTCTTAGTATCATCAGAGCCATTATTGTATCTCCCTGATCAGGTTAATTTGTGTCGGTGTACCGAATGTGGACTGATGTTAAAAAGTTAATTTTGGAGAAGTCTGACCTTCCATTTGCTTTACTTTGTTGCTCTTTAAATTGGACAGATTGAGTACACAAGTAACATTTATTTATGAATCGCTTCAGTTGTGTAGCAAAAGCTCCTTCTCAGCTGCATGGCTAAGATGACTTTTATTCCACATTTTCACTTGCCCTGTGTACGTGGGAAGTCTCGTCGCCAATTTGTAGTATCAGAGGGGTAATGTCCCCATTATGTAAGGGAATGTACCGTAATTCCCGGCCTACAGAGTGCACCTGGTTATAAACCTCACCCAGTACATTTGTAAAGGAAATACCATTTGGTAGATACATATGCCGCAGCTGTGTAAAAGCCGCACGTGCCCACATTGAAACACGAGAAAATTTACAAAGAAAGACGGTAGAGAGAGTTTAACACTAGCGCCGCTGCGCTAAGCTAACGCCAGCACCACGCTAACAACAAAAACAAAAAAACATACCGGTAAAAATCACCGAGACACGGAAGTAACACGCGAGCGCAGCGCTAACAGGGCCAGGCCGGTAAAAGTCACTTCCTCAGCACATATATTCCACCAGTCTCACTCTTACCTTTTCCGTTCAAGCACCCCCTTGCGCCCGTTAAGAAAAAATGCACAAATTACCCGTACCGGATAAACCGCCGGGTTTAAAGCATGTGAATAAAGTCCCAGCTTGTAGGCCGGAAATTCCTGCACTGTAAAATGTAACAGTGATTCAGTGGCTCCTTGTGTTGAACGCAGTGGTCGCTATCATCGCGTATCTCATTATCTCAGTGTTCGGAGCGAAATCTGCGACGTGAATGCAGACTTTGGACTAAGCAATGTCCCAATTGTAAGAGTTCTGTCTAAAATGGGCAGGATCGCCTTTTGAAAGCAGTAAAAGTCACAGTTAAGGCTGTAGCTATTGAATATTTGTGGACTATTCGCCACTGGTTATGCTTGCGGTAAACCGAGTAATCGAATAACATAGAATTTCATGTTATTCATCAAAGAAACCTGCAAAATACTTTTGTCCACTAGGGGTTGCCACCATCACATTTTAGTGTAGTATCTGTGACTTTCAGTGTTGAGCGTTAAAAGGTACAGCCTGGCCTAGTGAGTCGGCGTGGGGAAATGTCAGCAAATGTATTCATTAAACTGTCAGTTTTATATTACCGTTTATTTTTTAATCCAAGCACAGTGTTAATATTCAAAGTAAATGCTTTTCATCCCTTGGGCCTACTACATTACTGTCAGCTGTATACGTGACTGTATGTTGTCATTATGGTGGCATTTGCTGCTACCGCAAAGAAAAACAAGTTATATTTTGAATGCCTTTTTGCAAAGTTTGATTTTTTTCTTCAGACTGGAAGGCGTTTGTGAGCAAGTCACCGCTCGCCTAGTTGCAACACCCTAGCTGTGCCCTGAAGTGCCGATGTTTTTAGCCATGACTGTATAAAAAGAAACATTAAGCTTTTTTTTTTCCCCCTGACTGTTTTGACTTTTCCTCTTTCAAGTCAATTAAGATCATACAATTATTTCCATTTGGAAAATGCCAAAATAGTGTCCACGGGTATGAATGTTTTTTTTGTGTTTACAGTCCCTGTGATTTGACGTTTTGACGTGCGCCATCGCACTCGCAAATCTGCACAGCCGAGCACGAAAAATCACGCACGTAAAATTCGTTACGCGTAGAAATACATAGATATTGAAAGACGTCGCTTTTTTTTTTAATTATGGAAGCACAAAGTCTCTGCTCAGCCTACTTCTCCTTCCTCGTTTACCTGACACCGCCCCCCTCCGCTCTTAAAGGGGTACGCTCATGATTACAAACAGAACACACACCCGCAACTTTATATCTGCAGGCATGACTGGTGGACCACGCCTGTGACTTTATATCTGCAGGCATGACTGACCACACTCGTGCATTTTTCAAATGTGAGTTTATATGTGCCCTGTGATTGGCTGGCTACCAATTCAGGGAGTACCCTGCCTCCTGCTTGAAATTAGCGGGGATCGGCACCTGCAATCCTGCGACCCTTGTGAGGATAGGAGGCTTAGAAGATGGCTGGATGGATATAATAGACAATACAGACAGGCAACCCAGGAGTGTCAATCTTTTTAAGCTCGACTGTAATTTTGGTTAATAAATGAATTATTATGCTAAATGCTGGAGCTAAAAGTAACGAGCTGATTTTCCAGGCATAAATTGTGTACACACGTTGCAGTATTTAGTTTTGAACATCCTGGCTCACCCGGGACGTCACACGGCGATCGACGAACCGACGAGATGACGCAACATGACGCGCAATAAAATGGTTCCCTCGTCGCAGACCTCCAAGTGAATTTCTCCATTTATCAAAACGTTTCAACCCCGAGCTGTCGGTTCGGTCTTTAGAGATGGAGGTGGTCCATACGCCGCTACCTCGGGGATATGAAATGGAAATTAGTTGTGTGTGTGTGCGTGTGTGTGTGTGTGTGTGTGCATGTGAGAACGCCCAACCCCCCAATGTCTGGCGCTCAAGAGGACCGTTCTTTTGGGAATGCCTCTTCCTGCCCGGCTCCACACACACATTAACACACATACTCAGACGCACGCTAAAATAGAAACGGGTTGAGTGGATCAGACTGGCGTGAGATGGTTTTAAATGTCTCGCCTGTGTCTTGTCGGTCGCTAAACATTAACCGGGATCGGGTCGGAGCACCCGACCGTGTGCAGGGAGTGGGAAACGTGGACCCGGCCTGCAGTCCTCATGATTACGACACCCTTTTTTTAACCCATCATGCAGAATAAAAAAAATGCAAATTTGTTGAGTGTTTGAAGCTAAGGACATCTGACTCCAGCGTACAGCGTATTGCTGTAGGCGCCACGGAATATTTGCACGGCAACACTGCAAGTCCTCGGCTGTAAGATCTCTTAGTCCACTTTTTTCCTCTTCTGAGCCGATAGAAATAAAGCGGGGAAAAAAAGAGCACATATAGCCAAACGAATATGAATATGAATAGAATGCCAGCGAATAAGAATGTAGATATTGCTAACCACGTTGCCAGAAACTCGTTTCATTTTTAATAGTCCCGTAGGAGGTCTGGCTGATGAAGTGTTATGTTATTAAATCTTGGCAAAAAAGTTGGAGCTGCAACACGTTTCAGTAGCAAGTGTTGAAGCACGAGTCTGTTGGTTGGATGACACCCGAAATGCAAATGTTCTTTTTGGCCACTGATCTCTTGGGAATATACTGTACAATAGAAATATTTCATTCCAGAATCAAGCTTTGTCTGTCACAAAAGCCATTGTTTCATTGGAGAGGAAGCTTTTCCAAGTGTTTATTTTTTTTTTTTAAAGATTGTTAGCGGCATTAATTGGACACTAAATTGTCGCAAGGTGTGATTGTGAGTGCGGCTGTTTGTCTCCATGTGCCCTGCGATTGGCTGGCAACCAGTTCAGGGTATACCCCGGCTCCTGCCTGTTAACAGCTGGGATAGGCTCCACCACTCCCTGCGACCCTCGTGAGGATAAGCAGCGAAGAAAATGGATGATGGATAGATTGTTAGCTGTCATAGAAGTGTAAAATGAGGCCATCAGCATTTGACAGCTTAAAGGGACACTGTCATAAAATGCATGATTTTTAGTATGTTATTAATGAAAAAACGGCAGCCGGTATGGACCCAGCCGTTTTTTCACCATAAAACATGATTTTGACGTATACGGCTTTTTGTAACTCCTGCTATGAAAATCCTCTCAAGGGATTAGTTTTTGAGAAAAAGCAGGAAGTGACGTACAGGGCAGTAGCGCACTCAAGGGGTCTCGTTTGTTTATTCTTGTTTTACCTGCTGGAAGGTAGCGTGTTGTTCCTTTGTGTTAGCAATTTCTGAATATTGCTCGAACACTCGGGAGGACGGATTCGCTCTTTATACTTTTCCAAAAGATCCGGTTCGTCGTGAAAAATGGATTGCACGGTTGCAAAGGACGAGAGCTTTGTGGGTTCCAAATGACAGGTCGGTGTGTATACAGCTACTAAAGAAAACAATAGTTGGGGAGGGGGGTAGCATAATCCGTAAATCAGGGGTGCTAAATGTGTTGATGTGCACATCGGAAGGGTTCCGTACAGCAGCCGCTGAAGGACAGCCTCCGCAGGTCTTGGCTCATCTCAGGTACGGAAATGGATCGGACAGGGAGGCGGTTTGGGCGCGGCGTTTTTATCACTGCTGCACGGAGGTGGATCGGGCGGGGAGGTGGTTTGGCCGTGATCCGCATATCGTCTAGATATGGCTTGCAACAATAGAGTTATATTGCTTCTAACTTCACTCGGTTGTGAGATGTTCTCTTCTTTGAAAAGAGATTCCGTGTCTGAAGTGGCGTGTTCCATAGTCTGTGTTTTGAATGGCGAATGTCCGGGGTGACGTCACGGACAGGAGATGCAGCCAATATGGCGACCACTTGGATGTCGGATGACACTTCTGCAACTTTGCACATGGATGACGCACTCTCCGCTCATATTTATTTTTTCGTATAGACATTGAAGTGAATAATGTTATTTGTGTTTTTCATTACAATATTTTAGAGTGTTTATAAGGATGACACTTGGGCTTTAAGGCTTCTTTATACACCCGCGCTTGCACTGAGCGCGTCATGTGACCGACGCGTTGCCCCGCGTGGCAAGTCTGTTGCCGCGCACGCGACAAAATATGTCGCTGCGGGTCATCTCTTGTGATCGGTCCATTTCAGTCACATGCTGTGATGATGTACTCACCGTTCCGCCCGGGTCCACGTACCACCTACACTGTCGCTTTCTTGATCGATTTCGCAGTATAATTTAATTTATCATCTGGTCATTCGGTGCATTCCGTATTTGTTCAAAGAGACACTGTTCCACGGTCGCCGCTGTTGTTGCTTTGTTCCTTTTTACTGAAGGGAAAGTAAAAATGGTTCCTGGAAGTGATTGAAAAATGCTCAGGAAATTCCAACCTGTGGCGTCATAGCCAACCCCAGCTATAGCGACACCCCAGACTGGAAGGAGAACTGCACTACATTTTCAAAACCGCACACATGTTGTGCTCAGGTATGAAGGCAAAGTGCGTGCGAGAAAGGCCCAGAGACGTCAGCGGCGGTTTGCGGTTTTTGTTGCTCGTGACTCACCGATTGATATCGGAGCAGCGTTACAAAATTACCGCCTGGGAAGAAGTTTTTCTCCCCCCGACTGTCAGGTTGAGAGTCTTGAATGGCCATCAGACTGCTCCAAGGCGTAGCACAATTCACGCAATTTATCCATTGCAACTTTTTTGAAACTGGATCTGTTCTCTGTTCTGGACAAACCACACAGTGAAAGGCCTGCTCCTACCGCCACCCACCGAACTCATGGAGGGGGGTCGGTTGGTGGCGGGACAAGTGCCACCCCCACGTAAAGCCACCCTGGGCCACTCTCCATATAACCCATATCAGAAACCGCACCGCTTTATATAGTATAACTACAACGGGCATGGAAATCCGCTCCTTCCTCGACAATCACACCATGTAGTTTGTGGTGCAATAAAAGCATAATTTGTGACGGCTCAAAACATCGTTTCTCTGTGAAAACACCACAGGTCGCGGTTTTTATGTAGCAGGAAGTTGGGATGTGTGCAAGGATCAGCTCGCAAGTATACGGGTGTTAGCAATGTTCCCTCTAATTTTTGACGCATCTGAGCAAACACACTAAGCCCGTGAGCGCCCCCTTTGACGACTGTGAGTAACATCAGACGTACGCACAGTGGTCAATCAGTGTCATCCATTTGCTCATTCAAAGGTTCAGATTACATTCCCATCAGAACATTTTTTTAAGAACAATTTTGTGTTTTTGCAAACTAACACTGAAAATGTCAAAAGACAAAAAAAATACATTACAATACAAATACATACCAAGCCAACTATGAACTA
This sequence comes from Syngnathoides biaculeatus, assembly GCF_019802595.1. Lineage (NCBI taxonomy): Eukaryota > Metazoa > Chordata > Actinopteri > Syngnathiformes > Syngnathidae > Syngnathoides > Syngnathoides biaculeatus. The sequence continues at coordinate 12,315,076 of NC_084646.1, read as the reverse complement.
TAAATTTGAAATGTCGCTTCCAACTTTGTTTCATTTATTTTCTTTTTAACCCACAATGATCTCCTCGTCTGTTTTTCTTGGTGTAAAACTGAATTATTGCTTGCAGAATATCTTTCACAATGCATGTTGACAGCTGAACGGTGCTCACAAACATTATTAAGGGTTGATGTTATGTCGCCTCCTATATTTAAAATACAGAATTGGCTTTTGGGTCAATGTATCGTCTGTGTTTTCATCCTCAATTAGGCTGTGCCAAGTTGGAATTTTAACATAACACACCATCTCATCCTGTACTGTCTACTTTGGCTTCATACCAGACCTTTTTTACTCCAAAAAAAGAGAAAATGTAGTCCAGTTTCACCACTTTTTCTTCTATTATTCACATACCCCGGTGTTTGTAATTATGAGTGTACCGCTTTAAGAGTGGAGGTGGGCGGTGTCAGGTAAACTAGCAAGTAAAGTGTGTGGCCCGGTGTGGCCGAGCAGCAACTCTTTGTGAGAGGCAATGTAGAAGAAACAAAAGATGTCAGGCCGTAGTTCACTGCGCTGGATCTGTTTTCCTCTGCGCTGAGAGTGTGGGACGAGTGCGCAAATGCGCAGTTGCGCAGCATCGAGGGAACTTTGGGTGTTAGTCGCCAAATTTGTTTGCGGTTTGTTCATAACTTGCCCACTTTGCTCGGTTTTCAGCGGTCCTTAATTAATAACAAACAGTCCATTGAGATAACAACAAAGCTGATGTAGCAACATTTTTTACGGGATAACGTTTATATAATCTGAATATGAACAATTAACCTCCGCAATGTGAATTCTGACATTTGTGACGGAACCGCTTTGCAGATTTGATGCGATAACTCCACATTGCAGCCCATTTGGACGCCTTCACTCTTTGTTTTCATTCTTGTGTGTTCTGCCTTTTGTTTTTATTGATTTATTTAATTGTACTTTAGCATAACCCAGAAAATAATTCAAGGGAGTTTTGAGGTTGAGAGGAAAGAGAACACTCCACATGATGAAAAAAAAAACCCCACATTTAATAATAAATGTACGTTTAATCCGTGGAGCTAAAAAAATAATTACATACATGTATATAATTTATGACATTGACATGTCATCCTGTATGATACTACACATACATTCCAAATGTCATGTTCTTTTCCAAATATTTTTCTTTTCTATTTTGGTGAAAAGACGTGCATTTATCACTTCTTTGCTCCCGTGTAAAGGCGGCAACGTGCCGCTATTAACAAATGCGCCTTTAATTAGAATCCCCTTATCGCTAAATCGTATATTCATAAAGAAATATGTAGGGAGCACAGAAATGTGTCATTCAGCAAATCAACTTTAAATGCCACTCTGTACTGCTCGCTAAATGTCATAATGTGAGGGGGGGAGGCCTGCGTGCATATACCGCATGTTCCCACCAGCGATGTATGTGTGTGTATGTGGCAGTCTTAAATGTTTTTGTGCGTGCGCCTGTGTGTGTAGGTGTTATTTATGATGAGGCTCAGACACTAAATGCATTCCTCGTGTCTTTGCTGTCAATCTCGAAACCTTTTGTGGCGCCAACTCTCGTCATCTGCCGCTTTAGTTTGAACACTTCCCTGCTTTCCAGAGCATTTTGCTCGCCTCATACGCAGCCCTTAGCCTGAGGAATTTCTCATGATTTTTCTTTTGCATGTAGGTGCAGCATACAAGCACGGGATAGCAGAGTTTGATTATATTCATTTTTTGCAAGAAGCAATGCATCTATTCTAATGTCGTCGTCGTCCCCCCCGCCCCCCTCCAACCTCTGTGTATGATTAGTGGTCGTCGGGGTGAGAGCACTTGATGAAATGCACGCTTGCTCTTTGACTTTAAAGGAACCAATGGGTTGTTTTTCTACTTTGAGGATTTATGTCCAGTCGTGCTGAAGGCGAGAAACAGACATCCAGAAGAATTGATACGTAATTTTGCCATTTACACATAACCCAGTAAAGGTGATATTAACACAAAATTCATATATATATATATATATTATATATATATATATATATATATATATATATAATATATATATATATATATATATATATATATATATATATATATATATATATATATATATATACATTTGCATGTTCTCCCTGTGCCTATGTGGGTTTTCTCAGGGCACTCCGGTTTCCTCCCACATCCCAAGTACATGCAACATTAATTGGACACTCTAAATTGCCCCTAAGTGTGATTGTGAGTGCGGCAGTTTGTCTCCATGTGCCCTGCAATTGGCTGGCAACCAGTTCAGGGTTTTGTCAGGGATGACCCAAATGCAGGACTTAGAGGCAGCGGCACAATGTTCAATGTGGTTTATCCCGTAAACTGTAGCAGTCCAACAAAGCAGAGACACAAACGCTAGGCTAGGCGGGATCATTGATGTGGGGGAAAGAAAAGCTGTTTTTATACACAATGTGCTCCAGTCCTGATAATATTGAACACTTTGTGATCGCGGCATGTGGTGTGTTAAATTCACATTGTGGAATTCCCAAACACACCGGCGTTCCCCGCCTTTGTTGCGAATCTTCTTCTGCCTTGTGGCTTTGTAAAAAGTGTAAAAGAGAGAGTTTTTGAACAGAGAGATAATGTACACAACGGGCTGCAGAGTGGATGAGCAGTTGAACGGTGTCGCATTTGAATCTTGGTACAGGTGTCCCTGTTTTTCTATAGAACCCCCACCGGTCTTCTTCAGCTACCTCAACTTCTTCCCGCATTCCAAAAACATGCATGTTGGGTTCATTGAGGACTCAAAATTCTCTAGGTGTGGGTTAATGTGAGTGTGAATGGTTGTTTGTTTATATGTGCCCTGGATGGCGACCAGTCCAGAGCGTACCAGGGTGTTAGTCCTGGTAGCTCGGAAAATGCTTACACACAGGGAGTGTCCTGCAACTTGTTCCCAGGGAATCTGCCATGAATGTTCCTTAAAAATGACATTTTGCATCTATCCATTTTTTGTAGTGCATGTATGTCCTTATTAGGACAGCTAATTGGTGTCAAGGAAGTATGAGAATGAATGAAAATATAGTAGAAGAAACAAAATTTCCCAACACATGGTAGGAAAATGTGCTGCGGTCTGAGAAAACCGAACTTAAACATTTTAATCACAAGTCATAAAAAGTATGTTTGGCGTGAATATAACATTGTTCATCAACAAATGAACATCATCCTTGCAGTGACGTAACTCAATAATTGTTATTACTGTGTAACTGTAACCATGTAACTGTCACAAATTAATTAACACAAAGTGACTTTCTCCCAACTAACTATAAAACTGTAACTTAGTTATTGTAACTAAGTAAATCAAATTTAGGTAAGCAAAAAATGTTAGCAAAAGCTTTTCAGAGGACCTAAAATGTATCCAAATGATTTAATTATTATCAATTTTCTGCTATTTTTTTGAGATTGCTCAGTTCCAGTTTTGGCAAGTGTGTGCTGACTCCCATTTACTCTTAAAAGGGTTTGAATATGAACATATTGAAGAGAGCCAAATCCCGATTTACGCGAGGTTGTACAGACTTGTGCAATCACATTTTTCAGTTGTTTATTTTTACTTCCACTCTCCCAAAAATGTTTTGTTTCATTCCATTGACCTGCGCAAGTCAATGGTCCCACGGTGGAAAATGTTGTGAAATAATCGATCTCGGTCTCGATTTTCGAGCCGTCAGGTAGGGGTGTGTAGACTTTCTTCGAGAATTTTGATATGTTTTGTTTGCGATAGCATTGCGATCTGATCCAGCGGAATGACAAACTCCTGTCACCGCTCGTGTCGTGGAGGACGGCGAGGCAAAAGCCGACTCCTCACAGCTGTTGATGCGTGCCTCAAAAGTAAACAAATCACTCAATAGAGCATCGGCGGAGCGCCACTGGGACAAACTATGTGCAATTCATAAGTTGTCTGAATGGATTGCCTCCCTCCCTTCCTCCCTCCCTCCCTCGTTCGCTCCCTCGCTCCCTCCCTCCCTCAACACGCTCCTTTCATCCTGCCACATTTAGCTTTGTCTCTAGCCTCAGAGCATTCCCTAATTAGCAGTGTTAATGATCTTCAATTAAGCACCTAGCTGCAAATACATGTTCCACTCATAGCGCGTGTGCGGGTCGTCTCGACTCTCTCGTGGCGACGTCGAGTGCCTAATGAGGGAGTGAAAGGCCACGGGTTGAGTGAGTGGGGCTGTGTGTTGCGATCACATAGGTGTGTTTGTGTGTAATTAAAGACCAGTGCCGGCAGGGGGGGACCCGTGTTAGAAAGGGTCACCCGAGTGAGCAGCGGGGCCATCGGCGGCCTTTGGTCATTAACCATCGACGCTGCGAATCACGGCCTTTACGTGAGAGGTGTGCGTGCGGATGGAAGCCACTCGCGATCTTAACTCTTGAAAAAGAACTCTGCATCCTATTTAAATATTTGTTTTAATTTTAGCAATGTAAAATGTATTTAAAGTATGCGGCGGTGCCTTGAAATACGAGCGACCAAACGTTCGCTACAAGCGTTCCTTGGTCCGATTACCATAATTTCTGGCCTACAGAGTGCACCTGATTATAAGCCTTACCCAGTACGTTTGTAAAGGAAATACCATTGGGTACATACACAAGCCGCACCTGTGTAAAAGCCGCAAGTGCCCACATTGAAACACGACATAGTTACAAAGAATGACGGTGCACACAAAGAGTTTTCCAAGTTTTAACACCTTAGCTTAGCTTAACATAGCAACAACAAGGTCGCATGAACAGAGGTGGAAAAAAAAAAAAAAATGCCGCGGCAGCACCACACGAGCAAAATAGTAGCACAACACGAACGGGGCCGGGTTTAACAAAACATACCTAAATCACTGGGATGCGGCAGTAACACAGCAACAACATGCTAGCAGCGCTCTAACGCTAGCGCAATGCTAACAGGGCAGGTTAAAAAATACATACCGGTAAAAATCACTGAGACACAACAGTAACACAGCAGCAACACGCTGGCACAGCGCTAATGCTAGCGCAGCACTAACAGGCCCGTTTAAAAAAAAAAAAAACATACCGGTAAAAATCACTAAGACACGACAGTAACACGCTAGCACAGCGCTTACGCAAGCGCAGCACTAACAGGGCCGTTTAATTAAAAAAAAAACATACCGGTAAAAATCACTGAGACACAACAGGAACACAGCAGCAACACGCGAGCACAGCGCTAACCCTAGCGCAGCACTAACAGGGCCATTAAAAAGAACATTTATATTTGAACATAAACAGTGGAGCAACACATGAAGACAGGCGTTACTACTGCAGCCTTACTCATGGGTTTTGACTGGCTCTATGATTGGGTATGTATGTCGGACACAATGAGCCAAGCTGTACGCTCTCAAAAGAGTGGCACATTCTCCGCTAATTTTAATAAATGTCAAAAACATTTTATGTCTAATATCCACTTTAATTATGTAATTGCTGTAACCGGGCCACACATTAGAGGTGCCTATAAGTCAATGAATAGATAATTGATATACGCATAAATCTATTATAGTGTCAATCAAGCAATAATGCAGTACTTTTTTAAACGATGTAATAGTTACATTTTTTTACGGTTGTTCTTAACGATGATTGTTAAGAAATCCGGAACAATCGACAAATTGAACTACATCGTGTTTACAAGAAAGTGTAAAGCTCATTCATAGTTGATTTTATGAATCAATTTATTTCACAACCCTTGTGAGGCTAAGCGGCTCAGTTCATGAACGGATGAATCAATGTATTTAATCCACATGATGACGTACTTTCACCAAACCCAACACGTCAAAGAAGCCCCAAATGTAAAAAAATGAATCATAAATGTGCTCTGCCTGACGTACTGCTGTGATCATTGTGGCTCTTTTGACACCGCGCAGATATGAACTTACATGACAGGTGACATAACACGCTTAAAGAAGCAAACAGCACCTCGTGAAATCCACCAGACTTGTGTGTCAGGACCGGAGTACTGTTACAAGTGTGTTTCCAACTGGCCTCGAATGTGACATTGCACTTCCTGTCCTTTGAATTGAAGGATGGCTGACATGTCAGGAGAATGTTTGGTGGTCGAGACTCTCGTTTACATTAGCGCGTCTTTGTGCTCACCGGTCCAAACTTCAGTCCGCCGCCCGTAGTTTGGGAACCCCTGGGATAGAGCATCTGAGGACTGGGGTTCAAATCCCGGCCAAGCCTGCCTCGGGCCTCCGGACACTCCCGTTTCCTCCCACATCCCAGAAACATGCAACATTAATTAGAGACTCTAAATTGCCCCTCGGTGTGATTGTGGGTGCGGCTGTTTGTCTGTCTGTGCCCTGCGATTGCCTGGCAACCAGTTCAGGGTCTACCCCGCCTCCTGCCTGCAGATAGCTCGGACAGGCTCCAGCACTCCCACAGCCCTTGTGAGGATGAGCGGCTTTGAAATATGATGGATGGCTAAAAACACATTACAAACATTTTTATTGGGTTTATGGGGGAAGCTGGAACAAATTAATGGCATTTCCATTCATTTCAGTGGGGAAAGATGATTTGAGACACGAGTTTTGGAGGTTACAAGTGTCGACACATAACAAATTATAACTCATATCTCCAGGTACCACTCAACTTCGATTGGATGGCGACCAGTTCCGGGTATCTGTAGCCTCTTACCCTCACCTCACCCGCACTCAGGACAAGTGCGACAGAAAGCGAACGTGTACTGTTCAACGGTTCAAATCCCTGCCAAGCCTGTGTGGGGTTTGCATGTTCTCCCTGTACCTGCGTGGGTTTTCTTTGGGGACTCTGGTTTCCTCCCACATCCCAAAAGCATGCAACATTAATTGGACAGTCTAAATTGCCCATAGGTGTGGTTGTGAGTGTGGCTGTTTGTCTCTATGTGCCCTATGATTGGCTGGCGACCAGAGGTGTACCCTGCCTCCTGTCCGACGATAGGAGGGATAGGCTCCAGCACACCTAAAACCCTTGTAAGGATAAGCGGCTCTGAAAATAGAAGGATGGTTTAAAACACATTACAGACATTTTTATTGGGTTTTTGGGAGAAGCTTGAACGAATTAATGGAATTTAGATTCATTTCAATGGGGAAAGATGATTTGATATGCAAGTGTTGGAGGTTACGAGCGTTGTCACAGAGCAAATTCAACTCGTATGTCAAGGCCCCACTCAACTGTGATTGAATGGCGACCAGTTCCGGGTGTTCGTAGCCTCTCGCCCTCAGGACAAGTGCGATAGAAAGTGAATGGATTATTTTTCCATTTTATATATACATGAATAACTACACTGCACTTCTAGTTTTTCTATGTTTTGCATTACTTTTTACTTTTTTCGCTGTCATAAAACTTTCATTTTTTTTCTATACAGGCAATGTTTTAACTAACATTTCTTCACTATCAGACAAGTCAGCTAGCGCAAAATAAAGCTAAAAAAGCCAACTATAAATAAACTCCGTACCGTAGGATGACGGGATGAAAGGGGAGTGGCAAGGGAGGCTCGCTGCGTCGCATTAACGGTTATCCGTGTGTAAAAAGTGCAATTCTGTGCATTCAAAATTTTAAAACTCATATAATAAGGATGCATATTGAGGGATCACATAATTCTCAAAGCGAGGTGTGTGGCAGCCATTTTGACAGAGTCTGACTTTCCAGTTGTCAGACATGGTTTGGTTCCCTGCTTGATTTCAATTGAAGATGACATTCCCTTGACATCTGGAAGTTACCACGGGCTATGTGAACATGTTCTCCAAAAAAAAAAAAAAAAAAAAAGTCTTTCATGGACACCCAAAAGCACAAATCCGCTCGATCCCGCCGAGGTGTTACAATAGCGCACCTGCATTGGATGTGTCTTGTGTTGTGTATCTTTTCTCTGCAATTGACCGCCCTAATCAATATAAAGTTTGCTGGCAAGCAGCCATGTCGCTGTTCCCCTTTTTATCGCATTGTGTGTAATTACTTCATCAACTTGTGCTGGTACTGAGTCCATTTGCTCCAAGAGGGGTGGGGGGTGGGGGGTAGGGGGAGGGCGCAGGCGGAAAAGACTTTCTACCTTTCTGCAGTACGTTAATCAATTCTTAACTATTTCTTTTACATTTTTCATTTCTTTTTTGTCCTCTTTCTTCATTGCCCTAAGATGCCACAAAAAGGCACCCAAGTCCTGGCTCATAGGAACGCAGTAATTGGTGTCAAGAAAGTCTTGTTCAAGTAGTTCATCTGGACTGAGACTTCGATCTTCCTCGTGGACGATAGAGAATATTGGACTGTTAGTGTAGTGGTGGCACGGTGGCGCAGCTGGAAAGCGTTGGCCTCACAGTTCTTAGGTTCCGGGTTCAACCCGCCTGTGTGCAGTTTGCATGTTCTCCCCGTGCCTGCGTGGGTTTCCTCCGGGCACTCCGGTTTCCTCCCACATCCCAAAAACATGCAACATTAATTTGACCAGGGATCACCAACGCGGTGCCCGCGGGCGAATGGTATCCCGCGAGGACCATATAAGGCACTCGCGAGGTATGTTCTAAAAAATACCATAGGCCACAAATTGTTATTCTGAATCTGACCCTTTCATACGACCGATGCTCACAAAGTAGTCCTCAGCCTCAAAAAGGTTGCTGAGCCCTGAATTAGACACTCTATATTGCCCCTCGGTGTGATTGTGAGTGTGGCTGTCTCTATGTGCCTTGCGATTGGCTGGCAACCAGTTCAGGGTGTACCCCACCTCCTGCCCGTTGACAGCTGGGATAGGCTCCAGCGCTCCCTGCGACCCTCATGAGGATAAGCGGCGAAGTAAATGGATGGATAGTATTGTTGTATTGGATCTCTAAATGTTTTGCTCCACCATTTGTGTTCAAATATGAGTTGCTTGTTGGGTTATACATACGTGTTTCCCATTCTGTGGAAGTATTAGCATTAATATAGTGAACTAAAGACTATCTAAATTTTTAAACAGCTTGAAGCCTGTTTTGAAGAATTGTTAACAAGTGTCCAAAGTGGTGCTTGTTGTGAATTGTGTGTCAAGTTCGAGTTCACTGCTATCAAACAGCATGCATGTTAAAGCATCCATCCTTCCATCCATCCATCCATCCATTTTCTTCACCGCTTATCCTCACGAGGATCACAGGGAGTGCTGGAGCCTATCCCAGCTGTCAACGGGCAGGAGGTCGGGTACACCCTGAACTGGTCGCCAGCCAACCGCAGGCCACATCGAGACAAACAGCCGCACTCACAATCACACTTAGGGGCAATTTAGAATGCCCAATTAATCAATTTATCCATTTTCTTAGCCGCTTATTCTCACGAGGGTTGCAGAGAGTGCTGGAGCCTTGCATGTTTTTGGAATGTGGGAGGAAACCGGAGTGCCTGGAGGAAACCCACGCAGGCACGGGGAGAACATGCAAACTGCACACAGGAGGGTCCGGGATTGAACCCGGGACCTCAGAACTGTGAGGCCAACGCTTTACCAGCTGTTCCACCGTGCCGCCCATGTTAAAGCAAAATATCGTCCGCTTGTATCGGAACAAAATCTTAGGGTCAATTCCTCTTGTTTCAAGGCACCACTAGACACAGTTAATACACATTTAAAAGAAAACAGTTTGTTACGTGTGAATTTAGAATGAATCCCCTTCGTTAAACCAGCAAAATATAAGGAAGTATTTAAGACGTTTACGACAATTTATTCAATACAATACAACACAAAACAATAGCAATCTAAAACAAAATAGAAGTACAAAGACGGTTTAGTCTAGCCAAACGACGTACAGTCACCAAAGTCAAACGAATGTTCCAAATAGGCGAATGTTATGTCCAGCAAAAGTTCCAAGTAGGCGAATGTTCCGGAAATGTCCAAAAGACGAAAGGCTGAATGCAGTATTTAAAGTAGAAAGTTTTAAAAAAACAAACACAATATAGCGAGGGCATGAACGATCAGCTGCAATATAATGAGGGAACATTCTAGATCCCCCACTGATTTAGCGTGTTACCCCACCTCTTGTCCAGGGTCAGTTTGGATAGGTTTGAGCACACCCATGACCCTAGTGTGGATAAGCTGTACAGAAAATGGATAGCTGTATGGCAGTCTAGATCCTTCCAGTTTTCTCTCTGGGCCTCCAGGTCGCAGGTCGAAGACGCACCAAAGTGGCTACTTCCATTTTTGCGTCACAGATCTCTCCCTCGGCGTCTTTTGCCCCGTCACACGCTCTCGCCTCTACTTATCACCGCAGGATCGCTTCCACTGACAGACTTATTGGACCACTTGCGGTTGAGGGAAGGGGATTTGAAGGAGCGTCGTGACAGAGGGTCCCCGGGAAGGGACGAGTGGTGACGAGGTTAGCGATGAGGTCTGCCAGGTTGTGGCGACTCCAAAACAACCATTTTAACCATTATGTACGGAGATGGAAAAACATATTCACGGACGCACTTGCTGGCCAGCAGGTTGTGGTGGAAGCGTGTCGGTCTGCTTATTTGGATCCAGATAACAGTGGATCCATTACTCCCTGGAAGCCTGGGTCTGATCCCCCGCAGTGATACAGACGCTCATTCACCGTCTGAGTGCCATCCAGCCGGCCTGGCAGACAAAGTAGCCATTGGCACGGAGCTGAAGAGCTTCACAAACCGAGGGGGCCAAATGACAGCGGCCCCGCCGTTGTTCGAGAGAACCATCAAAAACCGCAGACGGGAACTGTCTGTTTTCCCGCTTTTAACCCGAAATGAGTCAGACTGGTTTAAGCGTCGCATCTATCCTCATCTGCTGCTATTCCTCACCTTAGCCTGACTGTGAACATGTGAACTCCGCAAATTGTCACTCTTGTCAGAAAAGTACCGCGGGTTTGCTTTTTGTGCGATAAAAGCGTGCGCTACGTATTTTTCCTCTCTTTAGCGACTTAATGGAAAAGTCTCTCTGGTTGGCGGCAACACAGAACTGATTTATGATTACAGGTTAGATTTCCCCTTCAATAAAAAAAAAACAAAAAATCGGTAAACACCACACAGAATGGATTTTGTTTGGTGTAATGAGACACGATTCAAGAAGAGACTCAGCCCAAAAGTATCAATGAAGAAAACGGGCTGCTGGTAAAAGTGCTGACTGCGAAGTACGGGGTCAGCCTTGAGAGACTCAAGAGGAGACTGGCAAAAAAAAAAAACAAAAGAAAACACTCTGCTGCAACAAAATGGAGCACAATGGTGTGGTATCCATAGCTAAGGTATAGCAATGTGGTTAGCTGCTCGTTTTATTCAAGAGGCGACGAAGGGCAGAAGAAGAAAACATTCTCGTGCAGCAAAACGGAGTAATCTGGAGTACTGTGTGGAATACTGGGACATCCAAAACTAAGGCACGGCAGCAGGAAGATTTGGCCTAGACCAGGGGTTTTTACCCCAAGATCTACCTTTCAAGCAGCCAGCCTCTCGCGAGCTACCGACAGGGTGGATTGGGGGGGATGATAATGCTCCAAAACTGTTTTAAGGTTAATGTTATATTGCCTCCTATATTTAAAGTGCAGAATTCACTTTTTGTGCATGGTATTGTCTGTGCGTTCATCCTGGATCAGGCTGTGCCAAGGTGGAATTTTAAAATGACACACCATCTCAACCTGCACTTTCTACTTTGGCTTCAGACCAGACCTTTCCCACTCGGAAAAGAGGAAATCTCATCAAGTTTAACTGCTTTTTCTTCGATTATTCACATACTCTGATAGTCACTGCATCTTAAAACAACAGCATTTCTTTTTTAACTTTCTCCATTAATATCAAAAGTGAACATAAGCGGCAGGTTTAACTCGTCTTTGCTCTGCGTTGCCCAGACTGTGTTGCTAACTAAAGCAGCGGTGGTGGACTCTGTCATTATAAAACACGTTGATGGGCTGTGTAAGTACTGTAACATTTGTATTTATGATGTGCGTCTTTAAGACCGGGGAGTGAGGGGGGGAGGGGTCGTTGTTAGAGAAAGTTCCGTGTGCTGCCTAAAAGAAACCAGTGGCTTCTTCTTTTCATTTTTTACAGTACGTATGTGAATTGTGTTGTTAGACGTAACAACCAGGCATGCCTCACTCTTTGAATCACATTGCAAAATGCCACAAACTGAATAGCTGTATGTTATACTTTCAATTTGCATTGGATTATGTTTTTTTTTGCGCGCAACGCAGAATATCTGCACAGAGACTGCATCAGCGGTGCACAATTGCGCACGCGCAGAACATTTGCTGACGTCTTTTTTTTTTTTTTTTTTTTTGGGGCACGCCGTCCCGCAATCGACCAAGACTGCCTCGCGATCGACGCATTGAGCACCCCTGGCCTAGACTGATCTGATACTATTTCAACAATTTCGAGATTAGCTAATATTACCATGTATGTTATCCGAAAAGAGGTTGAGGGCAGAATGAAAGAGGGCTAAAAATGGAGATTGCGGAGTCCGGAACTACGGCTTAGCAACAGGTTTGCTGTGTGTTTTAGTCAAGAGGACAGCAAAGTGGAGACTACGGAGTCTAATTCAACATTCATGACTAAGGCATAGCAACGGGGTATGCTTAAGTCCCTTTAAGACATGTTATTCGACATTTATTAACACGGTTTGCACGTCGGCGATAGATCCGAGGCAATAACGGTGGACAACAGGGCTCCGTCTGACTGCGTCTCGCATTGCTTTTCGCCTCTTCTTCATTTTTATTTTTTTTTCTGTCGTTCCCCCTCGCTTTCCCACCGCCACCCCAGCCCTGCTGTTGATTGACGGCCTGAGGGTTTTAATGGGCACTGGAGTGCAGGAGCTGAGGTCGGGGTTGTCATGGCAACTAGGAGAAGGGGGCATTTTGCTGCTGCTGCTGCTGCCGCCGCCGCCGCTACTGCTTTGGCTTCACCTGCGTAGTGTGTGCAGCCTTGTACACTTCTTGTGCATATACACAAAAAAAAAAAAAAAGAATCAAATAGTGAACGTCCTTACCCTTTAAGTTCTCTTTTGAGGCTAAAGCGGGGCTTTCTACGTTTTGTTATCCGCTTTATTCAGTTCATTTCCACCCTTCTGTTGTAGATCACGCTCTCTGGTATGTCGGTTGTGTTTTTAGGCAGCTTTCCTCCATCCTGCTTCCCCCCCCAAACCGCCGACAATTAGGCGTTTTATTAGGGCCAGGTCGGGGTTAGCGGCGTGTCACGTCTCGGCGTATTTTCGTTTGAGAACATGAAACAAAATGACTCATTCCACCGAAGCAATGTCTTGTGATTGCCTTCCTCGGATGTCACGGAGCGTCCAAGACAAACCTGGGGAAGGCATACCGGGGGCTGGGACGTGCCTCAATAGCCCCAACAATTGAGACAAACAGGACAGTCGCACCCGATGCAAATAAGGACAGAATTGATGATGCCGTCACGAGGGAAGTCCCTTAAATTGTAAGAAGTTTCAAGTGTCGCGGTGGTTTTTCACCCAAATAAGACCTAAAAAAATTCTTAGCTCTTCAGTGTTCTTATCCATCCATCCATTTTCTTTGCCGCTTATCCACACAAGGGTCGCGGGGAGTGCTGGAGCCTATTCCAGCTGTCAACGGGCAAGAGGCGGGGTACACCCTGAACTGGTCGCCAGCCAATCGCGGGGCACATAGAGACAAACAGCCACACTCACAATCACACCTACGGGCAATTTAGAGTGTCCAATTAATATTGAATGTTTTTTGGATGTGGGAGGAAACCGAAGTGGCCAGAAAAAACCCACGCAGGCACGGGGAGAACATGCAAACTCCACACAGGCAGGGCCGGAATAGGAACAAAAGATAATGATGGAATATCTTTTAAATTAAGCTGTTGTCAGCATCAGATCCGTAGAAGTTTGACTTTATTGTTCAGTGGCTCAACGCGCCCCCCCACACTTTGTTTTCCAGAGTGCGGCCGCTGCCCCCAGTCCAGTGATGGGCAACATGCCACCCAACGATGGCATGCCGGGAGGACCCATGCCACCCGGATTCTTTCAAGTAAGAACTAGAATTTAATTTCAATTGTATTTTGTATTTGTCTGAAATTGTCTCCCATCTATTTCTCCACAATTCCAGCACAGCATCAGTCCTTCGCTGTTCATTTCTCCAGAAATTTCCAACAGAATTTCTGTTCTTCAAACGCTTTTGCATTCTCGAGTGAATTTTTTTTTTTTTCAAATTCTTATATTGCAATACATTTCTGCTACATTTAAGAAGATCTTCACCTCTTTACCGTTTATTTCTTCAGCCATTGGATTGCCTCGTTATTTAGATTATTCACAGAATTTTTCAAATCGGCACATTCCAATAAATTTCAGATCAGCCCATCTCTTCAGCTTGAACTATTACTATGACTTCTTATAATTCCGACATATTTCTTTGTAGTTGCTATTATTATCTCTGACGTTTCAAATGTTCCCATTTCAAAACATTCTACGGCACTTCAGCTCAGTGTCAGCCCTTCCGCATATATTTCTCCGTCCAATGCATTCTGTTCATTCTGTATTTTTTTTTTCACATTTCAATACATTTATTGTCGGCTCTCCTTCGGCCCAGCGTCATCGTTTCTGCATTCTTTTTTTGTTCATTTCATCTCCGTGTCATTCTTGAGCTAATATTATTGCATCCAGTACACACCAGGAAGCTTTATTTTGGCAGCGTGTACAGTTTTCAGCGTATGTAAAACTCTGCCCCCTCCCTTGACTCCCCTTAAACCCATCCTTCTGTCTCCTCCTCCTCCTTTTTTTTTTTTTTATTTTTTTAGCCTCTTTAGCTATCCTAATCCTCGTCCAGATGTGCGCCCTTCTCCGTCCCCCCGCCGCCCGTCCATATGTCGCACGGGCCGCTTGTTGACTCCTCATGCACTTTGTAGCCTTTTCTTTTCTCTTTGTAGCTCAAATAGCCAGCGTGGCCTTTAATGTTTCAGTGAAGCTGGACAGAGAGGAGACTGTTCTCCCTGCTTTGTGTTGCTTTACTGATTCCGCTTGTCATCGCTGTTCTCTGAAGGCTGTCTACACTCTCACATGCACACGCACGCACACACATGCACGCTTGTCCCGAGTTTGTACGCACGCAAGCCTTTCCGGCACGCCTTCCTGTGACCCACATCCGACCAGTGTGGAAGAGGCGGTTTTTATAATATCGCCGCGTATTAGAAAGAAGGCGTCCCCGACTAAATGTTACTTAACAAACAAAAGCGACACCGAGAGCGGCGTTCATATTTCACGGCCATTTTTCCCGCGCCCGTGTCCTTGAGCGCAACTTTAATGACTCTCGCGCTAATGAAGTGTGACGGTGCTCGTCTTGTAATTGAAAGACACCGTTTGTTGTCGTCCTGTCACGAGTTGATGTTTTCCGTGAAAACGCGACATTGAGCGCTAAAATATGTCCTTAACATAACAAAACACTTATTGTTTTATTCCATGAACAATGTCTACAAAGTGTTTATCAATAATTTATCTTCATTAAAAAGGTGCTTTTTGTTTAAAAAAAAAAGACCCCCAAATTGGAAAATGTATATAAATTTGCCAATAAGATTCATTCATCAAATAAATTACAATCTAGTTCTTTTATGATGAAAAACTAACGAATATGAATTTTAAATGGATACTTAAATTGAAAGTAATGTGGCTTTCATTAAACATAAAAATAAAAATAATAATGTATAGATTGGCTTTGTAACTACAAACAAATTAAAAATAAGAATGAATTAGATTGACAATGAAGAACATTAATAAATTATATAATAAATAATATTAATACATATTATTGTTAATAATAAATATAACGGGTAAATGGAGAGAGGTTACGTCAGGAAGTGCATGCGGCGTAAAACTGTGCCAAACAAATATGCGTTCATCTAAGATGACACGCTGTGGCGAGCCCTAATGGGACAAGCTGAGAGGGAAAGAAGAATAGTAATAAATAAGAATGATAATAAATAAACTGGGATGTATAAGGATGGACATTTATTAATTATACAGATCAAATTGTCAATCAAATAAATTAATAAAATAATTACATTTGTAATAGTAATCATATTAATTTACAATAATAATCATGATGACATTACTTTTGTCTACTGTCCATTTGAAAGGAAAGTGAATAATTGGATCTATGAAACCCAACAAACATAAGGACATAATAATGTTCTACTTTCATTCCGTCATAATTTAGTCATAACACTGATCTTTAATTCCAACATCTAAACAAGTGGAGAAACACACTCGCGGAATATTTCTGTGTACATGCGTACCGTGTGCAACACGGCCATTTGCATGCATATCCACGTGCCCAAGGATGTGAAATGTGCGTGCGTGTCGGGGTCGCGCAGAATGTTAATGATGTATGAGCAGTGCGCAGGCAGGGGGAAAAGCTATCTGGTGCTGTTGCGTGAGTGACACCACGTTCCAGAAATAGTCCTGGTGCGCGTGACAGATAGACAGAAAGGCGGAAAGACAGACAGACAGACAGACAGACAGGCAGGCAGGCAGGCAGGCGGGCAGGCAGACAGGATGGCCGTGGGGATGCGGGGAGTAACAAGAAGGATGAACGGATTTATTTCAAGCGGGACCACCTTTCTCAGTCTTCACGTCCGGTTTCGCTCTCCAGTAGTAACTTGCAGAGAGAACGTTATCAGTAAATAAGCAGGATTCTTCTCCATATCGCAGGGCATACAATTTGTTATTCGTTAATTACATTCTGCAGTTATTATCATTATTCTATTGATACTTTCGTTTTCTCAATTGTCTCATTTGACAACGTTTCGACATGCCCACCTCATCGTCGATTGTCATTACTTTCATTTTTCAATACCTCACAGTTCAGTAGTTTTAGATTTTAAATCATCAGCTCTTCAAGATTCATTTTTTGGGACAAAATGCTTTCTCTACTTATCACATCCATCCATTTTCTTTTGCCACTTATCCTCACGAGGGTCGCGGGGAGTGCTGCTGGAGCCTATATCAGCTCTCAACAGGCGGGGCGGGGGGGGGGGGGGTACACCCTGAACTGGTTGCCAGCCAATCGCAGGGCGCATAGAGACAAACAGCTGCATTCACAATCACCGTATGGGCAATTTAGAGTGTCCAATTAATGTTGCATGTTTTTGGGATGTGGGAGGAAACCGGAGTGCCCGGAGGAAACCCACCCAGGCACGGGGAGAACATGCAAACTCCACACAGGCAGTACCGGGATCGAACCCAGGTCCTCAGAACTGTGAGGTCAACGCTTTACCAGCTGCTCCACCGTGCCGCTGAGCACATACATGTTTTTTTTTTTTTTAATTTCCTATCCTAAATTCTCACATTTCAGTAAATTTTAAAACACATTTTAGCCCAGTCTCAGATTGTCAGCATTTAATTAGCCAGAAATTGCTCTCTTTCTCTCTCTCTCTCTCTCTCTCTCTCTCTATCTATCTATCCATCCATTTTCTAAGCTGCTTATCCTCACAAGGGTTGTGGGAGTGCTGGAGTCTCAGCGTGCCGGATTTTCCAGTGTATTTTTTTTCCATTTAACCCAATTGTCTCTTTTGAGTACATTTCACCAACATTTTCACCAACTCGGCCACATCCCTTCAACATTTCATTGCCTTAGCAACTGCATTTCTAGTCATTCTTACGTGATAGTTTGCATTAGCAAGGGCAAGGTTTTCCCACCTCAGGTGTACAGTTTGTACGTAAAACTGTTTCTAAAAGGTTGAGGTAAAGATTTTCAATTCTCGCACATTTTGGGTGATGAAAAACGCATCATCAGTCGCTAATCACCACAGAAAGACGCGGTCTGGAACAAAAGGAGAGATTCATTGTCGCACGCTTGAAGCAGAGACGGGCGAAATGGTCGCTGCCCCTCTCGAAACTTCAAAATTCCCCATCCACGCACGCACACCACTGTGTGGTAGTTTGAGGATGACATAGCTGAAACCGGAGCTGAAAGCGTACACGCTCGCATTCCTGACTGGCTGACATTCACTCCCCGGTGAACTAATGGCTGCTGCGGTCGCCAGCCTCCTCGCGCTACTCTCCCTTTTGAAAGGGGAACATTTTTCCTCTGATTCCTGTTAAACTCTCACTATATCCGTCTAAACATTGGGATGTGTTGTTATTCTTGTAAGGGGGCTTCTGTTCGCACGCGTGCCGCTTCGGCGACACGCGCTCACTCCCCGACTCGCGCGCACTTTTCTTATTTGCCTTCCCCCCGCCCTGCCGTGTTTGCCAGGTAATTAACATGGGCGACCCTAACTTTGTTTGCGAGAGAGGCAAGGGTGAGGGGCAGAGGTGGTACGAGCCCCCTGCCGCATGCAAACAGACAAGGAGATGGCGCAAAGGGTCCAAACAGCGTGCTCGCCAGGTATATAAACCCCCTCCCCTCTCAGGCAAAGTCCATCACCGCTGCATCACGGCCCTCTGGGGAGGACAGGCAGAGGGGAGATGGCGACGAGGGGAGAGCAAATTAATGATAGCAGCATGGGGGTGGGTGGGTGCGGGAGGGGGAGAAGAGCACACAAAGGCACCGAGAGACTTTTTCACAAGTGTTTTTGCTATGCATTGGCATTAATATCCATGAATTGATCTGGAAGAATTCTGCGGATTGTGTGCGCAAACCGACGCGGGCTACGGTCACACTGCGGCACAACTTCGATGTCGAGCAGAATTCTGATCAATAAATGCGACACTGGCAGAGAAACAGGAGATCTGAACGTTTACCTTGTGATATATCCATTCATTTCCTTTGCCGCTTATCCTCATGAGGGTCGCAGGGAGTGCTGGAGCCTATAAAGGCTGTCAACGGGCAGGAGGCGGGGCACACCCTGAACTGGTTGCCAGCCAATCGCAGGGCACATGGAGACAAACATCAGCACTCACAATCACACCTAGGGGCAATTTAGAGTGTCCAATTTATGTTGCATGTTTTGGCGATGTGGGAGGAAACCGGAGTGCCCAGAGAAAACCCACGCGGGAACGGGGAGAGCATGCAAACTCCACACAGGCTGGGCCGGGATCGAACCCGGGTCCTCAAAATCAGGTGGTAACTATCCGCTTGTCACGTTGATTACGAGGGCGAGAAATGCCAAAGTGTTAGAAGTTGGACGCGTTTAGCCACCAGATACTTGAGCAGAGTTTGTATATGTATGGTGTAAACGTGTCATGGTCGCTGTTACAAAATGTGTCGCAATCATAAGAAAAGACGAAGACCTTCTTGGAATAAGTGAGGACTGTAAATGTTTCATAGTTATATACGAATAGAAAAATATTTTAATATTAGTTTGCCGTCTTATTTTTGTTATATTGTAATCTGAGGTGTCCCAAAAGCCCCCACCCAAAAAAAAGTCTACTAATCACGATTATTCCTCATTTTAAGTCTTTATTTTATTTACTTTTATTCCCTTTGGAAAGGACCATCAGTGAATGAAATAAAAACAATTTCAGATTTTAATCATTTATTCAGTGTACAAATCATATTTTTTGATATCATGGGCCGAGGTATTTATCTGCTCAATTGCAGATTAAGATTATGGGTTAAGGTTTTTTATGAGACCCTTTTTTTTTTTTAAATTTTTCATATAGTCGCTAGATGAACTAACCCTAAACCCTAACCTAACCTCAAGGGATGCTTGGATGAGTTTGGTGAAGAAAACACACCGGGGGGAAGGACCGTGCATCTACCTCCTCTCAGTACATCGAGAGGGGGGCTCCTAAACCTTACCCCAACCTGAAACTCTAACCTAACCTAAAAGGATGCTTGGATGAGTTTGCCGTGGAAGACCAAACCCTGACCCCAACCCCATGAAGTACCCCAACGGAAACTTTCTGGAGGAGACCGATGCAATATTTCAACTCCTTGTAGTTTAGTCCAATGCACAGATAGATGAACAAAGAAGCATTATTTGAAGTAAATGTTTGTTTGTTTTTTTGATCGGTGCTGCAAATCAGTAGTTGGAAAACTTTATTCAATTTAGAAATTCTGTATTAAAGGGAAAACTGGGGACAATCATGAAATCGGAATGTAGGAGGGCTTCGAAAACCGTTACGACAGTGCAAATAATTTCAGATTAATACCTAGATTTGGGTTAATCCTCTGATCTATTCTCAAAACACCTCATGGATGTGTCAGGACAAGGCGACCAAGTTCTGTAGACCACAACAATATGTGTCCTCTTCACCCAAAAAATCGGATCCAAGTCTGGAGCCTGTTTTTTTTAGCACACAGGTAATGCTGCAAAGCTTCCAGGACGAGCGAAGCCCAACAAGAGGATTAAGTTTTGGAGACACATTTAAGAACAAGCGGCACAAGTATCAAAGGCAAATTCGAGAGGCTGTTCAAAGCGGATACGTGGCGAGCGCCTGGCAAATCAGAGAACCACCTGCCTCTCCCCCCCCCCCAAAAAAATACAAGACGCACATCGGCTCTCATTAGTCAGACTACTAAATTGTCCACTCGAAATGCTTGCTCGTGTCAATTATTAGCCCGGGACAGTCATAAGAAAAGAAAAAAAGTACAAATCATATCGTTTGTGGAAAAAATCTGGTACATTTTGAAGAATTTCTGTGCTAGGCGGAAAGGCAGAAACCCACAAAGGCCCGGTCAGAACACTCCACACAGGCGAGGCCGGGTTTGAACCCGGTCCTCAGAGCCGTGAGGCAAATGCGCCAGTCAGTCACCCACCATCCCACCAGAAATTCAAATGTACTGGAAATTTAAATACAACTGAGCCGTACTCGACAAAATGTACTCGAATGGATTAAGAACCCCGCATATAATTATTTGTTTAAGGATCACCGACAAAGACGATTCTAAACATTTTTTGGGGTGGATGAAATCAATTACTCAGGCTCGGTATTCACACGAGGTTACTGGATAGTGATGAAACTATTAGCTAATTCTAGTCTACGTGTTGAACAACTCTGCAGGCCCGGTCAGCTTTTTGGCCAGGGGTGCTCAATGCGTCGATCGTGATCGACTGGTCGACTGGTCAATCGCGAGGTGGTCTTTGTCGACCACGGGATGTGGAGTGCCAAAAAAAACCCCAAATAAACAAAAAAACGTCAGCCAATGTTCCCTCTAAACTGCGCACGTGTGCAATTGTGCACTGCTGATGCAGTCTCTTCACAGATATTCTGTGTTGCGCGCAAAAAAAAAATAATCCAATGCCAATTGAAAGTATAACATACAACTTTTCAGCTTGTGGCATTTTACAATTTCATTCAATGAGTGAGGGATGACGGGTTGTTACATCCAATGGCGCAATTCACATACGAACCGTAAAAAAATGAAAAGAAGAAGCCACTGGTTTCTTTTAGGCAGCACACGGAAATTTCTCTAACAACGACCCCCCCCCCACTCCCCGGTCTTAAAAGACGTACATCATAATTACAAATGTTACAGTACTTACACAGCCCATCAACGTGTTTTATAATGACAGCGTCCACCACCCCTGCTTTGGTTAGCAACACAGTCTGGGCAACGTAGAGCAAAGACGAGCAAGACATGCTGCTTATGTTTACTTTCGCTATGAATGGAGAAAGTTAAAAAAAATAAATGCTGTTGTTCTAAGATGCAGTGGCTGTCGGAGTATGCGAATAATCGAAGAAAAAAATGTTTTTTTTTCTCTTTTCCGAGTGGGAAAGGTCTGGTCTCAAGCCAAAGTAGAAAGTGCAGGATGAGATGGTGTGTCATTTTAAAATTCGACCTTGGCACAGCCTGATCCTGGATGAAAGCACAGACAATACAATGCACAAAAAGCTAATTCTGTATCTTAAATATGTAGGAGGCAACATAACATTAACCTTAAAACAGTTTGGAAGCATCATTATCACCCCCCATCCTCTGATCGTCGGTATCTCGCGAGAGGCTGGCTGCTTGAAAAGTAGATCTTGGGGTAAAAAACAATGTCTGGGCACCCCTGTTTTGGCTTTGACATGGTAATAATTTTCGATAGTACAAGCTACCTAATTCCAAGTACAGAAAATGCCCAATTTCTCAACACATGAAATAATTTTTAGGTATTTTGTGAGTTAAACAACCAATTATTCTGTATTAAAATCAGCATTTGGGTCATTAAAAGGCTGAAATTGCCCAGAGCA
Source organism: Syngnathoides biaculeatus (assembly GCF_019802595.1). NCBI lineage: Eukaryota > Metazoa > Chordata > Actinopteri > Syngnathiformes > Syngnathidae > Syngnathoides > Syngnathoides biaculeatus. Next base: position 12,293,055 of record NC_084646.1, on the reverse strand, counting down.
GTGCACAGAATACAGTACACAAAGTCTTCTAAGTAACACGGCGACGGCGGCTGTCACACTTACACAAAACAGCCGATGCCATGTGATCATAAACTTACAATTTTGACTTGTACTCAGAGTATATGAAAACAACTTTAGTCCAACAAGTCACACGCTACTTGACTATGATAGACATCTAATCGTATGAGTCAATCCGCCGTGGTGAATTTCCATTCCAGCATTCGTTAAGCTTACGTGATCTTCATTGAGCCCCCCGTACATGTTTGGGGCGCTCGCGGTGAGACTTGAACGGGGAACTTTCTCATTCCCCCGCTCGTCCTTTGTGCCGCCCAATTGACACGGACGACTTGCTGCCGTTCTATCATGTTTAATGTCTCAGTCAGCCATGATAGCGTGTTGTCATCTTGTCACCAAGCTATATATATTGTCAGCTAGCTGGAGAGCTCTCTGGAATGTTAGCAAGGAGTGACAATGTTCTTGTGTGTTTGTGTGTGTGTGTGTGTGTGTGTGTGTGTGGTGTGTGTGTGTGTGTGTGCAGGCTGTTCCTCCTGGCTTTGTTTGTTGTGTTCAGTGATGCAGGCTGCTTTGTATTCTCACTCTGTGTGCGTGGATGTGTGTGCGTGTGTGCCTGTGTATGTGTGTTCCAGCTGCCCGGCTGCAGCTACACACTGCCCTCTAGCGGCGTCCGAGGTATAGCCACCATCAGGAATGCTGCTGCGGGTCTTCCTTAATCCTAAAGGAGTGTTGGCAAGGCGAGGGGGGGCTGTGTTGATGCTTTTGTGGTCCCGTGCCAAGCTGTTATCTCCTTAGCCGGCTCGAAAATGATTTTATTAATTGCTTCATTTAACGCTCCCCATGCCCCGCCCCGCCTCTCTCCCAATCCCACCCCTTCATCCGCTCCCGGGTTGATGCCGCGCACGACGTTGGCCTGCGTGCACCTTCATGACAGTTGAAGTGTTCTTTCTCTGCGGGGACCTGCGGAGGGAACAGTGCGGCCATAAAGGCCGTATGCCCGGCCCATTCACACGGAATGGCAGGAAGGCCCGCAGAGGACCAGCCGGCCGAGGCACTGCGCTCCGTTATGGCACATTATGGGGGGGGGGCTATTCTTCTTGCTGTGTGGGGGCATGAATCTGTTTACACAGAGGCTACTCACTCCACCTCCACGCCCGTTTAAAGGGACAGAAAGAAAGCTGTCTTGATATGTGCGTGCGGTGGCTGACGAAAGCCTGAAAAATCTCAGCACATCACGTCGAGCCCGAGTTCAGCTGGCGGGAAATGATGGAGTCATCGTGCGAGGGTTATTGTGACACTTTTTCACAAGAGGGTGTTTAGAGAAAAAAGACATGAAAAGCCAAGTATGTAACCTCCAATGAAGAAAAAAGAAAGTATTTGAACACCCTGCTGTATTGCAAGTTCTCCCACTTAGAAATCATGGAGGGGTCTGAAATTTTCGTCGTAGGTGCATGTCCACTGTGAGAGAGAGATAATCGAAAAAGAAAAATCCAGAAATCACAATCTATGCTTTTTTTTTAACGATTTATTTGTGCGATACAGCTGCAGATAAGTATTTGAACACCTGAGAAAACCAATGTTAATATTTGGTACAGTCACCTTTGTTTGCAATTACAGAGGTCGGACATTTCCTGCAGTTGTTCACCAGGCTTGTACACACTGCAAGAGGGATTTTGGCGCACTCCTCCACACAGATCTTCTCTAGATCAGACAGGTTTCTGGGGTGTCACTGAGAAACACGGAGTTTTCTCTTGGGTTTAGGTCCTGAGACTGGCTAGGCCACGTCAGAACCTTGATATGCTTCTTACGGAGCCATTCCTTGGTTTTCCTGGGTGTGTGCTTCGGGTCATTGTCATGTTGAAAGACCAAAATCTCACAATAATTGGCCGGGGTCATCCTCTCCTTAATACAGTGCAGTCGTCCTGTCCCATGTGCAAAAAAACACCCCCAAAGCATGATGCTACCACCCCCATCCTTCACAGTAGGGATAGTGTTCTTGGGATGAAATTCATCATTTGTTTTCCTCCAAACACGGTTAGCGGAATTATGACCAAAAAGTTCCATTTTGGTCTCATCTGACCATAAATCTTTCTGCCATGACTCCTCTGTATCATCCAAATGGTCATTGGCAAACTTAAGACGGGCCTTGACATGTGCCGGTTTCGGCAGGGGAACCTTCCATGCCATGCATGATTTCAAACCATGACGTCTTGGTGTATTACCCACAGTCACCTTGGAAACAGGCGTCCCAGCTCTTTTCAGGTGATTGACCAAGTCCTGTCGTGTAGTCCTTGGCTGGTTCCTCACCTTTCTAAGGATCATTGCGACCCCACGAGATGATATCTTGCATGGGGCTCCACTCTGATTGAGATTGACCGTCATGTTTAGCTTCTTCCATTTTCTCATGATTGCTCCAACAGTGGACTTTTTTTCACCAAGCTGCTTGGCAATTTCTCCGTAGCCCTTTTCAGCCGTGTGGAGTTGTTCAATTTTGTCTCTGGCGTCTTTGGACAGCCCTTTGGTCTTGGCCATGTTTCAAGTTTGAGTCTTACTGATTGTATGGGTTGGGCAGGTGTCTTTCTGGAGGGGGACTTTTTAAGGCGGACTAACAGGTCTTTGAATGTCAGAATTCTAGCTGATAGACAATTGTTCAAACAGCTGTATCACACATAAATTGTTAAAAAATCATACATTGTGATTTCTAGATTTTTCTTTTTAGATGATCTCTCTCACAGTGGACATCCACTTACGATGAAAATTTCAGACCCCTCCATGATTTCTAAGTGGAAGAACTTGCAATATAGCAAGGGTGTTCAAATACTTATTTTCTTCACTGTAGAAGTTCACTGATTTTTTTTTTATTTATTTTTTTTTTAAACAGTGGCCATGTCAGCACTCTCTTTGCTCACTTTCTGTGTGCCAGGTACCGGACGGGGGGGATTTAAGTTGGCCCGCATATTTGCTGGCTTCCAACATAGTATTCCAGATGGATCAGGGTGTGTAAAATGATTATGGGTTGTCGCTTAATAACAGTGGTCAAGACTCAATGACCCCAATTTTCTGACACCACAGGAGGTCCACAGTAGCGAATTTGCGCGTGAACGGTTGTTAATCTGTACGTGCCCTGTGACGGACTGGCGACCAGTCCACGGTGTAACGAGCAGTGTAATACACGCGTGCCCACGTGCGTACATCATATCATCCCCGGGAGGCGCGCTACCAAACTGTGATTTTTAGGGATAAAATTGCTCCTTTTCAGATTACACAGTGAATTATTAAAAGGGACTGCTGGAGCCAAAGCAGGAAAATGTCAACGCGGGTTCCTCCTAAGTGAGGAAAACTAGCCAGTGTGAGTATATCGAGAAGAAGCTGCATCTGGGTCAGTGCAGCCAGACCCTGCAGGGGTGTCTTGTTAGACACACACACACACACACACACACACACTGGCAACATGGCTGGCTTGGCAACAACCACAATAACCTCTGAGGTCAGGCGCAGCTCGTGCTGCATTAGCCCCAGTGTGAACCTGCTGAGAGACAGAGTGGGCCAGGACAGCAGGTGTTAACCACCCCAAAACACACACACACACACACACGCACGCACAGACGCACACGAGCCACCACCGCGGCAACACATTCGGACTCGGCTGCATGTCCGACTAAACCAACATTTTCATAACGCGGGGGGATAGATTCCAGGCCGGCTGAGTGGTGTTTGTCTGCTTAATAAGCGGCTTTGCCACGCTCGTCTCACGACGGAGTGAATGAGAGTCAACAGGCGAGGCGATGAGGAAGCACCTGCATTTCTTTCCCTGGCAGCTTTGTGTATTTTTTCGACTCTACAAAAAACTGAATGAGTTAAATGGTAGAAAGTAATGTTATCTTTCAGATCATTTAATAGGATACCCCTAGTCTACGGATTCCCGCGCTAACGTGATTTAAATGCTCGATTTTGTGATTCCCGTCCTGCGACCTGCTAGTCGTAGCAATATTTGGGGAGCGGAACTGCCTTTCCATCGATTGTTCTTCTCTCAGGGGGCTGGGGTGGATGTCTAAGGTCTTGGAAAATGTTGCTCATGGACATCTTGAACAGTTCCATCAGCTTCAAACTAGGGACGATAACACTTTTTTTCAGACTGAACGGTTACATTTGAGTACCTTTTGTTGTTGTTGTTGTAGCCAAGTACGACGGTCGTTATTCCATATCGAGGTCCAGAAAGTGAGCCACATCGGCCGGGGCGCTCCACAGGTGTTCCACCGTCAGAGTGGTCGTTTTTTTGAGCACAGTTGAAGAGATGATGCGTATCGTGGGGCGCAACGTCAATGCTGATAGTTATTGAGCTTGTGACACCAGCCTGAACAGAGTTGCGATGGCGTCAATCTCTCGGGCCGTGGGAGTCGTCTTTTGGATTCAGCTACTGGACTGGAGTACGGGGTGTACCCCACCTCTCGCCCCAAACTCAGATAGGATAGGATCCAGCTCGCCTGTCATTCTACGGAGGAAAAAATGGTAGATTCATGTCATGAGATTTTGCAGATTCACGCATGTAGACTTTTCATTAAAAAAAAAGCAAAAACATTTCACGTTATGTGTTGGCGTTAAGCTAGTGGACATTTGGAAGATGAAGCTATGTGTTGGGTTAAATATATAAAATGTGATTTTTAAAAAAATGTTAACAGTCTGGCGGCACGGTAAAGGATTGGCCTCACAGTTCTGAGGTCCCGGGTTCAATCCTGGACTCGCCTGTGTGTAGTTTGCATGTTCTCCCTGTGCCTGCGTGGGTTTCCTCCGGGCACTCCGGTTTCTTCCCACAACCCAAAAACATGCAACAAAATTTATTGGACACTCTAAATTGCCCCTAGGTGTGATTGTGAGTGCAGCTGTTTGTCTTCATGTGCCCTGCGATTGGCTGGCAACCAGTTCAGGGTGTACCCTGCCTGGGATAGTCTCCAGCACTCCCCGCGACCCTTGTGAGGATGGGCGAAAAAGAAAATAGATGGATTGATGTTAACAGCTCAACGAACTGATGGCTACTGCCTAACTGCACACTGCATGCTCAAAGAGAAGATGGAATCGTATCATATCTGACGGGCTGGTATTGGGCGTCATATCGGAGCATTTTTACAAGTACAGAACATAATAATAACGTCACAGATACCGATCCTGGTACTGATGGTGATTCTGGTATCAGCATCGGCGCATCCCAACGTTAAATTGCAGACTGATACGAGCAATGGTGTATTCCATTTAAACTGTCGTGTAAATAATATTCGCACTGTTGACATTTTTTTTAATTCTAGCAGCACAAACAAAAATACAGTATATATGAATAGTGGGCAGTCAAAGAGTGTTTTTCATATATATATATATTTTTTGCGACATGTATACTTGGTCTTTGCTAATTCTGAGTGATGTACATTTTGCTTCTCCTATATTTCAAAAGCCAACGCTCCTTTACACAGCGTGACTGCTTTCAAGCTGTCACTCAGGCAGGTTAACTTACAGCCCCCACTGATAAATTGCTATATCAAATCAGGACGTCGTTCACACGGTGTTGTTGTCTTTTTTACTTGACTGGGGGAAAAAAAATACTGCAAAACCTCCAGTTGTCGTGTTAGTTATATTCTTGCGAGAAAAGGAGAAATTGCGTGGTACAAATATGTGGAACGCAGCATACACGGTTTTCTGACTCATACTGCTGTCACATGCTGCTTCACCAAGTGTCGGATCGGATCTAGAAGCCTTTCGCTGGTAAATTTTCATTTTTGTAACAATAATGGACCGGAGGGACACAAAGTTGATTTTCCGCCTTCGATGCCCAAATTTAAACTCAATCTTGTTTTTGATAAACGTACACTCAACGGCGGCACGGTGCCTCAACTGGTAAAGTGTTGGCCTCACAGTTCTGAGGACCTGGGTTCAATCCCCGCCCCGCCTGTGTGGAGTTTGCATGTTCTCCTGGGCCTGCGTGGGTTTCCACCGGGCACTCCGGTTTCCTCCCACTTCCCAAAAACATGCAACATTAATCGGACACTCTAAATTGCCCCGAGGTGTGATTGTGAGTGCGGCTGTTGTCTGACTCCATGTGCCCTGCGATTGGCTGGCAATCAGTTCAGGGTGTATCCCGCCTCTTGCCCGTTGACAGCTGGGATAGGCTCCAGCACTCCCTAGGACCCTTGTGAGGATAACCGGCGAAGAAAATGGATGAATGTACACGCAACTGCATTTTGATGTTGGTCACGATAGTGGTATTTGGGGAGCCAAATATTTGTCATCCATCCATTTTCAAGCTGCTCATGCTCACAAGGGAGTGCTGGAAGTGAAAGGCGGCCCACACCCTGAACTGGTCACTTGATGTAAAAAGTTTGACCACCATTGCAGTAAGCCTCGTTTCAGTTTCTTCATATTTGAGGCAATACAGTTGCAATCACATCGGCACGAGGATATACCGAAATATACCGTGCAGCGTGCAAAAAGAAACACCTCATACAAGCTTATTGGGTCGGGTGGGCAGGACATTTGATAAATACCGAACGACAAAACAACATGATAGATGCAAAATCAGTACTTTATAAGAAAAACAAAACACAACAGGACATCGGTCACAATTAGTAGATTCAAGCAAATTACTAATACATGGACAATAATTCTGTTTTTAGTTTCCTCTCAATCAAGAAGATGCTCGCACGTGGCTTGTGGGACTTCACCTTGTTCGTTTCTACCTTGTTTTAAATGTTATAAAATTATCATCGGGCGGCAAGACTAATATCGCCATAAGTGTGAACGTGAGTCAGTGAGTGTGGGTACTTGGATGCCTGCCTCGATGTGTCCTGTAATTAGCAGGCAACCAGTACAGGGTGTACCCCACCTCTCGCCCCAAAGTCAGCTGGGATAGGATCCAGCTCACCTGTCATCCTAAGGAGGAAAAAATGGTAGATTCATGTCGTCAGATTTTGTATGATACACAAGAATCATCAGTGAATCCTGTAATTGATGTTGTTAAAAAGAAAAAAACAGTACCGCAAGGGGAATAATCCTTGTATTAAGACAATTTCCTACTGCACATATTTAAAACAAACATGTTAAACCAGTAAAGGAAAACAATCATCTCTACCTCAATGACAATGTGTGCTTTTCTTTTCTGATTTAGATGCAGGCACAATTACGGAACACGTACGCGTGTATGTGTGTGTGTGAGCATGTGTTTGAGTGCGCGTTTCTCAGGTTATATTGCAAGTAATCCCATAATCCTTTTGGCTTTTCGGTGTGATGTTAGATATGCACCTGTTGGAGCATGCCTGCATGCACGAAGCGCAACACTTGAGGGGGAACACACGCCAGCAGACGCATACGTACACGTTTAAACAAGCGTACACACTTCAGCGCGCGCACTTAAGCAAACACACACCTGTAATGCCACCTGATCGCCGAGTGCTTGTCAGAGGTCCAGATAAGGCTGCTTCAGCTCGAGGTGATCCTGCTTCTCCATACTGATGCTTCAAAGTTGGATGAAGACGACTCTTTATTTAACAGTGTTAAAACGCTAATGATTTTTTCACCTGGCTGCAGCGTGTGATGTCAAAATACTGATTCAAGTAGGTGGGGGGAATCTCGTTACCTACGGTAGGTTCCATGAAGTTCTAAACAAGGCTTTTGTAGTATTTAGTATAAGACAAAAATAACTGTCAGTAAATACAGTACGTAGTTTGTAGACTTGACAGCAATTTGATCGCTGATATCGGTATCCGACAGATAATGAGCATTTTATGATGATCGGTTGTCATAATTTAGCAATTATGCTGCACACAAATGGAATAACTTGTTAACAGAAGTGACGTCAGACCTACTTGTGAGTGGTTTTTCATCCAGATTTTTTTTTCATGCTTTTTGAGTATTTCCATTTTTGAAGGATTTTTCTTGCACTGTACGCTGTTAATTTTACAATGTAATTTTTTTAAATTTAATTTTTTTCCCAGTTTTTTATTTCTTTGTATTTAAATGTTTTTTTTTTGGAGGGGGGGATTAGACCATTTCTCAGCACAGCATGACTGCATGCAAAGAAAAAAGTAAAAAAGGAGAGAAAAAAAACAATTAATTTACAGCCATTAACAGTGGGATAATAATACCTTTAAAAATGACAGAATAAGAGGGTTTCTCTCATCTCCAATTATCTAATCTAGTAGGTCATCCTCAACCAAGTTCATATCCATAAGTGATTTAAAAAAATACCTTGAAAGAAGAATAATCATAGTAGTGAAAAAAAAGAAGAAAAATGATACCGCCTCTTAGCACCTCACAACAAATGTTCCAAAAGCAATGTACAATGATTTACATATTCGCTTCAAGTAAAAAAACATTTTTAGGTGTCAATTTTTTCATTTTCTAAATGGTTTTAATCATGTTAAGCACATTGAGTAACCTTGTGTATGAAATGCGCTGCACAAATAAATTTGCTTCGGAGACAAATTCTGTTTATGTTTTTGATATACTTGACAAATAAGTGTGATTCTAATTATTATCTAAAAGGCTGTGCACACCTGCAAAACCACATTATTTGAATTGTTTATTTTTAAGTCCACTTGATAAGATCTTAAAAAAATCATTTAAATTGCATTAAATTTGATAGGTTATAAAAGTCATATGAATGGTGGGAAAAAAATCTCAATGATTTATCATCTAATTATTTACATCACAAAAATCTGGCATTTGAACAGGTGTGTGTCGACTCTGTATTTAGCATACAACAAAAATGAATCCACTTCTGGGGTAATAGTTATTTAGATTGGCTGGCAACCAGTTCAGGGTTTACCCCACCTCCTGCCCGTTGACAGCTAGGATAGGCTTCAGCACTCCCGCGACCCTCGTGAGGATAAGGGGCTCAGCAAACGGATGGATGGATAGTTGATATTTAGTTTTGATCTTTATTGACATGCCCGTGTGTTCTTCTCCAGGGTCCCCCAGGATCTCAGCCTTCCCCACATACGCAGCCTCCCCCACACAACCCGAGCAATCCCATGATGGGCCCTCACGGACAGGTAAGACAGACAAACACACGCACGCACACACGCACACTTCCTTATTCACACACTCATTCTGGCTGGCTCGGGACAAGCAGCATCCAAGACAGCGTACCGGATGAATAATTTAGCAGCGACGGGCTGGGCTGTGAGGGGCAGAGATGCCTCTGGGGGAGGAGGAGGAGGATTGGGGGGGTGGGGGGGGTCTCCGCCTTCCCCACCCCTCGGACAGGCACTCGCCGTCCCGGAGTCCATCAGTGGAGCATTAATATTGCAGCCCGGCTTGACAACGGCGTGTCTCCTCACGCTTTACCCACCACGAGTTGCTCACGGACGAAAAGAAAAGAGAAAAAATAGTAATTAGTCAAAATGGTGGTGCTTAACTTGCTGTTTTTACGAAATCCCCAACACACACACACCTCACACTCAAGTAATTTGTATTATCTCTTGTGACAAAGTGGCACACGCACTTTTAGTGTCGTCTCAGAGGAAATTCGAGGAACTGGCCGTCTATCATCGTGATCTACTCTGATCCAAGTGTACACGTTTACTGTGTTTGCAGTAAAAAAAATTGTCATCTTCATTACTTATCGCAGCCGCACTATATTTGCTTGTAAATGTGCGTCTCCCCAACTTCCACTGATATATCCCATGGGGTAGACCTGCATGAATTATTACATCTTAAATCCCGCACCCGATGAACTTGATCACACGTAAGGATTTGTGTAAATATTTTACATAATTGTCGGCCATTTCCCAACCAGATAGGAGGAAAAATCACTCTTACACAGCTTACACCAAAGAACAGTATTAGGTTAATATTTTCTGATCAACTTTGAAGACTTTTAATCACAGGTGTCAAACTTAAGGCCCAGGGGCCAGATCTGGGGCGTGCATGATTTTATGTGGCCCGCGGAGGCAAATCGTGTGTATCGACTTCCATGATTTTTGTTAACATCTGTCCCAAAATTTCAAATTGTCATGTCATAAATGATAACGTTGCATCATTACAAGCATTTTTGTGTTACCAAACAACAGTACTTGGAAAACCCATTACCCTTGATTTATGATTCCAAAACTAGTTCGTAAATTTCTTGTGTGAATATGAGGAGACAGTTAAAGATTTTTATGGTTTCACAGTCATAATGGCCCTCCGAAGGAAACCCCAAGTAAAATGTGGCCCGAGTGAAAATGAGTTTGACACCCCTGCTTTAAAAGATTGAAAAAATTGTCGAATGAAGAAAATACTGGTCAAATTATTAGATACATGTGCACATTTGAGTGAAATCATATATATTCATCCATCCATTTTCTTCGCCGCTTATCCACAAAAGGGTCACAGGGAGTGCTGGAGCCTATCCCGGCCGTCAACGGGCAGGAGACGGGGTTCACCCCGAACTGGCTGCCAGCCAATCGCAGGGGACATTGAGACAAACAACCACACTCACAATCACACCTAGGGGCAATTTCGAGTGTCCAATTAATGTTGCATGTTTTTGGGATGTGGGAGGAAACCGGACTGCCCGGAGAAAACCCACGCAGGCACGGGGAGAACATGCAAACTCAACAAGGCGGGGCTGGGATCGAACCCCGGTCCTCAGAACTTTGAGGCCAACGCTTTACAGCTGATCCTGTTCCTTTGGCCGATGTTTTGCTCTGAATAGCAAGCAAAGAATTGAGCCACGAGTGGCGTGTAGTAGTAATGAACTCCATTCTCTTCACAACAAGCTGCAGTTTGGCAGATAGTGAATAATTCTTTAAAAATTAAGTTTCAGGCTGTTTATTGCCTATCAGGTTGAAATTTACTGTCAAACTAAACATCACACAAAGACATTTACACGTGTGTTCAGAATAACAACTCACTGGTTATCCCAATTCTAACTTAATGCTCACAAACAATGCCAAATGCCATAGATGGGCTACAGAATAGCGTCACCGTCACATGTGATTCCAAGCAATGCATAGTTGAGCACAAATGGTGGACCACCACGTGTAGACAGCTAAGAATATCAAACTGACATATTCTTTAATCTCTGTGGGAAATAATTAATCATACTTCTTCATAATGAGGAGTAACTTGTGAGCTTCTCCGTGTATAAAAGTAATATACAGCCCCCTGGTGGCCAAGGTGCACACACCAGAAGCAACAGCGTATTGTCTGTTGAATTAAAAACAAGAAAATGTGGAATAAATTATTCTTTACTTTACATTTAATTATGTGACTGTCCATGTTTTTTATAAAATACAGTACGACATAGTGCTATTTTATTTTTAAAGACATTCCAAAAAAATATATATATATTTTTTTCAAGAGGCTGGAATGGATGATTTCATTCATGTTTTCATTAATTTAATTCAGAAAGAAACAATTTAAACTCTTATATCAAGTCACCACTGTTTTGTGTAAAATACATTTGAAAGAAACAGGGATAAAATAAATCTACAGTACAGTACAATACAAAAATACAATCCTTCCAAAAGTACTGTTACAATATATTTAAAGAGTATCAAATTGATGAACGAATATTTGCCTTATCTACGTTACGCTATTGAGCTGCTTGAGAGGGACAAAATATGCCACACAGCTCTCAGCATGCTGCAGTTCACATCCACACCTCTGCAACCTACGAAGTGAACACACAAAAAAAGAACCTGCTTTTAAATAATTCGTAAAGGAACACTTTATGCTACAGCTGTGGTGTACCATTGGAGTGGCCAGTGAGTAAATGTTGCATGTTTTTCATAGCTTACGTTCTGCGCTGATGTGACAATGAACACGCAGCGGTCTTACATAACAAGCACTGAAGAGCACAAAACGTACACCATCATTTACACTCCACTTGTTTTTTTTGTTTGTTTTTTTGTCGTATATTGTCAGCCTCTTGCTCTCATTCCCGTAAATTGTTCCTTGCAAAGTTCCATTTTTTTAAGGTTCTACCTTTCTTTGACTTCATCCTAATGCCTTACCTGAGGTCTTGCCATTCTGAAGTAAATCCATATTTAGGAATATCATGTATGTAACTGATTTGAACAAGTGCATTCTTCTGCGTTACAACACCTCCCCCTGTTGACTGATTCTTGAATTGACCACGTTCACGGCCTACAATGACTGTGTCTACAAAGCCGCTTTTAAAAAGTTAATAACAATAATAATTAAAATACGTTTCTCATCTCTTTTTTTTACAGCCATTCATGTCACCGCGGTACCCGGGCGGTCCGAGACCCGCGCTCCGCATGCCAAACCAGCCGCCCGGGAGCATCCCCGGATCACAGCCTCTCCTGCCAAACAGCCTGGACCCCACCAGACCTCAAGGTACCGACTAACAATGACCGAGCTTTTTGTCGGTGATTGATGGGGATTTATTTTCCAGGCAAGATGGCATTTTTCATCTTTTTGTCTGAAAACAACACAGAAAACAAGAAAAATATTCCATCTACGTTTTAAATGTCTTAGTTCATAGGTGTCAAACTCAAGCCCTGGGGGCCAGATTCGGCCTGCTGCATGATTTTATGTGGCCCAAATCTGGAGTGTCAATTTCAATTATTCTTGTAAAAATCTGTACAAAAATTTCCAATTGTCATGCGTCATAAATGATAATTTGAGATATTACATTTTTGTGTTACCAAACATGAAAAGTTGAAAAACACATTACCCTTGATTTCTGATTCCAAAATACGTCATAAATTGATGATGTAAATATGATGAGACGATTAAATATTGGTATTGTTTCAGTCATAACGGCCCTCTGAGGGAACCACAATGTGGCCCGTGAGAAAAATGAGTTTGACACCCCTGTCATAGTTGGTGCCACTGTTTTTGTTTGCAATATGGGGGACAAAGTTGACTTTGCAATTATTTGCCCTCTGAGAAAGTATCGCAGCTGTAACTTTGTGTGCAGTGGCTGCTGATATTTGTTGTTGTTTTTCGTTTATTTTTTTAAAGGTGATTTCTTTGTCTTTGCACAGGACATCCAAACATGGGCGGGCCGATGAGAATGAATCCCCCTCGAGGAATGGGAGGCATGGGCCCACAGGTAGGAAAAACTGAATTGCACGGGATCCTACGTATCCCAAATTTGATGACTTTAAAACAATCAGATAAAAAACATTAAGTGTAATGGTAAGTACAAATAATATTTGTATGAAAAACCCTTCTAGGCCAACTGAAAAACAGTGAGAACGACGATAAACCGAGTAAACCTTCTTCTGACTTGTGGACACATTTTTACACCACTATGGAAAGTCGTGCTTTGCGATCCATTTGCAGTCACTCACAATTGAAAAATGTACCGGTGTGGTTAGTCATGCTCGCAGATAAAGTTGCGGGTGTGATTAGTGATGAAATAATTTACTGGATTAGTATAACATAACTGCAAATTAAAAATAAAATAAAGAAATACATAACTAAAATAGAAAACTAAAATTTCAAACTCAGAAATGATCATTTCAAATTTCAACTGATATTAGTAGAACATGATATAAAACGGTATTTAAAATTTTTCATCAATAAAAATTATTAATTTGACAAACTTTATCTGAAGAAAAGTTAAATGCGCTGGCCTGTCAAGGAATAAACACCAACGGTCTATATAACTATGTTTTGATATATATATATTTATTTATTTATTTTTAATTTTTATTTTTTTTCATGTTTTTTTTTTTTAATGCAATGTTTTGAAAATGCTGAAAGTTTAGTTCGACGTAATCGGCGTTAGTGGCAACAAGCTAGCGATACATTGGAACAAACATTCCTGTCGCCAATCGTGATGTATTGTGGTTGGGGGGTGGGGGGAGCACGCATTGCGGGACTGCCGTAAATAGGAGGCCGGCTTGCTAGAACGCGCCTTTATGTGCACGCGCTCGACGTATTGGCCACACCTGAGTCAAGCGATGAGGTGGATGATAGTCTAATGTATTTACTTATTTTTTGTCACTCTGCCTCACGATCGATGGATTGAGCACCCCTGGTTTAGCTGAATTTCCTTTGACATGGCTCATGAGGTTGATGACTTTCGACGTACAGTAAATGCGCTCGCAGCTCTGAACATGTGCGTTTGGCATCACTTCCGACCATGCTCAGTTCGGTTAACTTGCATTTCCTGTTACCAGGTGAATACTGATTGTTTAGGAAAATAAGCGACGTCTTTCAATGTCTATTTTTTCTACTCGGAAACAAATTTGACGCGCGTGATTTTTTGCGCTCGACTGTGCAGATTTGTGAGCGCGGTGGCGCATGATCGTGCTCGTCAGATCACAGTGACTGCATTTGTAACTTCTAAACTTCATATGTTGTGACAACTCTAAAACATGGGACCCCCGAATCTTTTTCCTACTGTACTGGCCAGTAATTTTTATATTTATGTCGAGTGGACCCAGTATTACTTTTTACTGTAACGGCAAGCAATTATCACACGTAGAGTATGAAAAGTATAATGTTGAAACCTGGGGCCTAGGATTGAGACTTGAGGAACACCACCGATCTATATCTACAGGTTGTCCTCAATTTATGATGACATTCTGTTTCTATGCCGGCAACTTTTTCTTTCGTAACTTGAAGGCTCCTTGATTTCTAAAAAATCTGTCGGGCTTCTAGACACACTGATACTTGTCTTGACTGCTGGCTGTACCGTCCATGCATCCGATTTACATAGCAAAAGCAAACTCGCTCTCTGCGGAACAGCCTACTTTCCCTTGCCAACTTGACAACTTTTTAATGCGAGCTTGGCTCGTCGCTGGAGTCTGCCCACTCTACACGCTCCCCGTGCCCGCCTGCCGACTCCCACCTTGGGAGGAATATCGCACACTTGCCAGCACGTTCACCGAAAGTTGTGCCAACGTGACGCACTTTCCTTTTTACACTTTTGGCTGTCGCTGTTTTGTCCTGTGTCCCTTTAAATGACAATGACTGGACATCTGCTTGATTGTGCAGCGGCCTCACAAGACGCACACGCATGCATGTGCGCACACATGCGGACGCACACGCAGGTACCCCGTGGTACCCATTTACTCCGATGCCACCCTTGGCACAGAGCGCACTGGCAGCTGGTGTGGCATCTGCTTGACAAGTGTAATCGTCTGCTGAACAAAACTCTTCCTCAGAGTGGAGCCTCATTCACCACACACTCACGCAGACACTCACACGTGCAAAAACAAAACACGGTGGTACATAAATACTGTGGAGTCTCTAAAGTCCTCAATTCTGAATTCCAACATTTTCATGAAAAATACACCTCAAAATTGTCTTAAAACTTGTTTCCCAGATGATGTCAGCAAACCTCATGAGTATCAGATGATTACATCTAGGCAAGTGTTCGGTGTTTTCATTGGATAAAAGAGGATGAATAGACAACAAGAGGTTATGCGAATTAAACATTCACATTAAAAACAGTACGACATCATAAATGTCATCACTTCTATCTATCATAGTTTCTTTACAGTGGCTAACTTTGTTCTACACTTGCTTAATGCAGCAGCATGGGCGTCATTACCCGGGCTCGGACTTGCCCTCCGAGTACCCATTCATTTTTCATAGTAGCATTAATAGTAGTTAACAGGAATGAATGACTAGCAAATCAAAAACAAATTATTACTCCTTGTACTCTTCCGAAATAATAGTCCAACAAAAGGAAAAACCCGCTCGCACATTTTGGGTAACGTGTTTTAGCTGCCGTGTCTTCCTCTGGAAATTCAAATTATCTGATTTCAGGCCACTTGGCAGAAAAACACATGTAACTCAGGAATGGATGGATGATTTTAAATAATATCTCACATTTTTCCTCAGGTAACATTAATGATTAGTCGAAAAGGTTGGTTTGGTAAAATACAGGAACTTTAACTTTAAAAAGGCTTACTTTAACCAGAATCCTTCACTTTACTTTAGCCAAAGTTACAAAACAAAGTTTTGCCTGTCAGTGACGTAAATCCTCGCTGCACAGTGCCTTCATTACTTCGAAAAAGCTAGCAGGCTAGCTACTTAGCCTGATGGCTAGCTAGCTAGCTGTCATCAGTCTGCCTTTGTATGTGGCAATTCTGTGAATATCCATGTTGCGACTCAGAGCGAGGATAAAGGAAGTCGCCTTGAGCATCGAAATCTAAATTGTTAGCCTAATAGCATGATTTCCAAAGTAATTTGGACCTCCCTGCTTACTAAAAACAAATGTTTACACTTCATTTTGATTCACTGTGTAGATTGACAGTCATCGGGGTTCATGGTAATCAGCAGAGGTTGACTCGAGGCAAATGGAATCTTCTTTTTTATTAAATCAGTTCTTTTTTCTCTCTTTCGGAAACTCTTCATTTAGGCAACTGTTGTTAGGTAGATGACACGCACCAGTAACTTCAGAAGTTACGGCCATTGTGCTTCACTGACTGTGTCTTTTCCTATTTTCTTCCCACAGAATTACGGCGGAGGAATGAGGCCTCCTCCAAACTCAATGGGGCCAGGGATGCCCGGCATGAATATGTTAGTAGCTTGTTCAAAACGCATTTTTATTTACTGTAATTCCCGGCCTACAGAGCGCCTCACTGAGCACATTTGTAAAGGAAATACCATATGGTGCATACATACGCCGCAGCGGTGTAAAAGCCCCAAGTGCCCACATTGAAACACGAGATATATACACGACGGTACACAGTTTAACGTGATTGCTAACGGTAGTGCTGCGCTAACACTAGTGCTAAAGCTAGTTCTGCGCTAACACTAACAGGGCCAGTTAAAATAAAACTTACTGGTAAATATCACTGAGACACGCCAGTAACACAGTGGCAACATGCTAGCAAAGCGCTAACAGGATCGGTAAAAGTCATTTCCTCGGCACATATATTCCACCGGTCTCATTCTTACCTTTTCCCTTTGAGTGCCCCCTTGCGACCGTGAGAAAAAAATGGACAAATTAGCGGCATCACCACATAAACCGCACGGTTTAAAGCATGTGAAAGAAGTTGCGGCTTGTAGGCCGGAAATTACGGTATTTTAAAAACCTCTTTCATTCCTCTGTATGGTGAATGCGGATGAGGGAATGACAGAATAATTCCAAAGAGTTTTTGTGGATTTTTATGTAAAACACTGCTGTATAGTTAAATGAATGCATCCCTGATTGTTAGTATATTTTTATTTTGCGTGTGCAAAGTTGCGTCCGGTATGTGTTACAACAGTTAGCGTGAAGTTAAACCTGTGATTTATTTTTACCTTAAGGGGTCCTGGCGGAAGGGGTCCATGGCCTAACCCTAACAACAACTCAGTGAGTGACACTTTCCCCTCATGTCATTATCTGCGCTGACATCTGAGTGTGTTTGACATGGCAGTGTGTCGTCTCTCCACAGATAGCTTATTCGTCTTCATCTCCGGGCAACTACGTGGTGAGTGTCCCGCTGCCGTCTTCGTGTGTGTGTGACCATGAAGTAATCCGTCACTTCTGCTGAGATGTGTAAGCGGAGGCATGCTGACACCGCCGAGCACTCACTTTACTCTCCTCCTTTCTTGTTGCTTTCTTCAGGGCCCCCCAGGGGGCGGAGGCCCACCAGGAACTCCCATCATGCCGAGTCCTGGAGGTGAGTCATGGATCTTTCCCGTTTCAATGCAACGGTTTCATATTTTAGTGAAGGAATACTTACAGTATAGACTCAGTGAGGCTAGCATGAGCCATTGAGGACTACAATGGGCAAAAATCAATTTTCGTCATTTTGCAGGAAAGATATTTAAAGTTTGGGGAAATTGAAGTTGGCCCATAGTTGCACAGATGATTTCGTATTGGAACTAAACCTTGGTTTTGACCAGTATTCTTGTGGAAGATGTGTTTTTTTTTTTTTTTTAATTTCTGTGCCAATGACAAAAATGGAGTTCCCCCACTTTAGTGGCTCATATAAGGAAAACTTAAATCTTTATTTAACAAGCAGAAATCATGCAGCATATTTGAAGAAAGATTTCAAATATCTTTTCAAATCATAAATTCACTTTTACAGCATTGAGGAAAGACAATATGGGCAAAGAAATCGGGTGTTGAAAATTGGGCAAAGATTATTTTAATTCATTAGGGACAAGGTATCAAAAATGATGCCAAATGTGAATACAAATTCATATTTAAGGAAACAAGAATTTACTTAATCAAAATGTCTTAACATGTTGATCTAGTGATGTTGCAAGGGTTACACTTGTGGGAATACATCAGTATTTGCCCGCGGGGGGGGAATTGCAAACAAAAAGGTTAATGTTACCAGAAAAAAGATATTTAACACGCAAAAAAATTTTGCCATTGAATTATTATTTTGGACTGTCACTCCATTAGCAAATTTTTGGTTTGAGTTGTTATTACCAAAGCCATTAATATTGTTTTTATAATACGTTCAGCATCTTGGGGGGAAAGGTATGTGCTTTTGGCCCATTGTCAAGAAAAAAAAATTTCAGTTTACCGATGAAGTTTATTTGAAGAAAAATCTCAAAATTCTAGAGCAAGAATATTAGTTGTTGATTAGCAATGTAATGAATTATACAAAGGTTTTATAAGTAAAGCAAGAAATTGTATTTATATTTAAATGACAATGGTTGAGGGGGGGCATGTGGACGACCGGTCATAGTCAGATGGCCTCAGGTTGAAATCCGGCCTCACCTGTGTGGAGTTTGCATGCTCTCCCGTACCTGTGTGGGTTTTCTCCTGCCACCCTGGTTTCCTCCCACATTCCAAAAACATGTATGGTAATTTTAGTTGAAGATTTTAAATTGCCCATAGGTGAGAATGATTGTTTGTTGAGTATTCGTCCCCTGCAATTTGACTGGCGAACAGTTCAGGGTGTTCACTTCAGGCTCTCCATCAGAGTCAACTGAGATAGGCGATGCCAGCATGCCTGTTACCCTAGTGAGGATATGTGGCACTGAAAATGGATGGATGAATGAAAATATTTGCATAAAAAGTTTTATTGTTCTGAATAGTACAGCGTACGTAAGTGCTGCTCCATCCGAACTTTGAAAATGACCAATCTGGAGCCCTTCTTGAGATTTGGCTAGGAACAAACACAGTATGATCACCTATGAATATTAGCTGTTGTGTTGATTATTTATTACATTTTTCTGTTGCGCTACGTTTCCTGGGAAACCTTCCATATAATACTGTCCCGCCCTGGTACTCAGTGAGGTATACTTTCCACTGCCAGTCGCCAAGACTACAGATCATGTACACACTTCAATCCCCCACAAAATTGTACACCTCCCACTCACGATTGGTCCTCAGTCTCAACAACAGTGGCCAGATTCAGGCACTTAGTCCATGGCGCATCCAGATCTATGAGAACGCCCCCACCTCCTGGACTTTTACTTGCAACTTTCTGTCAGTAATGTCAGATCAAGGTCACCTCATCCTTGTTGGCGGCGACAAGGAGTGCTTTTGCAAAGTTTCCACACTGTTCCTGTAACGGCACAATCTCTGTCGAGTAGATTGCCATAATGGCTCTTGACTGGTTTCGTGCCGCGTAGAAAACAGGTGCACACGTTGACATAATGTCAAGAGCATGAGCGGTTGTTACGCGCCAATCAGGTAATTTTATGAGAAACTAGTCATGATATTACAAGGAGAAAAACCGTCATCATAAGAGAACAACTTGCAATTTTCTGAGGAAAAAAAAGTAATTGGACTATTTTTGTGACTGGAGTAAATCCAGCACGACAGTCAGTGTAAATCTGCCCGGAGACTAATTGTCATAATTCTGCAGATGCATGTAGCTGGCATATTAAAAAAAAATGTCTGTCTATACCGTTGTGAGAGTGAACACAGTCGACTTCATTTGGCGCGAATCGAAGCAACTTCTTTCATTCCCTCTAAATGAAGCGCAATGACGGGGTCGCACGGAAGAGCGAGCCGTGTGTGACATTGTCACCTGGCCAGTGTGGCAACAGACCGAAATATTTGACTTAAAATATGACATACGACTTACCGTAAATATGTCCTCGGACTTCATGTATCTATCACCACCCAACCCCGAGCACTCGTGTGCAATAAAATCTGATTGACTGTACACCATATGACAATAATTACTTCTTATGGATAAAATTGTTTTTGCCAAAATTGTGTTTCTCTTCTGATTTTGCCAATTTACCAAATGTTGTGATTTTGGACTTGAAACCGGATCCAGCGTCAGAAGAAAAAGAGGAATGCACAGAGCCTACAACTGAGTGTAGGGACTTTGAATGTTGGGACTATGACAGGAAAAGCACAGGAGTTGGTTGACATGATGATTAGGAGAAAGGTTGATATTCTGTGCATCCAAGAGAGCAGGTGGAAAGGTAGTAAGGCTAGAAGTTTGGGAGCAGGGTTTAAATTATTCTACCACGGAGTAGATGGGAAGAGAAATGGAGTAGGGGTTTTTTAAAGGAAGAGCTGGCTAAGAATGTCTTGGAGGTAAAAAGAGTATCAGATCGAGTGATGAGACTAAAATTTGAAATTGAGGGTGTTATGTATAATGTGGTTAGCGGCTATGCACCACAGGTAGGATGTGACCTAGAGTTGAAAGAGAATTCTGGAAGGAACTAGATGAAGTAGTTCTGAGCATCCCAGACAGCGAGAGAGTTGTGATTGGTGCAGATTGTATGGACATATTGGTCAAGGAAACAGGGGCGATGAAGAAGTGATGGGTAAGTACGGCATCCAGGAAAGGAACTTTGAGGGACAGATGGTGGTGGACTTTGCAAAAAGGATGGAGATGGCTGTAGTGAACACTTATTTCCAGAAGAGGGAGGAACATATAGTGACCTACAAGAGCGGAGGTAGAACCACGCAGGTAGATTATATTTTGTGCAGACGATGTAATCTGAAGGAGGTTACTGACTGTAAAGTAGTGGTAGGGGAGAGTGTAGCTCGACACGCATAGGATGGTAGTATGTAGGATGATTCTGGTGGTGGGTAGGAAGATTAAGAAGACAAAGGTAGAGCAGAGAACCATGTGGTGGAAGCTGAAAAAGGAAGAATGTCGTGCGGCCTTCCGGAAAGAGGTGAGACAGGCTCTCGATGGACAACCGAAGCTCCCGGAAGACTGGACGACGACAGCCAAGGTGATCAGAGAGACAGGCAGAGAGTACTTGGTGTGTCATCTGGTAGGAAAGGGGAGAAGGAGACTTGGTGGTGGAACCCCAAAATACAGGGAGTCATACAAGGAAAGAGATTAGCGAAGAAGAAGTGGGATACTGAGAGGACTGAGGAGAGGCGAAAGGAGTACATCGAGATGCGACGTAGGGCAAAGGTAGAGGTGGCAAAGGCTAAACAGAGGCATATGAAGACATGTACACCAGGTTGGACACGAAAGAAGGAGAAAAGGATCTCTACAGGTTGGCCAGACAGAGGGATAGAGATGGGAAGGATGTGCAGCAGGTCAGGGTGATTAAGGATAAGATGGAAATGTGTTGACTGGTGCCGCTAGTGTACTAAATAGATGGAAAGAATACTTTGAGAAGTTGATGAATGAAGAAAATGAGAGAGAAGAAGAGTTGAAGAGGCAAGAGTGAAGGACCAGGAAGTGGAAATGATTACTAAGGGGGAAGTCAAAAGGCACTACAAAGGATGAAAAATGGAAAGGCAGTTGGTCCTGATGACATACCGGTAGAGGTATGGAAGCAATTTGAGAGATGGCTGTGGAGTTTTTGACCAACTTATTCAACAGAATACTAGCGGGCGAAAAGATGCCTGAAGAATGGAGGAAAAGTGTTCTAGTTCCCATTTTTAAGAACAAAGGGGATGTTCAGAGCTGTGGGAACTATAGAGGAATAAAGTTGATGAGCCACACAATGAAGTTATGGGAAAGAGTAGTGGAGGCTAGACTCAGGACAGAAGTAAGTATCTGCGAGCAACAGTATGGTTTCATGCCTAGAAAGAGTACCACAGATGCATTATTTGCCTTGAGGATGCTCGTGGAAAAGTACAGAGAAGGTCAGAAGGAGCTACATTGTGTCTTTGTGGATCTAGAGAAAGCCTATGACAGAGTACCAAGAGAGGAACTGTGGTACTGCATGCGTAAGTCTGGTGTGGCAGAGAAGTATGTTAAAATAGTACAGGACATTATGATGGCAGCAGAACAATGGTGAGGTGTGCCTTAGGTGTGACAGAGGAATTTAAGGTGGAGGTGGGGACTGCATCAGGGATCAGCTCTGAGCCCCTTCCTGTTTGCAGTGGTAATGGATAGGCTGACAGATGAGGTTAGACTGGAATCCCCTTGGACCATGATGTTCGCAGATGATATTGTCATATCCAGTGAAAGCAGGGAGCACGCAGAGGAACAATTGGAAAGATGGAGACATGCACTGGAAAGGAGAGGAATGAAGATTAGCCGAAGTAAAACAGAATATATGTGCGTGAATGAGAAAAGTAGAGGGGGAAGAGTGAGGCTACAGGAGAAGAGATAGCGAGGGTGGACGACTTCAAATACTTGGGGTCAACAATACAGAGCAATGGAGAGTGTGGTCAGGAAGTGAAGAAACGGGTCCAAGCAGGTTGGAACAGCTGGCGAAAGGTGTCTGGTGTGTTATGTGACAGAAGAGTGTCTGCTAGGATGAAGGGCAAAGTTTACAAAACAGTGGTGAGGCCGGCCATGATGTACGGATTAGAGACGGTGGCACTGAAGAAACAACAGGAAGCTGAACTGGAGGTGGCAGAAATGAAGATGTTGAGGTTCTCGCTCGGAGGGACCAGGTTGGATAGGATTAGAAATGAGCTCATTAGGGGACAGCCAAAGCTGGATGTTTTGGAGACAAGATTCGAGAGAGCAGACTTCGATGGTTTGGACATGTTCAGAGGCGAGAGAGTGAGTATATTGGTAGAAGGATGCTGAGGATGGAGCTCCCAGGCAAAAGGGCGAGAGGAAGACCAAAGAGAAGGTTTATGGATGTGGTGAGGGAAGACTGAGGGCAGTTGGGGTTCGAGAGAAGATGCAGGAGATAGGCTAAGATGGCAAAAGATGACACGCTGTGGCGACCCCTAACGGGACAAGCCGAAAGGAAAAGAAGAAGATCATATGGGATTTTAATATGAGATCATATTGCTCGTACATTTACCCACAGCTGAGGTAAATTCATCATCAAAGATGATAAATAATATTCAATTATCCGAATTGGGGCGGCACGGTGGATCAGCTGGTAAAGCGTTGACTTCACAGTTCTGAGGGCCCGGGTTCAATCCTGTCCCCACCTGTGTGAAGTTTGCATGTTCTCCCCATGCCTGCGTGGGTTTTCTCCGGGCACTCCGGTTTCCTCCCACATCGCAAAAACATGCAACATTAATTGGACAATCTGAATTGCCCCTAGGTGTGATTGTGAGTGTGGCTGTTGTCTGTCTCCATGTGCCCTGCGATTGGCTGGCGACCAGTTCAGGGTGTACCCTGCATCCTGCCCGTTGGCAGCTGGGATAGGCTCCAGCACTCCCTGCGACCCTCGTGAGGATAAGTGGCAAAGAAAATGGATGCATACACGAATAGGCAGATCCACTGGTGCCCTAGCCTAGAACTACAGTACTTACTTTGAGTCTCCTTCACTTGCAGTTTGCACTGCTGAATCTGCTAAAGTTATGAATTTAAATAAGAACAATACTGGAATTAGATTTACATTACTGGTAGGCTTGATTTTCTCTATTCATGTCTGCACTTAACATAAAAATGACAAAAAAACAGAGTTAGCTGACTCTCGTTCTCTATTCTCTTATCATGTGATTAATTTATTTTATGAGACAATAATCCAAATTGTACGAGTGAAAAATAGACGTTAATGTATTTTGTATTCCCCCCCCCTGTATTTCCATTAAATGAGTTGTATTCTTGTAAAATTGTTCTGTAAAATTAGGCATTTTCATGAAAAAAGCAATCTTTTAACTGACCATAAAGATTTTGACTCTTTTGTGACCAAAATATCACTATTCTTTTTCAACTCTTTCTGTAAACTCAATTTTTTACAAATCACAGGAAAAGGATATGAAACATGCACATAAAGTTGTGCATACATTTTTTTTAAACATCCACTTGTTTTTTCCTTATAGATTCAACAAACTCGAGTGAAAACATCTACACGATGATGAACCCTATCGGCCCTGGTGGAAACAGACCTAACGTGAGCAAGAAGAAGAAAAAATAATAATAAAGTAATTTTCTTGTCAGTGACAACCTTATTCTTTCTTTGCAGTTCCCGATGGGACCGGGGCCAGACGGGCCCATGGGTGGCATGGGCGCCATGGAGCAGCATCATATGAACGGCTCGCTAGGTGAGCATGGAGGCGGCGCTCGTTACTGGAAGTCAAACGGCGCCTTCCAGAGGCCGGCTGACGAAGCACTCCATTCTCTTTAGCTGTAATTAAAACGAGATTGGATTAGTTGATGGCGCAGATATGCACTCTTGCGTGTCTAATACTCAGCTTCATTCAAGTCTATTAGGCTGCTTGGAACGGGTATGTCAATTACTATGTGGACCAGTCCTAAGCTTTCATTTCTATTGTCTGCTCACAGGCTCTGGTGACATGGACGGGTTGCCAAAGGTGAGATGCAAAACAGTTTGTGTGTGTGTGTTTAGATTTTGCACGACTTCAGATTTAATTTTTTTTAATCGACACTAATGTGGTGAAAGTTGAGGCGATCTCGACTAGTCGCTGATGACGTCGTTGATGTATACAAGTGCGGCTCACTAAATTAGAAAAGTGTGAAAAGCTCAATATTGTCCAATTCTAATAGTAAAACTAATATTATGGAGATGCACTACACAAGCTCAGAGAGAAACAGGTTATGACAGGACATATACGAGGGCAGCAGAACAGTGGTGAGGTGTGCCGTCGGCGTAACAGAAGAATTTAAGGTGAAGGTGGGATTGCATCAGGGATCAGCTCTGAGCCCCTTCAAGTTCGCTGTCGTAATGGATAGGCAGACA
The DNA here is from genome assembly GCF_019802595.1 of Syngnathoides biaculeatus. Lineage (NCBI taxonomy): Eukaryota > Metazoa > Chordata > Actinopteri > Syngnathiformes > Syngnathidae > Syngnathoides > Syngnathoides biaculeatus. Next base: position 12,268,143 of record NC_084646.1, on the reverse strand, counting down.
GATGAGATTAGACTGGAATCCCCTTGGACCATGATGTTCGCAGATGATATTGTGATCTGCAGTGAAAGCAGGGAACAGGCAGCGGTACAATGACAAAGAAATGGAGGTATGCACTGGAAAGGAGAGGAATGAAGATTAGCCGAAGTAAACCAGAATATATATGCATGAATGAGAGGGGCAGAGGAGTAAGAGTGAAGCTCCAGGGAGAAGAGATAACGAGGGTGGACTACTTCAAATACAGAGCAATGGAGAGTGTGGTAAGGAAGTGAAGAAATGGGTCCAAGCGGGGCAGAACAGTTGGCGGAAGGTGTCTGGTGTTCTATGTGACAAAAGAGTATCCACTGGGATGAAGGGCAAAGTTTATAAAACAGCGGTGAGGCCAGCCATGATGTACGGATTAGAGACGGTGGCACTGAAGAGACAACAGGAAGTAGAACTGGAGGTGGCAGAAATTAAGATGTTGAGGTTCTCGCTCGGAGTGAGCAGGTTGGATAGGATTAGAAATGAGCTCATTAGAGGGATAGCCAAAGTTGGATGTTTTGGAGACAACGTTAGAGAGAGCAGACTTCATTGGTTGGGACATTTTCAGAGGCGAGAGAGTGAGTATGTTGGTTGAAGGGTGCTGAGGATGGCGCTGCCAGGCAAAAGAGTGAGAAGACCAAAGAAAAGGTTGATGGATGTTGTGAAGGGAGGACATGAGGACAGTGGGTGTGAGAGAGGAAGATGCACCAGATAGGCTTAGATAGAAAAAGATGACATGCTGTGGCGACCCCTAATGGGACAAGCCGAAAGGAAAAGAAGACGAATAAGAAGAAGGTGATGATAGCTTACAACAAAGGGAAATAGTTAAATCTCTTGAAAGTAGAATATTCCACAAAACAATTTTTCATGTAGAAATTAGGCGGGAATTTCTTAGCGTCCCAAACCGGGACGTGGTAACAAAAAGAAATTGCTCCCTGGTCAGTACTGGAGGTTCTGGAAATACACACAAAAGTGGTCTTCACTGAGTCAAAGACTTCAAGGACGAGCCTCAACTCCCCCAAATCCTACTGTCCCATTCGAATCAGATACTGTAAACCTGGACTCGCCTTTTACCTGCTACTCACCTGCCCCTCCTCCTCCTTCTTATAACTAAACCCATGATTAAACCATGTTCAGTCACTTCACAACCAGCACCAAATATCGGTGACAATTTAAATAAATTAAAGTGACATTAATTCAATTCAGAACACTTATCTATTGTGGCAAGCGGCTTTTGCATCCTCATCAAGCCAAAAAAGCTAATCGACATCGCACTCTAGACCTCAATGTTGGATTAGTAAAGCTGGCAAATCAACCAGACTGCTAGTCTCTACAACCCCAAGTGTGTTACATAATAAGCATGTCGATCCACTTACTGACTGTGTTGTGCGGTTGTGTGCTAGAATTCTCCCAACAACATGGCAGGCATGAACAATCCCCCTGGCACTCCGCGGGATGACGGCGAGATGGCAGGCAACTTTTTAAACCCATTCCAAAGTGAAAGTGTGAGTAGCACGGCGTATTCAACTACCTCCACCAAGGCCGCCTCATGAGCATTTAAGTCTCCAACAAAATACAACTGAGTCCATTTTGCTGGCTCCCGTTAAAATAATAGATTCAGTAGATAAACAATTCAGCATTTCCAGAACAATTAAATATTGTTGCCTGAGTGCTTGAAAGAAATTCAAGATCGGACTAAATTTTTATCTCCATTTACTAATATTTTTTTTTATTGTATCACTATTCTATAAATGCATTGTAGTTTAATCTGATTCCCATTTAAAAAATATATATGTATATATATATATATATATACTCTAATAGAATTATTGTATTGTTCTTATAGATTTAGTACTATATTTTTATAGTATTTAATATGTGGTATTTTTTCAACAATTTTTTTAATACTTTTTCAGTAGTTTTTTATCATTTTAATTTAAATAAAGTGGACCCAAGCCGTATTTGTAGGGGCATAGGGACCAGGTCATAAAAATAGTCACGAATAGCAAAAATCTGCAGATAATTGATGCCCACGAAAAGTGCATTGGAATTAAAAAAACACGAAGAATTATTGAATTAAAAAGTATAAACCACCAATATGTTTTCAGGGTTGGTTCAGACAAATAAATCAAATAAAAAATGTGGGAAAAAAAACTGTTGAGGTGAAAACCCGGGTGCTGAACTGCGACTTTGCAGGGATCTACTGTATTTTTTAATTAGCTATATTTTAGGTTATCTTATTTTATATTACATGCACAATGTATATTATTTAAATTGTGATTTTGTGTTTTTTAATTAGCTATATTTTAGGTTATCTTATTTTATATTACATGCACAATGTATCTTATTTAAATTGTGATTTTAATTTAATTTATTTTTATTTACACTTTCCATGCTTAGTTGGGGTAATTAGTGCAGTATATAGGTGAATCTGACTTCTAATTTTCCAACCGTAAAGGTCACTTTTAAGAACATCCCGTACAAAAAGAGAGAAAAAATAAAAATAATTCTTGTTGGCTATCAGTCATTCATTCAGAACGGAATTTAGTTTAATTTGATAGTTATGTGATTTGCATCAATCCAATCCATTAAGTGTTAAGAAAAGTCCTGGTGGACGTAGAAAATTCAGAATGTGATTCGTACTTTTATTGTTTTTGTCCTGACAACAAAATGGCATGCATGACCAAACACGCATGGAAGTAGCAACACAACACGCGTGCATGGAAAATATCCTTATCCAAAAAGATTTACCATGATAATGCCTCACCATCTATCACTGCCGCCTTATATTTCCTAACATTCTTCTGTGGGCTGTACTACTCCTCCTATGTACTGCGCTGCTTGCTGCTGGTGTACTCACATAATATTACGTGACTTGCTGCTCTAAAAGGGGGACTGCATTTAGTCCATCGTTGCTTGACTAAGTTCAAAAAGAGTATGGGCTTATCTTTTCTCTCCCTTCCCTCTCTCTTTTTTCTCTTTTTTTACAGTATTCACCCAACATGACGATGAGTGTGTGATTCTTTTTTTTTTTTCATTATTATTTTACTTTTTATTTTACTTTTTCATCTCCCTTTTATCCTCCCCACCCACCCACGGTGCGACTTGCATTGCCCTCTTTCCTTCCCCTTCTCCTCCCTCATTCGTGTGGATCGGCGCGCAGCCCCTCGGGATGCCCATGGACAGCAGGACCCCCCTCAAGGGCCCCCATCCCAGCGTCTGCAAAATGGGTGTAAGAACATGAGACTTTCTTCCTCGCCTGCTACGACCCCCAGCCCTCCCCACCCCTCCTTGTCATGAGCCTTGGAGCGCCCACCCCCCCCCCCAAAAAAAAAAAAAAAAAATCACACCAAATCCGTTCAACCAGTCATGAAGCTCAACAAAGGCAGAAGTAATAAGCACAGGCCCATAAAAATGCACAATTTTGTTATTTTTATTTTAACTCCTGGCAAATCTCGGCGTGGTGCTCCATTCAAGGCCCTCTGGGTAATGGAATATCACATTCGGAGCACAAAGTGTTTTATTGACAAGTAAACAAAACAAACAAAAAAAAAAAACCACTCGGTCAGTATTTTTACTTTGTTTTTATGTTGTGACAATTAATTACCCATTAATGTGTTATGTTCAATGGCAATTTCTATTGTAACAAAGGTAGATATCGCCTTGTGCTGTACATACAGTACAATACATGTACATATGTGATGGACAGTGGATATAGAAAGCTTATAGAACGGCTTCACTTTATTTGGGGTTAATCAGTGGCACTTGAAATGGTGGCAGGTGTGTGCTGAATCCCATTTAACATCAGTTTGAATGCGATTGGTTCATTCCGAAAACAGCTACATCCCCAGTTTCGAGGGTGTGCACACTTGTGCAACCACATTTTCTCAGTTGTTTATTTTTACTGCCCCTCTCAAGAAGATAAAAATTCACTGTACAGGTAACAGGTGCCAAAAGCTTTTGAAATGTTTTTTGATTTCATGTATTTGGATCACGGAAACCAGGCATTTGAAAAGGGGTGTGTAGACTTTTTCTATCCACTGTATGTCAAGGTACATCATGATTTCTGCCAAGTTCATCTTGAAGCAGTTTTACAATGCACTTTTTTCCTAGCCTGAGGTCGGAAACTTTCAGTTTCCCAGTTTCACAGAATGCAACATAAATCAATCAAGGTTGAATCTTTTGTGGTGAGCCAACAGATTTGATCTCATGTATAAATATTTAACAATTATTTCTGTCCTTTTATTCTTTTTATTATCTTTTGATTAAATCCCTAAAATGTGTTTACCACCAGAATAATTTTTTTTTCATTTTTTAATTAATTATTTTTTAATAGCGTTTGACATAATTAAGCTATTTTTGATTCAAGATTTATTGTGTTTATTTGGACTGGAATTCAGTTGTGGTAATTGTACCCTTTGGTATGAAGGAGTATTAGGGCCACACCGCAAACGTAAATTATATTGTGAAAATTAATTTTAAAAAATGCATTTTTGATATTCAGAATAAAGGTTGAACATCTCAAGAATTAAGTTAAACTGTTAAGCCAAGTTATAGTTTTACTAGAAATAGTCATAGTATTATGAGAATAAAAAAATCCTACTTGTACAACCATAAACCCATTTTATTTTATACTTCAACCATATACCTATTGAGGATTAATTTAATGTTTCACATTTTCTTAAAAATTATTTCTTGCACAAATAAACAATTATTTGCTCAATATTATTACATAATTCTCACATTACAATTTGTGTTTGGGGGGGAAATACACCTTTATTTTCATGATATTAAACTATTATTTTTGTAATATGACTTATTTTTACTTGAAAAATCTAAATCTTTATTCTTATAAAACACTTATTTTATTAGTATACCATCACACAATTTTCTTGGGAAAAATCAACTATCGTGAATGATATTCCAAATTTATTCTTTTAATTGTGTGACTTTTTCTCGGAAAAAAAAAATTCTCCTAACATTATGAATTTTTTCTTTAAAAGAGAATGCAACTTTATCCTTGAAGTACAACTTTATATCCTTGATTTGTTCACATTGTTAAAAATAAACCTAATAACAATGTAATGGCTTGAACCAAAATATTATTAGTTTATTCTCATAAAATAAAAATATAAACCAATTTTTATCAGAATAATTGCCCTTGATAATGCAACTTTTTTTCTTACAAATTTAAAAGTAAAAACACAACTTTATATAAACTATAACTGTCTTTGTTTTTCCATTTTTTTAATAGCATGGCCTTAATGCTTCTTCATACATTGGTGAAATAATCCATACTGTTAGAAAGATGCCATAAACAACCAAGTGACGTTTGTTTTTTTTTTTTCCATGTTGTTGTACCAGATTGTTTTGATGCGTTCACCTAAGAATAATCCACAGAACGTCCACGAAATCTTCATTGTAACATGATTCATCCTGTACATTTTTCCTGATTATAAAGGGATGAAAATATTATGATTATGTTATGTGCTGGGTGGTTAACTCCAGGATTTGGCTCCCAGAGGTGGCTCCAACTCCCGCCGGTCAACATGTCGACAAACACCCTCCCTTTATTTCCTCCAATACCACCCCTTCTTCCTTTTGAATTTTTTTTTCCATTTTGTTTTTGTAAATACTGTACAATGCATTTTGATATCATGGACATGTTTTGATATGTCAGTCACTACCGATGAGTACAGCTGAGAGTAAATTATTAATGAAACTGTCCATGTTTTTTTTCATAGAGGAAAGAGGACACCCGAGGACTATTTGGCTCACATGTGGCTGAATGTCCACTCTTGGGGGGATTGGGGAGGGAGGGGGGGGAGACAAAAAATTGTTCTAGGACACAGAGATGACTAGAAGTAATCATTAAAACCTGACCTCATATAGCAGTTTTTAATATGAAGGAATTTTTTTAGCCATTGAAAACACTCAAGTGGAGTTTGTTATGAAATGACCGTGGGGGGGGGAGAAGAGAAACAGTACCCTTTGCTATGGAGCCCTGTATAGACGCTCTCTCGGTTCTGTGTATATGGATCATCTCTGTACTTCTATCGTGATGTATAATACTGTACCATTAGGAGTAAGATCTGCTGATGTTGAGTGTGGGAGGGAGGAGTGGGTCGGGGCTTTCGGGCGGGACATAACGGATTCTCCTGCAGTGTTCAATATGAAGCAGTCTGTCTCCTGGTTTGCTTTGTATTTCATGCTAGGCTAGTTGGGAATCTTGTCTTAGGGACGTAGATGTCTTGTGTAGGTAATAAAGATGTTCTTTGTATGTTTCTTTATATTGTAAAGTTTCTTTTGACTGAAAGGAGGGAGAAAAAAAAATTTGCTTATCAGAAAGAAGAAACAATGCATCGATAATAAATGTTATTTGATTTTTATTTTACTCGCTGTTTGAATCTCTTGTGCAAAAGTGCTACGGTGGTACACGGTCCGTTGTCCCGGTGGCAACAATGTCGAGTCATCCATTCTGGTGGCAAAACTTAAAAAGTAGACATGCACATTATGGAGAAGGTGTTAGCAGTGTGCTACTGTCACATATTTACATTTTATAGATATTACTTGAATTATTCAATACAATTTTCCACACTAGAGTAAAACTATTCCGTAGTTGCTCATATGTACAACTTCTCTAAATCTAAAACAAATACTGTATTACCGTACGAATAGTACATGGGCAGAGAAATCAAGTTAGAGTCGTTGCATTGGCATACCCACTGATATATATAAAAATTAAAAAAAAGACTGGATAGCGCATACACATCGAGTGGTATGTCGATTGGTAGAAGCCAGTTGGCCACCACCTTGGTACTCCCAAAATTTGTGGAGGACATGGTTTACACAGGTTAGATTATGGCAGGGTTTTTCTCAAAGTTTGGCATGTTGATTTAAAACTGGTCGCGGGAGCTTGACATTTTTTCAGTTCTGGTAACATGAAGGATTTTTTAATTCGACTCGGTAAGCCAAAAAAGGCTAAGTGCGAAGGAAAGACAGAACACCGTGACTACCAAGAAACCTTGCATATTACCTAGCGCCTGATTTTCGTGACATGTTAACTTTTCCCAAAATATGCTGTGAAGCATTAACATCATAACATAGCAAAAAACTAAGCACTTCTTTGTCATTAAAAACAATACATTTTAAGTCAACCAGTTAGATATATTTTTGGAAATAAGGACTCGCAATGGGAAAATACGCATTGAACGCATTATCCATGCGTTGTCTCTGCGATATCCAATTTCAGACAAAATTTAAACTTGTTTCCTCGCATTTGAAAATCGAATTCAATTTACAGTTCTGTGTTATGAAAATTATCAAAAAATTTCACATTAAATGTGTTTTCTTGCTTATCCACTGATGAAGTTTGGGAAAATATTGAACGCTTTTTCACGAAAAACCGTCGGCCGATAAAGATGAAGCAGAGCTAACAGTGAACAACAACCGTAATCAAAACTTTGTTCAAGTGAATTAAGATCACCAGAAAAAAAAAACCCTTTACAGATAAACTTTAACAGTGTCAAAGTAAATCTTTCTAATTTACCTGCGGAATGTTTTCTCACAGCCACAACACTGGCGATTAACACACAGGTCAGCATGGTTGTTTTGGGAGTATCAAGATGGAGGATGGCGACTTCAGTTTTGGTGGCCAATGAGCCATCCAGTCTTTTTTTTTTTTTTTTTTTTTTAATAGATCAGTGGACAGACCCGTTTTTGTTTTTTTTTTAAACAGAACTAACGGTTCGAGCATTTCATACGAATTCGTTTCGAAATAAGATGACACCTTCGTAAATTCTCTGACCCACCCAGAAAGCAGGTCTATTTTACTCTTGAATACTGTCTTTAGGAATGTGATAAGTGGCGGGTCCATAAAAAACGGTAGATTTTATTCTGAAACTGGCCATAAATAGTGTTTATATTTTATTTTGAAGCCGTCTCCTGCGTTGATTACCGTAATGCCTCGGGTTATCCCGAGGTTAACCGGAATTGCTTGTGACGAAACTGTTGCTTGAAACCGCCACAGACACCCCGTTTATTTAAATAAATAGATATAACTTCACCTTCAATTGAACGTACTGAGGAGTTGAACCGTCATCGCAACAAGCGATCGTGTTCGAAGGTAAGCTGTACGTGTACACACATAAGTAATGTCTTTTTTTTGGCGAGGGGGGGGGATACAGTTGTAGAATAATACTGCCATTAGCATGCTAGCATTGGACAGCTTTCTAGCATAACGAATTCAAGGCGAGCCGTCACGAGACCCATCTATCCTTGAAGGGACAGTGAAAGAACTTTGTTAAATCCCTCTGAAATGTAAAGAAAGCTTGAAGATAGTTACGTATTGTGCACGTCCTCTTGAATTACGAGTCGTCAAACATCAACAACTGCCGCTTATGGGCACGTTGAGAGGCGAAACGAAGTGGGTCGAGATGTTTTGAAATAGTCACGAGCAGGACCTCGATTCGTGACGTCACGCCACGCAGTGTCGATAAGAAGGGTTTATAACTAAACGTTTCATTAATCCACTTTAGCGACTTCAATTTATGAACGGGAAACATGGACGACCTCGATAGTCAGAGCAGCGCGGCGGCCCCGGCCAAGAAGAGCAGCCGGACGTCGTTGCTCGACAGCGGGGAGGACTTTGAGGTCTTGGACGAGGATGACATTGACGACGACCCCCCGCCCCTGGAAGACGGGGGCGGCGGGGAGGGCCGGGACTCGCACAAGGGACGCGGAGAGGAGGAGGGAGACCGGGAAGAAGCCTCGGAGGAATGGCTGGATGTGCTAGGTGAGCTGCTTTTGCTTGGTGATACCAGTAGTTTAACAATAATACCAGTAGTTTAACAATAACTCGCCGTTTTTTTTTTTTGGTACATTGAAATATATACTCGTCGTTGAATTTGTTTCTTGAAAATGTTGTAAGTCAATTTATTTGACCATGTAAAGTGAATTCAAAGACTTGTTTCTAACTATATTTTACATGCTTGAGGATAACTGCAGAAAATGTACCACGATCAGAATTACGTAGTGCTGAGTTGTGAGGATAAAATGTTCCGATAACGCCTAAACTGGTTTTGCGTTGCCGGGATCTGAAATTCACTTTTGCCCAGCCAAAAGCACATTTCGGATATCTGCGACTACATTCTTCCTATCAACAATTGGCTTTTCAGTTATCTGCAATGTCATTCCGCCTAGGACAAATGCTACTTTTGCCATTTACATGTATGGGCTTTGTAAATACAGATAACATATGATTCCAGTTCAAAATATCTGTAATTCACCTCAATTCTAAGTATCTTGCTACCCCTTTCCACATTTAATAACTCAAATAAAATATAATTATAAATAGGGCAGCACGGTGGGTCAGCTGGAAAGCGTTGGCCTCTCAGTTCTGAGATTCTGGGTTCAATCCTGGCCCCGCCTGTGTGGAGTTTGCATGTTCTGCCCGTGCCTGCGTGGGTTTTCTCTGGGCACTCCGGTTTCCTCCCACATCCCAAAAACATGCAACATTAATTGGACACTCTAAATTGGCCCTAGGTGTGATTGCGAGTGCGACTGTTTGTCTCGATGTCCCCTGCGATTGCCTGGCAACCAGTTCAGGGTGTACCCTGACTCCTGCCCTTTGACAGCTGGGATAGGCTCCAGCACTCCTGCGACCCTCGTGAGGATAAGCAGCTAAGAGAATGCATGGATGGATGACAGTAAATAAACTAGTCAAAAAGAGGTAGCAAATCTTACTGGAATGTTAAATCAAATTGTAGATTTCAAACTGGAGTCAGAGATTTACAATTCAGTTGCAGAGATCTGCAATTCACTAGCAGATCTCTGTAACTGAATTGAAGATGTGTGTAATAACAAATCCCTTGCATGACGGGCAAAGTCACCGTTATGTTGCAGGTATGGAGAATGAAAACTGCAGCTATTCAAAATGTAATTACGACTTTTCATTAAAAAAAATCATTTTTACATTGCTAATTTAGGACAGTCAAACTTCTCTTTTAAAGGTTTCCATAAAGTAATGTTAAACTGTTTTCCACACCTACAGTTTTCTGGATGTTTTTGAGTACACTGGGCTTCTCGCGTGAGTTGAGAAATAGTTCATGTGCCTTCTTTCAGATCAGCGGCTATCTGGTGTAAGTAACATAGTTAAAATTACTGGGCCTATTTCTACTACTACAGCATGGCGTTAACTAGCGAGTCATGCATACACCCCAAAATCGCATCTTCCCTGGATGCCACAGTTTACAGAACAGGTCACTGTTGTTATTCAAATTAGTGTTAGTTTATCATCCAGACTACCAGAATCTGTTCAAACAAATTGTTGGCCAGGGCCTGAATTACCGTATTTTCCAGACAAGCACTACTTTTTTGGTGCACCTTCAACCCCCCCAGTTCCGATGTAGTTGTAATGTTTTTTTTTTCGCTCGTGGCTATGAGTTTAAAAAGTAAACTTGTACGAATGAAATTGTTCAGACATGGCTGTTCCCCACAATGCATTTGGGTTTGGGCATGCTCAGTCTTCACGTGTCGGAGAAGATTTTACTTTCAGTAGGTATAGAAGAAGAAGAATGTACATCATTTGGCTGTAGAGGAAGACAGCACCCTAGAGGGAGGATGCGGGACGACACTCACAAACGGGAAATATCCATCCATTTTCTTCACCACTTATCCTCACAAGGGTCACGGGACTGCTGGAGCCTATTCCAGCTATCAACGGGCAGGACGCGGGGTACACCCTGAACTGGTTGCCAGCCAATCGCAGGGCACGTGGAGACGGAGAACAGCCGCACCTCAGGGCAATTTAGAGTGCCCAATCAATGTTGCATGTTTTCGGGATGTGGGAGGTTACCTGAGTGCCCAACCGGAGATAACCCACGCAGGCAACATGCAAACTCCACACAGGGAGGGCCGGGATCGAACCCGGGACCTCACAACTGTGAGGCCAACACTTTCTACCTGAACTACCGTGCTGCCCAAACAGGAAATATATATATTTAAAAATCTTTGACAAAAAGTACCTCCATATGAAGCTCTTCAAGTGGATTTTAAACACGTGGAGCATGCAACGTGAAAGAATCTACTATCACTGACGGATTAAAAGGCTCGACTGCTACTTGAGGAAAACAGAACAAGTTCAGTTGTAACAAAATGAAAATGGCATTGGGAGCGACTGAGAGACTAAAACGATATGTGAGACTTTCTGATACGTTTCACCCTCGATACTTTGTTTTTAGTGAATAAGACGAGGATGGACAAAAACTGACTTTTCTGTTATGTTTGAGCCATTTTACTGCTATCACTCACCGTTTGGAAACGAGGTTTGTCAATCGACATTTGCAAAGTATTTGTGTGAATATGTAATTTTTACAATGTACCGGTGGCTGGTCCACAAAAAAAACAACACTAGAGATTGGTTGTGGCGCATTAACTGGTGTGCACCGTTGTCTGCAAAATATGGTACATCTGATGTCCAGTTTAATAAATGATTGACAGTCGTTGATGTTTTTCTATGTGGACACAACACCAACATCAGCCCTGGTTAGCTTGCGAGGTAGCTGGTGGTTAGCGCCTCTTGTCATGGCAAAAAAAATCCCATGATGATATGGTGGTATGCTGGAGGCTTTAAGATACTCAAACATGTAGGTGTGTGTCTGCAGACAAAAGATGCTGGAAGCAGCATCCAATATTTCCTTATACATGTCCACGGTTTCAGCGGATTCATCATAAGCAAGGCCCTTGAGATCGGAAGCAAAGGCTCGTTTTTTTTCATGTTTTTAAAGCCTTAGGTTGTGTATTTGGAGTGGGGGCAACAAAATGTGGGAATATTAATGATGCGGCTTTGTAAATGTAATATTTATAACATTTTCTAGGTAATGAACAGCTAAAGAAAAAGGTCCTGGTGGCGGGCAAGGGCCGAGACAGTCGACCAAAGAAAGGACAGAATGTGACCATTTGTCTTAAAACATTCCTGAAAGATGGAACGTTAGTCGAGGAGCTCCCCGAGCTCAAGTTCGCGCTTGGAGACGGCGATGTCATCCAGGTACTTTATCAACTTCTTTTTTCCCCCTTCATTGGTCCACTTGTCACGCCAGGGTTGTCGTCTTGTATCAATTCGGCTTCATGTAATATAGTACGTATTGTAGGGCCATCTGTTTTTTGGGCGGGGCGGAGGCTGAAAAAACCACGATGCACTGAAGCAGCAATAGGTGAAGCGTGAAGTAAAGAGGGAGGTCTGTATTTCCCCCAAAAATCCTCAATTTTGGCAACGGTATTTCTTCCACGATCATCACAAATGGTTACTGCTTATGATTTGACATCAAATATTATCCACTTTTAGATTTTGACGCTCCCCCCAAAAAAGTATCTTCCATCCATTTTGACAAAAATAGTACTTTTCCTTTTTCGACCAAAAATGGTTTCTTCTACTTCTATTTTTGACAAAAAATGTTTCCTCCTCCCATTTTGATAAAATCTCATCATCCTATTTTGATGAAAAGTGTTCTCTCCTCCAGTTTTGATGCAAAGTTGACATTTGGATGAAAAATTGTCTTGCATCCTTACACACACACACACTTATATAGCTTGTTTTGACTAAAAAAAAAACCCTCCTGACAATTTAGGGATCTGCTATTATTTTAACCCCCCCCCATGTATTAGGCTTGTATTTTGATTTAAACATCCATTTTTTTTACAGTTTTGAGAGTATTTTGATTTCGCCTCCTATTGTGACCCATAATTGTTTCTAAGTTTTCCTATTAGATGTAAAATGTTGCCATGTCCTTCCATTTTAATGGCAAATGGTTTCTCCTTGCTGCATTACAGCATAAGTTGGTGTCTTATCACATTTTTTTTTTTTTACTAAAACTTTCTGTTCTTTAATTTTGACAAAATTGGATTTATAATTTAACCATAAATATTCATTTTCTCCTCAATTTTTCTTTCCATTTTACAAAAAGTGTTTTCTCTTAAAACTTTAACATGTAATATTTATCAAAAATTGGTTGAATTTTTTTTTTTTTGCATCCATCAATTCCACCACTAGGTAGACCCATTTCACCGTATTTGTTTTTAACCACTTGGATGCAGAATTGCATGAGAACAATCCTAAAGCTGTCCAGTGTGGTACATTCAGATCATTTTTTGCAATATTTGCAATAACTTGTTTTCTTATTTCAGGCCCTGGATCTTGCAGTGCTGCTCATGGAAATGGGCGAAAAGGCACTCATCCAAACTGCTGCCACTTATGCATACGGGACCTGGGGAAGGTAGTGACAGTGTTTCATTTATCAAATAAAATGTATAACGCACGTTTCTGTATGTTAAATTGTATTTCCTATGTGTTCTCCAGTTATGAACCAGATGTGCCGGCCGATGCTGAGCTGTTTCTGGAAGTGGAGTTGAAGGAAGCCTGCGACGCAGCGGACCTGGAGCTCCTGCCCCCCCTAGAAAAGATTGCACTGGCCAGCGGAAAGAGAGAAAGGGGCAATGTCCATTATCAGCGCGGAGACTACGCTTTCGCTATCAACTCATACGGCATCGCCCTTCAGATCACCGAATCCAGCTCCAAAGGTAAGCAAGTTGGCCTTCAGACTGAAAAGAATGAATCACCATTTGTTTGCGGTTCTTTCTTCTTTCAGTGGACATCACTCCAGAAGAAGAAAGCGAGCTGCTAGATGTGCAAGTGAAATGTCTGAATAACATGGCGGCGGCACAGCTTAAGCTGGACCACTACGAAGCTGCATTCAAGTCATGTGTCGCCGCCCTCGCTCACCAGCCAAATAACATCAAAGCACTCTTCCGCATGGGCAAAGTAGGCGTTTCACACACTTTCACTTAGCTTCCAAGTGACCATTTTAAAATTGATGGTCTTGTGCTGCTTTCTTCCAAGGTGCTGGCCTTGCAAGGCGAATATGGAGAAGCCATTCAAACGTTGAGAAAAGCACTGAAGCTGGAACCAAGCAACAGGGTAATGTGCAACCAAATGCGATGTACTGGGAAACTGGAGAGTCGCAAATTTCATACGTTACAATGGCAAATGCAATGTAATGCCTGTCAGAAATCAAGTTTAGACTATAAATTATACTTGGGGTTAGTTTTTATCTTATCGCAAACTACAGTGAAGAATATAAGTATTTGAACACCCTGCTATATTGCAAGTTCTCTCACTTAGAAATCATGGAGGGGTCTGAAATTTTCATCGTAAGTGCATGTCCACTGTGAGAGAGATAATCTAAAAAGAAAAATCCAGAAATCACAATGTATGATTTTTAAAAAAAAAAAACTTAAGACAGGCCTTGAACTGTTGGTTTAAGCAGGAGAACCTTCCGTGCCATGCATGATTTCAAACCATGACGTCTTTGTGTATTACCAACAGTCACCTTGGAAACAGGGGTCCCAGCTCTTTTCAGGTCATTGACCATGTCCTGTTGTGTGGTCCTGGGATGATTCCTCACCTTTCTAAGGATCATTGAGACCTCACGAGGTGACATCTTGCATGGGGCTGCACTCCGATTGAGATTGACCGTCATGTTTAGCTTCTTCCATTTTCTAACAATTGATCCAACAGTGGACCTTTCTTTTCACCAAGCTGCTTGGCAATTTCCCCGTAGCCCTTTCCAGCCGTGTGGAGTTGTACAATTTTGTCTCTGGTGTCTTTGGACAGCTCTTTGGTCTTGACCATGTTAAAAGTTTGAGTCTTACTGATTGTATGGAGTGGACAGACGTCTTTATGCAGCTACCGACCTCACACAGGTGCATCTGATACAGGATAATACATGGAGTGGTGGTGGACTTTTAAAGGCGGACTAACAGATCTTTGAGGGTCAGAATTCTAGCTGATAGACAGGTGTTCAAATACTTGTTTGCAGCTGTATAACACAAACAAATCGTTAAAAAAATTATACATTGTGATTTCTGGATTTTACTTTTTAGATTATCTCTCTCACAGTGGATATGCACCCCTGATGAACGTTTCAAACCCCTCCATGATTTCTAAGTGGAAGAACTTGCAATATAGCAAGGTGTTCAAATACTTTTTTTTGAGTCGAGGTCCCACTTCTACTTGATAAGCGCTGTGTTTCATGACTACCCCTAGATGGCAGTATTGACTAGTTCTGGCATTCCTGGTTGTTCATAGCTGTAACCTTGTCTTTCATACTCGGGAGTAAAAGCTTCCTTCCCAGAGCATATCCAGGAGGTTTTGCTTTCTACTAAATGATCATAATCTTCTTTCTAGCACTTAAACTCACCAGAAGAAACCTTTGAAAATGCCAGAGCATTGAAATGCTAAAACTGAAAGTGTCCTCAGACTGGTTTCCAGCAACTAATCAGAACCCAAGAAAATGAAAATAGCGTAAGACTACTTAAATGGTCATCATTTTTCATGTTGACTTTTTACTGCATTTTTATAAAAATTTGTTTTTCAATAATCAACATGATTAATTTGAATATATAAAGCTGTAAGACCCATAAAAGTAAGTATAATGAAGGCAGATTTCCATGATACAGTGGGGGTTTCTGCAACATGATGTAGATGTGTTCCCCCCAAAAATCTGCAATATTCAATTATCTTAGTTTTTTCAGAAAAAATCTGATATAAAAATACAAATAGAATACTAAAATGCCAATAAATAAACGAATTAGGAACACTAATTTTTAACAGTAGAACTTAAATATGGTAACAACTAAGAGTTTTGATGGATGTGAGCGGTCCTCATGAAATTAACTTCCTGAGTAATTGATTTTAACTAGCAGCCTCGGGGTATGATTTTGGCTGGTTATCAAGCGGATGAGTAAATACAATTGGCACTTGCAAGTTGGACCTTGCAAACTCCCAACTTTATTTTATTTCATTTGCCACCAATCTCGACTAGGACCTTTTGCCATTGAAGGACGACTAGATGGCTCTACAAGAAAAATCAATCACATCTCACAGTCTGAGCCGCTGATTCATCATTTCAGAGGATCTGCTTTCGAGTGGCTTTAAATAGATTTCGCCTCGCACGCCGGTGCCATCTCGTGCCTCCTGTTCTTCCGCTCCCGCAGATGGACATACAAGGTTCTGTGGTCGTGTGGGATTCAGGGCCAGAATACTCCCTACACAGTCCCATGCCAATCTGGCTAACACTACTTGGCTTTTTCATCTTTTCATTCAACATGACAAGTGTAAATCAGTATTTATGTTATGTACTTTTGCAGGTTAGTTTTGTTTGATTTTTGTATTATATCATTTGCATATTAAATCTTAGAGGCTGCATTTGTGTTCATTGTAAGCAGAACCTTTTACATAGACTGACCAACCTGCATCTGTTTGGGCAACAATATATTTAGTATAGTATTAATGAAATTGTACATATATGTTTGTAAGTAAATGTGAAGCATGAGGGAAGAGTATTTTAAAGCTTGAATTTTATTTTATTTTTTTTAAATCTTAGTGTTCCACTTTAGGCATGCTTTCTTCCAATTGTCCACGACTGAATCAGTGAATACATTTTTTTTTTTTTTTTTGAGGGGGGGGTCTTGTTTAAAACATGAAGCAAACCTTTTTTCGTTTTTTCGAGAACCACTGCTCTATCTAATTTCCCAAGAGTCTGAAAGTCTACATCTACAACAATATTCTGCTTCACTGGGTCAAAGGGCAAAGGTAGAAAAATCCTGAAGCTTCTAGGGCTCTGATGTGGCAATTTTGCGGCATCCCTATAGAAGTTAGTCTTTACTTCTACTTTTAGACCAGGGGTCGGGAGCCCCTTAGGCTGAGAGCGACATAAACGGCAAATATTTTAAAATGTAATTCCAAAAGAGCTGTCCAATATTTTTAAAACTAACTACAAGTGTATTTCTCCAAGTAAGACCCAACACTTTAAGGGTACAATAAGTCTCTAAATTCATTTAAATAACATACCGTTGCCTACCAATGATGACAAAAGTACTTTTTACCATTAATGTGACTTCTTTGCTGATGGTTTAGTCGTCTGTTTCATAGGTCATTAAATTAAATGTAGCCTTTGAGACTTCCATCCGTTATTCATTTACGTAGGTTGGTCTTAATGTTATTTTTAAAATGTGATAGACTTTTCATATGTATATGCATAGGTATAACCAAACATTGTCAGTACAGCAATACTCACACGCTCCTATGTGTGGTTTGTGACGGGAAGTGCGTTCTAGGTTTTCACAATCAGGTGGTCTGCAGGTTGAATTTTTCTCATTTGTCCCCAACTATGCACTCGCCAATAATGCTTGCCGACAGGCATGTCTTTATGTAATAAAATTTCCGGTGGTGGGCAGCGTATAAGCACGCCGTCGTTATAAACCACATTGATAGGCTGCGTAAGGAGTGTAACATTTAATTATGAGTATGGATATGAGTGTACCCCTTTTAGAGCAGAGGGGGCAGTGCAAGGTAAACTAGGAAGAAGAGCGTGTGGCCGTCATTGGAGGCCGTGTAGCAGGTCGTTGTTAGAGAAAGTTATGTGTGGTGCCAAAATGTTCAAGATGGGGTTTTGCATCTGCATCTATAATTGATCAATTCTAACAAGAATAACATTGTCAGTTGTTTGCGATGCGACATTTGTGTCGACCGCTGTGATACATAAATGATCATTATTATTATTAACTAGTGGACTACGATGAGAACAATCCACGCGTGTCGTCCCCATCTGTGCGTCACAGAGAAATGTTTTGAGTCCGACCACATTCGCGATGACGTTCATGATTCCCAATTGCCCGAGTATTAATGTCAGGCTGTTGTCCTCTTGACACATTTCCATTACCAGCGTTCGCTCATTTGTTATCATTGTGCCCCTGTAGACCATCCACGCAGAGCTGTTCAAACTAGTGAAGAAACACTCTGAGCAGAGGGGTGCAGAGCAGGCCATGTACAAGAAGATGCTTGGTAACCCTGCCAGCAGCGTCCCGCACAAACGCTGGATGAAGTCCTCATGGGTGAGTCCTCGTTGAGTCTTCCGAGCCCGGTCCAATGTGAAGGCATTTGGGGTGATATCAAACAAAAAAAACCTTGAGTCCAAGAAAGAACTGCATTGCAATTTTTCTTCGCATCAGCCATTCATTTTCCCTAAATCCCTTCTTAAGTCGGACAAGAGTTGTACTGTCTACCAAATAATTGCTTGACTATTTTCCAAGACTTATGATTTCAAATTGCTTCTTGTTTAAATTGTGTAATGTTGAATGGGCAGTTGTGTACAATGGGTGAACCCACACTCTAATGGGAGATTTTATAACTTTTAAATGCCATAAAATGGTGGCAAAAGGCAAATTTTGTGTTACTAAAGCTCCTCAACTCACTTCAAATTGTTTCCTGGGCACCAATATGC
The DNA here is from genome assembly GCF_019802595.1 of Syngnathoides biaculeatus. Classification (NCBI taxonomy): domain Eukaryota; kingdom Metazoa; phylum Chordata; class Actinopteri; order Syngnathiformes; family Syngnathidae; genus Syngnathoides; species Syngnathoides biaculeatus. Next base: position 12,249,784 of record NC_084646.1, on the reverse strand, counting down.
CATCAGATGGCGCCAAAGCAATGCTGTTATTGTAAATTGTTGAGTTTTTCAGCAAAAAATACCAGATAGGAGCATGTGGGAGGTTGGGGGTTAGCGAACTCAAAAGCTCAAATATGCAAGGGTTCACTGTGTAATAATGTGATAAAATGGGGATTACACGTTGGTTTTACAGTCATAACTATGTTGTCGCCTGTTATGAAATAAGTTAACTATCTTGCTAACTTTTAAATTCAGAGACCATTAAAAACTGCAGCTTACCAAAGTGCTGAATAAGAATTAACGTGAAACAACATATATATTAATACTCCTGATGATGGACAGCACTTCAGCTTCAATTCTGCATTTGAATATCTGTTTTGACCATTCTGGGTGGAGGTTGCATGTTCTGCATGTTTGGTGTGGATTTTACCTTGTCTCTCTAACACTACAAAATGGATGAGTCTATATGAATGTTCTGAACTCCTGTTTATAAATCGGTGCCGTAGTTGTCTGCATGCTGTAGCTTAACTGCTCATAGCTGATGTCTTGCAATCTGGTTGGGTTAGGGTTAGCTACCAGGCATGATTAATCAACATGGTTTGTTCCGGATAAGTAAAGCTTTGTGGGGATTGTTTCCGGTCCAGTGTGGGTACATGGGACGGTTAGCCGAGTAGTATTCGTGTAGTACAACACATAATGTTGGCAAATAATTCAAAGGAAGATGAACCAATGCAAATGTAATACTGCTAAACTCCTTCTGCTTTTACATTCCATGATGACACAGAAGTGAGAATTTTGTTGACAGCAGCATATTTACCTCCACCCTGAAAAAATGAACTCCATTTTTAACCCTCTGTAACATCCATCCATCCATTTTTTTTTTTTTTTTGCCGCTTATCCTCACGAGGGTCGAGGGGCGTGCTGGATCCTATCCCATCCGTCAACGGGCAGGAGGCGGGGTACACCCTGACCTGGTTGCCAGCCAATCGCAAGGCACATAGAGACAAACAGTCACAATCACACCTAGGGGCAATTTGGAGTGTCCAATTAATGTTGTATGTTTTTGGGATGTGGGAGGAAACCGGCGTGCCCGGAGAAAACCCACACATGCATGGGGAGAACATGCAAATCCACACAGGCAGGGCCAGGATTGAACAGCTTTAGCAGCTGTTCCACTATGCCACCCCCTCTGTAACATAGTTTTTTTTTTTTTTTTTTGTACAGAAAATGTGTGCAATTAAGGTATCTGGAGATAGGCAGTGTTTACTGTATTCCCAACAATCTCAAACTTTTTTTTGTGTGACTTTTTACTGCTGGTGGAGAAAATGTGGCACTTCAATTTACTTCTATTGTCTTTACTTCTTCCCCTTCCCTGTCCAGGGTCTCAGCTGGAAGTGGTTATTCGGCGCCACAGCAGTCGCCATTGGTGGCGTCGCCTTATCGGTGGTCTTGGCTGCCAGAAACTAAAGCGAGCGCCTATTTTTGCTGACTTGTGAACGGACCAAGAAAGAAGCACATCGGGCATTGAGGACTTGTCAGCAGAGTCGAGGGAATGAGGAGTTAAAACACTACTGTTTGTTTGTTTTTGAGACGTTTGATGTATGCATCACGTATTTGTATCCTCACAACCCCTGCGGGAACTATTTATCAGCAATCGCTCCCTTATGGCAAATGGCCGCTGCCATGTTCAGATTCAAAGCAAAGTCTTTCTAAGAAGCTCAGTCATTTATTCCTTATGTTTCAAATATATAATTGAGTGGGCCCACACATATTTACAGTTTGGTATTTGTGAATTTGCCCTGTTGCAGATTTTTATTTTTTATTTTTTTGCGGGGAGAGTTGTGATCCTATCCTCTTCAATCAAAGCTGACCTTTTTGCTGTTTTTGTGCTAAGGCCAAAGCTGTCAATGTCTGATGTAAAAGTATTGCTTGGGTGCAGTGTTGTGGCCAAGACCTGATGTTGAAGTAAGAGAAGGGTGTTCATTTAGTCAGAAAAAAGTGCTTTGCCATCATCTTGTAGAATCTATAGATAGGCTATTATACAAACCTTAGGGTGACCGTATTACTCGTTGCATTTCACACCCCTTTGAATGGTGGGGGTTCATTGTATTGCACTGTTATACCTCTACTACTTCATATTCATATCTTCAGTTCATTATATTAATCTAGAGAGTGATTTAACTAACTTGACTGGGGCACAACGTACGGTGTTCTTAGATAAACACCGAAAGCTAAACGTACGGAAAAGTGCTGTAAAACAGTCCTACCTCACGTACGTTGTCATCTCATTAACACAGTCAACAATTCAAGATGCATGTGAAGTATGTTTGGAATGCCTAACTAAATGCATACTCATCTTTGACACGCATCATTGCTGTGACATCCAGGGCGGCTATACGAAGTTTTGACAGTGCAGGAAGAGCCTATTTGTTGTTTCCCCCCCTCACCTATATACAGTCCCCTCCAAAGGTTTTGGATCGTAAAGATCAGTTCCCATGTTTTTGTTGTATACTTGAGCTTTTTGAGACAAATGCTCATAATTCAATCTTCATCCATCCATTTTCTTAGGCGCTTATCCTCACGAAGGTCATGGGAATGCCGGAGTCAGTCCCGGTTATCGGGCAGGAGGTTGCCAGCCAATCGCATGGCTCATGGAGACAAACAATAGTTACAATCACAAGTGTCCAATTTTGCATGTTTTTGGGATGTGGGAGGAAACCCACGCAGCCACAGGGAGAACCTGCAAACTCCACACAGGCGGGTCCGGGATTGAACCCGGGACCTCAACTGCTTTCCAGGTGATCCACCGTGCCGCCCAATTTATTCTTTTCTTTCGGATTATTTATATCCAGGACTGAGCTCTGGGAGAAAAGCAAACAATTTTAACGAGCGAAGTGTGAAAACTTGCACATACATGACGTAGCCAATACAACAATTTGCAATGTCCCGTAAAAACATCTGACGTACTGAACAACAGACATCGGCTGGCCTCGATGTAAATTCTTTGAAATAACAGCTGGAATTGCTTCAAATCTTTTGATTCAAAACCCAAATATCTTCAGTGTACAACAAAACAAAGGAATTGACCTTGTCATTACAGTACTTTTGAACGGGACTTTATACCTCAGGTTATGACCATTTAAGACCAAATGTTGACGAGTCCTGTGTAGAAGTGTATAACATACTTTGACTTTTTTCCTTTTAGATGTTAATTTATTACAGCCTCAATGGTAGTTGCTTTGAAGGAAACGCACCTGAACTATATGAATGTGCCCTTGGTAAAAATAAAAAAAAATCAACAAAAAATATGCCAATAAGTTTCACAATTTTCCTGTTTAATTTTATATTAATCGAAATAAAGTTTTTTTTCCGTCATCACACCTGTTTATTTTTTTAAGGCCTAATGAAAACAAGCACATACAAAATACATGTACAATATCTTACTTTTTTTCTATCCTGTCTCCTGTTTTTCATTGGTGGATTCTGTTTTATACTTTTATGTGGAAACATTTCCATGTCTCCGTCATATACAGACTACAACATTCGTTCCTTCTAATATATTTCTATATTGGGGATTGTATTTTTATTTTATATAGTTTGCATTTTTTTCTTAAATGTTTTGATCATTTAAAATACATTTTTAAATTGTTTTTTATTACAACTATTATAGGTCGAATAGATTTTTTCCCCCCCTCATTTTTGTTTTATTTTTTAGGTTTGACTCATACAAATTAGTAACACAAATTAATATATTCCCACACGTGTACAGTCGAATGAGTATGATCTCATCCTCTCCCGACTTCCGTGCTAAAGAGCAACCTCGTTGAACTCACGTAATTTTTTATTGTATTTATTTTTTGCGCCTTAATTTACAGATAAACGCTACCATAGTTTACCAGATTAAAACATTTTAAGATGAACTGAAAATGTCTCGTGAAATACGACTCGGGATACATATTTAAGTGTCGAGCGGCCTGATTGATTGATCTCGACGCGCTTGACGTAGCCCCACGTGGGCGGGTTCATCAAAATGGGCCGGCGTGACGTCATCGCATGACGACAGTATTTGACAAGGCAATTCCGAAGAAACGGGAATTGTAGGTTTACGGCAAAGCGCGTGCCCGTGCGCGCGCGTGTGCGCGCGTGTGTGTTGGTAGCGGCGGTGGTGGGAACGGCAGCCAAGATGGCGGCGCTGAAAGAGGAGCGGAGCTACGGGCTGTCCTGTGGAAGAGTGAGCAACGGCAGTAATGTGTCCGTCTTCCACGTTAAACTCACTGACAGCGCGCTGAGGGCCTTCGAGGGTTACCGGGGCGGCAAGGTAAGCGCACCCCCGGCCGCGGCGAAACGAGACATTTTTTGGGGTGAGGTGAGGGAGAGACGAAGGGGGGGTTTGTTGGAAGTGTGTCCGCGAGGCTGTGACAGGCGGCGGCGGCGGCAGTAAAGCCGGAGTGTGGACGGAGAGGGTGGGGGGGGTCGGGCCACTCCAACTCGCTAACCCTCCTCTTCAGCCCCGACGGGCGGCAACGCCACGGCAGTTTAGCGGCCCGACTTGAGCCCGCTTACGTGAGCTGGTTAGCGGTTTTTTAAAGGAAATAACACCCAGACTTGACTGAAACCTCTACTGGACACGCGAGTTTCATGTATTTATTTATCTATGTATTTATTTGGGATGTTATTGTCACCCCACCGATTTTGTCAACGATCATATTTCGCAACCAACTTGTTTCCAGAAAGTTTGTTAAGCTGTCAAAACAGTTTTGATGAAGCAGCAAGTGGAGTGGCCGCACCATCAATGGCACCTTCTGAAGTGAAATAAAAATGCGATACAGTGACAAGATTATAGTACAAGATTAATTCGTTCTGTGGCCACGTTTGTAATTCAAATCACTCGTATCTCAAATTGCCCATCCGAAAGGAATGGAAATGTCATGGATCCATTCCAAACTACCCTGCCTTAAAAAAAAAAGCAACATTTTCCATTACATTTCGAGTTAGAGGTGCTACAATTAATCACCAACTAATTGATGGTCATACTAATAAACTATTTTGATTTTTGCGCAACAGTCAGCAATCTTTTTGAAACCACAAGATGTGTGGACTACTAGTTTGATACGCACTTGCGAAATGACACATTTTCTCAAATTATCTTCAATTATGCTCTTGCTCCCAATTATATATCTATATATATATATATATATATATATATTCCTCAATGTGACGCACACTGATCATGTTACTAATTTCTCACAGTAATTATCGAGAATGATTTGGGAAACTGGTAATTATCAGTCTGCAACACTTAATCTATTAATTTTTGTAAGTGTTCACGATATCAATGGCTTATTTGTGGATCTGGAAAGCGTCTGGCTCGCTGTTCTGATGACCGGGGTTCAACTCCCCGACCATTCTCTGTGGAGTTTGCCTGCATTAATTGAAAACTCTAAATTGCCTTTAGGCGTGAATGTGTGTGCGAATGCTTGTTTCTTTGTGCCCTCCGATTGGCTGGCAACCGGTTCAGGCTGCCTGACGATAGCTGGGATTGGGTCCAGCACTCCCGCAACCCTTGTGAGGATAGGTGGTTCAGAAAATGGATGGGTGGACACTCGTGGGATACTCATGTTATCTTTGTTGACTGCCAGTTTAGAGCCCCTGTTTAGATGAAAAATTGTCCAAATCTTCTAATTTCAGTCTCTTAATAAATATTCTCCGATTTCTGTCATGCCTTAAGAAAGCCAGACTGATTAGATTTTGTCTAATCAAAATAAGACATTTGCAAACATCTGCTTTTACTTTGGAAAACAATGATAAACATATTTCTGTTTTCTGACATGTTACGGAACAAACCAAGTGACTCATTTTATGGGAAAAAAAATAATACTTTTTTTTTTTTTTTTTTTTTTATAAAGTGTACTACAAAATAATTTGCAGTTGTAGTGGGAATAATGTACAAATTGCTACGAAAGAATATTAGTCATCGTATATTTAACCACACAACTGTCTGTCGAAAGCCAGCTATCTTAAGCCTAACGCAAAATGCTAGTTTATTCCCTTAAATTATGTATATTTGGACAGAAACACACTTTGACAGACAATATAACACTCCCTTTTTGTATTTATAGCGATGTATTATTCTGCCTTATGGTGTACAAGAAACTTAAACCAAAAGGTGCTGAATGCATGAAAACCTGATGTACTAACTGTTCAATTCTTTGAATTATATTTATTATGTGCATGGACTTGGAGCGAATTGCTTTTTTCCAATTAAAAAGACTACAATATCTTCAGTTTTATGCGAGGCTGGGATGGATTAATAGAATTTGCATTCTTTTCAATTGGGAAAGATCATTTAAAACCGAAGTGTCAAACTCCTTTTTTCGCGGGGCACATTATCCCTCAGAGGTTTCCCTCAGAAAGCTGTTATGACTGTGGAACAAAAATATTTAATCATCTCATCGTATTTACATATCAAGGGTAATGTGTTTTTCAACTATTCACATTTGGTAACACAAAAATGCTTGTAATATCTCAACTTTATCATTTATGATATATGACAATTTGAAATTTTTACAAGAATCATGGAATTGGAAACTCTAGATATGGCTTCGTGGGCCGGATCTGTCCCCCGGGCCTCGAGTTTAACACGTGTGATTTAAGAGGAGAGATTTGAGTTCTGAGCATGGTCGTGTAATGTAATAATCTCATAAATCAAGATGCCCCTGTACGTTTTGTTTGGTTTTCAATCATAACAGCCCTCTGAAGTAAACCCTAAGAACGACGAGGGCCACAACGAAAATGGAATTTGTGGAAAAGGCTACGCTGTGGTAGGACTGCTGCTGCTTTCCCGTAGGATTGCCTTCTAACATTTCAGCCTCTATAAATATTTGACAGGGAAAACCTGGCTGGTCAGAAGAAGGAGGTCTTATCACCTCATACAGTGTTTGTGTACAGCGCCACTGATGGCTGATAAGCGGCAACTATAAATTGTGGCAGCTGATTAGCATTCTAGTGGTCATATTGTTATTTTCCTTTTTGCAATATTGTCACTGTAGCCAATTCAGCTAATGTCTTTTTTTTTTTTTTTTTTGTCCCATGGGCATACTCTCGTATTTCTTTGTAGCTGTTTCCAAATATTTTATTTTTGTGGGGTTGGAAGAGTTTGTAAACGCTTTTTACAATATTCTAAAGATATTATAAGATATATTCTAACCCTTTGCAACAAATTTTGCTGTTAAAAGCTAATTTTGATACAGTACTGTATTGTCATAGTAGCTGACTTTGTGAGAATTTCACATTTTTATCATCAAAAGGACACCTTTTTATGAAGCTGTCATAGGGGCTGAGTTTGTAAAAATTTTACTGCACCAAAATAAATTTCATGTGACATTAATCAGCCATGTTTGTGAAGAATTTGGTAGCATCAAAATAGTGCATTTTAAGGACACTATCATATATAAGTTGGTGACTATATCATAATTTAGGCTTCAAATTTTTACAATATTATCAATTTAGCAGATAGCGAGGGGGGGGGGGGATGACTTCAAATACTTGAGGTCAACAATACAGAGCAATGGAGAGTGTGTTAAAGAAGTGAAGAAACTGGTCCAAGCGGGGTGAAACAGTTGGCAGAAGGTGCCTGGTGTTCTATGCGACAGAAGAGTCTCCACTAGGATGAAGGGCCAAGTTTCTAAAACAGTGATGAGGCTGGCCATGATGTACGGATTAGAGACGGTGGCACTGAAGAAACAACAGGAAGCAAAACTGGAGGTGGCAGAAATGAAGATGCTGATTTTTCTCGGTTGGTGTGAACAGGTTGGATAGGATTAGAAATGAGCTCATTAGAGGGACAACCAAAGGAGGGAGAGAGAGAGGGAGAAAGATTTAGTGGCCTATCGTCCTTCAAAATCTTAGATTTCACATATTAGCCTTACGACCAGCTACAAGGTACTACACAAGCTTGTAACTTCACTGGTTTTCACCGCATGCTAACAATTCATGTAGATTACTCTATGACTAAGGACGTACTGTTTCACTACGGTTGATGACGTCAAATGTGCAACATCAGTCATCAAGCAGATAGACGACAGAGGCGTTTTGATGCTTCCTGTTTGAGACGTGACTGTCAGCTGGCCGCGTTCTCAGCACGATAGCTGCAGCAACCCAGATCTCGTCTTCCTCCTAACCAACCGGCTGTGTTATAAGCAACAAGACAGCCCTTTAGGCCCCCGGAGTAAGGCTAAAGAGGACATCTGATCCGTCTACATTTACGATCCTCTTTTGCAAGGATATCCCTTAATAAAAGAAACTGTACCCACAGCAACAAGAAGTCAGTGTGCGGTGTTAAAATCGTACCCCTGTGCTGGGATTTGTGGAATATCCTTTCACATTGACAGTTTTCCATCTCTTGTTATGGCTCTGGCCAAAAACTGCCCGCTGGACCTCAAACCACGACTGACACCCCCCCCCAGCCCCCAATTTCACGTTGTTCACATTTATACGGAACCGTATCGCAGAGAAACAGGAAAAATACATGTCCCTGATTTGTTTTGGTGTGATGTCAGAGGCAGAGTGTCACATCTTTGCAAGTCTCATGAGTCCAAGATATCATGTTGATCTCTTAATGTCCCAAAACTGTCACCAATCTCCAGTCTCTAAAATCTGTGTGGACTTCTCAAGCAGCTTCAACCTCTTGAAATTGGATTTGTATTTCATTTTTATAAGTGTTTTCCTGTCCATCCCAAAAAAGCTGAATGTGTGCATTTAAAAATAAAAATAAAAAAATTAAAATTGGATTTTGTTTTGATATTTTCAGAGGTGTAAGTAAAGTACATAAATTGAGAATTGATAGCAGTTTTGGGACATTAAGTGATTTTAAGCTTATGGCAGCTTGTTATGACAGCTTGCACCTTACAGAAACATCTTTATCATCCATAAGAACTCCTTTTCAAACATCATAAATGCATTGCTGATGCAATGAACACGAACTAGAAGTGATTAAATCAGTTTGCATGTGCGGAAATATGCACCCACGAACTCATGCAAACGTGTAAATGCAAGGAGGCATTTCTATGATCGATTTTTTTTTTTTTTTTTTTTTTTTTTTTTTTTTTTTTTTTGGAGGGTGCGATTAAAACCAAAGTCCTGGTTTGAACTTTTTTTTTTTAATAAAATAATCATGAGATGTTATCCTAAACTTGATATTAGAGATGATGATTCAATTGAAATGAATTTGTGTCTGTGACAAATTTGGGGGTGGACACAATGCTGTCATACCTACATGAAGCCGTAAAGCAATGTTCAGAAGAAGTGCTTATTGTTCACTGAAACGTACTTTTTAATTTTACTTTGGTAGCATGCCATAGCATTGACTACCAGATAGCATTTTCCAAAATGTACAGTTAAAGAGACTACGGTATTGCATGCTGGAAATAGTTTGGCCAGATGACATTTTCACACGGAAGTCCTTGGCAATCTATGGCATAACTCCAAGGGTCACTAGCATGATTTTTGTAGCCATGCATTTAGTTATGTCCATATGGTTCCCCCCATCGCCTGTGTGAACGCCCACCTGGGAAATTCTACTTAAAAAGCACAGGCAGAATGTAGACCTGACCTAAGACTCCCTGCTCACACCTCTTTGTTCAGAAACGATTTGTTGCAGTCCCAGATTTTCAAACTGATGGCGACTCGCGTCTAATTATCTGTACATACGAAGCTGGAATGGCAACGTGAGTATACATACTTAAGCAAGCTGAGGGCATATTGCCTGAAAAACATTTTTTTTTTTTTTTTTTTTCAAGATCATTAACCAATTTGGGCGGCACGGTGGAGCAGCTGGTAAAGTGTTGGCCTCTCAGTTCTAAGGTCCTGGGTTCAATCCCAGACCCGCCTGTGTGGAGTTTGCATGCTCTCCCCGTGCCTGCGTGCGTTTCCTTTGGCCACTCCGGTCTCCTCCCACATTCCAAAAATATGCAACATTAATTGGACACTCTAAATTGTCCCTAGGTGTGATTGTGGGTGCGGCTGTTTGTCTCTATATGCTCTGCGATTGCCTGGCAACCGGTTCAGGGTATACCCCTGGCTCCTGCCCATTGACAGCTGGGATAGGCTCCAGCACTCCCCGCAACAGTCGTGAGGATAAGCGGTGAAGAAAATCGATGAATGGATAACCAATTTGGCCAGAATGCAGTGCAAAGGCGGCTTCATATGGCACTGATAGAAATGTGCATTGCTGAAGCTTAGCAGAAGTCTGTCATTATCGCTGGCTTTTCCTTAGGATTATTAACATTGGAAAACAGGAAATATTTAAGGTTTTGCTAAATGTTTCTATTATAAATGGATGAATCTGAAATGCTCAAAATCTAGTTATCCTATTTACCTTTCACTTTGTTTTGTTTTAATTGTTAGAAATTTTGTTGAAGTCCTGCTACAGACTACTGTATAGGAATAATATGGGAAGCGATGCAAACGGGCGTGGATTTGATAGCTTGAAGCAGGTTAGCATGTGCCACTGCAATGGTTATTTAAGGAATGCTGACTCTCCAGTTTCAGCTGATCATGGGACACTGTGGCGGGGAGAGAAAAGGAGAGAGAGATGACCATACCCGCTCAGGCCAAATATGACTCGATATGTCATGGTGCTCCTTAGTCTTGTGTGGCAACATTCTCACCAGCGATCACGTCACCCCGGTGTCGCGGCGTACGCGCCAGTCACACTCCCTGACCCGCAGTATGGAAGTGGCGGGCACGTACGTTACGCGTTGCCACGGACGTGCTTTCGGAGTTGTGTGTTATGAGAACAGAGCGAGTTTATGCACACACAGGTGTTGTCTTCCCGATAAGACCTTTAATGATGTTCTGCCACCCATGAGAGACGTACTAATGAACTAATCAATGGGCATACTTGTCGTCGTAAAGATTCCTCATTCTTTATTAGCATAAGCAGAATAAATACTGTTAAATGGATAGAAAGATGGACTTCAGCCAAAAGTATTTGCTTGATGAACACTTTTTTTTTTTTTTTTTTTTTGGGGGGGGGGGATCCTGGTTTAGCGATAAGGTTATTTGGCAATGTAACATTACAATCACCTCAGTGACAGTTCAGTACACTAAGTATTAGGCAGGGAGTCCTCAGTTTACAACATAACCAAACCCTATCAAGCGGTAATACCTCATGTTTGTGATATAATACGAAAAGCTTGAATAATTAATTTCATTAGCATTTAAGTATTTTTTTTTTTTTTACACCTTTATCACTATTACTTCTGTATTGTTGTTTTGAATGTAATATTTGTTTTCAGGCAGTATACAATTTCATTGAATATTGAGCAATTTATATCATTCATCCATTTTCTTTGCCGCTTATCCTCACGAGGTTTGAGGGGCGTGCTGGACCCTATCCCAGGTGTAAACAGGCAGGAGGCGGGGGAACACCCTGAACTGGTTGCCAGCCAATCGCAGGGTACATCAAGACAAACAGCCGCACTCGCAATCACACCTCGGGGCAATTTAGAGTGTCCAATTAATGTTGCACGTTTTTTGGATGTGGGAGGAAACTGGAGTGCTTGGAGATAACGACACATTTACGGGGAGAACATACAAACTCTACACAGGCGGGAATTGAGCCCGGGTCATCAGAACTGTGAGGCCAATGCTTTGCCAGCTGATCCACTGGGCCGCCCAATTTATATCATTTGTTTAATTATGTTTTGACTTTGTATCACCATTCTAATACTGTGTACAATGTTCTGAATTCAACATTTCAAGAACTGTCGGGTTTACGAATGCAGTATTTTAAGTGAGTTACTTGGAGATTTGCATGTCAATGAAAACATGATCCTCCAATGAAATTATGTGGTTTCTCGCATAGGTTCAGCCGGGATAAATTTGCAACGAGTGGGTTGCTGGAGCACTACCGACAGTAAAAGCTATTTGTAGAATAAATCTAGGGTTGTACTGTATACCTCTTCAACCCAATAATCAAGGATTGTTAACCTGACATGCGCCAAAAAATTGTGCAGTGGAGTATCGTGGCCTTGATTGAGTCATGTGGATAAAACTAAAACAGTGTGGGTTGAAAAGCAAGAATGTGTTGATTACATTGCAATAATTTATTACATTGGTACTGGCAGAGTCGAGCCAGCGTCTCGAAGGTAGATGTAGACCATCACAGTGCCATACTAGTCCAGGAAGTTCCAGACATCTGTTAATGTCAGACCCTAAAACACAGTACACACACAAACCAACAATACCAAAGTTGAGCGTCGAACTAATTTGCTCGAAAAGCTGGTCTGCGCCAACAAATGTAGTTGTTAGATCGTGTCAATATTTACAATACTAATCCTTATGTGTGGCCAACTTAAGTCCAGCAGAATCTACCACTCTTTAGCATTATTGGTGGTGTTTGGCGGTTATTTATTTCTTAATTTTGGTCAAATTCATCACAGGATCGTTCGTGTCCTCTTAACGAAGAAGATAAAGTGTAGTGTACAGTGGGAAACGAATAAGACTTGCTCGACCTGAGTCACGGCCACAGCACTGAGCTTCCGTCAAGCAGTGACGAGGCCTCTTGCGGTGAAACACCTTTGAGGTGTCTGCTCAATCAACACACAAGGCTCTTATAATATTTTATGGGCATTTCCTCGTGTTCATTTTAAGGTCGAACTGGTTACGACCAGCATGAGCTTTTGCACTGAATTGCTCTGTACTATCCTGCCAGTACTGGGATTTTATCAAGAGACTCATCAAAATTGTGTTATATCAGTTTGTCATGTTTATTTTCAGTTAAGTGTGTGTGTGTGTGCGTGCGTGTGTGCGCGTGTGCGCGCGCGGGGGGTGTGCGTGCGTGCGTGTGGGGCAGATGTTTTATCTTCAGACCAGCCTTATTTTACCTTGGCACGGCATCAAACAGATAATTACATCTGTGATGACGTCAATGTCTGGTGTGATGTATTAAACACTTGTTGGGCATTGTTGTCAACACAACAGGGCGGGAGATGTGAGTGCTGCGTGTTAAATATAACAGCTTTGCACTGGCGTGGCGGAATTCCCTGACAGACCGGTGTCGTCCTGCCTCTATTAACTGTTTCGCTAACTCTGGTTCTTGTTGCCAGTGTGTTGGTGGCATCCACGGCCTTGACATGTATTCCGCAGTCCGGACCTATGCGCTGTCCCCAAGGTTGGCTCTGTGGAACATTCTGGGATCAGGTCCCACAGAATAGTGGCATGTCAGCAGCCTATTCAAATCAACGAGCTGATGGTAGCACTATGTTTGCGAAGCCGGATGGGTGTGGGGCTGGAGTGCGAAAGCTGGTGTTGAGGAGGGAGCAGTGTTGAGGTTTCACCAAGGAGTATGGCTCCATCAAAGCTCAGGTGTTCCTGGATAGATACTTGGTGTTCCCAGTGTGTTGACCTCAGTCTGTTGCTGGGAAAATCATTCATGAGGATATGAGTGATCTGAGTATATGAAATTTGTAATGAATTGTGACAGCATTTTTTGGGTAGGGTGGGGACGGTGCAAAAAGGCAAAATTCACAAATGGCTTATACTTCAGTATTAGCTATACTATACAGCTAATAAAATGCAGTGCAGTTGGAACCAAAATTTAGATTTTATTTTATACAAAATATTTCTCTGTATACTGTAAATATTTATCTGGTATGTTTGTTTTTTGGGCAAAATCCCCTCCCCCAAAATTTGAGAAATGTATTTTAAAGGGTGTTCGGAAAGTAACTGTGCACCCAATATAATTCAGTACCCAATAGAAATGTAACTCTGGTGTTCTATACTGAAATATGTCTAACTTGTTCACTGCCAGCTGTTTTCAAAGTAGTTCCCTCCTCGTTTTAGAACATTTTGACTTATCTTTCAGGACCCACAGAATGTTTTCTGTGATAATATAAACAGAATATTGCAAAAGAGTAGACACTTCTACCATCAGATGAAAAAAAAAAATGGTTGTAGCATGTTTTGCTCCACTGAGGCTGATCATTCAAGATGATTCTGGGGCCCTGGAGACCATAATATTGCTTGCGCTCTCCCCAGGAAGATGTCTGGCTGACATCTCCAGACAAGGCGACAAGCAGTTCAGCTGAAATTCTCTGCTCTAGGACTGCATATGTATGTACAGCACATAAATTCTTTCAATGCGACCGACTAGCGACCAGTCCAGGTTGTAGTCTGCCTTTTGCCCGAAGTTAGCTGGGATCAGAATTAGTTTTATTGGCCAAGTGTTTAAACAGCACACAATAAACTTGTCTCAGTATGCTGTAGAGTACGGAATATAATTGGCAAATTGATAAAGCTTAGTGACAATTGATCACAGTTTTTTTTCCTCCAATGAAATCAAATGTTGGATTTTACCACATTTACCTGACAACCTGACTGGTCTCCATTCGGGATGATATCTCTGCAAACAGTAAAGACTTGAGTCATCAAGTATCAACTGGTCCCCTGGCCAGTGAGATTGGGCTCTTTGTAATCAGCAATAGACAATCTGGATTTCTCCAACAATGCAACTTTCTCACCCAAAAGTAGTAAAACAAGCTTTTTGTGAAAATAAACATATCAAGCAAAACAGTGACACTTATGTGACATCAAACTATAAAACAACAAGAACAAAAAATCACTGAGAAAGTAATTACAATGTTTTACAGTCCTGAATCTTTATAGACAAGCTTGGCAACACCCTATTTTATGTCTACCTTTTGGCTATATTTATAGCTATATTTTAGCTATAAATGATTGGATCCTCGTTGAAAAATATAAATGTTCAGAACAGCCTAAACCTGACTTTGGTAATTGATTTGCTAATTTATGATCGCAATCAAATGTTGGATGCTCTTTTAGTCTTTGTGCAATCGTGGGTGTGTCAGTTTGTTGCTTTTTTTTTTTTTTTTTTTATAAATTTCCCAGAATTATACACTAAACATGAGGGCACACATTAATCAATCATGCAGTGAATTTGATAAGCAAGGTGCTTTCTGCGCAAGAGCTGTCACATGGGCAGTGGGGGTTTGCAGAACCAGCTTCAGTTAGTCTGTCAGGAATGTCGGGGCAGGATTTGCACCACCTCACTCTCTCTCTGAATCCCATGATGTGAATACAGTTCCTTTTGTTTGGTTTTGAAATGCGGATCACGGCCAACCGAAGGTCCATGTAATGTACCGTATGCTCAGTGGCACCTCCAAGTTGCGGTGACCAATTTTGAAGTTGATCGATTTCAGTTCCCATTGGTCTGAAGCCTGCTTTTACGCACAAAAAATGTTGGGTTCCACCAGGAAGGGCATTCAGCATGGAAAAACTGCCAAACAACTAATTTAGGTGCCTCACTGTGGTGACCCCAGATGGGTCAAGCTGAAAGTCAGAACAGCTTGTGACTGGTGTTAAATCAAGGTTTGGTTTCACGCTTGGAATTCACTCATGCTCTTCGCTGGTTGAGTATACATTCCACAAAAAGCAGATTCACCCTTAAATCGAGAGAATTACAGGCTTGACAGAAGAGAGATTGAATGCTTTGTATGGAAGACTACAAAGCAGGATGTCTTTGAATGACTTGCCCTCGAATGAACTTAGATTTTTATTTTATTTATTTATTTTTTGAACCAACAAAGATGTGTGGAGGAGGAACAGCCAATTTGACTTCCTCTTTATGGTGCATGTGTCCTCATTCGTTGCTGGAAGATAAATCAGTTGTCTTAAGGGTTATTTTTTTGGTGCAAAAACTAGTTAACTTGCTTGGCGGTAATGCCAAAGTAAATGGAAAGAAATTCAGCAAGGTTACATAATACAATGGCTTAAATTTGAATTAAATTTTGGTGGGCATCTGAAAAATACTGCACAGTCCTCAGATACATTACAGCACTGTCTTTGTCATTTTATATTAACCTGCGTGTGCGTGCGCGCGTGTGGAAGGGGGGGTCTCAACTGGCTACTTCAAATCAAATATGTGTTCCTCCTTCCATTCTATTGATTAATCAGTTTTTAAGATTCATTGATTGAGCACAAAGTTAACAAAATCCTACTTGATGTACTTTTCAAAGACAATCTTTTAATGCTTTTTCTAATTCCTTTGGGATTGGTGACTAATGATTGGTCATTAGTAGACTAGACTGAGTGTGTTCTGCTGCCTGTGTGGCTGAAAGTATTTGGAAAACTTCAGTTGTATGCTCGCACTTGTTTTGCACTTTATCGTCCTTAAGTGTGACGTGACCCCAGGTTTTGTACATACTGTCTTCTACAGACTCTTTTCTTCGAATGGTGTGTGTTGTTGCTCTAATCTTAGTCTTTTAGGAAAAATAATCCTTGTGAGGCAGAGATTTTGCTTTGACATTTTTTTTGTAATGTGAATTATTAAATTAGTTACCACAATGCTAAATTTAGAAAACCTGAGCATTTTGTGAATTGATTGGTAGGGGTGACCGTTGTTTTTGTCTTATTTCAGGTCCTGTCATCGCAACCATTGATCACATTTAATGGAAACCAGGGGGTAAGTAAGGCAACCAGACATTTGTTTCTTAGTTTTGTCAAAGTTCTGTCTTAACTTGATAACTTTTTTTTTCTTTTAACTGAACCATATAATCTTGTCTGCACCGTTGAAATGTATTACGCTATTCCGTTTTTCATTTTTTGGCGACACAGTATACCTTCAAATCAAATATGATGATTTTGGAATGTACCAACAGGCACACTTTTGGATGTAAGGATGAGCATGTGACTCTGTTTCTGTTGATGGCTATGGGGAAATTTAACAATGTTGTTACTATATTCAATGTTATGAAAAGGTTCTGCTTCTACTGCTCTATATAACCTATGGCTAATATGACAAACTTCTTCGTTAGAGAGCATATGAGTTGAGACTGAATAAACGGCGCCCGTGCTTTTTGGAGATCATATAGTGAACTTCTTGTCTCAACTGCTTTAAGACATGATGACTCAACCATCAATTCCACAAATGGCAACTATTTGTAATCATTTTTTTTATTTTGATCAATCATTTATGATATCCATCCCTACATTTGGATTTGAACACTGATGTTCCTTTATCATATTGACATTTCTATGGAAAGAGCACTCATTTAAAGTAGCTTGAGTTTTTAGAGTGCAGACCTCTTTTATGGCCCAACAATCCGGATTTTCGATCAGCTGCCGTTTAGACTATGGCCCTATTAATCTGCCAATAAGTTAAGGGGAAAAAAGTATATATTTTGTTACTTCCACACCCTATTTAGATTGTTCCATGCCCTACCTCTGCACAAAACTGAATAGAATCTTAAGAGGTGAGGTAGAAACTAAAATTATTATTGATACGATTGTTTATGCACAGACATTGAAGAGGCAATCACTTACCCATTTTTTTGGAGGTGTCGTTGATATTTGAACAGCGTGCCACGGGTAATGTTTGTAAGACCGTTTGCCATGATGTGATTGGATGTTGTAGTCTTAAAACATTAAATGACACAGCAGACTTATTGTATTTGGAAACTGTGTAGCTGCTGAAGTCAGAATGTTGGGTGCAAGTGTGATGGTGGTTAAATAACAGCAGATGTTTCAGGACGAGGTTTCAAGCACCCACTCTTGGCTATTGACTGCGCTCATGCATATTCACACCAACATGTTTCCCACAACAGGAAGGCAAGAATTAAAAAAAGGTTAATGTAACTACAGTTGTCAGTCATGGAAATGAGATGGTCCACCTCACTTAAGTATTTACAGTATCTTGATCAGCTGGTAATGAGTCAGGTAAATGTGTCTGTAATCCTGCAAACCACAATTCCATTGTTGTTTCATTCCACAAGATAACTGGAAAGAATTCAACGGAACTGTTGGGTAGTGTGCTGGGTTTGGCAACTACTTTTCATGACCGGCCAACCCTCAACTGCGAGTTTTGGCAAAGCAGCAACATGGGCTTAGTCTGGTAAAAAAACAGTATTCAGTGTGCCAAAGCATACCCGTACAGAATATCCTTGTCACCGTTGGCCAGTTATGATTATGGGCGCAATTTCCAGTGCAGGTGTTTGTAAAACTCACCTTTTTTTAAATCCAAGGTCACCGCAAAAGTCTGCCTGAATGTTTTAGAGGACTTCATGAATCCTTCTACTGAGGATGTCTATGGAGATGCAGATTTCATCAAACGGAATGAAAATGTTTGGGATGAAAACCTCAGTCGGAATAAACAGACAGAGTCCAAGTGGGATTTTATTCAGTTTCAAAGGGTTGGAATATTACTGATGCCAAACTGCTCAGATGTAAATTTTTGCTGTTTGCAATAGAGGTGGTAAAAGCTGTATTTGGATGCTTCGTCTTAATGTAAATGCACGGTAACGTCATAGTTTTTGCATGGTGACTCCCGATGGAACTTGTGAGACACTTTGTTTTTACCTACTTATATTATCAAGCCTTTTTTTTCTTTTTTTTTTTTAATGAAAACAATCTCAGCTATTCTGCTGAATAGACAACAGACCCCCATCTTGGTAAATTTATTCCTGATGAGAACAGATCCAGCAATAGGGTATTTGTATCCGTCCAGACTTTTATACGCTTTCAAACTTTTCCGTGTAAATCTCGACGACTTACTCACCAGATCCATGTGTACATCCAGTTGTCCAAGACAAGCGGAAGCGAATTAACAGTCCAATTTCTTATCGGCGAAAACATCAACTTCGGCATGAAATACGGGTCCTCTATGCCGAGTTTATCAAATTTTTCCACGCACCTTAATTTATTTTCACCTTCTAAATGTCTAACGGTATCTGACAAGACTCTGAGCGTCGTGCTATAAGACATATGTTGTCTCCAACTGACTTAGCATTGAACATTGATTTGCTAGACCGGCAATATGGCGAGGTAAACAAAAGTCACTTGATTTTATGACACAGGTACAGGAGCTCCATAGCTACTGCCACTTAGGTTATGTCAAATAGACTTAACTTTCCAATGTTTGTATTAGTTGGGGACAAACGTGCATAACTCTGAGTATAGTGCTGATGTTTTAAACTCCATCATCAAGGTGGACTGAATTGTTTAGCTCCTCAACTAGTTAGCTCATTAGCTCGCGGAATGGCTTGTTCGGTCACAAGCTTGCTCGGAGGCAGGCTAGTGAACACAACAAATGGTTTATCTTTCCCTGAAGTGTCTTTGTTGTGTGAATCTACACTCGTCAGATTGAGGAAGGCTGTGGATATTGGACAGTCAACACCAGTCTGCTGGCATTCAATGGAAAAACTTGATTGTGAGCGGAATGCTCAGATGGATTAAATGATCGTTCATTCCAACCAACGAAATTTACACATGGAAATAGTGTGTAAAGACGGTGAACTCTACACCATAAAACATGCGCATCCATTTTCATACCATGTGCATGAATTAGCTTTTAACCTTTTACATTCTTCCTCCTATAGGTCTAAGCAATGCTTATAATACTAAGCAGTGATGCGGATTAGCCAAGGATGTGAAGAGATGGGCACGATTGCTGGGTGCACCCAGATCCTTTTAGGTTCTGGATGCATTTCATTGCCATTTCCAAAATATACGCCATTCCACTTTTCCAGTCATAGTAGTATGCTTCGGTGTGCTTCGAAAAGTTGGTTCTGGGCACATTGTTGTTGACTGAATATTTTTCATGTTCTTCGTACTACTCTTGACTTTAATTATACACTCTCTTGAGGGTATGCTCTGATCTCAAACCAGAAAACTGGGACCAGCCCAAATTAAGTCTTCAAGAATACAGTTTTTCCAGAAAATTTTCACATGACAGTAATACTGTATGTCTTCAAACGATGTATTTCAGGTTCAGGATTGATCCACAAGTGAGGCATGAAGTAAATCAGTAAGCTCCACTTTGTCTTTTGGAGGTTTTACAGGAACATCTTGCAGGTCACTTAGCCATCAGCTTTAGCATTTGCACTGTAACATGAACTGAATCTTGAGACAATGTTTAGAGATGCACACCAAACGTGATGAGATATTGTCTATAAGGCATCCATTGTCACTACTTCTGTCTTGTCTCTGTGGCTTTAGAGTAAGAACTGTGTGGGGATCTATCCTTTTTCTAATAGGTCCATCGTGAAAAGAGGTATTGTTTTCTTGATGCCAAGCAGAATGAAAAGATGAGCAGACTTGCAGGCACGACAAAGCAGGAGGGGGTGTTTGGACAGCCTGTTTAAATCCACTTGTACCAGTAGCCAAAGCTGTAAACAGGGCATTGTTTGTAGACAGGATGTGCTGTCTCATTTAGTGTTTTAGTAATTTCTTAACGCTCACCTCATCAGTTTTGTGGTGACAGCGAGACAAAGCTCTCTAAGTACTTTTTACTTCGAGTTCTTTGTTTTTCGCTGTGATGTATAATGTTACAGACTTCAAAATGTAAATGCCTAACGAAACAACAAAAAAAAAACTGCGTTCACTTTTTGTTCTGTGTAGTGTTCACATTGAAGTGAACCAAGCTACAATGTCAAGTGTGCACTCGATTTTGTTTGAACCAATCCCGGCCATTGTAGACACAAAATTATGCAATTGTCCATCCAAGAAGTATTCTAATCGCAGTACTTGTGTTAAACACAGTTAACTAATTTCCTGCCTGCCCTAGTAGAGCATTTTTGGCTGATCTTTTAAGACTCATAGAATATCATTTTCTATGACAGTATAAGCACCAAACCTCCAAACAGAACAGGTTCCATAAAGTTTATTCAAATTTTTTTCTCTTCAGTAGTAATCATTTGTAGTTGTTGATTTCAACCCCCCTCAAAAAGTTTTCTGACTAAAAAGCAGAGAAAATATTTTGGTACAAACCAGTCACTTTGACACTGATACTTTTTGCTTCTGTGACACCTCAAATTATCAATTAACAAAAACAACAAGGACAGAACTTTTCATGACTAAATAATTTATATACAGACAGTTAAAAACAAAAAAACTCTCATGGCTCAAGTTGAATGTCTGTGGCTTTTTTATTTTTTTACATAGCTTTCCTCCTCCACACCATAAACTGCTTCATCTTTTCTCATGATCACACAATACACCTTTTACTACCCACTGTGACAGTTGCTCTGTTTATACCATACACATACATACCGGTACTCTGTGTCAAGTGCTTAGACTTCCAACTTGAAGCAATTTCTGTCCTACATAGTTAAAACGACAACCTGAAATTCAACTGAATCTTTGTTCTTATTCTTTTCCTTTCGGCTTGTCCCGTCAGGGGTCGCCACAGCGTGTCATCTTTTTCCATCTAAGCCTATCTCGTGCATCTTCCTCTCTAACACCCACTGTCCTCCTGTCTTCCCTCTCAACATTCATCATTCTTCTCTTTGGTCTTCCTCTCACTTTTTTGCCTTGCAGTTCCATCCTCAGCACCATTCTACCAATATACTCACTCTCTCGCCTCTGGGCATGTCCAAACCATCAAAGTCTGCTCTCTCAAACCTTGTCTCCAAAACATTCAACTTTGGCTATCCCTCTGATGAGCTCATTTCTAATCCTATCCTACCTGTTCACTCCAAGCGAGAACCGCAGCATCTTAATTTCTGCTACCTCCAATTCTACTTCCTGTTTTCTCTTCAGTGCCACAGTTTCTAATCCGTACATCACGGCCCGCCTCACCGCTCTTTTATAAACTTTGGCCTTCATCCAAGCAGAGACTCTTCTGTCACATAACACACCAGACAGCTTCAGCCAGCTGTTCCAACCTGCTTGGACCTGTTTCTTCACTTCCTTACCACACTCACCATTGCTCTGGATTGTTGACCCTAAATATTTGAAGTCGTCCACACTTGCTACGTCTTCTCCCTGTAGCCTCTCTCTTCCACCTCCATCCCTCTCATTCACACACATATTCTGATTTACTTCGGCTAATCTTCATTCTCTCATTTCCAGTGCATGTCTCCATCTTTCTAATTGTTCCTCCACCTGCTCCCTGCTTTCACTGCATATCACAATATCATCTGCAAACATCATGGTCCAAGGGGATTCCAGTCTAACCATCTGTCAGCCACCGAATCTTTATCTCCTACACGAAAAATGTGCTGATCTTAAATCCAAAGCGATTTGAGATCCATTTAGAGGGATCTGTTAGTTTACAAACCTGGAATTCACAAACAAGCTCAGCAAAGCTAACTTGCACACCTGTCCTATGTACTTGAATATTTTTGTCAGTCCCGGTAAACAGTTGATTTCACTTGATCAAGATAAATGTCCACAACAGTAAATGCGTTAGTGCTGTTCCTCAACAAATTCAGATTTAATCAAAGAACAAATGTCCCTTTTCGCTAACATGCTGAGTTGGCAAAATGACTTATTCACTGTTTAGTGCCTTTCCCTTTATAATGTATTTTATTGTATGTAGTTAAACTCTAACTTCTCTGAAATGTGTTGTCTTGCTAATAGCAGTAAGCACTTGTTTGTCTTATCCAAGGACATTCCTAAGCCGACTCAACCGGTGGGTAGCTGCTTGCAATATCCTAATTACGGAAATTTACTGAAGCTGACTGAAGGACCTAATATTCTGCGGAGACTCTCAGCTTTACCGTGTAGAGAGCAAGAGGACATCACCCTTGCTCTCCTGCTTCTTTTTTTCCTTTTTCATTCTTTCCTTTCTTCTTGTCATTTATCCATCCATATGTCGTAAATAGCTTTGTATTAAATAGCCCTTATAGACAAAATTGTTTCCTTAAAGTGGGGGTGACATCCCTATAAACATTCTAATATAGATATTGTAATGAGAAATACATAGAACAGTATTCACTTCAATGTCTATACGAAAAAAAAAAGTGAGCGGAGAGCGCGTCATCCATGCACAAAGTTGCGCAATTGAGTGTCCCTCGACATCCAAGTGGTCGCCATATTGGTCGTGTCATCTGTCCTTGACGTCATCGTCACTTCCGTCGTTGAAAATGCGCAGTGCCTGCTACTATGGAAGCCGAACAACAGAGATATTCGGATTTTTCCAACGCCCCTTCTGACACGGAAGCTCTTTTCGAAAAGGACAACACCACACAACCGAGTGAAGTTACCAGAGCAATATTACACTATTGTTTCAAGCCCTCAGGGCAATATTACACTATTTTTTCGAGCCATATTCAGATGATATGCCATCACGGCCAAACCGCATCCCATGCGATCCACTTCCGCGGCAGAGATGAGCCATCGCGGCTCATCGGAGCTGGCCGGTGTGGCTTATGACTGAGCCGAGCGGTGCTGCTTTGTGTTCACAGTCGAGCCGGCGCGCTTCATGCTCGCACGCGACTGAGTAATGCATTCTCGGCTGGGTTCTTCAGAGCCGCCCCCGTCGCAAAGCCCGACGCGCAGCCTTCGCGGAAGATGCGACCGCCAAACGCGGTGCCTGAGCTGGTGTGGCTGAGTTTCGGCCCGCCATGCTATATAAGGAGGGGGTGGAGCCGAGCTATGTTGCAGGCTGAGTGAGAGATTGTTGCCTGGGTGACGTGCACATCGACACATTTTATATGCGGATCTTTTGGTACGTTATGAGAGAGACAGATTACGTGGTGCGCCCCCAAACTATTTTTTTTTTTTTTTATTTTTTTTTTTAGTAGCTGTATACACACAAACCTGTGATTTGGAACCCGTGAAGCTCTCGTCCTCTGCACCCGTCTCTTTCAAACTTATGAAGGGTAATTCCATTCTCCCGAGTGTTCAAGCAATGTCCAGCAATGCAATGAACCGGCATTTTGGCTAACACGAAGGAACAACGAGCTACCTTCCCGGAGGTAAAACTAATGGAAACAAACGAGTCCACTAGGGGGCGCCTCTGTCCTGTATGTCACTTCCTGCTTCTTCTCGAAAACAAATCCCTCGAGAGGATTTTTATGGCAGGACTTACAAAAAGCTGTATACGTCAAAATCATGTTTTGTGGTGAAAAAAAACACCTGGGACCATATCTGCTGTGGGTTTTTCATTCATAATATACCAAAAATCATCCATTTTATGACACTTGAGCTTTAAGTAGTCTTGAGGAAAAGAGGAATTGACCAACTGTTTCTTAGACGGTACCTGGTCAGATGATCTTCTAAGCATGGCGAGCTACCGAGTGGGTGACACTGCCGGTTTCTCTTTGGTCTTGTTGTAAAGCTCAAGGATGTACTACACTGCTAGAAAATGAGGAAAGTACATCATCCTGTTCTTAACGCCGCAGTATTGTGTTCCACAGTCTTCATTTTGCTGCAGTACTCCATTCTTTCGAATGTGCATTCTTACCTTGCTTTATCCCTCGCAGTAAATTCACGGGACCATTAACTCTCCTCTGTTAGCCTTTCTGCTTCCAATTGTTGCATATAAAGAGGCGGGACTTTTGCAGTTTCCCGTAACAACAGTGGAAAACCAACTTACAGTAGTTTGCTTTTTTTTTTAGAAAAATTGTTAAGCCTGTTTGATTTTACAGTAGAATATTAAAATTATCTTTTGAAAGTCTCCCCTCTCTGGGCCCATTTAATGCCTGTAATTTAATTAATTATATTTTAAAACTTGGCACGGCGGGACAGGAATGACCTATTAGACTGTAGTGATAGAAGGTGTAACTAAAGAGATTCCGATTTGCGAACTATCTACAGAGATCGTGCACTTGACGTCACCGTTTTCACAGTGCCATATTGTCGGTCAAACAAAGCTGCTCCTCAGTGCGTGAGTCATTGAACCGGAGCAGATTTTTCACAATCCCCAAGACCTATTGTGCTGTTGGTTGTCACAATAGACGAGACAGTTCTTCAAGTACTGTAGATCATTCGTTAGAATATAAACTGAAAAGATCGATGGATTTTGGCAATTCAACGGGATGAATGATGCCCAATGAAATACACACTCCCATGTAGCAGTCATTTCATTTTAGGTAGGAGTTATTCTTCTCAATCTCAAGTTATCAACAAGTATTTATAATGCCAAATTGACTCATTTGAGAACAATGCGTACTTGAAAAATAAACTGTCTATCACAGAGATGTTTACAGAGGTTAATGTGTGCCAGCAATACATTTCCGTGTACGGAGGAGCTGTCTCGCTGTTCTAAATTATTTTTCATAGTTAATGAATGCAAGATTGATATTTGTATTGAAAAAAATCAGAGTGGGTCCATCATTATATGGGATTTATTCCCGATTGAGAACAGATCCAGCAACGAAGTATTTGTATGCATTCAGACTTTTCTATGCTTTCAAACTCTTCCGTGTAAATCTTGATGACTTACTCACCAGATCCATGTGTAGATCCAGTTGTCCAAGACAAGCGGAAGCGAATTAACAGTCCAATTTCTTATCAGCGAATACATCAATTTTGGCATTAAATATGGGTCCTCTATGCCAAGTGTCTCAATTTTCCACGTACCTTTGTTTATTATCACCTTCGAAATGTTTAACGGTATCGGACAAACCTCGGGTATTGTGCTATGACATATTTTTGTTTCGTCTCAACGGAATTAACTTTCAACAATGTTTTGTTTGAGTAGGAATATGGTGACGTAAACAAAAATCACGTGATTTCATGACTTAGGTGCACGAGGTCTATAAATGCAGCAGACCGGGGACATGGCTTTAGTCAGATATCCAAGGGGGGCGGGAGGGAGCGGTCAAGTGAGGCTACATTAAAATCTTGCTAGCTGTTTGAAAACTGCAGTCTACAGTTTTGATGCTTTCTTTTCAGATATTTAGCGGTTCCAAAATCAATGATGCTATATTATAATCACTCAAGCATGAATAATTTAGCACTAACTAACTGTCCAATCAGGCCCATACTACTAACCATGACTTGGAGGATACTCGACTAGTACACTGCTATGATGGATTAACCAGTATTGCCGTCCTCAATTTGCCATTTTTGCCTCAATAACTTTGCACTCGTACCATTTCTTAGGACAATGCAATCTTGACTTCTCACTTACTTCTGGCCATATTCTAGCTGTATTCACACTTACAAATTGTATGCATGTGATGAGTTTGGGCCTTGGAGTCATTTGTTGTTGAGGAGCCTTGCTCTCGACTCATTCTTTAAAATGAGTCACTGAGTAAACTGCGTCAGTCTTCGATGGCTTCGCCGGCCTGTCTCACAATCATCTCCCAACTCACACGTCCGTCTCTTCTGGCTTCTGAGTTCTCTGACTCAAATTGCAACATTACATTTTATATGCCTGTAATGTATAGCGGCAAAATTGCTGACCAACGCTCTTTGCCAATAACACTACCCATAAATTGCAAACCTTGTGGTTATTTGTTTCCACTCACTGAGCCTTGTTTTTGTTTGTTGAACAGTGTATTAATGTGAAACCAACTGTATGCGCGCAACCGCCAAGTAATCATCAAAGTTCATTTGAGGTGGTAGAGAAAATATGACTGTTCCTGAATAGGTCTTTACCCTGTTTTCATGATCCACCAGTTAATAACAAATCTAATTTATAAGCAACTTTTTGAGTTTGTTGCTCTATCTGGTAAGAGGCAGTGTTTGTCATGTTATGCTAGTGGTGCAAAATGAATGGAGGGGGGAATAAAGGACATGTATTTATAGTAAGCCACACGTGTCAAGTCCAAAAGAGCTGAGACTTCTGACCGCATAAGGGATGAGGAATATACTCTAGGTTCTCTCTTTGTAAAAGATGTCTTCAGAAAGTTTAATTGGCATAGTTTAATCCAAGTCTAAAGTCTCATTTCAATTCAGACTTGTCATCAAACCTGGAAACCATGGGGCAACCTCCCACTTGAGATTTTTGTCGTAGAAAATAATGGAAACACCTTTTAACTCTTGGCATTTTTAAAATATTTTTCAAATTCTTAACTTTCTAAGTGTAAAAGTAATGAAACTGTTAATTTTAATGGTGAATTGATTAGTTTTATTTTTTTTAATGGGTAAAGATACTTTAACCAATGGGAGGGGGTGTTGAAAATTCATTGACCCTGGAGTCTTTTGAATGTCAGCGTTGCATATCATAATGGTGTATTAAATTAGCTTAGGGTTGCATTATGGCAATATTACACATACTGTACTGTTGTAAAATTAGGTTCTGCTTAACAGTAAACAGAATGAACTTTAGATTTAGATGTGGAAAAAATCCCACATTTTGGACATTCTGGCTTTTTTTTTCCACAATTTATCAATGTTAGTAAATAATCATATCAACCCTACTTTGAACTTAGATCATGCACAAGGGCTCTGAAATTTTTGTGGTTTTAGACACATTGAATATTTTTTTTCATACTTCTTAATTTCCAAGTATTCACATTTTCCAGCTATGTTCACTTGGTACCAAGAAACATCACAGACATGCCATGTATAATTAAAAAAAAAAAAAAAAGTGAAACCGTGTCACAGTTCCTAGATTCTAGCTCTAATAACGGGAAAATGGAAATCAGTTGTGTTGCTTTAAGAGGCTTTGTGTTTTTTCAGGAAGAAAAGTCCTGGAGCACATTTTCTGAGGCCCCGAGTGGATCTCAGTTACTTCATATTCAAACAATGACGTGTTTTAATTGTAATGATATGGAAAAGAACCAGTATTACATGCATTCACACAATGTGTTGGATAGAAGTCTTTAATTTTGCCTAGAGAGGGGAAAAAATACCCATATGCTATTTTTATTCCACCTAGTCCACAATTCTAATTTTGGGAGTCATTCAGAGGTTATGCAAAGCTGCTTTGTCAGCTACAATTTTTATTTATTTTATTTTTGTTTTTTTCTTTTTTTATGTGTTTATTCCTCCCTGTGTTTCAGGGAAAAGAGATTCCACGTGGGGTAAAACAATCCCAGAGCAAGGTGTTATCATAACCATATGTCACAATGGCTCTGGTTTTTCAGTTGAATAATTTTATATATTTATTTGGCCCAAAATTAGCTACAACAAAACTCATTAAATAACATTCATTATCCTGGTGTTGCGTGTTTGAATTTTAGGGACTTCCAGTGAGGACTGACATTTTTTTAATGTAATGACAGGTCGTTAGTCACTGAAAAGCCAGGGATGTAACTCAAACAAAGCAGCGGGGCTTGATTTGATACCCAAGTAGCAGAGTAAGAGGAGTAATGCTTGCCAACTCAGAGAATGGGATTGTGGATGAGTTCTAAAATCCTAATGTGATGTATTGTATAGGTTTAAAGTTTGTTCTATCATCTTCGGTTCCCACATGGTTAAACTGTGGTGCCTTGAGATGCAAATAACCTGACTTGTGATTTTTTTTTTTTTTTTTTTTTTTGAGATACATGCATAGTTTTTTTTCTTTTTTTGTACTTTATAGTTTACCAGCATTTGATGAAAAAAATCTTCTGACTGCATCAGTTCTTTCTTAGCATATTTCTTTTGTCTTTTTCCTTTCAATATCCACTAACTTCTTTAAGACATACAATTCAGAAAAAAAGTATTTGAACACCTTGCTATATTGCAAGTTCTCCCACAATCATGGAGGGGTCTGAAATTTTCATTGTAGTTGCATGTCCACTGTGAAATAATCTAAAAAGAAAAATCCAGAAATCACTTTTTTTTTGGGTGGGGGGGTTTGGTTTTTTTTTTTTTTTTTTTTTGGTTTAATGATTTATTTGTGATACAGCTGCAAATAAGTATTTGAACCTGTCTGATATAGAGATCTGTTTGGAGGAGTGGGCCAAAATCCCTCCTGCAGTGTGTGCAAACCTGGTGAACAACTACAGGAAATGTTTGACTTCTGTAACTGCAAACAAAGAAGTCTGTTCCAAATATTAACATTGGTATTCTCAGGTGTTCAAATACT
Source organism: Syngnathoides biaculeatus (assembly GCF_019802595.1). Lineage (NCBI taxonomy): Eukaryota > Metazoa > Chordata > Actinopteri > Syngnathiformes > Syngnathidae > Syngnathoides > Syngnathoides biaculeatus. The sequence continues at coordinate 12,221,100 of NC_084646.1, read as the reverse complement.
TATTTGCAGCTTTGTCACACAAATTAAATCGTTAAAAAAATCATACATTGTAATTTCTGGATTTTTCTTTTTAGATTCTCCCTCTCACAGTAGACATGCACCTACAATGAAAATTTCAGACCCCTCCATGAGTTCTAAGTGGGAGAAGTTGCAATATAGCAGGGTGTTCAAATACTTTTCTTCACTGTATGTTCATGTTTTCTCCTTTTGCCTCCTGCAGAAAATTTCAATACCACGGTCAGGAAATTCCAATGAACTCCACGCATTTACTTTCTACCTGTCTAACGTGGGCAGAGACAACCCGCAGGGCAGCTTCGACTGCATCCAGCAGTACATCACCAGGTGAGGTCCCACTCTCATAGGCTTGCCCGGCAACTTCACTACATTCTCACAGAAGCTCCCATGTCAATCACACATTTGGCATATCACCTGAGGAATGATAAGTAATGAGTGTGAATCAGTTTTACCTGATGCCATGCAAGTGAATAGAACAGCAGTTGGAAAGGAGAGGCTCTGAGCAAGACAATCATTTGTCAAGCTAGTGGAACCAATACTAGGAGACATGTATTAGACTTGAGCTACTGTTTATACAGTAGGTCTTCTTACCATTTGTGAGACATAATTCATCACGCGTTGGGTTGTTCACCCACAAACACAGAAGGTGAGCGCGATATAGAGCATTGTGACACAGGTTAGTTTAACCCAACTGATGTTTGACGATGACCCGGCCAGTGCTGAGAAGCTATTTTAGAACTTGTGCCAACCAGGGGTATCCAACCAGTCAAGGTTAACACATTCATACAGTGCTTATAAAAAGTGTACACTAGTCTGTTAAAATGCCACGATTTTTCAAAAAGTCAAAGACAAATAATTTTTACCCATTTTCCACCTAAATGTTATCTTGATCTATAACTTGTGCAATTCAGTTGAAAGGGGAAAAAAAGTTTGAGAGTTGAAATAAAAATAAACTGAGGTCATTTGGTTGCCCATGTGTTCAACATTTTCACACATGGAATGTCGAGATTTCAAATGTGTTTTTGAAAAATGGGACCTGGCTTAGATGTTATTCTTTTGAAGAAAAGGCTCTGTCTTGCCATCCTACCCTTTAACCCAGTGGCTCCCAAACTTTTTTTTGCAGTGCCCCCCTTTTTTGCTGATGAAATGTTAAGTGATCTCACACACACACACAAACACAACCCCCCCCCCCACCCCCTTTCCAAACATTCCTTGGGAATCAACACAAACATGAACAGCTAGATGTATCTTAATAATAAAGTGTTCATGGTAGCGCCCTCCCATCGTAACGCTGTGCGGACCCCAAAACCACTGCTTTAGCTAAACTGATGTTTTGTCATATGGCTTAAATGGCCAGTACTTGCCAGAAATTTCTGCAGCTCCATCAATATTGTTTTTCATCTTTTGGCAGTCTGCCTGGCCAGATTTGTCTATTCATTAATTTGGGATGGATGTCTAATTCTTGTTAATCCTACTGTTGTGCCCCGCTTATCCGCACAAGGGTCGCACTGGAGCCTATCCCAGCTGTCAACGGCCAGGAGGCGGGGTACACCCTGAACTGGTTGCCAGCCAATTGCAAGGCACATGGAGACAAACAGCCGCACTCAACATCACAGCTAGGGGCAATTTAGAGTGTCCAATTAATGTTGCATATTTTTGGGATGTGGGAGGAAACCGGAGTACCTGGAGGAAATCCACGCAAGCACGGGGAGAACATGCAAACTCCACACAGGCGGGTCCAGGATTGAACCTGGGACCTCAAAACTGTGAGGCCAATGCTTTACCATCTTATCCACCGTGCCACCTGCTTGGTCTCTAATGCATTGAAATTCTTTTGTGGCGTTCTCTCAAGTGGTGCCACAAGACCGGAGTTTCCCTCTGATACTGTTGAAGCTCTGTGGACCATGAATTGTACAAAAATATTAGAATAGGACCTCAAATTTATTTTGGTTACTCTGAAGCACTTTAGGCTTACGGCCATGCCACCCTAATCTCGTCAGATCTCGGAAGCTAAGCGGGTTCGGCCCTGGTTCGTACTTGGATGGGAGGCCGCATGGGAATACCATGTGCTGTAAGCTTCTCTGCCCGGCTAAATGCAGAGGGGTTGCGTCAGGAAGGGCTTCCGGCGTAAAACTGTGCCAAACAAATATGCGTTCATCTAAGATGACACGCTGTGGCGTCTCCTAACGGGACAAGTCGAAAGGAAAAGAAGAAGACTCAGAAGCACTTTTAATGGTGTGTGGGTGCTAACGGCCATTTAAAATGAGTTTGAATGTGTTAGGTTTGTTCTTAACACTGGCACAACTTCAGTCAAAACGGTGTGTACACTTCTGCAGTATTATTTTTGTCTTGTTTTTATGCTATTTGTACAGGTTGTAGTTTTATATTAATCATGGAAAAATGATTATCACTATTTTTGTCAATCACAAAAAAATTAACAGGGGTGTGTGGACCTTTTCATCGCTACTGTACATCTGCGCCATGGCCAGCACAAGCCATTGCAAGGTTCTTATGCAAATATGGGAAACTTGCAAAAGTAGGCGATTTTTAATTTCATCAGTTGCCATTCATGCAAAAGTATGGAAACTATTGTATAGATTGTTCATATTTCCAAGATGGTTACAACAGCTCTATTTTTTTTTTCTAACCAAGAAAATCTATACATTAGGTGCTTAGAAGTGCAGCTATAATTTTAGTGAGAGGGCACAGTATCTATACTATAGTGGTGTTGAATATTTGATTTTGAATTGGCTGAAATATCGGATGTATGGAATTTTGAAATCTCAAATGTTTGTGCAGCCTGTGTTAAGAGCAAGAGAGACCATTTTTTTTTGTTTTTTAATGACCTATTGCATTACCAGCTCCATGTTGTCAAGGATCCTTCACACTCGCTGCACCAAAGCACGTTGGCGCACTGATTTGCTGTGCTACTTTGCAAAAGAAAAAAAAAAAAATTGCTGACTGAATCAAATGACAACTGAAGCCAAAACTTGCTCTCGTCTCAGTGTCAAAAGTCTGTGGCCAAGTAAGCGGGTCAGGTGGAGTTCATCCACATCGCCGCCTGGATCCTTATCAACGCTCAGAGCGTCAATGTGAAACTGTAAAATGACAGGCCTCGGCCTCCTGCTACCGCAGTATCTCATTTACTGTCAAAATGGATGCATGAAGCCGGTCAGACAGACAGGCATTTGGTGTGTTGGTGTGGAGAAACCCAAAGACTTATGATAATTGGGAAAATTAATGCTTGCACCCAAAGGAGGTTAAAAATAAAACTGATCTTTGGTTACAATATAAAACTTTAAATGTTTTGTCTGTAATAACATGCCACACTTTTTTTCTCCCTATTGAATATTTGACTCACCCCACCCTGTTCTTCCTCTCTCACGGTCTCTCCTCTTTGTTTTGGCAGCGAGGGTAGCATTCAGCTGGATTGTTTGGGCGCCATCCAAGACAAAATTACTGTATGTGCCACAGACGAGTCTTACCAGAAGGCCAGAGAAAGCATGGCTCAGGTCGAGGAGGAGACGCGCAGCAGGGGTGCGATTGTCATCAAGCCTGGCGGCAGATTCGTTGGTGAGCGGCGCGTGCCTTGAGAAAAAAAAATGCCAGGAAAACAAAACTCATTAAAAAAAATTGAAAATATCTGGATGCATATAAGGAATTAAGACACAACTTGGGAGGTTGCAGTGTGCACCATTTTATTGCCTTACACCGTCTACAATGGAGTTTGAGATTATTATTTTTTTTTTAAACCACCACTACAGTGTATGAAACACTGGACACAATTTTGTCTGCAACATATCCATATTTTATGTTCATAACGTATCTGCTGATTAGCGTTCTGAAGCTATAAAGCGGTTTTGAAAAGTCAAGATTTCAATAACCGCTACAACTGTTCGTTATGGGTAATGAGCTTTTTGAAGGGAGGAGTCCTGGAGTATGATTGATTTGGGCTCTTGCAAAAGTTAGACTGTCACAAACTAAACAAGCAGGCTCTTCGAAATTCATTAGGAGAGCTGAACTGCTTAATGAGCAGTTTTTGCCTACACCAACGCAGGCACGTCCTCGAAGGTCTCTCGCATGCAGAGTGACACGGTCTGCTCAGGTGGAAAAACTACAACCCTTCATTGCGTTTTCAGGTTGTACATACGGTATACTTTACTTTATTGAACTACCAAAACATGGTGCAATTGTCAAACAAGTGGATTGCCACAAAGAAGAGGAAAGTGGTGACAAAGAAGCGGAAATATTTTGAAAGGTTTTTTGGCAAGGAATGATCACATTAACTCTGAATTGTGGCGACAGACTCCACTGTTTGCTTTCTTGCCACAGGTGCATCTGAATTTTAATCCACTCATGAAAGATTCTTGTCGTTGCCGAACCCCCAATGCTACGCGACAGTTTAGTTGTCTTAGGCTGTTTCTGTGTGTGCGGCGGGGCTAATGTGGGCTGGGCATGATACAAGAGTTTGATCATTTCAAGGATTTGCTGTGAAAAAGGAACTCCAATGGCCAATTCATCGCTCGTTGCACCTGTAGGTTTATTTCTAATTACAATTGGTGGTCCTGATCAAATGTGCATGCAAATATTGTATATGATCCACAAAGTGCAGTTTACCCTTGTTTGATCTGTCTCAATAGTCTTACTAAGGCTGCAACACAAGGATATTTCACATCATCCTCAAAATAAAATAAAAAAAAAAAAAATCTGGATTTAACAGTTTTGACCTTATTGTGTCCAGAGTACACCAGATATCGCTGCATATAACATCACACACACAAATATTGTGTTCTGCCG